>NW_026892555.1:62738333-64222500 GCF_033815535.1 Pezoporus flaviventris
GTGTATTCATCTGACACCTGTGGGCTTGAGGATCTTCCTTGTGCATTCATTTAGCTACCACCCAAGATTAAAGTGTAATTCTTTCTCAGTACTGTTTTGAACAGTTCTACATCGGGTCTTCAAAAAATTCACACAAGTAATTCTTATTGATTTATGTCCAGTAGAAGCGTCCAGATAAAAGCTAAGCATACCTGTGGGCCAGTGACCTGAAAGGTATCTTCTGCATGTATGCATGTAATCTCGAGGGGCTCAGTTCCAGAAACATGCCTCAGTAAGCGACACATCTGAATATATTTCATAAATTAAAGAGAGAAAGGAATGGTTAAAAATATGCTTTCATTAGCAGTGAGGAAAGGTGCACATGCACAAAGACACGCACACAGAGCCACAAGGCTATTGATGGTCCTTTCAGAAACTTGGAGACCACACAGCTGGGTGTTTCTCAGGTAGCATTTGCAATAAAAACAGGGCTAAATCCTGACTTGGAATGCGTAGAACACCACCATGAGAAAGAAAAGTCTTAATAAACAAATAAAAATAAACCAACAACAATTTCACGTTTATGACTGAATAAACCTGAAAGCTAATTAGGCACCTACAGAACATGGAAAAATTGTAGCATAAATGACTTCACCAAAACAGGCTTACTCAGCAATTAGCAGCCATGTGGAAAATTCAGGCTTTCATCACTCAGGGGAGTGAATTATCTTTGAGCAAATCACCAGCAAATTAGGGAAGAACTGTTTCCTTCCACAGTAAGTAAAATGTAGTTTTGTTTTGTTGGCTTTTGGTTTTTCTTGTTAACAAGATTAAGAGTGAACTTTGGCCTGAGAAGGAACATTGAAGTTTTCAGATCAAAAGGAGCATTTAAAAGACAGAGACAGCATATATGAAACTAATGGCACTGTCCATCATCAAAAATGCTACAAGGCCTCACACAGAAACATTATTTACTCTCATAGTTATGCCTGGAAAAGAAAAGAAAGAAAAAATTGTTGTCTCACTGGAACACTACTTAAGTCACAGAAAAAGGAAACAGCAAAGCTGAAATTTAAAGTCCACAGCGTTGATTTGCCAGCCCCAGAAATTCAAGGGTGATGCTTCTGCATATTCATACTTCTGGGATGAATCCTCAAGCCCCATACAGTATCACCATTTTTTTTTTAGAAATTGGTAAGATTTATATGCCATGAAAGTACAAGTGTTGGCATCACCATGTTCCAGATCAAAGTGATGGATCTCTGCATGTCTCCTACTGGTAGAGGTACTTCTGCTCATCTGTCAGATGAGAGCAACACATGAGATACATGGCAGTCATCCCCTCCACAGGCACTCCTAGAAACCATGATCTAAAAGCCACGATCTCTCAGTAGTCTCAGAAGTCCTATTTGTTCACGTGTGTGAATACTACGCATATGAAACCGTGTTAGTACATAAAACATATACACTGCTTTTCACAAAGCAGAAAGATTTTCAGTGGCCCTCTTGTCTGACAAAAGCTACACAAGATCTTCAAAACAGTCAAGTTCACTGCATTAAGAAACTTAACCCTACATTCCCAGTGCTCTTAAAACACGTCTTCAGATTCAGCTGTTGCTGAATGCCTACTGCATGAAAGAAAAAGGCTATCATCTCTATTTGGATCTAGAAACCTGTATTTTTAATGATTGTTTTAGTCACAATATATACATAAGGATTGAGGCTAGATTCAGGAGGAAAATTGAGTATGGCTGTACATCCCTTCTACAACAACTGTATGCCACAGTGACACCTCTGGCTCAGACCCTACCAAGAGCAATACAAAATTCAACAGTATATCAGGAAAATAAATAAACATTATAAAAGCACAGACCAAAGCCTTCCTAAATAATAGATTAAGACAAATCTGGCCACTCATTTTCTAAGTGCCTTACAAAATGAAAGCAGCTGTGAACTCACCTCAACAAGTTGTTCTTTTTGCTCTGATAGCTTGCAAGTATATTCTGCTACAGCTTCAAGATTTCCTTCTACTCCTGTGATTTTTAATGCTTTGAGAACCATATGATCTGTATGGTATTTTAGCAGATCTGCTGCCAAAGATGTTGCTGCACTGTGAACCTTGAGAAGCATTAAAAGAAGGAGAGATAAGCCATGGGAAGAAAAGAAATTCATCTACTACCAAGTAAAATAAACTTAAGAGACAAGCTGATTTTTCCAAGAAACAAAAAATATACTGCTATGAAAGCTCCTATACAGCCTGCATATTTTCTGGGACTTTAATTCTTCAATTACTGTTCAAATGACAAAGATAAACTCCAATGCACTCAAAAAAAAACAACACCCACAAGTAAATATGGAGAGAAACAAAAGGGCAGCTGGGTAAAATGAGGACATGAAGTTATGGCACTACTGCTTTCCGATAATGCTACAGCTGGGAGAAAACCAGGTGCATGAATTTGTGCGGCACAAAGTTCAGTGTAAGCATGGCACAAAGGCTACTCGTCATGAAGAACACACATTGAACCGCGGATCAGACCGAAGCCACACAGTATCTGAGATTATAATATATTAGAAATTAAGTTCCTATGAATAAACTGAATTCTGAGTTATGCAAAGAAAAAAAAAAAAGTCAGCTTGTGACCTGGCCTTAGAAAAATAAAAAAGCATCTTCTCTGCAAGGAGACTCAAGCCAGAGATGGATCTTGAAGAAGTCTCACTCTCCATACACTTCTGACAAGCAAGGAGAAGCGTCCCGTTGAAACACATCCCTAAATCCAGATCCACTGTCAGACCCAAGGATCTGCTGAAATCATGCTGTGACGAACTCTGCCTGACAACAGCTATCAGTGACAGCTGCTTCTAGTTCAACAGTGACTAGTCGTAATAGGTTTACCTGTGACTGACTTGACTTAAAATCAGCCCATTTTAAAAACGTAAGTGAAACCAAAATAGTGACCTTTGTAGAAAGAGCAGAGCATTCTTTTGGTCGTAAGACTATTACAATTTTTGTATTAGTACTCTCACTTTGCCAGACTGCACTGAATATACAACTTGGTTATTCATGAAAAAAGTTATTTTCAAGTTCTTATGAATACAGTGAGCTTGAAATTGCACCACTGGTGGGCCTCAACTGTGTAAATAAGAGAGTATTTACTAGAATGATACGTTGGGGGGTTATTCCACTGGTCTCTACTCTATTTTATCCCCTTCCCCAGCAGTACTTCCTCTGCAGTCCAGAATTAAGGTTGGGGTTTTTGTTTTGTGGGTGGTTTTGGTTTGTTTTTGTTTTCACACAAGAAACCTGAGCTGTTGCCTCAAAACTTTCTGTGACTGTTTTCTAGAGACAAGAGAAAAGCTATGACAACCTGTTATAAACTATTTTAAAGCATTGCTCGCATGCCATTAAAAATCAGCACAAACCACTAATATCAGAAATGAAGTCAGGTCTGAAGAAAAGATATTTGCAAGGCTTGTAATATTACAGTAGGAACCGGCAATTCTCATTTATATATAGCCTACGCAGAGATTACTTTTCATCAGAGAGTCTTTTCATCCTGATCTAAAAAAGAAATGAGCTTCTACTTAATGCTGTGTCTCACTGTTAGAAAAATCAACTCAAGGAAGGAACATACGTTTTGTTTCTTATATAAAGTGACAGAGATGGGAAAGAACTACTTTTAACAGGGCTGTCTTGTGTTCTCAGCCACCCAGGCTCTCTTTAGAGTCACAGTACTTCAATTTCACCAATATAGATCCTGGTTTCTGGCTGATACACTGCAGCACTCGAAGTCAGACTGACAGGACAGTCCTCCTTAGCCACATACAGAAGCATGGCTACTCTGAGATCAATCTAATCACTACACAGAGAACAAGGAAAACAACATAATACTCTAAATTTACTTCTATGAGTAGCATGAATCCTGTGTATTTTAAAAAAGCCTTTAGTAAGCAAACTTTCATGCTCTACAGATCACCAAAGCAAGTCATACAGAACTTAGGATTTGTCATTTAGAAATCCATACCCACTCACTGAATTTGCTCCATTTCTAAACCAGTGTACTACATTTTCCCCTGCATTGCTTTCAATATGAAGCTACACCACAGGGGACAGGTAAGCCACTGTTTTGTATTTTATGCCATCTCTGCTGGTTTACAGAAGGTAATTTTCTATTATTGTCACCTGAAAAAATTCTTAAAGTGTGGTAAATGTGTAGTCTTTGTTGTGTAACATCTGCACAAATAGAAACCTGTGGGCAGGACAATAAGGTAAGATTTACATTTATGGAGCTGCAAGAAAATACAGGGTATTAATGACTTCTTCCACATATCATATTCCAGCCATGTTTGGTTTTATGATCTATGCAATTATATAGTCACATACTATTTTGACTAGGAATCTTCCCTCCTCAGGCAGCACACAGGAGCAATGTTACTCAGAAAGGATGATCTTACAGTTAAAGCAGCTGAATGCCACTCCAGAGAAGCTCTGCTACTGCCTTCCTACATAATACTGACTGAACAAAAAAAACATTAATCCAAGTGTACTAATTATGTACCCTCCATTTCCTGGGAGCCCAACACACTGCCTGACAGCAGAAGTGCAAAACACTTAACTGCAACTGAAATAGGTTCAAAGCACTGTTCAAATCTTCAGGACAGCTGCAAGAATTACAATCCAGAAAAGGAAATTTCTCATTCTACCCCTATTAAAAAATATGCAGCACTGTTTTTTTGAGCAATCATGGTTTTCCAGTTACAGCAGCTTGAGAGTTCAGTCTAAGCAAGTTCACCATACTTCCCTAACATCTTTACACTGTTCTGTGGCCTAGTATTGAAACCCTCACTGTTCTTAGCTGTCATTTCTCCATCTGTTGTCTTACTGTAAAGGAACAGTAATGTGAAGCAGTTATTGCAAGTATTTTGAAAGCTGCCAGAAACTAGTAATCCTGTATTTGGCTCAAATCTGTAGAACAGACAAGGCAGCAATGCTATTCATTAATGGAGAGGGGGACAGATGAATGCACACACATGTCACTGATCAGCAAGTGCAGTCCATCCCATGTACCAAATGAGGCAGCTATCTCATATGTGTATGTAAGTTGACATCTAGCATGCTTGCATTTATGAAAAAAATGATTTACAACAGGAACATACAGAGCTGCCAAATGTCTAGAAAAATACCTGAGCGTAAGGCACTATCATAACACATTTCTGCTATAGAAATCAACAGAAGAGGTTAAGTACAAACAGACAGCAAATGTGATTTATTCATTTAAGCACACACTACAAGAAAAAGTATTTAAAACAGTGATACATGCATCCCCAGGGAAAGTTTAGCCTTTACATTTAAAGTAGTGATTATATACATAGTACTTATGTTCAAACACTTACCTTTTTTATTGTTGTCAGTTAGCAAAGAGACTACGTATCTAACAGATTTCTAAGCATTTCTAGTAAGGATACAGAAGACGACTGCATACCCGCTCCCAAATGTAATTCTGATTTAGCTACTCTTGTCCATAAATAGTTCCTATCTTTTGAGGGTACATGATCCTATTTTACAATTTCATATACAACAAGCAAGAAAGTCACGCTTTTATTCAGTTTATGCTTGCTTAAACTAAACTTACCTCTCTTTTAAGTTCATTCATGCACTGGCATGTTTTTAAAATAGCTACTTCCAAGTCTTCCATGAGATCCTTTGTCTTCTGGTTTTGCTACAAGCCAAAGAAAGCAACAGACAAAACATTATACAAATACCCCAGCAAATCTCACCCTCAAATTATGTGTCATTACTTCAAGTTGCTTTAGAAGACAGCCTTTCCTTTCTGGATGTAATGTTTTAATTCGCACATCTTACAGGTATTCTACTTGAAAAAGTCTTTTATAGAAACAGCTATCACCAAATCAAATCTAAAACTAATAGTGATCCAAATTAACTGACTGTTTCTGCTCAACAGGAGTTTATTTCTAAACCTCACTGAGCTTTTCTTTTTTTTCCATGAAATTCACAACTTCCAAAATTCTTCTATCTAAACATCCTAAAGGACAGCAACAGCTTAAGGCAATTTTTAAGTAGTTTTGAAAAGACAAAGACCCTTTTAAATTAAAGTGGTACCTAAAACGTCATACCAAAAGTTCTATACTTGACTAAAAAAAAGGTTACTTAAAGCATCCTTGTAAGACTGTAGATCATTGTCCATATAACTTAAAGGAGTACACTAGACTACAACATTTTATTAAGGTAGCTTCAAGACAGAGCTGCCACTTCTGCAAACAGCACCTACCTATGGAACAACCCAGATGCCAAGAGACACACACTGGGAAAAGAGTTAAGTAGCAGTAATTTTGCATTCTTCCCTGAAATATATCGGAAACAATTATCCTAGCTGGGACTGTTAAACTAGCCATAGCTGAAAAAAATATTAGTGTCTCAGAGTCTAAATTAACATAAACATACACAGACAAAATGTGTGTAGGTATAGACATGCATACTCTCCATTTTATTTAAAGGAAAAATCACCCACCCAAGCAAATATGGCAAGTTTTTCAGGTATTCTTATCTGTAAAGCTTTGTCTCAAAGCTACTTATCTCTCAAACTTAACGCTTTAAATAATTTGTGTAAGTGCATTCTATGTGCAACTTTTTTAAAACACAAAGTGAAAGAACTGTCTAGCCAAAATATGGTTACAGGAAAACATAAATCAGGAGAGTATTTTGTGACCTTATGAGCTCAAACATGCACAGGAAGGATATCAGAAGTATTTAAAATGAAATGAACAGCAGTAGGTTATCTGTTTTGCTCCAGCTTCATTAACATACAGTAATACAAGAAAGAGCAATCAGTGATGTGAGTCAAACCTAGACTTGAGACTTCTGTTTAAAAACACTCTTCACTGAAGACTCACAGTTACTCTGCCTGCTGAAAGGAAGTATGGTGAGCAAAAAGGGAGACAATACGGCACTCTAAGAGCTCTACATATCACCCAGTTCATGTATCCTAATCAACAATCCAGCCTGAATTACATTATGTCCCTCAGAAAATATTCACCCTCTGATGAAGCTGATGGTTATTCATTAATGAAAACACTCAATGCACAAGCACACATGTGCATGCCCAAATATTTTCATGGATCGTATATATGCATAGTCTTGCACTAGGCCCTCATTTCTATCACTTGAAACGTGGCATGTGTACTATTTAGAGGTGACCATTTTCTACCGGTAACAGAACTTTGAAATACCCAAGTGCACTGGTTTTGGCTGGGATAGACTTAATTTTCTTCACAGTATCCGGTATGGTGCTGTTTTGGATTTGTGACAAAAACGGTGTTGATATAGCACTGGGAAGTGTTAGCTATGGCTGAGCAGTGCTTACACAGCTGCCTATCAATCAGGGCTAATCACCAACACCAAGCTAAACACAGTTTTAGTTTCTTATATGGAGTTAAGGAGTATATGTTATTATCATTCTATACGTGTCTTCTCTGTAGTAACAGCAGTCTGTATTATCAGTAAGATTTATATGCTGTTCACACTGCATTACTGCATTAAGAACATCTGACTGCAGTATCTGATTCAAAGAGGAGAAATGGAACAAAAATGGTTTCTCTGAAGTAAAAACACTCAGTTATGTAAGTACCCTACACTAGTACACATCTGCCACATTTCACAGTTTTGGTAAGATTTTGTGCTATACGTTTTTCCCAGGAACCAGACCAAAAGCAAGTCAGCATCAAAGAAGCAGCTGCATTTTCCACCTCTGCTTTTCCTCCCCCTTTTGCATTTATGTTCTGTCATCTTCAAGGGACAAGATAAAAGAACTGACAGAGGAAGGCTTAATGTGCTACTTCTCTAAAAAAGAAAATTATCGGTTAGATCTTGTAAAAAGGACAAACAAAAATTCTCTGTAAGCCTTCGTGTGTCCTTCCTCTCTTTCCACAGGATTACAAAAATGTGAATTTTTTAGAGTATTTTCCTTTTCAATAGTTCAGGTGTGTTCCAATTATGTTGAAAACAAGTAACAGAAACTGGTCACTGCCATGGGACCAAGACCACTGAAGTCTCTGAACTATTCCACCAAAGACCTAACTGTTTAAGACTGAGCAATATAGTTCCATTTGCCTTCGTGTTTCCACTTACAGCTTCATTAGCCCACTGCCACCAGTAGCTTAATTTAGGCATCAAAGAATCAATGAAGCAACACCACTGGGGCAGGGACAGAACATATTGAAACTGCCGAAGCACAGAACAAACTCTGGCTTCCTTGATCAGCCCTCACTGTGAGGAACACACAGAGTTCTCTCTTCCTAGACCAGAAGAAACACTGCATTAAAAATGGCTTCCAAAGTAGAGGTGAAAAGATTTACTTTGCTAAAAAGCTCTTACAGCTTGCATCCACACTGAAACCAGCTGCTCTAGTTCCATTTTAGCCTGTTTAGACAGCTCCAAAATATGTTCTCTGTGCTCATGACTGGTATAGGCAGAGTCTGTGAAGTCCTCCGTATGTTCCAGGATAACTTCCAGCATTGTTGAAAGGTTCTCTTTTGAGAGAAAATAAAGATTCTCACGAAGACCCTCCACCTTATTCTGAAAAAGAAACACAGCAGTTCTTTGAGAATTTATGTGGCTGCACGGCTGCGGCACAAATGCGGAAAGCAGATGCATCGTTTTACATTTTCTTTTTCTCCTCAGTGCTTTCTTAATTATTCACATTTCTCAAAGTATTCCAATGATTTGCTTTATTTAGACATCCAGCTAAGGGTTTAGTATTTTTTTTCTTAATTTAAACATAATAACACCACCAGCAAATTACTGGCCATTTAGGAAAAGTAACAGCAAATACACAACTGTTCCACTTCTGTCAATAAAAATTTTTAAGTTCAGTAAGTTTCAGAAATTGTGTGTTCAGGTTTTGTTCAATCTTTCCACATCTGTATCATCTCTTTTGAGTATTTTTCTAAATATTTACATGTAAGAAATTGAATAATTTGAGACATTTAAAAAAAAAAAAAAAAAAAAAATCAGCCAAATTCTAAATGGAGTGAGGGAGAGAATGAATAACGAAATATAATTAAAAATAATAAAAACAGAAATAAAAAATAAACAAGTCACAGAAGAAATTTCCTAAGAAATTTCTTGTTTCCTAAGAAATAAGACATGGTTGTTCGCAACTGTTCTTAACCGAGTAGGAAATTTAGAAAAGCCTTTATCAGGAAAAACTGACTGCGCTACGAGATGATACAATTTCAACTCATAATACTGCCTTTGAATGACAGTTTGCTTTTTTAGATGTCTGGATTAATATTTTTGTGTGCAGTTTTAAAAATACTACCAGTTAAAAAGCAAGAATTCTTCTTCAAAAACAGTTTTAATGAAGTTCTGATAGATATCCTGATACTCAGGTTTATTCAGAATCAAGGCATCACCTCAACAAACATTAAGAGTTCTGAATGCACCCTCATACAGGCGGAGATGGCAAATATCAAAAGGTGCCTTCTGGCAACAACAATGAAATTATAATCATCTCTTGCCAGATTCTATACTATTCTGGGACCGTTATTTAAGTTAACACTGCTGAAAAGATGCAGGTCTGCCATTCTGAATTTAACAAAAACAAAACAAAACAACACAAAACATTTACACACACATCCCTTTCTAGTTTTGAGATAATTTATTAGACCCTAGAAAACCATACTATTTCCACTCACCTTGAACTCTTTGATACCAGAATATATGCTGATGGGGGCCATTTCACTTTCTCCATTTGGCCTTGAGTCAGTTACAATTTCTATTACCTGTTCCAAAGCTAACCTCATTCGATGAAAAACTCCATCTTTGTTTATACGAGCGGATTCACAGTCTGGATGCCTCAGGCAAGTCTTTTTAAAGAAAGCAAAGTTAAGTATTACGAAAGAGCACACTTGCGGTATAGCGAAATGAATGATTTCTGCTAAGGCAAGTCTAAGGAATGTGTTAGAATATAATTAATTCTTTGTGTTAAACTGCTACTGTGTTAAGTAAATTCATACCGTTCTCAAAGATTTTCCTCCACTCGTTCTTTACTCTTACACCCTTCTTTAGCATGAAGTTTAGAGCGGGGCTGAGAAAGAAGAGTCAGCTATCCTGCCAGACACCATTCTCTGTGATTTATCTAAGCTGTGTAAAAGCATGCATACCCACTCACCTTCGAAGCAGTTAGAAGCATCATGGTGCACTTCTCAAGAACAGCCCTAGATGCTGCCATTCTAGCCTTTTTCTTCTCATCCTTCAAATCCTAAACACGAAAAGATGACCTGAATATTATGCAATATCTAAAATGTTAACTGCTTGTGAGAATGGAAAAAGGAAACTCTTGCAGATGGATGTGTTGTAAGAAAGCTTCTTTATGTCTGATAACTGCTATTTTCAGCCTAACTCATGATCTAGAATTTGATTTTCAGATAGATTTTAACTTACGCATTTATTCTTGGCTCTATTCAATTGATATTTCAAAGAAGGAAGATCTCAGAGATATAGAAGTTGTTATGTAAACTGTCACTAATTTTGCTATCTTTATCACATAGCATTATTCATAAAACAAGAATGAGGAGAAAGAATAGCCGACTAAAACCATCTTTTGTCTACCTGAGTGTTATATTTACTGCACACCAGTAATAAAGAAAGTTTTAGAAGTCTAAAAAGAACCCCACTTCCTCTGTAGAAAGTCATTAAGTACAGAAACTTTTCAAGAACTCCACAGGAGAGGGATATACCTGTAAGACCAAACTACACACCCAGAAAGGTTCATCAAAAGGGAAGAATTTAGAGTCTGAGTTGGGATAGGGGTGGGAGAGAGGGAAGAGGGGAAGATATTAATCCCTCAACATGTAAGAGGGTCTAACAAGAGGAAGAACTTACAAAACTGCAACCAAGTTCTCAATGCTCGCAAAGATTGCTGCGTACTATTTCAGTGTTAAACAAGCAACTGAATGGGACCAGCTGAAAAGGGAACAGTTTACAGGATGGAATTAATCCCAGTTTACTGTAGTTTAGCAAAAAACATGGATAAATCACAGCAGCAGTGTGTTTTGCCACCTTAATAAAAATCTTATTTAGCAACTGCAGAAAATCTTTAAGATCTTAATCACAGAATCAACCAGGTTGGAAAACACCTTTAAGATCACCCAGTCCAACCCTTACCCCAGCACTGCCAAGGCCACCGCTAACCCATGGTACTGAGGGCCTCGTCTACATGATGTCTGAACACTTGCAGGGACCGTGAGTCCAGCACTGCCCTGGGCAGCCTACTCCAATGCCTGAGCACCCTTTGGGGAAGGAATTGTTCCTCAGCTCCATCTAAACCTCCCCTGGTGCAGCTTGAGGCAGTTTCCTCTTGTCACATCCCTTGCTCCTTGGGAGCAGAGTCCAGCCGCCTCCAGGCTCCATCCTCCCTTCAGTCAGTTGTAGAGAGTGATAAGGTCCCCCCTGAGCCTTCTCTTCTCCAGACTAAACTCCCCCAGGTCCCTCAGCTGTTCCTCATCACACTTACGCTCCAGGCCCAGCACCAGTTCCGTTGCCTTTCTCTGGCCCCGCTCCAGCTCCTCAATGTCACCACAATTAAATGCAAACTACAACCAAAACAAACAACCCACCCCAAAACAGCTAATTTCTGAAATTCTGACATTACATTCTGATAAATCTGACTACACCCAAGAGTTTCTAGCATACTTATTATAAATTATACTAAGGAAAAATACCCCAAATAAAACTAACAGCGCCACATAGCAGCCTACACCCTGTAAAGTGAGCATATCAAGCAAGTCCTGACACAATTTAAAAAACAGTAATTAAACACTCTTTCCAAAAGAAACAAGTACACAAGGACAGGAGAGCCAAAGGCCAGAGACAGTTCAAAAGATTATAACTTACTGGCAACGCACCTTTCTCTTTCCAAGGAAGAACTGCTATGAATATTTCAGGGAAAAATAAAGACAGTTCATTTCCGGGTATGTATTTCCTTTAATTATATGTAGCTTTTCAGAACCTATTCTTTGATACTGAGCATGTACTTAAACGGACTCGAAACACATCAACAGTAAAAGGAGATGCATGAGGTTGGCCAATTGCTCATACAAATTAAATTCTGAATTCTGCTGGATATGAGGGACCCTGCATACCTTAGACCCCAGTTTAGCTCTGACTGGGTGATTTCATTGCCAAGGGGAAGTAACTAGAGCTCACAGCACAAGTCTTAGGCCCCTCAAACCTTTTATTTACTCAGAAGTAGCAGCAAAAAGCTTCCTGCGAGAATGAAAGGCTGTTGAAAGAGTAGCTGCATGAGAGAAGTAAAAAAGCCATTATGCTGACTTAAGGAAGTTTTGACCTAAATGTAGAAAAATATTAATAAACAGCCAACAAACAAACCCCAACACAAACCCTGTAAATGCTCTATTAGGATGTAAAGATTTCTCTTTTGGAGTTTTCTAAAATAATTGCCTTCAAATCCCTTCACTGTGAGCAAACATCAAATGTTTGTCAAGTAAGAAAAATTCTCTACCGAGGTAATAAGCCATAAAAGTTAGAGCCAAAAGATGGTGACTGAAGCCAAAAGAACATCTCAAGTAACACGCGCCCAGGCTTCTGGAATACACACAGATCAAACAATGCAGTGACATTTCTCAGGCTGAGCTTTAAAAATCGAAGGACCTCCTTCCTCTACCTGAAGGAGAAGTTAGGCTTCAGAGGTAGGACATCAGCAGTTTTTTATTAATCATCCTACAAAAACCCAAACCTTCCAGTGAATCATCAGACGAAAGCGTGGCCTTACAACATCTCTCACAGCTTGTTATTAATACTTACATTTTGCCGATCTCCAGTTAAATGGGCAAACTCTACCATTTCATTTCCAAACTGGCTGAATATTTGTACAAACTCCTGGAAACTATTGACTTTTTCTAGTTGTTCCATTGTTGCAAGAACCTGCAAGATAAGGGAAAATACTATAGATTATCAAGGTCCTAAACAGAAAACATTATTACTAAACTAGAAATATTATTTGCAGACACTTCTAAATCATATTGTTTAAAATGTATAGATTTGCTATACATTCATAACTCAACAGCTGGAAATCAAGTCTAGATTAACAATCATGCTTCATTCAAAATGAGTAATTTGTTATCAAACCTCAAAAAACACATTCCTCACTCTTTCCAGTATAAGGAGTAACAGTATTGCAGGATTCAGTTTCCAGATTTAGGAAAAATGTTATTGTCATTAATTTGAAAAACAAGTGCCTGAAATTAATACACAGATTATACCCCTATGTTGTAACACTCAAAGCTCAATTTCAGATGCATAAGTCTAGAACTACAGTCAAACAAGTGTTCTAATGGCTGCGTGTGTTAAAAAAAAGTGCGACAGCATTCCATAAAACAAAAACCTTAGAAATTATTTAAGATATAGTTTTATACTTTCTATAACAACTTACTCTAAACTCTGAAGATCTTTATTTGCTCTGTGTAAAACAAAGAACTAAATGTACCCAGGTTGGATCAAGCTCTTACACAAAATACTAAAAGTATGCAAAAATCAGCATTTTTAGAAAAAAACTTTCAGCAAAAATTATCATATAGCTTACAAACTACCGAAGCTATCCTGCCGAAGTCACTGCAGCATGATTTCTAACAGAGATTAACATGGGGGTTTTTCAAATTAGAGGTATAACTTCTAATCCTAAAGCAATCTCTTAAACCCACTACCTGTCTTCAGCAGGGAAGACAGTCAAAACAGGTTTTTTATTGTGTTTCAGACTGGAGATAAACAAGATACCACATGAAAATTTAAGAGACTACTTGAAAGGGAGAAACTTGAATTTATTTTTCCTTTCCTGGGACAAAGTATCTCTCTTCCCCACCTCCTCAAAATAAAAAAGCATTCTACATACCTGATTAGGACAAACTACCCCCCCTTCCTGCAACCCAGGCAAACCCTCTTAGAAGCACCTACTAGTTTGTAATACAGCAGATTATAACTATGAGGTTGAGCAGCTATGTAAAGCAAATGCTCCACTAAATCCTGCGAGTACTGTGGAACTGACTGTTTTATCACACAACATTACACTGCAGTATCCGAGTGTCTGATGTTATGCAGCTAGTTCCACAAAGGCTTCCATGAGACGGGAAGAAGCAGGGAACCACAGTACTGGGAAAGTGAGGATGTAGAAAAGTGAATGTGCAGAAAGAAGAAAACATACATATGAAGGTCCAAGTATCTCTTCTAAAATTATTAGATTAAAAAATCATAGTAATTATGCTCAATAATTCTTGGTTTAAGCAAGTATAGTACTTCAGGAGTATGGTCTTGGTTGCAAGCAGCTTTCTTGCAGTTACCCTAGAGCAAGTGTTTCTGTCAGGACAAATCTCTTGTCAAGGAAAAATTTCAGTGAAAGCACACGCACTTCCATTACAGCTAACAATTCTAGACATTTCAGGCAGAGCTGACATTCCAAGAAACTACAGTCACGGAGAAACCATACAGACAGCTCTAAATTTGTCTAAACCTTATTCAAGATGCTGTTATAACGCAGAATTCCTGTTATGCCTTCATAATTTTTCATTTAAAACTTTCTTCAACATGAAATGCAGACACAGTAATTAAAAATGTTGTAATGTTTTTAAATACACAGCTAAAAATATATATCAGAAAAGGCTTTAAGTTCCTATTAATAGCTGAATTAGAACTTGGTATTACACAGCTACTGCTGCACTATGAAAATCACCTTTCAGACAGTGGTTGTAGGCTGACATCACTTCAGGGCACATTCATATTTTGATCCAATCCACACAGTGCAGCAACAAACCCCACTACCTGTCACTTCCCTGTTCATTGTTCTGACACTCCTAACCTGACTGATGACAGTAAGCGGAGCAAGACTTTAAGCTCACTGATGCAGTGACTAAGTTTGATGGGCAGTGAAACAGATTTTGTAAGGTAGGAAAGATGTGGGCAGGAACTTAAGAAATGCACACAGTCTAAGAACACAGGGATAGTATATATGGTGCAAAGGATGCAGAAACAGGAATAGGATCATTAGGCTTATAAACTAGAGGTTAGGTTCTGGAGCAAATCACCATTCCAGAAGATCTCAATCACATCATCAGTCTATGAGATTGGGCATCCAGTTACTACACTGTTTTTCTGTCCTTTGCCCTTGGTTGACTTTACTGTTCTTGATTCATATGAGGAAGATGATGATGATAATGAAAATTAAGGTATTCAGAAAGAGGCAGCAAGAAAACTGGCACTGAAAGTTCAACATTGGGCATTCTAAAGGGAGCCTACGAAGATGCTGGAAAGGGACTCTTCATCAGGGACTGTAATGATAGGAAAAGGGGTAATGGGTTATGGGTTTTAACTTAAACAGAGGGAGTTCAAGTTAGATATAATGTAGTTCTTTACTGTGAGGGTGGTGAGTCACTGGAATAGGCTGCCCAAGGAAGCTGTGAATGCTCCATCCCTGGCGGTGTTCAAGGCCAGGCTGGACAGAGCCTTGGGTGACATGGTTTAGTGTGAGGTGCCCCTGCCCATGGCAGGGGGCTCAAACTAGATGATCATTAGGTCCTCTCTAACCACAACCTTTCTATGATTGAGTCTCTCAAATGAAAACGCAGATGAGATCTGGAACAGTGCCCCACTCCAAGAAGCCAGCATCTGCTCCAGCTGGCAGTACTGATGATCCTGTTCCTGCCTTTCCATCCCCTAGACCATATTGTATTACACTGTCTCTCAGTATTTGCATGGACTTCTTAAGACCCTGCCCACATCATCCCTCTACCACAGTATTTCTTACAGGAAGAACTGCTTTGCTACCCATTATACCTGTATCTGACACGCTTCTCAGGAGTGTACTCTACAAATATCAGTGTGCCTGTATAAGACACCATCATTTGCTTAATTTAGTACTAGAGATGTGAATTGTTCTACTGGTACCATAAACAGAAGCAGACCTTCTGAAACACATAGACTATGAGTAGACAGGAGAATTCAGTAAATCTCAAAAGAACACTAAGACTAGGGTGACTTTGGCAATCAGAGTGAGACACACTTACTCTGGAATCTGAGACTTCATTTTAAATACCTTCAAAATTAAATCTTGCACCTGTCCTTACTATATTCATGTCACTATATATATGATGATAGTTCCATATATATTTAAGACTATCATAAACTATGCCCTGCTGCTGAAAGGATGTATCTCTCCTTATCCTTTCATGCATGGTACAAGGATTTGCGCAGTTGCTCTGTAGCCTAAATCTGTGTTAGCACTTTTGCAAAGGTAAATTAACTCTAATCACTGCCTGGCTGCAGGTGATGGCAAAGTTCATAAAAGGCAGCAAAAGGTATTAAATGCACCATTCTAGCCTCCAGTGCAAGAAAAGACCAAAGCTGCAAGTAACTTCAGCAAATTAATATTGATAAAATTGCGGCCACCTTCACCTACTGGGAGAAGAGCACTAAGACAGCAAATCAGTGCTGCTATGTCCAAAGTCAGACTGAAGCAGATATTACCATGCTTTCTGAATACTGGACTAAGTAACTTGAGTGTCCTGGATCTAGAAGCTGCAAAATAGAGACCAGCATGTCTGGAAAGCAAACTGGGACAAAGGAAGAGAGATGGCAAAAGGAGTCAATGGAGGAAAGAGAGGCTCTGCTCTGGATAATGAGCTGAATATTGATGGAAAAACTCAGGCCCTATCAGGCTCTCATTTTTCAAATATGAGGTTTTTCTATTTTTGTTTTAGCACATCAGAGGAGCAAAAAAGAAAGAATACCCTACAGGCAAGACAGTGCAGTACATGAAATGTATTACACTTGAGGTTAAATGGGCCTTCGTACATTATTTAAATCAACTAAGTAATTTCAAGACATGTTAAACAGCACAAAAAACTTTTCATGTTTAAACCTCACTTCACTAGCACAGACTTCCACCAGCATTCCTCACGGCTTCTTGCCTTAAGACACATTCATAATGCTCTCCTTGTCTTGATCCTGACAATACAAACATCCTGTCCTTAGCAAGTGGAAGCTTTTACTGGCATTTTACTGACAGACATACTTTCCACCTCACAGTAAACAAAGTTAAATGAGCAGTAACACAGCATCTTCTGCAGCATGCTAAGTCAACAGAGCAATAGAGGCCACACCAAATGAATGAAGTCACTGAAAACTGGTATTTTATTCATCCTGGCTTATAGCCATCCCCTTTCAGGTATCTGGCAGACAAACATGTGCAAGGCGTTCACTTTTACCTCTTTATTTCGCACTTTCCCTGAAGATGTAATGAAAATACCATTTCATTTACCACCACTCTTTAGCACTGACAGCAGGTATCAGTTAAACAAAACAAAAAAGAAGCTACAAATACCTTGTTTCTGGAAGTTATAATTTGCTTAATAACAATTCTGTCTGCTAACACCAGCACCTTTGTGACAGAAGACAGCAACAGCCTTGCAGCTTTTACAACACCCGTTTTGTCTGTAAAGATAGTTATGTGACTATCAGATTCTGGGTGATCCAGGCTTGCCACATCCGTAAGCTGTGCGATTGTTTCACCTAGAGGGAACAAAAGAAATAATTAGCATTTGATACTTACAAGAAGAGGTACTGGGCCATTAAGCATTCTTAGCTTTTACTTTTGATGATTAAAACAATTTCAGAGCTAACTACGACTTCTATATTTCACTTCACTTCCTTCTACTGACTGTTGGTGGCACCCTCTCCATATTTAAATACGGGCCATTGTTCAGTACTGCTTCATTCTTCCATCTGTAACACACACTAATTTTCTTACAGTAGTCTACATATTTGAGGTGGAGCGGCTGGAACTGAGGAGTGTGGAGGGAGAAAACTTTCAATAGGAGGTATTTTTCATATTTTTATAGCAAAAGTCAGATCAGTGGCAACGCAGCATCAACCCACAGAGTGGGATGCAGCAAGGAAAAACTACAAATTCCCCTCTGCTTTTGGAATTTCAGATAGTATTCCCATAATTTATGGATTTCCTATTCCTATAGAAGTCTTCAGGCAAGAAGAACAAAGAGATTAAAACTTTAAAACAGTAACTTTATAATTTATAGGACTGAAGCATAATAGGGAGATTACTGCATTTATGTTCATAGGAGGACCATCAAACAGTATGTAGTCAGAGACAGGAGAGAAAAAAGGCAAGGAAGCACCAATTCTCAGTTCCTAAGCATCTTTTTATCTTATCAGCATTTAAAGTGATAATAGTTAAATAGCCCTATTTGACACCTTTTATTTTTTAAGTGGTTAAAATGTCTACAATGTGCTGAAGTCAATGGATCTCCTTGTCTGATAAAAATCAAAGGCTCCAATTACATTAAATCTTCTGGAGTACCCTACATAACAGTGCAATAGAGGAAAGGCATAGAGCAGTTTCCTATTCGATAAGCACAGGAGGAGGGCTGGGAGACTGAACTAAGGCAAGCTCTGAGACATGCTTTTTGTTGGCATGCAAGACAAGATGATCAACCCACAACTAACTTGCAGATCACCCCTGAAGACAAAATCTAGGACATCTGATTGAGTCCCCTGTGACTCATCTTCAAAACCTCAACTACGGTAATCCACCTAAGCAGACAAAATACACCTAAAACCTGGTAAAGCCTGCGGTTCCCTACAAAGAACCTGAGGGTGCATTATTACTCCGGAAATACCACACATAAACACTATGGAACAAGAAAGGCCTGACAGCCCTTCAAACCACAAAGCTCCACACTTCATAGTGTTTACGGATAGCTTTCTCTCTGACAACTGTAATCCCTTGAGCTCCTAAATTGCCTGAATAGTTACTGCACTATGGCAAAGAATTTCCAGTACTTTGCTAGGATCAGGCCAGGTCACAAAAACCATGTCACAAATACTCAGGGGGTCTCACTAGAATAAATATGCAAATATGATAAATCAAGGAAGGGAAGGATACACAGCATCACTACCCCATTCCTTATGGTGCAAGATTCACCTTCTTGAAGATGAATTATCAAGTCACAGGTGAAGCATCTAGTCATACAAAAAGTCATCAGAGAACACAGAAAGAGCTGCAATATCTGCCTGTCAAAAGCTCCAGACAGCCATACAAACTTGAAATTTCTGACAACATAACAAAGGCTTCCTTCTCTGCCTGCAGATCTGCAACTGCAGGAACAGGAATGGTGCTGTTGGAGTAAGCTATAAGGAACAAGACCTATTAGAGTAAAAAGACTAAGCTAGGGACTATTTAAGCCAGTTTGGTATATACATCCACAGGACACATCCAAGAGTGTCAAAGGAGCAGATCACTGTAATTCTGCTATCATGGCTGGAAGATTGTAGCAATTAGGACAGATTTCTAATACTAGAAAGGCAACTGTCAGACCCACCTTCAAGAGGAGCAACAAGAAAAATTCAGGCAATTTTGGGCTAGTCAGCCTCACACAGTTTCCAAGAGTATTATTAAAATCATCTTAGAAGCCCTTATCACATACAGATGAAAAAGGCAATTGGGAAAAACCATCACAGACCTGTGAGGGTGAATAGTCTTTTATCAATCTGAATGTTTTATATGATGACATGACACCGTCTCTAGAAAAGGAAATAATGGATGCCATGTACCTCAACTTCAGGAAAGCTTCCAAAGTGATCTCCCATAATGTCCTTACAACTAAATCATGAGATATGGACTGAACAGGTAAACAAATAAGGTGGACATGAAATGGACCTGGCTGTCAGGACAGAGGACGGTAGTAAGTGGTACAAAGTCCAAAGGCAGTCAATTACCAGCGGGGTCCCTTGGGGACTGATACAGGGCATTCAGTGGTGTCCCTCAGGGACTGATACAGGGCATGAAAACTGTTCCCTGGGTGATGGGCTAGCAAATACGTGAGCAATACAAAACTGGGGGAATGCCTGATATGCTGGAGGAGAGGGCTGCTAGACAGGGGGATAGGAAGCTGGAAAAATGATCTGACAGGAAGCTTGTGAAGTCCAACAAAGCAGTAATGCCAAGCCCTGCATCTGGGCCAGGACAGTACCACACAACAGAACAGGCTGGGATCAGCTGTCTACAGAGAACCTTTGCAGGGAAAGACATGGTGGTCTCAGTGGACAAAGAGCTGAACTCCTGGAGTGAGCAATGATGGCCCGCTGCATTCTGGTTTGTTAGTAGAGGTGTAACTGGCAGGCTGCAGAAATGATTCTTCCCTTCTGTTTGGCACTTGGGAGAGAGCAGCTGGAGTATCATGGCTAGCTCTGGGCTCCTCTGTACCAGGGGAAACACTGGCATAAGGGAGCAGGCAATGTAAGTGGTGAGGTTGAAGGAAGAGAGTTTGTTTTACCTCAAGAAGAGAAGGCCAATGGCAGTTTACTGTGATCTACAACTACCTACCTAATGGGCAAGTATGGAGAAGACAGAGATAGACTGATCCCAGAGATGCACGGTGACTGGACAAAAAGCAATGAACAAGATACAACAAAATACTTCTGCCACTGTAAGGGTGGTCAAACACTGTAAAAGGTGTACATGAGATTGCATGTTCTTCATTCTTGGGGTTAAATGTCCCGTCAAACCTAAGTTATTTTGTGGCTCTATTTATTCAGTTTAAATTGTTCGTTTTCAACCTTCTTAATTTAGTCCTTTGTCCAGGAAGATAAGGCATTTTACTCCATGTCTTTCTTTAGGACTATGTAGTCAACTGGCAGAGAATACTGCAAATGTATCGACACTAATTCATTCCTGACATGTGTTTTCTCTTTTAAATTAACCAGCTTTTCCTAGTTCTGGGAGGAAAAAAAGAAAATCCAGAAATGTGCTTCTTTGAGTTACATTCCACTCCTATACTGACACCATAAACACTGACATACTGCAAGACTAACATTAGGCAAAATCTGCTACATGACCCTCTGCAGTGTTTTATGATTCTATTTTGAGTGAATGAAATTACAAGCTTTATTACAAGGAAATAGTCATAACAAGTCTGAAACACTTCAGATCACTGATTACACCCTTCACAAGAGACAGATATAACATCTGTCATCCTTCAAAGCCTCTGCATGATATGCAATTGATTTACAGACTTCTTACTTAGCAACTGAGATGCTTAGTGTTCCAGTTCCTTTAGTGTTGAAATCTTTTACACCTAACAAAGTGCCCGTTTATTTTTTGAAGCACTACCTAGTTTATTTGCAAAAATTAATTAAATAAATAAATAATAAAAATCATAAAAGCATAAAGATCCTTGTAACGTTGTCTGACCTAAACAGCAAGGGCTTTCTGCTTCCCAGGCCACCAAGACACTGAATTGCTTTATACAAGTCAATGCTCTTAGCTATAATTGGCCAGGAGATTTTTATTGGCTTGCTTGGGAGCACCAAAGTTGTTCAAAATGGCACCCGAGCAACTGCGTTCAGAGACTGAATTCAGAGGACAGTTATCCCTAAGAATTTAACTGCACAAAGAACTGTCTTACCTTGTCCAACATGTCACAGTACACAGAGATAATACCGGCACACACAGATAAAACTCCCACCAAAATAAAAACCAGCAGCAAACATTTGATATACTGAATTTCTCACCTAAGTCATCAGTTAGCTCTGAAGTAGATAGCTCAGAGAGAATAACTGACCCATGCCAGGGTAAATGTGAGGCTTGCTAGGAAAGTAAACAGCCTATACCTTGACTCTTCTAGACTGAGGTACATTACTGCATAACAGGAAATAAAACTTGCAATGTAAAAAAGTATAACTATTTGGTATGAGAAAAATACTACAGACTATTTTAGGTTCTGAGTTCCTCTAAGATATGGTGACAGAGAGAAAAAGCACTCAGGCACAGGGTAACTAACTAGCAAGACAAGAAATAGAAATCCAGACTGCACAGCTCTTTTAGCAGCTGAGATTATCAACGTAAACTTTGGCTTGTCAGCATTTTGCTTGGATCTCTGAAGAGAAAACACATGCTTCATCTAACAAATGGAATGTTTTCAAATTAAGACATTTCTGTTTGCAGCCAAGTTTACTGGTGCAACCATGAATTTTCAGTCTGAAGTTTATCTAGGACAGTCCTTCAAATCACAAAAACCACCATTCAGCAGCAGCATGTTTCTAGACATCATGGTTCATTGTTCGGGGATTTTCTTACATAACATGCCCGACTTCTAAGTTTGCTTTTTAATCACAAAAATCGTATGAACTGCATCCCCAAAGCCTGAGGCCAGCACAGTGATTCAGCAAGAAATATACCAGCACATTTCTCAGGCTTCTGAGGTTATTTAAAAGCCAAGTCCACTGTTAAACTTAGCAGATCAACTTTAAGTGCAGTAACCCATGTCTTGGAGTAGAGTACTACTCCTTCTGCAAGCAATGCTTCAGTGTTGAGAAGTCATTTA
Organism: Pezoporus flaviventris; assembly: GCF_033815535.1. Classification (NCBI taxonomy): domain Eukaryota; kingdom Metazoa; phylum Chordata; class Aves; order Psittaciformes; family Psittacidae; genus Pezoporus; species Pezoporus flaviventris. Next base: position 62,760,735 of record NW_026892555.1, read on the forward strand.
TTTGTCTCCACATCCAGAAGCTCCAGATTGCCTCCTTGAATCCACAGTAAGCAGAAAGTCTGTCACACCTGCAGGCATGAGGCGTGTCCACCTGCTTAAACAGGGAAAGCTTCAAGGAAGATTTCCCATGATCCACAGGTATTTGTAAGAAAAAAAAAACACACCAAAAACAAAGCCCCATCACCACTAACAACAAAAGGAACACTCTTCTAGATGTCATCTTCTTGAATGCTGCACTACAGATGTGAAATGTGCATTTATTAAGAGCCATTGAAATACCTTGCAAACAATAGTACTTAATATCTAGGAAAGTAGTTTCTAGCATGACACTGACATTCTTTTACAATGTCAGAGAATGTAATCCACTACAGAAACTATTCACCTAGACAAAGGCTTCTGAGGGGAGGAGGGTGACAGCTGGTAACTCAATCAACTGTCCATACTTCACATTCAATATACATACATGGCAAGTTTGCAAGAAAAGTTGAATTGAGCAAAAATACAATATCATTTTCATTCTACTGAGGGAAGTCATCAGCTGTGAGTCATCTTACTGAGTCTTAATGAAATATGGGTTGACACTGACCTTCATTCAGACCTTCAGATTTAGAACACAGTGACTTCAATAGTATAACACTCAAATTACTTTAACTACTCTAAGCTTATAGCTTGAGAGCAATACACTCTAAAGTTGTATTCTCAACACTCTGCTCTTTGTAGTCCCAACATAAACAAAGAGCAGTCAGGTAATTCCCTGTGGCAAAAGATCCTATGAGAATCAAAGCAAACACACAATTCCATTCCCTATGTGTGAGATGACAGCAATTTAAGTGACAATATAAGGTAACAGATCAGCCCTTGAATGCACCAGCAGAAGCCTGCTAAGCAATCAGCTAATAAAGTTCTTACATTATTCCTGACACTAAAAATAGAGTGCCAAAAATGGCACAAGCACAATTTCATGAGTAACTACATACCTGCTCTCCTTGCCTCGATGCAAGCAATACTCATTTCCTCTTTCAATTCATGATTTTCATTGGCTATAGCTTCACCTACTGTAACAAATCTCCCAACTGCCAGGTTAACTGCTTGGCCCACTCGTTGAATTGCTTGCAGAGTCTTGTCTGAACGCTTTGGTTTATCCTTATGATTAATAAGAGTAGTTATCTGTGAACAAGAAGAGTTAATTAGAACTGCATGCAAGAAGACGTTTTAACTTCAGCATTAAAGGCAAGTTTTGAACTGAACTCAGTAATAGATTTTTTTACCATACTTCACTAATAAAATTTAGTGTTGAGTCATGAGGTATCATTTAACTTCTCAGAGAATGAAAAAAATTTGGAGTACGATGAAGTTTGCTCATATGCTGTGATCTCAGCTTATCTCACATCTCAAATGAACCGAGGACTTCTTTTTTCCCCTCCTGTCTGCAGTATCAAACTAAGCTGTCCTACGTCTCTCAACTGGCCGTCACTCTACAGACACAGTAGAAGCTGTCATTTTGTGTTTGCCAGCACTGCAAATCTTACAAAGTTTTTGTACTGCCAGGTATCTAAACACATCAACTAGGATTCTGGAGCTTTGGGTCTTTTAACTAACATAAGCCTTTATAAATGATGTTTTATACAACTGATTAAGGCAGGCTGTAAGAAAGAATGAGTAGTAGCACAGTCTTTAAACAAAAAGAACCATTCATCTTTTAAAAATAATCTGAAGTATTTGAGCCCTCTCTCCATTAAAATATCCACTGTACTCATACCTTAAACACTCTCAATTACACCTGTTTTCTAGAATTTAGAACAAGGTGGCCATTTAGATGCATGTTATCAGTAAAACAATTTGTGAGGACATTTTTATTTTGAACTCCACATCTTGTATTGGCTTTTCTGCCTGGCACTACACCAAACTATACATTCCTTCTTGGATCACACTGACCAGAGATCAGGCTGCACACAGGCCGCAGGCTACCAAAGATTTGCCCAAAACATCAAACATGAGGCAACAAACAAAGTAATACCTCTCCCACCCAAACAGAAAGGCAGGATTGCAGAAGTAGATTCTCAGCCACGGCATTAAATAAACATGAGAACAGCATGCAATTCTGTCAGTCAGAATTAACTAATTACAACCTGCATAACAAACAGTATAGGAGCTTTACATTTTTGGTATGACAACCATATTCCAGTGAGATGAAGGACAGAAGTTGAACTCTGTAGTTTCAAACATCTTACACCAGCATAAAAGCCACCCTTGCATCCCTCTCTCATTTTTGCAATCTGGTGTGGGTCAAACCTGAGTTGTGGAGAAGTTGATGTTGATTCCACACAACCAGTTGCCCAGTCCAGTTCACTGCATAGCTGTATGAATACTTTTGGTGGCAAAAGGGAAAAGGTACAGTCTGAAGAGAGAAAGACGGGCAGTTCCTTTCAGCAGTAATGCTCCTTTTAGCAGCAGCACGATTTAAAATGCGCACAGAACTGCACTGTAAGTCACATCCCCAGGAGCTCAAAGATGCTGAGACAATCTCAGAATTACATGAATTACTTAAGTGTCTGAACACCTCAGCTGTATCAGCTTACCCACAGATGCTTTCCCTATTCCTCAAAATAAATCATCATTCACTCATACATTCTTCTATCTTCCCAGTCAAGCCTATGGTAGGACAAGAGCATAGAAGCTGTACCCATAATGCTCACACTGCCTCCAAGCACAGAGCAGGAAGCAGCGTAGGAACTTGTCCACTTCATAATTTGATCAATGCCCAAGGCTTACCCTTCAGGTATTACTGAGTTCTATTTCTGGAGGGGAAATAAAAGTAGTGGTGCTCTTTAACACCTTACTGTGACTTGTTTTCACTGCCAGGAGCTGGTTTAGCAAGTCTGCAGTATTAAACTTTGCAATGGAAAATGTCAATACTTCATAGAGCACTTTGCACCAAAAAGCCCCAAACAAAACATTGTAGATGCTTCAGGTATACAAAACTAGCAAATACCTGACACTTGACAGCAGCTAATCTAACAATCCCAGCTGGCAAATTCTTGACAAGGTATGGACAAGCAAACCTACAGATAGCATTAGACCAAATGCTGAATAAAACCAATCTGAAAGAGTCACAACTTTGTTTCCCCAACAGATTTTTAAGCAAACAGCAACCCAATCCTGAGCAAACAAAAGGCTAATATTACATCCATAGTTAATGACTCCTCAAGAGTATACATAAAATAGCACTGGCCTAAGATAAATAAAACACTAGTTGGAAGCATGTCCTGGCTGCCAGTTCACCTCCCACGGCATTTTATGTCAGTTTCTATACAGTTTAAACATGTTCTGCATAACCCTGGAAAAAAACACTTATGTCACACTGCAGAGTGAAAGGAATCCCACTGTCTTAAAAATCATCAAGGGCATTTGAATCCTGTATGTTTCTGTAGAGGTATGCAATTGATAAAAATTATGGAGATATCACAGTTTAAGTTACTTGAATAATGTCTTACAAAACATTTTCAGAAACACTTTCATTTGAGACATGGGTGAAGTTTACAATGCTATCACTTCTTTAGCAGGGGATCATCAGTTTTGCAGAAAAAGACAACCCCTATACCCCCTCACATAAGGTGAAGCAAGAACCAGCAGCTGTTTTGGCAGATCACCTCATGAAGTGCAGCAAGGCCAAATGCAAGATCCTGCACCTGGGTTATGACTGCAGACTGGGGGATGGATGGATTGAGAGCAGCCCTGCAGAAAAGGACTTGGGGATATTGGTGCATGAAAAATTAGATGTGAGCCAGTAACATGCGCTTGCAGCTCAGAAAGCCAACTGCATCCTGGGCTGCATAGAAACAAGCATGGCCAGCAGGTCAAGGAGGCAATTCTCCCACTATTCTGGAGAGACCCCACCTGGAATACTGTGTTCAACTCTGGAGTCACCAGTACAAGACAGACATGGACCTGTTGGAGTGCATTCAGAGTAGGGCCACAAAAAATGGTCAGACGGATGGAGCACCTCTCCTACGTGGCAAGGCTAAGAGAGCTGGGCTTGTTCAGCCTGGAGATGAGAAGACTTCAGGGAGACCTTACAGCAGCCATTCAGTAGACAAGGGGAACTTATAAAAAGGAAGAAGAAAGACTTTTTACCAAGGCCTGTAGCCTTGTATCCTGAATAAAACCCTTGCTCAGGGGACAACGGCTTTAAACTAAGAGTGTAGATTTAGACTAGACATAAGGGGGAAATCTTTTATGATGAGGGTGGTGGAAGCTGTGGCTGCCCCAGCCCCATCAGTGCTCAAGGTCAGGTTGGACAGGTCTCTGAACTACCTGATCTAGTGGAAGGTCCCCCTGCCCATGGCAGGCGGTTTGGAACTACATGATCTTTAAGGTCCCTTCCAATCCAAACCATTCTGTGATCCTACCGTAGACACCCACTAGAGTAGCTTGCATATGCAGTTTATATACAGCAGCTGAGGCTTTGCAAATACCTCCTGGAATAATGAACTCTTAGTTAAGTGACACAATTTCTTCTCAGACTGGCTAACTTAGGACCACTACAAGTAGTATCTAAGTAACTTTCTTAACATTAGAATGGAGAGAAGTTTGTTGAGCTCCATCAATTTCTTTTTCCCCAAAGTAAGGAACTATATGGATTGCCAGTTAAAAACAAACATTGTGAAAGAAACTACAACAGAAGTTGGTCAAGAAGTTTTAAATATATCAAGACAGACAGCTTCATATAACACCTTTGTCAAGCATGATCAACACTATTTAGCACATGCAGCCTGTACTAGTATAGTAAAATTTACACATGCTTGTTACATAAGAAGTAAGTAACAAACACTCCAGAAACAGGAGTAGGTAAGTCATTATAAAAGAAAGAGATAGGTGAAGATACAAAATACAGATTAGCTAAAGAAAAAAGGGCTGTCTTTGGTTCTAAAAACATAAGTATAGACATACACCAAAAGTAAAATGCTTAATAAACACACTCAAAAGTGTGAGGAAAGTTCTTCAGATACAGATGGGCTTCTCAGAACTTGCCACCACCTGCAGAAAACATTGGAGTGCAAATGAGGAGAATGTATAATTCATAGAATCATACAATATTTTGGGTTGGAAGGGACCTTCAAAGCTCATCTAGTCCAACCCCTCTGCAATGACCAGGAACATCAACTAGATCAGGTCGCCCAGAACCACATCCAGCCTGGCCTTGAATGTCTGCAGGGATTTTTGCATCCACCACCTCTCTGGGTAAACTGTGTCAGTATTTTACCACCCTCATTGTAGAGAAAGATCTGAGCAAAAAAATTTCTCTTTTCTTCAAGGAGTGTAAAGAATGACAGGTATATATACTCAGGTATATCTATCCTCCATTTAAAATAAAGTTATGAAAAAGCAGAGGTAATAACAACTGCAGGTTCAGATTCTTTTCAAGACTTAAACTTATAACCAGCAAATTAAAACTATGTTTTCTTTTCCCTGCAGCTCATTCAGTTGCAACCAGATCAGAACATAACTGTGGTGTTTCTTTCAGTTTTGTTTTGGTTGGTTGGGTTTGTTGCTGTTTTGTTTCCTCAAAACAAACCTGTGACTCCAAATACATTAACTAAGCTCTCCTTTAAGCTTAACACCTCCCAGATATTTAATATGTTGTATTCCGATCATGTATCACCCAGTCATTAACATCGGCGGTGTTTGGGCAGGAGTTAACAGCTGAAAAGATTACCTCCAAGTCTCTTTGAACAAGAGTAATACGTTACATGCTGTTTACTCAAGGATTTACTGATCAGGTCATAGAAAAGAAACAGTCCTTTTGATGGTACTCATGCTCCGTTTAATGTGCGCTCTTACGCTATTTCCCTGGAATGCTTATCTGAGATTTGAGACAATCAGTTTAAGGAGTGTGCACTCTCAAGAAACTGTCAGTTACAATATTTTGTTACTTGTTAGAAGGAGCCCCAGAAACGTGGCCTTTTCCCCAAGTACTTCACTGAAACTAACAGTTTCTATATAGCCAGGATGTATCAAGTTGTACTTCATATTTTAGAAAAATGAGCCCAGTTGTGGCAGTTTCAGCAGCTGTTTTCAAAGCTTTTTGAGAGTGTCAGATACTGACATTTAAGTGGTTATATGCTTCCTGCACAGGAAGCATCATGACAGCATGCTTAGCTAAAAATATTCTAATGTCTATTTATTATCAGTATAATTAAGTCTTGCATGACAGAATTAAGTGATACTTAAAGAGACTGGATTTCAGGAAGTATTTATAGATAACTATAAATAAAAGCAGGGGAAATGTTGCTATTTCACAGCCACTGCTACAAACACAAGAGTTAAAGTGAGAAGTCATACTGGAAGACACCCTATCCATCTTTCTCCCTGGTGGATATTGTGCTTAATACATAGGATGATTTAGACTCTCAAGAGTAGTATTTGAGATGTCTACTCTATGCAATGAGGATTAGCATCCTTAAAGTAACAGCTCCTCTTCCACTTTGCTTATTTTCTGCTTTGTGTTTTCCATTAATTTCATAACGGTAGCTTTACTGGAGCTTTGAGCATCCTGGTCTTGGAACGTGTCCCTGCCCATGGCAGAGGGCTTGGAACTACATGATGTTTAAACCTTAGCCATTCTATGATTCTAAGAAAATGCAATAGCGCTACATACTAAGGAAGGAGCTACAAATCTCTACAATAGAACTGTGTTGTAGAATAAATTTAGTTGCATTTGTCAGGACGTGTAGGAAACTTGGTCAGAAAGACCTTTCCCACACTGTTCATACTTTCATTAGTTCATCTTGAGTATGTGGGTGGGGAGGAACTTCTAATATTACATTTTAGGAACTCGCTCATTAGGTCTTCTGCTTAAGGACAAATAGATCTTCAGACTTACTTAGGCAGACAGCAGCACAAGTTATTCCAACACCCACATCTGCTACAGCATACAACCACACATGTGAGGGCACACAGAAGCAGCAGCTGGCATTTGACATCCAGCCCGTAATGGCTACAGGCAGAACTGTCACATAGATTTCTCATCATAAAAGATGAAATTAAAGGATCTTGAGACGTGAACAAGGACTACCTGCTTACCTGTCCTAGAAATCAAAAGTCTGTTAGGATCAGATGCCCACCTAGACATTATTGAAAGCCTTCCTTAGCATTTTCTACGATTTCAATCATTTAAGTATTTTTCAGAAGTCTAGCTAACATGCAGATTTTTAGAACTGGAAATCAGAAAGCCTTATTTTCCTACTCAGTTTCCATTTTGTGGAAAACCCCTGCAAACAAACTTTGCAGAAACTCAACTTTGAAAGTTTTCAAAGGCTGGAAAAGAATAACCAAAACCAGACCCAACTGCATTAACTACTAATGCACTAGTTTATTGTAAGAACCCATATTCTATTTATCCTGAAAACGTTATTTGAGACAACTGCCTCTGCTTTACAGACACTTGAACCAGAACAGTTTCTTTTAACATGTTGTCATTGAAAAGAGGCAATCAACCCCTTCTTGCAGAAGTCACACAGCCCTCAATGCATCATTCAGGAGCTCGAGTCACCAGTTCTGTAAAAGAACAGCTTCCAAGAAGTGATATGAGCCCGCTATCCCCTATTTATGTGTTTTTCCCATAGAGCCTATGCACCAGTGTCTAGAAGGGCAGTACAAATACACTGCATGCCAAAGACCAACGAGTTCTCTTATGTCTGTGGTATTTAGACTGTTGTATCTTTACTTGAAGGCTTCTTAAAAGCATTTTCTCATTGCTTTTGTACACATCTTTCATAAAAGCCTTCAGGGAAGCAAATGAAATAAACTAACAACCTGCAAGTCAGTTCACTTATCTGCAGGCAAACGCAAACATGCTTAGGGGAGCCTCAGGCAATCTTTCACATGTAGTGTCTAACCAGCTGATAGGCCATCTCTGGAAAGGAAGAAGGAACAATCCAAGACCTGCAGTGACAAGTAGAAGCTGACAAGCAGCACAAGAACAGCCCTACCAAATCAGATCACTGGTACACCTAACCTAGTATCTTATCTCCTATCTACCCAAACATGCATACCTAAAAAAAAGAACATGAATAAAACAAGCAAACGAGACAGTAGCTATACTGCAGTTGTAACCAGATTTTTAGTTAACTGCAAATTGTATATTTAATTTTAAAACACCACAACATCTAATTGTGCACTTCTCACAAGCACAATAGCTTCAAAAAGTATTAAAATATTATTTGGAAGGGGTGAGAACAGTCCTTTTCAGATCCAGGCTTCAAAACCTACTCTTTGTAAAGCTCGCAGGAAAGACAAAAGTACACAACTTCAAATTCGAGTACACACCTTGGATTGTCAGTACCACTGCTATGTACTTGTTACACATTCTTGGAATTGTTAAGAGATCAAAAGAAAGGATTCAACTCACAGCAAGACTAGTAGTGAATACACTTTCTTTATGCTGAATGCATTCCTACAAAACCAAAAACCCTTTAAATTTCAAGATTCAAACCAAACACAACCAAGAAAATTATTATCCAAAATGCAACACAAATGGATTTGTTCAACTGAGATGTAGTACTTCAATGACACCAATTCATTTTCTCCAGTGTGTGTTATTTTTTGGTTTGAGGATTTTCGTCTTTTTTTCCAAAGTAATAAAAACTCTGGAAACCTCAGGAATTCGTCTTCACTGGGATTAAATTATTTCCAACATTTTTTGCAAGTTGTTGTGAAAAGAACTCCAGAGAAAGTAAAAAGAAGGAATAAACACACCTGATCAGCTCTTGCAACCTGGGGATTGTTAGATACTACGTGGAGGTTTGAATTACTTTAATGATGTTACTGAAGTTACACTGTAGAAGAGAAATATGCTTGCTTTTAAATGTTCACTTTTCACAGACTCTTTCAAATCAGGGATCTCCAGTGGTCTGCAGATACAAAGCAGAAAAGTACATGAAAACTGACCTGCGCTCCTGCCATCCTCCCTACTTCACACACTGAAGAGAGATCACTAGAGAATGACCAGGGAGACCTGACCACTGGTCAAAGCTACCTCATTTACTCTTATTGTAAATGTTGTAAGCATGCCTATCAAGTCAGAAAACCGCCCTATCTTCATCCCAAGAAAGGTGCCTTCAGCATGTCTATAGAAATGGGTGAGGATGATAAAGATCTTTGCTTTCAGACAACACAAGTTAGAGCTTCCTTCTCTTTCTGAAGAGATGTATAGAGATTCACAGACTGAAATTTGCACCTTTGAGCAACTTGACATGAGCTGGCAAAACCAATTTTTCAAACTGAAAGTCCAACTGAACCTCTTCTGATTATCTGGTACATGCATCAGCAGGTATATTGAGTATCAGAAAACATGTTTACCTACCATGAAATTATCTGAAACCAAAATGACCTGTGGCTTTCTAACTCAACTGCTGTCTTGAATTTTACTGAAATGCACAACAACCTCATGAGAAAAAGTGAACTTAAGCTGAGAGACTCAATTTGGTTTAGGGGTATATGAACCAGTACATTTTCCTCCCCTCTTGTTGCCCTCCAGTTCAGTATCTTCTTACTCAAATGGGCAGATTAACAAACAAAGCTATTACTCTTTTTCATTCTACACCTAGAAATCCTGGGCGCAAGCAAGCCTAAGAAAACAAAACCAACTCGGAGGGAAGCTTGTTGTTTAAAATGTACTTTCAGATGTGGTCAAATTAGATGCAGACATGATTTCAGCACTAGAGAGATGCAAATCTCAGAAATAATTCCATTTGCTAACATGATCTAGTAACCTCAAACCCAGAGACTGAATGGCAAAGTATTATTGTGGCTTTCCTCACTAACTTTCCTTTGCTAGCTAACCTACTGCTTGTGCAAACAATGCCTGAGCCAGCTCTGATCTGTGGAACTAAAAATTCACATACTATAATACAGCAAGGACAACACACTGATACGATCTGTGACTGAGAACTTTCTATGCAAATTGCTCCTGAAAATGCAGAAAAAGTTGCTTGCTAGTCCCATAAACAGGCAGCTTCACCAGCACAACTACCAGCTATTCAATCCGTCTTGCACTGCATGTTGCAGAGAGTTCCCCCAGCCTTTTTCAGAGAAGGTTTCCTTAGCAGCATTTTAGCATACCACTTCAATTCAGAGCAACACCTGGTATTTCATCTTGAAAAAGACACACTTGCCCTAGGGATTAACAGAGAAATATAGTGTGCTCTGGAAAAGGCTATGCAAATCCAACTACTATCCACCTACAGGAGTGCAAAACAAAACAAAAACTTCATATAATCCAGGAACCATTATCTGATTTATGCTAAAGAGCCTGTATATTCTTCTGATTGCTTCCTTGAAGAGCTCAAGGGCAACAAAAACTCATTCAGTTGGAAAATTCAGGAATATTTAAATGTAAGACTGAAAAACACCAAATATTTGATAATTAAAAGGGAACATTCCATACATTGGTCTAGCTCCTACATGTTAAGCACTTGCAACTTTAGACAGTATTACCCTTCTAAATGATTTTGACACCTGTGAATTTAAAAAAACAAATAAATAAAAACATCACTCCAAAACCTACATTTACATTACGTTACTGCAGCACAATTTTAATTTATTATTATTTGAAAATACCCAAGATTGGTGTAGTTACATTCCTTCTGCTTAATACAAAAAGTCAAAACAAAAATGTTTCTCTAAGAAAAAGCAAGTGTTCTCTTTTATTTTTCTATATACATCTGAAAGAACTGTGAGATTTGTTCAAACATGATCTTGTAACTTGTGTTTAGGACTTGTTTTACCATCTGAGAATTCATTTTATTTATAAAGAATATAAATCATCCCATTCACTATCTAAAGTAGATTAACATTTACAAGTTGGCACCAGAGTCTGTAACACTCATTCACCCCACTAGCTATAAACAAGGCTGGTGATGGAACGTAATACCATCAACGAATAAAAATTACCATTTAAGGCTCTATCTAGCAAGGGTTATGCACTGTCAATGAATTAATAAATACAAAATAAATCCATGCATAAAGCCATAGGCTCAGGGTACCCTACAGTAGTTTTACTATAATCAGAGTTGTTTGCAATCATTAATTCATAATTCATCCTTTGGGGATTTCCCTACCTAATCTGTCTAAAACCATCTGTTAACAATGCTGATTAGCAAGAAGGCTGCTCTAATTCTTTTTGCGAGGGATCACTGTGAGGCAGTTTTGATTTAATACTCGCTCTACTGCAGAACTACAAAAATGTATCTAATCTATAGAAAACTCATTATTCAGATCTCATAAATTTGAAATGTAAGATTCCACTGCAAAACAGCAACTGATTTTTAGCTACGTCAGTAAGAAGCATCTTACTTCAGCTACTTGAAATGCTAGTCTGACTCATCTATCACATCAAAGACTAAGGTACTGAACATTACAAAGCAGTAGCCAAGAAACTCTAAGACAATTTCACCACCCGAGGGTTCACAAAAAAAACCACACCCTGAAACCACAGCTATTTTATGATAGTGCGGTTGGTCACATGATAAAACATGTAAACCAGAATACTATTAGTGATATTATTAATTATTAATGTAGAAAAATAATTTCATTTACCTATTTAGGATACTCTAAGGTAGCCCTGTGCTCCCCAGCATACCTTGAAAACCACAATTGTAAATTATTATCTATTTCCTTTTCACTATTTTGTAACAATGTAACTTCAATGACTAAATAGCTTTCAATTAAAAATTAGCTTCAGTAAAGGGAAATCTGCAACCACATCAACCCAGAAATACAACTGATACTGTGACTAAAATAACCACACTACCTACAGCCAAATGATAAACTCACAAGATTAACTTTTCTGCATAAATCAAAGAGGAAGACTCAGCGTCCTTTAGGGGCAGAGAGTACCAACTGCAGGCTGCATGACAGCTGAGCTGGTGCAAGCTTCATTTTCCAGAAAAAAAGAATTTATTCCAAGTGGAAGTTTTGTGATACAAACCACAAGCTCACAACTTAACCCACAATGTCTATGGAACCAAACGGAGGGGAAGAGTCAGTGAGTTAGTGAATAATTAAAACTAATGAGGTGCAACTCGGTACACAGGCAGCATACCACATGCTTCCAGAACAGTTAATGCGTATGACTCTGCATCCATGGCAGCTTCTCTGTGGTACAGGATGTAAACTAAGAAGAATTTAGCAGGAGGTGTGCTTCACTCAGTACAAGTTACAGTGCAAGCCTCTACAGCATAATTCATAATTTCATTACTCAACAATAGTGGCAAGTCTCAAGTCTAAAGTGAGTACCAAATTAATTCACAAAGAAGAAGATCCTGGAAAAGGGAAGAAACAGCTTCTCAAAGCTTGCAAGTTACCAGAAGTACTGAACAATAAAGATTAGCACCCAAGAAGCATTTTAAAAGGAAGGCACTCAGGAGTGCCCCCCCCCACCCGCCAGATGCACTGAAGAAAACAATGAGTTTAAGACAAGTATGGATTACACTACTTTTTCTGAGCAGGAATTTCCTGTCCTCCAAAAAGAGACGTAAGGGGCAAAGCACTGGCACTATAAAGAATCCTTTAGCATCTTAGAGGTGGAGAAAGGAAAAACCTGGAGGTACCAAAAAATGCCTAGTGAGGCTGCCAAGTCTGCTGCACAGGCAATTGAAGTTGAAATGCACAAGAGCTTGGCCTGAATGCTGAAGTTCAGGAAGGGAGTGAGGCTACACATATTCCTTAATTTTATTAATGTTGTCCAGAGAGTACATGAGACACTTCAGTTTAGTCTCTAAAAGAGAGAGAACACATTTGATTCTAAACAAATTCAAAAGTAGGTATGCAATGAGACTGTATGACAATACAATAATACAACAACAGTATTATGACTGTGGGGGAAAAACACACAGGAAAAACATGGTGTGCATTTCCCACCCCCCAGTTTTTCTAAACTTCCAAGAATAAAAAGCCAGCAATATCAAGTTAACAGTGTTCTTACTAGAGCACTTCCTGCTTTAAAGCTGTTTGCAAAAAAAAAAACATTAAGACAAATCCATGACTGAATAATTCCCAAGATTACTATTGCAGCTATTAAGTTTAGAAGAAATGAGCACTCATCAAAAGGTATAATGTGTAAGTATCTCACACAGAAACCTCTTGCATAGGTTCTGGCCAGTGTTAGCACTACATGTGTACATCCCAAAAAAAATAAGCCTTCTGAAGCTCCTTTGCTACATCCAGGGGAAGTATCCTTCAGTAAGGAGACATACTAAGGTTCATTTCATACTAAGGTCCATTTTCATACTGAAGAACTGAGTGTGAGTTGCTGTTCAGGGTTGTTCTACTACCAGTTACAACCTAAGCAACCTAGTAGGTTCCAGTCATCTGAGGATTTCCAAGCCAAGACCACAAAACACCTTTCCAAAAGACACTACTAGAAAGACCAGTGTCATGGAACAGTAGCATGCTGAACTCCGTGTCTACAGTTTTAAATCCCTCTTTGATAAAACATGCTTGCTCAGTTCCATGGAGAATAACGTTAGTTCCACTAAACATACAGTAACTTATCAGCTATTACAGTACATTTATTCAGGTCTTACAACTCCGATATACTCAGTTACTTAACACAGCTTTGCCCTATCCCTTGGACAGACAATAAGAAGAGGAGAGCAGCTAGACATATTTGTGCCCAACTACAAAAGAAAATGAAGCAATCTCTGCTCCAGAATGTATCTATGTGAGGTACACAGAGAACCTGTGTGGAATCAAAGTGACTGCAGAAGAGGCTATGAACATACTAGATAAAAAGGACTGGAACAACTTGCCAACATTAGACGCGATTCACCAAGATTTCAAGGGACTTGAAGATGCAATGGATTGTATCAGCTTTCTCATGCAATATCCTGCTTGAAACTACATTGACATGTAAGTTTGCCCAACAACCTTGGTACACGGCAAATCAGTAAAAAAATTAGGAAGAACAGAAGTAGCAAACACCCAAATAAATACTTACTGGCAGAGACTCCACACAGTGTTTGTTAAAGGAATTTCTGCCTCACAAAACATTGATTTCTCTGTAGACATCACTGATTACATGGATAAGGAGGTTCTCTGCTTAAAGAAAACTGGGAAACACAGTCCATACCAAAGGTTTCAAAAGACACTAAGCAAGTCTCTGGGAGGGTGGGGGGTGGAAAGAAGGCCTTTTGAATGAATATTTAACTCATTAAGAGACAGAATGATGAGAAGGAAGATGAAGGAAGTAAATGATTGCTCACTTTAATAGAGGGACATGACCAATGCAGTTTCACAGAAACCTGTGCTGGGATATGGATTTATTGGGCATAAGAGTACAAAGTGAGGAGAGATAAGCAGGTAATAAAATAATGAAAATTTCCTGGTGATCCCAAGTTATTCATGACAGTAAAGATAAGGTCTGACTACAGAACTGCAGAAACATCTTGTAACACTGACCAGGAAACAAAACACCAGACAAAAAAAATCACTGCAGATTAAAGATGGGGAAGTACCATCCTGGCTGCCTATATGAAACCTATGAGCTAGGTGACCATTACTCCTCAGCAGCAACATCTCCTCATTACAGTATATACCTCCATGAAAAAAATCACTTGTTTATTATGAAAGGGACTTCCAGGGTTATCTAGTCCTGCTTCCCGCTCAAACCAGGTACAGTTAGAGCATGTTGCAAAGGGCCTCATCCAATTAGTTCTGAACATCTCCAAAACTGAAGACTCTGTAGGTGCTCTACACACCTCATCCAGTATTTGACCACTATCACATTAGAAAAGGCCTTTCCTTAAATCTCAAACTTTCCCATGTTACAACTTCTGTCTATTGCTTTTTACCCAATCACCACGCACCTCTGCGATCAGTCTTCCTGTCTTCTCCATATCTGGCCGTTAGGTGGTTAGTTGTAGACCACAGTAAACTCTGCAACCGGCCAGAGGAAAAATCACTGCAGATTAAAGTGATACACATGGGGAAGTACCATCCTAGCTTCCTATGTGAAACCTAGGTCTTAGCTGATCATTACACCCTCCCTCGAGGCAAAACAAAACCCGCTTCCTTCAACCTCACCACTTACATTGCCTGCTCCCCTATGCCAGTGTTTCCCTGGTACAGAGGAGCCCAGAGCTAGCCATGATACTCCAGCTGCTCTCTCCCAAGTGCCAAACAGAAGGGAAGAATCATTTCTGCAGCCTGCCAGTTACACCCCTACTAACAGCCCAGAATGCAGCGGGCCATCATTGCTCACTCCAGTTCAACTCTATGTCCACTAGACCACCATGTCTTTCCCTGCAAAGGTTCTCTGTAGACAGCTGATCCCAGCCTGTACTGTTGTGTGGTGCTGTCCTGGCCTAGATGCAGGGCTTGGTATTAACACCTTTGTTGGACTTCACAAGCTCCCTTTCAAATCACCTTTCCAGCTTCCTATACCCCTGTCTAGCAGCCCTCTCCTCCAGCGTATCAGACATTCCCCAAACCCACCTCAGAAGAGTTCACACACATGTCGAACATGCTGGCCCATCATCCCAACATTCAGATCATTCATAAACACATTAAACAATATTTGCCTCTGTATCAGTAATTCCCTGAGGGATGACAAAATATAATAGAGAAAAGGTCACTGATTATATACGGACTTCTAGCTTGATCCAGTATGGCTATTCTAAAGTCATAACTTCAGTCTTCAGTAAACAGCATCAATGAGCTTTTCACATAGACAGGAAAACATCTGCTCTTGGTTCTTCTTTGGGCTCTAACACATAACTCCAGAAACTTTTGGAAAAACACAATATTGGTAGAACATTATGTAACATTATATAACTATACAATTTTTACTGAAATGGGAATTATTTTAGCTAGCTTCAGAGAAAGCAAGGAAACAATACCATAATAAAGAACTATCTTTATCCATCTCAAGGCATATACCACTGAATATAAGACTGACAACAACAAAATTCAGAAACATTGGTATAATGGGCTTTTTATAGTTATTTACACTTTTATTTTGACTATATAGGTCAAGCCGATACCAAAACCTCTGACAGGATCTCTTGAAACAGAAGATGGAAAAAAATTCTGTAATACATAGGCACATGATCATTCTCCAAAGTGCCCATGACAAAACGGGCTTTTTACAGGTTGAACAGCTAGCTGTAATCTTACAGGTCTACACTCAGGATGTTGGAGAACAGGTCACCTTCAACCACAAAAACTGACTTTATTCCTTTCTGAACATTTACAAAAAAAGCTCCTTCTCAGTGAACTTTTCCCAAGTACCTGACTATGAAGGTTGACAAAAACCTATTCTGCAGTTTCTCAGCATGTTTCCTCAGAACAGATCCAGACAGACTCCTACAGCTGTGAAGATACCAAACTGCAGCTTGACTATCAAACAGGTATATAATGGCAGCTGAGGAAGTCCCTGGTGGAGCCACATCCTGGAAAAGTGCTTTTTCCATGTCTTTGCCTTTCCTTAACTGTTTAAATGACTTGTTATTAAATGAGTCAGCACTGACCACTTTAAACACCCTTCCTGACTTTTGTTGCCAAAAACTTTCCATAAAAAATAAAACCCAACATAAATAGACTGGAAATAGGTAGCAGCACTGAAGGAGATGTCTAGATTTGAAAGAACACTCTACTATTTACATGTACGGCAGTGAACTCAAGACACCTATCCGGGCAAAGAGAATTCTACTAATTCTGAAGAAAACTCTGGGGTTTGGCCCCAAAAGCTGTGCTTTCTCAACTGTGTGTCACATGCTTTGCACAACAGTGTAGAATGAGTCACTTCACAGCACAAGTATGTAGATCATGGGAAAAAAAGTGTTAGCAAATAAGCTTAACACCGTGGCTTGTATCTGCCGTCTTCTTTTGTCATCTGTGACACTATTAGAAGAGGGCCACATCAGGGTCTGAACAGATCTAGAGAAAACAAAGACCTAGCTTAACTCTGTAAATAGTAAGTTTTAAAAACAAATTTATAAATAAACATATCCAGTAATGACTCCAAGAGTAATTACTCCTGCTGGGAGAACAGGAATCTTGCCCACTGAGGCAGCAAATGCACTCCGATACTACACAGTCTATCAGAAACACCAAGCTGCAAAGTGCAATTAAACAAATCAAACCAAAATAACCCTCATATCTGCCCAGTAAGAGCACAAGGTCAAACATACATTTACAGTATTACACATCAATTAGGGTGATGTACTTATATGGTACATTAATTTAAATCAGAACCAATGCAGCCTCTTTTTTTCCCTTTGCTTAGAAAAACTAGATTTAGCTTTGCAAGAGAAATTGAAAGCAATTTTGTTAGACAGGGCACCTTTTGTTTCCTTAAGATAAGTAGTGAAAAGCAGTAGCAACATTCTATTTTTTTCCCAGTAGTATCTCAGCTTTTAACAAAAGGGTAAACTGTGAAGTTATTTTCACAGCAAGAACAAAACCCTTTTCAAGTGTATTTCATACAAGCAGAAAAAGAAATTCCTGACCCTTACTGCTGATACACAGCTCATGCAGAATATAAAAACAAATTCTAAGATTAAGTACTCCATAAGCACTCTTTCTTGCCTAAATACCTAAACACAGCCAGCCAGTGAGACCTCTACTGAACAATCTAGATGGAACAGTACAGACAGAACTGATAAACCAGCACAGCAAGTGAGGCATTTCATGAGGCAAGCGTAGGAAGCTACTGCTAATACACCATCAGCAACTTCAGCCTGAATGAGAACGGAGCTCAGTGCTCACGCTTCAAGGGAACACGCTCATGTGCAGGCTGGAGCGCTTTACCAGGATCACAGAAAGCTCTGAGAGTCCACGAACGCTCAGGCACCTCACACTCTGTGATGTGGGGGGGATGAAAGATGCTTCCCACTTCTGGAAGATGCAGTTGTAGATCTGCAGTCAATGAAATAACACGTATGACATATTACACACGCAATGAATCCACAGAGAAACAAGACTGCTGTTCTTAAAGAGTATTCCAGGGGGATAAGAACATGCACACGTCCACAGAAATCTGTTACGCGTAAGGATTCAACACGTGCAATTAAATTCAGCCTGTGCAATTGGAGCTTCTGTTTGTTCTCATGCTTCTGAAAAGCAGTCTCTGAATTTTATCCCTCTCCATTGTTTCAGAAACAGAAAATTCATTGAACTTCAATTTTACTTTGCCTTGGAACATGTGGTTTAATCCCTTCTATAGGCTTCTTCGAACTGCCTTCTCCAAACAGAGAAAGACAAATTACCGTAAGTACAGAAACAAAATTATCCATCACAAACCCTTCCTGCAGCCCAGCTGTACAAATGCAAAACAAGGTTTACAACGGTTTGTTTCCAGACGGGCTACGATGGTATAAACATAACTTGACCTCACCAGGACTAGTTATTTTTGTAGAGCTGTTACACATTTTTTATAAAAAGATTTTGAACAGATAGGTTTTGACTTGCTAAGTTTAATAATCTTGTGTTCAAAGTACAAAAGCCGCTATACAGCAAACACTGCGCTGTTTACATGCATTATTTGGCAAGAAAGGAACATTACACTGGGTATATAAAATGCCAACTTTGAAACTAAAAATCTAAAGAAAATGGGGGAGGGGGGAAAGAAGAAAAGTTAAAACAAAAGAAAAAAAAAACACCAACACCGAAGTAGTTGGCACATAACTACTTAGCAAACCTGAAAGCCTGTTTTCTCTTTTTTAAACTCATTTCGCACTTTGTGATGCATGCTGAGGGGTCACCGAGACACACTCGGCACGTTATTCGACTTCTCAAACCCAGGTGCTCCCCTCGGGTGCGGCAGGACCTCCAATCACTGCACCGCTCTGACCAGACCGCGAAAACACAAAGCTCCGCCACCCCCCTGCGCTCCGGCCGCCCCCCGCACCCCTAGCGCCAAGCTGCGGGGAAAGGCGAACGCTCCCGAACGGAAAACCACCGGGCAAGAGACCGGAGCGGCCCGGGCAACGGGAACTGCCGCGGCGCGGCCCCCGGCCCCTCGCCTCCCTCCCGCGGGGGGCACCGCGGGGCTCAGCGCGCCGACGGCACCGCAGCGCCTTCCCGGCGGGGCCATTACGCAACGGCACCGCGACCTTGCGGGGAACGCCGGAGCCTTTCCCGAGGAGGAAAGTGCGGGCAGCATCTCCGCCGGCGCCGGCACGGGCACTGAGGGCCCGGGACGCGAGGGAGAGAGAGAGGGAAGGGGCGCGGCTGAGAGATGCCGCTGCTGCCCCGCAAGATGCGGGGTACGAAGCGCCGCGACCCGAGAGCGCAAACTTCGGCTCGGCGGCGGCTGAGCTCCGTCCCGGGCGGGAAAATGGAGAGGCAGCCCCCTGAGATGGGGAGCGGGAATCGGAGGGTGGGATTGGGGAAGGGGGATGGGGCTCGCGCGGCGGCGTTCCTACCTGCGACACCAACGGCACCAGCGTCTGCTCCACGGAGCGCGTGCGGATCTCCAGCCCCGCGTCCGCGCCTAGCCCCGACGAGGACGACGAGGAGACGCCGCTGCTGCTGCACGGGGACGTGGCCATAGCGGCGGAGCCACGCCGGGACCCCCGCCACCGCGATCACCGCCACTACCCTCCGTGCTCCCTCCCGAACAACCTCACTCCGCTCCCGCCGACAGCCCTTCGGCTCCGCTCCGGCCCGGCCCGGCCCGGCCCACCCGGCGCCGCCCCCCGCCGCGCCCCTCCCCCGCCCTCCGGGGCACCGCTGCCTTTGCCGGGGCGCCCGGCGACGCCGCGCGCGCGCGTTCAGCTCTCCCCCCCCCCCCCCCCCCCCGGCCTATCGCGGCCCCTTCCACGCCCCTCGGGACGCGATTTAAAGCGGCAGCGCCGCTTTACCCCGCTTTCTCTAGCGGGCACCCCTCGCCCGTCTTGCTTTCTATCACCCCGGGGAAGGAGCGGGGCGGAAACTGGGGCTGCTCCCTTCCACCATGGCTCCCACCGGGAGTTTGCCCGCCGGGAAGGTCTCTGCCCGAGTGGGGCATCCAGGCTGCGCGGTGGCTGACGGGTTCGGGTGGCCCCCAGGTGTAGGAGTCAGGGCTCGTACCCGGCACCACGTCCCGCCGCGAAGTCGGGACTCTGGTGCGGTGTATGAGAAGGCGGGCCAGGGAGCCGTGCACTCTGCGGGAGGCGGTCAAACACCCCCTCTGTTCGCGTACTTGCAGCCTCTGGGAGGAGTGGTGGGCTTCCTAAGCTGAACTCCATCAGCCTTTCTCCTAGCAGCCGCCTACCGAAGGGAAGGAAAGGGTTTCTGCCTTTCAGCGGCCGGTTGAAAGCGGCACGGGCCGCTTTCGGGGAACAGGAGCTCTGTGTATCCTTGGTGCTAAAGCATATACTGATCTGGGAAGAAGGCGGCAAAAGTAACTTCAGAGGAATAAAAGTGGGGGGTTGGCAGGATTTCTTTTTAAGTTTTCCTTTCGGGGGTGTTTTTTGTTTGTTTCTGGTTTAAAATGGACTAAACCCACTTCACATTACTTTGTACCCTGCATTTGAAAAGTATCAAGACAGGAATGCTTACTGGTCTAATTAAGCTGCATGTGTTCCGTATCTCTGATTCATCTACAGGCTTGTCTACATAAGACTGTGGAAACAGAAGTCTCCTTGGCTGTGGTCCAAGCTGCTGAGGTGCAAAGCAGCACCAGCCCAGAAGTGGGTTAACTCGGTGTGGCACTGTGCGTGACCCAACAAGCCCAATGTGGGGTCTGGGCTAGTAAACAACAGATCATAGAATCAACTAGATTGAAAATGACCTTTAAGATCATCAAGTCCAATCACTACCCCAGGACTGCCAAGGCCACCGCTAAGCCATGTCACTGGGGGCCTCATTACACAGTTTTTGAACACTCCCAGGGATGGTAATTTCACCGCTTTCCGGGGCAGCCTGTTCCAATGCCTGAGCACCCTTTTGGTGAAGACATTTTTTCTAATACCCAGTCTAAACCTCCTTTGGCACAGCTTGAGGCTGTTTACTCTTGTCCCATCACTTGTTACTTGGGAGAAGAGACTGACCCCCACCTCAACACAACCTCCTTTCAGGAAGTTGTAGAGAGCGATGAGGTTCCCCCTGAGCCTTCTGTTCTCCACACTAAATACCCCCAGCTCCCTCAGCCGCTCCTCATCAGACTTGTTCTCCCTGACACAACTCTTCGGTGTCCTGGTAAGAACTGTCAATTTGTGTTTGACTGCTCAGCTCTCAGACAACACAGCACTGCAAAGTTGTCCTTGGCTTTCTGATGTTGTTAGATCAAGGACTTCTGACCTCTTCTGCACGAAGAATCTTTTGCACAATTTTGAAACCTAGACATAAGATAAAGGACAGCATTTGTCATCCTTTGGAGTCCTATGGAGGTATCCATATTTATTAAAAAAGAAGACTGCCAGAACTGCAAGTCTAACCCAAGGTAATGATACAATCCTATTTCTAGCTCTTCAGGAAATTGGTTTCCAACGTGGTCTCATATTTTCTAAAATGACATCTTACATAACATCAAGTGTTACAGGAAAGAACTGAAGGCTCAAATCTGCCATGGTGCAAAAACATCTAAATGTTGGTGTAGACTCAAAATAAATGCCAGCCATGCTTGATCAAAGTGGTTTAGAGCTCACTTGAGATTTCTTGGGTTTTTTTCACCTAAATTTTTTATTTTCTTACATCATCTTTCATTCTTTCTCAGGTCATTTGTTTTCCCTTCTCAATACCTAGATTCTAAGCCTGTGTCAGCAGCTGTTGTTCTCTTGGTTTCGGTAAAGTACCCAGGTCAGGTGTAGTTGCAGCCTCTCCAGGGCTGTACACTGGTTCAGGAGACTTGTGAATCTTGTCAGCTAAAGGGTACACCAGGCAAAGTGTCAGTAATACCAGAGAGAGAGAATAGCGTTCTTTTGCCCTCTTCCCCCTTGTACTTGAGGTTGTTTCTTCTCTTAGAATCATTAATTCCCACTTGTTGACTATTTTATGAACGTTACCATAATCTCTGTTATCTGCGTCATCAACATCTACAGATATGAAACTATGATTTGCATGAGAAATGAACTAGAAGCACATGCACACTTGGATGCAGATGTAGTTTATAATTTGATGTGGTCAGCCAAGTCTGTGCCACCTAATTTCAGAGGCAGCTGCCTGTCTTCAGTGAAAAAACGGATCAGACTTCCCAGGGATGACATTTTCTGACTGAAAGCAGAGTTAATATCAGAGGTTAATAATGAATTTTAAAGATTTTAACTTCACATTTTAAAAGAAAACAAGTTTTTTATAAAATACGGTAGCAAAAATAGCAGTTTAAAAATAATTTTCTACACAGATGGGACAACTGGTGGGAACTTTGCAGTGCCTTGCCACAGACAGAAGAAGTCCTATTCCCAATTTACCACTCTCTTTTCCGGCTTTCGTTCTGTTTTCACTAGAGAAGCAGCATTAGTGGGTGGTGCTAGTGACAACACTGCCTATTTCTCCCACTTTTTCTGTTCAGGTGCTTCCAGTTTAAACATGGAAACCACATGCTATGCTTCTGTGTCCTGTGCTGGGCAAATAAAATGCATGTTGCGATGGTTGTAATTTAACACATGTATGCTGCAGACTAACACCTTTGAAGACGCCTTGAGGAGATCTTCAAACATGATAGCCTGGAGCTTAATTGTGCTTCTTAACTATATTAAGATAATTTGAGTAAGCCTGTGCAATAGATTGCAACCACACCTTTGGCATGCCAACACATACTTCTGGGGGAGCACCTTAAATGTTCAATGCACAGCACTAGGATATTTTGCATACAATCACTTTCAGCCCACGTGGTGGATTTGGAAAAGCAATATCCCATCACCTCAAAAATAATGCCCCTCATGCCTATAGGATGTTAGGACCACTGGCCATGGCAGTATCTATATATAGACTAAACCTATACAGAGAGTGATACTGTTTAGCTCTGCCTTGCATCTGAAAAATATTTGAAGTATAGAGGACAAGAGTAATACTTAATGGATTATATTTCTAACTTCATAACTTTGTCAGTGGTCAAGGGGAAGGAAGTGACATATCCTTGTAGCATTATGAACCTGTCAATCTGTTCCTCCTCATATTGTTTCTAGACTTCACTCAAGAATGTGACACCTTCTGCTCCTCTGCCCAGGATCTCTCCACAGCCTTGGGTTCTGTGACTGGTGACAGGTTCCCACAGAGACAGTAAGCCATTTTTGCCTCATCTGACTCTTCATCTTTGTCTTCCATATATTAAGCACCTTTCGCAGGAGAAAACATTACTGTGACTTTTTTCTAAGGTACAACCCCCACAGTCACCCTGAGAAGGATGTTTTGAGCTTTTATGTGTAGTTAGGGGTCTGACCATTGATGCTGGCTTCTTAGCTTTGATGGGAATGATATGAAATGTAGTGATGAGTAAGTGTATCTTATTCTACCGACACCATGGCTTGTCTGAGGAAGCTGTCAGACAGTCTCAGTTTGATGGACCAGCTAGCACCTGCTCATACCTTCCAGCTAAGATGTGTGTGTTCCCTGGTCTGTTCAAAGCAAAACAAGATGGGTAACACTTAAGCAGATTAAATAATGTTTTTGCTAGTCTGGTCATATTGACTGGTATAAGGTCAGTGATGAGGACAGAAACCTTTTCTATGGGAAGAAACCTTGTGTCTAACCCTTTGGAAACAGGTTATAGTTGCTGCGTGTGTGCTGTTGAGGCACATGTGGCAAAGCAGATGCCATTTAAGCAGTCAAGATGGGTTTGAACTTCTGTGCTGTGAAGAGGAGCTTATCAGTTTCTGGCCACAAAAAGCCAGGTCTAGGAGACAGGAACTGCAGGGAGAGCAACGAAACAGTGGTAAAAGCCAGCTGATGGGATAAGGGGACTTTTCAGTAAGTTTTGATAATGAGCACTTTTCTATGCATGCTTGCAATGAATCAGATAAAACATAGGAATTCTCTAAATTAATAACATTTTGAGGATGAATTCCAAGAGCAGGTAATCACTCTTTATCCTCCCATAGAGAGCATCCCAAATATCCAGGGGTGAGAAGAAGCAGTGCCTCTGTTGCTTTTTTATTTACCAGCTGCAGTCTGGAAAGCAGAGCTGAGTGGGCTGAGTGTCAGATTGCTCCTTCTCTTCCCTACAGGTGAGATTACAGTTAGAGCAGTGTGGGAGGGGAAAGTGCATCAATCATCTTTCCAGGCAAAATTTAGAAATCCACTGTTAAGATTAAACTTTTCCCCTGTTTACCTCCCGTTTTCTCTAAAACTTTGCAAAATCATATTTTTTCTTTTGTTTCAGTGAGGATGTTTTGTAGGCAATTTGTAAAATCAGTAATTTTAAAGATAACTAAAAATGTTAAGGTTTTGAGAAATGTCAAAAGATGGAAGGCAAGCATTGCTTGAAATATCAAATCCTGATTACTAGTGGTTATTAACTCCAAAGTACGTTACACTTCTTCATAAAACCAAACAATCTTTTATGTTTACTTCGTAACCCATAGTAAAACGCTTCACTTTTCAAAGATAACATTACCTTGTTTACATAGATAGCATTGTATTAGACTGTGACTATATATTTTTGTCATTTTTTTAATTACTAGTTTCACGGTCACAGAATCATAGAAAGTTTTGAGTTGAAAGGGACGTTAAAGCTTACCTAGTTCCACCACCCCACCCGCCATGAGCAGGGACACCTTCCACTAGATCAGGTTCTCCAAGCCCTGTCCAACCTGGCCTTGAACACTGCCAGGGATGGGGCAGCCACAGCTTCTCTGGGAAGCCTGTGCCAGTGCCTCACCACCCTCATAGTGAAGATTTTTTCCCTAATATCTAATGAGATTGCAACAGTTATTACAGGAACAATGAAGAGGAAGAAGTGGGATGTAAAAATAACGCATAGACATATCCAAAGGACTACTATTAGTGTTCTTTTTTATTCTGAATGTTTTTAGCCAGGATGCCTGTGTGATAGAGGCATCCTGTATCCCACAGGCTGTATCTGACTACAGCCGGAGGGTGATTTCAGCAGTGGCTCCCTTTGAGTTTGCAAGGTGGTAGTTGTCAAAATCCTCAGCAAATAACAGCTATTTGGCCATGTTACCAAATGTGGTACCTGTCCAAAACACTTCTGTTCCCTATGACAGTCACAAAGAAAATGAGGGACCCTGTTTGCATCATCAGCTATTAATAACCCATTGTGGCTTGACTGCCTCTTTTACAGACCATGTAAAAGTACAGTTACCCATGGCAGGTCTCCAAGAAGTGTAAGGAGCCAGTGTGCTTCATAAATCCTAGCACCATCAAGAGACTTCTGTAATGAGTAGCTTAATTTTGAGAGTACAGACATGAAGCATACATTTCCTGTGCATCGTACCTTTTCACTGATGTTTTGTATCCAAGCCACCTAAACCTGTAGCAGAAACATGTCTGAGATAGGGAAGAGCAAGGGAGTAATTTTCAATCCTGTGATATTTTACTTTTTTAACGATAATATGAGATTTATTGGTAAGAATATATCTCAACCAATGGATATTGCTAGAGTTGCCCAAGACTTTCCATCATAAGACCCGTGCTTTTGGTTGTATGTGAATGTGCTGAACTTCAAAACTTTGGAGTGATTCTCTGACAGGTGTTGTCTCAGAATGATTCATTCTTCCACTTTTCTGAAGAAATGACATAGCTTTGCCCTAAAAAAAAAGAAAAAGTCAGGGCAAAAACCTGAATAATTCCTGCCATTTTTTCCCTGAGAAAATCCAGGCTGGCTCACAAAGGTGAAATTTAATGACATGCATGTAAATGCAATGAGACAGTCAGAGAAATGCCTTTGTAGTCTTTGTACAGTTTTCCTAAATTTAGCTGGAGAAAAGATTCCTGAATTTTTTATTCTTTTTTTCATACATTTTGGAGAATTTATTTGTAGACTAACAAGTAAATTTTCTGAACCCTTCACATACATTGAGCGGGACTATGTTTTGAGAGCCTGGCATAGGGGCCAAATGTAAGGAGTAGGAATAAATGAGAAAAGGGCAGGCTGAAGGAAAGCACAGTAACTCGTGTGAGAATAAGGGACAGACTCAGGGAGACATAGGAGGAAACAAGTATTGTGCTAGTCAGAGATTTTGGTGTTCTCCAGCTGCAGGAACTACACAGGGTCTTGTCTATGTGATAGGCAGAGAACTGTGACTTTTACACAGATGTGATGTAAAAGGAGAAGCTGAAGCTGTTCTGTAATCAAGCCTGGTATTTTTTGCTTTATTTAGCATTTCCTTGTGTTGTCCTTTAATAAATGTTAGCGGTATAGGGACATGAGTCTAACACTGACATTGGCGTGACAGCTTTTGAAGGTGAAAAGTTTCATCAGTTTAGCTTTAGCTGTGAATTTGGTCTTATTTCAGAAGAGACAACTAAAAAAATACAGTTTCATCCTGAACTGTTAATAGGAATTAATGTGCAGTTTTATAAAACCATTACCTAGAAATGGTAGCTTACAGGACCTTCAGACTAACACTATATAGATTTATCAATGCATCAATATACTCTTCAGAACAGTGCTGCTGCAAGTTATCAGGCAAAATCAACTAGATGATTAGTTCCTAGATGCTAAGCAATAATTCGGGCTTATTTTCCTTGCAGTCTGTGAAGTTCTTCTTTCATACATGTATAGTTTTCAGAGGACTCTGGCTGAGGCTTACTTATTACAGCAAGGACCCTGTTCTAAACAGGAGCTGACACGCTAGTTTTTAAAGAAGGCATGAGCAGCCTCACAACATGCAGATACACAATAATCATACCTCATGAAAGTCTTGAACTGACCTGTAGTTAGGGATGGGATTAACTTTGACTCCAAATCATAGAATCATAGAATCATAGAATCGTTAGGGTTGGAAAGGACCTTAAGATCATCTAGTTCCAACCCCCCTGCCGTGGGCAGGTACCCCTTACGCTAAATCATATCACCCAAGGCCTCGTCCAACCTGGCCTTGAACACTGCCAGGGATGGAGCAACCTCCCTGGGCAACCTATTCCAGTGCCTCACCACCCTAACAGGAAAGAATTTCCTCCTTATATCCAATCTAAACTTCCCCTGTTTAAGTTTTAATCTGTTACCCCTTGTTCTGTCACTACAGTCCCTAATGAAGAGTCCCTCCCCAGCATCCCTAGAGGCCCCCTTCAGATACTGGAAGGCTGCTATGAGGTCTCCATGCAGCCTTCTCTTCTCCAGACTGAACAGCCCCAACTTCCTCAGCCTGTCTTCATACGGGAGGTGCTCCAGTCCCCTGATCATCCTCGTGGCCCTTCTCTGGACTTGTTCCAACAGTTCCATGTCCTTTTTATGTTGAGGACACCAGAACTGCACACAATACTCCAGGTGAGGTCTCACAAGAGCAGAGTAGAAGGGCAGGATCACCTCCTTCTACCTGCTGGTCACGCTCCTTTTGATGCAGCCCAGGATACGGTTGGCTTTCTGGGCTGCGAGCACACACTGCTGGTTCATGTTCATTTTCTCATCAACCAACACCCCGAAGTCCTTCTCCGCAGGGCTGCTCTGAATCTCTTCTCTGCCCAACCTGTAGCTGTGCCTGGGATTGCTCCAACCCAGGTGTAGGACCTTGCACTTGCCATGCTTAAACCTCATGAGGCTGGCATCAGCCCACCTCACAAGCGTGTCAAGGTCCCTCTGGATGGCATTCCTTCCCTCCAGCATATCAACTGAACCACACAGCTTGGTGTCATCGGCAAACTTGCTGAGGGTGCACTCAATCCCACTGTCCATGTCAGGGACGAAGATGTTAAACAAGACCGGTCCCACCACCGATCCCTGAGGGACACCACTCGTTACTGGTCTCCAGACCAGTAACACAAATGTGTTATCTCTTTCACATCTTCTATCATCCTAGCACTGAATGGTTTGGGTTTGTCCTTTTTTTTCTAATCATTCCTGTGGGTTATAAAATAAATATGGAGGATTAAAGGTTTGAAGAAATCTCTAGCCTGCAAAAACTTTAAGAGCATTTGCCACCTAGCAACAGCCAGGAACGTGTGTCTCCTTCGAACAATCTGCAATTGTATGATTCAGAAGAAACCTCCACAGTGTTTGTAACTGCAATCGTAACTTACGTAGGAAGGGAAAATGCAGCAAAAGGTTCCAGTTATATCACTGACAAAAGGATTTCATTACCATAAGTAGTCCCTAACAGGGTGACAAATAATCAAGTTTAAAAAGAATGTGTGGGAGCAGCAGAAAGGGAAACAATGACGTTCCTATTATAGCTGTGGCCTTTACAATAAATGATATGTCAGCTTTTTCATTTTGAATTGTGCTGGATAACTTGGTGATTTTAATTCATCAGCGAATGAATACTTAGATTAGAAGCTATTTTCTTTTCAAATATGCATTTACTAGCTTAGTCATGCAATAAATGCCACATTCCTTGAAAAGCTTGAATTGTCTGCCTATTGTTTTTAAATATACTGTTCATAGATGTTAACAATTTAAAAGTATTCACGGATACTGTGTTAGTTTGCACAGATATGCAAGGAAAGTACTGGGAACTACATGAGAGGAGGAAAATTGCAACATGCATGAGCTGGCTGGCTATCAAAAGCCCATTGGTCTGCAGTTCGTGATGCTAATGAGATCGTACAAAAAAAATACATAGATACTAATGCACATGGGTTCTATTTTGACTGCTGTCATGCATAATTCTTTGCAACATCCAAGAGTATGTTTTACTGCATATCAGTTATCCCAGTTGCTCTGTTTTCCTTTTTTCTTTCCCCGTACCTTGTGAAGGAAAGAAACTGGGGATATCCAAGGACACTGTGTCTTTCATACCTCCCAGACCTCTGTACTGTTGACACTTGTTAAGGAATTTTATTCATGTGACATTGTTAAATTAACCTTGATCTTTTAAAAAAAAATAAATGAAAGGTCAGCTTCTAGATTTGTGGTCATTGCATTACTTAAAATTGCCTATTAAAAAGGTACTAAAAATTACTTTGGTTTAATATATGTTCTTTTTAAAACGTGGGTCATAGTTTCTCAGTCAACACACCAACTTAAACACAACAAAGACATTAATATGCATTACTAACAAAATACTTTTAACGCTAAAAGATAGACGGTGCATTGTTGCTAAATTAGACTAATGTACTGTTTGGAGAAATCATTAGTATAAACCCTTACAGGCAGCTGGTAAGATTCAATTCTGTTTCTGGCAGCAGGAGAGTACATGCTGGAGTATCAGAATTGGAGCAGAAAATTGTAAGTGCAGCTGAAATGGAAAGGGAAGCAGCAAGCTATTGCCAAGGGAACACAAGGATTTTTGTAATAAGTACATTCAGTGAGTTTAATACTAAGTATAAAATGTTCTAGAAAACATAATGTAAGTAACTGGAAATCTAAAAACCTCTCCTTTTCAGTCATGTTCGACATACTAAAAGACTCACTTAGAACTTGACATTTGCACTGAGTTACCAGTGCAATATCAATCATTTCTGCAAAATACCATAATGTAGACGGGTCCTAATAGGCAAAAGTTTTGAAAGCAGGGGTTTCTTTGACCCTGTTTATTTATAAATAAATGGCAAAAATCCTGCTTCTCTGAAGGCAAGATAAACCAAGTGATAGGAGGCAATTTGTGTTCTCAGTTTTGAGCTTCTTGTTAGCTATTCAACTTACGAGTGGCTTCAGGATTCTCAGGACCTCATATCACGTCTATACCTGTATATATGTACCCATTTTGATTTCTTACAATACTGTGTATCTTAGCAGAGCAGCATAATTAGAAAGGTGTCACTGTTTTTATATTTTTTAAATTTAAAATATCACAGAGTAATACGTATTAATGCTTACATCCTGATGGAATTGCTCCCTACTCTACCTCTCATGCTAAAATACTGATACGCATTGGGTAGGGAATCTCAGCCCTTCCCAGAGGAACTGTTCAACAACTGTATTTTATCTACTTCTCTGTCCCTCTCAAAAGTTATGACCAAGGTGCTGAGGGAATACAGCAGATGATAATATTCTTTTAGCTCTAGCCGGGCTTGTCCTTGACTTTGAAAGGTGGCAATTAGGATTCGTATGTTTTGTTTTAATTGGGCATGGCAGAGACAAGACAGAAAGTGAAAATCCACATTGATCAGTGTAGCGTGGTGTCCAGGTCACTTAGAAGCCTACTGAACCTGATTTAAATCTCTGGTCATTTTTAGACCATGTCTTGAAACTGAATTCCCAATTCCCATATGCATGCTGAGCTGTGGAAGTTTCAGGGTGGTGTCTCTTTTTTTAAAGGCATCTCAGACAAGCTTTGTCTTCATCCTGATACAAAGCAGAAACTGCTGCATTCTCTACAATTAGTTCTTACCTAAATTGAGGAAAAATTAATAGATTCAATAGGAAGTTTTCAGTCTTTACATTTTACTAATGTACTTACGATTTAATATCCTTTCTATTTCAAAATCTAGTTGGGATTGAAAAGTATGATCTGGAGCAGCTCATATTATGTTTTGCAATGTTCCTGCCAGTTTGCCTTTCATCCCCCCAAAATGGCGCTAGAGTCCACTAAAGGGTATAAGCATAAATATTTCTTTCTTCACTCCTAATGTTCTTTTTAATATCTGAAGATACTTTCAGATGCTTCCCCCCACACACCTTCCTAATGAAAGTGAATAAATACTTTTGACTTCTTTTGAAGTCATTTTGGTCCTTTCCCTTCAAACTTTCTTTAAAATGTCATATATGAATACAAGTTTTAGAGAAAGTTCACCATCTCAAGGGCACTTTATAAAATTCATGAGTTCCTGTCTTCAAACAGGAATTTTGTTTATATAGGCTGATGCCAATAGACTTGATGTGCATGATGAAATTGTACTATAACCATGCATTTTGTATTAGACTGTTACTTTTATTTCTCTTATCACTACTCCTTTCCAGTTAACATCCTCCTCATTTACATCTTGAGTTTGTTATCCCTTAGGAGGTTTTTTTTACTCAGCTTTTACAAAGCAAAATATTTATATGATTAGGGTCACTGGATTGGCATATTCCTCATTTTAATACAGCAAACCTGCTTATAGTTGGTTCTGCTATACTTGGTTGCAATCCTCTAGCAAAGAAAATAAAATCCAACAAACTATTTTGGTACCTTACACTTCTCCCATTAGAATTCCACTGAAGGAAATTCTTTAGTAAGAGTCAGACCTCTTCAGACACGCAGACACTAAAATTATTCCCACGGAAGTCAGCTGTCATCTTCTGATGATCCTCTGGGTCAAGTACAGGCCAGTAAAGAGCACTTTTGTGAATCCCCCCCTTCCTAGAGCTTATCTTCTAGTAATCTCAAACTGTTCTTCAGAGACTGATGTATTCTGGTTTCCTACCACCTGGTAACTTTTCTCACTTGCTAAGGTATCCTCTGTTCAGCCCTATGGACACTTTCATGTTTTCTCAGGCTAATGCGGAAAGATGCTAGAAGGAATTAAGCACAGGGAACATGCACCTACTGAACCTTTCAATATTTATAGTTGTCATGACTCTGCTTTTGTATTTTGCTTCTAGGGTTGATAATGAGAGACATTTCATCCCTATTTACTCCTCTTTTCTGTATTTATTCCCTTTCTAACGAGATGGATGCAAACTGGGGAGAGAAGAGAAGAGAAGAGAAGAGAAGAGAAGAGAAGAGAAGAGAAGAGAAGAGAAGAGAAGAGAAGAGAGGAAACCTTTCCCTTCTCTCTGTGATTATGTGACATGGCTACTCACCCTGAACAGTGCTGAACATCAAGTACCCCTGTAGCTGTAGGGACAGACTTCACCTTCTAATAATGAATATCAGTTATGCTGCTGCTTTTCAGAGACACAGACTCTTCTAGCCAAAGATCAATGACAATCTCCAACAGAGCGGAAGTAGATTTGCTCCCAGTAGGAAGACAATATCTTCCTCTTGTTCCCTTTTGGCAGTTTTGTCTCAGAAGAACTGGTTACAGATTTTCTGGGAACTTTTTTTGAAGTGTTTCTCTTTGATCCTAAGAATGCGCCAAAAGATGATCCAACCATAGTCAGTGTTCCCTTCTCTGGATTATTTGTGTGTGGCTACTGGGAGAATTGATGTATTCAGTCCTCTGCCTTTTACTTTCTATAGACCCCAAACTTGGAGAGCATCCTAGGTCAGAAGAAGTAGTGAATGGTATTATTGTCCTACAGGACCTCATACTACTCCAAAAACAAAAGCAAGCTGAGTAGGTGTTTTAATGATTTCTAGCTGAGACATGTTGCTGTGTACACTTTTATCCTTTTCCAGTGATATAGACAAAATTTTGAAATGGTTAATTAAAGGGAAACTTAGAAGAGTTTGTTAAATGGGAAAGTAAGACTGTATTAAGTTCAGCTGTGGTAGAAGACAATACCAGGAACTATTATCAAGGGTGAAAAGGCTAAATTTAGCCCATTCCTTTCAATTTTTTTCAGAGGTCAAGGTCTTATTGTTAATAGCTGCCTTTCTTTCTGCTAAGTCATGCAGTTTAGGTTATATGCTTCTATATCAAAAAATATCAGTATGATCCAACATGAACATTAGAACTCTTCACCCTTATCCAGCCATGCAGCTGTTAAGCACTAACCAGTTCACTGTAGCCATTTAATCCGAGAAGGCATTCTTCAGCTAATTTGATTATTATTTCATGGAAGAGTTCAGTATTTTTGGAGGCATGTTTAAAATCTAAGCCTGTTGGGCAGAGACAGGCTTAGCCACCTCTGTTCCATAGCCCTGAAACACAGAGGACAAACAAGGCAGGCAGACAAAGCAGTTTAATAAAAACAGCTTTCTTTTAGAACAATGTCTCTAACATATTTTGCTAAGCTGTAAGTTGAATATACAAGGAACTTGTTGCTCTGGTATAAGGCAGAGCAAAGAACCTACAGCTATCACCAATTCTGAACTAGGACTTAAATACATGGAGAAAGCTGTGAATGAGTCAATCTGAGATTCAAACAGGAACCTGGAATTCTGCAACAAACTTAAAGTTTCCAGATACTCTATGAATATGGATATTTAACACATCTTAGTTCAACAAAATAAAGATATAATAGATTAAGTTTCAATATCTAGTACTATGTTACAAAGCTGGTAGTTCATGAAAATGCCTTTGCATCTGAAAGACTTGGGAACTATGTATCAGTTGTGGTAAGGAAAACCTGAACTAGGAGTTACATGAAATTGGAAGTGTCCTTGTGCAGCAGCAACTACTTATGTGCCAGTAATATGGTCCAGACATCTGTGATATCTTAGAGAAGATTATAAAGTACATTAGAATTGTTTGCTGACAGCCTGTCATATAATTTATAACAGCCTAATGCAATGAATATAATAACTTATTTATTTATTTATTTATTTTCCCAGTACAGGCTTTACTGGAAAACATTAAACAAGGTTTTCATTAATTTCTTACACTCTGCTGTTTGCTATTTAAAAGCCAAAAATTAGGCTAACATCATTGGTTATAAATTCTCTGGTAACTTTTACTTGGTTGAATGTAGAGCTTTTACCAGATTTCTACAGTTAATATTTTCCAAAGTAAACTCAGATTTATTTTCAACAAATACTTCATAGTGAGACTGAAATCAATTTTATGCAGAAATACCACAGATGGTACCATTCGAGTGAATGAGCGTAGTAAATAATGCATAAAATTGATGCATCAAATTAATTTAAATATTTCTGGGGGAAACGTATCCGATACTCTTTTCAACAGATTTTGTATCCTTTCATAAAAAAATGCCAATCCCACACACTAGTTAGGAATTGGAATTATGTTCTTAAAGAAACAGGTCTTTACATCATGAAATAAAGCCTCACAGCTTCTAAGCTTGCTTTCCCTATTAATATCTTCTAAGTGTACTTTTAAAAAACTCTTCTTTCATCAACTAATGTGTCTAGCCTGTATTTCTTCTCTATAATTATTTTCTATATTTTCTCTGTAATCATTTTCTATGTAATTTATCTCAAGGGAATTTGAATGAATCAAACAAGTAGACTCTGTTTTGTCAGCATTTTAATGATATTATTTTGATAACCTCTTTCTTATTTACCATAGTTTTATGGATCCTGTTATCCAGTAATGCACACTGCAATAACAGAAAGCCTGCTGATGAAATTTCTGTGCTTAGGCTAGTTCCCTGACGTTTGTCACTTTTCCCCTGAAATGAAATTTACCCAGCGCAACTGGGATATTAACTGGCGCGAAGGGATGGCTGGAGGACCTGTGCTTGTGAGGCTCCCATTCCCTGCCACTGCTCAGGTAATCAGGTGAGTAGAACATCCATCACTTCTAGCAAGTGAGTGGTGCTGCTGCCTTCTGAAGGGACCTTACCTGCAAAGGGCTATTTACACTGATGGTGTTGGACTGATTTCCATATAAATCTCTTCCAGGCACAGCTTAGGACTTGCAGCTTGGTTTTGTATAAAAAACATTACTCCAGTTCTAAATATTTCTGACTGATGTTAATTCTGTTTATCAACAGGTGCAGGTGCACTGTGTTTGCTTATAATTGTCAAGTTACAAAAGATGCTTTTTTATTTACTTTTAGAAAAGGGAGGTGACTTTTCTATGTTTTAAATATGTAAAACTCATGAGTACTTGTAATTGAAGCTGCAGCCTATGCCTTCCAGTTCAACTCTGCTTGACAGCATTTTGATTTTTGCACAGTTCAATGTAATGCTTTCCTATTTATTTATTTATTTTTACATTCTGATGTGAAAAAGCACATAGCTTTCAGTTTTAGCTAGAATTGTTTTTAACCAAAATGACAGGTTGCCATCCCCTTCAAATTAATTTCTCAGGTTTCAATGTGGTCTATGCAGTTAAGCATGTGGCAATAGAACAAATAGTCTTATAAATTCATATGCAAGATGTTCCAAGAATGCAGTTAGAAGAAAAGGAGACAAAGAGGACTGATGAATGATAAAACACAGTGCAGGCTCATTAGCAGTTCCACAGTGAATGCCTTTATGTGGCTAGTGCCTTTCCTTTCCCCTCCTTCTCAAAAGCAAGAGACTTCCAGGAGAGACTGAACTTTAAATACGTTTTGGCATTCTTACAGGGAGGAATTTACTAGTAGCTACAGCAAAAAGAGTTAGTGATTTGGGACTAACTTCAGTGTATCTGCTTTTCCTTTAATTCCTTATAGACAAGACTTCTATTTTACAACATAAACAGATTTTTATTTTTTTCCCCTCTCATTTGCAGACTGAGTTAGAGGAAAATAAAGACTTCCATTTATTTGGACTTTTGCAGCAAATCTGTAACTAAGTCAGGAACAGATGCCTGGATTCTTCTATCTCCTGCTCTAACCATGAGACTCACAGTGTGTTTTTGCTGATACATATGTGATAACTCATGGTTTTTGAACAGACAGCATTCTGAACAGTTAGGAAGCTGCCCAAGTAGAAGCTGAATCATTGGTGGATGATGTTTTTAACTGGTATCATCATCTCACCATCCACTCTACCCAGCATTGGCTTGGCTGTGTATTTCCTTGCAGCCCATCCATTTGCTTCTACTCCATTCCTGCCAGAGAGCGTTTCTAAGCTCCTCTTCAGTATGCCCCACTTATGTAAATCCCTTAAGATATTATACTGCTTAAGAGAAGCTAGAAACCTGAGAACTACATGAGAGGCAGCTAGGGATCATTTAAATCTAGAATTTAATTCTGATTATAGGGGCAAAATATGCCAAACATTACAAAAACACAAAGGTAGTACCTGTATAGTAGATGGCTCCTTAATAGGCATATTCATTATAGTAAAGCCTGAGGATGCTTCAGGCTTACTTTCACACTGACTGCTACTACCATTAGTACAGCGAGAAACTATACCAGCCAAAAAAAAAAAATAAAAATTGGAGAAGTTATCAGTTCCATGACATGTAATAAAGCTTCATAATTACAGAACTGAAGGATTGCTGCAGGGACAGATCACAGCAACGAAAAAAGCATAAAGGCTGAGTCAAGTGGCAGGGAGTTTTAGTTGTCAAGCAAATTGGCAAGTTGACTAATATAACAGCTACACTTTGTTGTAACACAGTGCTAAGTGGAAAAACACCCTTCAAACACTGGTATTGTTGGATCTCATGGGGAGTCATTCCAATCCTTGCATAATACAGTGAAGAAGCTTTACCACCCTTAACCAAAGGAGACCCAGGGCAGACACTTTTAACAAAAGGGTTTAACCGTTTCTCTCTAAAATAAACCCAGACCATTGGCTTTCCACCAAGCAATTTAACCTATATAAAGGAGAAGCATAGTTAAACCACCCTGGAACTCTGACTCACAGTGTCAGGCATTCTCCTTGTTACAGAGGGGAAACAGTTTGCACCACCCTTTTTCCTGGCACAGCCTGTTTCCTCCTCTCCCACTCCAGGACACAGCCCAGCCTGCTATGGGACAAGGGAGAATGGGTTTAAACTGAAAGAGGGTACATTTAAATTAGATATTAGGAAGAAATTCTTCACTGTGAGGGTGCTGAGGTGCTGGCACAGGTTGTCCAGAAAAGCTGTGGCTGCCCCATCCCTGGCAGTGTTCAAGGCCAGTCTGGATGGGGCTTTGAGCAACCTGGTCTAGTGGAAGGTGTCCCTGCCCACAGCAGGGGGGTTGGAACTGGATGATCTTTAAGGTCCCTTCCTACCCAAATTATTCTGTGATTCTGTGAATTTCAATACAATGGAACTTCCGTTGTTCTCACAGAGTCCAATTACTCTGTTAAGGGTGCTAGAAAAGGTGTATTTGCCACTTAAATGTATTAAATATGGTCGCTGAATCTGAGTGTGGACAGGGCTTTACACTAGCCCTCCCAAACCTGACCTTCATTTCTGGTTTACTGGTCTCCTGTCCTACCCACTGATGGAACAAATTAAATTGATGGGTATGCTCTCAGTTCTGCCATAATTAATTTTTAAGGTCAAGTAAAGCATCATGAGGTCAGCTATTGATGTGGTACTGGTCCTTTGCAGCGCAAACTTTACTGTCAGCCTGCCTTCCAAGACACACAAATTATATCCAGGTCTTTAGCAGATCTCTTCATTTAGTCCCAGTTCTGTAAGTTCTGGGATTTGGACTCGATCCTTAGGGCTCCCTTCCAACTCAAGATACTCTGTGATTCTAAGTTGGACCTCTATCTCTGCAAATTGCATCCCTCTCTTCCTGTTTTCCCCAAACTTGAAGCACTGGGAAAAGTATTACAGGTAGACCTAGACCTTGTGGTTCTCTCCTATAGCAATCTCTTTCCAAAAGTAGTTTAAAACACAACATAACTGTCCTTCAGTGTCTTGCCCAGGAAAGAATCTACTTCACTCCCTTCTTCTTCTGTCTCAGTCCTTTAGGAGTCCTCCCAGGTGAGATCTAACTTTCTCCTCTCCTATGTGTTGGTTTATGTGTTGGATCAGACTGGGGACAGATCAAATGATGATGGTGATCCCCTCCAGTAAATATCCGTACATTGCCTGTTCACCTCAGAGCTAGACTATGGCAACAACCCAGTTATGACTGGGTTTCCCACCCACTGAGAGTCTGAGATTGTTACAAGATGGACAGCTTCATTGAGCAGGATATTTCACTGTCAGCAAGTGTATCAGTGCTTTGCTCTTCAACAGCTGTTTGAGCATTATGACTGGAGATTTATATGCTTTAAACATATAAATCTCTAGCTGGCCCATGACTTATTTTCATAAGACTATTTTCTCCTGTATTGTGCTACCTCGCAACTGTCATGAGACTTTTAGCTGAAGTGCTTAGTGGCAGTGCTTTCTGGGCCATTGTTATTTGTTTGGAAGGGGATTTCCAAGCATTGTGGAAATTGTCATTAGTTCCGTCGATGCATTATGATTCCTTTTATTTTTTTGCAACAATGACTCAATTCCTTCAACCATACTCCCTTGCTGTATCTTTACAGAAAGTTGGTATCAATGATAGTCTACAAATCTCAGAATCCTGTTCTGTTGCTTCTTGAAAAGGGGAAAATATCCTTTAGCATTTTAAAGAATCCTTTTTCTTCCAGCTTACACATCTTGCAGACAGATGACTAAAATGTACCGTGGGTATGGCAATGACTTCATAGTTACTGCTTCCCAGTTTAAATTGTAAATCTTCTGACATACTCCATAAAAATATCTTGAAAGTTTTTCTCTTACGGTGAATTTTTATTATAAATGGCTTTATAAATTCATCAGGAACATAAAAGGAAAAATTCATGAAAGCTGAGCACACTATCAGCTGTACTTGGCAGCTGCACTGGGTAATATACATGACAGAAAAACAGAAACAGAAAAATTAATAGACAGTGGATATGAACTATGTCAGAGCTGCTCTAAATCACTAAAGTTTGACAAAAGATTCATTCTCCAAAGATAACTTTTAAATTATTGGATTTGCACCACTTTAGAATAAACTGTCATTCCTTTGAATATCCTTTGGAAAAGAAAGTAGAGATTAAAGGAAAATATCAAGTTTACTTTCCAGTTAAACTCCATAGAATAGAATCGTAGAATCATAGAATCGTTAGGGTTGGAAAGGACCTTAAGATCATCTAGTTCCAACCCCCCTGCCATGGGCAGGGACACCTTACGCTAAATCATATCACCCAAGGCCTCGTCCAACCTGGCCTTGAACACTGCCAGGGATGGAGCATTCACAACCTCCCTGGGCAACCCATTCCAGTGCCTCACCACCCTAACAGGAAAGAATTTCCTCCTTATATCCAATCTAAACTTCCCCTGTTTAAGTTTGAACCCATTACCCCTTGTCCTATCACTACAGTCTCTAACGAAGAGTCCCTCCCCAGCATCCCTATAGCCCCCCTTCAGATACTGGAAGGCTGCTATGAGATCTCCACGCAGCCTTCTCCAGGCTGAACAGCCCCAACTTTCTCAGCCTGTCTTCATATGGGAGGTGCTCCAGTCCCCTGATCATCCTCGTGGCCCTTCTGTGGACTTGTCCCAACAGTTCCATGTCCTTTTTATGTTGAGGATACCAGAACTGCACACAATACTCCAGGTGAGGTCTCACGAGAGCAGAGTAGAAGGGCAGGATCACCTCCTTCGACCTGCTGGTCATGTTGCAGCCCGAGATACAGTTGGCTTTCTGGTCTGCAAGCGCACACTGAAGCCGGCTCATGTTCATTTTCTCATCGACCAGCACCCTCAAGTCCTTCTCTGCAGGGCTGCTCTGAATCTCTTCTCTGCCCAACCTGTAACTGTGCCTGGGATTGCTCCGACCCAGGTGTAGGACCTAGCACTTGTCATGGTTAAACTTCATGAGGTTGGCATCAGCCCACCTCACAAGCGTGTCAAGGTCCCTCTGGATGGCATTCCTTCCCTCCAGCATATCAACCGAACCACACAGCTTGGTGTCATCGGCAAACTTGCTGAGGGCGCACTCAATCCCACTGTCCATGTCAGCGACGAAGATGTTGAACAAGACCGGTCCCAACACCAATCCCTGAGGGACACCACTCCTTACTGGTCTCCAGCCAGACACTGAGCCATTGACCACAACTCTCTGTGTGCAGCCATCCAGCCAGTTCTTTATCTACTGAGTGGTCCATCCATCAAATTGATGTCTCTCCAATTTAGAGACAAGGATGTCGTGTGGGACAGTGTTGAACGCTTTACACAAGTCGAGGTAGATGAGATCAGCTTCTCTACCCCTGTCCATCAGTTCTGTAGCCCCATCATAGAAGGCCACCAATAATGAAACACCTTTATAGAGATTCGTTTCTTTCTCGATATAAGTTGGGATTGTAAAATTTGTACACAACTTGCTTTCTTAATAAAAAGCATTTAGGCCAAAAATTTCACACTTGTTTCATTAGGAGATTTTGAGGGTGGCTGACTGGAAGTGAGACAGCTTGATTTGAAACGTTTTCATATCTTATTACGACTTACTCTCAGTCAGGCAGTGTCCCCTGTCATTAAGATGGTACAGTGAACTGTGGTGGGCCACAGGCAGTGGCAAAACCAACCTGTCTGGGAAGCCAGATTGTTGAGAAGAATGGGAATACAAGTTGCATCTGGGGTACCATGGGAAGGAGAAGGGACAAGTTAGCTTCAAACCAAGGCAGCTCTCACAGGGGCAATAGCTTTCCAAATTGCTCAATTGCTAGTGCTGTTTCAGAGGATTTATTTCAGATTTGTGACTGTTCTGGGTCCTGAGCATCTGGGCTGTCCTGTGAGTCCTATGCCAATGCTGTGAGGATCAGGATGGTGTAGGAGCCTAGTCTGAGGTAAAATGGCAGGTCACTGTGCAAAGCTGTGGACTAAGATTATGGGGATCTGCTTTACAGCGTTGTCTTCTTATCCTTGGCTGCTTGCTGGCTTCCTAAGCCTGTATTTCATTTGTATAAGGATACATTTCACATCCATGACTGTGACAGCCAGCATGCCTTGTCTATTGGAACAAACTAGCAGTATTCCATACATAGCAGTTCCCAGAGGGTTCCAGAGCATTTGGGATCAGTGCTTTGGCAAAGAAATGCTCTCATTGCTACAAGGAAAAGAATCCCATGGAAGTAATTCTTCTGTTCAGAGTATTTGTTGTTTGGTTGTTTTGTTTTCTTAAACAGCTTTCTTCATTTTCTCCCAAGGACTTCCAGTTTCTACATTTTCCCATGTTGGCATCATCAGGACTCTGTGCTATTCCAAAGCGTTTGCATTTTGATGTGAGGATAGTGCATGCTTCTCTTAACACAGAACCAGAGCACAGACTGCAATATGCAATAAGAGGAGCTTTCATAGATATCAGTGAAATCCTATTTTGAAGAATGTACCTCTAAGCCATGTGATACTTCTGAGTATTTTACTTTCTAATACAAACTTCAGTATAAGCTTTTATTCATAGACATTGCTGTTAAACACCACTGGCTGAACCCTTGCTGAATGACATTTTATGTTCCTTGTTTCCACCCAGCATATGTATTTGGATTCCTCTTTTTTAAACATTATCAGAGCCACTATTAAGAATCCCCACCTTCCCATCACTGTCTTTCACAGTCTCCACAAACACCTGCCTGATGTTAACTGGCATTTTTTCTTCCACAGCCAACAGTTTCTGTTTCTGTTTAACAGAGGATGCTGCAAACTGCCTTCTTCTTGGACATGAGACACTGACTTCCTTTCTTTTTACATAATCTGTGGTCCTTGTAAGATTGAGGTAGCGAGGAGAGATTGACACTTGCCCAGGTTCCAAGGAGAGGCAACTGAGTATGGACCAGCTGAGAGGTTGTCTGGCCTGTGTCGCAGGAAGGTCCATAGGATGGTTGAGGTCAGGAGAGAGAGGATGGATGCAGAAGAGTTAGAAACTGTTTGACAAGAAAATGAGAAAAAGTATTAAAGCCTTGGAGTAGGAGGCACATGTTGGCTGTGGGAATGTGAGATGTTGGGGAAAAGGAAGCAAGAGAGAAGAAAGATAAAGATTGAGGGGAAGAGGAAGGGATGGGAAGGGAAGGGGAAAGGCTAGGAAAGGGAAGGGGAAAAGATAAGCTGGGGAATGCAAAGCATGTGGTTGGCTCAGTTTTTTTTTGCCTAATACAGAGCTCATGGTAAGCCTGGTGTATGCTTGGGAGCAGTGCCATCAGAAGAAAGTGAGAGCAACGTATGCCAGATACAATGGACAGGAAGAGATAAGGGCTGTCCTGCAGCCATTATCACCTGCAGCTGATATCTTCTGCAGCCATCATCTCCTGTATTTTTAAAACAGCCTCTGTGGGCAATTTTTGTGGAGTCCATTGATTTATGGAGGCAGTGCAGACCAAGCTTCCAAGCTGGAAGGGGTGCCAGCTTGCCCCAAAAACTTTTGGAGTGGATCCAAGAGCAGCAGGACTGCTGGGGGTTTCATGCTCCCTGGTGTTATAGCAGCAATGCCCACACCATGATGTAGGAGGGAGGAGAAGCGCTCCTTCCCCGGGCTGGGGACCTGTGCTGTATGTAAGCACTAGAGAACATGTGAGTCAGTGAGTTTGTGGGTTAGCAAATTTGTGAATTAATGAAGTAGTGAACTAGAAACTTAACAAGTCTGTTAAAAGGAGATTGAGTCTTTCACTTTTACCTAATGAGATCATGAATTCAAGTCTGACGCACAGGGTTTGTTGTTCTGTCAATTTGAGAGGCCAAAATAAACCATGACATTAGGAACTGGCACAGTGTGTAGGTGAGACACAAGTTGCTTTTGTTTGCATGTTTGGGGGGTTTATTGGTTGATTGGTTTAATTTTACACTGACTCTTCTTTCCATTTTTCTGATGGCATAGTGTCTGATGGCATATTTTTTGCAAGCATTCTGGACTTTGTCACTTCATTACTTCAGATTTACTGGTGTTTTATCTGAGTTTCTGTTGGCAGATTGTTCTCAAGCCCACAGAAAAAATTCAACTCACTTCCCATGCTCTCATTCCCCTTTATCAGTTTTGTGGATTAACATAACTTCTTCAGAGCAAGGGATGACAGAGCATGGGAGACAGAATAGAAAATAACCAGGCCTTACAGCAGGCATCCAGGTACTATCTTAATTAAAAAAACCAAACTTCTTAGCACCATCTAAGATGCTGAAGATGACACCAGATACGTCAGGTTCCCAGGGAATGAGTCCACATCTATTTTTTAAATTAGCTCTGGCTGGTCAGAGGCGTGAAGCTCATGTCAGTGGGCCAGAGGTTTTATTTTGCTGAATACCTAGTCCTAGTTTCACTTACACGAAAACACAAGCATCTTGAACTATTTATACTTGGGAGATGAAAGGGTAAATAAACTACCCAGATGAAATGTTCAGTGTTGTTATGACAGAGAGAGGACACAAATATGGGTCTGTAGGTTCTTTGGGGATAAGGCATGGGGACGCTTAGGAGAAGCACCCATTAATTTATGCATACGGGTAATTTTCCCTAATATGCATATTTTGGTTTTTAGAATGTTTAGAAGGATCTCCAAGTCCAAGCATTGATACTGGTCTTTACCCCTTCCCCCGATGACTGATACTGCTGCTAGCTAAGTGGATGGCATAACTATTCAATGCACCCAGAATAATGAGTGTGAAATCACTCATTACCCATGAGACAAGCAGCTACTGCTCTCATCCCATACAGATACACCCAAGGCATGTAAAACTAGGATGCTGTAGGAACTGCTTGGCTCAGAAAATTTCAGTGGTCCTACATTCTGTGTTAGTTGCTGCTGACCTGTATTCAGATTCCGCCTCCAACTTTAGTAGTCTGAATGTCTGCCATCATCAGAACATAGAAAGTGCAAAGTGTCTGTCACAGCTGAGCAGTTTCAGCTGCACTATTGCCTTGTGTCTTCAGTGCTCTGGGTTACACCACTGCAGTTGCACTGAACTCCACATAGATCCTCCTCCATGGCAAATTCCAGGTGCTTTTTGGAAACCTTTCTTGGGGTTTAGAAGACTGTGAGTTAAATTCTGCAGAACCTCATGCTGTTTTCTTCTGAAATTGGAAATAGGAATGAAAATATGGTATTTTTCACAGGGTAAAACAGCTTCTGGGAAGATTCTGGAAATCTGCCACAGGTCTATGCAGCAGCTGTTGTGAAGTAGGGGGAATGGTAGGGAGCTGGGAACCAAGCTGCGGAATTGTTTTTTACAGCTGTCTTGTGCTCTTTTCCTTTGATACTCATCTTTTGGTTCTGCGGTGTTTGACAGCAACCCTATTTCTGTGTCAGGGGTGAGCACCCCATAGCAACAAGAAGGTTCCCTGGGTTTTTTTAGTGATGATCTGCCTGGAGAGCACTTCCTCCGGGTTGAGAGATAAAACACTTTTTCTGAGAAGTACAAGAAATAAGTCATTTCACCTTTGGAAGGCTTTCCATAGGTGATACTACTGAGGAAGGCTGCCCAGTGAGAAATGATGTGTAGCCACCCCCTTGTCATGTGTCTGAAGATGTACGTTGTTCCACGTTCAATGTAAAGCTACCAACTCCTGAGCTGCCCTTGTATAGCTCTTATTCTTACCTCCCAAGTAACGCCTGACTAAGGTAGCCACTATGC
Source organism: Pezoporus flaviventris (assembly GCF_033815535.1). NCBI lineage: Eukaryota > Metazoa > Chordata > Aves > Psittaciformes > Psittacidae > Pezoporus > Pezoporus flaviventris. The sequence continues at coordinate 62,804,781 of NW_026892555.1, forward strand.
CATTACAGAATTATACATACCTCTCCAAGTTTTGCAGGAAGGCACTGATGGAGCCCATATGTCCTTTCTGTGTGCCACCTCTTCCCAAAGTACCAAAATGGTAATGGGTTTCACAGGAATGCAATAGAAACTCATTGCAGTGGGTATTTGAAGATGTAGGTAAAACTTCTCAGATTTAAAAACTCTGGACTTAGCAAGAGCCACTGAAATGATGTGATCACCTTCAGATGGAAGGAAAGAGGATAACTATGCAAAAGAAGGATAATCAGAAAATGGCTTAAGAAGGAGTTCTGTAAGCTTTAGGTGTACATTCACAGCTCCCTTAGATAATTCTCTACTGAATCTCTCAACACTTACTATTCTTCATACACATTATTATTAAACAATCCAGTTCCAGCTTTTTGTCACATTTCAGCTCTTCAGTCCTACTTATGACATGCTGAAAAGTGATACTTTTTTCTACAGGATGTGGCTGAAAATCTGATACAGAAATGCTACTGAGTTAATCCCTTCTCACACCTTGTCCTTTGTTTTAATGTGTTTCTTAGATGAAAGTTACAAAAGAATTTGTCATCAGCTCTGTGTCATAACACTCTCTGCAGGAACTGCGTCATTTCAGAACCCTCAGCATATAAAATTAAATTGCTCTAAGATTACAGCATTAAAAGGCTTTTAACACAATGTAGAAGAAAATAAGTAGCATTCAATTACCAAAAGTGGTTTGGTAGCTATCCACACCTTCATCATCTTTAACCAATTTAAATATTGCATTTGATAAATCTTCACCTAACATAGAGAAGCAACTTAGAGAAGTTGGAAAAGCTTTTAAGTGCCTTTCAATGGCATTACATACAGAAAACGATTTTTGGTGAATAAGCCTCAGAATATTTCTGTATTCTGCTGACAAAATGAAACATATTCTGAAATTCCTAGACTTTTGGCCATATGAGAGTGACTTTCAGATCAAGGGTTATCAGTTATGTATGTCATTGATTTAAGCAGCATATGATCTGAGCAGTTAGATAAAAGAAAATATTCTTGTATTTATTAACAAAGTTGCTAGAATATTCCCCTTGTAAGCCTATATTAACATGACCATGATAACTGTTTAATTACAATTATCGAAAGTATCAGAGGCCACTGAGAAAAGTACATCATTTTCATCAAAGTCTTTAATTATTTTCTTTTTTAAAGAAGGAGCTATAATATATAATTTTATATAATTTTTTAATTATATAAAACCTTTTTTCTCTACAAGTTATAGGAAAAATGGTCACCCATTTCATATTAAATAATCTACTGTCAAAATCATTCTTTGCTCAGCACACTTTTCATTGCTTCCGTAGCAGTCACTTGGCCTTTTTTCTTACTAAAAAAATAAGCTGTTACTTAGCAGAAATGCTGGACTTTATTTTTATGATTTTCCCTTTTAATATGCAATCCTATTTCTGACAATCCAGCATGAAAAACTGGAAAGCTTTTATATATTTTGATCTAGGTAGAATTCTTCTGCAGTGAAGGGGTATCTCTTGTTTTGCAGGTGAGATATTTCAGTCATCTTTAAAGTTATGGTCACCATATATATAGATATATAATTCAATAAATAGAAATATGTGAGGGCCATAGCCAACCCTAACTCATGATCACTTACCTCTTTAGTGTCTGTCCATAGACAGGTATCATACTTGACTGTATATGACGTTTTAATCAGGTAGGGCAGCACAGTCTTTACAAAGGGTAATTCTAGCTGAAGGCCTTGGAAGTCAGATAGAGCTTTTCTGGAAGATACCTAATGTAACATCTTTCTTACACTTCAGCAGCAGCTGAAATCCTTTCCATATGAAGTTTATGAACAAACATACAAAATTTGGGGTTCAGGATTTAATTCAATCACTCATAAATCTCTCTAGGAGTGAGTACTCATCACGCTTGTTCAAGCTGTTCCTGGTCTTCAGAAACCAGAAGGAATTTCCACATCAAGGTCTTCTGGAGGATGTACTGTCTCTGGAACGCCCACATGGTCTTTCTCTCAAGCTGGGAAGGGTCCCAGCTTGCTTTCCACTTCCCTCAAAAGGCCACAACTCTTATTTGTACAATGTGATAGCGTTTGTTGGAGAATACATCAGTGACACAGTAAAACCCTCAGTTGCTGAGGGTCTCCTTTATTTATAGGATGCCAGGCCTGTCATGAAACTTCCATAAAACTCTAGTAAAGCTGCTACTTAAGTAAGAAAAAATAGAAACCAGAAGGGCTGGTTTCATGTTTCTGCCCTTCCCACAGTACTCACTGTGCAATAAAGCATATTGGACTTCAAATAGTCTATTCACATAGCTCTATGTGAAACCTTTGAATGTTTTTCTTTGCATGCCATTTCCTTAACTGGGTTACAAATGCATAAATGAAGTGTGGGGAGCATCAGTCTTCAATAGTCAATGGCTCAAAGGCAACACCAAACCCATGAATTTGTATTTCAAGTCTGTAATTCAGGATCTACACAGAATAACAGAAAATTATATTTTTTTGTATGTTTTTTCCTTAGACTTTTTTGAAGGATTTTATTTCCTCAGGGTGAACTCCAGCCAGAAACAGGGTTTATTCAGCAAATAGATCTGGTGGTGCTGGCTGGCAAAATTCATGCCAGTAGCGTTTGACTGAATGGTTTGGCCTTCTCCATATCCTTCTGATGAATGAAATAAAAGTGTCCCTTATTAAGGAAGTAGTGCACCCATGGTGGAAAGGTTCTTCTGCCAGCAGGGAGTGCTGGCCCTCATGCGTCGCATCAGCCTTTACAGACAGAAGCTGCCCATTTTTTGACATTGTCCTTAAAATCTACCTCTGGTTAGCTAAGCCCAGGCAGATGCTGGCTCACTCAGACTGTGCTGTCATTAATGATGTAGCTCAGGTCAAAATTATGCTTCTGAACCAATTCTCCTGATTGTATCCACTTATTGCACTTTGGTTCACATCACAGAGAGGTCTTGGCATGTGTGGATGAGGTCTTCTTAAGGTCTCTGCAAAAACTGCCTCCTGGATGAAAGTAAACCAAATGTTTGGTTTGGTTTCATCAAATGGTATGCTTCAGTACTGCACTAAGTGTGCTCCAGCCACTATCAGGCAGTCAGTGCAGTCAGACAAAAGCTGAGATATGTCTAATGTCAATGGTGGATCATCACTGCAACCTTGAATTGCAATCTGCAAAGTTGGATTCACTCCAGCTGCATCACAGAGCTAGCTAATGTAAACATAGCCTTGGCAGGAGAGAGATGGGAGATTTTTCTTTTTTTTAGGGGTCAGACAAAAAAGTCTTTTTGGGAGCAGAGTTTGATGTTCAAGAGCACATTGTTATAGTCATCATGCTTCCTATGTTTGTGCAATAGGTTTTGAAATCAAAAAGAGGTTTTGGACCCGGTAAATGGGAGGACAGTCTGGTGTTTCATAGCTAAGCTGCTTGATTTTATCTATAATGAATCTGTGACTAAGTCATGATGTCTCCAGGCACATGCTTTCAGACTGGATGCTGGGAACTCGTAAAAGACCTCCAAATTAAAATTTGGGTTTAAAAAATAGGTCATTTTACCTTCCCCTTAAAATAGAGCAGCAATGTGTGCATTGGACTCAACTTGAATGAAGTGGAAGGTCACCACTGGTGTATGTTTGCCCCTGCTCATCTTTGCTGTGAAACATTGTTCTCACTTGGAAATTAGAGCATAGCTGACCTTCCAGGAATGGGATAAAATCCTGTCTTCTGGGTTGCAATGTTAACATCATTAACAGTTTACTGTTTCCCTCCTTGGCAAAGTTTTAAGTAAGTAGCCGAGTTCAGTGTCGCTCTTACGTCCTCTAAATGTTGATTTTTCCTTTTGCTGTGATTTGGTTTCTGTGCTCCACTGCCACAAGGAGCTTTGAAGCCAGTGATGGGCCCTGAGAAAATTTTATCAATGGGGAGAGAAATACAGTGGGCCCCAGATATTTAGGAGAAAACCATTCAGCATGTTGCTGACCCCCCTGGAATTTAGATCATCCCTGGTAAAATAAAAGGACAGCTGGATATGTGCAGCAGCTATTTTTGGCTCTGGAACAATCATTTTGGATTAGAGAAAGCTAGGTGCAAATGAAAGAGACCCATAGCTGTCTTACATTTTGAGGATTAATGACTAGTCAGTTAGCCCTAAGAAGGGTGAACAGGAAGATGGAAGACAATCTGTTTTAGCAGAATTTGTGAGTTGTACTGTCACCAGCATTTGCCCAGAAGAAACATTCAGGCACATCATGTTTACAGCAGCTGCTCTGAAGTCTGAACAACCAAATCAAAACGCAGATTTCTCCTGACGCCCTGAAATCGAAGCAGGCCATGCTGAAACTCCCATGCGCAGATGGAAACTCACAGCTATTATCTTCTGTTTACTTACCATGCCTGTGGAATGGACCATGACAGTCTCCCGGTGATTTCCAGTCCATCCCGCTGTGCCTGCGTGGGCAGAGCCACCACGGCTCTCTCACAGCAGTGGGAGGCAACCAGGCTGCCTGCAAAAGCAGTGCTGAACACAGCACTGGGTCTATCACTGCCCATGGCAAGAGCCAGGATTTCCAGCCTGCGGTGCTGAGCGGGATGTTGTTTCCTGTAGCAATCCTTCCCCAGGATGAGTGATGAGAAGATTAAACTTGCAGTGTGATCCTGCTTCTGGCTGTTGGAGCCTTTTGAAGAGACTGTGACGATGATCGTTTATGAGCTAGGAGATTAAAAGTAGCTTCTTTCTTTAAAATGCAGAGCCACCACTCTGGTTATGGTGGATGTGAGACCAGCCTGGTTACAGAAGAGGATAAGAGCTCACTTGGACTTAATCCAGTCCAGCGGCAGAAAGAAGTACAATGAAATCAAGCGTTTCAAAACACAATTACTGCCTGAGACAGTAAACTGTGCCCAAAGGACAAATCATGCACCAAAATTTCAAACCCTGCCTGTTTATGTGCATTCAGGAACAATTTTACATCAAAGCAAACCTTTTTTTTATGATGGCTGAGTCAGAAGGCAGTGGAATTTTCTCTGTAGAGAGAGCTCTGCAGCATTTTCTTTAGAGAAGAACGGTCTTCCATAGTTGGCATCGAGTGGAAATCAGGAAACCTGCTAGATCAAGAGTCGTCAGAAGCAGGATTTCTTATCTAGATGAGCCTGCTTGTGTTAAAAACTAGCAAGAGGCTGTAGTAGAGGAGTTGCATAAAGTCCAAATTACTTCTGACAGCTTTCACAGTACTACAGCAGGTAGATTCTACCCTGACAGAATGAAACTAAAGGGCATGTTTCAGCCTTCGGCTCCCTGAGCACAGCTTGATGAACTGCATTTTACGAAATCTCCTTTGTTTCTTTATGAAGCATGAGTAACTGAGCTGGCACCTCCAAGTCGTTAAGAGCCCAAGACTGCTCCATGGGCCATGTGTAAGGCCCTTTAGCCTTTGTTTGCAGCTTAGTCTCAGGTTTTATACAGCAAAAGATGCTGTAGTCTGACAAATCTTAATATGCTCATTCCTTGAATAGGAATACCCACTAGCCAGTCTAGTCTCCTGACAACTAATGACCTTCTTATGTGGCTTATATTTCTAAAACAAATTTTCAAACACAAACTCTTTTTTCTTCTTCTATTGGTTTGCTCAGCCGTGTTCACAGGCCTGCAGGGTTACAAACCCTCTCTGATCATATTCTAATGAGTCATTAGTACTGACTGTCTGTTAATGTGAATAAATCACTCCTTCTTAGTCACTCTTTGTCCAAATAAAGAAGTCTATTCTGATAACAAAAATGTTACAACCAGCCAAGAAACAGTTGGATAAAATTAGAACAGCTCTTCCTCAGGGCTGCCAGGAGCAGGGCTTAGCTCGCTCTGCCTCTGCCTGGCTGGTCCTCACTACCATGGCCCCTTTGGTTTATCCCCTTATTTTATTTAAGCATATGTGTTCACTCGACTATGCTTTGAATCTAAGGTTGCATAATTGTGTTTCAGTCAAATGGCTAAGAACAAAAGGTCAACGCTGTTACTAGCTGTGTAGCTTTACTGGAGTGTGACTTTTTACCATAAAATTGGCACAAGGTCATTTTAAGATATTTTTACACTTTCACTGGCAAAGAGGAATTACCCATTCATTTCTGTACAAGGTTAAATAGCTGACAACAGCTACAAGTTATATATTAAGCTGTTGGCCCTTCATTTCAAGTAAGAAATTACAGTAGTCTTCAAAAACACTTGAAATTTCAGGCAGAATCTTGGAACTGGTACAATGAAAGACCACTGTTAATTAGCACAAGGGAACTGTACAAATTTTGAGCCAGACTGTACTGTGTTGCACCTTCATACGACTTTGCAAGAATAATAAAGGCCATCTATTGCTGTTTGAAAACCTCATCGTATTTTTTCAAGAACAGTGTTTTTCTTGTGTTGTATTCAGAAGGACTGAAGATGCAATCAGATGAGACGGCTGAGCTGACTTCACAGCTTGCTACTGCTAAAAAAGTGTTCTATTTCTGGTTTAATTTCCACCACTTCCATGTGCTTGGCCACCTGCATGACATCCTTGTCTCTAAATTGGAGAGACATCAATTTGATGGATGGACCACTCAGTAGATAAAGAACTGGCTGGATGGCTGCACACAGAGAGTTGTGGTCAATGGCTCAGTGTCTGGCTGGAGACCAGTAAGGAGTGGTGTCCCTCAGGGATCGGTGTTGGGACCGGTCTTGTTCAACATCTTCGTCGCTGACATGGACAGTGGGATTGAGTGCACCCTCAGCAAGTTTGCTGATGACACCAAGCTGTGTGGTTCGGTTGATAATGCTGGAGGGAAGGAATGCCATCCAGAGGGACCTTGACACGCTTGTGAGGTGGGCTGATGCCAACCTCATGAAGTTTAACCATGCCAAGTGCAAGGTCCTACACCTGGGTTGGAGCAATCCCAGGCACAGCTACAGGTTGGGCAGAGAAGAGATTCAGAGCAGCCTGCAGAGAACGACTTGGGGGTGCTGGTTGATGAGAAAATGAACATGAGCTGGCTTCAGTGTGCGCTCGCAGCCCAGAAAGCCAACCGTATCCTGGGCTGCATCAAAAGGAGCGTGACCAGCAGGTCAAAGGAGGTGATCCTGCCCCTCTACTCTGCTCTTGTGAGACCTCACCTGGAGTATTGTGTGCAGTTCTGATGTCCTCAACATAAGAAGGACATGGAACTGTTGGAACAAGTCCAGAGGAGGGCCACGAGGATGATCAGGGGACTGAAGCACCTCCCGTGTGAAGACAGGCTGAGGAAGTTGGGGCTGTTCAGCCTGGAGAAGAGAAGGCTGCGTGGAGACCTCATAGTAGCCTTCCAGTATCTGATGGGGGCCTATAAGGATGCTGGGGAGGGACTCTTCATTAGGGACTGTAGTGATAGGACAAGGGTAATGGGTCAAAACTTAAACAGGGGAGATTTAAACTGGATATAAGGAAGAAGTTCTTTACTGTAAGGGTGGTGAGGCACTGGAATGGGTTGCTCAGGGAGGTTGTGAATGCTCCATCCCTGGCAGTGTTCAAGGCCAGGTTGGTCAGAGCCTTGGGTGACATGGTCTAGTGTGAGACATCCCTGCCCACGGCAGGGGGGTTGGAACTTGATGATGTGAAGGTCCTTTCCAACCCTAACTATTCTATGATTCTGTGATTCCTTGAAAGGTCTGATAGTACCAAGTTAGCTGTGGAAAATTGGAGTATAGCAGTGACAAATAGGAGAATAGAGTGACAAAAAGGAAAGGGAGGAGTAGAAGGAGTACGACTGCCCTTTTTGGCAGCCCTGAACTGCTGGATCAGTTCAGCCTATTTGTTCTGAGTGAACCCTTGATGTTCTTCAGTAGACTTTCAATAGCCCAAAGTCCCATCCCCACAGTTCAAGCATTTCGACACAGATTTCATAAAATGTTTAGGCTCCTGGGGTTTTTTATTTGCTAGACTTGTAACTTCCTTTCTGATTTGCTTTTCAAAGAGCTTAGTAACAGCTAGGATCTATACGTTACTGTGTTTGTCTCTGTGTAATTGTGATTATGGTGATAACTTTGAAATTACAAACTGAGTTCAAGTCATCTGTTTGCTCACAGCTTGCAGTAATAGCTACTGTAGGGGGTAAAAAGACACCTTCCTTTCAAACAGGGACTGTGTGCTTCTAAAGTGCATGATTTTTATCATTTTTTTTCTAAAATGTGATTGAATTTGGTATTTGTACTCTAAAATGGACCATCTGATTGCATTGGGCCACCACCCATTTCTCTTCCCTTTGTATGGCCAGGACGTGCTTGCAACTCAATTTTCCTTCCTGGTTTTCCTCACATGCCTTTCCAGGATGCCTGAATTGCACCACATGATATCTGAACTGCTAAACCTTTGCTGGAATAAAAGCATATTCCTTCATTTACTATTCAGCCGTACTACCAGCCCCGGGCTATAGCGTGCTTCAGCTTAGCTCCTGAAATCTCACTGGGGATGTGATTCAGAGAAGAGGCAAGAGACGCAGCCAGCATTTCTAAAGGTGGCCACGACCCACATTCTGCACACTCTGTGGCTTGAATAATGAAGTAAGTCGGGCAGAAACACAGGCTAAAAGGTGGCAGGCTGTAGCTGCGTAGAAATAGGGAAAATATTTTAACTGCACTGTACACAGGAAGCTTCCTCATTCACAAAGGTTCAAAGTCAAATACATTACTTTACTAGAGTTGCGTTTAAAATTGCCTTGATAAGGACTGGAAAAGTTTAAGTGTCCCTGGATGGCCATGCTGCCATTTAGGGAAGTAAAATGCTTCAGCTCACTTTGTGGTCTCCCAAAAAATGCTGACCATGTGAGTCCTTCTAGTTTTCTTCAGTTCAAACTGGAAAAGATGCTTTCCACACACCTACTTAAACTTGTGCTAAGATGAAGAGGGAACTTCCCAGAGAACAGATGGCTATGTAAAGATTGCTTAAAAGCTTTTCCTGACTTCACCTTAAGTGCCAGTTGCTCGTGGCTGGCTGAGTAGCACCTGGCTGTATGCTGACATGGTCAGGTCATCAGTGGTTCAGGCAGTTTAATGGGAGAAGGGTCCGTGCCAAAGCTTGGATGCAGACATGTTTCAGTGGTGCTGCAGGCTTTGTGTAGTGGAGAAAAAAAACTCTAAAAACTCACTATCATAATGTTTTATAAGCGGTATCTATTACTGCTTTGCTTTTGATAACAAGTACTTGGCTATTGATGTAAAATTTCTGAGGCCTCCCTTATATTGTATTTTATAGATGCCAGTGCCAGTCTGATTTACTCTGACAGATGACTGAGGACACAGTCCTCTTTCCAAACAGAAAGAGGTGTTCTGTAACATTTTCTGGACACATTTGCCTCCGTTTGGGGGTGGTGATCACAGCTATGGGACTGCTTTAAGTAATACTCTAATTCATTTAATAATGCAAATGTGGTCCCAGCAGTGCAGCTTTACTGCATAATGCCTAATGTCTGTCACAGCAGGATGCCAAGAATGAGTTTCTCTGAGAAGCTATGGGTATGCATAATGAACAGCTATCCCTAATAACGTCTTTTTATCAGGAGCCTTTCTCAGATCAACTGAGTTAAATGAATTTGCACTTTGTAAACACAACGGTCCCAAGTCTCTGACCTAGGTAAAACACCACGTCTACTCTGAAGTCAGAGTAGGCATGACATCCTGGGCTTAAAAGTTAATCTTTACACACACACGTACACTAGGAAAGGCCATGTAAATCTATAGTGCTCCCAATTAATTTATGTAGAGTATGTGATACTGCTTTTTGTGTGTGTGCTTCACTTTCCGTGTAACAAACTTTGAACACAAGTCACAGCCAAGGACTCTCTATCTGTCAGTACATTTCCACCAAATTTGAAAACAAAAAGACAGATGTTTCAAAGATGTGATTTTCCTGTACATTCAAAGAAAACAGATGAGAAAAGAGAGAGACCATGTGTATGGGTAGTACTCTAGTACTTTTTTCAAGTACTACTTTTGAAGCAATTTTCCTACATGCCTGCTCTTGCTCTGTGTAGTTTCATGTCTTTGGGTGGTCTCAGGGTGTACAAAACGAATTCCTTTCAGATGAAATTGCACTGGGAGATGCTCTCCAGGATTGTCTTTAATATAATTCTGTCACATATGAGCATATAGTCCATAAGACCAGGAAAGAGATGCTCAAAAATCCCCAAAGTGTAGACAGCAGAGACTTCTGTCCTGTTCCTCTCTACAGACCCAGTCCTACTAGTCTGCACTTGCTTGCTCATATAGCCGTGGCCATCAGTGCCCTCATCTAAGACACCTCATCCTGGTTGACATTTGTTCAACATCTTTGTCACTGACATGGACGCCGGGATTGAGTGCGCCCTCAGCAAGTTTGCCGATGACACTAAGCTGTGTGGTTCGGTTGATACGCTGGAGGGAAGGAATGCCATCCAGAGGGACCTTGACACGCTTGTGAGGTGGGCTGATGCCAACCTCATGAAGTTTAACCATGCCAAGTGCAAGGTCCTACACCTGGGTTGGAGCAATCCCAGGCACAGCTACAGGTTGGGCAGAGAAGAGATTCAGAGCAGCCCTGTGGAGAAGGACTTGGGGGTGTTGGTCAATAAGAAAATGAACATGAGCTGGCTTCAGTGTGCGCTCACAGCCCAGGAAGTCAACCATATCCTGGGCTGCATCAAAAGGAGCATGACCAGCAGGTCAAAGGAGGTGATCCTGCCCCTCTACTCTGCTCTTGTGAGACCTCACCTGGAGTATTGTGTGCAGTTCTGGTGTCCTCAACATAAAAAGGACATGGAACTGTTGGAACAAGTCCAGAGGAGGGCCACGAGGATGATCAGGGGACTGGAGCACTTCCTGCATGAAGATAAGCTGAGAAAGTTGGGGCTATTCAGCCTGGAGAAGAGAAGGCTGCGTGGAGATCTCATAGTAGCCTTCCAGTATCTGATGGGGGCCTATAAGGATGCTGGGGAGGGACTCTTCATTAGGGACTGTAGTGATAGGACAAGGGTAATGGGTCAAAACTTAAAGAGGGGAGATTTAAACTGGATATAAGGAAGAAGTTCTTTACTGTGGGGGTGGTGAGGCACTGGAATGGGTTGCCCAGGGAGGTTGTGAATGCTCCATCCCTGGCGGTGTTCAAGGCCAGGTTGGACGAAGACTTGGGTGATATGGTTTAGTGTGAGACGTCCCTGCCCATGGCGGGGGGTTGGAACTTGATGATCTTAAGGTCCTTTCCAACCCTAACTATTCTATGATTCAATGACATCAAACAGTCTGTTAGATGCTATCTCTGACTCAGCTTCAGGAAGGCTGGAATTCATAACTTATTAGATGCTCGGGAGCCTAGTCTTCATCAGAATGTGTCTCTGTTGACTGCACCTAAGCAGGGAGATCCCACCAAGAGCAAGCAGGCCTCCTGAGGTCTGGTGTTCAAAGGACTATCTGTTTAATAGAAACAGCTCTGCTTCCAGTTTGGGATTTGTACAAGTATAACTGCTAGGAAAATCTGTTCTGGGAGTCTGGAACACTGGAATTTTTTTTATGCATTAGAAATCACTTCAGCAACACATTTGGCGTTTGGGAGGGTGTAGTCCCTCAAGGATTTGCAATTGAACAGCACAGCATTGTAATTAGACATGAGAATCGGTAAGTAAAAATGACAAGTTTGACTTTGATAACCATCCTGAGTGTCGAGGCCCATAGCCTTTTAAAAATGCAGGTACAATACAGGTATAACAGACTAATCTTTCATTCACAGGATCGCCACCAAGGAAATGAACCTGTGCTTCTTAATATAACCACTGACTTGACAACATTTTGCAGGCTTACCCCAAATTCAGGTGCATCTTTTCCTTATTTCTTTTGTTAAAGAGAAGTTAAGTCTGCTTTGTGCTCCATTAAGAATAATAATCTAAATTTCCAGTACAGGCAGACCCAGGAGAGGGTCTTTTTCTCTATTCCTTTGCCTTGGCTATTTCTACATTTACTACAGAGGCCACAGTGGCCAGTCATAAAAAATCAGATGCTATTGGGGTCACAGTCACTTTTAAAAGGCTGGAAACACTGGAAATATTTTTTTTTCCTGCTGATTTAATGAAGTAAGAAAGTTAAGTTCTTTCAATGCCAATGACGCAAAGCAGATGTGCAGGATCAGTTAATAATTTCTGACCACTTCTAACACCATTTGCAAATACTATCCCTCCAGAATTTCACACCAAACAGGTTTTGTAAAAAACTAAGCCTCTAAATTTCATCTCTTAATTTTTTATCACACAGGATGTGTCTGGCAGAGGGGAAGCCCATAGACCACCAAGGGACATCACACTAACTCTACACTTGTACTGTATAAGCACAGCAGTATATTCCACTCTGAGGTAGAAACATTTCTGTCTTCTCATGGATATCCAGCACAGCAATTCTCTCCTCTGTTAAAAGCAGGGGGCTGCCTTTATTTTCTGGCTGTGATGACATGATTCTTTTTTTGATCACATACGTGTCCAGTTAAAATTGTAATTATTGCTGTCCTGGGTTCAGCAGTAGCAGTCATTTTTTTCTCCTTCTTAGTAGCTGGTGCAGCGCTGTGTTTTTGACTTTCGGCCTGGGAACAGCGCTGATAACACCGATGTTTTTAGTTGTTGCTCAGTAATGTTTGGTCTGACCAAGGACTTTCTGAGCCTCATGCTCTGCCAGGGAGGAAGGGAAGCTGGGAGGAAGCAGAGACAGGACACCTGACCCAAACTAGCCAAAGAGGTATTCCATACCATAGCACGTCATGTCCAGGATGTAACTGAGAGTTACCCGGAAGGGCTAGGACTGTGGGGTTGGATGAGGTATCGGTGCTGCTTGGTTGGGCTTGGGAGGGCTGAGTTATCAGTCGGTGGGTGGTGAGGTGTTGTGTTCTCTTCCCTTGTTATTTCCTTTATCATTATTATTATTATTGGTGGCAGCAGCAGTGGTTTGTGTTATACCTTAGCTACTAAACTGTTCTTATCTCAACCCGTGGGAGTTGCATTCTTTTGATTCTCCTTCCCATCCCTCCAGGATCAGGGGGAGGGCAAAAAGGGGGGAGTGAGTGAACGAGTTGTATGGCTGGTTTTAAGCCACAACAATTGCAAAGCTACATCTGGCTTCTCTGGCTTTAAAGTCCTACAAAGCAAGTCATTATCAGGATGGGTAACCCAGGATGGTCTGTTGAAGAGCTGATAAAATAATGTCTAAATTTGCTTACATATAAACTCTTAAAAGAAAAACAATGGGAACCTGCCTGGTTTGTCTTTTGGGTTCCTTCTCCCAGTGCTTGATGGCACGTGTAAACCTGAGGACTGTTTCAGAAGGCACGATCTTTTTGCCTGAAGTTTTGATCAAGTCTTCCGGACCTAGACCTCCTTCCTGTCATGCTGTGTGAAAGGGTACATGAAAACTATAGCAATGTGTCACCTAATACAATGTTCTGACAGTGAGCAGCAAGGAAATCTGGGAGGGACTACTAGATAAGGTTTAGAGAAAAAATCATCATAGACTACAAGCAAGGCTGGGGGGGCTTGCTGTAAAATCAGATGTGGGATGTTCATGAGAGGGAAATCTAGCTCATGAATAGTATTTGAATTTTTCTATTTAAGCACAACCACTATCCATTTGTGTGTGTGAGACTGAAAGATAGATAGATATTATTTCTATTTACCCTATTCAGACTTTTCCCTCACCTGATATGAGAGATCTTCAAGGGAAAATGGACTTAAAACTACTATTTTGTGAAAGTGATAATTGATAAACTGGTCTGAATTTCACAGCCATTCTCAGGAGCTATCTGAATACTGCCTGAAAATGAAATAGGTTGTTAAGGATATTTCTTCTGAAGAGGTCACCTGATTTTTTTTCACTGGAGTTACATGACCTAAATTAATTTGTTTGGCAAGGTGTTGCTAACATAGAATCATTTGTTATGTTGATACTTTTATCTTCCCAAACCTATGTAAACCTACAATCTATGTAGCTTAAATTGTCACTGAAGCATAAATTGAAGGTATTAGTATACCCCTTCTGAGGATGGCATATATATTGAATGTCTGTACTCATACACTAGATTAAATCTCATAATTAGCAAGATGCAATAAGCTTTAAGAAATATACTTACTAATGAGAGTGCTCAGAAGCTTTAAAAAAAATATATTACTCATTAATGCATTTGAATAAAGTCTGTCACTGTGAGAAAAAAAAAAAAGAGCACAGATATGGAAGTTTAAAGGAAATCTGCTCTCTAGTCTGCCCTGTAAAGACCAGCTTGTTCACAGCATGGCCGGAACAGTGAGATGTTCCAGAACATGCCCGAGATGGCTGATGATCACAGGTAAGCGTCTCTGGCAGGAAACCTGCAGCTGAAGAGGGATACTTGAGTCTTGATGTGAGGTGGGGACCCAAGTACTCCAATTACAAACCTGGCACATGGACAACTGGTGACAAAAACAGGAAAACAAACAAAACCCAGCATTTTGCTGGTTGCTGAGGGATGCTCTTTGCAAGGAGATTCTCAAGTCTTACTGATGCTTTCATAAAGCTGTTGTCTTTATAATGCTTCAGGAGTCTCAGATGCTTTGGGAAAAATTGCCTTGCTTCCACTTTCAGACACTGGTAACGTTGTATTCCTCACCAAAAAGTATCTTTTTTTCTCTTATGATCTCAAACAGGTGCCCATTGGGATCCCAAAGAATCACAACCCTAACGTCTAAAATTTCTGTTAATTGCTAACACAGTTTACCATTATGACAAGGATGAGAATTTTGGAGAGAAGGCTCAGGTAGCACCAAACAAGAGCAATAAGTAATTGTCAAAATCTGTTCTGCAGGCATCCTGCAAAGCACTAAAGGTTGTTGCTCACTGCTGGCTCCAGCCTGTTTTCTGCCTGTTTTCTGCTCAGTTGCTGGGTTAGTTTGTTTTTTTTTTTTTCATTTGGCCTTTTTAAAGATTTAATAGATTCTATTACAGGTTCTCTAAAATAATTTCTTTTACCTAATCTTCTCTCTTAAATGGTCTGAAAACCATTAGCCAAAGGCTAAAGTGTAGACAGCACAAGCATAATAGTTCTGCATGCTGTTTAGTAAAATGGGAGAAGAGAGTTATGTTGCTAAAATGCTCATATTATTTGAAAAAGTGTTCTCCAAGTACCTTAAATCTCAAAAGCTGTATCATGGCACTTCCATTTTACCCCTAGGCTACTGTGAGCTAGTACCTCATTACATCTACCTTTATCACAGGGCTCTGTATTATGGATGTAGTAATGGGAATATTTAAAAATTGCCATTCCTCAACGAATGTCCCAGTTTTTGCATGATCATAGTAATAGCGTGTTTTTGCTGGATGCAGTACAGTCCTAGGTTCCAATGAAGAGTACCCACTGTGTAAGAGGACCCATAACAACAACAGCTTTATTTGGGGAATGGTGTTTGCCTTGGATATATTACAGACTTTTCCCATGTTTTTAAAATTGTATTGAGAAAGCAAGTAAACATTCACACTTAAAAACACTTTCGCTGCAGAGCGATCTGGACAGGCTGGATCAGTGGGCTGTAGCCAATGGTATGAGGTTCAACAAGGCAAAGTGCTGGGTCCTGAATGCTACAGGCTTGGGGAATAGTGGCTGGAAAGCTGCCTGGGGGCAGGTAGCTGATGAAGCTGAACATGAGCCAGCAGCCAAGGCAGCCAGTAGTATCCTAGTTTTTAGTGTGGCCAGCTGGGCAAGGGAAGGGATTGTTCCCCTGTACTCAGCCCTGGTGAGCCTGCACCTCAAATACTGTGCCTGTAAGACTGAGGGATGCTAGCACTTGACAGTTATCTCAGGCTGGGATGCACAGAGCCTTGGTTAACAAAAAAGGAATAATGACAAACCTGAACACATATGCTTTTAGTTTCCAATTCTCTCCATGTAGGCTTGAGTGTAGTGGGAGTCTCCCTTTCTCATATAAGTTGCATCCAAAGTACTCCAAAACAGTCTGGAAACATTGTTTGCCTTGCAGGTTGTGGGCAGTGGTGGTGCTACAGGCTCGGTCCCAATCACACACTCTACTAAAACTGTCTTCTGTTCCCAGAGTCATAAAGTTATCTCGTGCGTCTCTAGAGAACTGTTTTGGTTGCTTTATTCTTCCATCAAGTGCATTGTGCTGTTTCCTACAAAGATGCATCATCTATTTTAGATAATAGTATTAAAAATGGATAAGGATACGGCATTGAAGTTCTTCTGTTTTTCCCAGTATTAATACTGGCAGATGGTGGAAATCAATTTGTTATTAATTTACTTTCATGTCAAACACTCCATATAATTAAGCAAAGTGTCATCTAAACTCTGATTACTTACTTTCAAATTAAAATGATGTGTAAAACAGACTCCTAATTATCATGCTAATACCTGTAAAATGTTGTTTTCAGTTTCCAAGCTTCATAGGCTTTTTAGTGTCAGACTTCAAAGCCTCCTGACAGGAATTATGGGTAGGAAGGTCAGGACTTAGATTTGTTTAATATTATCCTTCATGTGGGAGCACTCAGTTCAGTTGTTAATTCCCTTTGCTAAGTTTCACATATGCAATGAAGCATGACTATCTGTTATACTTGGATACCATTTGCTCCATTTGCACACATAAAGAAAAAATGGTATTCTCCCTGATACTAATAAATATAACCTAAGTGCGTCCCATGCATAATTTAAAACCTCAATGCAGTCTGTATCTGTGCTTATATTAGAAAAAACCTATTTGTGTTAGTATTAATTAAAGCTAAATTAGAAGAACAGAAAAACAAATCTGAGGAAAACATCATCATGCATGCTATTTGCTTTGTAATTGTGCACATACCTAATTACCCTTCCACAGAGATGAAACATCAGAAAGGACTCTCAAGCCCTTCTGCTCATTATCTGCTTTAGTTCAACATTTTTCCTCTATAATCTATCACAGCCAATTGTGTTTTCAATGTTTCAAGCTACTGAAAATTCCTTTTTCTTATTTTTTTTAATTCCTCCTGCAGAAAACTCTGTTTAACCTTTTACAGACTGACCAAGGAAGTGTTTCCAGATACTCACACAGCCTTTCTTATCCCTCTGAGTCACCCAATCCCTCTTGTGTCTGCTGCTGGACTTCAAAATAGGATTATTATATCTGGCTTACAGCCTGCAAACTGGATATAGGATTAGCCATTTTAGTTTGATCCTACCTGATAAACTGTGAAATAGCAGTGGGCGAAGAAACCTTTTCCAAGTAATAATTCTCCAGATAAGCAATGGCTCTTTAGAAATATTGCTGCCTCAAATAACAGGAGAAAATCGTAACAATCACTGGGAGTGGGAGGGAGGATGATCCATGCAAAAATTCCTTCTCACTGAAGTTTCTTGTACAGGTCTGAAAATCAGCCTCAGCTGAACAACGAGGAAGAAAATCAAGGAGTGGGGCAAAGACCAGCAAGGATACCATCCTACTTCCTTAGGAGAGATTATATGCCTTCCTAGCACAGCAGAAAGCAACCTAGAGGCAGAAGCTCTTTTCGTCAAGGGGAAGACTAAAGGAGATCCACTTGCCAAGTTTTAAGACAACTAGCCACCCAGGGCTTTGACCAGCCTGTCAGTGGAAGGGCGAGGACAGACTGTGTAGAGGGTACAAAAGCAGCTGCGGGAGAAGTTTCTAGGACGTCTCATACAGCCTTGGGTGATCTGCTTTTATAGAGCCAACAAAACTCAGGACTGTCCCCAGGGTTCCTGACAGCCCTACATTCAACAAAGCAAAATGACATAGCTTCTACTTTGGAGATTAAATTAATTGTTGTCATTAGCAAAGTTACAACCTCAGTGTACTGTGGTAAGAGCCATGCTAAAGGCTACCTAGCTTCCACCATACACTCTGTGTATAGCGCAGCTTATACAGCGGCCACATCAGCAGATGTGGGGCTCAGAGCACATCACATTCAGACATCTTCATTACCTCCTTCCAGGCCTTTATAAGTAATGCTCATTTAAACAAACCATGTTTATTTTAATCCAAACTATATTAAAAAAACCCAGACCAAATCCACAAAATCTGCACTTCTTAAGTCCCACCAAAATTATTTGTATAAGAACAATGCTTTTTAATAGAGATGCTAACATTAAATATAAAAGTACTTGTTGGACTCAGGAATGGAACCAAAACTTGCCTTTGTGTGGGAAGGCACTTGACCTAACAGATCAAACCCATCACAGTGCTCAGAAGTGCAGAAGATTGGGGTCATAGGTATTTGCTAAATGATGTAGAATGACTTCATGACTGAAATCAATGACTACTTGAAACCAAATGACATTGAAAAGATAGATATGCTTTTGAGAGCTAGACATGCTTGTGCGAATTTGTGTTGCATTTGAGAAACTATATATGCACTGAGAGACAGTGGCCCTGCCTACCTAAGTGTGGTACTCATATTGTAGTGACATTGAATACAAACTAGATAAAAATATAAAAATACAATATATATTCTTCACCACCAATGTCTGTCAATGAGATGGGAATGGAAACAAAAGTATGACATTGTGCTTTAATTGAAAACATAACTGTACTTGCCTTGAAGGAACTCTGTTGCTTACTAAAGGTAGGAATATCACAATATCTCAGATAAAAGATGCCAGTTCTGAAAATCTGTACCTTATTATGTGGCAGCTGAGAAAGAACACAGTACAGAAAATAATAATGTTTCTGACAGATAAGCGTCCTCATTTATGAATATTGTGTCTTGCCTGGTTATTATATGTGCTCCATGGATTAAGGGGATTGATAAAAAAACCCAGGCAAAACTTACTGCAGCAATTTAGAAATAACAAAATGCACGAGCCCACTCTGCACCTCGGAACAGCAGGAACAGCTCTCTAGTGCAAAGCTGGCAGGACAGATCAGAAATTCAGGGCAAAGCCTGCCATCCTAATATGCATTCAGGTTACTGGACTTCAGATCACTTTTGGTCTTGCGGGTTGGTACATGTATCCCTAACAGCACAAGATTGATGCAGTGGGGAAAAGTGGGAGAAATGCATTACCTTCCACTGTGCTCCTCTTTCTGTGGAAAGGACATGGGGATGGAAAGGACAAGTGGTGGCCGATGATGTAGACACTAGAGAACAAGGACGTAGTGTTAAGGATTCAGCAGCAGGTATTATACTGAAAAAGGAACATGAAGAATTTGTAAGGGTTGAAAAGTTTAGCCCCTGGGAAAAGCAGGAAGATGAATCAGCTTCACTGGTCAGAGCTGAGAAGGCAAAGCTAATTAATGCTGCTACCATGAGATGTTAGGGTGTTGAGCAACACAGACAGTTCTATGGAGTATTTCTCCTTGAAAAATATTTTACAGTGAATGTTTCTTCTCTTGGTTAATACAAATTTAATTTAGGAAATCTGCAGATGACCAACTTGCCACTGACTCCAGAAGGGAAGAACTGTAAATGACCAAACTCCATCAGATTTACAGGATGGGGAGCAACTGTCGTGCATTGATACAGGGAAGGTTTAACCAAGTATTTACTCAGATATAAAAAACTTCTGTTGTCTCCTAACAGATTATCTCAGGCTCTAATGTTCCACAGTAGTTCTGAGTTAAAATATAATTTTCCTTTTATGGCTATTATAAATGCTGAACAATTGCCATACTATTAAATTGTGTAGATTAATGTATTTTGTAGCTGTGTATAATATTTGGTTTGCCACTAGATCTTACTGAGAATTCAGTGATACTCAGAATGAAGTAGATCACTTAGCAAAACAATGGCCAACACATTTAAGATCTTTAGACACAAAAGCAATTCCTAAAGTTTTGAAAGGCCAAAATATAAGGTAAGAACATGTACTGAAAAGTAAAATATTCACACGATAATGTGCTTGTAAGAATCAAGGTAGGACTTAAACTCACTGGAAAGGTAAGAAAAGGAACTATTATATGAGAAAATATGGACAAAAAGACAATCAATAACCCTACACTGTTTATTTGAAAAAAAAAAATAGGCTTTTCATGCAGGTAACTTCCTTTAAAATGTAGGATGATGTTTTCACTTGGAAATGAACAGTAATGTGAAATAATGGTGAAGCCCTCGTAAGTTGTTCTTTATTTAGTAAAGCTTCTTCCAACATATTGTCAAATTGCATCTAATGATCTCTTTTGTAAAAATGAATAGTTCTGGACAAATAGAAGTAACGGTGCATGGAGTAACAGTGGTGCAGAAAATAGAAAAGAAGAAAGGGAATTTTAGAAAGATACATGTAGATGAGCTATTTTTAGTGTCTGGAAAGACTTGGATAAAATAATCTGTGATAAAATAGAAAAGGTATATAAAAGCAAAATAAAAAAGACAAAACAGAAAGGAAAACTTCTGCCCAAGAGACCTTTGATCCTTTTTCTTTTTTCAATTTCGCAAGTGCCCACCTAAAATTTATTCCATTTGTTTTCAACCTGCAGAACTGAAAAAGGCAGATCAGATTTCCAGCATTCAGAAGAGGATTTTTATAATGTAATATGGATACAAGAAGATAGCAGAATTGATTTATGACACAGTTTACTGGGAATATTGAATACTTACTAAAGCAAAGAAAAAAAAAAAAAAGCCATTTTCTTTCTCACAGTCCAGAGGCAAACCCTCAGAAGATGCAAAAAATCAAAGGTTTGCTTCAATAGAAGTATAATAACTTATATCAGCCCTTGACAACTCCTGTAATGCTTTGCATGCCTAGAGAGACATTAGGTTTATTTTAGGAATTCTTTGCATCACGACTCGAATAAAGGAAAAAAAGTTTTCCTGTATGTGGTGGAAATAGCAAGAAGGAAAACATGTTCTCTTCACAGATCTCAGGGAAAAAAAGCCAGGATTGTGTTTTGTTTTTTAATATATATTTGGAAAAAAGATCATGTTTAAAACATTTTCTTAGCATTTTCTAGAACATCAACATCTTTTATACAGTACAAGAATATATGTCTTTACTTCCTAACAGATGTTACATATTTGAAAGGGGATCAGAAAATATCTTTTAGATATAAATTTTGATGCATAAAGTGACAAACATACAAGATAGAAACCATAATGACTTACATATCCTAAAACTAATCACTACCTCACGCCACAATTTTTTATTCACATTGATGCCTTTTATCAGGAGAATTCAGAAAAGGCTGTGATAACAAGTCCATTGGTGTACACCTGGAAAAAATACAGCTAAGCATGACAAAATTATTGCAGATTATATCATTCAAATACAACCAGAAGCTGGCTCTCTGGTTTTAGAGTTTTCCTGCTTATATCTCCATTGGCTTCGTACTGTATTATAAAGTAAGAATGTTGTTTTTATTATAATTAAGTTAGTCATTCCTTCTACTAAAACTGTATAAAGATGACTAATGTTTGATGCAGTTGGACGCAGGCTGTAATAAAGTCCAAGTAAATAACACAATTTCTTTTTTGGCTCCAGCATAAATGTGCCAGCTTCTTTTTCAGTTTTCCTCGAGGCTAATGGTTTATCCTTCTTTATTTTGCCATCCTTATTATTACACCCCGGTGTTCAAAAGGTAGAACTGTGCTAGGGGTAACAACACCATCTATTAAGCTCATGGTGTGTGCAGACTGTTACAGACCACCCTGGGGCTCATGCTTTTTCCTGATACCCATCTGAGGCTGCCCTATTGCAGTGACCTTGGGTTTGCTGCAGGCTTAGCAAGCACACTCTTGCAGGAGACCTGTGGTGGAAAAACTTCTCATTAAGAGTAAAGTTTTGCCATCTGTCACAAGCCTCATGTAAACAGCTGAAGCAAAATGCCTTGGCTTCCCTGGATCCTGAGCACTTCCAGTACAAGTCAGGTAATGACTAATGACAGTCAGGAAAAAATAGGCAGAAAGCCATTGAAAACAGAGTAATTTAAAGCCATTCTCACAAAGTGCTAACCACAAAGCAGAAAAGTGGGCAGGTAGAAGTCATCTCAGCAGCTCCCCTTTTTTTTTCTTGTTTGCTATATGGTTTTGTGTGACTTGGTGGCATTTATCAAGCACATGTAATGTATGACGAATGGTCTGGAAATGATACACAGCTACCTAGCTCAGTATAGCTGGTTTGTGTTTGAGGCAATTCTTAGTGCAGATTTTTCAACTTCTACAGAACCCTTGTTTTTTTTTTTTTTTTTTTGTTTTGTTTTGTTTTGTTTTTTTTGTTGTTGTTGTTTAAATAATGTTTATTAAAACATTAGTTTGAGAAATGTAAATGCAGTGCAAACGCACTGAGGTGGGTGACAAGAGTCTTTCAGTCCCTGGTACTTGGGCTCTGTAGTGCCTCACTAGCATCAAAGTCTTAATACAGGCTGTGTGTCAGGGCTGTGAGGTAGAAAGTGAGTTATGAGAGGTGGGCTGAAGATACAGGGTTATAGCAGCTGGCACCTGGAATGGGGAAAAGGCAGAGGTTTTTCTGCACCAAGGAACGGGTTGAGGCGAAGGGGGAGAGGGATGGAGCAAGGCTACTTATGGATATTAACAAGAAAGGCCAGACAACAAATAGCTTAATAAAATAGCAGATTTTGTAAAATAAAATAAGAAGAGGAATATAGATAGTGAGTACATCTTACATCCCTTCAGGGGCTGGACACCCCATGTTCATGCAGCATTGGATGAGGCCCAGTCTGATTTTCCCAAGGGGGGCTGTGCAGCACAGATCCTGTCCTGGAGAGGGTATTATCTGAGTAGTCTGTCCAGCTAACAGACAGCTTCCCCAACAGGCTGGAAGGTTATCTCCATCCTAGCATACACCAGTTCAGGGTGGTGTGGGGCAGCAAGCTGCCATGCAGTACCTGCTCACGCTAACAAATGGGCTGCTCAAGCCCTAGGTACAAGGCACAGTACAGCAGGCATATTCAGGATCGTTAGCTTCTTAAATACAATTTCTTCTACAGGGTGCCCAGTGCAGAGGTTGGGGTAACAAGGAAGTGAATAGGAGAAGGGAAAAGGAGATGAGAAGGAAAAAGAAGTTTGTAGGATGTAAGGACAGAGTAAGATCAGGGAAAAGATCATAGAATAGCTCAAGTTGGAAGGGACCCATCATGATCATTAAGTCCAACTCCCAGTTCCTCACAGGACTAGCTAAAATTACAGCATATGACTATGAGCATCATCTAGACACTCCTTGAACTCTGACAGGTTTGTTCCCTCAAGAACCCAAAAGTAAGAGACTGGAAAAGAGCAGGTGGATGCAGGTTTCTTCACCTGTAGAAGATGGTCTGAAGCAAAAGAAAAGTTTTGCTGTTGCTGACTACACCGATGGTGGGCATTTTGGATAGGATAAATGGGAGAACCGGAGAAGGAACCGTGAGGAATGTTGTTGGAATTTACTTTGCTAGTATTCCTTAGTAAAATGGCAATTTTTAATGCACTCAAAATAAGGTAAAAATTCACTCTAGCCTGTGTAAGTTTAATTTTGTTGACAGTTAATGCAGCGTGAAGCGTAGACATCTACTCTCTGAGTATTATTACTACTGACTGTGCAGAAGTTTGCTTCTCGTGAGTGAATTTCAGTGTGCTCTGCAGGCTTTTGGTATGTGCCCCTTCTGCTTGTTTTTTTTCATGCAAAGCTATTGTAGAATGTCCTGTAAGTCTCACTAGAGCAGATATTGCTTTTGCCCTCATTCTCTAGACGCTCCCGCTTCAGTATTTTGTTTTTTTAAATGGTTATATTTGTGACTGGAAATGTAAAGAAAAAGTAAACAAAGTAACTTACCTTGAAAAGCATCAGCATGTGGGAGTTAAAATTCATGTGCTTGGAAATGCCAACGTGAGTTATGTTGTATGTCCAAATGATTAAACTAATGCAGCTTTCACTGTTTCTAGAAGTCATTCTTTCAAAATTTCTCAATTTCATGGTGTTTTCCCAATGCAAACTCATTTTTTATTTTTTTTTAATTTAATTCAGGGAGTCAAATTAACTATGGCACAGATTAAGCTAAACTATGTGGGCATGGATCTTCAGAGCACTTAAGCAATTGCACAGAAATTGGGTTCCTAAGTCAGGCTGGTGATTTGGACCTTGGTTTTAACATTTCTCTTCACCTCTTCAACAGTTACTTTGATAAACCAGTTAGGTTTTCATCTCATATGTTTTTTTGCTTAATTTGGGAGGGAGGAAATAAGAACAGTAAAATAATGATCTATGTCTTTTTTAACAGTGATTTCTGATATTTAGGGTCTATTGTGTGGCCGTTTGATGTTTAAATTTCTTTTGGTTGCTTTAGCTGTATGTTTTCGTATGTGAAAAGTATCTGTGTCATCTCGTAAATATAGTAATTTTGCATAATGAAAAGAGCAACTTAGAGATGACATTTATTGATGGATGTCTTGTTATTTACTCAATGCCCAAATAGCCTGGGTTTTAGGATTATTATATATAAAAAGGAGGCTGAACTCCAGCTTTAGATAAAAAGCTACTTTAAATCTGAATTCACTACTTTAAATCTGAAGATGTATCACAAGTTCCTGTTCAGTTAGGAACAGGAACTTGTGATGTAGAAGGAGCCAGATATAGAAAGAGCAGTTTCCTATATCTGGTATACTTTGATTGATTTATCATTGGGATATTTTTGCTCATGTTCTGTCAATATTTTTCTCTTCTAAGTTTCCTTCCCATCAGCTATCATTCAGTCTTATATCTCTGTAAGAAACACCTCTTCTGTTAATGTCTTCTTAATGCTAGTGGGTACGAAGTCGTCTTCTGACCTGCTTATTTAAGCTGAGACGCATTAAATAGGACACACTTTTTCCATCCTTCAAAATATAATTATTTCCCCTCTGTTGCCCATGGCATCTGTCCAGGTGGCGTCCCGCTGTGGGTCTCAGAGGGGTAAAATAATACCAGTCACCTACGATGCCAACTTGAATGGTACAGGGCATTTTGTGGCCACTGTGGCAGGACAGGTTCAAGCCTGTGGTTAAACCATGGTTTTTAACTATTCCAGAGCAAAATATGGTTTAAACTATTCCAGATGGCATTTCCATGTACTCTTTGTTTTGTGTGTGTGTGTACACATGCCCTCTGGAACACATGCCTATTATCATGTCTCCTTTTAGAGTTTCTGCTTCAAAAACATAATGCATAATCAGTTTGATTATGTGACAAGCTGCTTCATCCTTTCTCTTTTTTTCTCTCCTCCCAAGCGATTTTCTAGGTCATGCTTTCATTAGGTCTTCTTTTTAAAACAAGAAAAAAGTCAGAAAAAAAGAAGAAAATCAGAGAGATTTTCTGTGGAATGTCTTTCAGCCAGCAATTATAGCCATTGTTCGGAGAGCTAATTTTGATGATATTTCTAAATAATTAAGTTTATTTTTTCTTTGGAAAATCAGAAATCCATTTAGGCACTGGGAATGTAAGCCATTCATAGAATGCTTAAAATAACAGCCTTCAAGAAAAATGGAAATAGCTATAGTTAAGATTTGTTCCTTTCAACTACTTTCATTCACATCATTCAACTTTTAGTCTTCAGTGAGATGAATTAAAGGAGAAATTGTCTTTAAAAACTTGTTTTAAACACTTCAAGTCCATGTAAGTGGCAATACCTACTTTTTAGTCTTAAGAAATGCATTTGAAAAGGATGCTTAAGGCTTTCATTATGCTCAAGATACACTGGAAATCTTTTATTGAAAACTGGACCCACAATTCCCAAACCAATTGGTGGCAGTCAAAAACCAGCCTGGCTCTGAATTTTAATGGATCCAGTCAGTAAGTTCGGGAATGGCACTTGTCCTTGGTTGTCCCTTCTGGCACTGAATCTTGTAGGTACATGCTCAAGGGAAAGAAATCCCAGCAAAGCCATGTTAGTATTCCTCGGAGACAGAAATACCTTCTGAATCAGATCCCACAGGTGGGAAAAACGAGGAGGCTGGATTTGTACTTGAGAAAGTCAAAGACAATGGAGTGGTTCCTAGCTGTTGTATGGGGTATCCCTGTGAAGCTGGAAAATAATATAAACTCATCTTTATGGCTTTGGTCACTAGTGTTTATTATTTACTTTCACAGTACTCCAGCTCTGATCCCCAAGATGAAACCCTGGCCCTGCAGAAACAGCCCTAAGTGTTCCAGTACTAGAACCCCATTACCAAGTTTTGAACACTTGCAACCTCAGCTGGAGGCAGTGGGTGCTGTGGGTGATTAGCACCTCTCTTGAATGCTATCCTGCACCTTCCACATTAGGCACTTTATCACAGAAGAACTATGGTGCTTCTGTTATGAATTCTGTCCAGGAAGAAACTGTCACCTAGAAAATGAATATAATAATAGTCCTCTGCCTAACAGTGATATTATGAGACATTCAGTCCCTGTGGCAGTAGAAGTCACATGCACAATAAAAGAAGGCTATTAGGAAAAATATATTTCTGTGCTAAGTATACTACACAGCAAATGACGCCGAGGGCCACAATATAACTAATACATAGAAATTGAAATAGTCAATAGATGCTTCCTATACCAGGCACTGTTCATCCAGGTTGCTACTGGAGGCAAGCAATGTACAGTAAAAATAGCAGTCAGTACCTGAATATGAGGTAACTTCACTAATGATTACTTCATAAGGCATGTATACAGTGAAGACACATAAAGTTAGGCTAAGTTCAACAACCTGCAAGAACAAGGCCCCCAACCTTTGTGTACTTGGCTTTGGTAGTTTAACAGCATTTAAACATTCTTCTAGAAGATTAAACTGCATATAATTAAACTTTAAACCTTTAAACCTTTTTATAGTATCAAGCAGAATGACTCATGTCTATCAATCTATATTCCTTTATACCAACATGACCCCACGCAATAAAGGAAAGCAAAAAACTTTGATTTAATCTATCAAAGATCAGATTTCTTCTCAACATGCATTCAATTAACAATACATGCAATATATATCCAACACTGTATTTTACTCATAAAACAAGAAAAGGAAGATGAGGCTAAATATGTTGTGTAAGTTTCAAAACTTGTAGGGAATGAAAACATATTTGCAACATTATTACATTTTCATGTAATTGCATAGATGCAATTAGATAAATATATTAAATACTATATACCAATTTTTTTTTAACTAGTGCTGTATTTTCTCAGTCTCTAAAAGCTTGAAGGCATAACTGAATTGGGTAGAGAGCATATGAAGATTACTAAGCCATCTCTGCCTGGAAAACCTGACTTGTAGACATGAGTTTACCATCAAAATGGCTACTTTACTACTGCAACATGGGGCCACAGTGCACTCACACCCTCAGGCATGATGTGCACCTCTAAACCTCTCTGACACAAACATTATCCAGGGCCATGCCGTTTACAGGACAGCAGCAGCAGCAGGTTGTCTGTCAGATGAATAAACTTTTCATGTCTCAGAGGAATCCCCCCCCCAAATCCACCTTGGAAAAGCCTAGACTTCTACCCACAATCACAGTCAGAGCCAGCTGCGTTCCCACAGCAACAAACACAACTCCTATAACATGGCCCAGCTTTTTGGCAGTGCCCGACCTCCTTCTGCCGGAGCCCCGACTGCAGCCCTGGCAAGGCATGCTGAGAAGGGTATTGCTGCGCAGCCATCCACGGCAGCTCGGGACAGCACTCCTCAGTTAAAGCACGCTTTGATGACTGGATCCCTGCATTTTTTTCCAAGGAGTCATTTGTTCCCTTAGCAGCTAACGTTTCTGGCTGTATCTTGCATGCGATCCGGCACAGCTTCTTTCCTCTCGTCCCCACTGGAAAAAGCTGTGCCCGGCTGCGACATTTTTGTGTCAGCTTACAGGGTTACCCACATGCAAGGCACAACGTGGGATAAAGGCCAGGCATTTAGGGTCCAAAGCGTTACCTCTGCTATGCACAGTGCTTCCCTGGGTGACCACTTGCTTTCTGCTGTTTCTCTTTCTGCTCCTCCTCACCCCACCCCATTCTCTGCACAGCCACGAAGAACTGTCTTCTCCCTCCACCCCAGGCTTCCCAGCTTTTCAGTTTAGCTTTGATTATTCCAGGATATCCTAGCTGTGATCTGTAGGCAGAGTAGTCTGTTTATATGTCAGCCCAGCCTCAGCTCCAGGGCCTTCTGCATGTGTGCGGAGGAGTGTTTGGAGGCAGAGTGGATGTCGTGAAGGTCCTGCTGAGACTCCCACATAGCCTGTGGGATAACAGGTTGTAGCCACTGAGAACTGGCAAAGTCTTTGAGCCAAACAGCCAGAACAACTCACAGCACGTCCAGATACCATAATACCCTCTAATGATCCCTCTTTAGTGTTCAAGTAAAAAACCTGAACACTACTGCAGTATTTATCTTTCTTAGGTTTAATTTCTTGGGCAAAGAGGGCGACAAATACATCAAGAAACAATAATAATTTAGAGAAGTAACAGATGTAATTCTCTAATCTGCTATAACCTCATCTTTTTTCTTGAAAAACAGAAGTACTCATATTCAGAGCACCCCACCGGGACCCTGGCCATTGCTCAGTTGCAAATTCTGATGCTTTGTATGACAGTAATTGTAGGACATCATAATACACTGTAATATAAATACACCCTGAGCGCAGTGACTTAAGAATGATTATCAGGGGGAGGCATTACAGTTGATGGAAACAGATCAGCAATAGGCAATTAACAGCATGATCTGATAGTTCTTTCCTAGCACGTGTAGGGTCCACTTCTGCACACACACACACAAAAAAACAAACCAAAAAACCCCACCCCCAAAACAAAAAACAACCCTAAACCAAACAGAAGACCTGACATAAAAGTTTTAAACTTTTTAATCTTTTTGAGTATTTGACAGAAAGTGCAATGGAGATTAAAACTCTCCCCCTAAAGAAAAAAACAAAACAAAAACCCCACCCGAAACAAACAAAGTAACACGAAGCAAACCAAATCAAACACCCGTTCCTCTCCCCCAACAAACTAATTGCGGTTTCACTGATTTTTAATGTCCGTTTTAAGCTCCTCCGCCGGCAGACGGGTGCTGCTCCGGCGAGGCCCGGCCCGCGGGACTCCCTCGCACTAATCCCAGCGCTGGAAGCCTAGCGCCTGGCTCTCCCTGCAGCCTTCCAGACTCCTCCTATGGACCCTCCCTCACCCCGTGCCTACGAAACCGTGGCAGCCCGGCCGCTCCGGCCCTGGCTGGGCCCCTGCCGCCTGAGGCACCGCCTCCCGGGACGCCGCCATGGCGGGGGTCGTTGCTACGGGAGCTACGTGAGGTCACGCATGCGGCGAGGAGGAAGATGGCGGCGCCCGTGGAAGTCTGTCACGTTGCGTGCTGCGCCAGTCGGGCAGGCGGCGGGGCCGTGGCCTGGGGGCGAGGGGGGCTCCTCGCCTTCGGCAGCTGCCGCGACGTCATCCTCTACGAGCCGGTGGTGAGCTGATGCGGCCTGGGGCGGGACGGACCGGGCTTGGGTTTGGGTTTGGGTTTGGGTTTGGGTTTGGGCTTGGGCTTGGGCCTGGCTGCGCAGCCTCATGTTGGTGCTTTCTGTCTGTCCCGCAGATGAGGCGGGTGGCCGCCGCCCTCCGCGGGCACGGCGGCAGGGTGAACTGCGTGCGCTGGGTCCGCCGGCGGGACGGCGGTGAGTAGCGCTGCCTTTTTAGCGCGCCTCTTTGTCCCCTTCGGTTCGGGTCGCCGGTTTCGGGGAGAAGGGGGCGGTGTGTGTGCCGCGGAGGGGGGCGGTTGCCCTCGGTGCTGCGGCCGCTGCTACCCTGCCCCTCGCTGGGGAGGAGAGGCAGGGAGTCCGGCAGTAGGTGTAAGCTGAAGGAAGTATGGAGCTGACCCGTTAGCAAGCATCTTCTCACCTTAAGCCCAGTTTCCCTGTAAGGAATCTTAACAGGTGGCACCGCAGGAACCTTGCCGCCAAACTCGTGAGCTGCCCGGCAAGAGCGGGGTTTCTTCGGGATGTCTTTTTTTGGGTTCCTCAGCCCTCGCCAGTCCTGGAGGCTGTTTTGCCTGGGGCTGCGGTGGCTCTGACAGATGGAAGGCCTCTGCTGTCGCCGGGCCCTTCAGGAAGGGTCTGGAATTTTGCACGTTTTGACTTTGTAAAGTAATTTGCAGTGATTTTTAAGGAATCTCCGACTGTAAAGCTTTCAGCTGCATGTAGGTAATATCCGTGAAAAAATAATCACAGGGTTGGAAGGGACCTCTGGAAATCATGTAGCCTAACGCCCTTGCCAAGGCAGGGCCATCTGGAGCAGGTTACACTGGAGTCTGTCCAGGTGGGTTTTGAAAAGGGGGAGTCCACAACCTCCCTGGGCAGCCTGTTCCAGTGCTCTGCCACCCTCAGTGTGAAGGGGTTCTTTCTCATGTTGAGGTGAAACTTCTTGTGTTTTCGCTTACAGCTGTTGCTCCTCGTCCTGTCACTGGACACCACTGAAGAGTGTCTGGTACCATCCTTCTGGCATCTGCCTTTGAGCTATTTATGTACATTCTTTCAAGCTGGGAATGTTTGAGACCCTTATGAGGCTTTTCCTTTATCGTAATTCCAGGTTTTAAACTTGCTTAATGCAGGCTTTTCAAAAGTATATATTCATGGCCTTTGGTATTTATAGAAACTCACAAAGAAAACTGGAGCTGTTGATTAGACTGTTAATGTAATATGCCTGTTGGTTTGGGGGGGGGGGGGGGGAAGTACTTAAATGAAAAGATTCCTTTTTTAATAGTGATATAAACTTCCATCCTTTCAGCTGGTTGCATGAAAATATTTTTCTTCTTAAAATTTAGTGAAAGAAATTATTTTCAGGGAACTCAGGAGTTGGAATTTTTACATGAACCTTTTAATTCTTTTTGGTTAGACTTCTCTTGCTTTATTTTCCTAACTTCCAAAAAGACCAAACAAAAAGAGAAAATATTACACTGTTGTGTTTGAGAAATGACTTTTCTCTTTATGTTGTCTTAGTGAATACTTTTGCTCTTAAGCTGTCGTGCATTGTGCAACTCGGCCATACTTTAGTTTGATGGAAATTTACAGTTTGATAGATGCTTATAGTTGATAGATTATATTTTTGTGAGTAGTAACTGATGTAACTGCTTATGCTGTTGACTGCTGTTAAAAAGTATGTGTTTACAAAACTTGCCAAAACATATTTTTCAGCTTCTGAAACAGAGTTAATTTCTGGTGGCTCTGATAAACAACTCATTCTTTGGGAATGGAAGGGAACAGGAGCATGGAATGATCAGGTGAGCAGCAGTACCCTTTTTTTTTTAAAACTCCCCCTGCTGTACTTTCTCATGTATCACAAAATACCTGTTTTGTCTGTATTTCTTATTCATATCTCTTCATTTTACCTTGACTTTTGAACCCCTGTGTGTCTACATCAGATTTGATATTCTGTCGTGCAGTGTGTTACTTGAAATGTCTCTTCTATCATTTATCTTTTTCAAATCAGCCTTCATTAAGAAATTGGCTAACCAGTTGTCAGGTGGAATTGTCTAGCATGCCTAAAAGACCCTGTCTGTCTGTTCTTGAGTCATCAGTTTTCTGATCTCATGTAGCACTTTCCTTTAAGCTGCCTTAAAATCTGCAAACCATGAGGTTCATTTTGAGTTGATATTTCCTGTACCCTTCGTCCTCCCTTCTTTATGTCCATTTCTAGTGATTTCTGGTCAGTCTGTGCAACAATGTAGTGTTTGTATATAGGTGGCCTTAGCAGGATGTTATCCAGGTTGGGGTAGGTGTTTTAAAAAAAAAAAATTTTGGTTTTTATGTCAATATTCTGAAGGAGTAAAAGGCTGCTTTGATTTGTGAGAACACACAAATTGCTGCTAGAGCTGCTGTAGCTGCTACTTTTTCCATTGTGTTCTCTGCTCTGTGTCCTTCACTGTGGACAGCCTCCAGACTTTTACGAGATGTTCCTTAGGGTGAGGGGCAAGAGAAGGAGAAAAAGAAAGGAAAACTACTCTTCCTAACTTCTGTCCTATTTCCAGCTTTCCTCAAGGAGTGGTGAGTTTTATATAGTGTATGCAGGAATGCTTAATTCTGTTCAGCTTTGAACAAAATGTTATCATGTTAATAGTCATTATTATGTATCCCTTCTTTCTTTTTTCCTGGAGTATGCTGTAGCTTAAGCATAGGTTGGCAGATGCTGTGCCTTTGCAGCTAGCTGTGTGATTTGTTTTCAGTGTTAAAATATTTCTTAAAATGTCTTTAAAAATTGTCTCAGATAAATTACTGGAATTTAAAGCTTTCTGATGTGTTCAGCTTGTGAAAAGCGTTCCTCTCAAAGGCCATGCTGAAGCTATTTGTGCTGTGGATGCTGTCTACCAGTCAGATGAACCTGATTTAAATCTGCTAATAGCTTCTGCAGCTTCTGACTCTACTGTGAGAATCTGGTCTCGGCAAGGTTCAGAAGGTAACTATCCTAAAAAGTTTAGGAACAACAAACTGGGTTAATAAAAATGACACGTGTTTATCCACTGAAATACTCTGCTAAATACTGATGTCTTTTAATGCAACTACATTGATTTCTCCTGCAGCTTTGGTACATCAAACCACTGTATTGCTTTTTGAAAGCTAAGGGTTATGCTAGTTAAACAACTTTGGGTCTGTGTTGTTCTGCAAAATGATTTTTTTGCAGAACGTCATTTTGGCCTGTAATGTGGGGGCAGATAATCTATATGTATGTATGTGTGTGTGTGAAGAAAAATAATTAATGCTGGCATTAAAAAAGTGAGGTTAAAATGGTCACTTCTTTGTTACTATTGATTTGAGTCCTATGAAGTTTGGGATAGTAGAATATTGACCTGGTAAACTAGGCCCTTGCATGAAAATATGGGAGAACAGATCTTTGAAATATGTAAGAAATAAATAGGGTGGCTAATCTAGATTTAAAGTGTTGCTTTTAAGTTGAATTGTACTGACTGCCCTCTCAAGCTACTTGCTTTTATTTGGTGTACTTGAGGATTTTGCGTTATGCTGCCTTTATGAGTAAAATAGGTGGGAGTTACTGATCTTCAGTCCCACGTTCTGGAAGGCATTTCTCCTGCTCCCAAAGAACACCATGATGTCCTGTCCTATCCTTTTGCTATTGTTAGAGGTTTTTTTCTGCTATACTGTTGATTACTCTGATTATGGGTGACCATTCATAGAATCAGAGAATCAACTAGGTTGGAAAACGCCTTCAGGATCATCAAGTCCAACCATTTGAGCCACTTGTAGGATCTCAGGGGTGTTAGCAAGTTTTTGCTCTTCTCTCTATCTGCTCAGTTCATGGAATGAGTTTTAGCTTTCTGTGTAGTGAATGCTGTTGCCACAGGATATTATTTGCAATATTTATCACTTCTGATATGTTACCACAGTGAAGCTGTACAGCTTTAATACTCAGTGGAGAATAGTGATTTAACTTTTAACTGGATGAGTTTCCGTGGCTCCACAGAGGATAGTGTTATTTAGGCTTCTGAAAAAAAGTGAAAGTTTTTCAGCTTTTTAAAATTGAATGAGAAATTTTAGCTACATAATGAAGTAGGAAATGAGAGTATAACTGTAATACTGATGAATGAGGTCAGCGCTGTCTGTGCTTGTTTCCTAGCTAAATGCATTGAAATTCTGCAGTTTGGAAATGGATTTGTTATGGATGTCTGCTTATCTTTCTTGCCTGGCAGCAATGGTAAGTACGGCTGCACGTCTTGAATATCAATGCAGGATATGTAAAATCTAAGAAATCCCCCCAACAGATTTTAATTTGACTGACTTCATACCCCTGTGCTGTATTATTTATTTTTTTTTTTTTTCTACAGAATCAGCCTAAGCTGCTGCTTGTATCTAAAGATTTTCACTGGTGTCTTGTATCTAAGGATTTTCTTCTTAGGAGTTTGAAAAATAATGTCTGATTACAGTGCCTTCAAAATGCTACTGAAGTGGAGTTCTTTACTTGAACTCTTGAGACAGGGAGCTTAAAAAGAGGGTAGCAGGGCTATAAGTGATTGGGGTAGGATGATGCTGTTTGTTTCACCCACTCCTTGTGGTGCTGCTGCATATACATGTTCTTGTTTGGATTGAAGGGCAAGATCTGGAAAAAGAATCTACAGGCCTGCATTAGAAATTGCAGATGAATGAGCAGTATTTATCACCTGTTCAGTCTTAAAAACTTGAAATGCTGGCCAAGTTTAACCTGACTGTTCAGTATGATTTGTGTAGTTTTATATTGATACAAATGTTCAGATTCTGTAGACTGCCACAGGCACATTCTTCTGTTGCAAGTATGTAGAAGATTTAAAAAAAAACCACCCAAAATCAAAAAAACCTCAGACAACTAAATGTATCATCAAGCCAGATGTATGTGTTGAATAATGTTTGTGTTTAAGTATCATTAGAGCCTTTTGGAGTTTCTTACTGTATCTGGAGTTTTCAACTATTTGCTGCATGTGTTCCACACTGATGTGGTGTTTGACTGCATGCCTCTGGAGCAGTTATATAGGAGCTTATTTTATTCTTTGGCTTGTGATAATTCTGGGAGATATGAAAGCGCTATCAAGGTGCGCTGTCCCATCTGAAAATGCTAATGTCTGATATCAAAAGCAGCATCTGCATAGCTAAAGAACTTTAAACATCTTTTTCCTATAAATATGCTAACAGGTGCTTGTTGAGCCGAAATAAAAAGGCTAGGGGGTAAATAAAAATCGTTACCTCCATTGTGAACTTTTGTTAGAAATGAAGTGTCTGTGGTGCCAGTTTAATGCGTATAAAATTCATATTGCAGAGCAATAGATTATTTCTTCATTTATGATACTGTGCAGGTAAGAGATTCTCACTGTAATGCTTTAGGGTCGTGTTTCTTTTTAGTGTTGAAGTCATGATGTATATAAAAGAAGTGAACATTTATTTTGGAAACATCTTAAATGAAGACTATCATATTCTTTAAATGCTTCTGAAACCAAAATTGCATGGAGTGCTTGAAGCTTCTTTAAATGGTGTCATAGCAAGCATTTTATTCTGCTGGGGTGGTCACCGAAGCCCAGTGTTGCTTGAAGTTGCATTCAGAGCAGGACAGTCCTTTATTATGGCCTCTTCCTATCTCAGTTCAGATTAATTATCCAAAACAATACAGTGCTCAACCTGAAAAAGAGTACTTTATTTTTCTGAAGAACTGAATTTATTTTCAAATGAGAAATTATTTGTGAAGGTCTCATATGGAATTAAAAACAACCTATACATTTATGTTCTTAATGCCAGTTCCAATATGATTTGTGCTGCTAAAGCTGTAAAGAAACAGTTTAGATTTTGAACCATAAATGTATGGTTAGAGATGTTTCCCCTCAGAAATAGATTTATAAATTTCCTAAAGGGTCTTTTAATATAGCAGACCCATGTTCTGTGTTTTCTCCTTAAACCTGGCAAAGTAGCCCATACAACTGATTTTTTTTTTTTTTATTCAGAGTATGATATTAATTCCAAAATCTAAATAAAGTAGTTTAAATATATTATTAAAAATCTCACTGCTGATTGTTTTGTCAGAAACTTTAATCTGTAATATCAGTTTGGAATTTAATGAGCTTCAGGGAAAAATGGTCTATGATAACTTCAGGAGTTGTTCTGAAATCCTTATGAAGGCTATTTGGCAGCTGTATTAAGATTTAAAGAAGCTTTTCTCTTGAGGACAGTCTGAAGTTCTTGAGTCAGGAATTAAATACAGATTTGGTTTTCTGAAAGTCGTAAACTACTCTCCTGAACTAGAAGCATTTGCAATTTTACCAATCAAAGGAATTTAAAGCTTTCACTGAAAATTGATTCATACGTAATGGATGCTTTAACTTCCAAAAGACACTGAAGTTCATGATGCCTAGTATTTTAACTGATTGTCCTTGAAAAGAAATTATAAAAAAAAGTTAGGAGCCATTTTTGTGAAGAAGTCAGATGGGGAAGGCCAATAGACTGTTCGTAAAAACTTGAAAAATCACTTGCTGCTGGAGTCACAGCTTAAGGACTTTGCTGGCAGCCTTTTAGTTAAAGAGTTTCCTTACAGCTATTTTCTAAGTCTCGAGGAGGTGCTTAATCCTGTTTTGTTTGGTTGGTTGCTTTTTGTCTAGCAATGTCTGCAGAAACTCTGCTGCTAAAATGCTGGGAATAGGATTTACTGTTTCACTGATCTTGATCATCTGTTTTATCGTGTACTGTGATTCTTCCTACCACTTGGATAATTGTGTTGCCGTAGCTTGGACTCTGACAAGTAATTGTTTCCTCAGAACTGAATTACAACAGGTGAAAATAAAAAAGGAGCAAGTGAATTTGAAGAGCTTTGCCAGTCACTGCCCCCCATTTTCAATTGGACTACAGTTTCCAACTTGGCTGCTGAGATCAATAAAATACACATAATTAACTAAAATCTAGTATTTGAACTTCCCACAGATATGGGAGTTTGAAGGAAAATACTCTTTAGCATCTTAAGTATTTGTAGTTATTATTTACATGCCAAAATAACTTCAGAGTTTTGTGCTGTTGTACTAGTTTATTTCAAATAGTATTTGGTCTCTAAGAAAACTTAAAAAAAATGGTATTGTGCTTGCTTGTCTGTATTAATGTATTTATTGATACTGTATTGTCTACATATTTATGTATATCCTACAATATTGGATTTTGTCACTTGGGTAATGGAAGGCTTTTTTTCCTTTCCAGTACCAGTACTGGCTTGTGGTGGTGATGACTGCAAAATAAGTTTGTTTATACAGCAGAATGATCAGGTAATCAGTTTTTGTCTCTTGTTCAGAACAGTGCTCATATCTTCTGCTTCTTTTCATTTGTGCTGCATTTTTTTTTTTTGGGGGGGGGGGTGTCTTCATTAGCTTCTGCATCTCTGGATAGCCATAACATGCAACTACCTAATTCATTCATTCCCTAGGAATGATGAAATGGAAGTACAGAATGTTGAAGTTGGATTCAGTGCGTATAAGTGTTAGTTTTTCTTATTTTTTCCCTCTATGAAGATACTCTGTATTTCTGTTCCCACAGCTATGACTGTCCTTCTGAATTCAGTGTCCATGCATTAAATGGTTTCATATGGAAATGATGTTCCTTTCATTTTATAAACTCTTAAAAGAGAACTGTTGCAGTTTTTATTTGTGGAACTGTATGTTTGTTGCTAAGTATGCTCTTTGTGCTGAATGCTTTTGAATGCCAAAGGAAGTATTTGAAGGGGTATGTGATCTTCTAAAAGCATGCACATTTTTAATGTATTATTTGGAAGCTGGCAATCTTAAGTTTTTCATTCAGATAAATGTTCCTTTGGAGCACTAGGAAGATTCTGTCCTCTGTTGCATCTCTTTTGCATTTGCATTTGTTAGACTCTAAAGCATATGTTGAATGACTGTTTTCCAAAACAGAAGTCAGTGTCACTTCTTTCTATCACTCCCTTAAAAAAAAAAAACAAACAACCCAACTGAAGGTCAAGCTACAAACACTGACTCCAATTACCAATGAACCTACCGTTCAGAAGCCTCCATTGAAAATTACATATGTAGAAATCACAGACACTTCTGGATTCGTTTGGACACAGTGACCTCAGAGATTAAAGAATAAATAGTCCCTTTTGCTTTTTTTTGAGAGAGATAAAAGCTGCCTTATAGATGTTTTTGCCTGTTTGTACTGCCATATACAATAGCAAGATCTTGTTGTTGTTGTTTATTAAATAAATACTTCAGCCTTTATCTGCTATGTTCAGTGATTTCTTGACCACTGAAAGAAAGAAGGGTTGATTTCTTAGCTGCTTTTGTTTTGTTTCCTTTATATAGCTTATGAATTATGTCAGTAAGTCAGTTTAATGAGATTCTCTGGGAATTAGCAATGGCAGAATGCCACTTATGCTTCTTAGTATGCTGAAGAAAAGCTTTTATCTTAGGGCTGTGCAGTTGATTTTCCTCATTCAAGATCTGGAGCTTACTTTCTTGTATGGTTCAAATTAACAAATAATATCCAGTTTGAGTGCTAAAAATGTTTAGATATATGTAACTTATTTTGCCAGTTGTTGACCAAACTTTTGAATATAACAACATTCTTAGCTGTTCTTAAATAGAGTCAGTGGGGGATAAAGAAAAGTAACTGGAATAAACAAGCTCCATCATAAGTAATTTATGGTGCTGTCTATTTTTGGAGGTAGGAGACCTTGTTTGTACAAGGGGTGCGGAATTTTCTCTTACTTTACATGTGTTATTTTTCACACCTTCAGTTTTAGGAAGTATTTTCACCAGCTATCTTGGCAGAGCTGGCATTCAGAATCTCTTTTTTTTTTTTAAATGAGGTGGGACTTCTGGTTGATGTCTGTCTTAACTTTCTAGAGCATCTCTTTTAACTAAGTAGACTGTACAGATCTAAAAGAGAAGAGCCCAAATTTAATTCCATGTGGAGTAAAAGTGCCTGTGTAGTGTATTATGGCTGTTAACAGAATGAAAACATCTTTGCAAGCCTTCTAATACAAATTCCTTCCTAGCTGTTACAAGGAGGCTCTCTTTATAAGTTCTGCTGACACCTTTCTATAATGGCTTCTGTAGAACTTTTAAATATATTTGAAGGATGTTACTTTCATTCTGCTATTTTTTGCTAGAACTTGGCATAGAAGAGTGCTGAGTATGTGGAATCTAAGCTTCTGCATCATTCTGTTACTGGTAAGGCCTGTAGCTCTGCCCTGTTAGCTGTGACTCTTGGAAACCTCTTTTTTAGTTAACATCCTAAAAAAGATTATATGAACCCAAAGGCAGAATGTAAGTTAATAATGGGATATCCTAATGAAGCTTGGAGGGCACTGTTACAGTAATGAAGGTTGAGGCGTCTTCAGTTAGCTGATTCAGGCTGCTTTTTGGCAAACTCATTAATTTTTCAGCTAAAATATATTTATTCATAAAAACGACTTGGTTTTTGAAGTTGAGTGGGCAGCCTTCAAATCTTTTAAGACTTTCTACCTGTAGATCTCTTACTGTGTTAAACAGTAGAGAGAAAATGAACTCTTTGCTTTTCCGAGTTCTTGAAAGAAGGTATTGATTTATAAAAATACCTAGGGAACAATATTTCAGAAACCATTATGTCTCTTCCTGCTTGAGATATTACAAGCCTATGGAGAGGAGGTAAGTAAACCAGAGAATCAAAATAGAGCTTTAAGACAAAACAGTTCTGTGTTGAGCTTAGTTTCTGAGAGAAGATATTGCAGTGCACGTTTGACTGTGTTTCCCCCAAATAATTAGGCCTAATTGAAAAGTGTAATAAGGGACTCAAAGATAATTCAGGCTCTTTCTAGTTCTATTGCATTAAGAGCTGGGAAGAGGAGGGGTATCACTTCTAGGGTCCAATGAAGAAAAGATGAGAAGTCTTGGACCTCTGCCAAATTTGCCAAGCAATAACCAGCCTGGTCCTGAAGGACATGAACCCAAAGTGTGGGCAGTTAGTTGTGCAGACTGTGCTGGGCATGTTCACAAACAGTCTGGCTTCATTAGTTCTGCTACCTACAGAACAGCTTTAGTTATCTAAAACAGAAGGAACTGGAATGCTCAGAAACTAATTAAGAAGTGTGGGAAAGCCTGCAAAGTAGGTGAGTCAGACCATGAGCTTTCGTTAGATTGAACTGTTGGTACTGTAACTTCATATGTATCCAGTGAGGACCAAGGGGAAAACTGAAATGGAGAAGGAGAAATATGAGACTATAGAAACAAAACCTTTGGGAAGAATGACAGATCAAAATATGTGTATTTACAACCTAGGCAATAATAAAAAAATTGATTGAATAATTTACAAATAATGACCATGTGCATCTGCAAGAAGCTTTAAATTGATGCAGTTTTAGAACAGAATACACCTGAACAATGTGTGATACCAAGGGACACAGACTTCAAAGAAAATGCCAAAAACAGTACAAAAAAACCTAAGCAGAAGGCATGACGGCAGCATTACTCCTTCCTCGGTTTCAGTGGACAGTTTTTATTTTTATGGGAAACAAGATAGTGAAAATTTTGAGTGAGTGCTTGTTCTGTAGCACAGAAGAACTGCATGCATGACTTAACATTAAGCAGTGACTAAATGCCTGTTTGGGAAGTGACTTAAAAACCTGAGGTGATATAAATAACCCCAGAGTAAGCAGAGTACTCTTTAAAAAGAGAAAGTAAATGTCTGCTTTTCTTAATAGTTCTCTTTGATATGAGATAAAGGTAATGTAAAAAAAACCTCAACACCTTGAAAACAGGAAAATTATTAGATGTGTGTTTAGATTAATATTAAAGTCAAGTTTCAGGAGATATGCGCACTGTTTAACATAAAAGTAACCATAAAAGACAAGAATGTTAGCAGTTCAGCTAGAACCAGTCCTTCAGTTGGGACTAAATTTGCTGCCTAGCACTGGTCAATGTAAAATACAGAGCATTGTGTCAAAGATCATATAAGTGAATGAATAAATAGGTGTTTTATTTATTATCTGAAATACATATTGCTAAAAAGTTTTGTGTTTTTTTTCTTTTATTTTTTTTTAAATTTTTTTAATGTACTGCTGGAAACATGCAGTCTTCAGAAAAACCTTTAGGTTGCTGCTTGATCTCTCATCCTGGGCTGATTCTGCCTTTATTTACAGATAACCAGTTGGGTGTTTAACATGAACATCTATCTGGAATGCCACATCCAGAAGTGCCAGTGAGTGCAGAAATGACTAGCCAGATGAGGCTTAGGTGGCTGTGAGAATACGTTCTTAAGACCAAAACTGTGCGATTTGGAAGTTTCTGTTAAGCTGTTCTGGTCATGTGTCTCATACACAGATCATGCTATAACATTAAGACTACAAATGCAGAACAAGGAGAATCTAAATGTTGTTGTTTGATGGGAAGGTTGTTTTAGAGAACAGCAGGAATGTTGGACCAAAGAGAGGCAGTAATTTCTGAGTATGTATTTTTCATACTCATACAAATTAGGTGAGTCACTGTTGCTCTGTTGCTCACCATCTCCTCTCTAAAGGCAAAGACAGATTTTGAGAGGGCTTTTTTTTTTTTTTTTTTTAATGTTGCAGGCTCTCCGATAGCAGAGTCTACCATTTAATCTTAACCCTTAGTAGGCCTAGGTAAGGGTTTTAGCAGAATACAGTGCCACAAGTAATGTGATAGTTGTTCATACTAAACTACACTAATGTCTTAAACAGGGGAAGTTTAGATTGGATATAAGGAGGAAATTCTTTCCTGTTAGGGTGGTGAGGCACTGGAATAGGTTGCCCATGGAGGTTGTGAATGCTCCATCCCTGGCAGTGTTCAAGACCAGGTTGGACGAAGCCTTGAGTGATACGGTTTAGTGTGAGGTGTCCCTGCCCATGGCAGGGGGGTAGGAACTTGATGATCTTAAGGTCCTTTCCAACCCTAACTATTGTATGATTCTATGATTTCAGACATTTTAAGTTAATTTGGGATCAAAAATGTCATGGAAATAGGGCTTTTTCTGGGAAAGAAAAACAAATGGTATGTGTATCACAGAAACATGGTGGGATGGCTTCTGTGACTGGAGTGTTAGAATGGAAGGTTACAGGCTCTTTA
Source organism: Pezoporus flaviventris (assembly GCF_033815535.1). Classification (NCBI taxonomy): domain Eukaryota; kingdom Metazoa; phylum Chordata; class Aves; order Psittaciformes; family Psittacidae; genus Pezoporus; species Pezoporus flaviventris. The sequence continues at coordinate 62,846,267 of NW_026892555.1, forward strand.
GAAAAGACAGGCCTGGCAGGCAGGGAGGGGGTGTTGCCCTTTATGTTAGGGATAGGCTGGAGAGTATGGAACTCTGTCTGGGGACAGGTGATCAGTTAACAGAGGGTCTGTGAGTCAGGGTTAAAGGAAGAACAGCGATGGGAGACATTACTGTGGGATCTGTTACAGACTGCCTGACCAAGAAGAATCTGTGGTTGAAGCCCTCCACAGACAGATAGGAACAGCCTCACACTCGCAGGCCCTTGTTCTCATGGGGAACTTCAGCCATCCTGAGGGAGGGATGGTACAGCCTGGCACAAGCAATCCAGGAGGTTTCTTGATTGTGTGGAAAACAAATTCCTTCTGCAAGTAATAGAGAAGCTGACAAGGAGAGGTGCCGTGCTTGACCTTGTGCTCACCAACAGGGAAGGGCTGGTTGGAAATGTGCCTCTCCAGGGCAGCCTTGGTTGTAGCGATAATGAGATGGTCAAATTTGGGATCCTTAGGACAATGAGAAGAGCATGTAGCAAGCTCACTGCAAGCTCACTTCAACAGAGCAGACTTTGGCCTCTTCAGGAACCTGCGTAGTAAGAAGGTTCCATGGGATATATCCCTAGAGGGCAGAGGGGACTAGACTGTTGGTTGATATTCAAGGATCACCTGCTACAAGCTCAGGAATGTTGCATCCCAACTAGAAGGAAGTGCAGCAGGAGAGCCAGGAGACCTCCTTGGATGGATAAGGAGCTGCCGAGGAAACTCTGAGGGGAAAAAACAGGCTTATGAAAGGTGGAAGCAAGGACAGGCGGCCTGGGAAGAGTACAGGGATTTTGTCCGGGAAGCTAGGGACCAGGTTAGGAAAGCTAAGGCCTAGTTAGAATTAAAATCAGCTAGGGATGTGAAAGATAACAGGAAAGATAACAGAAGGATAACAGAAAGATAACAGGTACGTTGCAAATGAGAGACAGACTAGGGACAGTGTGGGCCCTCTCCGAAAGCTATCAGGAGAACTGGCTACCCTAGATTTGGAGAAGGCTGAGGTTCTGAATGACTTCTTTGCCTCAGTCTTCACTGGCAGATGCTCTGACCACACCACCCAAGTCTTGGAAGATGGACGCAGGGACTGTGAGAATGAAGACCTTCAGCCCACTGTAGGAGAGTATCTGGTCCAAAACCATCTTAAAAACCTGAAGGTGCACAGGTCCATGGAACCTGATGAAATCCATCCGCAGGTCCTGAAGGAGCTGGCAAATGAAGTTGCTAAGCTGCTGGCCATCATATTTGAAAAATCGTGGCAGTCAGGTGAAGTTCCTGATGACTGGAAAAAGGGAAATATAACCCCCATTTTCAAGAAGGGGAAAATAGAGGACCCAGGGAATTACAGACCAGTCAGTCTCACCTCTGTGCCTGGCAAAAGCGTGGAGCAGATTCTCCTGGAAGGCATGCTAAGGCACATGAAAAACAACAAGGTGCGTGGCTTCACTAAGGGGAAATCCTGCCTGACCAATTTGGTGCCCTTCTATGATGGGGCTACAGAACTGATGGACAGGGGTAGAGCAATTGATGTCATCTACCTGGACTTGTGCAAAGCATTCGACACTGTCCCACATGACATCCTTGTCTCTAAATTGGAGAGACATCAATTTGATGGATGGACCACTCGGTGGATAAAGAACTGGCTGGATGGCTGCACACAGAGAGTTGTGGTCAATGGCTCAATGTCCAGCTGGAGACCAGTAACGAGTGGCGTCCCTCAGGGATCAGTGCTGGGACCGGTCTTGTTCAACATCTTTGTCAGTGACATGGACAGTGGGATTGAGTGCGCCCTTAGCAAGTTTGCCGATGACACCAAGCTGTGTGGTTCGGTTGATACACTGGAGGGAAGGAATGCCATCCAGAGGGACCTTGACCCGCTTGTGAGGTGGGCTGATGCCAACCTCATGAAGTTTAACCATGCCAAGTACAAGGTCCTACACCTGGGTCAGAGCAATCCCAGGCACAGCGACAGGTTGGGCAGAGAAGAGATTCAAAGCAGCCCTGTGGAGAAGGACTTGGGGGTGTTGGTCGATGAGAAACAACATGAGCCGGCTTTAGTGTGTGCTCGCAGCCCAGACAGCCAACTGCATCCTGGGCTGCATCAAGAGGAGCGTGACCAGCAGGTCGAAGGAGGTGATCCTGCCCCTCTGCTCTGCTCTTGTGAGACCTCACCTGGAGTATTGTGTGCAGTTCTGGTGTCCTCAACATAAGAAGGACATGGAACTGTTGGAACAAGTCCAGAGGAGGGCCACGAGGATGATTGAGGACTGGAGCACCTTTTGTATGAAGACAGGCTGAGAAAGTTGGGGCTATTCAGCCTGGAGAAGAGAAGGCTGCGTGGAGACCTCATAGCAGCCTTCCAGTATCTGAAGGGGGCCTACAGGGATGCTGGGGAGGGACTCTTCATTAGGGACTGTAGTGATCGGACAAGGGTAAGAGGTTAAAATTTAAACAGGGGAAGTTTAGATTGGATATAAGGAAGAAGTTCTTTACTGTGGGGGTGGTGAGGCACTGGAATGGATTGCCCAGGGAAGCTGTGTATGCTCCATCCCTGGCAGTGTTCAAGGCTATGTTGGACAGAGGCTTGGATGACATGGTTTAGTGTGAGACATCCCTGCCCAAGGCAGGGGTGTTGGACCTTGATGATCTTAAGGTTCTTTCCAGCCCTAACTATTCTATGATTCTATGATTCGAAGTGCTAAGTAAGCAGTAAACGTGTGTAACTGAATCAAAATGTAACATAGTAATATTGCATGTTATGAATGAAAATATACTACTGTATATTTCAGTCTTCAGACTGTTTGCATTCCTCTGTTCTTGAGCCTTTGTTCATGCAGTTTACCATCAGCATATACCGTTCTTGATGTATACTTTCCTTAGAACCTTAGTCAATAATCTTAAGAAACATAGAGAATATTTTTACCTTCAGAAGTAATTCTTATTAATAGTATTGTATTACAAGTTAATTACTGAAATAATTTCAAAACACCTACTCTTCTTTTTACACTTGATTTTACGTGTATAAATTTCTCGCATTATCTGTGGGTGCATCCATTTCATACATGTAATAGAAATCATTTACCACGTTGTACCTGCATTATATTTTTCTGTGCGTATCACTATAAGCTTGATAAACTTAAAAAAAAATAAGTAATCATTTGTATCATAGAGAAACTGGAGCCTCTTCAGGGTAAGCATCTTAAATTCTCGTTCTTTCCTGCATATATGTAGGGGAAGTGCCATAATGTGTTATGTCTTTACCCAGTGGTGGCAAACGCCAAAAGGTCTATTTAAAATCTGTCAGCAAATTACAATCCTTAGTGGCAGCTTACTTTTCCAGTTTCATATAGTAGAAGCTGTAAATGTAAAAGACTTGAAAATCCAAAGCTAATTGCTGATACGTGTGTTGTAATTGAGTGCATTTCTATGATGTAACAGGAGTTTTTATTCAGTTTCAGAAAATGTTAATGCTCCCTGGCCATGAAGATTGGATAAGAGGCATTGAGTGGGCAGCCTGTGGTCAGTATGAAGGATGAGTGGAGTACTGGTGTAATGACAGTACTGCTGTTTTACCCTTCCAACCCCTTTGGTGCACTGTAACACCTAAGCTTTTGTGGTTGTGTTTTGTTTTTTTTTTTTTTTTCTGAGGTGGTGGTACAGATACTAAAAATCAAGATAGAGGTTTGTGTCATGTTAAAACATAAGAATTGTTGAACTTAACGCTGCAGTTATATTTTAGTTATCAAAATTATGGCTACTGTAGTATTACAGAATACTTGCATCCTTCATTTTGTCTTGCTTTCTTCAAGTATGTTTACCTGACTAGTACCTCAGTGCAAACAATTAGGACTTTTATAGCAACTTGTCCTTTTTAATATGCAAATGTCTGTACCTGAGTGAGGAAGAGTTGGCTGCTTTTTCAAAGAGGGAAATGGTACTTTTCTTCTCCCCTCTTTTTTAGAATAGGAAATTAAGAGGAGAACCTGTTCAGATGTTCACTAATCAGACAGTTCTTACAGTGGCAGAAGATGAAATAGAAGGAATTAGAGGATGCTACAATCCTGAAAAAGGAGGAAAGAAGTTCTTGAACAGTATTGGAACTGTTAGAATTTTGGGAGTAAAGGCCCTAAGTAGTAGGGAAAAATACGTACAGTTTTTGCCATGTTTTCCATGTCTTTTTTAAGTAGGGGAGTGTCCATAGTCACTGTGTTATAAACTAGCAGAGTTTGAAATGGGAGAGTGAGTTGATGTTGAAATATGACAGCATTTTAAAATGCTGTGTAAAATAAGAAAAAATTAGGATAATGCTGTAGTGTGTGTTTGGAAAGATGGTAAGTTACCCGTTAGTTGCAAAAACAATGAAAACATAGCTCTAATTTATTTTATTTATTTATTTATTTATTTTCACCAAATAGGTGCAGACCTTTTCTTAGTGAGCTGTTCTCAGGATTGTTTGATCAGGGTTTGGAAAGTGTGTACAAAATCAAAGCAACTTCCAGAAACTGAAGATGATTCCATAAGACTGAAAGAGAATGTTTTTACTGTCAAAGGTAGGTAACAGCTGTAAAATTCTCTTGTACAGATTTTCATTCATGTATCTGTTTGTTGTTTCAGGGGAGCTAAAAAGGTGGTGGTTACCATCTAATTTGGTTTTGTTTCTTGTATTTAAAGAACCTGAGAGCATTTTGACTGCTATTTTTATTCTGCTGTTAGCAAAAGTGCAGTTACTGTTTCAAAGCCATGACTATGTAAAGTTAATTATGTTTTGCAGAAAAGGTAAAGCAGGGAGAGAGCTTAATACCAACATGGGTTGTTACACATATTCCAAGTGCAGTACGTAGGAGATATGTTTGTCTGTGGGAGGTAAGCTGTACTGCAGTTCTCTTCCAGTTTAATAGCATACCTTTAATTTTCTTTCAAATTGAGTACATTAAGAGTTACTACAATTACTTAAATCTTGGGAAACTACTGGAGAGAACAGATAAGAATGTACAGGATTATTTAATGGTTATTTAACATGCTGTTTGAGCACTGTAACATCAGAGGCTCGCAATGCTGGTATTGAGAGGTAAGTTATTAGGCAGTTTAGGTAATATAATGACGTTTGCATGATGTGATGTGTAGAAAGTGCTCATGCTACTTGCTGCAAATTCTGATTTGTCATTTGAAGTATCTTAATGCTTGTATTTACAGTCATTTGGAGATGTAAATATGATTTAGAGTAGGGGTAGAGCCAGTGTCAGAGCATTTATTTCAAAATGCTTGAGAGCTCTCCAGGAATTCTGTGCTGCCACTCTGAGTGACCTCTTAGCGTCAATCTGGTACTTGAGGCTTATGGCAAAAGCAGCTTTTCAAGGAGCTCTTCAATGTCAATAGGCTATTGAGATATTGGTAGATGATGAAAGATGATTTTTTTTTTCACTGAAGATACCAGAAATGACTTGGTCTTTCTTGGCTTTTAGAACGAAATATGCTTTTCTCTGATTTGTGGTAGATACTGATACGACATACGCAATTACTTTGGAGTCGGTGTTGGCTGGTCATGAAAACTGGGTGTATGCAGTTCACTGGCAACCTTCATTTTTCAAAGGTAAAATGATACCAAGCACTTAGCAGTTATGTTAAGTGTTGTGTACATAGTGTACATCACTGCATATTGCATTTGTATGTTCACTTGTCACTATAAAGTATGAAAATGTTTAAATTCTGCAAATAATGCTTTATAAGTAAATGGATGCTGCCTTTTACTCGTGTTTTCTTTAATGAATGAAGTAACTGAGCTGTACTGGCTTTATTGTAACTGATCTGTTATTTATGGAGTACAAATTTGGTATAAATTAATAGCTCTATTAGTTTACTTTGATATTTGCTTGAAATATCTGTTCTTTAGAAGGTAAGCATTAACTCAAGAGCACTCCTTTCTTTTTCTTAGAGTAGAAAGGAACAAATAACTACATTCAGAAGATCAATCCTCAGTCTTCTGCACATTAAGTACAACATGCCAGGGATTCCTTAAGTATCAGTTTTCTCTTACATGTAGTTTTAAGCATTAATGCAGATGTGCATTGGAAAAAAAAAAGTTATTTACAGTTTTAATTTTGCATTTTGCCCTAGCCTTTATCTTTCTTTTTAAATCCTTAAATTCTGGCAGCCTTGTTTGTAGTGCTGATTTGCTGGTGTGTGTTTGCCTTGTGTATAAGAGAAGGAGATTCTTGAGCACACTCAGAATGTGCTTGTGTATTTGTACTGGCAAAGGTGCCTTTTTTTTATTTCCTGAGATGTGTTAGAGTTACTGATGGCAAATGACATCACCAGTACAAAACACAGCTTTGCCAGCATATATAAAACACTTGAATGGTAGAATGCAATTAGAATGTCAAAAAACCTTTGGTGAAAGACGCAGAACTTGCTTTAGAAATACTGGCTGAGTTGCCTGTTCTTTATGTTTTTTTTTTTTTTATTTTATTTTTTCTAAACAGCAATAAAAGATTTTGCCTGTCAAAGCAAGGTTTAGGCACAATATAGGCGTATAAGTCTTGCACTACAATTTCAAAAGCTGTTCTATTAAGGCCATGAAGTTTTCCATGTGTCTTACATTATGCCTCTGCATGCATGCAGCTGTTTGCATTCTCTGGCCTACCCAATCTTGGGTTCCCCAAAATAGCTTCTCCTCTTCAGTAGAGGCAGGCTGGTCTGAGAGACATACTCTCAATGCATAAGGTAGGAGGTCTGGTGCTGACATAAGATACCACCTCATGAGGTGCCCACCAATATCTCTGTTCTCAAGAAAGGCTCCCCAATGGTTCTCCTGGGGATTTTTCAGTTGGGTGATGAGCCAGCTCCATCCTCTCCATTCTGTCTGTGTTGAGCAGTTGTCTGAAATGTTTCACTGCATTTTGGGGAGTAGTCCTTAGTACTGTATGTATTGCAAAGTGCTACAATCTGTTGAAGTCTATATTGAATCTAACACTTAATTTGGAAAAAAAAACCCTGAATATTGGCATAGAGATTATTTTGTTTTAAACTGTAATCTCTCAGTAAAAATTTATTTGGGGAATAAAACTGAGAACTGCTATGCAGTGTCTCTGTGAAGCTCTGGCTTTTTCTTCATATTTGTTTCAATATCAATTTTGAGTGAATAAGCAGAGTATGGTTGTTCTTGTGTACGTGTGTTTTACGTTTTCTTTCAGACATTGTGGCTGAAAAATACATTAACTTCTAATGAATGCTTGGCCAGAACCTAGAGCTTAAGTTTGGCACTTAAGTACTGCATTGCACACCTGATACCAAACAATTTTCTTAATGTGTTTGGATTTCAGTATGATCAAATGCTCTTAGATAGTATTCTTGTAGGTTGTAGGATAATTGTTTTCCTTGTACTGTAGATGGCAGCATGCAACAACCAATGCGGATAATGTCTGCATCAATGGACAAAACTGTGATCATCTGGGAACCTGATAAGGAATCTGGAGTCTGGCTAGAACAGGCAAGTGTCGAGTCTTTCTCACAATAATGTACAGTATTCAAGTTGCGTTTCCAACATCGTGTGTGTAGTGTAGGGAACAAAAATTCTACAAAATACTGGCATGAAAGGCAAAAGCATCTTCTTGCAGAAGTACTCGTTATGATGCTGTGTTGTGGGTAAAACTATATTTTTCAAAAAGGATGTGATGCACTATGATTTGTTTGCTTTCTTATTACCATATTGAAGAGTTTTTAAGGGGAGTTTGTGCTCAATTGTCATTTATAGCATAGCAAGCTAAGTGTTGTATGGTAACACGTGTTGTGTACTCCTGGCAAGAAGAAGAAACCTTTCTGAATTATTTGTAGTAATCCTCATGGGAATATTGTACCCAAGCAGTTACTACAGAGCAGCTGACATGCAATTCACAAGCCTGGTTTTACTCACAGTAATTTGTTCATGGGCTGCATCACTAGGTTTTTCCGCCATGTGGTCTGTTTTTTCACGTTTCGCTGTAGTATTTTGAATGCTGTTCCGATGTGGATCATCCTAAATAAACAAGTAGTACAATGAGATTTATCTAGTCCTATGGCAGATGTCTTTGTTTTCAGTTGACCTGCTTTTCCAGATTGCAGTAGTTTGGCTGAAATTGTTTGTGTTGGCTTACGCCAACCATTGTTTATGATTTTTCCGGTCACAGAGAAAGTTCTAATCCTTTCTTGGGTGAAGAAGAATTACAGTAGCGTGTTTACTTTTTCCTTTGTTCCACTAAAAAGTTTTTATGCCTTTCTACTTGAAGTGGAAATTGCTTCACAATAGGATGATCACATAGAGATACCATGTCCCTAGTTGAAATGCTTAGTTGTGGCTAAATTTACAAGCTTCTAAAAAGGGGTTGTGCAGTAAAGCTTGTTGCATGGTGTTACTCTTTGTTTTTACATTCTGTTAGCATTGGTTAGACCTCAAGTGAGCAGCTTGCAGTTCAGATTTTAACTGCAGCAATCCTTTTCGCATTGAGGGAGGGAAACCTGAGCTGGAAGCCTGCAGGGAAGAGAGGCACAAGGGGAACATCACATTTTCTGTCTTTCTCATGACAAACAAGAAGTCTTCACAAAATCATTCCCATGCTCAGAGGTGAGACTAGAATTCTGCCTCTGTCATGGCATATCAAAGTCACTTCCATGAGAGAAGTATTTTTTTGAATGAGTGCTAATAAAATGGGCACAGCACCATTTAGAATGAGGTATAGATTCATTTCATTGTGATCTTAAAAGCAGGTGTATAATAATGGGGGAATTGTTAAGAGTTTAGCTTGAGGGGAATTGTGGTCTTATCTCTTGACTAAAACTTGATAATTTAATATTTTAATGCAATTAAAAACTTGGAAGAGCACTACAGGAACTATAAGGCATTTGTGTGTGTATACACACATACATATCACAAGGGAAGCACAAAACAGAGGCCAGAATATGCTACAGCAGCAATGTAGAGCAAATTGTAGGGATTCCTGGAGAAACAGGGAAGTGGAAATACGGTAGTGAATTTTGGAAATTAAGGATTGGAGGGGCAAATAATTGGGAACTATTTTCCTTTGGACCATTTTTCCATTTTGTGCAACAGATGACAAGAAACTGTTGCATCCAATGGACTGGAGTGAACCACGGGAAGATTCCGTTCCCCATTTCATCTTGTGCAGTGTTTTCTTTCCCTTGAGGGACTGAGCAAGATCCTGTCCTTTTATGAAGGGAGGCTCCATTAAGGTGGCATGCAGCTTTAATTCCCATGATATTTTAGTTCTTAATTTTGCAATTAAAATATTCTTTAAAAGTATTTTTGTGTGTAATGCAAACTCTTGCCTACAGCTAAATTTTCATCTCATGAGGTTAGGATGTGTTTGTATGAATGGGAGACAGTTTTCATGGATATTTAACTTCTGATTATTAATTTAGGTGCGTGTAGGTGAAGTGGGTGGCAATACCCTTGGATTTTTTGACTGCCAGTTTAGTCCAGATGGTTCAATGATAGTTGCTCATGCTTTTCATGGAGCATTACATCTTTGGAAACAGGCTACAGGTAATAAGGTACGTTGTTTTTTTTATTAGTACCTAAAAGAATTACAGTTAGATGTCACTTGAAGTAAGTTCTGTTTTTAATAGAAAAATTTAACAGTACAAGCTAAAATTAATGATTGAAATAGTCCTTCTCTGAATATAATACTCTGTGGGAGTCTTGTGCCTGCACAGAAGGGGGGTTGAACTCTCCCAGGCTCTAAAATTGGTTGCTTCCCTGTGGAGCCATAAAGTCAGTGGAATACACCAGACTCCTTAGGGGTTGTGCTTTGTTCAGAAGTGGCAGCTAAACCAATAACACAAGTTTCTTCTAGATTGGAGCAATAAATCAGTATTTGTGTCTCTTTCACCACTTCGAGTTCTAATAATTTGCTGTTTTCGATGCCTTTTGTTTTTTGGCTTTTGTTTTCTTTCTCATAAGGGCACTGATGATTTTATTTTGGTTAGAATATGTCAGTCAGTCAATTGAAAAACCCTTGCTGCTTTCTGACTTTTGTAATAGAAAGAGTGGACTCCAGAAGTTGTGATTTCAGGACATTTTAACAGTGTAGAGGATGTACAGTGGGACCCAGAAGGAGAATTTATCATCAGTGTTGGTTCTGATCAAACTACTAGACTCTTTGCTCCATGGAGAAGGAAACAAGAGACAGAGGTATGATCTTCAAAGATTTTGTGAGCTTGGTAAAGAGTGCTTGTCTGTCCTGAGTTTGGAACAAGTCACCTGAACATAACTCAAACATTGAATTGTCCCCAAGCTATGATCTGTTCAAAATTGCTTTTGTAAATGCTTGGATTAGTCATTGAGTATGTACTGGTTTCACTTTAAAAATGCTAGTGGCAGAGTTTTAGCAATTGACATAGCATGACTGCTGTTTAATCCTGAGCTTGCCTCCGGATTGCCTTCAGTTGGTGTTCTTTCAGGGTCTGCAATAATTCAGAAGTAGGTATACATGGCTGATTTTAATAACCATCTACTGCCCTTATTTAACACTTGTCTAAGGACTGCTGCAGGTAATCATAAAGTAATTCAATTTTGGTTGTGTTTTATTACACAAACTTAATCTAAGCAAAATTCTCACTGTATATTTTAAACTATTTAGGTTATGACTCTGTTTTACCGGAATCATCATCTGACCTTCCTGAGCGCAGTTGGTACACGTGCAAGCAACTTTTCAGGAAGAATTATTCCTTACTAACTTTGTATATTCCAAAATAAGTCTAAATCGTGGTAGGAGAAACCCTAAGAATGTAAATATTCCTGTTTCTAGCTGTTCACACATTTTCCTCATCTACAAATACAGCTTTTTCTGGCACAGCAGTATGAATGTTCCATTCAGGAAGCTGGCAGAAACTAGATTGAAATCATGTGAGGCCCTGTGCAAGCTGTGCTATTAGTTGGGGGAGTCAACGGGCGGATCTTACAATTGTCTCATCAATGCATCTGTAGTGTGACCAGCACAGGATGTCTGATGTTTTTCAGAGAGTGAATTTGGCATCAATGTCTCGATTTCCTTTTTTTGGGCCATACAGAAGTGGTGGCGAGCCCAGCTCAGATGCTAAGCTTTGCCTTGTGTGGTAGGAAGGGCATCTTCAGTTTCCTTCTCAGTCTTTTGCCGCAGTCTCCAATCTGGAGGGTACAACAGCTCTGTGGAAAAGATAGTATGTTGAATTTGATGTATGGTTGCAAAGTCCAGGACTAGCACATGATGTAAGTTGGCAGCATTCAAAATAGCTGTCAATACCACGTTCTCTGTGACATACTCAAATACTACTCTTTATTACTTGCTAACATTTATTCCTATTTTCTGAAAGACCCGAGTCTTCTGTGACTTACCTGTACAGCTGTTCCTTCTGTCCCTGAAACTTTTGAATTAATTGATTTAGCATAGTGGTTGCAGTCTTCATATCGAAGTTTGGTGTGAGCTGAACTATTTTACTTCCCCTCCGTGTTCTGACGCAGTATCATGCGGATGTTTCAACCAGGTGTAAATCCAAGTAGCATCAACATTTGTTGCTGCACAGGGTGTGGGAGAAAGCTATAGTATCCTGTTGGTGGGTTGAGGTGGAAGGTTAAGGTAGAAATAGATCATTTGAAGAGGTGTATTCAGGACTTCTGAACCCTGCAAACCAGGTTAGTTCTGCTGCTCATGAGCTTAGATATCAGGCTTTTAAAATTACCTGCTTTCTTTACCATGCTGGGTTTAGCATCTGAAAAATTGTAACAGGTGACATCTGATGTTTACAGGACACAATGGATTGTTCAAATAGCTATGAAAAGTACTACAGCTCAATGTTCATGTTTTACTCTGTAAAAAGAGAACTGTGTGAAATGCAAATAATTATCCTGCCTTGAAACCTCAATTCTGATATCATACTGGGTTCAAATATCAGAAATGAGTGACAACAATCAGCTTTGATTTGTCACGCAATTTGCACCCTGATTTTTCTGGAAGAAGCTTATTGCCTGACTTACACAGCCCTCTCTTTGTTTTGGGGTTTGGTTTTGTTTTTATTTTTCATTCCTGTTTTTTATGTGGCTCCAAAGTATGCAAACATGTACCTAGTAAAGACCTAGTAAAGGGTAAGAAAGGTTTATAGCACTGTTTTCATGTAGATTTTTCGGTTTGTTTGCTTGGTTTTTTTTGTTTTTTTTGAGGGGATGCTTTCTGTTTTTGTTCTTTTTCTGGTAAAAAAGTAATGCCTTTTTCTCACTGCAATAATCAAGCTCCTGTGAAAACATCAGATTTTGTAGGATCCCATTCAGATTTCCACATTTGAAACTTAGTTGAATTTTTAGTGTGATATGTGCAGTTCACAGGCAATGTTGAAGCCTTTCCTTATGTTTGTATATCTAGTACAATGTAAATTCTGTCTTGGCTGTAATTTTCCAGGCATTGTAATACTGATCTAATTCTGCTAGTTGTTAAGTCAAAAGTACACACTGTATTTTTCCAAATGAAGAATCATGTAGGAATAGTAGAAAATGACACTAAAAATCTTTTCATGAAAATGTATTTGCTAGAAAATAGATGTGGGGGTGTTTTTGTTTTAGAATAATTTTTTTTCATGTGTAGAATAGCATTTTTAGAAGACCAATATAAATAATTTAGTATATTTTTTGCTAATATTCTTTGCTTAGTGTAACTGTAAAACTAACATGTCTGTCTAATTTTTGGTTAGCTGTCAATTCTGATTTTCTTGGATTAATGCTTGAAGCATGGGTATGATTATTTTGGGAAACTAGGAAAAAAAATTAATAATTAAAATGAAAACACTTCTAAAATCATAAGGATTTACCAGATGTTTTTTCTATAAGAAGCTATTTTGGTTTTGTCAGTGCTTTGCAAAGCTTCTATTAAATGGTCTCACTAAAATCAAGTACTTAAAGAGGGGAAGTAGGAACCTGTAGCCTGCTGACAGCAGTGCTGCTGTGCTTTGTGAGAGACAGATAAAGGAAGCAAGGTAATTGTAACTACCTGTCTTATGTCTTTCAGAGCTAAAGTTTTGAAAGTAGTAAATAGCATACAATCCTCCTTTTGCTTAAGCAAATTGTGTCCTATTCCTGATTATCTAGCATAAAGAAGTCACAGTAAAAGGCAGTGTGCCCTTAGTAACAAAGGTAAGCAAATGCCGTAAACATATTTGTTCATGGTCACAGTTTACTAGTTACAGGAATTGTTTGGTGGAAAAATAGGATTTAACTGGTGTATGTGGGCATACATCAGTTTTATGAATCATGCCTATAGAAGGTTGCTATTAACTTTATGTTAATAAAGTCAGCAAGTAAAGTGTTAGTACTTCTTTTGAACTCAAAATCTCTAGTTAAGAATTGTGTTTTAACTATCTGTTCATCTAGGTAACGTGGCATGAAATTGCAAGGCCTCAAGTACACGGGTATGACATGCGTTGTCTGGCGATGATTGGCCGGTTTCAGTTTGTGTCAGGAGCAGATGAAAAAGTGCTTAGAGTTTTTTGCTCTCCCAAGAATTTTATAGAAAATTTCAGTAACATCACTGGTATTCCAGTGGAGAAGCTGTGCTCCCACGTAAGTATGCTAAAGCAGCACTAAATGAAAACACCCCTCTTTCATGTAAATAAAATGAATGCTTTAGAAAATGTCAAATTTCACTGAACTGCATAAAAATCGGATTAATAGTTCTGAAACCTTAACCTGGTTTTTCCTTTTATTAGCTTCAGTGTGTGTTGTTTTATATGTATTTTTTGGTGTCATCTTATAAAACAGATTGCATTTGTAACTTACCAAGACCGAGTCTCTGAAGATTAAAACTTACCTGTGCTCTTTTTAAAGTTGTCACACCAAGTAGACTACTGCGCACACTTTGTGGTTTGAAAGCAAACAATAAGGACTGGGAATGTGCTTCTTAATTCAAGGGTGTAGTAGTCTTGTCTAGATGTAATTACAGTTGTGTGGTTATGTGTGGTTTTGTTTTGGTTTTTTTTTTAATTGTATGCTTGGAAATAGCATAAAGCTTTTTCAGCGCTGTTGTTAGTTGTTACATGTAAATATTTATAAATATGTACTTGCTCATGCTTTATTTCCTCTTGGCATTGGAAATTTTCTTGAGACCTTTACATTCCAGTTCTTAGTTGTCAATAAGTGTAATTTCCTGCTCTGTGGAAAGATAAGACTGCTGAGTTGCTGTCCTTTCCTCCCCATTTGCTTTAAGATCTAGTTCTGTTTTTCTTTGCATTTTGTAGAGCAGACCTCATTCAATGTAGCTGCCTCTGTACGTGCCTTGCATGGTTTTTGCATTTCTGGTTCAAAAGCAGACAGTGTTTTCTGTGCAGCTTCTCAGACATGGATTAGACTTTCCATTTAATTTAACAATTGAGATACCTGGGAAAGAAATCTATTAATTTTTGATGGCAAGAAGTTACATAAATAGCTGTTTAGTGCTTTAATTCCATAAGACTTTGTAAACATGTGCGTTAATGATATTGTGCTTGCATAATGCTGGCAGATGTCATTAATTTGTTTTCATGCAGACTTTTCTTATCAGGTCTTCCTCTGAGTGCTACTTTTTTATTCATGATATCACAGTGTTTCACATGGGCTTAGTTTAAAGAGGAAGGTTTTATTAACTCTAATATACAGCTGCTCTTAAAAAACTGTATAGCTGAGACAGAAAAGTAATAAAAACAAAAAAAGCCATCTTAATATTCAAAAAGGGTTGAACAGGATTATATTTAGTTCAAATCCATCAGATTGTATTACGCCCTGGGTTGTAATGAAGAACCTTTTTTGGTTCAGAGGCCTTAGATTTGTGTGTGTATCCCACATTTTCTCATCAAATTATGAACATTTAAATAAATAACATAGTATTTTAAGTTGTCACCTAAATTATTAGTCCAAATCTGGAAAGCAGTCTTTCTTTGGACTTTTCAGACACTGTAAGGAAGGGGTTTTACAAATATTAAATCTGATCTTTTTCCATCTCTGCACAAAGGCCCCAAGTTCACTTACCCTTTCTAAATTTTTGCTTTTATCCCCGTACCTTTATGAAAGTATTTGCTGTGATGATTTGTCTTTCCTCTGTACTGTCTTGAACAGGCATATGCTCTGGTCTGTGCTGTGTACGAAGCTGTGTGTGAAGGTGTGGGCACAGGCACTCACCCTCTGTCCCGTTTTCCAAAATGCTGCTTTATTATTTCACCTCAAAACAGACCATTTCCCAGTCCTATGGTGTTAAACTGCAGTGCTCTCAGTTAATTGATTACTTAACAGATTCTGGATGAGTTGGGAGTTTTTCAAAGTGCCCCCCTTCACTTCTCTAGAAAAGTCACTCTTGGGGGTTCCTTGAACTATGGACTTTGAAATCTGAACCTACATGACGATCCATATGTAAACTTTATTTATTTATTTATTTATTAAATTCAGCAACCATCTGATCTTCCAGAAGGTGCAACTGTGCCAGCTTTGGGATTATCCAATAAAGCTGTTTTTGAAGGTATGGCTAATAAAAAATAATGGTGGTCGTGTTTCATGTGGAAACGGTGATTTAAGTGGTTGTTTTAGTGTATATCTTTTTGTTAGGTTTGTAATTGTAAGCTTGACTGAAAGTTTAGAATCTTAGAAATAAAATCATCCAAAGTGTTTATTTCTCTGGTAGCACCTAAATATGGTGCTTCAAAATAAAAAAGCACAAGTGAGGCTCTTTCTTCCCTTTCTCAGATTTCTCCTCTAACCATTCCCTAATGTCTCTTGCAAACCTAAAATACCCTTTTTCTGGTTTCCATATTGTGTCCTGCACCTCTCTTTTGGAGGAGCCCCACTCAGTCTGCACAGTGCTCCTGAGAGTCCCTGCTGTTGACTGATCTTGATGAGTTTCACGCTGGGGCACATTGCTCTCCTTTGATGGTTATGGGAATAACCACAGCAGGGTATTATTTCCCCACCTGCTATTGTTCCTCTGTTTTCTCCATGCCCACTACCCACTCCTCTAACCCCCTAAGAAGACTGGTGACTTTTAGCCAAGAGAATTACTATTGAATAGTGTACTGTAAAAACTGGGCTCAGTCCTGTTAAAGCAGGACTCTGTTGCTACTTGTGGTTGCTTTGTAAAATACTGCTACATTCTGGAGTAGTTTTCATACTTTCCTCAAATGTTAGCCCCCTTGTAGAAGCTTAATGCTTTGAGGGAGATCAGTGGCACGTTTTCTGTTCCAGTGAAAATAGCCATAACTTTTTTTTTTTTTTTTTTTTTCCCCCAGGAATGTTTTGCCTTGTGAAAGTATTAGGGAAGGAAGAATTAATTGGCCAACAGTAGCTAATGTTCTGTTGGTGAAAGGCTTGTGAGATGCCAGATGAATTTCGTTTTTCTACTGCTTTTTCATGAGCTCTGCTGAGAGGGAACAATACTGCTTTTTCCTAAAGTATTGTCACACAAAGAATAATTAATTTCCATTGATTTCTGGGTACACCCAGAAGCAGCATTATTAGTAGAAGAGCTGTAAAATTTTCCTTCATTGTCCACCATTGCCCACCCAATGCTGTCAGGTGCTGATGGCTTATGTTAAAGCCCCGTAGACCTTTCTTCTTGCTTATTCTGCAGAGGAATCTTCCTCATGAGTGTTGATCACCAGATAGCAGTCTCCAATTAGATAAATATTGTTAAATTTCATTTTCAAGGGAAGGGAAGACAGAATGAATGAGAAGAATAGGTTTTCTGTTCTGCTTTTTCTGTACTTTTTTTAACCTGTGCTGTGTTTGAAATGTGCATTTGGCAAAAAGTTAGATTCTGTCTGAGAACAACTGTTCCCCAACTCTGTATCTTTTTCTTAAATAATACCTTCAAAATGAAGGACAGAGTTGAATTTTAACTTAAAATTAACTGGAGTAGTGTCAGTTACTTCTGGTACTTTTGCCTAAAGCTAAGGACTGAGCCCTTGGCAGTTCTGCTGAAGTTTGCTGATTGTAGGTAAGTTTCTGCAAGTATGGCTTTTCATTTAGGGATCTACAGTAAATTTAGGAATTCACCACTTGTATTTGAGATTTTTTGCCTTAGGCATTTTCAAATACAGAAGGAGGGGTCTAATGTTGGGGAAGTACAGGTTCAACTCCTGACGACTGCTTCTTCCTGGTAGATCAAAGTCTGTTTTAAAATCTCTGAAAGAGACTTGTACTGATGGAGACAGGTCAGTCTTGGAATGAAATTAATCCAGAGGTTAGATTTTAATTTTTTGTAATTTTTTCCTCCTCATTCTCTTGTACTTTAGAATAACTAGATGGTAATATTCATATAATTGTAACTCTAGAAACAAAGGAACCTGATTTCCATTGCTTATATTGTAAAACCAATAGATTTGTTTTTTATTTGTCTAATAATTTTTTTCCCTTATATCAAGTATATTCTCTTGAGCTAATGAAGTCCTTACTTTGAATAGGCGATATGGCTGTTCAACCAGCTGAGGATGAAGAAACATTTAATACCATTTCGAATCAGTATCCTGAGGTTTATTTTCAACCCTTGATCCTTACAGGTATGATATTAATTTCTATTGTAGGAAATAGAGAATGAGGATCATTAGATATAAACTTGAAAGATTATTTGGCTGATTTTTTTTTTTTTTTAATAGATTAGTTAGAACCAAATTTGAATATGTTGTACAAATATCTTTTAGAACCTCCCCCAGAGGATCACTTGCTGCAGAATACCTTGTGGCCTGAAATTCAGAAGTTGTAAGTTTTATTTTCCTTTTTTATTTAATTTAGGAAATTTCCAGAAAGCTATTGCAACATGGTCATGTAGTCTGGTCTTGTAACTCTTCCTGTTTTACTACCTGATTGACTTTGTGTGCAGTATATTGCTTATAAAATAAATAATTTATATGTATAGAAAAATGAGGAAACAGTGCAAAAAATGGCAGAACTGATTTGTCACAAAGTTTTACTTCACTACTTGTTCGTGAAATATGCATATTTTTTAGCACAGAGCTAAGTTTTTGAATTTGTAATGAGCAGACTTTGATTGTTCCTTTAGATGTTTGTCTTTTGGAGGTCTGTTTAGGGCACTGGTCCTAGGTATTTTCATCTGTTCCACGGGAATGGTAAGGTTACTGGTTTGCTACAAGGAGCTGCAACGTGTTCTCATGGTCTTATCTGTGCTCAGGAATGTTATGGGCCTCTCTTCCCATGCTGCAGTCTTTGTTTATATCTTTCTGCTCTGCACATCTGCTTAAAACCTTGCCTATACTGAATGTCTCTTGGCATAGGGAGTTTTCTGTCTCTTTCCACCTCATGGCGCTTGCAGATCAAGTCTGTCTTTCTGGTACAGAGGTAAAGGCTGAGGCATCAATGCAGGAGCTTCCCCCTAAGCCTACCCAGAGCTGTAAGGTGCAACAGATGGAGGCAGCAGTCAATACTGTATGTGTCTAGTGGCAGAGCGAAGTGACGAATATTGAGTGAGGTGGTTACAAACCCAGTTTAGGTATTGAATACTGACAGAGCATGTTGTGGATTGCGAAGGTAATAGTTACATAGTCATGACAGTAATTGTTTTGAGGTTGAATGGTTCTTCAGCTATGTTTTGTTCCTTCTTTCCTGAGATTCACAACAATTTGCAATTGAAGGTTGTCACCTTATTTGTTCTGTAAGGATCATGGTAACACTATGCTACACTCTCACAATCTTCAAAGCTTTAGTATCAATCTTCAAAAGAAATGAATCATCTCAAGATCTTACAGTTTATTTATCTTAATCTCCTGAAAGAGTGGTCTCAGGCAGGAGCAAGAATAATGTTGAGCCTTTGCTGATGATTACGATTGTGTTTCTACATTCCAAGTTTTGTGACTTCACTTGGGGGGCAGGAAATAAAAAGCTTTGTGAAAACAGTTTGCAGGTTGTTTTAATTTGACCAAGTAGGAGGAGGTTTTGTGGGAGCTCATCTTTACCTTCAGTCGGGCAGTTAATTTTCTTTGAGTGCTTTAAAGCTCTATTACTGTGTTTGTACTCAAAAGTGCTTATAGGAGGGAAGCTGCTGGATATTGGACCGTACCTGCACATTTTGTATTTTCTAATCATTACGTTAACTGCTTCTCCTGTGTGTGCTATGGCTGCTAATGTACCCACTCACATAAAGATACCTTATCAAACCACTTAAGTAGTGAAAAGAAGCCAAGGCCAAAATTTTTCTTCATTTAATTTTGACATTTCTCGAAGTCTAGTGAGACATGAATTTTTGATATTCTGCTAACAGGACTACTGCATATCTGCTTTTATATCCTGCATTCATTAAAATAACTGCATTTTATGATGGTCTTAGGTGACTTCTGAGCAATTTTTTCTGTTTTTAGAGACACAGCTAGTGATAGGGATTCTTTTATGCAAGGGCAACAAGATGTGAAGCATTCATAGACTTTCAGGTTTTTTCCTCAGGATAATCTTGAAAGAAATAACGTGAAATCGCATAATGTAGATTTCAAGTTGCCATAGCAGCAGAAAAACAGTGTGAGGAACTGGCTTGCTAAAAATAGCTTGTTTGTCATTGACATTTGTGCATTCCCAGCTCTAACTTGATACCAAATTTTGAAGGATTTGTGTTGGGTATTGCAAACCTTTTGCTTAAGTAGGTTTTAGTATGAAGAACTTGCTGAATTTTTTACATAATCTAATAACTTTAAAATAAAAATATGATAAATCCTGTGAGAGTGTGCTAGTCTTTATCCTCTTGGAAAATTACTGTAGAGAGTTTACGTGCAGCAGGCTGTGATTAAAGTGTTGTCATAAATACATGTTTATATGGATGTACATTTCATGTAATACACTTGGAAGTCTTGAGGAATCCCTTTTGACATTAGAAAATTACTGTCATCGTTTGTGTGGACACCTTGAAAGTCCAGTTTACCAGTGCATAAAAATATGCTATGAATTGCACATTGTTAAGCCAGAATCTGTTGTGTTTGAAAGTGTAATTTCATTATCGATTCGGTCTCTCAATTATGAACATTTTTTTTGGTATTATAGGACATAATGAAGGGATCAGATTGCATGTATGGAGGCATGAGAGGGGGTTGTACTGGAGCTTCTATACTTGCAAGGCTGATACTTATTCATACAAACATCTCCTCCTGCCACTAACTTTATTCTCTTTATTGGAGACAGCACTGACCTGTATAGGCTGCCACTCTGACCTGTGGTAATCCTGCTCATGTGACTTTGCAGAAGACAGTATTTTAGGTTTTGTTTTGATTTAAAGATTACATTTTAGTGCTTCTGTTTAGCAAGAGTAAAGTTGCATGCAGGAGCTCAAAATGTTTCTGTCAAAGTGCTCTTCAATATTACATTTTGTCGTGGTTTAAACCCAGTCAGGTAACTTGTTCACTCACTCCCAGTGAGTGGTGCCGAGCTGACAACAATCAAGGTCCGTGTCCGCGTGTCTGTCTCCCCCCCCCCCGCACCGGGGCTCTCCCCTTCCCCGCTCCCGGAGGAACGGGGAGGAGGATCGAGGGAGTGCAACTCCTATGGGTTGAGACAAGAACAGTCCAGCAACAAATCACCACCCCTACTATCAGCTAAAACAATGATAAGGGAAAATAACAAGGGAAGAGAATACGATACCACTGGCCAAGAAAACGAGTTCCACCCGGAAGCCCCGTGTCCTTCCGGGTAACTCCCAGTTACCCCCCACCCCGGGCATGACGTGCTGTGGTATGGAATACCTCCCCGGCTAGCCCGGGTCAGGCGCCCCGTCTCTGCTTCCTCGCAGCTTCCCCTCCTCCCTGGCAGAGCATGAGCCTCACAGAGTCCTTGGTCAGGGTAAACATCACTTAGCAACAACCGACAACATCGGCTTCACCAACACTGTTCTCAAACTAGAAGTCAAAACACAGCACTGCACCAGTTAACACAAAGGAAAAAACATGACTGCTACTGCTGAACCCAGGACACATTTAAGAGATAATACCAGAGTAATTGGGGACTTGTTTCACAAGGTGTTCCACAGGTCATTTTTTCTTTGAATTTCAGGGAATTTATACTTTTCATGGAATAAATACTTTTCAGATTTAGACAATTGACTTCCAATGGTTTTTGCTACAGAATAATCCCCAGGAATGTGCTTTAAAAATGAGCATTATGGTAAAACTCCTGCTGGTGGCAGATTAAGAGGAAGACTCGCAGTAGTACCTTAATTATTATAAGATGCAATCAAATTTGCAAATTAACGTTCCAATTAACAGCCAATAGTCCCTCTCCCCAGGCACAGTTACCCTTCATGAAAAACCAGTGCATCCCCAGTCTTCAGACATGAATGTGGGAGTCTGTCTGTGGGATATGCCCAGCAGTGACTCTTCTGGATTACGTTCAATAGATAGAGACAGTAATTTGTCACTGAAACAGATGGCTGTTTTGGCTGCAAGTGAAATCCCATGAATATCAATCCCTTATAAGAACTTTGCAACACTCCTGACTTGAAGGAGTTTATTAAGAGAACTGCCCATCTCTTCAGAGGTAGGAATCAAAGGAGCAACACCTCCCCCTCCTTCCCCCCCCCCCCCCAACTGGTATTTAGGTGATATTTGTCCACTATTTATAGGTTTCATCTCCAGTTTTGCTTTACTTCCATTCTGTTGTCTGTTTTTAATTTGTGTTAATCTGTGTGACCTTTCTGCTTATTCACTAAATCCCAGTCCAGAAATATGAGCTTCAGTCCCAGCACAACTTGTGCAAAGACTGATCAAAAAATATATTTCTGGAGAGAGCTGCAAGGTTTGGGTTTTTTACAGTGTTGTATTCCTTCTCTAACGTGGTTTTTGTCCTCTGGTTCAGAGATCTTTCACTATTTCACAGAACAAGCATCCTTTGGTTGGGTGTTTGTGGTGGATTTCTTTGGTGACCTTCAAATGTATGGCTTCTGATTTTTTTTTACTGGTAGTGTAAAAACTGCTTTAGAAGAAAACAAGAATACATTTCATGCTGTTCTAATCTGCTTTGTTAATCCTTAGTATAGCTTCTGCAGTGCTGATGCTTTAGGACTAGGGAATGGGCTGGACATTTTTTTTCTGTAGTCAGTTCCTAAATGTGAAAGAATTTAAGCAGGTGTTAAATTTAATGCTGAACATGATTAGGAATTACTTGGGACAAAATACTGAAACACTGGTGAGAAGTTCCTGGAAGGTGCCTTTCATGTTTGCAGAGGGATTTAAATTAACATAAGAACCTTGATGCGTACTGCAAAAATGACTGTAATGTGTTAAATATTTTTTCACATTTATTTCAGATATGGACATGGATATGAAATTTTTTGTGTTGCTTGCAATAATTCAAACACTCTAATTGCCTCAGCATGTAAGGTAAGAAAAGATTCTAGCACCATCTAGTGAAAAATGCCACCATACTTCCAGGGCTGACAGAGCGGGAGTCAGAATTCAGTTTGGGCTGAATTCTGTTCTTTCACTTCAATGTGAAAAGATTTTGTATAGATGACAGTTGTCTTGTGAAAGTGAGAGAGAATGCAGATAAATTATTATTCATAAACCATGCATGATTCATTTGAAGATATTAGTAAGATAAATTCTAACAAATACAGGTATAAAACATTTACTTCCTGTAAAATCAGCATTAGTAGAAAGTAGCAAAAAAATCTTTAAACTTTTCAGGGGAAAGCGCGATCTAACTTAATTGCAAGCCTTAAAACAAGCACCCTGACATCTTTGTCTTTTGAAATGTGTTCCTTTGTATTTGCTTTTGGTAATTCTCACTGATATTTTTTTTCCATCAATACAGGCTTCCAAAAAAGAACATGCAGCAATTATTCTGTGGAGCACTGCTTCTTGGAAGAAACTGCAGAGTTTGTCATTTCACAATCTGACTGTTACCCAGCTGGCATTTTCTCCTAATGAGAAATTTTTATTAGCGGTTTCTAGAGACAGGAATTGGTCACTGTGGAGGAAAGAAGACTCATCAGAGTCAGGTAAGATATGTGAAGTGGATATACACATTTGAAGACTTCATGGTTTGTTCAATACTTTTGGCTTCAAAATACTTGAAAGAGAATTGGTAAAACTATTTTAATGGACATTTTCAGTGCAACTTTTAAGAGTTAATAGTATTGTAGACTCCTAAGTGCAGTTAATGATGTACAGGAAAGCTAGAAAGGGAATTAAAGTGTGGAGAGGAATATAATCAGGCCTTAAATACTGTTTAATTGATGGATGTAATGAAGTCTGCTATTTGTCCTCCTGCCTCCTACTTCTGAATATAGGTTTCAGATTTACTGAAATCAGGCAGCCATGCTGGACTGTAATGCTGGAACCTCAAACTGGTATTCTGTGGAGGAAAACCTTCATCTCTGTGTTCTATGCAGGCAGGACTTTGAAGGTTCTTTGCTGTACCCATGTCCTATATAGAGCTGCCTTGTTCCTGTTTGCAGGGCATGACACTTTGAGACTCTTGACAGGATTAATTTCTATCTTTGGTGTGGCTTTCTGATAATCCTGCACAATTGATTAATTTGACTAGGACTGTCTCTGGAATAAATGCTGATAATAAAGATTCAGTTGACTTTCTTATTAAGACTTTGAGCCCTGCAAAATCATGAGGAGATTGCTGTTGAATGTTTAAATGGATTCCTAGAACAGATGCTTGTGCTGAAGGCGATTATCTTGCACTATTGGCTTAAAAGCATGTAAACACTACTGGGATCTGTAGTTTTCCTAGAGTCTTGGCAGAGAGTTTTGGTCTGTTCATACAGTGTCTGGTTGTATCCTGGCTTGAGATTTCTGTGCTTTTCAGACGTCGGTTCTAAATCCTGGTGTATTGCCCACCATAGTTACACAGAGTTTCAGGATAAGGAGTGCAAATTCTCATAGGAAGTAGAGGAAATCCAGTTTTCATCCAGATAAAAACTGGATTTACTTTCATCAGTAACTTTTCTGTCTATGAAGAACATTGTTATCAGTATAAAGTGAAACCGCTGGTATTGGCATCCTGAGAAGTGGTTATGCGAAGTTTATGTTCCAAATATTTTCTGCCTAGGAAAACTATTCCCATTTACTGATTTGCTGATCAGCTTTATTGCCTGATTGTATGCATATTGAAATGGCAGCCTGTCTCTTTGAGAACAGATTAATCTTTACAATTAAATTATTATGATTTAAGTTCTTGGGGCTTTACTTCGCAAATAAGTACTGTTGTGTAATCATTTGGGATACATGTACAGAAAATTTTTGAAGTCAATGTTTTTATGAAAAACTTATATAGAAAGAACATGAAAATCTTATACTTGGGCTTGCATTCTCCTGAAAGAGGTCTGGGTGTGAAAGATCAAACTGTTACTGTTTCAGTGTTATAAGGGCTGACTGATACAGTGTCGAACTGGTGCTAATTATCATTGTGATATGTGTTGGAAAAAGTATTTATATGGTGATGAGTATTCACAGAAGCTTTAAAGATGAGTGGAATAATGTCTGAGTATTCCTGCAGTTCTTCCTGAGGGTTAAGAGGAGTAACAATTACTTCTAACATGCAAGGGTTTTTTGTCTGTTTTACTCCAGGACCAGTCTTCAGTTGCTGTGCGTACACAGACAAAAATACAGCTGTTCACAGTCGAATCATTTGGTCTTGTGATTGGACACCAGATAGCAAGTATTTTATTACTGGCAGTCGGGACAAAAAGGTAATTCATACAAAAGAAACTTTAAAAACCCAGATTTATTTTAGATGTATTTTTAGATTAGCAGATGCTGTGTTCTAATGAGCCCATGTTCTATAAATACAGACAAATCTTCGTGTGTGTATTACACAGAAATCAGTGAGACTTTCGTATGCTAAATAAAGTGCTTGTACAAGACTGTGGTCTGCCAGTTGGGCCTTCTCCCTTCTTTTGTCATGCAGTAAGACAAGCATATGTCGCGTAACTCTCATGGGTCTCTCAGCTGTTCTTTAACTTTCATAACAGAATCTGTTTTTGTTGTCAATATCTTTAATGAAATCAGACAGACTGTCTCAAAAGTTGAATCTTTGTAAATAGACTTTTTTTTATTAGTTTGGGGGTCATCCACTATTTTAACTAAGTTATTTCTTATTTTTTTTCTAAAATGCATTTACAAAAATACTGAAGTGAAAACTCCTAGGTGATTCTCTTTCTTACAGGTCATTATATGGGGCAATTGTGATTTATCTGTGAATACTGAAGGGAATATGTTGGATTCAATCAGGCCTTGTTCAGCAGTGCTGGATGCTGGGGATTCTGTTACTGCTGTTAGTATCAGCCATGTGCTTACTCCTGATGGAAGGTATTGGTTTTTTTCTGTAATGCTGTTTTGTGCTATTAGGATTTTTTTCTGCTTTAGTAATTTTTCTGTGGCTAAAGAGGCCTTAAAATCTACTGGTAAAAAATATTTTGACGGTTCTTTAACTGAATGACCTCTGCTTTTTTGATTTCACAGCTGTCTTTTCAGGTGTATGGTGATTTCTCCAAACAGTATAGCAAGAAAAAAGTCATGAACAGCACACCTGAAACATATTTATTCTCCCAACAGTGCTGATCTGATGTTCTAATAACCTCCTTTTTCCTAACCAACTATTTTGTATGTTTCTGCTTTGCAAATTTTTTAATGAAGAAGCTATGATCCAAATTATGAAAAGTAAATATTGATTTGAAGGGCAAGGTGAAACGCGGTTTTGAGTAGTAGTTCTTTCTAGCTTGCATTAGAGCCAGCTTCACTGAACTGCCTACTGTAACCTCTTTCAGAACTAATGCAGTTATTCTCTTGATAGATATATTATTGCAGTAGGCTTAGAGAATGGGAAGATAACGTTGTACACATGGAAGCAGAGTGGCCAAGAACCAGCACTAGCTGATTGGACCACATGTGTTGAGATGAATAACAGGTATGTCTTGAAGTAGGTTAGGAGCAAGGAAGTATTACTCTTGAGACTAGTAGTGCTGGAGTTCTTTTAGTATAAAATGATGTGAAACGGGTTTATTTTTATATCAAAAATCATTATCCTTTTAGGAGAAGGTTGATCCCTGAAAGTCTAAAGATGTCTTTAAGTCAAAACCTGGAAATAAAAAATACTGGTTATTCAGATTTATTAAAAAAAACAGAACAGAAAACCCCAGCAAACCCCAATGAAAACCAAGGGGGCAGCTTAAACCACAAAATACTTCAACCTGTGCAAATACTTTGAGAAGTCTTACCCTTTGTTTGCCCCACAAAAATAACTTTATTATCTTTAGCCATAAAGTAAGGTGGTAGAAAGTACTGAAGTGTCTGTGTATATCAGCAGAACATTTTGAAGTGGATGACAGCAAGCTTTCAAGAGCAGCTTCTAGCAGAAACCAAAGGAGTGACAAGCTGTATGTGGCGCTGCAGTGGTGACAGTTAGAGAAACTCTCTGTAAAGAGACCTTGATGTTTCACTTGAAGCACTCTCCTAGATTTTTCTTTCATATACTGGCATTGGTAGTACCAGAAATGAAGGTTGATGGTGACCTCAGCCTGCATGTGCTTGAAGTGCATTGGAAAAAGGCACCAGATAACAGGAAATCATAGGCTAAAAGTCAGAAATCTGTCATATCTCAGTAATTGAAATGCTAGACCTACAGCTTAATGTAGTAAAACTTGAAATCAATAGCTGTTTGAATTATTGATAAGCGAGAGAATAAAATGTCATTAGTGTTAATGGCCCTACTTATTTTAAGAACTTAATACCTGCTGGTTGTCACAAGTCAGTTTTTCCTCAGTTTGTAGTGTTAATAGAAAAGTACTAATTATATAAATGTCGATGTTTAGATTCACATGCCCAACTGTGTGTGACATTTTGTAGCTACCTATGGATTTCTTTTTGTTGCAGCCAAAGTCATGCTCTTGCTGTGAAACGTTTATGTTGGAGACATCATGCAGGCAGAGCTGGACATAATGATCAGAACAACAGTGAGTGGTTGCAGCTTGCAAGTTGTGGAGCTGATCACTGTGTTAAGATATTCAATGTCAACAGATTTGCTGTTTAGCAAAGGCAGCTGGCCTGTCTTTGCAGAATGGATTCACAACATTTTATTTCAGCTTTTAGCCATTTTGGTTGTTGAATTTTCTGCTTTCTGCTGTGGAAAGCAAAGCATCTGACATGTAACTTATTAAAGCAACTTTTGTGGTAGTTTGAAATGTCAAATTTTTTTTTTTTAATTCTGCAGTTCCAGAAATACGAAACATTTTATATGTTTTGGTTGGTGGATATCCTGGAACTGAGGGATGGGAGGTGCGGTAAGGTGTGGGAGAAGGATAATGAGACAGCTTTGTTCACTGTGACTCCAAGGGTAGGTGGGAAGCTGCCGATACTTGTATAGTTCTGTGCTTGGGGTTGCAAGTGGAATACTGAATTTTTTTGGAACTCTTTATTCCTATTAAACTTACCTGTCAGTCAGCCTGCCAGGGCTGCCACTGAGTGTTTAAGCATGTGCAGAGATCAGAGTTAATATACAGCTTTCTCTGATTGCCTTCTGAATGTATATTACAGCCCTGGTCCAAGTCTTAGACCTCCTTATTTTCAAAGTAGTTTGTGTTTGCATGCTTGGACAGGCCTGCTTGTTTGTTTTTATTCCTTTCTTTGGCTGTGCAGAGTGCTGGGCTCATGCCTCTTGGTCATATGGTCATATTAAAGCTTACTGCGCAGACCACTTGGATCTTCTGGTGTCTCCCTTTTGTACCTGTGAGCCCTCTCTCAGCACAGTGCTATAGAAGAACTACCTCTTACTCTGCTTGAAGGCTGTCCTCTATGGTTTGGGCTGGAAAAGCTTACAAGTATCACTAGGAAGGAGCTAAAAGGTGGCAGCCATTCCTTACACTGCCTTTGGACTCTAATTGACTTTTGAGTGCCTTATCTATTCTGGGTTCTTATCTATTCTGGTGTAAAACAGGTTAATTTAATTGTCTCGTAGTGTTGGAATGTAAATAGAATGGTAGTAGGTAGTGAGTACTTCAGAATTAAGCCTTTACTTCAGCAGGTCTGTACCTGATTCCAAAGTCTAATTTAGAAATCGGTTAAACTTTTGAATGAAGCAATTTTTTTTTTCCAGAACCACTTGCTACCCAAACTGGTAGCTGTCACAGTTTAATCCCAGCCCGCAACATGCAGCCACTCTCTTACCCTCCACCCATGGTGGGATGAGGAGGAGAATCGGAAAACAGGGTAAAACCTGTAGGTTGAGATAAGAACAGTTTAATAGTTGACATAATAATAATAATAAAATAATAGTAGTAGTAATTGTGATGAAAAGGGAGACAACAAAAAAGGAGAGAAATAAAACCTAAGATGTCGAAATGATGCACACCACCCACTAACTGATGCCCAGCCTATAGTGGTGATCAGTGGCTCCCAGCCAACCCAATTCCAGTTTATATACCGAGCATGACAATCTGTGGTATGGAATATCCCTTTGTCTAGTTCAGGTCACCTGTCCTACTTGTGCTCTTTCCAGCTTCTTATGCCCCTCCTCACTGACAGAGGCATGGGAAACTGAAATGCCCTTGATCAGGGTAAGCACTACTTAGCAACAACTGAAAACATAGGTTTGTAATCAACATTATTTTCAGACTAAATCTAAAACACAGCACTGTAACAGCTACTAGGAAGAAAATTAACTCTACCCCAGCCAAAACCAGGACAGTCATGCAAAAGTAATTTGAACTGTGTTTAACTCTTTACTGTTTTGCATCTTTAGATAAAGACTACAGTTCATTCAGAGCGGTACAGACTCTTTTCAGAGTAATTATATAGTTTATGTTGTAAAGGTTTTCATATTTTAGTTTTTTATTTTCAGTTCTGTTTTTCAGCATTAAAAAATCAATGGTTCAAAATTACTTAGGGGAATAAAACTGCAACTTCTTAATAAAGATGCTTTGGTACATTTTACTTGTGGTACCTGGTGCTTTCCTTACATGTGCGCTTTAAGCATTTGAGTAGTGTATTTTACTTGTCCAGAAGTTCCTAAACAACCATTGACTGTATTTTGGCTAAAAGAAGGACATTGCCTATCTCTCATGAGGTTTCACAAAGCTGCCAAAAGTGGAACTTTATGTCACAATTGTAATTTGGTATCTTACCTACAATTTAATACTTTCCAATATCTTGCCATGTGGCCACATTTATGTATAGGCAGAAGTGAAATGTCATATTAGCTGTCTCTTTCTCTTATTTTGTGAAATGCTGTTATTAAACAAGCATCATCTTTTATATGATTTGGTAATCCATTCCATTACCCCTGGGACTTTTATGACTCAATCACATTGAAGAATATACCTCGTTGTTCCAACTTTAAATACATCAGATCAGTCTGTTGATATCCTAAGTCTAAATGTTTGTGATAGACACTTTTTATTTTCAG
Source organism: Pezoporus flaviventris (assembly GCF_033815535.1). Lineage (NCBI taxonomy): Eukaryota > Metazoa > Chordata > Aves > Psittaciformes > Psittacidae > Pezoporus > Pezoporus flaviventris. The sequence goes on from NW_026892555.1 coordinate 62,875,653, forward strand.
TCAAGCTAGAGGTTGTCAAGAGACACCTTGACACAATATTTTTTTTATGTACAATGTTATCACTTTGCTCACATTTAGTGGGCGTGACTTTTGCATACGCCTTTATCTTCTCAGTATATCCACTAAAGTCTTTTCAAACCATCGTGTAAATCAGCATCAGGATAATGAGTCGGGTAACTGACTTCATTATCTCAACTAGTATCAGAAGATTATTTGGATCAATGTAAATGTGACACCAAGGAAAACTCAGTGTTATCATAGTGGTCCTTTAGGGGTAGCATTGACTGCCTTATGAAGAACAGAGCTCTTTAAACAGCAAAATAGAGTCCTGAGAAAATTTGTTTTCTCTTTTATTTGGTTTCTTTGTTTTAAAAAATAGAGAAAAGCAAGCATTTGCCAGGCATTTAGTATACTTACTGTATTCATTCTACTTCATTATTCTTGTTTTATTGGTTTGGTAAAAACTGCTGGAGTCAAGTGCTTTATTGCCAGATTTGTTTGGATTCCCCCCCCCCCCAAATGTCTTAATTAGGTTTTTATTTGAAGAATCTATTTTTGGGTTTGTCCACAGAAAGAGGCTATTGCTTTTATTTTTTTCCGTGTGTTTTTCTTTACTTGCTCAGAGAAACTGTATTTAATTCATTAAAAATAGTGTGTACATTCATGTATTATTTCATACCTTAAACAAAAATACTACCTGACTGACCTGACGGTATACTGCTTACATATAGCAGTTAGGCATCTTAGAATGTATCCATTTTTATTTCTACAGTTTCTGTGTTTTTTGTAGCCTCCCTTAAATGAAAATTCTGATTGCACTCAAATGTGTTTTGGAAGATGGAGTTAGCCTCTATACTTTGCAAGTTGCTCCTATCACCTTCTTCATAGGAGGTGGTTCAATGTCGTCACAATACATACAAAGTTGAGGTAAGTGTAGTTTTGTTTACTTCTGTTTCTCTTCAAGACTTATCAGATAAGCCCTGCCAACTCCAATCTTGGGGATCTCCAACTTTTCACAGCACAGCCTCTGATGTTGCATTTGTTTCCCCTTAACAATGTGATGCAAGGTGATGTCCGATAGTCAGGGATTAAACTTTGCTGTCCGGAATCATGATGGTTCCGGCCTTGCCACTACCCTTTCCAGCTGGTCCTAAGGTGAGATGTAAGGGTGGTATTCAAGGGATGAAAGCCCAGAGGCAAATGGTACACATCAAAAGGCACCCATCTATAGCAGCCTCATCTTCTGGATGAATTTTCTAGCCAGTAGCACATTACATATTTCTGAGTTTCTGTCTGCATTCCTGTTATCACTTTGGACAAGAGCAGTGTGTTTATTTTAACCCCTTGTGATCTAGCAGGACACAAAGATGATGCAGCATCCCCTGTAAACTGAGGCTATCCATAGTGCTGTTCACACTTTACTTTTCAGGCCTTTTTAACCAGCCTTTGCACTGAAATGCACAGAACTGGGTCTGTGCAGGTTTGGAGAGATAAGCTGCTTAGTGCCTCTGCAGCCCTCAAGTGCTACTTTCTGAAGCACCCTGGGCTGATGGACATGTCTCTTGCACCTTACTGCTAAATACTAGTGTAGATTTAATTAGATGTTGCCATAAGCACTGTTGCAGCTGAGGCCTTGTTTCCCACTTGGGTCCTTTGCAGATTGTGAGTTTTCATTATTTTTCCTGTGATTAGTTACTTTTCACAGCTTTTATGTGTAGATTTTTATGCCCAGCATGTGAGCTCCAGGTGCAGCTTCTTGTCTAGACACTGATGGAATTTTTTTTGTTCTTTTTCAAGTCTATAAAATCTGTGGATTTTTTCCTTTGAACACTCTGCCTTACAGACAGACCTGGGTGGAAATGATCCAGTTGATTAAAATAAGGCATAAGGGTGCGTGCCCTTGTGTGTAATCTGAGAGACAGGTTTGATGTACTCCTTAAGATCAGGGTGAAAAACCCAATTTACAAGTATGTAACTAAAGCTCTGACAAAATACCAACACACACCTCATATTTTGCCTTTATGCAGTTAATGCTTTAACTGATTTCTTTTAATGATGCTCTTTACCAATAGGTGTAAAGCTTTCATGATACCAAAGTAAAAACAACACAGAACATTCATCTTTAAAATCAGTTTATTGTTTTGTCGTTATAGTTGCTATTGGAAAGTATAATAGTGGTATGGGGGCTTATCCTCAATCTCAATTCCAGGAAGCAAATTACTTCCTACACTGCAGCTGGTGGATAAGTTTCCAATTTTTTTTATTTTTTTTTATATCTAAATTTTAAAATATGAGCTGTTGCATCTTTCTGCATCAACTGTATGAAGCCATAAATATATTTCAAGAGCCTGTAATCATCCCAGTCTGAATCTCAGTGGCATCTGCTTTCAAATACTACACACCATAGCGTTTATTTCCGCTCAGAGTTTCATTGTAAAGTTACATCACTGCTTTACATCCCCTTACCTGATTCAAAGGCGGTGCAAATAAGCTGATGCCATTAGGCCCACCACAGTGTCCCATTAAAGACTACCTGGAAAATGTGCCATTAAGAAGGAGAGCATCATGTTCTGCAGTGGGAAATCTCAATTCTAGCATCTTTAGATTTATATCAGTGCAAAGGTGTTTAAAGACTTCCTTAAGATTACAGATTAAAGGGCTAATATACAGGAAAGACAAAAGAAGAAAACATTGAACCTTTTTCCTTTGTTTTAGTGAACATGTAAGAGCCCTTTTTACTACTGAAAGTAAAGCTCTAGATTATTTAAAGATCAAAACTTAAGACTTGACACTGGTCAAATAATTTAAAAAAGAAAAATTATAAAATATCATGCACTAGAAGAAAGTGTAATAACCTGCAGTCTTTTGAACTACACTGAAATAATGCTTTAAGAAGTGAGCTGTTGACAGTATACATGGTGCTGTGCACCATGCTTATTGTTCAGCGCCACTGAGAATGGGGTTGAAAAAATTGATGGAATAAACTGAAGCTCTGCAAAGAATACTCTAATGCCTGTTGATATATTTGAGGTAAAGCCATTCCATCAATACTTTGGATGCACACTGTCAGAAGTATTTTACTGGCCTGTGTTTGTTCTGAGGAGACTTCATGGCCAAGAATATGAACAAACAGATTTAAAGGAGTAGGTTTGTTTTGACTTACACTAGAGGCATCTCTGAAAAAGCAGCAAGAAATGGTGTGGGTCTTGTTTATTGTAATCTGAAATCTATAACCCAAATCAAACGGTTATTGAGATTATCCAGAGCCATCTTAAATCTCTCAGTCCAGAATGTTGGCATCCTCAAGGCTGTGTTGGACTGAAAAAGCATGCTTGACACTGACTTTAATGGCAAGGATGCTGTGGAGTCCAGTGGGATCTGGAGGACGAAATGAGCTGCTTGTGTAAACTGGGAAGATGAGAGAAGCTGACATTCAGCCTTAGGAACACCTGTCTGGTCTCCCTGTGGCAGGCTCTCTGAGCACTGCTGCCAGCAGCGAGCTAATTGATTGTGCCTATTTTTTCAGTTAGGAAATGGGAAAGAAGGAAGCGGTTCCACATCAAGCGAAGACTTAGAAAAAATAAAGTACAGTCTGCTGTCATCTGTCTTGTGGGCTGGGACTTCAGAAGTAACTAGAAGCTAGTGAAAATCTCAAGGAAGCCAATTATTGAGCTCTCAGCTATTGAAAACATCACTTTGGCAACTCTGAGTAATCTCTGTTTTCCCAAATATTTAATGGGAAGAAATGAGAATGCTCTAAGGCTCACTGCTGATTGCAGCTATTGCGGGGATGAGGAGGAAACAGCTGTGTCCTCATTTAGACTCAAATCTCACTTTAAAGAAGTGGCTGTTGCAAATAAGGAAACTTTAAAATAACTGAAATGGGCAGCAAAAATATTGCTTGCTCTGTTTTAAAGAGCATCTGGAGCTGTGCAAAGGATGAGACAAAATTTCTCAGTACAAACATCGGAATTTGCCTTTAGTGCATTAGGAAGCTGTTAGAGGTGGGAGTGTTGAACGCAGTTCAGCAATGCTCTACTACTTGTAATTTACTCTGAGTATGTTACCAGAACCTGCAGCAGTAGTTTTGAGGTGGAAGGGCATGTTAACCCCATGAATTTCCTAGCTTGACCATTCCTGCTTGTGCCCCGTACATCCTTGTACAGTTGTGGGACCTTCCTTCAGATTCTCCTCTTCCCCTGCCTTTGTGCAGACTCCACTTAACGCTTCTTCTGCCTTCTCTGGTAGAAAACCTGGAGGGCTGTGGGCTCCCTTTGCCAGTCCCTGGTGCTCACACTTGAGCACAGTTTCTGCTCTTGCCTTGTGTGACCAGCTCTGGTGACTGTATTCAAGTAGTTTGTATTCAATGGCCTTTTCAAACTTTGCTGGCATCATTGTTCTATTTTCTGCAATAACTCATCCACAGTGTAATGCAGCAATAAAACTAAAAATGACCTCTTGCTCTCTCTGTAAGGAATTTAGGATAGACCATAGGACAAAGCCTGATGCTGTACCGTAATAATGGCCCTAGCTCCAGTACCGCTGGGTAGCTGTACCAACCGGGCATGCCCTGGACTTTAAGTCCTCTAAGAGAGCAGCTCCATGTAATTTGTGTTTGTGTGACTCAGCCTACATTACCGCTGCACAGAGGAGAGGAGGTGTTATGCCCGAGGTAATTGCCATGTTGCGGAAGTGTCTCCCTTATATAGATGCCAGCTGATCCCAACCGAAATAACAAGGGATGCAGCAAACAGATTTTTACTGCAGAGGAGCTATTTCCCCTTGAATCAAGGGCTTGTGCAAACAAGGATGCCTGATCTGATTTTTTTCTAAGTCTTTTCTCTCTTTACTTGTGTGCTCTTCCTCTAAGACAATGCTTTGGCTTCTTAGCCCCTTCTTCATTCTTGCAGGCTCCTAAATCCTCATATAATCAATCCTTATTTCCTCAACATCCTCTTACCTCTTCCTATTGTTCTTGTAAGATAATCCTACACTTTTTCATAGATGATCCTAAGAGAGTTTATTTGTATCAAGTATAACATTCTCTTGGTATTTTCTCTTCTGCATTCTATCTCTCTGTGTCTTATTCTTCCTCTGCTGAGTTTGGGCTTTTGGTATTTACGTAGGCTGTCCAGTCTCATTATCTCCTTTTTCCCTGTCAGCAAATTGCTGGCGTATGTGCGAGCAGCATACCCTCCCTCTCTTGCTAAAGCATAAGTTGTCTACCTGCCACTGGGGGGAATTTTTCTCCTCTACAAAAATGAATTGACTGCAGTCTCCCCAAAGGAAACTCTTCTCGTACTTTTCAAGATAGATAAAGCAATCGTTATGCTTGCCTTTCCATTTCGGAATCTTGGAGTGTCTCCATCCTAGGTGTTTTCATTTAAAGATGTGTCTTTCAAAGAATATCTGTTGTTGAGGACATCCGTACTCCACAGATACACTTTTTAGAGCGTAGGAGCTTTCTGCTGTGTAAGATTTTTTGCTCTGACATGGCAGGCATCCTATATGGGGCAGTCATCTATTGATTCTCTGGTTTCTGGAAGTCTTCACCACTGTCTGCAGAGAGCACAGGGCTGCACCACACGTTTCTCTTTCTCTGCAGGAGAGGTTCAGCCAGGGAGATTGAAAAAGCTGCAGTGCAGGATGTACCTGAGATGCCTGTATGCTGCTTTGTGTAAGTCTTCAGCGTGGGTCTGTCTGACCCACACAGGCACTAAAAGTGCAATGTAGGAACCAATCACAGGTACTTCAGTCATATGTATGTCTTTTTCGGCATGTGCATACAGTCTGTGTTGCTGTGCCTTCAATAACAGTTCCAGTTCACTAAGCTCGTTAGGATTAGTTGAGGTGAGAGCCCCTCTACAGCTGGTGAGCATAACTCCTACAGCTATAGCTATGTGAAACATAGCCTGGTAAAGCCAGTGAAAATGCATAAATGCTCATTTTGTTTAGCTGCTACAAGGCAAAGGGCAGCTTCTACTTTTTCAAAAAGAATTTGGGTAAGTTTTATGTAAGAAGTGGTATTATAGCTCAAAACGGGAGTTGTGTCTGGAATGCGAAATTCTGCAATTCCCATTAGTCGCTCAGAAGTGCGTTTCTGTAGGAGAGTAGTACTGAAAATTGTTAGCAAGGTTTTTGCTAACTGAAATAAAAATACATTGTGGTTGACAGAGCAGTAGGGTTGCAAGATTATTAAAATTGTAAAAGAGCTCAGGAAGCCTGTATTCCAGGCTTCTGCTCCAGGCAGGGTCAGCTGTGAGATCAGACCAGGCTACTCAGGGCTTCATCCAGTTTGGTCCTGAAAATCTCAAAGGACAGAGACTGCACAGCCTCTTTGAGCAACCTGTTTCAGTGCTATCTTCACAGTGAAAAAGTTTCCTCTTAGATCACCTCTCAACCTCTCGTTTCACCTTATTCCTTTCCTTCCTGCAGCTCACCGCTGTGAAGGCCTGGGCTCCATCCTCTTCCTTAGGTATCAGAAGGCTGCTACAAGGTACCCCTAAAGCCCTCTCTTTCTTCCCCAGGCTGAACCTGCCCCATCCCTCTGCCTCCCCTTACAGGGCAGCTTCTCCAGCTCCCTCACCACCCTGGTGGCACTCTGAGGCACCTGGTCCAACTTAACATCTTCCCTGTATTGGGGTACCCAGAACTGGACCAGTACTTATGGTCCCATTATAGTAGACCAGCTTAAAGTCTATTGTACAATTTCTTTCACTGGTGGCAATGCAGTTCTGAGACTGAGATTTTAACGTGTTTCTGGAGAGCTGGGGCCTTCCTGTATCCACTGTGCAACGTACTCTTGACAGCTCTGAGATGTGAATGCAGACATTGCTTCTGGGAACAGAAGAGCCCTCTTCATGCTAGTGAAGTGTCCTTACACTGTGTTTCCACCACTAGAGAGGTGGCAAGGGCAGAAGGAAGAGATGATGGTTTAGCTCTGGCTGGAAGCTCTGCTCATCTCCTGCCTCCATCTGAGCATGGGTTGCCAGCCCAAGTGGGTGGCCAGAGCCTTCAGCAGAGCTGCAGTCCATATTAACCATTTCCCTGTGACCTGGGGTGGCCCTTGTAGCCATTATTTAGATAATCAAGAGCTGACTACCCTACACATCAACTATAGCATTGGTGGTAAATCCAAACAGCTCCTAACCACTACAAATTCTGTATTAAAAAAGTACTTATCTTCCATCAGAGGAAAAGTAATGAATGCTATTTAAAATACTTCAGCTGTGGTTATTTAGCTGAAAATACTTGGAGTTTATTGTTTCTATATGCCTAGGGCCACCAGGTGGCAATATAAGAAAAAGGATAAGTCCCTGTCTCCAGCACTTGCCATGTCTACCCAAAAATCTTACAAATATTGACAGGTATTTGGTCTCCTCTGAGTTGTTTAAATGCAGTGTTTCAGTGATAAGCATTTCTCATTGTAAAATGCTGATTTTTGAAAGCATTTTCTCTTCTCATTTGGTCCTGGAGTTAGGAAAACTCTGCAGTTTCAGAAAATGATGAGCGCCTCCTAATCACACAGGGCCTTATTGTTTGTTGCACACATTCTCCTTCTCCACAACATCTCGATCTGAAGAGTATATAAAAAAATTGTAATTTTCTTACTTTACCTTGATGAAGTGTAAAATGGGACTTATTTTCCTACATCTGTTTCCTTTTCTGTGTTTTGTATTCTGAAGGGTTGTGTAACCATGTGGGTGCCCAGGAAAGGTGTAAGTTCATGAAGTCCCATGCACCTCCTGCAGGCAACTGTGATCTGTATGTGAAGAGTGACCATATTGGATCATATGGTGAAACTCTCCCAGACTCCACTGACTTATGTTTCAGGAACATCTTAAACCAGAGGAAGCCTCCTTTTGCTTCCATAGGTTTGTCCAGTCGCTTTTTGAATCTATGCAAGCCTGTAATTCCCCCAGTGATTAGTGAGAAAGAATTCCCCAGGTTAAGTCTGTGCCAGTGAGAAGATGCATCGTTTTGAACATTTAATGACTCCTTCTTGTTGTATTAGAAAAAGATTAGTTGTTTTTCACTGTCTCCTTGTCATTTCTGGTTCTATAGACCTTTAGCATATTCCCCACCCATGGCTTTCAACTCCAGTCTGAGGTCTGCTGTAATTAAGTGTCCCTTTTGTGGCAGCTGTACTCTTCCTTTTGTCAAACTTACTGCCTTTTCCTCAGTACGACCATATTTCTACTAAATATTCTACCATATTTGAATAAATAAAGAAGTATTTATTACTCTTTTTGCACCTTTTGATTTATTGATATTTTCCCAGGAGTGTCCAGTCAACTGAACTATTTATTTAAAGTATTGGCAAATAATTTTGGTTTTGAAACAAGTCAAACCTTGAGGCATGTAAGGCTCATGATGCTGTCTTTGAGTGACAGACTGTAGCTTCTTGTCTTTCGATTATTTTGTTCTTTTCTCATTTAAGCCATAAATTGATTTTTCTAACATTATTCTGCAGTGGTAAGTTGGAGAGGCCTCAGAATCACCATGCAGTGGGGAAGGATTAGCACTTAGAATCATAGAATAGATAGGGTAGGAAAGGACCTTCAGATCATCAAGTTCCAACCGCCCTGCCGTGGGCAGGGATGTCTCACGCTAAACCGTGTCACCCAAGGCTCTGTCCAACCTGTCCTTGAACAGGGATGGAGCATTCACAACTTCCTTGGGCAACCCATTCCAGTGCCTCACCACCCTCACAGTAAAGAACTTCTTCCTTATATCCAGTCTAAACTTCCCCTGTTTAAGTTTTAACCCATTACCCCTTGACCTGTCACTACAGTCCCTAATGAAGAGTCCCTCCCCAGCATCCCTATAGGCCCCCTTCAGATACTGGAAGGCTGCTAGGAGGTCTCCATGCAGCCTCCTCTTCTCCAGGCTGAACAGCCCCAACTTCCTCAGCCTATACGGGAGGTGCTCCAGTCCCCTGATCATCCTCGTGGCCTCCTCTGGACTTGTTCCAACAGTTCCATGTCCTTTTTATGTTGAGGACACCAGAACTGCACACAATACTCCAGGTGAGGGCTCCCTAGAGCAGAGTAGAGGGGCAGGATCACCTCCTTCGACCTGCTGGTCACACTTCTTTTAATGCAGCCCAGGATACGGTTGGCTTTCTGGGCTGTGAGCGCACACTGAACCTGGCTCATGTTAAGTTTCTCAATGAACTTGCTGTTACAGGATAAACCTAATGCTAAAATAACAGGGTAGCTGCAGCCCAAGACTGAGGGTACTGGCAGCCTCTGTTTGGGATGTCTGAGCAGCAGCTGATATTATGCCTCCTGCTTCTTTGCAGCTCCATCAAAGAATCAGTCATGGTGGTGAGAGTTTCTTTATTGACTCAGTAAAAATAGAGGAGACCGGTGAGTGACTTCTGTGATTCAGTGAGAGCCTTTCCAGCCACGTCAGGAGAGTTTTCACGCTGTATGGAAGGCCTCCCAACAGATGTGGCAGATGCTGGAAACCTTTTCCAGTTGACCTTGCCAACAATATCAGTGGAGAGGAAACAGTCTCCATAAGATTTTACAGATTTAAAAACAAACAAATCATTGATTTTTCAAGTCCAGAGGGGAGTGCTCTAGCTGTTCAGCTTGTCCTTTTGCATAACATAGGAGGGAATCGTTGTACCCTGCCAAGTTACTGAGCAGTGCAGTGACTTGTAGGTTTTTTCCATGGCAGCACTTCATTAACCAGGAAGATCTTTCAAAAAGCAGATCAAGTTTGAAACATCTCCTTGCTCCTTCACAACTCACTCACTATAATGTGGCTAAAAGAGGCTTGAAAGATTGTGCTGTTGGTCTTACAGACTTACTCTGTTACAGTGGTGCTGGGGTTGACTGGTCATCTATGTGACATCAAAACGTTGTCTAATGACCATTAAGAGAAGTCAAGTAAAAAGGTAGTACCTGCTTGTCTCCATGTGGATTGAAGAAGCAAATGAAGGTTTGGTTTTGATATGCCTCTAAGATGAAACAAATGTTATAAATACATTGCCCACAGTTGTCGCTATCCCTTTCTCCCCCAGTGACTGTTAGATTGAGAATGGGCATCCCAGACACAGGCAAAGAGCCATCCCAAAACGGGCAAAAATGCCTGACTTCAGCTCGAGCACAGCTTCAGTGTGGCAGAACAACAACAGATGAAGATCTTGCAGAGTTTTGAAATCTGCCTGAGTGCTCAGTGGTTACAAACCCTCTGCTCCACCTGGGAGCAGACTGTACTCTGCTGTGGTGATGACGATGGTGTGTGTGGGGAGCCTGTTCTGCATCTTGTGCTTCTGTGTAGGTGTGGGAGAAAGGTGAGCATATGCTTTTGAAGAAGCTGTGGTATCCCTGTTTTCTCCTAAAGGTGCCATATGCGTTCTGTGAGTCACTGGGACATAGGTTACCCTGTGATGGAAGTATGTCTTGACAGCACTGCTGGTGTAGCAGGCTCAGAGATCCGTATGGAGGCTGATGTGCTTTTGCATCTGAGATTCATACTCTGCACCATCCCCTCACTAGCACTGGTGAGAAGCCTGGTCTTCCTACAGCTGGGCTGTAGGGGCTTAGAGTCATTCTTCTCTGGATATTTTTCTTGTAGCTATCTTCCACCTTGTATTGCAGCCTGGTGGAAGCCCTTTTTTTAGGCATGTACAGCATTTTGTCAACAGGGTGGTGTTGAAACTGGCCCAAGTTATGACCATGGTGCTGTGCTCATGTTCAAACCTCAAAGCAGTTTGACACGTCTCATGGCAGTGTGTCTGCAGACGACCAATTCACCTCTGCTTCAGAAAGCACACCATGTCCTGGGCAGACATTCTGTTTCTTGCCATCAGCTGCTGGCTACTATAAACAATATTCACTTCCCAAGTGGCACAGATATGCAAATGAGCTTTTCATAGGATAATAGCCATATGAAGCTTTGCTAGCAGGCATTCACGACATGTGGAGGCATGTTGGTGCCAGATGCTTGCAGGGTTTTGGCTGTGCTATTCTCTTTTCCAGTAGGATAGTCAGTACCAGTCTATTTTGGGAGAGCCACTGTGGGCCCAGATCAATGACTGGTGCGTCTTTAAAATCTTCAGGCAATAGTGCTCTCCAGGTTGCCACAGGATTAACTGGCCCCTATGCTGTCATTCTGTCTCCGAAAGCCCTTGGCTTGTCTAGCTGCTGTGAAGTCTTACAAACGCTGAACCAGTGTCATGTTGCAATATCTCTGAAATGTGATAGTCTTTCATGACACAAACAGAATAATGCATCATTCTCAGTGAAACCTGGGGAATCATGCTGGGATGGATGGGGTGAGCAAAGCTGCAACAAAATCATCAGATTCTTTTGTCTTTTCAAAGTAGGGTAAAAATTTATATTGGTGTATATTGTCTTTTGTAATGAGGTAGGAGCCAGTCGTATTGGTATACATGAAACTCTGCAATTTTTCTTCTTTATTTGTCAGGTTAAAAGTCTGCCAATATATTGAGGTATGTTGCTTTATCACACACAGGAAAACATCAGTCTGCTTTCCCTTTTTCTTCTTTGAGGCTTAAAGCTCACCTAAAATAGCTGAATTCAGTCTCGGCCAGCAGCAGCTGTACAAATGAGATGGTTCTGAGGCTGGTGACCAAGCCAAACTCATAGTCTTTGCTTGCATTCAAGTTACTTCAGAAAGTGACAAGGTTCCACCTTAACCATGGAAACCTGGCACTTCCACTTCCATCCCATCCACTATCAATGCTGCAGGGCAGCAACTGTGGCAGGACAAGACAGCTCATTGCTCTGGGAGACCAGAAACTGGAACTGAATTCAAATGCCCACTGCACGTATCTTCCCCTAATGCCCAGTATTGTGCACTGGGAGGGGGAAAGCAGTAGCAATTGTAATGCAGTGTAGTCCATATGGACTTCCTTGGATTAGGGACGCCTCCCAAGACATCTCTAGCTTTCAGCAAGTTTTTTGTCAGGAGGACAGGTACAGCTCTTCGCATCAACTGTTTTGCTATTCGAGTGGCCACAGATGAGTTGTCCTGGGTTTCACCTTGCCGTTGTGCTCTTTGCAAAATGGAATTACAAGAGGCAGCAGGGACAGCAGGGAAGCCAAAATGTGTTGTGGATGGCAAAGTGGTTTTCAGTATTCAAAGCTGTCCAGAGCTTTGGGCTCTTCTTCATTCTGCTCACCACAGAACTAACGTTTTCAAGCTAAGGGTGACAAATTTTTTTCCTACATAAAGAACAGAACTGTGGTACAACACCCTCTCACTGAGAAGATCCCTGTCCAAATATCTCTCTCCATGGAGCTGGAGAATCAGTGCTTTGCCTGTTTTCATGTGGGATTGCTAGAGACAAAGAAGAGCCCTGAGTGGTCTCTTTTCTGTCTAATCCACCTGCATATCCTGCTGTTGGGCAGGCAGCTTGCTACTGCTTGTCTAACGATCGAGTCCTTCTCAAGTGCACTGGTAATACCAGCATTTTCACACTTATTGTTACCCATACACGCCTCATAGTGCTGCTTTTCAGTAGATCATGTTTCCTTTGTAGATGTCTATTTTAAATAGGGTACAGTTGACTTTAAGTAGACAGAATGTTTGAAGGGCCTTTACTCGCATTTCTGACAATGCACATGATTTTTCCAGTACCAGTATGACTGTTTTGTTTGTCAAATGCTGATCTATCTGTATACTAGCTTGAAAAGCGGTATAGCTAATGACAGTGAGCCCCAACAGCTTTTCCGGTTGCCTGTTATTGTTCTGAACCACAGTAATTTTCTATTTTCTTTGTTAAAAATGTAGAAGGGGAAGAAGAGGTTATTTTAGTGATCAATATTGGACTATTGAGAGTAGCCAGAAATTAATCTGCTGTCATGAAGGCAGAACTACAGCCTTGCTTTTTGGTAGTGACTCACTACATAAATTAAGCAGGATGGTCCCCATGGCTTAGACTTTTCATGCACTCTGCATCATGCTAGAAACATTAAAATATTAACAAACTTTGATCCCAGTGCAGCTGAGTGCTCGCTCAGCTCTGTTTTCAAGCTAGAATGCACTCCATCTTTGGAGTTTGTAGTAAACTTTGGAAAACTTAGCCTAAAGCTAGAGCATCACCATTCATCAGCATCTATACTGCCTCTTCAATTATTTAAAAGCCACTCTGAGATCCTCTTTGGAGTTGTGTTATAGATATTTGTTGTTATTATATTTTTTCATTAAAAGACACACCAGACTTTTGAACTCTGCCCCTCACCAGTTCCTGTGCATGAGATCATTAGTATTTCTACGCAGCAATCCCACCACTTCGTTCACCCAAATGCACTGAAACTGTCAATATCCTTCTTGTGTATATATGTCAGAAGGATGAGACCTTAAATATCTCAAAGTCAGTAGTAGGTATCTAGTGGTTCTCACACCTGAAAACCACTGAGATCAAGTTTCAGGAAGCAGAAGAGGTGGTTGAAGGAAAATACCTTTTTCCTTCTCTGAATATTCCACAGGAGCATTGGGTACTGGCCAGCTTGCAACACCTTGCTCTTTCCCATATGCTCTTCTCCCTCACAACCCTTCTTCCAGGGACCTTGGTGGTGACTGCAGTGAGGGAGCGCTTGTGTGAGGAAGACAAAAAAAATCACTGCCAGCTCTGCCTGAGCTGCCAGTCCAGCACCTATTGCTTTCTTCTCAGGCTCCTGCAGCCCCATTGCATAAGGCTGTCATCACAACCAGATCTGAAGGGCCCAGAGAAAACTAACTGCTTGCAGTAGCAGCAGTCTTAGTGTTGGTGTTGCCTGACAAGCAGGTAATGAAAAGCTAGAAAGCAAAGAGATAGGTAGTAGCCTGTGTTATACATTATGCTTTTAAATCTTCCCCTTCTCACCCCCCACTCAAGGCTGATTGAGCCATGTCTAAGGAAGTTTGGGCTATTTCTGAAACGTACTTTGTTTTCAAAAGGCCTTCTGAAAATTTTCCACCAGTTACAGCCATGTGAAATCGCACATCAGAAAGCTCTGATGTTGTAAAGCTACATGTCCATCATGTCCACGTTTCTCCCTCTGAATGTCTCTCAGCATTTCTCCTTACACTTCAGCAATGCCCTCACCCTGTTTTAATTGTTGCTTCTCTTTCATCTTTGCACAGCAAATATTTTTCAGAAACCTTCACCAGAGGAGGCTGAAGTATCACCTAAGGGTGATGGAGAAGGGGGATTAAGTGCACATCTGGGACAGGCATTTAGAAGGAAATAGCTCCTGCTGGTGTTTGGGGGTCCTCAAGTGATTAGTAGCTCTGTCTGGACTTGTACTTCCTTCTGAGGGGCAGCGATTGTTACTCACTGCTGTGAATTTATAGATCATCAGACAGACATTAAGAAGCCCTTCTCACGATGGACTGGCTGTGAATTGAATGAAAATGAAACAATAATCAAAATAGGCAATTCTGAGTCTTTTGTTGTCGTTGCCAATCAGGTTACTAGCAAGTGGTTTTGGTGACCCTGGGATTAAGAGCCACTGAAGCTGGTGAGATAATTAAGGAGGGAAGGAGATGTGGAGGATAATGCATACAGGCCTCCAGTAAGCTGAATTGAATGCAGATCACAACTTTCCTATATTTGTCAGAAATTTTCAGCGTGTCACTAAACTTGCTCCTCATTTTCCCTCAGAGAATGTCCCTGTCACATTTGTGCTTCAGGAGACAGACTAGCTGATTGCAGTTTCAAAACACTTCATATATGTATTTCTAAGTGATTACACGATGCTTTATTTCAAAAGTACCGACTTCCTTACTGTTGGTCATACCTACAGACTTGATTGTATTCACAAAGGACACCTCCTACCTGCAGAAGGATGAACAAGCAAGTTCAAACTGCCTGAACAAACCAAGTAACATTAATTAAAAGAAAAGAAACCTTAGCAAATAGGCTAAGGAAAAAGTACCTGAAAGAATAAAATTGCTTTCTTGCTGGTTAAGCAGCTGGTCTCCATTCAACCGCCAGCCCTGTGATAAAGTGTATTTTTCAGCCTCAGTTGGTTCTATTAGCAATTAAAATCTAAGCCTGATCACAAAAACATAGGTGACAATGCCATGTTCCTGTCATGGGCAGAATAATGCTAATGGCAGCAGATGAATGAAAACAAAGGGACCTGGCCCAGGCTGGCAGCACAGCTTGCTACAAACACACCTCGATGTGCTGAAAAGGGTCCTTGACGTGTGGAATAACTCCTGAGAGGGCCAGGTGTATGTGCCCAATGGATGAGTGGTTCATGGACTGCATCAGACATTTAAATGCAGCACCACGGTGGCCAGGGAAAGGATAAAGCTGCAATGCAGAATGTGCATAAGGGAAGCTGTGGCTCTGTGCTCAGGAGTCCGGCTGCCAGGATGCCAGCCACCACTTGTCTGTGTTTGGCCATGAATATGCCTGCCCACCTGCCACCTACCTAGGTGGATAAAAACTGAGGATGAATTGGGTACCAAGCTGAAATCAGCAGGTCTGAGGATTCCTGGCTATGGGGAGAGGCAGACCACAGGGGAAAGAGAACAGATGTAGCTGCAACAAAACCTAACACGTGGCTTAAACATCTTCCCCAGACTCAGCTTTTCACAGTGCTTTCCCCACAGGGCGTCTCTCTCTGAAAGCGAGTTGCCTCTGCTCTCCTGGATATGGCAAGCATCTGTGGGTTAATGAGAGTTGCACCTGCTGCTGAAATGAAGCTGTAATTATCCTGCATTTCTACATAGAGCTGGGTTACCTGGCTGCAGGGTGGCTGTGGTGGTGTTGCTTTCCTGGGGAGCCTCTGGGGGCTGCTGCAGGCTTTGAAAGAGGAAAAGTATTGTTTATGTGCTGGATAAAGCTACCAGAGGGCAGGTAGAATGCTGTGTGTTCATTAGGAGCACAGAATGTATAGGGTGTTCTTGATGAACGCTTTTCTGTGCCTAGGCGTCATCTGGAAAGCCACTTGTCCACCTAAGAAACCCAGTGGAAACTGAAATGGGATTTTGAAAAGAATTGCAGCAAGGAATATGAACAATTTAGTGATTTTGAGAAAGGCAGGAATGGACAGAAGGGCTATATCTTGGTACTGCTATCTTATTTGTTCTGGAGTTAGCGTAGTTCTTTTAAGTCCCTTCCTAATATAGGGGGATAGAGAGCAAAGGGAACAGAAATTGGCAGGGGAGTACGTTAGCAAATAATTTGAAAACCAATATAGTGTACCTGGTGTCTTGTCACCAGCTGTCCCAGAAGAGGCAGGTTTCTTTCCCTTTCCTGCCCTTCCTTCCCACTCTGGGATCCAGGACAGTTTCTCCTCCCAGTCCAGGTGAGGACAGCGGAAGCAGTGTGGTGAGGGATCAGCACTGGGACTGGTAAAAGCAGCCCTTACTTTTCAAAACAAGGCTTTCCTGATGAAATGTTGTTCTATGCAATTTAAATCATTTACCTGAGTGTGGTGACTGATTGGTTATTGTGGATGCCCTGAGTTGAACCATCAGCTGATCTTGGGGTTGTGTCACCCCAAGTAGCTGACCACCGGTAGTATCTCTATGCTTTGCTGCCCATGCTGTTGCCCAGCACATGGTGAAGCAGAATTTTGGATGCTATGTGGAGCTGCTGTGCTGTTAGCAATTCCCTCAGCAGCCTCTTTGGCAATGAAATTGTCTTGCCCTTCAACAACAAAATCAATCAGCAGGCTCCTCTGGGGTCTCATCACCACCTTGCTGCTTACATTACATAAACCAATTTTTAATATTCTGAATTCTTTCTTCTGTTTTGCTGCATTATATAGAACAATTCTGCTTGGTATTAAAAATGAAGAAGGATGATGCTTTTACAGACCACCTAGACAGCTACAGAATCACCCACGAGCCCACTCCCCCTTCTACCAGATGTGACACAGTAAAGTCATTGATATTTAGTGTGAAATCACATCAGGATAACCATCCAGGTGGCAACCGATGTCCATTTAGGCAGAAACCAGTGTTTTCCTGGAAGACTGCAGGAATGCGGGTTAGAATCCTATCTCTGAACCCCTCTACACCCATTGTTTTGCTTTTCTTTAAAAATATATAAACAGGTGAAGTGCACCGAGAATCTTGCATCTGTAACCTGCGGTCAGGGATCAGAGCTGGTGAGGGCTGCGATTTTGCTACAAGTGAGTGAGACACATAGCGGTTAGATTTTATTTGGGTCACTTGTAACATTTCATTATCGCAGCCAGTTTGGTTGGCAGAATATTTGATTATGTATTTTTTGCATAACGAAGCAATGGAAATCCGCAGCGGCCCTCCTCGATGAAAGGCAGTGTGATGATACATATTTAAAACCTCTGCATGGGCTTTCCTGTAAGCGTGAGGCGCGGGAAAGGAGGTTTTTCTCTTGTCAAAGGCAGCGGAGTGGAGCTAGGCCTTTTGAAAACTGTAACAACCCTCAGAGGAAAGAGATGTAAGCTACAGTGGCATGAGGGAGGCAGGGAAAAAAACTCCACACCGTTAAATGTGTGTAAAGGCATGTGAGAGCCAGTCCTCTGAAACAGAGAGCAGGCAGGATCCACCTCTTTTGCTGGTGGAGCAAGAACAGATTTACATCTCATTTGTGCAATCCTCTGGGGCAGGAATCAGAGCTAAACCAAGGCATCTTCTGCACGGCAGAGGAAATCACCACTATTTACGTAACAGCTACGTTTTATCCTTGGTGCAGAGGAGTGGACTGCACTGTACCAATAGCCTGCTGCCCGGTCAGTCTGGGCTGCTGGCACTGGGGAAATGCAGCACTCGACGATGGTGTGCCTCAGTGGCTGGGGTCAGCTGCCAGCCGCAGCATCCAAAAGCATCTCACTGGGCTCTTGGAGCCTTCATGGTAGGGGAAGCAGAAAGGCAGCAGGCTGTGTACATTCACAACAAAATGGGTGTACTGAAATTGCAGCGCTTCTATTTCTTCCTTCTGAGCGTGGGCATAAAAAATACATCTTCAGTAGGCAGGGAGTGGGTGTGTGAGAGAGCAGAGTGTTTGCACCCCATTCCCACCATCTGGAAAAGGGTGGACGTTTCAGGGGAAAGGATCCTGACAGCAGAGTTCATCTTTGATTAGCGCATCGTAGAGAGCTCACACATTGAGTTGCCTGGTCTTACATGGCTGCTGAAGAGGTTATGGAAGGAATAGACAAAATGAGCATTAACAGATCACCAGGAGTGGAAGATATTTACCCAAGTCTCCTACAGCAGACTGTGAGGATGCAAAAGCTGATCTGCATGCAGCAGACTGCAACCTCTTGCCTACAACCAGTTTGCTGTCATAAGCCTGTTACAAGCATGATTCCAGTTCTTTAAAAAGGTTTCCAGGCGAGTAAAGGGAAACTGTAAGATGGTAAATTTGACACTTATGCTGGGAAAACTAATAGGACCTATAAAAGTAAGAGAATTAATGAACAGACAATAAAAATGACAAACAGAAATGTTAGTGTGACTTTGTGCCCAAGTCCTGTCTCATAAATATATCAGAGTTTCCTGAAGGTGGGTAAGGCTGGGATGGTCCGTATCATTCTCTTGGATTTCCTAAAGACTTGTTAGGAATTGGATTGCCAGGCTGTAAGGATAACTTCACCTCTGGTAAGGGATGGTGAGGCTGATGTGAGGGAGCAGCTAGTAAAGAAGGAGACTGTGTAGTGGTAAGAGTGGTAGAGTGCAGGGAGAAAGGCATAGCAAAATGGGGACAGGCACTGGGCGGGAATAATCCAGGAAACAAGACAAGGAAAGAGACCAGGGAAGGGAAAAATCATGTGGGAGGCAGCTGGGTACTGTCTTTTTAGCTTCTAATTATGAGAAGCTGAAAATGCAAGGTGCAGAAGGAGTAGTGCTGACAGAGGCAGCCAACAGAGTCTGCTGGTGGCCATGTGCAGGTGTCACTCCGCAGGACATCGTTCCCTGCAACGACTCCAGCAAGTAGCCTTGGCACGGCAGAGGCCTTGACTGAATGACATCTCCAAAGGGAGGATGCTGGTTCCCAGTGGAAGGATAAGAGGCAATGGTCAGAAACTGAAATATAGGAAATTCTATTTATACATCAGAAGGATCTAATTTATGGTGAGAGTCATTAAACATAGGCACAGGAGGACCAGGGAGGTTGTGGAGTCTCGCTCCTTGGAGATATTCAAAACCCCTTGGACATGGTCTGGGGCAGCTAGCTTTAGATGGCCCTGCTTGTGGTGGGTTGGACTGGATGACCTCCAGAGGTCCTTCCCCACCTCAGTTTTCTGCGAAGAAGAGGATAGGCCTCTTGTTTGCTTGTGGAAGAGCAATGGGAAGAGAATAGCAATGGTGAGAACATGCCTTTTCTCTGTAAGATTTAACTTCCAGATTTCTAAGTGTAAGCTTTTAGTGAAGACCTCTGAGAACAGAACCAGCCCTATTTTTGCCAGTCAGTAACCACTACAAGAGTTTTGGTCTTTCTGAAAGTCATTGGTTACCTTTTTTTTTTTCCAAATCTGCTATTTTTCCTCCTAGGAATGAGCCTATCAGTTAAATTGTGGTTAACCCTATATTCTGCATTGCATATTGACCTTGAGTTAATTTCATGGTGCAAATGGAAGTACTCCAGAAAGCAGTTAAAGTTCTCAAATATCTTAAAGCCCAACTTTCTCTTGAGTCATGTGGTGACAACTAAAATTGCCTGAAGCATTAAAGCTGACATCTCACAGTGTAGCTGACAGAAGCTGAGACACAAGGTATTTACAACAGAGGAGACCGTAGCCTTGGAAATAGCTTCTCTGCTTGTCCTTCAGGGACTGTACTGGTCTGTCTGAAGAGTTTTGCTGCAAAATTTCCTGGGTGAGAAGAATGGCATAGATGAGAAGTGGCTGATGGTTGGGACTTAATTGGTTCATGAATGGTTGATAATGGTTGATGTCAGCATAATTATTAATATTTTCTTCTTTTAATATATTTTACTTTTGAGCCCAGAGCTTTGGATGACTTTAAATACCTATTTTATGTGTAGTTTAAAAGCAGACAACTTTGTCAGTAAGCCATTTAGCTAGAAACTTTAACTCCACAGTTAAAGACACCATGTGGCATCTTGTTAGAAAGCCTAAACAGAGTTGATAAGAGCTAGGTAGTACTGCCAACATCTTTGTACAGATAACTGATTTTCCTAAATTAAAAAGCTATCTAGAGACAGCGCATCCTCCCTTTCTTGAGTGTGAGATCTCCTGCCTTAACTTTTCAGACATGGTTGATAGGTTTTAGATGCCTCAGTTTTACATGTCTGATTACAGACTACTCTAGGGGTCAAGTGGTTTTGAAAACCGAAATCCCTCAAAATATATTTTGGGCAGTCAGCCTCTTCAACTGTTTTTCTCATAGCTGTTAGCTCTTGTACTGAGTAAGTAACTTTTTCTAGGTATGTGTTCTGTTCTTTTTGCTAATTCTGGCTATGGTTTACTGGGAAATTGTTCACTTACCGCAGGTTTTGAAAGTACCCAAAATGAAGAACGCTGCTTTAGGTTTGCAAAAGCTAGCTTGCTGCCTCCGGAAGGCTATCTTTCTAAAGGCTCAGGCAACCTGCTATACCATCACCAGTGAGGTAACAGCAGAGACACAAACACACAAAACAGTGCCAGCAACACTAAGGGCTGGCTACCTGTCACAGAATCACAGAATGGTTTGTGTTGGAATTGATCTTAGATATCACCCAGTTCCACCTTCCTGACATGGGCAGGGACATCTCCCACTATACCAGGTTGCTCCAAGCCCTGTCCAACCTGGCCTTGAACACTGCCAGGGATGGGGCAGCCACAACTTCTCTGGGCACCCCGTGCCAGGGCCTCACCACCCTCATAGTGAAGAATTTTTTCCTAAGATCTAATCTAAATCTCCCCTCTGTTAGCTTAAAGCCATTCCCCCTTGTTGCTGTAGCCAGTCCTCCTGTACTCCTAATACAGCCTCTTGCTTTGAGGATGCCTGGTGCCGCCCAAGCAGCTTCCTGCACGCACATTATATTTAGGTGAAGAAAGCGTTGGCTGTGAAGACATCACCTGAGCATCTCCTGCTAGTTAACACTTCTTGATGTGGAGGTGCTTTAGGCTGCAGAGGCTGGGGGGAATGTTTCAGAAAGCTAAGGGTACGAGGCACTAACTGACCTCCAAGCCCCTCTCCCACTTGGTGTTTCTCCTTCATTGGTTTCACTGGCTGTTTCTCATCCCCAGCAAAGTAACTGGAACCATTGCACTCTTCAGTAGCTTTTGAAAGAATTAAACCTATACGCTTTAATATCCATTATGGTAAAAGGTCTTTCAAAATACAATAGAAGAAAACATCTGGGCTCACATATACCGCAGCAAACATGAATGGATGTCTGAGGAGAAACTGCTTCAGTAGTTCATTCAGCTTTCACTGTGCAGTCAGACTGTCTGGTAGGGCCTGCCATCGTGTAGAACCCTCCCATCTGGCTCATCCTTTTGGTGTACACTTCTGCTCTCTTCTCTGAATTTGGCCTCTCTAAGTATCTGTAGTGACAGAACCTAAAACTGGTATTTTCATGTAATTTAGAAACCTTCCAGCTGTCTGACAGACTGTTACAGAGGTGAGGATATGTTATAGACCTATAAATACACAGTACTCTTGTAATAACATCAGAAAACCTGTGTCAGTTTTCTTCTCCCATTTGGCAGGACTCCAAGCATGTGCTAAGAACACCAACTTATTGCAGTCAATTGGAATATTGAACCAGAATAGGTCCAACTTTCCCATTCCACTAGTGACTGGGAAAAAAAAACCAAAACAGAACAAAAATTGATACCACACAAGAGAAGATAATGAGAACTGTGAGGTCAGATTTATGTTCCTTATAACATGAGACTCTGGTAGTAATGCAGACATCACATTAGATTTTATTAAAAAAAAACGAAAATCCCAACCCTATTCATTTTGGGGCCTGAGCATCTTCCCGTGATGGGTCTGGGAGTAGCCAGGTCAGGGTGTTTCTCTCTGTCTGATTAGGATATTGGGGTTTGGCTGCCTGTCATCACTCGTCTGCGCTCCTTTGTGTCGGTGGACATGGAATCTTTGTTGGTCTGGCTGCTCTCCAGTGGTGCCTGGGCATTAGCAATGTCAGGGTTCTCTGTTTCCTTTACTGGCAGTCGTTGTGGGGATGAATCTTTAATTGCATAACCTAACAGAAATGATATAAAACCAAGTTCACTTCTGGTAAATCAGTTGTAAAGCTGAGGTTGTATTACGAAGAAATTAAATCTATGTGAAGAGAACTTGCAGCACTCTCCTTTTGCAGGAAGGCTGCACATTCACAACTGTCCTTGCAGTTAACAGGAGGTGAAGCTAATTAAAATTGCTTGGGGGTTATTGCCAGCAAAATTACATGGAAGCATGGTATTCATTATTTAGTAAGCTTTGTACCCTAAACGTTACC
Organism: Pezoporus flaviventris; assembly: GCF_033815535.1. NCBI lineage: Eukaryota > Metazoa > Chordata > Aves > Psittaciformes > Psittacidae > Pezoporus > Pezoporus flaviventris. Next base: position 62,898,034 of record NW_026892555.1, read on the forward strand.
ACATAACCTCACCATTATAAATCACAGTACGTTCAAAGAGCAGCTAAAAGGGCTTGGATTTTGCCATATGCTCATTTCTCATTCGTTTAATTCTTGACTCATGAAGCTATTTTTGTTTCACACTCCTAAATTAAAAATGAATTGGCCCAAGGATGTCAATTTGAAGTTAATGATTAAAAAAAACAGCAACAACAACAAAGTAAGGAAAGTGTATAAAGGCAGGACAATGAAAGCTACTGGAAAAGTTAGTTACAAATCTTGACATGCTGTGTAGTAACAATACAGGAAATCGTAACTACTTGCTGGTGTTATTCACCCCACATTTCTGCTTTACCAAAATAGTAACATTTATAAAAAATGTATGAGCCCAGAACACCCTGTCAAAAATTCCTTAATGATAAATCATAATAATATTTCTTTAATATTTGTTATCAGACTATGAATATAGGTTATATTAATTGTGCACATGGGACTTCAGTTTTCCAAATTTGGCAGCAGGGAGGTTTAATTCTGCAGTATAAAATCAGTGTCCTTGTATGAATCCAACTTGTCAATACATCCAGACAGCCGTTTGTGTTATGAAACTTAGGTTAGAAAAAATGTGGGCACTTATTCAGTATTTCTTTATAATTTTTCTGGAAGACTAACTGATTCTCAAAAACTGCTTTTAATATATGCATCCATACATATGTTTTCCCCCTTCTCCAGACTGTTTTGTTTTGCAGTAAACCCTCACCCTGCTTTATGGTTTTCCATCTGGGAAACCATATGAAATAACCATGGTTCAATATTATACCATCTTCTGCAAGTAATGTTTTCTGCCTGGTGACTTGTTTGACCATCATAGCAACTGGTGGAGGAGGGGTAAGCAAATGATGCAAAACTCAGTCTTTCTTACATTCTTTTATATGTAGTTTTTTTGCTTGTTTGTTTTTTTTTACTGTTTTTGAGATGTTGTTCAGGTTGATCTAAAACCTGAGTATAAAATTGTTATTTCCCAAGGAGAAGGAAGGGGGAAAACATTCTTCTCCCTTGTTTTTGTTTTAATTTTGGTTTGTGGATACTTGCCTGTGTTTAGAGTATTGATTAGAAAATGATCATAATAACGCCACAGTCTGTTCTCCCTTATATATGAGATGAAGTTGTTTCAGTAGAGTAAACCTAAGATAAATTTACAGTGGCATAACCACTAGAAATAATGGTGAGTGCTGAGGGAGAAGCAGGAAAGTACTTCTCGTTGTTGTCAGCGTTTTTATGGTGATTTCAGGGAGCATTGAATCATTCACTTTATGTAACTCTGAGGATATAGACTTATTTGTACAGAAAACACCTTGTATCTCACAGAGCTAGTGAAGACCATGCTCTCTCTCTCTCTGGGGCTAATGCGCTAGAGAAGAAGAGTGGCAGACACATGCTTTTTCCAGGTGATTGAACCACTTGAGATGAAAGAAGTTTCACTTTTTATCTGTTGCTTTAGGCTGCATGAAATATTTGTGGGCTTTTATGCACAACTTTCCTGCGCCTTTCTGGGCCCTAAAGGTCAACAGCGCTAGATTTCCTTCAGATGAAAGTATTTACAGTGAGCTGTTGGTCACTTGAATTCGTCACCAGGAGGAGTTCACCTGTGGGAGTGGGCTCCCTTCCTCCAGTCCTGGGTTGGTTTATGGAGGTTATCTTTGTGTCTTCCTAAACAGCCTGTTTAGCCAGTCTTTCTTGTTGAAAAGCTCGCTAGTTTTCTTGGACCTTTACTGTATAGAGTTAAACCTTACCACTGCAGTCAGCTTCAGGCTACAGAAAAGAACAAGTTAATCAGTTATTACCAGCTCTTTAGTGATTCTGCGGCCATAGCCAAACAGAGATCAGAGCTGCCGAAAACACAACCCAGTAAGTTCTGATAGCAGAGTCATTAGTAAATGCAGACAGTGTAGCCCACTACTAGCCGTAACAACACTGGTCTACTGGCTTACATCTTTGACAGAGGTTTTGCTCTTTGGATTCCTGCCATTTCACCTGCAAAAGAAGGGCTCAGCCAGTAGTCTAGCAAACTGTTAGGTGGCCAGATACTCCAGTTGTGAGGAGCAGTTTTGGCCACCAAAAAAGCCCAAAGAGATGAACAGGATTGAAGAAAACCAAGGAGGATGCTAGGTAGGGCAAGAAGGACTAATGCAATTTATAGGTAGCCAAATGACTACCTGACAGGTGCAAAAGATAGTTAGCAGATTGTGAGAAATATCTGTCTTTGGGGAAGTGCAGCTCTGCCCACAGCTATTGCACTGGGAACAGTGCCAGAAGGAAGGTATACACGACAGAGGACTGTCATCAGCAAAGAGGCTTCCACTGTATGCTAAGCCAGGGATCTGTTTATTAAAGAATACTGCAGTGCACAAAGCAGGGTGCTGCTTGATGTACCACAAACATCCAAACAAATCTTTGCCCATTAAATGAATACATCCCTGAGAAGCATATCACGCTACCCTACCCTTCTCATAGGGTAATGCTATCTTACTGGGATGTACAAGTTACAGATAGCAAATTTCTCTGTCACAGATGCAGGAATGGACACCTATCTCAGACCACTACAGTTTACATGGTGCAGCATGTAAGTGGAGACATATGTAGATGTATCCTGAAGAGTGTGGGAAGTTCCATAATGAATAAAGTCCCCCTGGCCAAGGGTGTCTGCCCATTCAGGATGGGGAGTCTGAGGGTAAAACCAACATCTCATCATACCAGCTATGTCAGGAAAGAAGAGAGCAGTCTCATGCATTGTAGCAGAGGAATCTCATGATAGGACTCAAGTGAGGCTGTAGAGTCTGAGAAAAGTACTTTTTAAATAATAAGCTGGTGACTGGGATTAACAAAGCTAAAAGACAGCTTAAAGCTTTGAGATGAGGATCACTGATGGCTGATTCATGTAATGAAGTTCCTACACCAGGGGAAGGAAGATGCTTTCCAAAAGGCCAGTTCAAGACTGGAATGGACTTCTGAAGGAACTAACAATCTCCATAAATCTCTTTCCCTTTGTTATGGTGTGAAACACGTTTCTGGACTTCTGTGATAAACATAAAGTTTATAGCGTAAGTCAAAAAAGCAACTCCTTTCCTTACTCCTCCTTAGTCTTCCTAAATACAAACATTTTACAGTAAACACTGTTCCCCTATAAGGATAGAAAAGGGGAAAAATAGGATGAAGAGTCCTTATTTGCATGACTAGTGTAGTGCTAGTAATGTAATCATTATGAAGGTAATATAACATCTATTTAGAACAGAATAAAAGAACTGAATATCAGTAAAAGGAAAGCATTATTCTGAATGAGAGAGAAATTAATGAGAAACATCTTTTCATCATTTTGAATACACCGTGTTAAATTAATTGGAGCAAGGTTGTCTAAATTCTGATATGTTCACAAATGTTTTCATGCATACCAAGCTGAGCGAGGTTCTGAAAGAAAGAAAAGTGCTTCCTAGACTCTTTCCGTACACACAGCCAGAGCAGCAGGGTATTCATCAAAGCCATAAGCAAAGTGCATAACCAGAGATTTAATTCTTGAAATTGCATTTGACTACAAAACTTTCAAAGCCATGTGGAGAAGGCCTTTATACAGAGGTGCCTTACTGTAGCTTTAGAGTATGATGAACTGAATTAATTCAAGGAATTTATTATTGCTTGCAGTATGCCTGTGATGAGGGCTGGGACCGCGTTTTCTTTTTGGAGCTTGGATTTTAATCTGTGTTAATATTCACATCAACAGGGTAAGTTAATGAGGCCCAAGCTCATTTTATTATCTTTTATCTGACTGAAGCTCTAAGCTTCTACCCGCACAGCCTGAGATACGCACTCTGCATGCTGGATGAGGAGAAGCAGCTTATACTCAAGCATTTGTACTGCACAGACACAACTGCTCTGTGGTTGGTGTTCTCCATATGGGAAAGTTCATTTTGTTTCTGTCTTGCTTGAAAACAAACAAACAATAAATCAGCAGCATGACCATAAAAAAAAAAAAACAAACCAAACAAGAAACCAACAACCTAACCACCAAACAAACAGAAAATAAGGGATATGAAAAAATAATGCAAGCATGCCTGTGAGGTCTGAGCAAGGGCTGGGTGCCCTTTTTCTTTGTAGAAGACAATGAGTGGTTGATGACTGCTGACGTACACTGGGAAAAAAAATAGAGGTTATTTAAAAGGAGGCCGTATTAAAATAGGTGCTTTTTGATTCTTGAAATTATTTTTGTCACATTTGGGACTCCTGAAGTGGGTGTTTGCTCCTAATGATTTCTCAAGTAAGGACTGACAGCCTTTTCAGAAGGATTTGAACATATCAGGTATTCCAGCACCCAGTAACAACTACACAAAGAATAATGGAAGTCAAAATGGTAAAGAAGTTGAAAAGATAAAAAGAGGAAAATAAAAGGAGAGGTGTTGCATTGCAAGGAAATGCTGTTTGAAGGGGGTTGGGCTGGCTGCCTAATGTCCTAGCCACTCTGCCTGCCTTGAGCACACAGGGTGCAGTAGCAGAGTCGAGCAGGCACTTGAGGATGAAGGAGAGGTTTGACCTTCTTGGTATATTTAAAAAGATTCAGAGAGTCTTTTTAAAGCAGAGAGGAGTAGTGACTCTTGCTGCCCTGAGATCAGGTTAGAATAAAATGCAAAGAAAACTTCTGTTGAGGAGAATAGATGGACATCTGATGTGACTGCGCCCATCCTGTGACAAAACAAATAACCTAATGTTCAGTGGGGGGAGATGCCTCTGGATTAATCAGTTTGCCACTCCTAATACTGGACTGCTTTGCCACAGACCAATTAAATTAATGTCTTCATATGCCTTTCCACCCTCATTACAGTTTTACTTGTCCTTAATAGGAGTACTTTTATATCAAATGGCAGTATCATAAAGAGCATAATGGGATAGGAGGAGTGGCAGTCTAACACAAAGCAAGAAAAGGTCTATGGAGAATTCAGATGTGCTAGTCTGAATTTCACAGTTAATTCATTCATCTTCAAACACTCACAAGCCAGTTTTTGTGGAGGTGAGGGCAGCTTTAATTAGCACTGAGCAAACAGGCCCCAGAGGGTTGAGCAGTTGGGTTTGTTCTTGACTTGTGGCAACCTGAATCAGACACTGAAGGATAACCGAGAGCTGACTTTGTCCTTTAACTCAATGGTCAATTAAACCATATTTATGCAATTTTGCTTGGAAATTTTCTCATTTGATGCAATGAAATACCTCTGAAAGTCTTGAAATGTAGCAAGTACTGTTCTTATTTGTTTACATGGATTATGCTGGAACAACTCATGCATTTTTTCCGCTTTGCTGAGCTTCACTCTCATCATAAATTGCTTATTTACGTTCAAGTGTCAGTTAATTCTTCAGGAAATAAATTCTTGGGTTTTAAAACTAAGACAAAGCAATAAAAATGGAATATTTAGTGGGTAGAGGAGGAGGGAAAAGGCTGAAAAGTCCTCAAAGAATGGGGACATTTGTTAGAGAAGTATTCCTTATTACAACAACACTATGACAGATATTCAGCTGTACTTTTACTTGAAGGTGGAAAGTCTGTTATCACAAAGGGAAGTTCTGTGCAGGCCCCTGAAAACAGTAAAATGTGTATATATAGGGAGAGCAGTGAAATATGCTCTCTCCACACACCGTGACTAAGAGAGACCAGTTAGAAACCACATTTCTTCTTCTGTGTGTCAGGATGATGGAGCTAGGTTTTTTTCAGTGATGTCCAGTGACAGGACAAGGGGCAATGGGTGTAAACTGGAGCACAGGAGGTTCCATGTGAACGTCAGGAAAAATTTCTTTACTGTGAGAGTGACAGAGCACTGGAACGGGGTGCCCAGGGGGGTTGTGGAGTCTCCTACATTGGAGATATTCAAGGCCCACCTGGACAAGTTCCTGTGTGATGTACTCTAGGTTACCCTGCTCTTGCAGGAGGGTTGGACTAGATGATCTTTTGAGGTCTCCTCCAACCCTTAGGATTCTGTGATTCTGTGATTCTGTGTGAGAACCAGTTTCTCCAAGACTTTCATCAGGATTGGCAATGTATAAACTTCATGCTTCTGCAGCCCTCCAGTAATAAGGAAAGCCTGGAAATAGCTTGGGCTATTGAAGTATTGAACTGAATTTCAAACTTCGAGACTACTAGAAGTTGAGGTAAAAATTTGGGGGAAAGTTGCTCCTGTTTTAGTGACTAGCAATACTGAGGTAGTTAGTGATGGTTTTGGCTTCAGTTCTGACGATTTTAACAGCTTCATTTGTACAGCTAACTTTGTGGGATGACAGTGACTATCTTTTCCTGGGGGTGCTTATGTCTGATGCTGACATTGATGTGTCTTCCTCAGAAGTGATTGCAGCTGAATCCCTTGTTCATTTGCATCTTTACGACTCCCAGTCCATCATCTTGCATGTGTGTGTTGGTTGTTTTGATATTTTTTTCCCCCTTTTCTCCTATTAGCTCAGTTACTTTGCTCAAATAGTGTCTTCCAATGACCTAAGTATGAGGCTGTCCTGGGTTCAGCAGTAGCAGTCATTTTTTCTCCTTCTTGGTAGCTGGTGCAGTGCAGTGTTTTGACTTTCAGCTCGGGAACAGAGCTGATAACAAGGATGTTTTGGTTTGGCCAAGGACTTTGTGAACCTCATGCTCTGCCAGGGAGGAGGGGAAGCCAGGAGGAAGCAGAGACAGGACACCTGACCCAAACTGACCAAAGAGGTATTCCATACCACAGCACGTCATGCCCAGGATGTAACGGGGAGTTAGCCGGAAGGGCTGGGAGACTGCAGGGTTGGAGGAGGTATCGGTCGGTGCTTGGTCGGGCTGAGGGGGGCAAGTTATGTCGGGTGGTGCTGAGGTGTTGTATTCTCTTCCCTTGTTATTTCCTTTATCGTTGTTATTATTGGCGGTAGCAACAGTGATCTGTGTTATACCTTAGTTACTAAACTGTTCGTATCTCAACCCGTGGGAGTTGCATTCTTTTCGATTCTCCTCTCCGTCCCTCCGGGAGCAGGGGGAGGGCAAGAAAGGGGGGGAAGTGAGCGAACGAATTACCTGACTGGGTTTAAACCACGACAGTTCTTTTTGGCGCCCAACGTGGGGCACGAAGGGTTGAGATAACGACAGATTTGACTGGATTAATAGTCACTCGTCACAATGCTGATTTATTGGCTCTCAGAGTTGTTCTTGTTGATCTCACAGCTTCAGAATGTTGTAACTTACGTAGAGCCGGTATTTGCTGTGATAGTGTTTATCAAGTGTGGGGCCTGGGCTAAGGTTCTTGTCTCACTGTGCTTTATGGCAATGGCTTGTAATACGGGTGGGCTCCAGCAGCAGGGCGGGACGGACATGGCCGTGGACTTGTACCTGGCCGTCCGGCTGCTCTTCACCGTCCTGGCCCTCACCCTACTCTCCATCTTCGTGAGGCTGCGGGGAACTGAGGGGGAGCGGCCCCGGGAGCCGGCGGCTGCTGAAGCGGCCCGGGAGAGCGGCCCCGGGGACCAAGCGGCGGCGGGAGCGGGGCCGGAGGCCGCCAGGGGACGGCTGCCGGTGGAGGAGGCCGGGGCGGTCGAGGAGCAGAAGGAGGCGGCTGCCGAGCAGCGGGAGAAGGCGGCGGAAGAGCCGAGCCCCGGGGAAGAGCCGAGCCCCGCGGAGGAGCCGAGCCCCGCGGCCAAGCCCAGCCCCGCGGAGGAGCCCAGCCCCGCGACGGCCGAGAGCATTTCCCGGAAGCCGCCCGCCGAGCCCCAGGAGGATGCAGGAGACCACGCAGCATTTCCCAGCAAGGCAGAGGAGGAAGAGCTGGGCTCAGGAAAAGAGAAGCTGGCGGTGGGAGAGCCGGCAAGCACAGCAGCTACACCAGCCCCAGTGACAAGTACAGCAGCATCAACTGAGAGTTCTGAAGGCTCTGAATGGCCTTTGGGTATCCTTGGGACCTGCCTGCTGATTGTGATGGGGATCAGCGTGTTGGCACACACACAGGCTGTGTTCTACCCACAACCATTTTGTCTGATCTCAAAAGTTAAGCAGAGTCAGGTTTGGGTCTTGTCTGTTATTAGACAACAATATAGGGGGACCAAGAGATTTTCCCCAAGGCTGGAGAGTCATGAGTGGCAGGGTGTGTGGGACAGTATGGGCAAGTATCTAGTCCACTGGGCCCCTCCAGTGCTTTGGAAGCGTCGGAGATGGAAGGCAGCTGTATGGAGTCCCCAGCAACAAGCTGCAGAAACTGCTTAAGGGGACAGTGAATTATTTTAAGCCTGGTGGGCCCATGGCACTTCAGGCCATCAGAGCAGAGATGCAACATAGAGATGGACTCATGATCGAGGGGTGGAGTTAGCAATGGACACTATTGCCCAGGTTATTCACGAGTGTGAACACTGCACACAGTCTCTCCTGCTCTGGAAGACTGTTACAAGAGATAGAGCCTGACATCATGGACCAGATGGACACAGCAGCTTTATAGGGACTGGTCCGTGCACTAAGATAAGAGTGATGGTATATTGAAAATGTGGGAACTGAGCATGATGTGAATGGTATGGAATAAGGGGTGGATAATGTCCTGGGTTCAGCAGTAGCAGTCATTTTTTCTCCTTCTTGGTAGCTGGTGCAGTGCAGTGTTTTGACTTTCAGCTCGGGAACAGAGCTGATAACAAGGATGTTTTGGTTTGGCCAAGGACTTTGTGAACCTCATGCTCTGCCAGGGAGGAGGGGAAGCCAGGAGGAAGCAGAGACAGGACACCTGACCCAAACTGACCAAAGAGGTATTCCATACCACAGCACGTCATGCCCAGGATGTAACGGGGAGTTAGCCGGAAGGGCTGGGAGACTGCAGGGTTGGAGGAGGTATCGGTCGGTGCTTGGTCGGGCTGAGGGGGGCAAGTTATGTCGGGTGGTGCTGAGGTGTTGTATTCTCTTCCCTTGTTATTTCCTTTATCGTTGTTATTATTGGCGGTAGCAACAGTGATCTGTGTTATACCTTAGTTACTAAACTGTTCGTATCTCAACCCGTGGGAGTTGCATTCTTTTCGATTCTCCTCTCCGTCCCTCCGGGAGCAGGGGGAGGGCAAGAAAGGGGGGGAAGTGAGCGAACGAATTACCTGACTGGGTTTAAACCACGACAGAGGCAAGGCAGACTGAAGAGGATTTCTTTCCAGTGTTGAGAATCAGGATAAGTTGTGAAGCTTAGGGAACTGTTAACGTAAAGCCTTTAACCTCAATGTCATCACCTGCCCTCTGCAGCCCTACTGTGAAGGTATTGTCCTTGTCCCCCCTGTTTTTGTTAGTGTCCCTCTACTCCTCTTATCAGGGGGAGAGTGGAAGTCTTTGGAAATGTGACCGCCTTTAAGATGAGCAACTAAGACTTTGCTTCCTTTTATCTTTCTTGAGGAGAAACTGATCTATTCACAGCAATTTGCTTTTCTCAGCAGGTCCTGTGGTGGTACCTCCATCTGCAGGTGCCTCTCAGAACACTCTTGGGTGAATGGCCCTAGCACTATCTCCTGAACTGCTCAAGAGATGACTTCCGCCTCTGCTGTTTTGTCTTTAGCTATATGCTTCAGACACAGCTCTAGTACGGGATAAAGTGATCAGTTTCTCAGGCTGGAGGAACAACAAGAGCTGTGCTGGTGCTGTGTTTTACAGATGTAATAAGATGTGGTGTCCAAAGTAATAAAGTTTCTCAAAAAGGGATGTTTATATGTTGGGGAGGAATGCTTTCTTCTTACAAGGCTTGTACTTGTTTGTATATCCAATTGATAGCCTACTTAAGAATGTGGACTAATCATTATGTCAGCTAGCTTATTTAGTGAGGATGTGAGGTTCCTCCATCCTGTAGAAAAGATGTCTTCGTTCCTCTGTCTGCTGGGAGGAGTACCTGCTGTTTGGAAATACTTCAGTACCCTTAGCTAGGGCACAGTAGGAATCACTTGGGTAACAGTGTAGCAGAGCACTTTATGAGTACAAAGCATGTATGTATTTCCTACCTGCTCTTTTCCAGTTTTTCGTTTCTGCTTTATGCTCATTTTTCCTTAGGCTTGGACAAACAGGGGATGTTCAGCTGCAGAGGCTCAGGGGTTTGCATTGTGTGGCAGAGTGGGCCAGGGCCAAAGAACATTAGGCTTTGCGGTATATGTCCTTAGAATGGGTTTTGCTTTTAGATGGTTGACAAACTGCCAAATCAGGAGGCAGCATGGATGTCTCTGCCTTAGCCCTTATGGTGTTTTCCAGGCCATTAATGCTGGGCTGCATGCACTTGCTCAGTGTCCTGCCAGTGCTCTCTTCAACACACACACTCTGTTCTCCAGTCAAACTTGGCATAATGGATGACTTCATGTCTGTGAGGTGGTTTGCTACCAGCAGCAGCTCCTCTGCTCAAGCAGGCATCACACACTGCTGACTGCAGTGGCAGGTAGGAGGGTGTTCTAGTCTCTGAAGTGGTTACAGCTGTAGGTTGTAAATGTAGGTGATACTTCCTCAGTTTAAGTTGCACTCAGTAAGTGTGGGTACAGGGTTCTTGCTACATAACCTCTTGCCAGAAGATAAACATCCTCAGTTCCAGCCAAAGCGTGTCTTTGTGAAGTCATGAAGATGTCTGGTCTTTCTCCTGAAGCTCAAGGTCATCTGAGCTCCTTTCTGCTATGCTTCTGCTAGGGAGCCAGCTCAGAGGCTGCTTGCTGCTTGTTCCTAAAGCTGGCACTCCCACCTCCTGCTCCTGTCCTCAGATCTGTTTGACCTCTACTGAAATTAGCCTTTAAAGTTCAGTAGGTTGTTTAAATGCTTTTGTGATGTTTGGCTTTGATGGCATTAGTAGCAGCAGCTTTCCCTCGAGCGGTGAAGGACACAGCGATTGGAGATGCTTCTCCTTTCTCCTCCTACCTGCCCTTCACTCTTTTTCTTTGTTTGGCCCACTTCAGCACCCCATCGCTGTGGGATGTGTGTGTGTTTAACACGTGTAGTTTGCAAAACTGGTGGCTTAAAATGTCTGCAGGTAAGAGATGTCTGAGGCTACACTAATGTGATGGTACTGCCACCCAGGGTTGCCCTAGTGAAAAACCCAGCATGGGCTCTGTCCATCTCTTCCCTGTCTCTCCCGGTGCAGCCCCAGACCCTCTGCATTGCAGATGCTTTGCAATGTCATTTGGTGAGTAGTGATAAGCACAGTAAACTGGCAGAATCCCGATCGGCTCAAGAGGCAGTGAGCTCTTGAAAGTGCATTTGTGAATAATATTCATGCATATTAAAGTAATGGCCATAAGTACTATTCACATCTCAAGAAATGGAAAAGGCAGTCAGTAACTGAGGACCAAACTCGGATAAAAATCATAATGTTTAATCCACTGTAATAAACCTGTCAGTCTTCTCAGGCATAGAGAAGAAAATCCCCATTAAAGGAATCTGTGACAGGGAGAGTGAGTACACTGAATGGGCAGACTGGCCCATGTGGTATGAGTGCACAGTAAAGCCCTGCTGATATCCAGAGGGTGCTGTGGAAAGTGCTGAGACAGGTCTTGCTTCCAGTAGCTAAGCAAGCCTGAGCAGAAAGGGACAGAAAAAATAATCCAGTCTTGTGGAGAACAAGAACACCATGCTGGGATTTGTAATGAACAGGCTCGGAAAAGACCAGAAAAGATTTGATAAACATTTAAGAAAAGCTGTTATATCTTTTAGAAGAAAGATAAAACTGGAAAAGTGCCTTTTTTGGTCTTCCCTCACCATCCTTGACTTAATTAATTATTTGAAAGAAGAGCTGCAACATTAGTAATCTTCCATTAATTCAATAACAGTTTTATGACTTTGAGGAAAATGTATTTGCTGTGACTGTGGAATCTCAATAGTTCAAATAAATCTGCTCCTCTGACATCTCCCTCTTATTTTTATTCCTAAGACCTCTTCAAGCAATGTCTTGCTTTGTTCTGGTTTCCTATTATTCTTGAGCAGCTCTAAGTTGTTCACATCCTCCCACAATTTCTAGTTGAATATAGGTTTCATAGGTTTCACAATAAAGTTGTCTAGATTTTTTTTTTCCCCCTTTATTGAATGAGATCTGATGTATCTGAGTTTCTCCTGCCATCTGGTACTGTGCATTGAGGGCCGCAATCCATGCTGTTAACTCCTCACTGGTATTTTCTCTTTCGTTTGTGTTCTATGGGACTTATAAGCTGCATTAGAATTCTGCAGAAAACACATTTGTGGTGGCTCTGAACTCCCTCATCTTGGACTTTATGTCACTTTTTGCTGGCTTGAGAATGTTCCTGTTGAAAAGCAAACTAAAAATGCTCTTTCCTCTAGCTGGCTCATTGCACTACATTCCTACCCTCCTGTTATGCCATGCAAAAGAACCTGGTTTAGGATACAAACCCCACCACATGGATGGAGGGGTTTAGTGTTTGCCTTCATGAAACAATGATAAGAAACTTCTCATTTGCTGAAGTGTCAATTTTACTGTAGAACTAAATATTGGCACAACCAATAATTTATGTGACATAGTAAAAACTTTGTTTTTCTCCTGAATTCATACTCGCTGTTGTGCAAGAGAGAGTAGTGCAGGTATTAAGTGTGGTATGGATGTAAATGTTCAGCATATGTTTCATTATTTTCCCATTTGATAAAGGGCTTAGGCGTCACTCATGAGTACAGCAGAAATTGTATTTCAGAGCAAAAGCTCATATATCTGCTTTCTCTACATGCGAGCCCTTCTGCTTTTAGGATGTGTATTTTAACTTTTTGTTACAATGTGGTGGTGTAATCAGATTCTTTCTTCTCCAGAGGGGCTTTTATATGTACATCCGTTTATATATCTACACACACATTAAAGATGGCAGCAAGTCCAAAAAGCTAGGTTTTATATATTTTATTCATAAAAACAGATTTGCAACAATTTATTAAAAATTGATCTCATGCAGTATAAGGTTATACAAGAAATTCTTCATTTACATTTTATTCTGGCAGTTCCAGTCTAGTTTAAAGCATTTGTGCACTAACATCATTGGAAAATGCCATTGGGGCACAGCCTCTTCATAAATTTACAGTACATTTTTGCTGCAGTATAAAAGAACAGAAACATTAAATAGCTATATTCACTTGGTTGGTCTTGTTATCTGCAGTAAAGTAAAAAAAATGTTATGGGAGAAACTACAGTATCATTGAGACAAAGAATGTACTGCATGGTTTAAACCTAATAAACGTCGCACAGTCAGTATTCACGAAGTTACAGACACACACACACACTCACCTCCAATGGTCCAATACTTCTGGTTTGTTTTTTTCCTGCTAAGTTGGAATAATATTTCTACAGAGATCTTTGTGTACACATTATATACAATATTGTAATTTTCTCTTTTTAAAAAGTAACATTCCTTTTAAAATAAACCAGGCCCTGATGATATTAATAAAGCAAGAGAATACTGTCAACACACATTGAGTGACAACGTCAGTGTTTAGTGCTTAAACAGAGTAATGAGTTCTATTTTATCTGTGTTTATACTTACATGTTTTTGTTCTAAAAGCTACAGATATTTCCATAACCTCTCTTACTGTATGTGCCAAGTGAAATATTTTGTGATGCTCCTGATTGTAAGATTTAGATACATATTCATGTTGGTTTTGGCCACTATGAGGTGCATTTTATTTTTAATGGAGATTTATGCTAACTTTTCATAGCTGTGGTTGAGTCCCTCAGCTAATGAACCTACAGGTGTGCTTCAGTCATTGCTGATTTGTAATCCTTTATAGGAATGTCATTCCAAAGGTTTGGTCTGAGGTGCACAGGCCTTGGTCAGAGAAAACTGAGAGCCCAGGGGGTGCTTCATGTGTGTTTTTCCCCCCTACTCTTAGCAAACAGCCCTGGCAGTGGGATGCCACGTTTCCAGCTGCTTGGAAAAAGAAGCTGCATGTCTGTCTCACCTGTGCCTGATGGTTTGGCTCCAGAGCTGGTCCAGACGGTATGCCACTATCGTTCATCCTAATTAATTTTGTTCAGGGGATGGAGCTAATGTATTAAAACCCATTGCTTTTTTACAGTCTTTTTAGGATTCAGATAAAATATTCTATTGGTAAATTTGATTTGTCCTCTCCATTAGCCGCTACAACTGTCACACGCAGGTACAAAGCAAACATAGTGTATATTCACATCTATGTGTTCTGCAGGCTTTGCCTGCAGCAGCAAAGTGCTGTGCCCTAAGCCCTCCCCCCAAGTCCACTAAATTAATTTTATTGTAATGTGTAACATAATTCAAACAAACTATGAAAAACAATCCATCCTGTGACATTAAGACTTTACTACCCATCTGTCCTCAGCTTCTTGAATTACCATCGCTAGGACTTTCGCTGACAGTTAAATACAGTACGGTTGGTGGTGGTTATTCTGAAATAGGTGCAGCAACTTTGCTATGAATAAAGCTGCAGATGGTCAGCAGTCACTACCATCATCCCTGAAGAAGGTTCAAGTGCTCTGCTCCCAACCAGCAGCCCTCCAGCTCAGACAGCTTGGAGCTGGAACTTCAGCCTCTGCTTGGGTTTCACCTACAGCTGCAGGTTAAGGGTGACCCTGCTCACAGCACTGCAGAGTCTCAATGACACCCGAGGAACCATTTCTCACAATCCTTTCCTATCGAACACCATTCCTGAAATGAAAACAAGCAAGACTAACCAGTGCAGAATGCTTCCAGCGATTTAACACAACTCTTGTAAAAATGAGTGGATCTATTTCAATAAATATGGTATAGCTCAACCGTTGTATTTTCCTTACATGGATACAGTATAGAATTGCATGTTCTCAGGAGCCACATAAAGCTCAGTGACATTTGATTGTTTGTTTTGTTTTTCCCAGTGTCTTATTTGCAAAATCCATATTTCCCATCCTCCTTGTTGCTAGTAGAAATTTGGGAAGAAACGTTTTTCAGTGACTTCTATGTGAAGAAATAAAAACTCCATGAATAAGGCTACAGATCAAACTCCTTGTGTCCATCTTCTTTGCCTTCCCACACGAGTTACACGGGCACTCCTGTGATGACGGCCTCAGCGGTAGTTCCTCTGCAGTAAGAGCCAATGTTGCATGTTTGTAGCAGAGTTCTAGGTCAGATGTTTAGTCCAGTCATTGAGTACTTAAAAGCAGTTCAGGAAGCACTAATCTCCCTTTCCTACAGCCCCGAAACCATTACTCGGAAGGAGGGTGGCACGTGTCTGTGCCGGGGGCTGGCACTGGGGCTTACGCAGGGGCTGGCACAACTAGCATCAACTCCTCCTATGGATGGCAAGTAGGCGTGATGAAGAATGGGCAGCTGCAAAGACAGCCGACGCTGTATGCTGTGGGAGAGACACAGGGAGACGAGTGTTAGCCAAGAGGAAAACGTTATACATTACATGCTTGATATGTTTGCCGGGTTGCTGCAAGGGTATTTTCTGTGCCTGCTGTTGTGGTGGAAAGGGTTAATGCCAAGTGAATTACTCTCACTGCTGTTGAGTGTTATTTCCCCTTGGGGATTTTTTTACTGAAACGCTAGACATGACAAAGGAATCTAAGTTCTCAGAATCCCACAACCTTCTGAAATTCCCTGGCACTCTCAGGTTAATTGTTTGACTGCTAATACCCGAAAAAGGGAAAACCTTAAGTTTGCCCTGAGGGCATATGATTTAGCAACCCCCATAGCAAAGTGATCTCTTGCAACGGAGCCCCAGCTAACTGTGGAGACAGGCATGAGGTCATGGCTGAGTTTTAAACCATGCACCGCTTAGCACGAGGATGTTAAAATGAAGGATGGCATTTTTGCAAGTCCAGCTAAGGCAAACATAGGCATATGGATGGAGGGAATTTGGTCTGACAGCTTTTTCCAAATGGTTGCTCTTTGCAGTTTGGGTCTGTGCTTTTGAGGTGCTGGATTCTCTTGGGTTCCTGCAGTCAGTGTCATGGGACTGAGGAGCTGTCACTGTGAAAAGAGTCTAACCTGCCACCCAAACCAAAATTAAGTGTTAGGAACTCAACATTCTGTATCCACTTTTCCAAGCAGATTGACATCTTAACTGGTGAGGTTTTGTTTTGTTTGTGTTTTTTAAAAGGGATGCTAAACCATGCTCACAGCTAACCCCTCACTGTAGAAAGCGTGGTGCCATGAGACAAGGGCTGTGCTACCCCCATGATGTGGAGGTACTAGCACCTTTCGCAACATCAAAATCTACATAAGGTTTGTTAGTGCAAGAGATATTTCAGTGATTAAGATTTTATCATACCTGAACGGCTTCTGCATTTGGAAACATTCTCTCTTGAAACACAGAGGCACTTTTTAAAGCAAAGACAGATGTCAAAGTGATGGAGATGAACTGAAGATTGGCTTTTTGGTTCCAGAGGAAATATGCCAGTTCAAAGCATTGTATCAGTACAATAGTTTTATATTTATCTGTTATCTGATGCAATGATTTTGCATAGACAGACTTTTATGAAAATTGTATGTTTGAAAGCTTGCCTCTGGACAGCCTTCCTGATTCAAATGACATTTAAATTTTGTTTTTTTTCCTTTGTTAGGAAGTGGAGGCAGCTACCAAGGCACTACCTGGGGACCAAGCAGTATAGCTTTCAAATTCAAACAGAAAGAAATGTGGTGTTACTTCTTACTTTCTTCACTACAGACTAAAGCAGTGGAAGCAGTTGTAATCTGCCTAGCTGGGATATTCTTTCTCATTTCCTCATCCCTCAAAAATCCCCTTTAAAAGTCTGATGAAATATTAATCCAGACTGTTGATCATTGTAGGGCTGGCAATGCATTCCTGGGACTAAAAAAAAATAAATCTATTCATTGTTATTTTGCTACTGTTACTGACTCTTCCTGGTGCTATCAATGAAATCATGCCTCGTTCCCAAGGAGTGCAGAAGTGGCAGGGCTAGCTGCTTCCATGTGCTGCATCCTTATGAGTCTACACTGCAGATTGTCATTCTGTCTCTTGTTGCAGGGTCAAATGCAGAATTGCTCATGCTTACTTTCCCACCAGTGGAAATGCTTTCTTTGTTCAACTGTTACAGACTTCTCATTAAAAAGCTTTTTGAAAATATTCCAAGAGAATCCAGTTGCATAATCAAGTGAATGGGATTTTTTTCACTCATTTAAGTATTAGCCATACCATGAACAAAGCATGTTTATTTGGCTATGCCTATGGTGGCTGCAGTGGGTAGCAAATTTTGTTTTAACTGCACTTAAAGTTTACTGTCACTTGAAAGCTTTGTTCCTGGAAATTGAAGCTGAGGAGTGTAGCCTGAAGACTTGCACACAATTAAGAATTTAGGCAAAACTTTTAGGAGGGAGCACAAAACAAAACAAAAAAGTAACAAAATCCAAACAAACCTGCTATTTTCTCCTTAAGCAAAAGTAAATCTTGTACCTCGCCTCACTCTGTAGGGTGTTTTTCATTCAATATCAGTGTTTTTTCTCTTCATCCACCCCTGCCACATTTTGTCAGTGCATTTGGGGCAACCTCTGGTATCAACTATTGGCCAGGGGATGAAGGGATTTAGAGTACCCCGAGGAGAAGGACTGGAGGGTACTGGTGGATGAAAGATTTGTCATGAGCCGGCAGCGTCCCAGAAGGCCAGTTGTATCTTGGGCTACATCCAAAGAAGTGCATCTATCGGGTGAAGAGAGGTGATTCTCCCCCTCTATTCTGCTCTGGCGAGACCCCACCTGGAGTACTGTGGGCAACTTTGGAGTCCTCAGCATAGGAAAGATATGGACTTGTTGGAGAGGGTTCAGAGGAGGGCCACAAAAATGGTCAGAGGGCTGGAGCACCTCTCCTATGAAGACAGGCTGAGAGAGTTGGGCTTGTTCAGCCTGGAGAAGGCTCTGGGGAGACCTTACAGCAGTATCCCAGTACCTGGTGGGGGCTTATAAGATGGATGGGGAGGGACATTTTAGTAGAGTCTGTTGCAGTAGACAAGGGGTAATAGTTTTAAACTAAAAGAGGGTAGGTTTAGACTAGATATAAGGAAGAAATCTTTTACAATGATGGTGGTGAAACACTGGAACATGTTGCTCAGAGAGGCAGCAGATGCCCCTTCCCTGGATGTGTTCAAAGCCAGGTTGGATGGGGCCATGAGCAACCTGATCTATCTGAAGATGTCCCTGCTCACTATAGAGAGTTTGGAATGATTGGTCCCTTTCGACTCATACAACTCCATGATTCTATGAATTTGTTTCAAGTCCATACAATATAGATGTGTCAAAGCATATATATGGTCAAGTATGTTGAGGACGGAATGGTTAGTATTGCTGGTTTTAGAATCGGGATAAAAGACAACTGCTGAAGAAGATGGAAAGGTGGTGGCACATACAGAGCAGCCACTCATCCGGGTATTGTGTTAGAATAGGGCATATATCCTCAGGTCTGTACAAAAATGCCATTTATTAGGGATAAACAAAATCAAGTCAAAGCTTGACTTTCAGTGTCAGTGCTCATAGGAACACAATGCAATGGACATGGGAATACATGATTCTACATCGCAAGTAGAGGTATTTGAAAAACATTTTAGTTCTGCTACAGAAAACCACTGATGGGATCCATTGGTAAGTGGGGGGGGACTGAAACAACTGCATTACAGTCAAATATCTCAAGATGTGCAGGAGTGCTTAAACTGTGTCTAAACTTTCAGAGATCATTTCAGTTGATTCTTCAGCCCATTAATGGAGAAGTTCTAAAAGACTACAACAAAGCAAGATGTACTAGCAAGTAAACTAGTAATTCTATATCCACTTTATTTTAATGACAGATTGAGTAGGATAGACTAACATGAACCACTGTCAGGGAAGAAACTGAATAATAGAAGCATGTTCATGCTGAGACATATGACTGTCATGCAAGAATAGAGTCATAACGTCTTTTGATGAGAGTTTATGGTTACTATAATTGACATAAATAGCTCCAGCAAGGTATTTTACTGTCTTTTTAAATGCTGCTAAAAGAAGACCTTTAACTCAGAAAAATAAAAAATCAAGTCGGTTTCTATTATAATGGTTACAAAGTGATAAGCTGCTTTGAAGGTTACAAAAATGACCACATAAAGGAAATAGTCTATCAAAATGGCAGGTTTTAGCGGGGTCCTGCAGAAATCTATCATCACCTTTACTCAGAAATGTGAAAAACTGTTACATATTGTTGCGCTTAAAAAAAGAACAGTATAAATTTTAATGGTGCCGAAACCTAATTCACCAAACTTAGGTCACTGATGAGATAACATGCAGGAATGAAGATGCATAGAAGAAAGTCTTTCAGGTCATGGAAGATATCCCATTGAATGTATTCATGTAGCCATCTTACAGATAAGCTGTGTGTGATCTAAGATGTGATCTTTAGATAAGTAAGCAGGACTGCCAGCAAAAAAGTGTTGACTTTGTGTAAGAGACACCCCAGCCTACTGGGAAATGAATGATTATATGTATTCTAAACTGGTTCAAGCTGCTCTCTAGACTTGAGATGAACTGGCATGGTGCTGCTTCCATCCATGCAGCTAAGCTCCCCCAGACAGGGCTTCTGAATACCAGATTGGGCCTGAGCATTACCCAGGAGAGCCCAAGTCGGTACAACTGTGCTAGGCAGTATGCTAACAAGCACCATGGAAAATCAAAGTGCAGGGCTCGAGCCTGTGCACCAACACTGCTTTGCCTACCAGAGGAAGTGTTAATTTACACTGTGTAGTTGGTGTGAACAGGAGAAAAAACAGCCAGCCCCAGCTTTTCACTCCTCATATCTGATAGTCTGACTTGGGTACGGCATATTTTACATCGCACATGGATAACCTACTGGGTCCTGCCCAGCAGGAAAGGGAGCAAGAGGCAAAGGGAATTGTGAATCATCTATAGTCATCCTCTGAGGCTGTCTTACCATCATACAGACTGCACTTTTCTTAGGTCAGGGTTCTAAATCTGAGCCAAGCACAAACCAAATGTTTTTCACATTCTGACTGAGATGACTACAAGGGCATGTAGTGGTAGGACAAGGGGGAATGGCTTTAAACTGAAAGAGGGTAGAGTTAGGTAAGTTATTAGGTAAGTTGTTTAAGTCCCCCCTCCTCCCCGATGCCAATGAGTTTCATCAGTGTTTTTTTTTTGTAGCAGAAAATAAATGTATTTCAAATATCTTTGCCCTTGATATAGGATCATGTGTTCCCATGTGCATGGCCTATGCATGCAGTGAAATGAGAGAGAAAGCACAAACTAAAGCTTGTCTTTAACTTCTTTCCTCTGTGTTTGTTTGTTTCCTGACAAAAATGTTATATTTAATAGCCATGGAAGGACAGAGATGCTGCCAGAGAAGTTGAAAATATGCCCACGGGAGCAGGACAATATTCTTAAAGATCACGAAGTTTGCAAAGAGGCAACCTCTTGTCAAAGAGGGGGAATCACAAAACCCTAGTCTTGAAGATGGCTACAGTTCTCCCCTCTGGCAGTTCCACTGTGGCTGTGTGGTGTGGCTGTGGTATCCAAAGTACCAGCTCATCCTCAGGGGAGATACTAACCCTTGGACCTGGCACAGTCACAGCTGTGCAAGTGCTGAATGACACAGTTTTGATTTAGAGGACTTTATTAATTGCTTTCCACAAATGTAAGTGATCGTTCAGATTTGTACTGACTTGCTCTTTAAGACCTTTAGGAAATCTCAGTTTTCTCATCAGTTACCACTAGCCTAGAGGAAGTTCTGTCATTGGTAAATGCTGTTTTGTTTGTTTTTTTTTTTTTCCCTGTATTAAATCTGTATTGGGACAACTGAACTATCTAAGTGTCTGTGTTTTTCTTAGCATCTCTCTTAATGTAAGAGGGCCATGGGCGGAAGAGGCTGCATTCACACTACATTATTTCTGACAAATGGTGCTGCAAAAAGACAGACCTCTAATAGCTATGCATTAAAGCACTCTGCTGACCCCATAAAGTCACGAGAGCTTTCTCCGTGAGAGCCCTGGTTCTGTGAAATAACCAGTTATTTCAGACAGTGGGGCCTCTTTTTTTTTGGTGCATAAGTGTGTACTTGTGTGTGTATTAGATCTCGTGCATGTTTGGATTAGGGATAATTTTGAGTGCAAGCACAAAGTGAGAAATCCATGTGTTTTTCTGCATCAGGTAGTACAAGGCAGTAACTGCTATCTGCAATCAGGTTTGCTGTCACTGATGTAACACGTGACTCAGCCTAGTAATTTCTTTAATTTATTGTGTTTTTAAATTAATTTTTAAGTTGCCTGTGTACAAAACAGGAGTCTGACATCCGTTAGCCCAGAACCTGATAAAGTGGTGCCTGTGTAACTAGGCTGCCATGGAGAAATGGCTGATCCAAGGACAAATGAGCATGGTGCTTCCCTGAGCTCTGGCTCACAGAAGGCCCTATTGAGCTGGAGGAGGGTAGTATGTGATTTGATTGTCTAGGTTCCTGGAGAGAAAAGCTGATACTGTAAGACTCTTTTCCCTTTATGAAACTAGCAAGTCCTTTGTGCCATCCTCTCCTTGTAGCCGCAGCATTGTTTCTAAGGGAAACTACTTGGTGCAGGATTTCCTGTGCCAAAACTCAGGACCAGCTGCTATGGCAACATTGAAAAGCCCTCAGACTGTTTTTATTTCTCAGATAGTTTAAGATTGAAAGAGAACAAAATGGCTATGTACACCATGAACTCCTCTAGCTGGTGTGTGAAAGAACTTGAAATTTTGATAATAGCCATGGCACGTGTGTGCACGTATCTTTAGACATCGTGTTATGGATGTTTCTAACAAGAGAAAAGAATTTGCTAGTCTGCCTTTGGGGCACCTTAGGATCTAGTGCCCTTGATGTCTTTTACATTTGGTGGGGATGGTAAGCTGATGGCATGGAGGCATCACAGTACAACACTGGTGCCACAGAAGTTGCCATTCACTTCTGTTGCTGATGGGCCAGGCTTTCTCTGTAGCTGGTGCTGACTGAAAAGATTTACAGTGAAGGTCTTCCCATAAAAATTCATGAAAGAGTAATATGGGGTTTGATGAAATGTCATAATTTAAATTAACATCAGCAAGACAAATGGTGTCCAGGATGGATTTTATGGCTAAAACAGCAGAAAGTGCACATGTCCAAGCACATGTATGGTGAAATTCTGAGAAAGGAGTGCCTCTTCTGTACCAGTATGGAATGGCGTATACTTACTGTTCTGGAGAGTTGATGTCTTCTATAGGATCTTTGCTTGTTCTGGAAGGGTCTGATGAGCCCCATTGTGCTGGTGGATTTTGATCAAGATGATTTTTCAAAATGGCTTTCTCACCATCTGGATGGACAACACATTCAATTTTACCTTACTGTGACTGAGTGACACCATTTTTAAATTGCTTCATCTCAAAATTTCCCAGATGTTAATAATGCCATGAAATAAACTCTTTATGCCTATATTTCAATACAGAGTCAGGTTTCCCTGTGAGTCTTTGGTACTCTTATGTTTTTGATGTTCTCCTTCATAGGAACTACCAGGGGAAACAGAAAAAGGACAAAACCTTTTTTTCCCTTTATTTGCTCTCCCCCTGCCCACTTCAAAAAGACCAAACACAAACCAGACCTTGTTGCTCATCTCTGTGTAGTTCTATCATGCTTTCTCACCCATTCAAGGTTATGTAAAAAATTAATGTAACTGCGGCATCATATTAACTTGCACTCAAACACTGTTACCTTTTCTGATGAAAAAAACATCTTATTTTAGTGTTTTCCTAGAAAAACTACAATCCCATTGATGTGTAAAACCTTGGTACTCTTGCAATCTCATATGCATTTAAGTGCCATCTTTTAACTATCTGTTATCATTTAGCGTGGAAATATGACTCATATCAGTCGCACTGGTCCATAGGCTGCCTGCAGGAAGGACAGCTAGTGATTTCATTAAGCTTTCTCCTGCTGCTCTCATTTCTGCATACTGATAATACAGAAGATAATAATTTTCCCTGTAGGTAGCTTCACTTCTTTCCCCTGGGTGTCCCAGGAGTCTCAGGCTAGCTGCGCTGAAGCCTGAGGCATTGGTCCCCCTGGAAAACGTGGACGAACGCAGCCCTTTTAAGAAGTCCATCTTCACCGGGGATCCCTTCTGTTCCTGCCTGCTTTTCCAAAGTCTCCTCCTGTGTTAAGCCAAATAAAGTAATGTGGAAAACATCCGAGTAATGAGGACAGTGCACAGTTTTCATAAATAATTACAAAGCAGCTCCAAATCCATCACAGGCAGTTGTTTGCCACACACACAAAGAAACAGTGATTGCTGCAGGCACTGAGGCAGCATGGATGAGGACTTGAAGGTAAATTCCTGAAAAGGACACCGGAGGATTTGAATGCAAAAAATGGGTATAAGGAGGAAAAGACAGAAAATAGCTTTGAGAAAATGAAAATAGCACAAAAAAAACCCAGTATGCATTGAAGGCTTAAGCTGATTTTCTGTTCTAGTAATGCTTAGAAGCCTCAAATAATGCTTAGGTCCCAGCATGCTAGGAATATGTACGTTATCAACAAGCACTGGTGGGACAAAACAAGCAGTAGAAACAAAGAACAAGGAAAGAAGCTGGAAGCAGAAACGGAAATGTTTTGAGGGCAAACTCCAATATGTATAATTGCCCTCCCAGCATGGTCATCCCTGGCATTATTTTGTAGTGCTCACTTTCTGCTGTGAAAAATCTAACAGGCAGCCTGGAAATAAGTAAACAGGTGAGGATGCAAAAATGTGCAGGCATGGGGATGCCTATAGCTCAGAAGAGCAGGAGGAATTATTTTTCACTTATGTTGCATGGAAATGAAGGGTCTGAGAAAGGAGGCCTCCAAAATACATGAAGCTTCTTCTGTTGGGGCAAGAAAATGTCAGTAAAAGAGAGAGAAGGAATTCAGTTGTAGCATGAAGAGTGCTTAAAAAGATGATATGACAGGATTCAGTGGTGGTTTAGATGTGAAGGGAGGACAGCAAAGTGTCAAACCTGACAGTGGCTAACATAAGCAAGTCTATCATCTCAGGGCAGCCTGAAGTTTGCTGGTGTGGCATTTGCTGTCACAAGATTTCAGTTTTTATTTTCCATATATCACATTTCTATGTATATTAAGCTTGACATTTGCATAAAATCCTTGTGATGTCTATAAACAGACACATAGAAATGAACACTTTTTACTTCCATGATTAAAAACAACATTCAGTCCTGAGCTGAACTAAACTGACAACGAAAAATGCTGACTTTATGATACAAACTAAAATTGAAATTTGAGTAATCCTTGTAATTAGGAATGGAAATGTATATTATTTAACTATTTTAGGGTTCCAACTCCTTTGGCCAAGATAAGCAATTTAATCTTTTGCAAAGCCACTGAGGATACAAATCTTCATCCAATGACTGGAATATGCAACTGTGGGGCTTCGGGAGTATGTTATTTCATATCTGCATTGTACGCCCCTAAAGGGGTTTCTTTATGCTGAGAGAGAGAGAAGGAGGTGGTCCCTGTCAAAAAGGTGGGGGATTTAGTTTAAAGTAGAGCAGTAATCATATATTCTCTGCCTACTCACCCCTCAACACCAACTGCCCATATATCACTGTGTGTTATTCTTAATAGGCCCTTTCCTACCACTCTTGCAGATGACTCTCCCTTAATATACTGCATAAGTTTCTGTATGTAAAATTACTATATACAAGTTTTAATGTATATGTATAAAATACAGACAAAATCCACATAAAACCTGCCACAATGTTGAGATTTTTTTTTTTCTTTTCCCTCTGCTTCTTTCAAAATACAAAAAATCTGGGCAATTCTTATTTGTTAAGCTTTTTGGGAGAGGAGTTGTTAGATTTTTATTCCGCAGCTATGGAAACAAGAATATCTTTCTTTTCCCTTTTTCTGTTTTTCATTTACCTTTCATTTAAATAATGAAGAACAAAATTCTCACTTAGTCATAAGCTTTCAGGAGCCGGAGCTTAAAGAAAAAACACTATAACCATATGCACTTCAAAAACTTCAGGAAACTGATTTTATATACACGAAAAACTGAAAGAAAATAAATTAAGGGTAACGGTAAACATTTGAGTTCCCAGCTTCCCCTGGAAAGTTTAGCACTGCTTTTGGCACTTCCACATCTTTTTTTCCTCTGTCCATTAAGTATGCCCCTTGAAAAATGATCTTTGTTCTTAGGCTAGTGTCTGCCACTATAGATGCCGCTGAACAAGTTGCACTGGGATGATCTAACTCCCTTCAAAATTGAATTTACATTAGCCAGAAGCACTTTCTAAGTAATTTTCACCTTCATAGATCTCAATCCGGAACTCAGAAGTCTAGATAAGTGATGTTTGAGCATTTTCTATTTGGAAAACTGTTGGGAAAAGAAGGCAAAGGGGTCTCAAAGGCCTTGCATGACACTCACTGATGGGTTCATTAGAAAACAAAACCTGCTGCCCAATTGTCAGTTAGAGCCAGAAGGCTTTGGCTCAGGACCTTTGCCTACCTGCAGCAGAGAAACAATTTCCAATTACAAAGCTCTGAGCTGAAAGAGCACATCTGATGCTGGCTGTGGGGAGGCTCAGTGAGGAGGTCACTGTTCCCAGCTGCTTGCCTCTCCCTCTGCCAGGGGTGATGCTCCTTTCAGACCTGCTGTAGGTATAATCACCCTGCAACCTGGTGCTGTCAAAATTACCTGGGCTGGCTCAAATGCACTGTGCATTTTAACACCTCTTCAGCTGCAGGCAGAAAACACCAGGTGACTACCGCTGCTGCTATTTCTTCCTAGATTCTAGAAACTATTTCTTTAACTAGAAGTGTGTTTTGTTGCTGTTTGTGCACTGCAGCTTTATTAAACATCTTCATCATTACACTTTATTGGCAATATTCCTCCCATGGCTTACAACTGGATGGCAGAACTCCTTTTTGCCCTGCATCCTTCAATTCCACTGTTGTTTTTTCTCTGCTAGAAAGCATATTTTATGCTCCACAAAGAAGCAAATGTGGTTTAATAATGGGTTATAAGAGGTGGCAGAGATAACCTTGCTGATTTACTCAAGAACTCTGGAAACTTTAAAGCTAGAGGCAGATTGTTAAAATCTGCTGTAATTTTTCACAGTTCTGTTTGGACTGGGAAACATGACTAGCCAGGCAAAATTAAAATGAAAGGAAAGACTGAAAGGATCACATTGTCTGATGGGTATTATCAGAAAAAGTCTCCTGAACTAAGCTCACAGCACCGGGCAGTCTAAATCGTGACATCTGGTGGGTATGTTTTGAAAGGAAGAGTTTTTGAAAGAAAAACCAGTGAGATTCTCCTCTGATTTATACTACTTTAAATCAGAAGAAACTCCCTGTCCTACAGATTTATTCTGTGCAAGGAAGGGCAGGCACTGAACCTCTGGTAGTTTGGTTTCCCTGTTGAAATAGAAACAAGCTCCAATTTCAGGTTTGGAATCCATTTGCTAGGCTTCATAGAAACTAGTGTACGTATCTCTATATATTTCTATATACAAGGCATATAATGAACTACATCCATTCCTTAAAACAGTGTTCCTTGAAAGGAGTTATTTCTGAAAGCCTTTCCTTTGAATCTGTGGTTTCAATCTAAGGGTTAATGCTTTAATCACACTAACTTCATGGAAGTAATATTTCTCCCCTCTGTCACAGATGAACTCTGTTTTGCTTGACGTTTATGAGCAACATGCCTTTGAAATCTGTTTTCCTTTAAGCTGCTTTTCCATGGGGAAAAACTAACACTAGAAAACATTGGAGTGGGGTGACAACTGACAGTATGTAGGCATATCTGACATGTAAATGAATGCTCCCAGTCCATTTACAGCAATGAGTAAAGGCTGTTTTCAGGCTCAGAACAGAAAAAGCTTTCTGAACAAGCAAGGGTGCCTGCAGAAAGAGAACCTGAGAAAACGGTTTGTCCATAAGTGGGGACTATTGCAAGGCTGCCTCTTGTTTCTTATGTACTTTCCATAGGATGGTTGTCATTCTTGAATTTCTCTAATGCGCTACTCTGAAATGTCCTGTCAAAGGTAGAAATAAATGGAGATTCTTCTGCAGGATTTCTTCTGAGCTTGGCTTTATATGAACCCCTTGCAATCTATGAATCATTCATGCAGAAATAATTTCATATAATAAAATGTCAAATAGAAGTCAAATGGAATAAGATTGTACGATTCCAAGCATAGCAAAATTATCCAACATGTCTCTACCCCCCCGCCCCACAACCATACAGGAAATTCTCTCTGTATTTTTTCAACTCTTATTTCTGCAAGGACTTGCACAGTGGAAATAACTTCTACCTTCACAAAGTCTCTCCTGCTTCTGGCACACCAGCTACATGAGTACAGGGAGCCCTTTTGGGAAGCTCTGGTTTGTGCCCGTGCCAGGGCATTTCTTCCCTGGAGCTGTGCAGCACAACCTTCCTCTTTACACAGCATCACAGTTACAAGCATTTGTCCTCCTTTTTCCAAATGTCAGCCTGGAAAACTCAGCCGTGTCTCCAAGCTTGGCTCTTTTTGCTGAACGGCACTGCCAGTAACAGAACTGCCCGAACCAAGTGTTGGTCTCACCCACAGCCCATTCCTGCCTCAAACCCAGGCTGTAATGCAGCCCTGCTGCTCCAGCAAGGCAACCAGATCCCGCAAATGCCAGGGGAGAAGTTCATGTTGCACTGCGCACAGAGCTGAGGTCACTAGCAGACACAGTGACTTAAAATCATCTGCAGAATGTATTAGAAGTTAGAGGGATGCTCTTTTAAATTCAGCTGAGGAAACCACTTGATTGAGGTCCCAGAGATGCAGTCCATGGAGCTCGTTGGGAACTGCTTGACCACACAAAGTTGTCTAGCAGTGCAGACAAAAAGCCTGCATTAAAAAGTAAGCAATCAAACCATAAGCTACAAGCCGCATTTTCCTAATTGCTTTTCTTACATAGCCAATTGTTATAGATGTTTCAGGGACATTAGAGGTTTGTGAACAAGAGATGAGTGATTCTGATAATATCTGTCTTTAAATGAGATCTACTGGAATGAGCCATAAAGAAGTCCCTGTGTTGGCAAAGACCTCCTGGGCTACACCAGGAGCTGTTGCTGTTAATAACTAATCAGGAATCCTGAAGTTAGGAAACCTTGCCTGAGGTCAGGCAGTTATAGGAGTAAACAGCTGTGTCTGCCTATTTTGGTTAAAGTAATTTAAATTTTGTATCCTAAGTCCATATTTGATGCAAAGAAGGGTGGTGGGGAAGAAAGGGGAAAAATTCAAATAACTTCTTTTGGCACTTGGCTATAGAAGTTAGTAATTTTAACTCAGGACAATTTTTACAGATGAGAAACCCACTGAAGTGTACTATGACATTAAAGTTTTATTAGGACTTTTTTGAGATGCATTGCATAAGTCCTGTGTTATTATCAGTTCTCTGAATTGCAGTGAATTTGCGCAAGCAATAACAATGGAATACACTACATGAAATTCTCCATATGAACTCCTTAAGAACAGCAAGACATTTTATAAAGGAGACTGACAGGATTCAGCCATGTCCACAGTGCAAATGTGGCAAACGATCTGCTATGTTTTTTAGCTCCAAGTCAGCTGCTATTTTTAACATCTCTCTTCTCTATCCTACTCCCACTCTCTCAGCTCACGTTTTTTTTACGATGTCCAAGGTAGGCACAAACCTTGTCATCACCTTAAAAACACTGGACTGGCTTCCTCAGGTGCACGGTGGAGGTGAGAGACATGGTCACTTCCAGAGGTCATGCTAATTATTCACAGTTCCAAAGCTTTGCTCAAGTACCATCAAGGATGCATAATTTCAAGGTTCTGTACTTTCATTTACAGGAAGTTAGTTACATGAAATGCATAGCTACAGAAAACATAGTTATGTCAGTCAGAGTTAGCTTTCCTATAGCCATAAGGGCCAGAATTTTTTTAAGTACCATTTATGTGATGTCTGTTTGCATCTGCACAGTAGCAGCAGTGAGTCAGCAGCATGAATTCTCCAAAGCCTTGTTATTTTGATTGGAATGGCAAATTTAAATTAAGCACAGAGGTTGACTATTGGGAATGGATGCAGTGAGAGGAATAGCAGATTCAGACATGTAGCTAAAGGACAGGAAAATAAGGAAACAGAGAGAACATGAGGCAGAAGAAATGGAGAGACAGGAAAAGGCTAGCAAGGGTTGTGGACATGGTGGCTCAGAGCCTGGAAGTATGAATATTTAATGTCACTTGAGTCAGGATCAGGATACTTCATAATACTCATGCTTGGGGCATTCACCACCCAGTGTGGGACCAAGATTCAACTACTTGCTGCAAATTTGGATCCAGGTTCTTCCTCATTCCAAGAAGAATAGATGCTCTAACCTGTCCAGTATAAAGAGGGCCAAGGAAAAAAGTCCTTCTTTACCTCCCTCTTTTGTGTGGAGCTTTATGTAGTAGGTCCATTCAGAAAACTGTGCCCAGTGATTTCAGCATGCAGAATATCTACCCTATAAATCCTGATAATACACAGTTGCAAGCTACTCCGTACATTAGGGCTTAGTACTTACAGGTGATTT
Organism: Pezoporus flaviventris; assembly: GCF_033815535.1. NCBI lineage: Eukaryota > Metazoa > Chordata > Aves > Psittaciformes > Psittacidae > Pezoporus > Pezoporus flaviventris. The sequence goes on from NW_026892555.1 coordinate 62,927,538, forward strand.
TAAATATATACCTCACAGCAGAAATGTAGAATTTGGGGAACTGTACTGGGGGAAATTAGGAACACGGACAACCTGGGATTCTGCTGCTTAAAGCAGCAGTTAGGCATCAATGTCTTTTGTAGATATAGCCACAAGTGAGTGCAGAAAGGTTATATTTTCTCCTTGATTTCTTTGCCAGCATCCTACTGCTAATGGAGTGCAACCTGCTGTGGGAAGCATCCCATCCTAAATTTATACTCGTTGTATCTCTTGAGAATCATTTTTGTTTCTCCAACCCAAACTCAGATGGGCATTTGGCACAATGTACTGCATCTTTTCTGCTTGAAACATTATTCATGATTTATCATTTTTCCTGGAGCATCTGACATGAGTGGAACATTCTATGTGTTCCTTTCAAACACTTGGTAAAACTGCCTCATCCCACTCACTGATGTTAGTTCTTGCTGCTGATCTCAGCCCAATAATCACACGCCTCCAGCAGCTATTTACGTTTTCCTTTTCCTCCTTTCCCCCCTTCTGTTTTTTAATTTTAAAAAGGACACTGGGAACTCTATGGAGCGCTTCCTTTTTCTTTTTTTTTTTCCTCACAAGTTACACAACCAATTGTATACCCAGGCTGAAACAAAAGGCGCATGAAAAAGCAACCTTATCCAACCAAAACGTCAATAGGCTTCAAAAGCGTATGTGAACCATTACTGTTGTTCTAAAATTATTCTTCAACAACTATATTTACAGGAGGAACTTCTGTTCCACTTAACCAAGCTTATGCTGCCACATCAACAGGAAGCCTGAGCCTCTCATTGCAGCAAACATGTAAGTCTGCGACTTCCCAACACAGGGCAACTAGTTTTTCACACACTATAGTAATTTTCATCTGTAAAGTCATTTGCCAAAAGTCACAAAGTAGATACATTCTAGAGTCAGAAATGGAAGCTGGGTGTCCCGACTTCCACTTTATTGCATTATGAACCAGATCTTATTGCTTCCCAAAAGCAAAATAGCCTTAATGGAAGCAATTTTTTCACATGTATTTCTTTAGGGAGCAATGCAAGAGACACAGTAGAAACAACTTAGGAATATTACAGTCATCATGAAATCCTTTTGTATCAGTTCCTAGTGAGAATTTTCATACATGAGTGCCTTCAATTCTCCATTTAGAGTCCAAACCATCACTGAAATATTTACATGCTTCTCCTCTATGTGCTTGTTAGCAGCGCCCAAAAGCAGGATTTGAGCGCCCTACTCAGACAAACACATATTAAACTGGGCTTCCTACTGCTGAAGGCTGGCTTGATTAACTCTCACAAGATCTGAAACATTCTGTGACTTTCCTCCCTCCAGGCAGCAAAGAAAACTTGACTTCTGAACACAAGTACACTTTTGTAAGTTTTCCACTTTACCATGTGTATTACACACACAGGGCATACAATAGAAGAAAACATAGAGAGAAATAACCACTCAGTGGGTACCATATAGCTTATTATGTGAATCTGCATGCTTTCTGCAACACAATCAAGATATTTAGAGCTCTGGCTCTTACCAAGGTCTGAGTGCTCAGGAACCAATCCAATGAAACTGCTATTCAAAATCTGGGTGGGTTAAGCTACTAACGGATTTTACTCTCACCTTTACTGTCTGTAAAGTTCCGTATACTAAGAATGTCATTAAGATCTTGATAGTGGTTCTGCTTAATGTATGTTGTTTTCTCAGGAGTGTCTTGGAGTTGCATTGTGACCTCTTCCAAGTCTTTGTCCAGCTGCAAAAGAGAAAGAATATGAATCCCTAAAAATCCAAGTCTACATTTCAGGTATCTGCAATGACTTTGTGGCTTTCTGTAATTAGACTAGAAGACAGGTGGCAATGCAATTTCCACCCTGTGCCAAATACACCTTTCTTACAGCACTACAACACTACTTCTATAAATCATATTACAACTAACAAGATGAATTCAGCTGTGATATTGCACACCGGACATGAGAAGAATAAGCTTCAGTAGTTGAAACTTTAAGCAATTCAGATATACTGAAGAATGAGAAAGAAATGGGCATTAGAAAGCCCAGACTGAAAACCTCTCAACTATCTATTATTTATGAGTACAAATGCAGCATGCATAGATATAACCATTTTGTTGAGTCAAATTATTGATCATACAGGAGAATATAATTGAAGTACAGCATCAGGGGCATGTCCAGCTATGTGAGTGACTGCAGTCAACTCTACAGGAATATTTTGTTTTCCTAAAGATTTATTTTTACTCCTTTTACCTTAGAGAGACAGAGTCCTGTTAGACTTCTTTTACTTGTGCCACTGTGTGTGTGAAATTTTGAAGAAAATCCAACTCAGAGTTTTAGTTTTTGATTTAAAAACTACCCCATGTTTTATATGTCTGTCTTAAACCGTGTTATCTGATAGTTAGCACTAAACTGCTGTTGCAAGCATAATTTTAAAAGACTTAAAAAAATGGAAATAAGGTGTGGAGGAAGAAACAAAAAAGGCTAACTGGTATTCAGTTGGCTACAGCTCTGGTAGAAAATAAGTAGGTACAAGTATCATAATGGTGTTTTGGGATGCTCTCTGTGAACACTTGTACAGGATGTGGTGTTCAGAGTATATCTCACTCACTACTGGCTTATCTGAATTTTAAAAATGATGAATTTAAATTTACACTGATTCCTTATGGAACTGGGACATAGCAACTCAAGGTAGATAAGCCAGAGATGTAGCTGCCAGCCCGCAGTAAGGCATGCTTCAAATCCCCTTGACAATGAAACGCTTATTTGGACCTACTGGTGCTGGGTATTTAATCTATTTAAGCAAAGTCTAAAAAGATCCGTAGTGCACTAATATGGTTCAGTTGACCTGACCAGACTTACCTGTGAGCCTTGCAAGGCACAGGCTGAGATCTTGTGAGTTAGGAGACTTAGTAGCAAAAATAAACCAGTAGGGTAAAGAAAGTGAAATAGTCAGTAGCCAGCTGAGCCTTCATTAAAAACTGCAAGGCTCTCACATGAGAGGGAACTGGCAAAGCTGAACTAAATTTCTTTAACAAGGCAGAGAGTACTTTTGTTTTTTGGGGTCTTTGTTAGTCTGAGTAAACACCTTTTGGTTACCTACGCAATTGTTAGTTAAGATCCAGATAAAGAAGTAATGGTTGCAATAAAATACCTTTTCTTCAGTGTATAAGAATACTTCATTACCTAGGCAAGAGCAGGTTAATTTTTTGTAAGATATAGATCAGTTATGGTTATCTTGTCTCACAAAATGGGCAGTCTGCAAGGTGGATTATCGTCGTTTGTGGTCCTGAGCAAGGATAGATATAATGAAAAACATACATGTTATACCGTCAGTGGAATTCATGCACCCCATGTGCTTAGCCTTTCTCTCAGTAGAGACTGAAGAAACTTCACAGCTTTTGTGCCAAAAGGATCAGCTTACATGACCGTAAAGGTTTTTTCCACCTTAAGAAGATATGTAATTCTGTTTCATGGTAGATGTAAAAATCTGTCTAGCAAGTTATTGAGTGAACTCTCAGAGAGGTTGAGAAGTAACAGCAACAGCAGTCTCTGAGCTCAGCCATAAACAGGAACAAAGATAGCTCTTAAGTTTACACTTGCATGTAAAGGTTATACTTCTAGAGCTATTGCTCTATAGTGCTCAGCGTGTCCATGTGGAACAGCAGGGTAATTTGCCTGTTACAAATAAATAGGGAAAGTCTCATTTGCCAAGGTGCATTTTCATTTTATCATACCTGCCAAGTATCTGCTGTATTAATTTGTTATTCCTATAAATCATCTGCTTCTTATTATTTCAGTAGCTTTCTGTTGAGAAACAATTTTGTTCCTCTAAAAAGTAGTCAACCTTTAAGCAGATTATAGAATTGTGATGAAAAACAATAATTAAAAAAAGCGCCTGGGCAATATATACACTAAACTATACCTCTGTAATTTTCATTCTCAAGCGGTGGTTCTCTGACTGCAGTCCTTCTAGTCGAGACGTGCTGGCCTGGTTGACGCTGGTGACTGATGTTGATGTTTTTGAATCTTCTTTCTTTTGATTTTGAGTGAACTGAAATCGCCTGTTCTGTGTGGCTGCATCTGGATTTGTCCTCAGTGTAATGAGCTGAAAGGTTTAAAAGCCTTAAGAAATCCTGTCCAGAGTTTTATTTTTGCAGCTATTTCTTTTGTAGCTCAAATTATTGAAAGGCAAAGAGTTCTCTTCTGACTTTCAAGTACAAAATTCTGGAAAGTGAGCTCTGCTTGCCATGTGCCGTACTTAATTTCTGAATAACTTTACAGAATAGGTTGAACTAAAATAATTTTGCAAAGGGAAGTTTTAAAAATTAGGAAAAATGATTTTAACTATATCTGAATTATTTTCATTGCATTTAAAATATATTTTAATATTTCATCAAGCATTGTTTTCACCTTCTTTGATAGCTTTATACATTCAAAGGATATACTCTTTCTTTAAGAAAAAAAAATCCACCATCAATACCATCTCTTCCCAAGCAGTTTCATCTGAAATTTCTCCTTTCCTACTGTTACAAGTAACACTCATGCAGAGAAAGGCAGGAAGCAGGAGTATTAACCAAAAGATCTTATGGAAGATTGCACTCTGGAGATAGCAGAAACTTAATTAGGTTTTACTGACCCAAAATAAACCAAATCTGTTCATATAAATTAAACGAGTCACATAAGGTTAACCCTAAACATATTTAATTTAAGCAAATATAAGTGACACTCAGTGACAATGTGAAAATATTACCTTTACATGAGGGAAAAAAGCTACTAGCTGTTTGGCAAAGGGGAGAAAACTTCTCAGATTACTCTAGAGAACACAGAATTATCATTACTTGTCAAGCAGTGTACATATATATTTATACACAGGCAAAACTGAAGGAGCTCCCGGTCCTGAGAGCATAGGCATGGCATCATAAATTCAAAAGTGTGGAGTTTTCTGGAAAGAGAGATGGGACAATCTTTCTGTAAGCACAGCCAGATTTGGTGGTATAGCCCCATTTTGGAATTGGTTCCTCTTGTTCCTCAGAGCATGAAACTGTTCTGCATCTCCAGTGGCATGAAATAAGGACCTAACTTTCCATCAAGTAGTGAAATAATGATTCTCCTGAAAAATGCTATAGGCATGTTGGCCCTTAAAAAGTTAATTAGACCTAATTAACTTCTAACCAGAAAAATATATAGAATGTATGCTTGAATTCTGCAGATCACTTCTGCAAGATATCCTTGAACCCAGAAATCTGTAGTAGTTTAAAAAATATTTGGACATATTTTCTATCAGACAATGAGAATATCTACAGTTACTCAGTTACTGTAAGTAAGATGCAGTATAATGGCTATCATTTGTATTTGAGGACGCCTTAAATGGAAAAAGGAATGAACATTTTTCCTCTGATCTATTTTACTCTACTATGGGATTTTCCTCACATTTTCCTGAGGAATTTGGTGCTGAACAAAACATCAGTGAGTGAGGTGAACATTTAACTGGAGAAGTACAGTAACTGCCATATTATAAGTAAATAAGATTAGTAGAGCTGACAAGAAGAAAGGAAATGCCATGCTTTGTTCCTTAGTTTGCTTACATTATTGAATAGTTGCCTAGTCAGATTCCTAAAAGGGCTGTGGGACAAAATTAAATTCCAGCACTGCTGACCCAGGAGACAGCTGAAGAAAAGTTAAAAGGATTACATTTTACTCTGTATAGCAGAGAAGTAACTCACCTGCCCCAAAGCAACGTTACTGCTTGCATCTCTCTGGCCACAGTTTAACAAATGAAAAGTGCAGTCTTCCTAGATTCATTATCATCTCCCACACCTGATGAGCCACAGACTTAAATATTGCACCAGCCATCTCCCTGTCTCCAAAATCATAATAATTGACTACATACTTCTTAAGGGGAGAGATCTGGTGCCTGTGTCACACTGACATCTTACCTAGATGTACAATTTGGGTGGTGTCAGGTGTAATCTTCTGCAGGGTCCAGGCAGGCTATTGTGAAACCTGTGCTGGAGCAGGTTGAAGGAGAGAGTGCTTGCCAGCCGTCCTGCTGTAACTGTGTCACAGCATGGCGAGAAGAAATGTGGGGCAAAATGTGAGAAGAACTCTCCAGCTGTGAAAGCACTCACATGAGCATTGGAAGTGCTGCATTCCAGCTCCTGCTTCAAACTCTTCTTTTTTTTTTTTTTTTTCTTTTTTAGCTTATACAATGACCATTTTTAATGCAAAATAGCTGAGTATTTGGAAACCTGACAATACACAGAATGAGATGAAGTACTTCACACTAGAATGCTATGGTTCATGCTTGTATTTTGGATAGAAAGAACTGAGAGTAAAAATAAGGCCAGTGTAACTGGGGTTTAAAAGAGGAGCAGATGAAGGGGTTAAAGAAAGAAACAGAAAAGTCATTTCAGAGCCTGTGGTAGAGAAAAGAAGGATGGGCAAAGAAGCATGAAAGGAAAGGGGCAGAAGAGCATGTCACAGCATTAATAATATTGTCTCTTTGAAGAGAGTTCTGACATTCTGTGGACGTATTTTTTGACATCAGAGTTTTAATATGCATTTTCATGCAGCTTACACACTTAAATCTTGCAGTAGTTTGAAGTACTCTCCATTGCTGTGCTTGTGAGTGCACCCTTAATTTAGAAAGAAGTTGTGATTCTTCCCTAAAATACAGAATAAAAATATGACTATGCATGTCTGCACAGCTTTTTAATATTTGAGAAGTGAATTGCAGAACTTGTAAAAACATCCTGGTTAGTCGGCCCTGGAGAATGAATTATTTTGCCATTTTGCAGATCAGAAGTCAGCTTCTGTTGCTAGTTTGTACCTCTAATTTCTTTCAGAGGGAAAACTTTGAGATAAATTTATTAACTTGTTCCTTTTGCACATATAGTTCTTGGTTCCCCTGTTAGAACCATCACCAAGGTATGACATTTAGCACCAGATTTATTTGCTATAATTTGCTCAATACATGATTGAACATGGACCAGTAAAGAGTCATAACATTTTTATCACTGTTCCTTTGAAAACCTATTATCAGATTCCAGAGGTGTGACGATCTGACTCTTGACTCTTGCCTTGCAAATATTTCATATACCCAATTGTATACACAGCTAATCTGGGGTAGTAAGCTAGGTCTATGGAAGTCACTTAAAATTAATACAATTGTATATTTTACTTTAAAATATCAAATACATTCTCCAGAACTTGAGACCTTATTAAAGTAAAAGCTTATGTAGAAAGCAGTTTCCCTTCACACAAGATCTGTCATCCTCCCGTCTAAAGTGAAATGATCAAGTTCCATCCCTCTGTGGGCAAGTATCTTCTCATTTCTTCCAACAATGCACAACAAACACATCTTCAGGGCTCAAAAGAGCAAAAAGAAATGAAGGTGTATGCCTCCCAGTCTTTGCTTCACTTAGTCCATTTATTTCCATATTAATAAACATATTGTCAGTGTCAATATTTGCGGCGTACATACAGTTTTCCTCTGAAGAAAAACCATACTTGGATACCTTAGAGGTTTCAATATAGTTGGCCTTACAGCATGCCAGTGAACCAAAAAGCTCGCAATGTTTTCCAGGTATAGAAGCAGAGATCTTGATTATCTTGTTTAGGGTACGTAAGAAACATGGCAGAGCAGACAACTGGACCTATCCCTCCCGAATCCCCACTTATCACCCTTTCCAAAAAGTTCCCAAAAATTCAAAATGGAGGCTACTGAAATTACAGAAAACAATATTTGTTTCCCCAGTCATACATTCAGTAAAGATATAGGCATTAGAAACACATGTATTTACATTCCTGTAACTTTGCATATTCCATTTTCTCCAAAACCTCATGAAACTATATTCTTCTTCTCAGGATCCGCAGACAAGCAGTTATAGATGGGCTTGGTTTAGAATTCACACATGTGCTCTATACTTGAAAAGGTGATGAATTTTTACATATTAAATCACAATTACAAAACAGAAGGAAAAAAATCCAGACCCATGCTAAACAAATTCACTTACCTTAGGTACAAACACAAGGCAGAGAGTAATGGTGCTGCAGAATATTATGACTAAAGCAACAATGCAGAACTGCACATTGGGTTGGTCCCGAGTAAGGAATGAAACAGCAGCACCAATAATGCACATTATTCCCACGTTGTATACGCTCATTCCGATGTACTTGCTGTCATTCAAAGCAGGAATGCTGACATTTCGTGTCTCCCAGGCTAGGAAGCACCCGAATAACTGAAATGGTAAAAGAAGGAAAAAAGATGATAATTATCAGAAGAATTGGCTGGCATCCAGAAACAACATTAGTTTAAAACTGGTTAAGTTTTCTAACCTGACAAATATAGATGATATTACAATACAGAGATAAACACCTACCTTTTACCCAATATCTAATAACCTCTGTGATTTGTTTTGCTCAGTTAGGACAGATTCCTGCTCTTATAAGAAGAAAGTGAAACTCAGAATTAGTTGTGATGGGAACGTGATTCAGATTCCTCTGAATGCTATGGCCTTCATTATATCACACTTTCAGTAATTTTCACAGTCTTTCCTGTTTGTTTTCAAGGATTCCAATAAAGATACAATGTGCATTGTTCTTTTAGCTATTTTTAGCAGCTGTTCTCAATATACTCTTATCAATCCAGTCATTCATTTTATGATTATCACCTACATTAATAAACAGCAGTGTCAAGTTGTGTCCCATGGGAGACAAATATACAATGTAGAAAGTGTCACCCTAGTTGTTCAGACTGAAATTATAATGTCTTTTATTATAGTGTGAGTTGGTAATGGCCTTTCAATTGCAGTTGTCTAATGATTTCTGGCATAAAACATCCTTGTGGCAATTTTTTGTTTGCTTTTTTATTTGGTGTACTTTTAAGTTTTAGATGCTTTGTTATTTGCAATATGCTTTTTGCAATTCAGCAGGGGAAAGTCTTTAGTGCAAGGAAGCTGTCTGCATCCCTTGAAATTTAATTAGATTTTTCTACATCATGAACTGCTGGAAACAATTATTTTCTTTCTCTTGCATTCCTCAGAGAAATTCTGGCAATGCAGTAGAACCAAAATGAACTCAAGACGTAAATAGGTAACCCAGCTTACAGTCTAGCAAAGCATGATAAGAGTATATGGTGCCCTGGGTAGAATGGCAGACAGCAGATGGTGTTGGAAGGAAGGGAAGGGCAGAGAGAGAGACCATCACCAAGATTAAAGACATTGTTTCTGTGTTTGGTAGCTTTTTCTGATTACACTGTAGGGACCCTGGCAGTGTCTAAGGACGGGTTGGATGGAGTGTTGGGTGACATGGTTTAGTGTGTGGTGTCCCTGCCCATGGCAGAGGATGATTGGAACTAGATTATTTTAAAGTCCTTTCCAGTCTTAACAATTCTATGATTCTATGATGACAGACAAAAGGATGAAAGAAAAAAGGTGCACTCCCATTTGCCTTGGTACCCTTCTTGCCAGACTATCGCATTTGCCCACTGCCATGTGGGCAAATATCTTTTCTACAACTGCAACCTCTGTTGTAATCCAGGAAATTAGAGGTTTATGATGATGCCATTTGGGGATTAGTTGCAGTTGACTAATAAACATTTACCTTCTCTTTTTTTCTCCTTTGGGAAAAAATACGAAAACTGTCAAAGGCAAATAATCTGGACTAGAAGAACACTGGTTACTATGTCAAGTGCAAGAGGGTATTGAACCGACAGATTTATGTTTCCTGTACAAGCTGTTTTGCCCTTATGTGCTTTCAAGTGTAGTAATAAACAGACATTAATAACTGCAAATTTCCTTGATTATTTGCTTAGTTTTTACCTCAGCTGACAATGGTAACAAACCCAACCATTTGTGATTCAGCTGCTTTGCACTCCCACAGAAACTAGCAGGCTGCAGCCACCTACCTACTCACCCAGGCACTTCAAACCAGGACTTACTGCTGAACTGCCAGCCCTGCCCTCCCATTCCTGAGCTTGTCTGCAAGCCTTATTTCATTCTCTTGCCTACACCACATATGTTACCCTGCCACATGCTCATGAGTGGAGCTGGCATGGAAGCCCATGAAGGATGGCAGGCTGGAGATGCTGCCTAGTCTAGGCAAGCCTTTTGATCACCCACTTGCCAATGCTGCCATCGCTGCCACAGTCCTTATCATGATACACAGACAGGGGTGGCCCTTTCCAGAACAACAGCAGCAGCTGTCTTTGCAGTCCTTACCCAAGTTTTCCTCAGCACCATTCCCAGCCTGCCCCCTTCCTACCCAGGGCACTCCCACGCCTCCTTGTTGCAGGACCATCTCTTCTGCTTTACCTATCTCCTCTAGTAGGACAAGAAGTCACACCTCACCCCAGCCCCATAATTCTTGCCCTGCCCTTCCCAGTAGCCTAAGTGCAGGAAGGAAAGTAGTGGATGTTGCAGGTGGAGCATGGGAGGGAGCTGCTCTTGAGAGGCCAAGGTATATGCAGACATCTAGCTGAAGCAGAGAGGAGTCTCAGAGCCATTCAAGTAAGGCAGTTGAGGTGGGTAAGATGTTTATCAAGACAGGTAGCTTTGTGCCAGAGAACAGGGCATGCCCTAATACATTTTGGAAGCTCTCACGTAACCAAGATGATACTTCCGATAAGAATAGGTTGCAGGGGGCACTCTTCTGCTGTTGGGTCTGGTACTGCACACAGATGGAGCAGGGAATGTACAGACTCCATTACAAGCCCTGCAGAAGCAAATTGTCCACTGTATTGACCTGTCTGCATCAGTGACACCTTTTTTCAGGATACAAACATATTCCTCCCAGACTCGCCGGTTGCCTGTTGTGCACTCGCTGCACTCTTGGTCCTTCACTATTTAGCTGTGCTGCAAGCTTACACTTTGCCAATACCTGAACTTATAAATAGGCTGGTCTGGGCTGAGGTGTTTTGAGAGGTAAGAGGAATGCTTCTGTGTATGTCTAGATCATGTTTTTAAAAGGTTGAGACCTTGACTAACTATGGCAAGATTTCTATCTTCTCTTTCTACTGTTAATTATTAATGAGATTTTTAGGGTTGCAGGTCATTCCTCACTCTCCCCCACTTCTCCCAGTATGAACAGATTTCCTTCCAAAAGCATTATTCTGGGAATACAGCCAACATACTTAAATGAGGCCAGCATTTATTACGAATAATGGGCATGAATTTATTGCTGAGGCAGTTATAAAGTGATCTAAAATATCAATTATAATGGAAAAAAGATCATTTGAACAGTGTTGTGGAGGTTATAGTTTGGCCCATTCTCATTTATAATTAAGAACAGCATGGAAAATGATTAAGTATCTTCCACATGAAAGGAAGGTATTTATTTACAAGGTAACTAAAGAATGGGAGAGGCTTTTGCAGCAAGTGGGTTTCCTCAGAATGATGCACTATAAATCTGAGAGCATTGTTTTTAATTTTCATTGGCATTTTGTTTAAAATGCTTGCGTCAGGAAGAGAGCTCTCCTTTTCCAAAAGTCACAGCTCATCTTTGAGACTCAAACATGGATAAAAGCTGAGTTTTTTGCAGCCTCCTTCCAGGATATTGGTGATTGCAGAGGTGCTCCTTTTTTGCCTGCTACAAATGCCTGCAGGGCTCCATGGGGTTGGTAAGATTTCTCCTTTGAGAAAGAGCTTTCCTGAAGGAATATGACACTTCTCTTTCCCTCCATATGCCCTTCTTATTTTCCCCTTTCCTGAGGCTCAGCCAATCTGCACAAATAAAAGATTCACTTTTATGACAGCAAAGATCCTGAAAATGTGTAAAATGGCTTAATTAAGGAATAGGATGCAGATGTTGCTAGTGAAAGGTCCAGATTTCCACTATTCCTTGACAAGTTTTGAATATGAAACTCATGAGCTCCAGTTCAAACCATGGACATTTAGTGCTCAAGTTCAGCTGCTCTTCACTCCTGGTACTTAAATTATAAACATTAATCTTCCCCAGATATGTAAATCACACTCGTCATTATGCTTGTGGGCACCTATGTCTTGCGATTGTTGTGCAATTTAAGGACTGTTCGATATTTAAGGCTGCCTGCTGAGATTTGCATTGCAGCTGTCTCTTTTCCTATTGCCCCTGGAGAGTTCAAACTGGTAAAGGCTTCTCAGAGTATATGTCTACCAGTTTAGCCTCCCCCCCCCAGTACAGTAGCAGACATCTTTGTTTGAGACAATGATGCTGCTGCTGACCATTGCACAGTGTCATGCTTTGATCACATGGTGCAATTTCAAATTTTGCCTGAGATTTAGTTCTTAGCACCAGAGTAGAGATTGTCCCTTTGGGGACACATCAAGAATGAAGCTGGGAAGGCTTCCTACATTGTTAGTCAATAACTTCAGACCTTTCCCCATTTTGGTCTACTAAATACACATCTTACTGATGTAGAAAGCATCATAAAATGTTGGTTTAGGTTTTCTCTGAAGGGGTGAACTGTACAGGCAAGATTGGCTTGCTTCAACTTTGAAAGTAGGCAGCTTCCATTTGACACTACACTGATTTAGAATATTGTCTTTGTAGCAGTCAATATGGTGGGTTTAGGCTGTGCTGTCAATGAACCTAAATAGGTTGTGAGAAAACCATTGTATGAATTTGGGGAAAACAGTACCTGAAGACAACAGGATTGTACCACTGTGACTAAAGATAGAAATCTGGTTACTAAGAAGAATCTGTATTAAAGTCTTAGAGGGATAACAGGACTATGGAGAATATAATATGTGCATTAAAAGAGTTTAACAAAATCTTGTACTAACTAAACTGTGATAGCTGGGAATATAATAGAAGAGTTTGTAGCTGAACTACTGGAAAGCGTTTAACACTATTTGTCAAAACTCTACTGGCTAGCTAATTTTAAGTCTTGTTCACCAGAATTACTGCTAAACACAGTAACGACTGCTTACTGATCCACAACATACATTAATACAATCAAGTGTCTAATTTGTTATTGGGCTGCATAGACTGTGAGATGACAGGCAGGAACCTTTATCTTCCTATATTCCCTCTTGCCCTGTACTGCGTTTAAAGCATTTTGTCTATATGTTTCATTTCAGTGTCATGTCTGCTTATACTTTGAACATGGGTTGCAAGCAGTATTAGGAAAGAAAGAAAAAGAAAGAAAATTATACTGAGAATATCAGACAAGAGCAGAAAAATACCAGAGGAGAAGTCTCCAATCTTGTCAGAAGTCATGCTTGCCAATATCTAGAGCGTATGGTTTTGGAAAGATTATATATTGGACCAGGCTGCAGCTTTGCAACTAATTACTGTACTGTAATAGCACTTACTGTTCTGACCTGTGGATCATAGCCTTGTTGTTCTGTGTGAAAGGACAAAAGCAAGCCTTTACTTCACAATCTTATATCTTGGGATTTTGTTTGTTGTTGTTATTTTGGGTTTTGTTGGTTTTTTGTTTTGTTTGTTTGTTTCTTGGTTTTGTTATTTTTTCTAGCTAGATTACTGGGACACTGCCTATCCTGCCACCCCTTAAAACAAAGGCAGTTCTGGACTCTGGCCTGTAAAGACGTCTTACTCTGAAGTAACTGTGAAGCTGGACTTATGGGTTTCCCTACTCGTGTTCATTCATTAAATCCAGACCATCACAGGCATATTTTTATTTCAGTGAAATAGCTGAAGATTTTTTTCAATGAGAATATTCAAAACATTTTGATTTTCAGGTGCTCACTGGAGAACTGGGCAGTAAAAATACAGAGCAGTTTTCAGGAAGATGCAGTGATTTGTTTTTTAATTGCCAGCACACCAAGTAAGGTTATCAAACTGAAAGACAAACTATACCCTTGTAGGTCTTCTATCTTCACAGTCAGTACAATCTGGTGTTAACCCATCATCACTTTCTCTCTGATCTGGTATGAGTCAGCTGTGTATTTAGTTCATGTTCACAGAACTGCTCTGGATAGACAGTACTAAAGGGAAGCTTAACATTTCTATTGAGCATTAGGAAAATAGCTAAATATTTTTGAATTACAAGATGTGATATTCAGTTATTGAGTGACGGGCTTTCTTTGTAAAGGTCTTGGCAAAGTCCTTTACGCTGCAGAGCACTTAGCATAGTCCTGGCCAGGGCAAGAAGGAAACGCACCTGCAGAAAGCTATACATGTTAACAAGCACCCAGACAAAATTTTCCACATTATACCTCAGCCTCCCAAATCAACAGGTTAATAAAATATTTTCCCTTCTTCCTATTTAGACTGCATTTGACTTTCATCCATGAAAATCCTTCTTAGTCACGAAGCACATCATAGTAACTAAGCTGAAACACATATGCAATTGGTTAGAAAATATCCATTTGGAATACCTTTATTCTGGCATAAGCTTACCACAGACAAACACAACACCATAAATTGATAGATCATCTCTGATAAAAATAAGAGTGTGCTATAATTTAAATCTATTTTTGCTATATAAAAATTGATGCCAAGAGACATGTAGGGGAATACTGCAATATCTGCAATATTCCAAGAATATATTTAAGGTTTCCTTATGGTCATAGGAGGGAAAAAATTATCCTACAAAACCATATGGTAACTTATGTTTTGGATGCTAAAACACTGTCAATGATTTATTAAAGTTATACAAATATCTGGTGCCACTAACCCCTCTACCATGTCTCCCCCCACCCCAAGCTTAACTCTCTTCCTTTCTAATGACTGTAAGACAGGACAGATGGGGTGGTGCTAAACCCACCAAAATTGTAAGTTGGAATAGTGCAGATTAATTGAGAAGGAGGCAGTCCCTTCTTCTGAGTACTCTTTTCAGTCATGAAATCCGCTCCTGGAACACTTTTCTGTTTTGGCCCCTGCTGTACAAAAAAGATATGGACAGACTGGAGAGGGTCCAGAGAAGAGCCACAAAGATGATCAAAGGACTGGGAAACTGACACGTGAGGTAAGGCTGAGAGAACTGGGTGTGTTTAGCCTTGAGAAAAAAAGGCTCACCAACATGTGCTGGTATTTAAAGGGTGGCTACAGAGAAGATGGAAACTCCCTTTTTACAAGGAGTCACATGGAAACAGCAAGGTATAATGGGTACAAATTACTCCTGGGGATATCCCAATTGGACATCTAGTTTGAGTTATGTTTTGCCAAGAAAGGTTGGATCAGATTAACCTTGAGGTCCCTGCCTTCCTGACTGGGATTCTGTGACTCTGTGAAGAGAATTAGGAAAAAATGCAAGTAAACATGTTAAAAATCAAAGCTATTTTCAGAAAATAATTAGGAATTTTAACATAATATGGAGACTATTAAATTTTTCTACATATAGAATGTATTAATTAGATAAAGAAATTAAACAGCAACTGAAAGTTGTTTGGGTATGTACTGTAAATGATCTGCACTAAAGTTTGTAAGTGTAAAGAAGCTTTACTTACTCAAAAGTTGATTTGATTGTTATGCAATTTAAAACAAACGAGCAGTAAATTTGGCCAAAGACTAGGCAGAATGTAACAAAAGTTAAACAGAAGAAATTCATTATAACAATTATGAATTAAAGTTCTAAAATACAGTGGAAAGGGAAGTCAAATATACATATAGTAGAAAATGAATGGCTAGCCGCATTCATACAGATTTCTAAAAATGTATGTGAAAAAGGGAATTTAATAATGATTCATTCCTTGGACGATGACAAATTCAACAGTAATGATGCATGGTAAGATATGTTTAATGAGTATTTTTGTCTTATATTTATATAGAGGTGGAACAATCTATTCATGTCTTGCCTTATCAAAGCAGCAAAATGCAGTTTATTTCAGCAATAAGAGAGCTCTTGAAGACCCCGTCAAGACAAGCTGTTGTAAACAGAGAGATCCAGTAACTTGCATGCAGAATTTCTAGGGATTGATTCAGAAGTCTGGACTTATGGACTTATTTGCTGGTATTTATTGGAATTCTGGCAAAGATCCACTGAAGATATAAAGAGGCCATGTGGGAAAAGAGAAAGTAGAACATCTTCAGCGATTATGGAGCTATTATGGTAATTTTTATCCTAAGCAAATTAATGAAGTGGCTGATACATGAACTGAAGAAAAAAAAAAAGAAAAAGTAATATAATTCAACATGCTATTATTTTTTTTTCAATGAGTTTGCAAGACTGAATAATCACATTTATGCAGCCTATTTGGATTTCTCAGTAGTGTTTGTCTTAAGACTGTTCAGTATTGTTATTTAAAAATAGTATGTCACAAAATTGATAAAACAAATTTAAATTGATTGAAATCTATGTGATAGATCTCAATGTGCAATTAATGAGAATTAATGAGAAGCTATTGACAAAAGAGATTATCCACTTCCAAACCCCTGCCATGGGCAAGAACACCTCCCACTAGACCAGATTGCTCAAAGCCCAATGCAGCATTGGCCTTGAACACTTCCAGGGATGGGGCAGCCACAGCTTCTTTGGGCAACCTGTGCCAGTGCCTCACCACCCTCACAGTAAACAATTTCTTCCTTACATCTAATCAGCAACACAACGAAACTTCCAGGCACCTTGAGTCTAATGTTAAATAAACGCATATTAGGAAGAGGAAAATCAAACTGTAGACAAGTCTAGCATTTGTGGTTGATAAGCAAAGCACTCTCATGGAGTTCAATCCATCCTTAATCTGGTGTTGTTCTGGCTGAAATCATAAAAATAATTCATACCTTCAGAAAGATTTTAGTGCACTCACTAATAACACACCACTGGCAAACTTAAGATGGTGTGATTTCTTTCATCCTTTGGAATATATGAAATAAGTGTCATTTTCAACCATGTCTACATCATCAGAAATCAAAGCTAAACATAGTGCAACTGATGGTAAACATGTACAAACAGACAGAATCTGAACTTGTAGGTAGCCTTTTAGGAGCTGAACATGAGATGGGAAAAAAGCTGAGACCCATATGTATGGTGGGACTTGGCCATGGTCACTAAGACTAATACAGTAACGAAGACAAGATTTAGAATGGCTGTCTTCCTGTTATTCTCTGGTCTCCAGTGTTGAGGAATCTGAATCCAGTAACTGAGAAGCCTTCCTGCAGTTACTCAGCATTTCCTTACATCCCTTCAAAGACAATTGAAGAATCATGAATCTGACTTTTAATATTTGCTTACTTTAACATAGAAGGAACAGGTGCATCCTGGAGAGTAAGGCTTCTCTTACATTGCCTTGTCTTGCTTTCAGTGCCCTTTCCTGTCCTTCTGTGCTCTGCTCTACCTTGAATGACTTATTCTCTCTATCAGTTTTAAGTTATCAGAATGGACAGTATTGCTTTATATCTTCAAGCCAAAAAAGAAAAGTTCTTTTTTAGATTTGGAGCGACATCAATTTGATGGATGGACCACTCAGTGGATAAAGAACTGGCTGGATGGCTGCACACAAAGAGTTGTGGTCAATGGCTCAATGTCCAGCTGGAGACCAGTAAGGAGTGGCGTCCCTCAGGGACTGGTGTTGGCACTGGTCTTGTTTAACATCTTCGTAGCTGACATGGACAGTGGGATTGAGTGCGCCCTCAGCAAGTTTGCTGATGACACCAAGCTGTGTGGTTGGGTTGATACGCTGGAGGGAAGGAATGCCATCCAGAGGGACCTCGACATGCTTGTGAGGTGGGCTGATGCCAACCTCATGAAGTTTAACCATGCCAAGTGCAAGATCCTACACCTGGGTCGGAGCAATCCCAGGCACAGCTACAGGTTGGGCAGAGAAGAGATTCAGGGCAGCCCTGCGGAGAAGGACTTGGGGGTGTTGGTCGATGAGAAATGAACATGACCTAGCTGCAGTGTGCACTTGCAGCCCAGAAAGCCAACCGTATCCTGGGCTGCATCAAAAGCAGCATGAGCAGCAGGTCGAAGGAGGTGATCCTGCCCCTCTACTCTGCTCTTGTGAGACCTCACCTGGAGTATTGTGTACAGTTCTGGTGTCCTCAACATAAAAAGGACATGGAACTGTTGGAACAAGTCCAGAGAAGGGCCATGAGGATGATCAGGGGACTGGGAGCACCTCCCGTATGAAGACAGGCTGAGGAAGTTGGGGCTGTTCAGCCTGGAGAAGAGAAGGCTGCATGGAGACCTCATAGCAGCCTTCCAGTATCTGAAAGGGGCCTATAAGGATGCTGGGGAGGGACTCTTCATTAGGGACTGTAGTGACAGGTCAAGGGGTAACGGGTTAAAACTTAAACAGGGGAAGTTTAGATTGGATATAAGGAGGAAATTCTTTCCTGTTAGGGTGGTGAGGCACTGGAATGGGTTGCCCAGGGAGGTTGTGAATGCTCCATCCCTGGCAGTGTTCAAGACCAGGTTAGATGAGGCCTTGGGTGATATGATTTAGCTAAGGTGTCCCTGCCCATGGCAGGGGGGCTGGAACTAGATGATCTTAAGGTCCTTTCCAACCCTAACAATTCTATGATTCTATGATTCTAATCTGATCTTATTTTCATTTAGAGATGAGAGGTTGCTGTAAATAATTTTGGACTGAGTAAATCATTAAGCCATTTCACCTCAACTATTTCATTGTAGTGTAATTAGCAATGCTAGGTCTTTATTGTAAAGTAATTATAAAGTTAAGTTAGAGGTATTTTATTATTACAAAGAGTAGAATTTTGTATTAGGTAAACCCTTATAAAATGATACAGTAACATGAGAGTTTCTGGTTTTGTTCTGAAGATAAAGTTTGTGTGAGGCACAGAAACATCATTGGTGATGAGATAAAAAGCATCAATCCTGTTATCCTTATATAACTCAGTGTAGCAATTATTTAAGTGATTCAGGAGAGTATCTTCCTTTTTAACATTTATCAATTTCTGTGATAAAAGGGCACTGGAGTAATAAAGAGTGTATATTTCACCAGTGGTTATGAAACCCTGTGTGCCTGAAATAAGTGTAGTGAGTAATGCCAAATGGCATTTGCAAACTTGAACAAACTGAGTCACATATCTTGTAGAAAACAGTGCAACAGACATGACAACCAACTAATTTCGGGCAAAGGACTAGTGAGAACCAATGCAGCTTGATTACTATCCAGCACAACTCAAACTTGAAAGAAGCTTAAAAGAAAATTACCAGAGAATGGTTTTTAAAAATATATAACGTTATTTTCCCTCTTTAACTTTTAATTGAAGATATTATTGAAGTTAGTTTTACAAAAAATCCCCACTGCTCGAATTCTTCAATATTTTTAAAGGAATGCTATTTGTTCATTTACACCTAAGTTTACACCTAAGAACCAAACATATTTACTTGTTTACTTTTCAAACAGAAATCCCTTGATGCTGTGCTACAAATTGAGATTACTGCTAATCCAGAGCCACTCAGAGCTGCGTGGTAAGACATGTTGAGATGTGAAAACTCCCGTAATTCCTGATCCCTTTGGGAGGATCAAATAAGTACTAGCTCTTGATTTCACAGCCTGCTTGGGCATTCTCTGAAAAATAGGCATCTACACCTAAACTGGTTTCTCTTTTTTGTTTGTTTTTTTGAATGGGAAGGTTGGAAGGCTTCCCTTTGGCTAGTCACTCCAAGATCAGAGCTCTCACCTGGGACCTGGAGACACTTGGTGTTGGTGCCTTCTCTGCCTGAAGGCATTCCCCAACAGCCTATTCTGACCACAAGCCTACTAGAATTCAAAAAACAAAAAGAGCCCTCATCTCTTCCTGTTGATCTTCATATTTCATATTTGAAGATCTTTCAGCCTGAAAAAAAGCAGCATGATTTGCAGCCCAGCAGAGCAGTCATTCAATGTGGAGAGGGAAAACAAGTACTTCATTCACCAGCAGCTCCCACTCCCCAGCTTCCCCCAGGGCAGCAGCACCAACCACTCTGAGAGGAAGCAGCTGACCCAGTCTTTCACGGGTGTCCTACTGAACCGGCATGCTGCAAACGCACAGAACAGATTGAACCCTCCGGGTAGTGTAAAGGAATGTTTATCTAGATTTAGGATCCAGATGGGACTTGGCCCAAGATAGGTGTTCAGCTGGTCAGTGCTGTCAAATTCAGATGTTTTTAAAACCTTCAGGCCAAGGAGCTTTTAATCACTAATAGTCACCATTACAGTGTTTTAATCAAGGTTCAGGATTCCTGGCTCCCAAGGTTTTAGAAATCTTTTTGTGGAGATGGGCTTTGGTGATAAAAGGGTTATTTTGATTCAGGCTACAAATTAATATTGTGTCTCCTGCGGCTGTTCATGAAGGATATTTGAAAGTCAGAGGCAAGCATCTAGAATAACCTAGTCCCATCTTTCTGGAAAACCTAAAAGAATTCACATGATTGGGCTTCTTTACCTACAAAGTTGACTCATTCATTGATCCATCTTTTTACTGTTGAATTTCTTGTTTTGCCATATATCTATAGTATTATCTTTAAGTGCTGTTAATGTCTTATTTATATTGCATATGCATATATCCATATATTACTACCAAATGTACTTTAGAAATGATCCAAATATAAAAGATGTATTCAAGGAAGTTTTAAATCACTCCCAGCCATCAGAAAAGCAAATATAATTCAGTTCATGCCTATCAGTAAATAGCAGCTTGAAGACAGTGTTGTGCAAAACAAGCTATGCTTACCATCAGCAGCCCTTTATAAGCATAGACTATCCCAAGCCATATTGTCATGTGGGTGTTTTCGCAGTGCTCCAAGATTGGTCGGATGGAAATATCTCTGCCAGCGGGGTCCGGCTGGAAGAAGAAAAGGTGAAATATTTAGATTCAGATTTCATTTGTATCCACACCTCAGAGGTACTTAAATCTATTATCAGTAGATTGAGGATGTGTAGGATACAGAGTGGACAGCTTTAAACTAGTGATGACTGCCGACCCATGAACCTGCAAAAGAGTACAGTCAGTAGCAAATATCTGAAGAAACAACTGCATGATAGCTACCCCCAGCTGAGGTCACCTTTACTGCAAATCAGAAACAAAATGTCTGAAGTCACTCTATCTTTAACGATGTCAGTCACATTTATCAACTTCAGGACACCTAATTTTTCTACAAGGCAAACAGCTTGAATGCGCAGGCATGAGAATAAATGTACTTAAAGCCATCTGTCCTTTAACCTGAGGTTCTTGTGTCACTGGCAAATAGATGATAAACAATGTATGAAACACTGCTGTGGTTCAGGTGTTTTTTCACTGATAACCATGAGCTAAACCAAAGACCATTTACTATAGAACCCACAGCAACAGAGTAAAAATCATCAAAAATCTGGGAAAAACATGTCCTTTAGAGTGAGTGAACATCAATGAAGAATTTAATACTGCTGGAAGCTTTGCAGGTTTCCATTTATTTTGAAAAAGATATTGTATAGAAGTGCAGAATCAAGACAACTTGCAGCCTATGAGGACTGTTTATGTGAGACAGAAGTTATGATAAAGACTCAGAGAAAACTGTAAGAACCACCCCCCTCAAACTGCTTTTTAAAGGTGTACATTTTATAAGAACACAAGGTGCTTTTCATATGACATACTAACAGATTCTGCAGAATATTCCGGTTGGCTATGTGCGTACATACAGTCTGTTTTACTTTACAGAGAACACTGAAATACTGAAAGCTGTATTTTCTTTCTACTTTGAAACACTGAAATTCAGCTCAGCTAAGATCAACCCAGACCTAACTTTCTGTACCCAACTGGGTACAGTGGGCTTTGCAAATTTCCCTTTTTGATGAATAACTTTTGCAAAATGTCTCATACAGAAATATAATGATTATTATATGAGATAAGGAAAAGTCATGTTTTCACCAACTGAAATGTAGAATTGTATGTGGAAGGACTTCAGAGAGAGCTGAATAATTTCCTAAAGCTTCTTGCTGCCTCTGACGCTGCTATGATTTTTGCTATGGATTTCAGTGGTCACAGCATTAGTCCGTAACTCAAGTTTCTTTTATCAGTCTTTTTGTATGTGAGGCATTGCTCCTGACTTCATATAGTGTAAAAAAATAATGTAACAAATAAGGAGGGTAGGAAAACACAAACAACCTTGTACTATGCGCTGCACAGTCAAAGGATTCACAATTTTCTTTGAAAACCCTGCAGTAGGCAAGACATTAACATTTACAACCTTTTCCGATCCTGGACTTCTGTAGAAACCCTGAACAGGAGAATAAAGATCTTTGATAAAAGGTGTCCTAAATCAAAATAAGATAAAAACCAAGTAGAAGATATTAGCTCTCCCAGAGAGCTTATAACTCCACCATAATGGTTGCTGATGGCAAGCAACCAAACATTAGCTGAAGAATTGAAATGACTGCAAAGATTAAGTGGCATCACAACATTTAAGACGCTATGAATGTTTGTCTGGGGATCAGTTGAACTACCTCATTTTCCTTCATCAGTGACAAAAGCCCACTGCTAAAATCTGGGTGCACTGAAGGGAAAGTACCCTTTCATGTTAAAGTCACATACAGCCTGCTAAGTTGAACATAATTTTGGGTTAGTCTGAGGTAAAGTTCACTTGGCAAATCATTCAAATATAGCTTTGAATGTGTAACTGATGTGTCAATAAGACTGTACTACAGAGAAATTCTTCTGAAATTCCAAACTACACAAAAATTTCAGTGATGTGCTTTTGTGAAACAATAAAATATATAAATAATGCTGACTTCCACCTGGTGCGATGGACAATGTAATGTGGTTTGTTTCCCTTGTGCCTGCATAGAAACCTCCACTCACACGCCACCACTTTTAACCACCTGCAAGCAACTGGAATTATCCCTTATTTTGAAAAACATTACTGAAATGAGAACTCCTACTTGGTCAGTGGCAGATAATATTTTTATTTTCATTTTCAGTATGCGGTCATTCTCTTATGCGAATTTGCTTCAAAACTGGAAAATTTATATCCATTTATTACTCAAAACTGAAAGACCTGGTCAGAAAAATAATGAAATGGAAAACATAACTTGTTTTCAAATATTGTTAGATAAAAAGAAATTCCTATAGTAGGAAGGTTGCCAGATTTTATTAGGCAATGATATTTTTTAAATTATGTTAATTAAAATGGTGCATTCAGATTTCATGTCCTGTGAAGTGCCTAGGGGCAGTAAGAAAAGAGAGAATACTGATTGTGGCATCAGCAAAAGTGTATATGGGGTAGCCCTTCTTCCAATGCACTTCCCAGGTCTGCAAGGTGGCAGTGTTTTAAAGACAATCTTGCTGATGTCTTGTGCGTGTGGAGTTAAGCTTTGGCAGGTAGCAGTAATTTTACAGTGAACTGATTTTGCTGATTACTTATTGGTACTGCAAAATGACATTCCTGCTTTACTGCTTTTAATTTGCCATTCTGTTTCTTCACTGATTTTGCATGAATTAACTAATCACAGCAAAAAGCTGGGTTAAAAAAGCATATGATATTTTCTGATGTCAGAAGAATTTTTAAAAACTCTACAATTACAGCTGAATGGAGCACTTCACTGACCTCTCTAATCATCCACCATTTGTGCACTTTTTTATTGCTTTAGAGAGGATGACAACATAAATGCTACCAGTGATTATATATGTACTGGAAATTTGCCCTTTCCTTTTATAGAAAACAATCTAAATGCCCTTCAGATGTCATTCCTAAAAGCCTGAAGACCTCCTATCTTGTGATTAGGCTCAAGCTTTCCTACCTCTTCTGAAACCTAATGGGGTTTCTGACATTGACATAAATTTCCGGAGTATTTTCAGCAGTTGAACATAAACAGTTTAATCTGTTCACTTCATAAAAGAGCTGTGTATCATCCCCTGTAAAATGCTTGTTTTACATTAGATCTGCTAGGTCTAGAAAGCAACCCAAACCAGTAAACAGACTGCCTACAGAATGTTTATATCTGTTCTCAGTGCATGTTCAAATCCTCATTAGTCAATTCTGTACTTTTGTTGCTTCTTCATTTTCTTTGCTTTTTAGTCTGCTCGTGGGCTGGCAGAAACTCATCGTAATAGGTGAGTGATAATTTAGGTGGGTACTCCAGAGGGAGAACTGAAGTTTAAAACCACCTGGAACCAGCAGGGAAATTTGCAGGAGGGACCCTGGCAGGGGCAATGACAGAGACTGCCAAGTGCCTCCTGCCTTCCTACACGTCCTCAAAATAACTAGGCAGCAATGAGACTCTTGTTTTCTTCACATATCTGTGTATTGCAGTACAGAACTACAGGCTGGTTTAAGCTGCTTTTTGAGAGTGGCCTGTGTGAAGGAAGCGGAAAGGCCATGCTTCAGGTGCAAGTGCAGTTTTCATTGAACAATTATCTCAAATTCCTTTAAGGATTTGGCTTTGCTTGAGGAAACAAATGTATGCAGTGTAATGGACAGCTTTCCTTGTCTCAGGCTAAGGTGTGAGAAGACAGAGCAAACCACCCTGAGGCACCTGTGCCTTCTAGGCATGATGTTACTTGATCCATGTATGTCAGCTCCTACCTCCATTATTTCATCTATAACTACAATTTCTTAGTGGCTATTATACTATGCAAAATCCTTCTGTAAAAGACCCCGTGGGGGGGGGAAGATATTTATATGAGGATTAATTTATCACTGACTTATTTTGTGTCTTTATTGCTCTTCCTTCTTTATAGCTCTACATAGGTCTTAAAAGGAGAAAGCATCATGAGGCATTTCATCCAGCAAATCACAGAATCCTTAGGGCTGGAAGGGACCTCTGAAGATCATCTAGTCCAACCCCCACAAAAAACTGTCTGTGAAGAACAGACTGGGCCACCACACAGTATCCAGAAGAGCTTGACCTCCTAAGGTACTTCTACGTGCTCACTTCTTCAGGTCCCATTGTTGGTACAGCAGGTGATCCTTATTTATGGAGTTGTGGTGCTGCTGTGTAACATAGCTCACAGGTGGGAGATCTCAGCAAGCTTTCTGAGAAACATCACAGCAGATTTCCAGTATGACATTTTGTCACTTCTGCAGCTGCAGTTTCGTGAGAAAATCAGAACATTAGGGCTCAGCCTTTTCCAAAGATGGATACGAAACATAAGATAAATAACTGCAGCTTCTGTTTACTAGGTTTAAAATAAACTGTACAGTTCCCATAGTACAGAAAATACAGGATCTTCAGTCACACTGTTAAAATGGCCTTCGTATGCCATCCCACTCTCTGTTTTATTTTCTTTTTAAACAGCTTTCATCTAACTGGCATAATGACTGTATACTATTGCTAGTCTTCAGCATGAATTAGACGTCTCTGGCATTTTCAATTCGGCACATTTAACAGTCAAATGGAGTTCCAATATGATTTCTTATCTGAAAAACCAGACTTTGCTAAATTAGAAGATCATCCTTAATTCCTTTTAAATTCACACCCCCCCAACCCCCCAGGTATAAATATATTTAGTTTATACTGCAAATTCTGTACAGGTGTTCCACAAAAGGATTTCAACAATTTTCACATGCACTTTGTTGTAGCTAGGCTCTCAGTTATTGATGAAAAGAGAAAGAGAAGGATCAGAGGCTGTCTACTTTTCAATTTCTTAATAATTTGAGGGTATTTCTAGAGGAAAACAACTGTGATATGGAAAAGAGATTTGCCAGGAAATGGATCCTTTTATTTATTTATTTTTTACTTTGTGTATTCATACCTGCCATGAATGCAAAATAGCAAATGCAATGCTATGCTGGAGTAGATCACTTGGATTGTCTTCCAACTAAAAATTTGCTAGACAACTTAGAATAAAACATTGTTTGTCTTTGATCAACACTGAGATTGGGTTCAGATACGTTATGAATCAATTGTATGTTATATAGTAGCTCAGCCAAGTACAAAATTGTTCCTGGATTCTTGCAGTCCAGTGACCAATTTCATTTCTCTTCAAGATTAATTGAGAAGTTTGGTCACTTCTGTAATACTCTAATGATTCAGGACAGTGATTGATTTAAAGACTTTTCCTTTATGTATTTTTCTTTGATTCAGATTCATGGGGCAATATGATCATGGGACAGAAAATCAGCTTTTAATTCTGAGCACAGTACTATTTCATATAAAAAGGGCTGTTTTCCAGTATAGAAATGCAGGATTCTGTTAATAAAAATGCAGCCTTCAAGTAAACAACTATCCTTACACCCAGCCACTCCATGACTCCTGCATAAGAAACATAAAAATTCTCACCTCATGAGACGGTAAAGATGAGGTCCTAAGCAATCACAACGTGCAGTGCATCCAGCATGCATGCCTGATGCTCTCTCATGCAGGTCCCAAGAAGAAAATTATTTTACACTTGAATTTAGATACATTTTTTTCAAATCAGTTAAATAATATTATTTATATTTTTAAAAACAGTTACAGTTGATGACTATTGTCTAAAACTACCGGTGTTATCAGCATTGTTCTCAGGCTGAAAGTCAAAAAAACAGGAATGCACCAGCTACTAAGGGTGAGAAAAATGACTGCTACTGCTGAACCCAGGATAACTATCAATACATAACTGCATCAAGATAGCATGCTATATCAGTTTCCACCTGAATAGAAAACTTCTCATGAGGATCAAAAATTTAGGAATGTTACTTTTAATTTTTTTTTTCCCATAATCTGAGGTGGAAGATAAAATTTTATTTCATGAAATGGTTAGAGCTGTTTCAGCCCAAAATCTGTGGATTTGTACCAGAGCAATGGATTAATGCTCATGGCATTATCAGAAAGGGAGCTGTTGCCTCATTTCTCATTTCATTGCCTAGGAAGTCCGAGAGGTATTCAGCCTGTTGTGCCTTACTTCTTTGAGTTAGTTAGAAAAAAACATCTTTCTTTCCAATAACTATGATCACTAAAAATTCTCACTCCAGTTTTTATTGCTCCAGAGCTAGATTCAGTGCTTTTACAGTAAATGTCAAATTAGAATTAGGAATTTCTTAAACTCTAATTCTATTTATAATTTTAAATTGAAATTTACTAGAAAATATGTTAAAGAAAACATTCTCCATTTGATTTTTTTTTTAAAAATGACCAATTTCAATAAATTTAATAACTTGAAATCATATTTAAAATCAGGTTTGTAATTCTTTATGATATCCCCTTGCAAAGTTATTTCAAATGAAAATGTGTGATTTTTAGGTTTAAAAAACCTAAAATGACCTTTTAAAACTGTATTTATTCATATTAATTATAGAGACTAAAGATAAATTACTGGCATTTCAAATTGATGCAAAACAAAAACCAAAACTTGCTGTGTTTTTTCATAGTTTTAGAAACCTTAATTTTAACTTAAAGAAGATTCCTTTCCACTTCAAATATGTTAATGAATGAGACTAAGGATTGCCCTTAACGTTTCCAGTGGTTCCACAGTGGTGAAGAGTACTGCAGCAGTGCAGTATAGCAGTATTATTTTAAACTATAGACCCACTGCTTATGCTCAGGTGGGAATTAGGTGGGACAGCCGTCAGCCTTTGGAGCAGCATGCCCTGAACAGGAGTGTGCAGTTCAGCAAACAGTATGCACTCAACAGGAGTGGCTCGGTGGAGTTCTCCAGAGGAAGATTTGCACAGAGCTACAGTATGAAGCGATTCAGAATGCAAGGTTTCTCACACAGATCTCCATACACCCCCCTGCCTCTGTGATGTGAAGTAAAGGATATTTTGAAGTTACCCAGGGTGATTTTAGGTTATTTCCTGATTCAGTTGTTTTCTTCCTCTACTGAAATTCAGCTCCCACTCCACCTCAGTCAATGGACACTTCAAAAAATTAACTCTTCCAACAGCTCAGAAGAAATCCTATTTATCCTGTAACTCTTAAAAAAACCTTCATTTCAAATGGTATTGTAGCATAGCATACTTATGGGACAGTAATTCTGTAATGGTTGCCTAACTAGAAATCATTGCACAATGAAATAACATTTGATTGAATACCAACCTGCATGTCCCTATTTTTTATCTGATCACTTTTTTTTTCAGTCTGGTTTTCTAATACATGGAAAAGATGTGCCACATAAGCCAAGGATAAAAGTACTAATACATTTTGGGGTTTCAAGAATATTAACTGCAGTTATTTTATATGACTCAGTTGCTTCAAATACAGAATCCAAGTCTAACTTTGTAAGTGGATGAGAGTGAAGAAAGACACTAAAAAAAAAAGAAAACACGTTAGAGATAATCACTGTAACTCCTGGTAATACAATCACAGTGATAGTCACACTGTAATATCTTTAAAACAAACCTACTTTTTATCTCTCCATCTGTCTCTTGTACAACTAATTCCATAAAGCAGGAAATATAAATACTGTAAGTTAGTGTGATTTAAAGATGATAAAATGGCAGAACAGCTATTTATAAGTCTTTGTATTTTGATTATGTCCATGCAGTTACCCATAAAGAAAATCTCTCAGCAGCATTATATATAGCATCACTTAACTTAATGATTTTTATTTTACTGTTGTGGTGCTTCATTTTTGTTTAAATGAAACAGCTTTTTGAGACCCAAAAGGTTCCCAGAGATTTACTGATATTTTTATTAATATCATCCCTTAGTCCAGGCAGTTTCAGTTTTTTGCATTAATGGAAAATGCAAAATAATGGATTAGACTGAGTAAAGAAACCCCTGTGATCCCTGTAAACAAATACAGACAAGCAAAGAAAGGGAAAAGGCAAAATTCTCTTGCATCATGGAGTGGTTCAAACAACTGTGACTAAGTCTCCCCACTCTGCACCCAGCAGTCTCTCCAGTAGAAATTTTACATTGTGTTATTTCCTCAGAGAATGTTGCCCCTATTACTTATATAGGGACTGGCTAACGAAACGTTTCTGTGTTCTGCATGGAGGCAGACTTAATAAATCATTCTTGGCAGTAAAACGTGTTTTCTTGGAAGAGAAGGCAAAAGGCCAAGATACATGAGAAAAGCAGGTTAGAGGAATGAAGACCTTTGTTACCACCCAGACCCTCCTGCACTGCACAGTCTTCCATAAATGTGCACTTCCTGGTATCAGCTTCACAAACTGAGGAAGATTATTTTCCTCTCCTGTCCTGTGAAGCTGCCCAGAATTGTGGCTGACAAGCAGGACTTGCAGCTTCTTTCATTTGTCTTTTTTCCTTACAAGATTGCCTGCTACACTGGAGACCATGCCAGCCACTCTTGTTGGTGTTTGGAGCAATTCAATACCTCCTTGCTTACTGTAATGGAAACAGACAGCATTAATGTGGAACTACAGCAAGTGTGTAAAGGAGAACATTAGAGCAAAAATGCAGCAGGCAGCCAAAGACAAACACGAATGAAGACAGAGGCTCTTTTTGCAGCTAATCTGTCATTGAGTAGGCTTTGACTTGTAAGCAAGGATACGACTTAGTGCTCCTTCTGTGGCATTTAGAGAAATAGGATTTAGCACTTTTCCTGTAAATAAGTCAGGTTTGCACCCAGCAGCTAACAGAACCTATCATCCATTGCTCTCCCAATAAGAAAAATCTCTCAGGTCCCCAGTTCTGCCCAGCCGTCTGGGACAAGAAGGGAAACAATCTCACCTGTTATGTTTGTGTTTAGTGCTGTAATTCCTTTGATTTATGGATTCTGACAATATTTATTACTATGCCTATTTGCATTGCAGTGACAACAACAACAGACACTGTGTTCTTGCCGAAAGTGAAAAATCCATTCCTTAAGAGGATTTAAAAACACACATTCAAGGTGGAGGAGAATAAAGAAACATAAAATAGGGTTGTTATGGCATTTTCAGATGCAAACATCAGTTGGGACCACTGTTCCCCTATGCAGGCACTGACGAATATATTCCTGGCTGTGGCAAATAAAAAGAATAACTCCTCAACATGAACGAGATTTTAATTTCCTCACCTGTTCTTTTATACTCTCCAAAACGGTTATATGACAGTCCGTCATCCAACTAGTGAATGATTTTGCTGATATTTGTATGAATGAACTAAGACATAATTCAGAAAATGTTGTATTAAGTGCAAGCCTTTCCTTTGGTTTGAAAAATTTTGAGCAAATCTTTAATTCATAAATGCTAAGACAGCTTAAGCGTATTCTCATAATTACATCACAATAGTTGTAGCAGAAGCACCCACATCTCCTCCAAAGTCTCTCTAGAATTAGGTGATTCAACTTCCCCATCACAATAATTGCTCTGTCTAAAAATCAACTCCCAATTTCTTGTTGACAGTCAAATGTAAGGTGCATCATAGTATATGAAAGTACATGAAAAGATTTGTCTCATAAGAATTTTGAACATAATTTTTCCTACCCTGAAACAGTAGCAATGTCTCAGATATAAGCATTTTTACATGCCATCATCCAAAAAACTGAATGGATGAATAAATCGATAAAGGTCAGGTCAACAGAAATATTTTGATTACCTCAACAGATTTAATTTGGTTTTGAACTTTTAAAGCTGTTAACCTTATTTGATATAACCTAACTCCATTTTGAAAAGAAAGGTCATTTTGAATGAAGAAGAGATGTTCTTTAGTTAACAAAGGTCAACAAGAACATTTTTGCACTTTTCTTCCAAAACAATTCTGCATGGGAAAGCTCACTGAGACTGTCTGTTTCTTACAAGTAAATAAATCTTAAGACTACTCAATGTCTTCTAAGAAAAATATCTCAATACCTAAATTAAGGAATATTATCAGCAGTAAGATTCTAAATCAATGGTCTTGACAGATTTCTTATGAAGATTCACACTTGAAAGTATAACTGATCCTATACTAGAGCAGAGTGACACCAATGAATGAGCCACACACCTTTACAACTTTTACTGGCATAATTTTGCCAGCAAAGCCTACAGTCTGGGGGTGAGTATAAGTGACTAAAGGCACACAAAGCATGCCTTCATCTTTGGTAGAGTCCTGCTTCAGCTGTCAAAGATGTAGCACTCAACAAACTAAAATTACTCTTGGAATCTTAAATAGATTACTTTCCTGCCATAGGAATCTGAAATGAGGCTTAAGATTCCATAGTTATATTGGCATTACAGTTGAATGAGACTGTTTTGATAATTGTCTCATCTTGAGCAAAACACAGGATGTAGATTTCTCTTGCATTAACTTCAGTTTAAAATGTAACAGCACTTTCAGAAAAAAACATTTAGCGTTGATGAACATATACAACTCTCACTGAGTCAATTCTGATGACTGCAAAAAAAATTGGCCTTCATTTTGCTCCTTATCTCTAAAGTGAATTTACTGTCAGGTTCCTTTAGTCCTTACTATGTTTTGTCTAATGAATTGAAAGGCTACATAATAAAATTCTGTTCATATGTATAGATTTTGGCCCAATAAACTCTTAATGTAGTCCTTGATAAGCTAAATATTGAGCTCTTATTGTTATTTTAGTCTTGACATGTTTTATATTTCTTTAAAAAAAATCTTACTTCTCTTCACTGGGCTATTGGACCAGCATGTTTCCTGAATTCCAAAGAGTGGAAGACAGCACACTGTGCTGGTTGCGGTTGCCCTGGAGCCATACGCAGGATTAATAGCACTGTAACACCCCAGGTTAAGTTCAATCAAAGTATATGTATGAAACCTGAAATACCAGAATATTTCTTAATTTCCCTTTTCTCTAAAACCTATAGAAAAGAAAATAGATAATTTTGAAATCTTATTCACCCGGTATTTCTCCTGATTTCATAGGAATAGTTGACATGAGTAAGAATCATTAACAGTTGCACTAAGCTCCCTTGAAAGTTACATGCCCCCAAAACACAAAAAGAATAGCAGTTACAGAAATTTTTGATTTTTCCATCATGTCTTTCTTCTACGAAATAGCTATTTCAGTGTTGCCACTTCTATTGACGTTATTCAGTGCAAAGCAGGTAGTCATGGGAATTTATTCTTTCTCTCAGTTCAGTAAAACTTCTATGCAACGTTTTTCTTAAATAATTTATCTTCTTTCAGCATCTGTCAGGTCAGATTTCATTTAACACAAGCCTACCACACGCTTTAAATGTTGCAGGTCCTTTGCTCTGGTATACAACAGAAGAATTTTCAAGAAAGCAAGTTGATATGAAACAAAACCTAGCAACCATAAAACCAATTTTATATTTCCATAGAATTGTTTTTTACATTGTAAGCTCCATATCATGCAGTTGATTTTTTTGGCTTTTGTAGCATATGCTTGATATATATGTAGTACAAGCAAATAACTCTGAACCTACTCTACCCTGCAATTCCTACATCTTCTTGACAAAAGTAGTACATTTGCTTATTTATAAGATTATGTTTCAGTGAATTCTTATATTAAAGGATCTGGAAGAGACAAATTGCTTATTTTCAAACCAAAGATTTACAGGAAGCATTGACCTGCAACCATTATCTGATGTATTTTTGCATTTTTTTCTATAACTAAATAGACAATGTATATCATTAGCTATACACTTTTTCTCTTATCTCATGAACTTTAAGTTGTCTTAGTACATACGGATGATCCTACCTACAAGCATCTTCCCAGTACAGATGTGTCAGGCATCTGTATGTTTCAGGAAAAAGGATTGTTTCAGGAAACAGGATTATTTCAGGATCCAGTACTGGTAGCAAAATTTGTAACCTTTACTGGCTTTGATGGTTCATTGAGGTGGTTATTTCTGAAGTAAAGTGTTTACACCATCCTCTGAACCTATATCCATCATTTTTTCAATTACTTTTTTAGGAATGCCTATTACATAATTTTATTTTAGCAGATGAACATGTGTGATTCTTCTAGGACGCTTCTAAAGATGACATGAAAGCCCTCAAGAACTCTTTCTCAGCACAGCCCCCAACAGCTTACATTTACACCCAAGTTTTCATTTCTGAGATCAAGGCACTGAAAAGAAACAGTAAGTGGATTTGTGCCTTTGTTCTTGGTACCGTTTTCAATGCTCACTGAGAGACAGCCAGAGGAAAGATAAGCACAGGCTGACAGGCAATATCAGCGTGAGGGCAGGAAAGGCAGCCTATTTCTGAATGGTGATGCTGGTGTCAGCTAAGTTTGTCTGACCTGGCATTCACCTCCTCTGTGGTACCCACTGACAGCCAGTAACCTGTCACACATTCCAGGACAAACTTCTGTTTGAGCTACCAGAGCAATAGACAAGATTTTAGGAGAGGCAGAAGTTGCAGCCTTCTGGCACTTACACTGGAATGTGTGCTGTAGTGCTAGAGGACTTCCTTGGAGCAGGGCCAGCCTAAGTAGCTGGGTAAGATTGAGTAGCAGCAGTATGACCCCAGGAAATCTCAGCTTTGCCAATGTGCTTTAAGAAAGTAAGGAAAGTGCATAATGTTCTGCCACAGAGCTCTTAGTTGATCTTATCCAAAATAAACCCACACTGAGGATCTTTAGAGCAGCTATGGCAAGAGCCAAAGGATCCAGCTTGGCAAGGTAGATGTCTTAGCTTCTCTGCTGGAAGAAGCTTTCCTTACCAATGAGAAACTGAAGCTTGAGCTTGTGTTCACAACTCATCTGCAGCGTGAAAAAGTGTCAGTGGTGGCAATTCTTTGTCATTTGGTTATCTATACAGCAGAGCAGACTTTTGGTAAATTAATCAGAAGGTGAAATAAGAGCGTCACAAATACACCAAGGATAGAAACATTTGGAGAAATTATGAGATCTGATGGAACAAACAAAATATTGAAAACTTCAGAAGACTGAAACATCAGAGCACTTTGTTTTAAGAAGACTGTGGGGAAGAAGTTAAATGGTGGTGGAAATGTTCCCTTTTGCCTGCCAGACTAAGAAAGAGAGGAAGGGACTAAACCAGGAAGAGGCCAGGTATTCCTCCTGAATAGCATCTCCTGCTACTGTCTGCAACAGATAGTAGAGCATGGTCTGACTCAGCATCAGTCCTATACACAGTCCCCCAGTTAACAAATATAAGCAAAATATAGAAAATAATTCTTTCCATAACTTGATCAATATCTAAAAATGAATTTTATCTTTTAATGAACTTTATAGAAGTTACTTTTCTTTTTAAAATGTGTTTGTGTAAGTAAACATGTATTTCCATGGCAACAAGGCCTGATGTTCCCACAATCACCTTGACATTATTTTATGAATACATCAGACATTCAATACAACAAATTAAACAATAATAACTATCAGTTAGAAATGGAAAACTGCTTTCTTGGAAGGTGGTTGCAAGCTGTGAAACTCACCTTTATATGAATCAGAAACTACATTATTATTTCAGAAATAGAAACTCCTATCAAGGCAAAATACAAGTGCACTGTTTTAATCTTGACTTAACAAAAACTGTCTCTGTTAGCTTGAAAAAAACCCATCCAATGTTCCCATCCAGGGAAGAATGGACAATGAAAGACATATGACAGTTATTCGTACACTTCTTTATGAATAAACAAGTGTATCCACCATTGAGCAGTGCTGGGATATCATCAGTGGGATGAACAAACGGAAAAAATTGAGTGGACCCTGATTTAGCTAACCTGTTAAAACTCCAAGATTTACATATTACACAGAGTGAATAAGTAGCATGGTTTGTTTACATACAGTATAGGGATTAGAATATCTATTGTTCATGAAAAATTTTACAAACAGCACCAAAGAAAAGTTTCAAAGTAGTTATCTTTTTGATTCTTTTTTTTTATTTTTGGGGAGGGAAGGGAGACAATAAACTGAAACAAAAAAACCCAAACCTCATTTCAGAATAAGTTTTCATGTTTTTACCTGGACTTTTTACCAGAGTTAGAAGTTATATGAACCATTTCCTTACAGACAGTTTAAGATAGCTTTTCTCAGTTGAGTAGTATGATATTCTACAAATAATTCTCACTGTAGTAATTTGGGCAATGTGTGGAATAAAGTATAAATAAAAATTATAAGGATATCTGAATCTAGTGCTTAAAAAGCAGATAGTCCACACTACCCAATTTGCATGTTAAATAGTACCTTAGTACTGTATGAGCAAACTGTCACAACCTGGCCCTGTGAGTTGAAATTTTTATGGAGGCATATTAACCTCTAATTCTTCTTTAAATACCTTTTTTTTTTTTTTTTCACCCGAATAAACGAAGTGTGTGGTATCTCGATTACTATATCTGCTATATATGACCAAATGAAAGGTTTTAATTTTCAATGGAGCATATTTAAATACACTGAGTTCAAGTACTGCACCAAATATAGGAGTCGCAATTTGAATTGAATCAAGCAACCACGCATCTAAACATTGAGATAAGTATTGTTCACACGTGAATCAAGCGAAACCCGAGGACCAGTGCTTTGTGACATGCAATAACAGCTTTCTCAAAAACACTCTGATCTGTATTAGCTGTGTAAAAACTTTCGTTTTAATTAAAAAGTATATTCTCATGATGCAGATGTTAGAGTTTAGTTTCTATTCTCAACATATTTTTATGAATATGACTCCTGATTCTCTCTTTAATAGGTTTTATGTCTGCCAAAATAGTCTCGAACGAGTCCAGTACCATTTCACTCCATGATTAAAATCATTTGCCTATGCCATGGTTACAAAGACACAGCACGTAGTATACAGACTGAAATAAAATCCACCAGGTACCATTTGTTGCTTTTGGATTTTTTTTGCCAGAATTTTTTACTTGGTGAGGACTTAATATAAATTTATATCTGAAATTTCCCGAAAACATCTGCCTATATGGACATAACGGTATCTTTACTGGCATTGCCCAGACCAGGATGTGGGATTATCTGCACATGTGACTGGCTATCTTCAACCTTTAACATTCCAGTATTATCTAAATGAAACAATAAAAATAGAAATAATAAATACAGAGATGAAGGACATGACTGAATATCCTCTTTTTTACCATTATCATGCCACTTATTAACAAATGATGAGCACTCACACCTGTACAAAATCGTGTTTAAAATGGCTATGTTAGCAGGTGCGGGCTGTGGTAAACAAGCTATGATGTTATTAAAGCTATCCATTAAAGTCACTGCTCAGCAGGGTTAATACTAAAACGTGCAAAAGGGTGCATTTTTTTAGCTCTGCAGATAAGTGTAATTGAGAATATATTATGATTTTGGATCCAGTGTCCATGTCTAAAAAATGGATTGCCATAGTTGTTCTTGTCACCCAGCTTCCAGGACAGGGAGAGTGCCTACTCTAGGTATACCTTCCCTAAATGGGAATCTTATTTTTCATTTTAGTGTAGTCAGGATTAACATGTGGTCTTTTGCTTTTTTCAAGCTTAATGGGGTTCCTACAACTGCAACTACTTTCAGTCAACATCCGTATCACTTTCTGTGCTAAGCATGCCTATTCAAATAAAGTTGTGTGGCCTGAATACCCACCAGTGGCTGGAGCACATTAAGCAGACTTTTGGAGCACAGCCAATTTAGTTTCACTGAGAAGGACATCAGTTCTTGTCTTCATCTCTGAGAGCTATTCCAGAAGAGCATTCCCAAATCAAAACATTGACCCAGGCAGGCACAAAGTTCCTTGGGGAGGGAAGCCACCTCATACCATAAATAAGTTAAGATGCAGATTGAACTGCATAGCTTGCATTACCAAATGTGCATGTTTGTATGTATCTACAGTTT
Organism: Pezoporus flaviventris; assembly: GCF_033815535.1. NCBI lineage: Eukaryota > Metazoa > Chordata > Aves > Psittaciformes > Psittacidae > Pezoporus > Pezoporus flaviventris. The sequence continues at coordinate 62,963,981 of NW_026892555.1, forward strand.
CATATGACATTTCTCTGACTTTTTTATTTAAAGAGGAAACTGACATTTAAGAGGCTGCAAGTTAAAGATTCAGTTTCTCTTTTAATTTGCATTAGAATGCTAAACTATAATTTAACAACAAGATCAAAACAGAAAACAGAAAACCTAATCACCTTACAAAAGCTCTTTCAAACATGTAGAGATTCAGAATGTTTCTGTAAATTGCAGTCTTCAGGCTGATTAGACATTTGCCATGACAACATGACCACAGACAGAAACCTGGAGGGTTATTTTAGCTACATCCTCACTCTAAATCTGTGTTTTTTAGTGTATGCCAAAAAGTGATAGCACTGTATTTTGTATGGTAAGCCTGATTTGCAAGTGTAGCTCCTATGTACGGTAATACAGAACGCTAGTAATTCTTGGTAGCTCCTTAGAGGTACTGCATCCAACCAATCACTTGTGATATATAATATGCACAGGTACACGCATGCACTTGCAAGAACTCCAGGACTTACTGAAGATGATCAAGAGAGAAGCCAATATGCTTTCTTCTCCTTGGTGTACACAGCTTACACAGTCAGCATGTGGAGCACCTAGTAAAAAGCAAGGCCACCAAGGATTCTTTCTTACAACCAAAAGAGTGTCTTGTGGAGCAACTGGAAAGTTTTGGAGTATAATGCAAAGCGCATACTTTCAAATCCTTAGTCTATGTTAAATCCACAGTGCATGGAGAATGGGGGTAAGGGAGTGGAATTTAGCAAAGTGTGCTTTCCTGTCTTTTTCACTTTATATTTACATCTTCTGAAGAACATCTGTAGCTCAGTGGACAGACTGTTGGAAGGGCAACATAATATCAGGCTATTCACATATTCCAATTTCAGGGAATGATGAGGTCAGCTAGGGCCGGCCACGTACTGTGATCTTTTGTGGTGGAATGCAGGGCCTTTCTAGAAGGGACTCTATATTCATCTTGTTTGCCCATAGCTGGCAAAACTGTAGTGCTGTGAGTGAAGATAGGATAGCTGGTGATACAACTAGCTCAGGCCCAAGTTCCTGTCTTGTCCTGAAGTTTGCATAGAAATACTTCAGTATTCAAGTGTGGGCTTTGGTCTGCACTCAAAATAAAGTATAGATATGCCAGTGGAATATTCCATTCACAGATCTGAACAAAAAAAAAATCCCATGTCTTATCTTCTGCTCTGTGTTCATGTATATGGCTTTTCCTCCAGCATATGTCCCTGATTCCCAAAGTGCTGGGTATACTGAAAATTTATGCATGCTTTACATTTAATTTAAGCATTCCCATAGCAACTGCTAGGTTTCAGAGTGTTTTACTTTTCTTCCAAGATCCAGAGTATACCCTTCTCAGAACAGTTTCCAAGGTTGTGTTTAGCCACATTCATATGACTTTATACAATTCAATTTTCAATGAAGATTACCATATCACTTACAAGAAGCAAGAGTTTTAATAAACAGACTGTTTTATGACCTCTTCCATCTTTCTCTGTGTTTAAACAAGTAGTTCTGCATCAAATGTAGCTAATGAAGACTGGTTGTTCAGAATCAATGTTTTTGACTGATAGATACAGGACTTAGTAAGGTCCAACTCCCAGCTGACATGTTCTTCACTCCTGGAATATCTCAAAGATGTGTCTCCCCCTCTCCTTCTCTCTCTTTCCCTTTCTCTCTGTCTTTTACATAGATCCTCTACTGTCAGGAGAGTCTGAAGGATGAACATGGTTGCCAAAGGCCTGATATTCATAATGACATGAAGATAGGTAAAACAAACATATGACTGTCTGTATGCCGAAGTCTGGAACAAAATTAAAGGGACTTGAAATGAGGTATGGTGCACCTAGCAGTAATGCATTGACCCGTACTTTCATATGGGTGACCTTAAACCACTTTAAAAAACATCAGATTCAAATAGGAATAAAAAAATACAATACAGGTAAAAAGATAAAATACATATACAAATAAAGGAAAACAGGGGAGGTGTGGGAAAGAACATCTTTCTTGCAAATATTCACTTACTTCTCATCTGCATTTTGCCTTTCTAAATGCCACTTCTGAAAAGGATTCCATAATTGCAACCTATTCTTCCTGTTCCTTTGCTGTCACAATAGTAAACTTTCATCCCATCTGATTCCTGTTCCACAGCCACAGCTGGTCAGCATTCATCTTTTATACTGGTATACCTCCATGAACAGTCAGCATAAAGCACAAATCTAATGGAGGTGAATGAAGATTTTAAGTTTGACATCAGGTTACACACACATCACCTTCATTTTGTGCAAGTAGCAATGCCCAAGCCAAGTGGTGAACAAGCATCCTGTTAGGCAGCAACCTGATGCTTTACTTGCCTGGTATGTCACACAAACCTGAGTTGCTATGTAAACAGCAATAAATAGCAGAGAATTGGGTGGTGGCACATTTGCCTTTGCCACTTGCACATTTCTTCCAGTCCCCTTACTTTCATTCTAGGAATCAAGCGAGGCAGTAAAGAGATTCTCAGTACTCTCAGGATCCTGGCAGGCTCCAGGATATAACCATCAAATAAATCAATTAATTTATCCCTAATGTAATTATCTGCTTTAGATGAAGGGTGATTTCAGCTTTCTGAATTCACTTATAAGATCAAACAGTTATCCTAATAAGTTTATACTGTTCTAAAGACAATAGTATTCTCAGCGGCCCTGGTACAACTCCAGTGGCTTGAGCGGAGCTGCTGTACACTTACATAAATGAGAGCAGCTTTCAGTCAGGTAGCAAGGATTTCATTTCTAATTAAAAAATAAGTCTTCAGATATAAAGCCTACCATTACAATTAAACTTTTGTTGGATCTACAGTGAGTTTGCAACTGTAACATTGAAATGATATTCAATCTGTGGATAGACATTTCAATAACAAATTCAAAATCAAAACTGTTTCCCCTGTTTTTCATGCCCAATCTGTTGCTATTGTAGGTTGCAATGTCCTTGGGAGCAGGGACTATAGGTGAGGATCACAGCAAGAACCTAGGATATTAAATGTTACAACTCAAAGATCTGCTGCCTTGGGGCTTCCTTTTGGAAAAACAGGGTAAAAAAGAGGAACAGTGACAGACAGGGATTCATAAAAACTGACCACTTCATTACAGGAATGTGGCATTCTCAGCTCCTGATCATGTAAAAGAAAGGCCAAGGTACTTTTCCAAGAAATGTAATAAAAGCCAGCAGAAAAATTGATATATGTTCATCCTATATTCCCATAGGTTATTGAAGAGACTACTGCTGCTGTGATATCTGTTTTGAGTCCTTTAATGCAGACAATGTGTCCAAGAGTGCAAACAGAAGATCAGATGGGGGAGCGCTCAGACTGTGAGTGGAGGCGCAGAGAAACCTGGCTACTCAACAGCAACCAAGGCATAGACAGTTCTCCCTTAGAAATGGCACTTTGGCATCTGAAAAGTGTAAAAGCTAGAATTTCAGAAGCCTGAAAGGAGAACTGGAAACTATACTAAGGTTGTGAGAAGGTTGATTTTCACTTAGGTGCCTATGAAGCATCTAGGCAATTAATAATTCAGATTAATTTGGGATCCTTACCTTTTATTCACACATACCTCCTGCAGTGATTTGCCTGTTGCTGGCTTTCCAAGAAGAATACACCACCATGCAATAAATAATGCCAAAGCATAACCAATGCGCCTGCTGCCACCAGCCCTTTTTATTCTGCTTCCCTTGCCACTGTCGATATTTTCCTGTCCAAAGGAGATCCCCTTGTTGGCTCTGAACATTTTCTATGTAGCTAATTGATTTAATTCCTTGCATTCTTGGCATCTGTGGGACCTTCTCTGTTTATGATTTCCTTATTTTGTGGTGGTGGAGGCAAGAACGAAACACCCAGGTTGCTCTGAGACTGAGAAAATCTGGGAAGCCACATTGGTTGTGATGTCTGGGGTGGGTCAACCCATGGGAAGCCTCTATAAGCTGACAAGCAATCCTTAATCTGCAGCATGTGGGAAAGGGAAATAGATGCCTGAGAGAAGGTTGTAACAGTAAGACTACAGAAACCTGGTAATAATTGCCTACTGCTTCCAGAGCTCCCCAAGCCAAACAAAATATATCATGTTCAACTTCAAAACTAAATGGATGTTCAGCCCATCTGAAACACAAACTTGGCAGGCTATAATGATGGTCTCTAAATCATAAAAAGTACCGAACATATAATACCAAAAGAGATAAATGGCAGCTGAAGCTAATAAACTGTTAGCAATGTATTATTTTAGCTATCCACATATAGACTGGTCAAAAGTCACGCTGGGACAAAATTTAGAGAAGAAATTTCTTTACAAATTAGAAGACTGCCTAAAGCAAGACCTAGTTCTAAGTACTGAGAAGAAGGCATGAATCTCAGCAACAAAAGAAGAAATTACTTCAGCTAGAATGAATTTGGACATTATTATTCTAAAATCATAAAGGCTACACAGATTAACAGCAAAAGAACCAAAGGTAGTAATTGATTTAATTATTTCAGTTCGTGTTTATTTGCCACTCAGTTCTCAGTCCTAAAGCTAGAAGCAGAAGTTCATTTTAGCAGTAGCTAGAGTTGAACCTTAAATAATAATTAAAAGCAATTTCCTTGGAGGAGAATAGATAATGATACAATGCAAATCCTATTTATATCTATCATGAAAATTCAAACACATTTCAAACACAGCCATTAGAACTGAAGAGCAAATGAGTATATAGACACAGGAATACATAGCAGGCAATTCTTTTTAATGTGTTAGATGGAGGACATTTTATGAGACCATTCCCATCAAGGCTAAAGACAACAAAGCAATTAAGGTGGAGAGAACTGCCACAAAGATGCTCAAGGCTGTACTTACAAAGGGAACAGGAGTGCTGTGTTTCAACAGGAATGCATGTCCGTCATTTTGATTTCATTAGTATCTATAGCAGGTCAGCTCTGCAGGCACCTGATCCCTGCAACACCCCAGTTTCCTCGGCAAACATGTCTAGGAGGTACCTCTGTTTCTGCAGCTAGGTTTATGTATGATACCTGAGGATATCCATTCACTGGTAGCTTGTCATATGATGAGCCTTACCTCAACAGTTTCCCAACTGGCTGACTTGGGGGGTTTAATTTAGTAAAGCTGCCTAGGTGGTACCTATCCCTGTGTATAACACAGTTTGTGGGAAGGAAAGGGAGGCATCCTTTTCCTCTTCCCTCCTCCCATCCTAGCTCTCATCTATCAGGACAGAAGAGAGATTGTCTCAAAACTGTCTTCCACCTCATCAAGCTTGAATCAGGATCTTTTATTTGAGTACTCTAATCTGATTGAGTAGGGTAGCGTTTGAAACCTTGTACTGAAATTGGGGAGAGAATGAAAGAAGCTGCCACCTTCTCGTGTACCCTGCACCATGATGTATAGCTGTCTACTGGGTGATAGGACATGCAGAAATAAGGCACTTCAAGCCCCAGTTTGGCTTCAGAAGTTCTATTAACTGCTGCAGGTACCTGAAAATAGACCCAGTTCTCTGCATGGCTGAGCAAGGAAAGGAAGGAAGGTGGCTAGATAATGGCAGGGTATGCTGATTAGGGAGGAGGTTGAGAAATTTTGAGATGGTGTACTGGAATACGGAAATCACTGGCCATTAAGTGTCTCTAATCCTCTTCTATTTTTGGTCTAATATTTCATTACATATGGCACAGAAATCCATCCTGCCAGCTGTTTTGCTGGCTTTAAGAAAGAGAAAAACAAATTCAAAATGTGGTAGAAGTCAAGGTAAATTAAACATTTCTTGACATACCACTGTATGACTTGAATAACTCAAAAGGTAATAAAATAAAGAGGCAGAATGGCTATCAGCACTATGAACTACCATCAACAGACCTCTTCATACTTTTTAAGTAAAATTATATCCAGTGCCTGCTTGTGCACAGTAAACATAAAATTTCTAAATGGGAGTAATGCTGTTACACGTTTGGAGAAAAATCACTTTTTGAAAAGATCTGAACAAGAAAATACATATGCACCATCTACACTGACTATTTGAAATCATCTGTTCAATCAACAGTCAGTGCCTTTAATTTGTTTCCTAAGGATGAAGACAGCTTCTACGGCTAATCCTGACTTTAAGTCCTTAATATTTTAATCCTTCTCATACATGGACAACACTTGATTAGAGGTAAGCTGCATTTGGTAGAATATGAAACTGCTCAATTATCTGTGTCATCATTCAGTTGACTGGCAAAAAAGAGGACAAAAGTGATGTATTTTCATAGGAATATTGTGAGAATGACAAGAATTATCTCAAAAACATTTTGCAATTCATGTTATAATGTAATAAAAAATAAAACTTTTTACCCCACCCCCCCATAAAACAAAGCAATGATTCCCTGAAAGAGATGGTTTTAAAAGGTAAGGGTATCTTTTATTGAAATTTTCCCAGTCCCAATCCCAACAACAGAGTGCCTTCAATATTTTGAAGAATATAAAATATTCTTAAAAAAATAATTCTTCAAAATTTTGAAGAAAATAATGATTGCCTGATTTTAGTGGTAGGGAACTGTGAAAGTGAAAGATTTAAACAGATTGTCCAAAGTCACAGAATCATAGAATCATAAAATAGCTAGGGTTGGAAAGGACCTTAAGATCATCTAGTTCCAACTACTCCGCCATGGGCAGGGACACCTCACACTAAACCATGTCACCTAAGGCTCTGTCCAACCTGGCCTTGAACACTGCCAGGGATGGAGCATTCACAGCTTCCCTGGGCAACCCATTCCAGTGCCTCACCACCCTCACAGTAAAGACCTTCTTCCTTATATCTAACCTGAACTTCCCCTGTTTAAGTTTGAATCCACTACCCCTTGTCCTATTGCTACAGTCCCTAATGAATAGTGTCCCCCCCCAGCATCCTTATAGGCCCCCTTCAGATACTGGAAGGCTGTTATATACATGATAACTACAGAAACTGCACTCCAGACTTAATTAGAATTCTGCGTTAGTTATCAGACCATTATGCCAATCTACTACCCTGGTTATCAATTGCTATGATTGAGTTTTGTACTGAGCATCATCAGATCCTACCTGTACCTTGCTGTAAAATAGCATAAATAGCAAATACTGAGCTAACGTGAAGGACATATGTGGTAGGAAATGAAACTTTAACCTTACACTTTGAAATCTAAAATGCTTCTGAGAATGGAGGGGTAGGAAAGGAATGACCTAACCAGAAGTTTCATGACAACATATAAGCAGCACAAACTTGCTTAATTTATGTAAAGAATTGACATATTGCTGCTAGTAAAGAACATTTAATTTCATTTAAGTGGACTTCAAATAGAACAGTACAGAAAAAGTTGGGTCTTTTTTATTGTCATTGCTATACAGTAGTGCCCATCTTTCATGAAGAAAGACAGGTGTGAATTTAGAACCACAGAATCAACCAGGTTGAAAGAGAACTTTAAGATCAAGTCCAACCATTACCCTAGGATTGCCAAATCCACCACTAAGCCATGTCACTAAGGGCCTCATCTACACAGTTTGTGAACACTTCCAGGGTTGGTTATTCCACCACTGCCCTGGGCAGTCTGATCCAATGCCTGATGACCCTTTTGGTGAAGAAATTTTTCCTAATGTCCAGTCTAAACCTACCCTTGTTTATGAGGTGGCAGCATGAGGCTGTTACCTGGGAGAAGAGATCATCACCTCCTTGCTCCATTCTCCTTTCAGGCAGATATAAAGGGCGACGAGGTCCCCCTTGAACCTTCTTTTCTCCAAATTTGCACTTGAAGACTCAGGTTTTTTTTGCATTTTTTAGGTTTGCCGCACAGCAAAACCATAGAAACTGTCACTGTAGATATGACCAATAGCTGAGTTAGCTGGTTCCTTGTTTCAAAAGGTGTTGTGAAAATGCAGAAAACTTGCTAGCTAACCATATTTCCAGGCAAAAAAAAACAACCCTTCTCTCAAGGTGGTGGAACTGTTTTTTTTTCTATGAAGGAGCAGTAAAATCTTTATTACTTGTATAAGGTTAGACTGTTCTTTTTTTTTTTTTTACTTCACCTTTTTCTTCTGTATTTCTTACACAAGTGAGTTCAGCAGGTTACTTATGCATAGTCTACAAAGTACACCCTTTCATCTTTTAAAAATGTGTTGGCAAAATTTAGGCTTCTGCTGGCAGTTTGCTTAGGTCACATTAGAAAATAAATACACTGTTTGGCCTTTTTCACCATCAATTATTTTATATACTGCTATTGTATTAGTTCCTATGTATTTTCTGAGTTCTAGAAAGCATCTGAACTCAATTCTTCAAAATTTCTGTTGTCCTCCTGTTATTTGAAATTTCTTTTTTCAGCTTTGTTTTCTTGCCTTCCTGTATTTTCTACTTTCATCACTGTGTGCCATTCACATTTACCATTGTTATCAGCTATAAAATAGCTCTTCAGAATGGAAACTCTAACATTATGTTTCTCTTTGCTGCCCTTCCTTAATCCTCTTAAATTGTCTCACAACTATTTAAATTTAACTGGACTGATGAACTCATGGTCAGTTGTAAAGTTTGTTACCTAAATATTCACAACAACTTTAAAACTTCCAAAGTTACTGTGATCTTCATACCAATTTTGAGGCATTTCATTGCTAGGTTAAATCTACACATTTTTGTATTTATTTCTAACCCATAGATGTATGAATCCAGCTTTTTCTGAACTGTTAACTGCTTTTTCAGCTAAAGTAGCAAACCAAAAGCATCATCATATGACTTTCACTATTAAATTTTAAGGTAATAATAACACAATCTATTTTTTATATTAGAGCAATGATTACCTGGATCAGCAGTTTATATAATACATAGAAGTTCTTTTCTTTTGATATACTTACAACTTGGTGTCTTGTGATAAGAGAGATAGACACTGTAAAAGAACCTTTTGAAAATGTATGAAATTGCTCAAATCTGTATGCATTCAAATTCTGTTGCTCTTCATACTTTTTCTCATGCATTCTTGAGGAGAGAATGTTTCAGTATAACGTATCTATGCACAAAGTACTTTAAAGAAAATATAAAGGACTGGAAGTCTGTGCTGTTTTTGTGATGTCTGAAAGGAACGGTAATCTCATATTCTTTCAGAACACCCAAAGGGTGTTTGAAGGCAGGCTATTTCACCTTCTACTGTACTTGAAAAGAAAAACTCCAAAGGTATCCTCTTTGACTACTACACATTTTATTTATTAGAATTACATTTCTTTCTAGGCTTCATACTTGAAAGTGGGAGGTTTGTCCTACAAAAGAGTTTGAAAGTTTCTACCTTCTTCATATATGACTATTAGAGCATGTAGGATATATTTAGGGCTTTTTTTTTTAACAACTGGATGTATTGACTAACGCTTTGTGGCTGTTCTTTTCATTTTCAAAGCAATTATTCCTTAAAGGGCTCATATACTGAGGTTTGTCAGCTAAATATTTCTTACATGCCTGAAAAGAAAAGGCATCTTTGCAGAAACCCATCATTTGACAGTTTGCTAGAGTCTGTGCTAGTGTTATATTTCATTGAATATTTTAATTTGGATTTCTATAATTTTTGTTCCTAGATGGTAAATTAATGACATGACAAATCCAGGGCCAAATTTATCCCTGATAGAAGCATAGATTTACTACCTTAAAGCAAGTCTCCAAAACCAACATCAAGAACAAGAAGAAACCTTCAGGGAGCACTTCATTGAAATGAACTTCCTTATACTGTGTAAGTTAAAGCATAGAGAAAAGAGAAGTTATGTTTAGAGCTTCTTCTGTGGTCACCACAAATAACCTGTATTTTAAATAGGCAACTCAACAATATGTGAAATCTGTTAGCGCATCTCATGTAGGATTTTACCCTGCTGGCTGGGAAAGAGAAAACTGACAGCCACAGCAAATTATCTTGAGGAGATAAGCAGAAACAGCTCTACTTAATGTGAATCTTACATCTAAATAAAATGCAAATAACTCCATAAAAGGCTGCAGAGCTTCAAAGATTTAGATTCTTTAAGCTAAATTCTTTAAAAAGAATGAGAGAAGCAGAAGCAACCTGTTCTAGCGCATAGCCAGCATTACACAACAAGACACTTTATAAGTTCCTCCTGTCAGAACTCCTTATGACTGTAATTCTTCCTTCCCAATGTCAACCGTGCTGTAGACATTTCCATGCCTGTGACAAGGAAAGGAAATAATATTCTCTTGTTGCTTTTGGGATCATTCCGTATAATCACAGCAAAGCTCCTTTATTGGTACAAATCCAGTTTAACATGACATTGTTGGAGGTCTCTTGGGATGGCTAAACCTTTGAGGTTTGCTCATGTAACTCTTACTGTGTCAGTATTGTTTCTAAGTATGTTTCTGACATACTGATAGACAGTTTTCCGTTAAAACAATGTATTGTAGGTTCACAAGAAAATTCTTGTTGAAAGAGACTTCAGGGACCTATCTCTAGTTTAATCCATTGCTCAAAGCAGGGTCAGCTATGAAATCAGACCCAGTTACTCATCCAGTCCAATCTTAAAGTGGACAGAGACTGTAAAACCTTTCTGGGCAACCTATTTTAATGCAGGATTGTGCTCACTGTGACAAAGGTTCTCTTTGTGTCTGGGTCAAGCCTCTCATTTCAATTTGTGCCTGTTGTTTCTCATGCTCCACTATCCACTTCTGAGAAAAAGCTCACCCTGTCTTCTCATTAACATCTTTGTAGGATTGGAAAGCTGATGTTAATCCACCCTGAAGCTTCCTCTTCTGGAGGCTGAACAAGACCCATTCCTTCCACATCTCCTCTCAGGTCAAGTGTTCTGGACACTGCCATGTTAGCGGCTCTCTGCTGAACTTGCTTCAGTAAAAAGCTCACAGATGTTCCGAACGTGATAGCGCTTTACTTCAATTCCTGTAATAATAAAGGAACTCTACCAGTCAAAGAAATGGTATTCCAAATAAAATTGCAATTTTTGGTATCACCAGTTATATAGGAGGTATGCTGATTGAAATTTTAATCACATGTATTTTAGACATTAACAGCAGGAATTTTAGGACCACAAACTGGTCCTGTTCTAGTTTCTTGCTTCGTCAGACTGAAGATCACATGTGACCTACCTCACAAAAGAATGTTAATTTTACAACCTCCATTTAATGTGAATTATGGTTGACAGGTGGATATGTATGTTTGTAAAATCAGCAACTGTACTTGAATGCTGACAGTGAGTAGCTGATTCTGTAGGACAGAACTGCAATAAAAGGGTTTCACATGCAACAAACCAGGTGAAAAGTATAAAGCAGCTAAGGTTTATTCTGAAGCATCTATTATGGTTTATACTTTATCTGAAATAAAGTCCAACATAAGAAATTACCTATTTTATGCTGGTAAACACAGGTTTTTTTATTATCTTTATCATGAAGATACTTAGCGACAAAGTTATATAATAATGTGAAGCATGATGAAAGGGCGCTGTGAATTCTCCATCTTTTAATTTTTTTCCAAACTGATGAGACGTCTTGTTGAAAGACCTTCTAGACAAAACAGCACCTAAGCAGAGAAACTACATTCACTGTTACTCTGGCATTCAGATTAGAAATGCCTCTGACATAAAGTATATTGATCAAAGAATGCATTTTGAAAAAATAAGGAAAGAAAATGAGGACTAAAAATATGAAAAAAAAAAAGAAAAAGAAATATGTTTAAGGAGAAATATTTTAAAAGCAGAGAAATCTGAAAAGTATGGGTGCTAATATTGGACTGATTGTTCTATAAGCCAGGTGCTTAGCCTCTACTCCTGAGGCTGTGCGCACCCTGCCAGGACACTGATTCAGCCCAGAGTGGCCCTGCATGTTCCTGCGACCAGCAATGTACCAGAGGGAGAAAATGTGGATTAGACCTTTATGGTGAATGAGCAGCGATGTCAAATCAGCCAGACGTGCACAATGTGATTGATCTGAGGATACACAGCCCACCTGACCCTTCAGGAAAGCAAGGGGTGTGTTATGCAGGCCCAAAATGGGTTTTATATAACCATGCTGTAAAGAAGGGGACGTGGCGAGATCATGGGTAAATTGCACTGTGAGAAAAGTGGATTGCCCTGCAAAAGGATATAGATAAGAGGCATTCCAATCTCTCTTCCAAGAAATAAGCCACACTATCTTGCATACTCAACCTTCTCATTACCATTCTGCATCACTTATTTATTTTATTACATAGAAGTGACAGTTTAGAACAATAGAAAGTAGAATAACTATGCATACCATTGCTTCCTACAAAGAGATAACTTCCTAGATATTTCTCAGGCAAAAGGATGTGTCAGAATTCTGAAAGAAGGATAAAACTTCTATCCTCGTTTCCTGCTTCATCAGACTGAAGATCACGTGTGACCTAGCTCACAAAAGAATGTTACTTTCATGACCTCCATTTAATATGAATTATGGTTTCACCATAAGGAGGGATTATTATGGACTACAATATGTACTATTATAGATTATAATTATCGATTTCACTGTAAGTGAATGATTTCAGTGAATTCTGAAATTCAGCACCTGAATTTCCAACACTCTCTTTAAACTATGCTGTAAAATATAGGTGGAGCACTTTGTGAATTCCTTTTTTCAAATGTCAGTAGGAATATGAGTACTTAATGAAATATCCCTCACTTGGAATTAAGGCTGTGAGATTTTTTAGATTTACCTGAATCAAACAAGATTTGACTCAAACATCCACGTCTGACGTGGATCACCTCTTTTTTTGTCCTACTGTAACTAAAAAAGAGTAATTTTCTGTAAAAAATTGCAACAACATTTCATTTGCCCTTAGAGAAAACACTGTTCCAGAAACCTGTTAAAAGAACAATGCTAAAGAAAGCCTGGACTCACCAAACCAGGAAGAAAGGATGAGTTCATTCAATCATTCAGGGATTTGCAGCTAAGGAGCTCCAAGCTCAGATATCTTTGCTTGAGGATATCTGAATTCCTAATTCCTACATCCCTAGAAAGTGCCTTACCCTGCTGCTATAATGGACAGCATGCTTTACATTTTACCTGTTGATGTTCTTGCACTGTATTAATAGATGTTAAGTGTATTAGTAGATACTAACTCATGTGAACACTGATGCATATACTGCCTACCCAGCAAATGTCCCAGCCACGTGACTGGAAAATCAGTCACAGGCTGCTCTCATTTTTGTGTAATTATGTCAGTATTTAATAAGTAATAAAACAACCTCAAGGGGGAAGAGTGAGGAAGCCGTTGTTCAGAATGTCGTATAATTTGATTAGCAGTACCACCTCCTCAGCCTTCAGTCTTGCAGCAGGTGGATTTTAACATTGCTGAATCGAGTCCCTTCCAGTCTGTGACACTGTTGTAATGCCTGAGCCAGCAGGCAGATACTAATTCCCCTTGTGCAGCTCAAACTCCCTTGTCTGGTTGAAGCGGGCTTTTTTTCACGTGAAATTATTTGGCGAATTGGGTTTACATCTGTAAGATATTTCAGATCAAGTGAATTCGCACTTCGGAGTCATTTCACAAATTATGGTTAAAACCGTTTGTCCAGCTCTGTCATGACAATAAGCCTCGTTAATATATATTTTGGTGAAAAATAACGACAATCACACGCCTAAAAAACTAAACACAAAAACAACACAAAGAAAAAACAGCACGAAAAATTAGAGGGCCACGCAGATTTTGCAAATAGAAATCCTAAGAGTAACAACCAAAGGAACATTGAAAATAGAGTATTTTGGGTTCTGTACGTGAACATAGCAAAGCACCACCAGGTGGCTCTACACTCTGGAGCATAGCAGGTTGTAAAAATCGCTTTTCATAGGAGAAAGGGACTTGTGCCATACCCCAAATTACTGAGGTTTGCTTTTTGCATTTACATATCTACCTCAGCTGTTGAGCAGATGCTCAGCCGGGGAGACAGTGTGAAAGCCTCACACTCAATTCTTCTGTTTATTTTTAGGATGTTATTTCTGAGTTATTGTTTTGGATCTGGAGGACTGTAACTCCCTGCTTACTCAACTCCATATCCCACAGTATATGCAAACACAATGTATGCTGGAGTTTGTTGAGTGCCTGTCTCCAGTAAAAAAAAATAATAAAGCTAAAGTCTTACACACTGCTAATATCCCAATTGAAGGATTATGCCACCTGACCTTTAAACTGTGTTTTTGTTTGCTGTCTGAAATTTGTATTTCACTTGAAATCTTTCCTATCTTTACCCATTACTGTTTAAACTGTTCCCATGATTTCCCTGAAATAAAGCTCCTATTCCTTAGTCATGGACTATACTGTCACTCTATTACGGTGACAGGCATTTATAAGGTGGTGATTTGTTCCCCATCCCTGCTTACCTGAGGTAACAATGATTGTCAAAGTCATCACACTAAACTGAGAAGTCGTCATATCGTTAGAGTCTGAAAAGAGTGCAGCAGACAGCATCATTCTTATGTGGGCCCAAATCCTGCTTTAACTGAAGGGCACAGAAGAATGGCTCCTGTCTCACTAACTTCAAATAACCTTGGTCTTCACTATTTTAAAGGAAGACAGAGTTCTAAAGTCTGAGAACTTCATTTTTCACACCTCACAGCATTAAGCCATCTTTTCCACTCTGCCCATTTAACAAGGTTTTACACTGAGAAACAAGCTTTGTCCGAGAGCAACAACAGTGGAGACACAGTTATGTTCGTTTTCTTTCTCATCCTAAATTTTCTTTTTGTATTGATTTTTCATAATGTTGTCACCCGGACAAAAAAAAAGAGCACTTCACAGCCTGGCATTGCTTCTCTGTGGGGTTATTGCATAGTCCTCATTTCAATCTTTACAGAGCAGCTGCTTTTAATGTACAATGTTATCACCAAATCAAGCTAACAGAAAGAGATTAATTTACTGAGAAACCAAGGCTATTCTTATAAAACCAGGCATACTTGCTGATATTGATGAGATTGCTGTGAAATAAGCTAAAGTGAGTATATGAGGAGATAATCCGTGAACCAGGTCGCAGGGGCGGCTATTTTTTTTTCAAAATTCAACTCCACATTTCATGGGTTGGATATATCCTCTAGGTATAATGTATCATATAATAACTATGTATTTAGAGAGAATATATGTTTATAAGTACCTTTTTTTCTGTTTGTTTTGTTGTTTTGCTTGGTTTTGTTTTGTTTTTTTTTTTAAAGTAATAAGACTCCCAAATTCAGTGCTAAAATGAGGAGCACAAACTGCCTGCAGCTGAAGACAAGGCTCTGGTTTGTCCTCTTCTGCGGTTAAAATCTCATAAACCTGCTATATTTTACTGGGTGCACCACCAAGAATCATCATTCTGGCACGCTGATGTTGCACACAAGGAAGTGGAAAGTACACAGGCAATCTCCTGGGGAAGCAACATGATCACACTCTTCTCCACTCAAGGATGCTGAGAGAGAATGTGGCCATGGCAACAGCAAAGGGATGGATGGGGCCTGCCTCCTGGGAAATGCAGAAAAATCCCTCTGCCAAATAGCACATATGTCACAGATGGTGGTAGCACGGGCAACCCAGGGATGCTTTCTGCCAGCAGCGTGTTTCCACACATACACCCGAGCCCACTCTATGGAATTACAGTTGACAGGATTTTAAAGAAATACAAGAATTGCCTCCCAATACTCTGTTCTACCTTAAGGTTCAAGGGCCAAAGAAAAATGTAGAACTTAAAAACTTCATTTATGTCCTAGTTTATCCCTTCTCTAATCTTAGTTTATGTGTTTGTAAAATGTATGTGATATTGAGTTCATAGGGACTTAAAAAAAGTTTAAATATATTTATTCTTTTAATGACAAGTCTACATATGTCCTAAGGATAATTAAGGGGACAGTGAGAAAAGCAGCAGTCTCACAATTTTTAGAATGTGCAATAAAGTGCAGACTATGTAATGTCAGGAATGAGTTCATTTCTAATTTCAAAGAAGTAAGGCCATGACAGACATATTAATCATGAGAAGTATCCTGCTAAAATTAATACAACAAAGAAACCATTTCAAATGAAGGCAAATTTTTTTCAGGAGAGGAGATAAGAAAGCTGAGAAAACCCTCAAAAGCATGAAGCTCATGATAACATCATCAAAACTTCAAGGCAATAAGCTGATATTTCTATGACTAAATCCAGCTAGACTTATAGATACATACCTAAGCATCTTTATTATTACCTGGTAATATTTCCGAAGCTAGAATATTACTTCTTGACTTTCTGATTTACCAGTGTTTTTAGATTTGTGATACAGATGCACTGTTTTAGCACTCATTCTTCTTGCTGCTTTGCATTGCCATGAGGAAAACTATAAGAAAAAACTTTCTGCAATTCTAATCGTTACCAACTCAACAACCCATGGAATTTATGTTCACAAAAATCTCTGGATGTGGGTCAAGTTCAGACTTGCCTCTTTTTGCCTTGAAGCATTTTTCTGCAAGGCTATTTCTATAGGCCAGAAGCACATTTTACTCAGACAGCTATTTTTAGTGGTTAAAGACCTTTTTTTTTTTTTTTTTTAATTTAAACAATGAAAGCAGTACAATTTGTAGAGTAATTGCTCTGTACAGCAAACATTACACAGATATCCCAAGTGTGCAGAAATGGCATCTGCACTTGTCCTCTGTCCTTGATAGTGACAGTTGTTGGGGTTTTTTGGTTTGGTTTGGTGTTTAGAGATTCTGGAGTGCCTAAAACACAGTCCTAGTGTTTTTCATGCAAAACAATTCCAGCAGCAGCCTGATGTGAAAGTTCTTCTTGCAATCAGGTCAAACACAAAGAATGCAATATTCTAATAGTGGGAAAGGCCAGTCATGTAGGAAGCACTGTTTTGCAGTGTAAGCCCTATTAAGGCAGCAAACGTTAGAGCAAATTACCACAAAGAATGAACAAAGCTGGCTTTTGAGCACTTATCAAGTGCTTTTTCCAAACCCTGATGCCATTCATTATATCTCTGGGAGATGCACTTCTAAAAAAATGGAGCTGGGGAATTTCACATCTCCAGCCAACAGAGGAGTACCAGAGAGGCTGATATCCTTCAATAAAACTGGTATTTACAGCAGAACAAAACATGATGAAAACTGAGATACAGATGCAGCTGAATTACCCTTGGTATCCCAAACAAGGAGACAGAGTGGAGCCCTCCTAACAGACAAGACTTGCCTGCTGATCCAGGAAGATAAGCATTTGAAAAGAGGCTATCAAAAGCCACTCCTGAGCAGTCTTTTCTTCCCAAGCAATTTTCCTTGAGGATACAGGAAATTAAGTGTTTATTGATAATGTTTACCATGTAAAGCAGTCATGTGGGCCAGATTATCAGATCCGCTTCACTTACTTTCACAGTTCAACCAGCAGCAAGGATTAGACACACATTTTGTCAGTTTGAGATTCTTTTGGTACAAGACAGCTCATTATCATTACAAATACAGTAGTGCCCACCACTCCTAGCAAAGGAAACTGTGTTGGAAGGGCTGTAGTTTTCTCGGACTCTTCTTACTTTGGCAAACTCCTTCAAGACAATTATTAATCAGCAATGGTGAGAACAACACTAAATTCTGCAAATGCCATAACCCATGCAGAACCATCCCCAGAATCAGGAACAGGGCAGTCTCAGCCATGATATTCAAGAACGTGAAAACAAGCTTATCACAATAAGTCATTTTGCTGTAAGAAAAATATTAGATATTTTAGTTTTTGCTAGCTTAGAACAAATGCAAATGTTAAAATAACTGTTTTTTTTTGAGACAGTTTTTCCTCCACAGCCTCAGAAGAGATCCAGAGCAGGGCCTTGCTTAATAAAGCTGTATAATTCTTCCCTTTGAATTACAAAGGTGATTCTTTTTTTTTTGTTTTGCATCGAGAGTATAACACACAGGTTATCCATAGACAGAAAATTTGCGTGTGTGTCTCATCTATATCTTAATTATTGTTTTTTAAAATAATTTAAATGTGTAACTATGGATTTATCCCCTCCAAGTGTCTGACTTATTATGTAACTGTCTTTCTTGGTCATAGAAATAGTTGACTGGGTACAATTCACATTTTCAGTGCTATTGAAAGTCATTTTCAGACATCTCTGATCATACTCTTGAAAAAATTATGCTGTCACCAGGAACAATTAAAAGTGACTGCTTCTTTTTGGTGTCATCCTGATTATATTCACTGTTTCCCTTTATTTTGCTCTCCTTGCTGCTTGAAAAGATGAAAATTGCCCATGCCTTCAATTAATTTCTCACTCTGCAAATAAAACTTCCTGAAAATTGTTCACTTATAAATGAATTTATTACTTTTGCAACTGGAATCAGTCTGCACCCAGATAATCTCATCTTCATTCTCTCTCACATATATACACTAGTCCCAGATGGCCGCACTTCATTAAGCCCAACTATGGCATTACGATGGTCATTTAGAAATGGGTGGATTTAGAATAAACAGGTATATTTTTTTTAAGTCTGATCCCTACCTATGAAGTTGGACTGCGCTGTTTGGAAGATACTCTTTGGCTATGTGGAGCTTCACAAGAATTTGTGAGATGCTAAAGGTTATAGTTTACTTTTTGTTGAGACAGAAAAGGGTAAGTGACATTTGAACAGCAAGATTACAGAACTGAGCAGACCCTCAATGTCGTGGACATGCAACCTCTGTGTATGATACTCCTCTATTACCTCCACAGGAATTAAGGTGATGTTGACTGGCCTGTATTTCCCTAGATCCTTCTGCTTGCCCTTACAGAAGGTAGCTGTGATCTTTGGCTTTTCCAGTCCCCTGGAACTTCCCGTAGTCACCACAACCTTCTAAAGATAATCAGGAGTGGTCTTACAGTGACTTCTGGCAGCTCCCTTAGTCCTCATGGACACATTGAGTCAGGTCCCACAGATTTGTGTATGTCAACTTGGCTTAATGTTCCCTAATGTGATTCCCCTAACTGAGCATAAAATTTTATTGCTTCAGACTTTCCTACTAGTCTTAGCAGCCTGCAGTTCCTCAGGGCAAATTTTATCAGTAAAGACTGAGGTGACGAAGGTATTGGATACCTCATCTTTCTCCATGTCCTTGGTCACCAAGTTCCCTGCCTCATTCAGTGTAAGGCCCTCATTTTCCCAAGTCTCTGCTGTTCTGTTGATGAAACGATAAAAAAAAAAATCCCTCATGTTTCGCTTTCTGTCGCTCTCAAGATTCAAATGCAGATGGGCTTTAGCCTTCATAACACCATTCCTGCATACTCAGAAGGCTGTTCCAGCTTTCACCTCTTGTACAAGTTCTTTTTAGGTCTCAGTCCAGTCAGGAGCTCCTCCCTGCTTATCTGCCTCCTCCCTGCCTCCTGCCATTATGGCTTGATTTCTTCTACAATGGCATGGCTCACTGTTATGCTTGGAGAAGGCAACCCCTGAAAACCAGCTCTCCTGGCCTGCTCTTTTCTCCATGACCATTTCCTGTAGGACCCTTCCAGGTAGCTGAAGTCTGCTCTCCTGTAATCCAGAGCTATACTTCTCCTATTTGCTGCCTTTTTCTTCTCTCTGGATTGGGATCTCTACCACCTCATGGTCACTGCAGTCAAGACTTCCCCCACCTTTAATGCCCCCAACTTTTATATCCCCAACCTTTCCCTGTTTGGGAGCATCCATTCAAATGGACCGTCAGCCACAGCTGGATCACTGCTAGGAAGTTCTCATCAATGCATTCCATGTATCCCCAGGATTTCTTTTAACGCTGAGTTGCTATCCAGCATATATTAGCTCCCCCATGAGAAACAGGGCTTTTGAACATAAGGCTTCTTCCCCTGTCTGAAAATAGCAACACCTTCTTCCTGATCAGGCAGTCTGTAGCAGATATCTGTCACAACATGGTCTGCCCCCTAATCCTAATCCATGAACCACTAACTGGCTCATTGTCTCTCCCAGGGCAAGTTTCCATGAATTTGTGCTGGTCTCTTACAAAAAAACTGAATGCCCCACAACTTTCCTCATCTGTCCTTGCAAAAGAGCATGTGTCCATCCACTGCAGCCCACTGGCTGTGGGAGTCTTTTCACCATATCTATAAGGGGTCATAGACCTGCAACTGCATACATGCTTTTCATTCCTCCTCGTTTTGTCCCATGCTACATGCATGCTTTAGTGTATAGGTATTTCAGAGAGGTGCTCTAGGCTGTTGATTTCTCAGAAAGTATGAGAGCTTCCCCCATGATGCTATCACCTTGGCACTTCCCTCTTTGTATATATGTGCTTGAAGTGAGCCTCCTCTACCCTGCTTTGTCATTCTGAGGCTCTCTCTTGTCTACCATACCCTTTGTGCTTTCTTGACAACACAACCCACCAGTTTTTCAATGGACTGTGGGTCATCATCTCCCTTTCACCCCCTAATCCTAGTGTCAAGGTCTTCTCAGCAGGCTTTGCTGCCAGTCTTTTGGCAGACATATTTTCTCGTGAATCCACCTAAGAGCTGTTTTCTAGAATCCACCTAAATACTAATTTCAGACATTTGCATTACTAAGTAGAAATCACACAAAGCCAGGCTGAAAGAAACCTCTGAGACAGGATGAAGTGTACCCAGCTCACTCTTGATTACACATTCATCCAATGTGTCCTCAGAAACCTCCAGTGAAGGAGACTGCACAGTTAGCATGTTCCAGCACAGTCTGTCCCTACACTTTTTCTTAGCATCTAACTTAACTCTCTCTTGGGTAAATCAAGCTAAATAACTTTGTCCTATCCTCCAAGAAATTTCTAATTTCTTCTCACTATAATAATCTTAATATTTTTCCCTTCTTTTTATGACAAACTTTCTCATATTTGTTCAGTTTAGAACTAAGAAGGCACAACAAATCAGCAAAGTCTCAAATCTCCCTCACAAGCCATTTTCTAAACCTCTCATACTTCTGACTTTATTCTGGACTCTTAGCAACTTGTTTACCTTTGTCTGAAATCTAAGCATCTGACATAATGCTGTAGTTAAAATGACATGTAAAATAAAATACCTCCTGTCTCCCACACTTTACATACAAACATTGCTATTCATCTGCTCCTTATTTTTGTAGCAGCAGTATTAAACTCTAATTTTGTATCTGGATTGTGATCCACTCCTGCCCCTTTGTATGGCATTGTCACACTTACCAAAATTTTTCTGGACATTTTATTCTGCCTTAGTAACTGGAGAACTTCTTGCATGTTTATTCAATGTAATTTCACTGATTTTAGATAACTCTTTTGAACTTCCATGACTTTTATATTTTAATCTTGTCCTCCAAAATATTCCCTTCTTATAATTATAAAAAACCAAAACAAAACAAAACAAAAACCCACCCAAACCCCCCAACAAAATACCCACAACTTTTTGATGAGCATTTTCTGCTCATTAGTGAAACTGGAACAAAACAGAGGAAAAACCTATAAAGCATATTATATAAAACATCTCCCAGTTTGAAAGTGAGCTATCATAACTATTTCTTGCTACATTTCTGCAACAAGTGGATGCACCTACCAGATGGCAATTTCATTCAGAACAATTTCCTAAGTTGTGTATGACAATGTAACTTGTAGTATGCCAAAAGCCTCATTAAAGTCCAAATATGGCACATCCATTGCTTTGTTTGAATCCACTAGGTCAGTTATACTGTCAAAAAGGAAAACAGATTGATCTGACTTGATATGCTCTTGATGAATTGATGTTGGCTGTTTCATATTGCTGTGTTATTTTATTATCTATGTGCCCATAAACTGATGATTTAATAATTTGTTTCAGTATCTTTTTGGTTATTGAAAGCAGGGTGACTGTTCTACAATTTATATTTTGTCATTGGCAATATTTTACAAAATGATCATCATTTCTATGGCAGTCAATGCATTTTTGAATGCCCAAGTTCAAAGTCAGCAATTTATAATGTAACTAAATATAATACCTTCTTTAAATTACAAATTCTAACAAGAAATTGTGTAACTCTGTCCCGGCTTTTGTATTTTGGTTTTGCCTTTTATTTCTTCTACTATTGCAAGTGTGCCTGCTCCAAGCATACCTCTTTGTGAGAAAAAGTAATGAGGGCTCTACAGGTGCATTTCTGAATTCCTTCTCTGAATTAGGCCACAAATCCCTTTTCTTACTCTCTTTCAAAGTCCCCCTCAGGAAGATCCTCCTTCGTGATCCTTATGCTGCATTAGCAAACCAAAAGTAGTTTGCTAGAAGCTTGTCTGCAAACTCCTCACAATGATTAGCAAAACAGAATCATTGATGACATGATTTGTCCTTCCTTTGCCAACCGTCTTTAAACATCAAAAGGCTTCAGAAATTCAAACCATCTCACTGCTTGGACAGTGAAGCCTGACTGAACTAAACAAGAAATCCAGTGAGATCTATGTACAGCAATCTCAATTATAGATCTGCTTTTACTTCCAAACTTTTTCTTCATGTTCAGACTGACTAAATAAACACTGAGCGGGGAATCTGTCACTTCTGAGGGACAACAGTTTTAATTAGCTCACAGTACAATGCAGTGCAGCAAAGGACTGTGAGAAATAATAAACTAGGTAGTGCTTCAGCCATGAGACAATATTGCCTACAAGTGTTAGTCTTGCAAAAACCTCCAGTAAAAAAAACACACTTTAAGGTTGCTGTAAAAAATCTGGATGTATCTGCTAAAAGTCTGTGGACTGCTAAATTCACCCAGTCCTCTGGATAGTGTTGGGAAGGCAAGGAGTTTCCTGTGGTACACAGTCCCACAGCTTCATCTTTTTGAAGATGCTGGACTAGAGGAGCATATCATCTGATACTTGGATGAATTTAGCACTCAGGTGATATACAATTCACCAATTCAGAGATAACGTAATAGCAATTTATGTTAGAATTTGTTTTAAACAGAAGAAACTCCTCTTTGTAACACAGGGCTTGCTTTCGGTTGGCCAGGCTGCTCCTGCACTCTAATGCAGAGACCAGTCCACCCCCCCATGCTGCTTCCTCTCCACTGCAGGATTTGCCAAAATAAGGTCACTTCTAATGCACTTTTCAGAAAGAGCTTGCCTGTGACGACTAAGATACTGAAACCTTGTTACATGGAAGGATGAGTAGGAGTTAAGCCCATTACACTACTACCTTCAGCACCACGGTAGTAGCCATCAGGGAGCTCCTGGGTGGAAGTGAAAGGGACAATTTAAGCCTATAAAGCCCTAAATAGTCTGACAAGGATCTAAATAGTAGCAACAAAGTCCACTACCAAAATCATTATTCTGTACTGCAGCATCTAAGCGTACCAGAGAAGCAAAATCTCTGCAGAAGATGTGACAGGTAGCTAGAATTTTGCCCTGAGAGATCTTCAGTTTTACTCTCCTCACCCATGCCATTTGTCAAAATTCATCATGCTCTAACAGCTAATACAATTCTTCTGTATTTCAGAGGAAAAGGCAAGATCAAAGTTAGAGAAGGTGGTGAATAATTGATGTAAGTATACAATGGAGCACAGAATTACAGTCAGAACACAGCCATATGTGGGCACCTCTAACCATTGCAGCAAATCCATGTGTTCATACTTTCCCATACCAACATCTACAAAAACTATCTATTCAAACCTACATATAAAAGAGTGCCAAATTTAATCCAAAACTTATTCAAACAATTAAAATCACATTAATGCCAGTTCACAAGCATTTTCTCAGTCATGCCTCTCTCTTCAGATCTCAGACAAGTGATATAAAGACAAGACAGTTGATCAGAGTAAAATTTAACTGCCTGTGGCGGAGATTAGAGAAAAAAAGTAATAATTGCTAAATGAGAGAAAGCACTTCCCTGTTAACAGGCACACAAAAACCTTAGGTCTGTATTTGAAACACTGTGGACTTCAGAAGTTGGGGGAAGGCTCGCATGACATTAACTGAGCAGTGCTTGGCACTCAAGGGGACAGAAAAGCTGCAACCATTAAGTATTCAGAAGGCTTTTTTAGTAACTTGAATTTGAAGTTGCAATTGCTGTTTAAATCATTATTGTTAGAAGACAGGAATTCCTATGAAACAGTGCCAGGAAAATGGCTTGTTTTCAACACCCTTCCCATTCCTTCTAAAATTGAAATGGGATAACTTCATTTGTCAGTTATTTTACACTTTCTGAGCCCTTTCTGCCTCTGCTATTTACAAAAGAAAAAAAGGAAGCACATAGATTTTTTCTTTTTTTCCCGTCATAACTGCACACTCCCTCCCACAAAAATCTCCAATTTTGAAATCCATGCAGTTTCCGTAGAGGACAATTGAATCTAGTAATTCTTCTAACATACTTCAAAGTGTGTTTACCCTGTGCTGATACTATCACTTGTCACTCCACAGGGAATTACAGGCATTCCAATACAGAGCACTCCTGAAGTATTTTTTTTTGCGTGGAAAAGTGGCCTGAGCTGTTTCTGATCCCTCTGCTGTTTAGCACTGGCCTCCATTCTCAAAAGAAGATACAAGTCCCAGTACTTCTTTCAATCCCCTCAATAAACTATTATATCATATAAATATATTTATGAATGGAAGACATGTATTTTCTTCATGCTTATTTTAAGGCAAATGTCTTCAAAGAGTCGGGTTTGTCAAATTAACGTGTCTTTGCATGCCATGTATTCTAGAACAACTATACTGTGTTTTACAGACCATGTTATCATGAATAGACCACCCTGGAAAAAATTCACACTCAGTATTAGAGGAAATGCTCTCCTCACCCTTTTCCTGTCTCTAAGATGCCACGGAGAGGATATAACAATGCAGACAGATGGAATTAGAGAAGTTTAAAATGAACATGTTGCCTTTTGAGATAACTAGAACTGATACTTCTTAACTTCATTCTGACCTTTACACCACATATTTTTGTTATTGATTTTATTTTTTAATATTTCTACCTGATATGCTAACTTTGACAGCAACAAGGGTCCTGGTCTTCTTGGAATACAGTTCCCTGCAGTGCTGTCAGATGCTACATGCCTTTGCCACTTCTCTCCATGCTTTAAAAAGACGTTGTTGAGTGCTCTTTTAGGAAGATACTTTGAACGTCCCATGGCAAGGAGGAAGATGGGGGCAGGAGTGAGGTGAAGAAGGGTAGAAGGCCTGGGCAATAAAAACGGTGAAAGAGAGAGTTGAAAATTATTCTTTGAATGTTTGTAGAAGAAAAGAAAACATTACCATGTTTCTCTACTGACCCTGGACAGGTTCTCCTTTTCTACTCCTTCCATATGAAAAAGACAGGTATGTGGCAGTAATGCCAATGTTTCTGAATGAAGGGGGAGCAGCAGTCTTCAGACTCCATCCCAGTCATGAAGAATTTCCACTTAATTAAGGCAACAGAGCTGCCTGAATTACGAGCATAGAGTTCAGGTACTGTCAATGGACACTTCACAGAGTGTCTGAGATAGCACGAATGTCCCCTTAAAAGCTCCTGCCTCATAAGAACTCTTCAAATATGGGTATTCAGATTAGGGCTTGTATTCTTCTTTCACACTTGCTTCACTGTGAACCAACACAAATTCAGGGCATAACCCAGTCATCTGACTTTGACATAGAAAACCTTGCTATATGTGCCACAGTTCTTTACTCATCTGATGATGATGAACAATGGATTTTCATGCAACCAGTACTTTTCTTGAGGAGTATTTTGTTATGATGAAAATTTTATTCCTTTTTTAATTCCTATTAGCATAAAACTAAAGAACTCAAGTTGTTAAAAGGGAGTAACATTTTGGAGGATGGATATTAATATTGCACACTGTACACTGTACATTAACATGGGCCATTTGCCTAGGTGAGTATCTCCAGAGAAGAGCCTTCAACCCTGAGCGAAGGGGAACACCGCGTTCAGAAGCCTCGCTCCTGAGCAGCGAGAGCCGTCGAGGAAGCCTCGAGCCCTTGGCGGCCCTTGCCCAGGAGGCGGCAGCAGCGCTGAGGTGAGCAGAGAGACCCAGAGAGGGCGGTTCCAGGAGGGACGGCAACGCCCTGAGTGGGGAAAATGCTGCCCAGGCAGCGCGGCGAACAGGGCATGGAGAGCGGGGAGGGCAAAGGCGAGGCGAGGCAGAGCCACAGACAAGTCTCACCTCTGTGCAGGGCAGGGTCTTAGAGCAGATTCTCCTGGAAGGCATGCTAAGGCACATGAAAATCAACAAGGTGCTTGGTGACAGCCAGCATGGCTTCACTAAGGGGAAATCCTGCCTGACCAATTTGGTGGCCTTCTATGATGGGGCTATGGAACTGATGGACAGGGGTAGAAGAGTTGATGTTATCTACCTGGACTTGTGCAAAGAGTTCGACACTGTCCCACATGACATCCCTGTCTCTAAATTGGAGAGACATCAATTTGATGGATGGACCACTCGGTGGATAAAGAACTGGCTGGATGGCCGCACACAAAGAGTTGTGGTCAATGGCTCAGTGTCCAGCTGGAGACCAGTAACGAGTGGTGTCCCTCAGGGATCGGTGTTGGCACCGATCTTGTTCAACGTCTTTGTTGGTGACAGTGGGATTGAGTGCGCCCTCAGCAAGTTTGCCGATGACACCAAGCTGTGTGGTTCAGTTGATACGCTGGAGGGAAGGAATGCCATCCAGAGGGACCTTGACACGCTTGTGAGGTGGGCTGATGCCAACCTCATGAAGTTTAACCATGCCAAGTGCAAGGTCCTACACCTGGGTCAGAGCAATCCCAGGCACAGTTACAGGTCAGGCAAAGAAGAGATTCAGAGCAGCCCTGTGGAGAAGGACTTGGGGGTGTTGGTCGATGAGAAAATGAACATGAGGCAGCAGTGTGCTCAATAGCACTGAACTAGCTGGAACTAGATGATCTTAAGGTCCTATTCTATGATTCTATTCTATAATAAAAACTTAGCAAGCAGATTTCTTGTTAGGGCTTGAGTTATTATTATTTTTTTTTTAATTTGCACTGTTTTTCTGGTTTGAAACTAATCAGAATATCAGTTCTGCTTACTGAACACTATGAAGTTAACATCTACAGGCAATTTTTCTGCAGTTTGGCAATGCAGTTCCATCTGAACCCTATGTTACATCAGTTCCTTTGACATTTCCTTATTTTCTTGATAGAGACCACATAAACAAATTGCAGTATTGTGAAGTATTATGATGGTGTAGGTAGGTCACTTCCAACAGCATTAAGAATTGCATGAAGCTCATTTAGTATGTCTCTCTATACAGGCATTTAATAAAATAGAAATTTTATTGTTGTGTAGAGCTCTAAAATAAAATAATTGCTCCACTTTTGGAGCACATATTTTTAACCTGACTTACCTCAGCAAAAATCTGCTGCTTTTCCTTTTAATAACTGTGCTCTTCCGAGACATGCCCTTTCATGTGGAAACTGTACTATATAACATTATTGTTGCCTGTATGTGTGCACAGACACACAGCACAGGCAGGACATTCTACGCCTGTGTATATGCATATAGTCCAAAGCATATATGAAGTGTGTTACATAACTGTAGTTTAAAACATAAGTAAACTGATAATCACTAAACACTATCAAGTTTAATTAGAATGATAATATCAATGAGGAGGAATTCTGTGGCTGGATCTGGAAATGGTATCTTGTACCATTGTACTACTCAAAACCTGATCCTCAGTGCTCTACTGAACCACTGGATGGCATCAACCTATAACATAATCAGTTGCTGTTGGTTTTGTAATTTCACAGTTCTACTGATTTTTCTACCATTAGCAACTCCTTCATATAATCTGTGCATTCTTTATCTAATACCCCAGTCCTGTAAGTCTCCCTTTGGGAAAAAAAAGTTATTAGAGTTTATTATCCTAAGAGTGATACTAACTGTGACCTTATCACCATTGCAGTAACTAATTTTAATTCTGATACAACATACAGCACCAGCTGCACAATACTGGAATAGAAATCTTTTGTTCTCATTTATACAGTTCATAGAATCTAACAGACTTGTTGAGGACTCATGAACCCTTTATGCTCAACAGACTTTTAAATAAAAAAATAGTTTTAGATTATGAAAGCATGCAGTGCCAAAGAAACTTCTTGTTTTATATCTGGCAATATCTGATGGTAAACCAGAACTACATATCTAGTTATATTCCATGAAGAAGGAATTCTGAAATTCGAATATGGCAATTTTTTACTGGACACTCCTTTCTAATGCCTGTGAAAAGCCATATGCCTCATGTTCAAAAAATTTCCCTCTTGTCAAAGGTATTGATTTCATAAAACTGTACATCTGGCCATAAAGTTAATGCTGTCAATAGGAATCTTTGTACGATGAGTTATTTGCATGCACATCACACTTTAAAGGAATGGGGTCTTTATGGACTCAATCCTGCCTTCATGTATATCTGAACAACTCCATTTCAAGCCAATGCAAATTAGAAAGAAAAAACGAGTGCTGTTTTTATAGTTTGGCATCACTGATAGTCATCTTCTAAGGAGAAGAAGGGTGCTTGACTGGGATGACCAGATTGTTATAAACAAATGTTGAAATTCACTGGCTCAGCTGTAATGCAATAATGAATCTGTACATGAATTTGTACATACTAGTCCAGTTATGCTATATACATTTGCCATGGCCATGACAAAATCCCCCATATAACTGGATAGGACTAACAGCAGTTTTTATGTACTCCCTATAAAATTACAAGCTTTTTCACTGCCCTCACATGGTCTACTGGTAGAAACCTCATGGTTCTAATTCATGTTAGAATTTGCCATCTCATGCCCATCGGTGTGCCCATCAGTGTTTATGCCCTCATGCTGTTTATGCTTCACTTGAGGGCAGAAGTCAGCTTCATTTATCTCTAAAGTATTCAACAATGAGCATCCAGTAACAGTCCCTATAATTCATTTTGTGCTGTCTTAATTAAAATGAGATTTATTAGAGAGAAAGAATCAAATTAAACTTTAAGCAGAGTAAAAACATAGTTAGATTAATGTCATGATAAATTTAACTCTCTAGGCCAGACTCTTTCTCTTTTTTAAGGTTGCAATTTATTAGATAGATAAGAAGGAATTTAAAAACCTGCATTTCATAAAGTTAATTTGCTGCTGCCCCACAGCAATGTGCTCTCAAGGCTGGATCCAATAAATTATGATCCCAAAAGTAAGGACAGGGATGGCTATCTTTCAGGCATCTGCCTTCACAGGTTTGGTGGCTAGATTAGATATGTGTACATAGATAGATATCCTCAAATGGGAACCAGAACAATTAATATCTTAAGTGGAAAGCTGCCTAGATTTAGGCAGTAGCACAGCAGGATCATTAAATCTTGCCTTTTAGTCATATCACCCAGATTCTTTTTTTTTCTTTTTTTTTTTTTTAATTCATCACAAAATTCACTCATCAAACATACCTCTGAGCTGTTCTTTAAAAACAAAATTACAGAAGAAGTGGTCTTCCATTTCCCCATAAAAATTGATATCTTAGAGCACTGATTACAGAGGGGGAAACCACTTCCTGGATCATTGAATAAAATGCAAAAAAAAAGTAACCTTGAGATTAGGGATCAATCATCTACAAAGACAGTTTGTGTCTCAAATCCAGTAATGCAAAGTGACATAATTTTCTAGGAGACAGAGAAATGTTCCTACAAGGAGAGTCAATGCTTGGTGATTAGGACATTGATTGATGAACTGCGAGCTTAAATGCTGTGGAGGGAATTGAATCTGGTGTCCCAGTTCTTGGGCAAACAAGCTTACTATCATCTTGTGCTATATAAATGGTTATGTTTTATAAGGAAGAGAACTACAAGAGAGGTGGGATTTTTTTGACGTCTAAGTTTGTCAGAGTGAGTTAAACCTAATGATGTTTGGATTAAGCTGCTCAAGCTTAACAAGGGAAGTGATACTTCCCTTTAAAGTATGGGGGGAAAGCAACGTAAGAGTGCCTCCATTTTGCCTGAGCCATACATTGTGTGTGTTATCATTCTGGAGGATTTTAGAGCAACAAATGGGAGAGTTTCTGGTTTAGGTGACAGCCGCGCAGTAGTCTTCAACAGTTTGGGATGCAATTCCAATAATTCTGCTCAAGACCCAATTAATGTCCTTCAGTTTTCAATTTGTCTGTAGGCTTTCTATTTTTTTTTCTTCATAGTACATATCAGCTCAGCATTGGAAAGCTAAGAATAAGAGAAAACAATAGGTAATATTTATTCTGTAGGTCTAAACTTCTCTTCACAAAGCCGCAAGTCTTAAAATTTACTCAATTTACCCTAACATAGGTCAGTCTGTGAAGCTGGTTGGGCTGATGTCTGTACACAAGAATCCAAGATCCTTGGACTTAAGAAAGCATAAAACAGAGCTTCTTCAGAACTGGCTAATGCAGATATCAGAAAAAGAGAAACTGATCTTACTGGCCCCAGAGATTGCTTTGGTTTCCTGCTACTTTATCTTATCGCAGCATGGAGATGCCATTGCCACTGCTGGCTTTTTTTACACATACAACTAAGTAATGCCTCAAAGGGTCCCTGGATATGTCTACAGCAATAAACTTCTGCAGATACATACTGCTGGGGCAGTGGTGTGCCTTTTCAGTTGAAAGGGAGTAATCTCTCAGAAATAAACCACCTTTTTTAGTCTGACTTGCTATGATGACTGACTTCAGGTGATGTGGAAGAGGCCAATTCTGCTAGTGTGCAATAAAGTATCATGTCAGCTGGTAATGTACTTCTCAGTCCAGAATTCCCGTGATATTCACTTCTGCAGAGCTGCTCTGGCTAATTGACTGCATATCATGGTCCATAATGTTCCTGTTAGTAACAGTGTGGTTAAAGACATGCCTCTAGCAATGCAATGACAGTATCAGAACATGTAATTGTGAGGTTTCTTGGAAAATCCCTTATCAAAAGTAAGGAAAATGCTTTTCTCTGCACAGTAAGGAACACCTCCCTCCATTTCCCCATAGGAGCTATCACTGGGATGGCAGACATGCAATAGTTTTAGAAAATAGCCTCAGAATTTGGGAATTCAATTTTTAGGCTGGATTTGAGACCATTAAGGAATTATTATGGCCTTGTATTTTCATCTCAGATATACAGTCTTATATTATTTATATTGGGTAAGGGAACACAGATTAAAAACAGATTTATACAGGATAGACAGAGACCAGATTAAAATAGCCTGTCTGAATATTTTATGTAGTCTGACTCTCTGGAAGGCTCATATAGATTAGTTTAGTTATACCGAATAAAAGATTACTTTTCTAAGAAAACACTTTTTGCTTTCCCCCCTTTGACCCTTTCAATCTCTCTTTCTGTCAGTTCCTTCTGGATTAAATCCACTTTTCTCCTCAAATGCCAGTCTTGTGAGTCCATGCTATTTGCTTGTAAAAATCTGACAGAATTCATCATCCTATCAGAGAAACTGGAACTCTATCGCCATTGCAGTGATACAGTGTCTGATCGAGTGCTCTGTCTGAAGTAGGTAGAATAGTTTTTTGTTCCTAGTATATTAGCCCATATGTCTCATTTCTGGTGACATACATGTCTAGCTGCAGTTGTGCTTCCCAGTTCTACCAAAATTTAATATTTCAAGTGCACCTGTCATACAACTGGTATGTTACTCAGAGAACAGGTCAAGGTGAATGAACCTAGGCTGACATTTTGATTATTTTTGATTGAAGACAGATCATGTGTTTTGTCTCTGTATCTTAAAAGAAAGGGCCCATAACTCTAATTTATTTTTGCCAGCATGTATTCTTCTCTTTATTAAAGATGAATTATTTATAAATTTCATAGGTTATAAACTGTCATAGTGTTGAGCAGTTTAATGTAAAATATTCTATTCCAACATTTGCTGAACAAATCCAGATAAATGCTAGCACCTTCTCTCACACCAAAAATAACTTGAAAACAAATAGCAAGCCACTTACCAAAGCAACAAAGAAATTGTGTGTTCTAATTTATATCTTATCATATGAGTACTGTTTGAATTTCCTGCATGGATGATTCATATTTTACAAAAAGGAGAATGAATAGTGGACAATAACTGTGTTGAAAAAACAAATTTGCTCTACTAATACATATTAATTTGCCATAAAATTTAGAATGTTTTTAGATTTGAGAAGAATTTTGCTAAGTATTTTAAACTTCAATCCAGAATAAATAAAGGCCTCACAACAATTTACAAACAAGTACAACAGCTAACCCATTATATTACTTATAAAAATGTCAACAGTATAAATGTCTTTATAGCAGTGGTATAACTTAACAGGAGAGACACCAACAATCACAGAGGTAACATTCAGATTTGCACACAGACAGTCTTCAGAAGAGGAAGAGGACTGAAAAAAGAAGAGAAATAATTGAGGTTATTTCTCTATAACGCCTTCTCCCACCAACAAAAGCAGCTGACATCCATATAGTCACTGAATTTACTATAACCACAGTTCTCTGAAATATTTGTCTCTAGGTATCCCTTGTACATAGGGATACTTTCCTA
The DNA here is from genome assembly GCF_033815535.1 of Pezoporus flaviventris. Taxonomy (NCBI): domain Eukaryota; kingdom Metazoa; phylum Chordata; class Aves; order Psittaciformes; family Psittacidae; genus Pezoporus; species Pezoporus flaviventris. The sequence goes on from NW_026892555.1 coordinate 62,996,359, forward strand.
TCTCTCATACTTCTGGCTGGTGTGTAAGGACTTCAAATGTCTCATCTCAGAGATATTAGAAACTTTTATTACATCTTTCCATACAACACTATGAAATCATCCTAGAAGCACAGAGATGTGATGGTGTAGAGAGAAAGAAAAACAGATAGTAGGGTCCACATGGACAAAACATTCCAAATGACTTTCATTTCTTAAAAGCAAACAGGTGTGGACTCTGATAATGCATGGCTTTTTGTAAGGATGCCAAAGGGCTTCGCAGAGAGGGCCTGGAGTGCAGTCTCTTATGGCATGAAATAGTACGTTTTCAACTCATTACTCATTCTCCTTCTTGTACTGGCTGCACTGGCCTTTCACATTAGCTGGCAGCCTGAGGATTGTTGACTGTTTAAAATAGTCTGGTGGGTGGTTGTTTATACCTGGTAACTGCTGTGCTGTGGAAGTTATTTCATGCTGAATGTATAAGGTTGAAAACTGCTCCCTTACACAGTGAATACAGCCAGTGTAACATACACTGTGCAGTCTGTCAGGATGCAAAGTGTGACTTCTATTTTATAAGAATGCAGGTGAACGGGATTGTCTGAGCTTCAATTCGTTTTCAGGAAGAGTGGACGATGAGGGCCTACATGCCTTCTGTTTGCATGTGTTGAAGCATATATTAGGACCATATATTTGAAGGAAGAGAAATACAACACTGAGACTGTATATGTTCACACCCCTGTGTGAAGACAGTGCTGGAGAAGTGATATTATAATTGCTGCTTCGGACTGACAGCTAGCTCTGAAGTAGCATTATGTGAAATCTTGCACGTGAAGCCATGTGAGATAATGAGTATAATCACATTGCGATGCAAATATTTATGCTGACTATACTGAAAATATTGACCTGGAATCTTGCTGAAAATGCTCAGGATCCCAGGGCTGTTCTTATGGCACTGAGAACGGAGCTGAACTCAAGAGCTACAAAAAAATCCTGAGATCCTAATGAGTGTGAGCAAGGCCGATGTCACCATCCTGAGCTGAAGATATACATATGAGTAAACTGACTGAGTTCTATTGATTATATCCTCCCATTTTCTCTTGCATGTGTAATAGGAAGTGATACAGCTAGCAACAAGAAGTTCTTCTTTAGCTCTGAGATAGAAGTAAGATATGGGATTTCTTTAAGAGGCGTTGTTTTAAAAACCTATTTGTAAATTATTTCAGACATGGGAGAAGAAGAAATGGCAACTGCAAAATGTGGGAAGCAAGAGGTAGGGCTAAACATGCTGGTTTTTCTTAGAAGATGTGTTGTGCCTCACTGTTTTCAACAACATGTTGAAGCATCTATGAGCCATGATGAATTACACCATAACTACAGAGGAAGTCAGTGTGACTTTGAGCAATTTCAGAATAAAGCATTAAGAAACAAGGATAGAGACATTAAATGCAGGAAAGCATTCCACAGTAAAGGTATAATGTCAATACAACTGAAAATTATAATGTCAATCCTGAGCCTGGAGAGATAGATGTAAGCAACAGAACTGATAATAAGTATCAGATTCTTCACTGCTAAGGAGCTCGCAATCTACCTCCTTTCTTTACTTGTCTGATTTGTATTTTCCAAGAAAAAATCTATTTAACCAAAGCAGGATTGCTGTAGGCCAGAAAAATCCCACTATTCTACTATATGGTTTGGATACAGTGACATGTAGAAAGAGGAGAGTCCTGATAACTGAATCTCTATACTGAAGGCAATTTTAATGGTAAATCAGAATATGTCTTTCACAGAGATTGAACTCTCTAAGGAGGAAGTTACAGAGCAATTAGGGATGCAATTACAGTAAGTCATCAGGACCAGATGGTATTTCATTCAAGGATTGAAAGGAATAATGTGAAAAAATGTACTGAAGAGGATATTTATTCTTCAGCTTCCAAGGAGGCAGGCTTCACTCTCTCAGCAGAATGAACAGTGCACTGAATAGTCACTGACAGTTGTCCAAAGGGACACTGGTGACAAAAGAATGAGCTGTGGTCTCTGGGTCCTTGATGCTCCCTGAGTAAAGGAATGAGTCTTACCCTGTACCTCTGAAAATCAACACAATTAGAATGAAGAAAATTTGACTTTCATATGGAATGATTTCTGATGAGAAAATGGTTTTCATGAGGTCAAGATGAAACTCACTAACTTCACCACAACCTCACATAGCAAAATTAGTAGAAATGCAGAAGTACTGTATATGTCCCTTCCTGAAATAGGTAAGCTGTGTGGTTCAAGATGGATTAGTTGTATCTATGAAGTAAAAACAAAACTCTGCCTAGGACAGCAGTGCAAAGAGACAAACTGTGGCTGATGTGTGATGTGCAAACTCCTGCAATTCAACTCTCATGGCAAGAGTATGCTACAGGTTTACAGGATTACCCAAAAGAATATTGCCCCATCCCAGAGCAAGCCATATGATTCTTCTAATGAAAACCATTTCTTCCCTGTGAATTAGAATAATAGAATCGTAGAATCAACTAGGTTGGAAAAGACCTTTAAGATCATCAAGTCCAACCATTACCCCAGGACTGCAAAGCCCACCACTAAATTGTATTGCAGGGCTTCATTTAGATGTTTTTTGAACCCTTCTAGGGATGGTGATTCCACCACTGCCCTGGGCAGCCTGTTTTGAATGCCCGAACACCTTTTCAGTGTATAAATTTTTCCTAATATCCAATCTTGGTGCAGCTTGAGTCTATTACCTCTTGTCCCATCACTTGTTACTTGGGAGAAGAGACCAGCACCCACCTCACTACAATTTCCTTTCAGTCAGTTGTAGGGAGCAATAAGGTCCCCCCTGAGCCTTCTTTTCTCCAGACTAAACAACCTCAGTTCCTTCAGCTGTTCCTCATCAGACTTGTGCTCCAAGCCCTTCACCAGCTTTGTATCTCTTCTCTGGACCCACTCCAGCACCTCAATGCCTTTCTTGTAGTGAAGAGCCCAGAACTGAACACAGTATGTGAGGTGCAGCCTCACCAGTGCCCAGTACAGGGGGATGATCACTGCCCTGGCCCTGCTGCCGCACTATTGCTGATACAGGCCAGGATGCTGTTGGCCTTTGGCTGACTGGGCACAAGCTGGCTCGTGTTCAGCAACTACCAATCATCACACCCAGATCCTTTTCTGCTGAGCAGCTTTCCAGACACTCTTCCCCAAGCCTGTAGCATTCCATGGGACTGTTGTGGCCCAAATTCAGGACCCAGCACTTTGCTTTGTTGAACCTCATACACCTGCCTACAGCCCATCAATCCATCCTGTCTAGCTCCCTCTGAAGAAACTTCCTACCCTCAAGCAGAGCAACGCTCCAGCCAATTTGTTGCTGTCTGCAACTTTACTGAGGGTGCCCTCAATCCCCTCATCGAGATAATCAATGGAAATATTAAATGACGCTGGCCATGTACCAAGCCCTGGGGGACACCACTAATGATTGGTCACCAAATAAATGTGATGCCATTTACCACCACTCTTTAGGCTTAGCCATCCAGCCAGTTTCCAATCAAGTGAAGAATACACCTATCCAGGCCATGAGCAACCAGTTTCTCCAGAACGCTGTGGGAGACAGTGTCAGTGCTTTACTTAAGAACAAATAGACAATGTCCACAGCCTTTCCCTCATCAATCAGGCAAATTGTCCCTGATACTCTTCTTGATTCTGTTAAGTGTGATTTTTTTTTTGTGGCTGTTGACCATGAAGAACTTTGTCTCATATGGTCTAGAAGTTTGGGCTGGGTTTGTGCATTTGCTTTTTTGGCCGCCCAAAATTTAGCATAAGCCTCTTGTCTGAAATGGTAAAGAAAAATTTAGCTGAATGTAAAGGAAATAAAAATAAACACATAAATGAATAAAGACATCTATATTTTTTTTTTAATTTATAGCAGTATCATATTATTTAATATATCATACCTTATCTGTCACAATGATCTGAGAGGGACATTTGGGAGGCATGATATTTTAGTTGCCATAGTACCAATGGTTAAGAACTAAATAGCCTTGGGCTACAATGGCAATGATGAAGTGGACCCAAGTCTGTACAGATAACTACACATGACACAATATTATGGTATTTGGTACTAAAGACTCAAAAAGGTTTAATGGATAAAAGGTAGAATAGATGCAAGTGATGTTAATATCTGGAATTCAGACCTTCAAGACCAGTAATGACTATTTCAATAGGCAGCATATCTAGGATTTTACACTGTATGTGCATGTATTTCAACTGTGCTATGCTGTCCAGTAAAAACTGATTAGATACTGAAGATGAAATCCACTGATAACATTAAATAGCTAGAAAACATGCTACCTTTCTTTTTCTATGTACTTCTGCATATTGAGATAGCTCTACCATATATCTGGAAAACACTGCATAATCCAGTGCAATTAAACCCACTGTTTATGCAAGTTATTCTTAAAAACAGCAACTGTTTCTAAAGATAGCAAAGCTGCTCCTAAAAAGACAATCTTATAAGCTGTAGATAGAAACAACTTAAATCAGAGCCAGGGAAACTGTCTGAGAATCTAGTTGAGAAGTTAGTTAGATACAATTTGAGATAATTAAATTTAACATTTGGTCTATCAGGTAAAATAAACAAACAAACGAGTAGTATGAACTCTGGCACAGTTTGTCCTTCCTCAAGTGTGACTGTACCTAGGGCACTTCTCTTGTGTGAAGCATCTCTGCAGCAATACCCCAATAGTCTCTACTCAAAAAACCAATCCCATTCTTGGATGCCCAAGGTGTAGCTGATAAATCAACAGAGTGACAAAGTGTGCAGCTTTATACTGGGTTAGAGCACACAATAGCAGGAAAATGCCACTTTCACATTATTCAGCAAGGTTAAAGATTAAAAGGTTATATCCTTCAGAGTTAATATAAGCCATACTTATTTTACATATTTATAGAAACAGAGAACCGGGCTGTGCATTACTGAAGTTTGCTGATTGTACTAAATGGTTTCAGGCATAAAAATACTACAACAGACTTAAACTACAGAAGGATTTGCACAAACTGGGGTGTGTGTGTGTGTGTGTGTGTGTGTGTTGAGCTGTCTTACACCAGATATTGCAGAAATGAGCTCTTTGCCTTTTCAAAGCACTATGCCAACATTAAGTAATCCCTGGAAAAACTTACTTTGGTTTGGGCTGTGCAGGAGTATGAATAAACAAATTTTACAAGACAGGTGGGAAAACAGAGACAAAAGATTATGCCGGTAATAGTATGCCAAATTTTTTATTCCAGCAGTTCCAGGGCACTCATCCATACTTTTCAAGAATACTATCCATATTCATGCCCATATATTTATAATTTTGAATGCATAATTGAAACTACAAGATGGAGCTGTAAGATAATGCACACAAACAAGTCTGCATTTTTAAATTTTATCAACAAGACCCAAATCTGTGGCCTGCTGGAAGGAAAATAAAACTTTGGGATGGGTAATACAGAGCTCACTAGCCATGGAAACGCTGAAGACAAACTAAAAATTGTGTACGTTTATATTCTATTAAAATCCTTCTTATCCCCTCATAAAAAATGCTGAATATAACTGGACAATTTTCAGAGCATCTAGGATGGAGAACCTGTTAGAAAATAACTATATGTAACCTGTTTCATTTAACAATTTACCTATGTTTACCTACATGTTTTGCGAGGGCTGCAGAGGTGAGCAGCCAGAATGCTTCTCTGTTTTGATGGTTAATTGGAATGAATCCTTTCCTCTATATGTGGAAAAGCAGAGACAAGTTTTGCCACTCTTTTGCCAGCCCTGCGACAGGCAGCTTCAAATCCCTTTTGATGGAGCCTGAGCATGGTACTGCATCTGTTCTCTGACTTAGTCCTTCTCTATCTTTGCTCAGCTCTTTCAACTTTTTTGCCTGGTAGGATGGCCTTCAGTTCTGCAGGAGAGTGGGCTTACAGATAATTTGTTTGGCTGTAACCCTATTTTGGGTAAAACTGCTGTCACCCCTGGTCTGAAACCATGCTTCCCCCGTTGTCGTCTTTACAGTCTTTAGCTCCCTCACTAGATAGGTGAAATACCACTGGCAGTCAGAAGAGACAGAGTTATTTGAAAGACAAGAGAATTTTCCACAGAAAGTACTGCAGGGAAAAGACCATGAAATTACCATCCCAGGAAATGTTTTCTGCAACATTAGCAGCTCTAAAGGAAAGACTGTAATACTGATATTGCTGACTCACAGCGAGGATTGCAGTAGGATGCCTGAAGCTGTTGTATACCTTTGCCATAGGATGGTTGAACCACACTGGAAACATCACCGAACTGCTGCAGAAAATAGCCTGACTGTGACTATATTCTTTTCCATTTTCTGGATTGAAAACTTCATGTGTGGTCCTTGCTTTGGAAGGGGCAACACCTGAGGCTAGGGGTGGGAAAACTGATGAAGGCAACACGCACTTCTGCCATATGTTAATTTACCCTTCATCAATTCAACTGGATCAAAACACACAGGGAAGAAAGGTAATCAGTGCATCAACCTGGATGAGTAGTTACACATGGATTCTCTATAGCATGAACTTGAATGCTTCAGGCTAGTTCATCAGGCTGTGAATTGGTACAGGCAAAGCATATAAATAGATATTTTGCCAGCCCCCCACTCTTTTGCACAGCAGAAGGTAGCTTGTGATCTTCTAATGTAATCAGCACTGTAAGAGGTCTGTGAGGTGTTTTTAACTGAAAGCTAACATAAAATCATAGAATCACAGAATCATAGAATAGTCAGGGTTGGAAAGGATCTAGTTCCAAACCCCTGCTATGGGCAGGGGAACCTCACACTAGACCATATCTCCCAAGGCTGTCCAACCTGGCCTTGAACACTGCCGAGATGGACCATTTGCCTCTTTTTTGGGCAACATGTTCCAGTGAGAATGGTTATCAGCATCTTCTGTTAACATATAATATAAATCTGCTTGTAAATTACAAACAAAAATTATAGTACTTTTCTCTCGTATCCCAAAACACATAAATCATTGCCAATTTCTAGGCAGTCTTGCAAATCTTGGTTCTAGGGTTGTTGTGGCTTGGCAAAGGAAGATGTCAGTCTGTATCAAACCATTTAATCCAGTCCTCATATTAAGTTTCAGGGCCACACTCAACCCAGATGCAGAAATACAGCTTACTGTATCAGTCTTCGTAGTACTGAGAGTAAAATTTTAGCTACAATAAAATTAAAATAGCTACTGTAAAGGAATCTGTGAGTAATTTCCAGATTTTGCATGTTCATGCATGCCCCTGAAACAATAATACTGCTTATTTTTCGGGAGTACTGGGAAACAAGTAAAATGATTGTAATTCTTCTTGATTTTTTTTCCATAAGTCAAAAGTTAATTACTTCACAGATGGCAGAATGGTGAATGGAATGAATGAAGTCAACTTGCCTAGAAAACTGGATTCTAGAACATATGCAGTGAAATGAGACATAAAAAAGGGCTGGCAAACGATAAATATCTATTTCCTTTTTGCTTTAAATAGACTAAAAGGTCAAAAGAAATATATGGCTGATATTTATCGAAGTAAGTAGCAATTACATTACTAGGTATATTGGTCCACAAGTAATCTCATACAGAGGGATGAGCACTAAATTGGCTAGTAAAAGATATTCCTCCATAATAATTTATTTCTTTCATATTCTTTAATCAGAATAGATTGCGATAAATAGTCCTAAAGTTCACTGCTATTCTGCCTTATTGCTAACAGTTATAGAGGTCAAGTTTTTATTACACATTTAAGGGATATAAAGAAAATATTTTCATGGGTTTTGAGTGTATTATATGTAGGAACATTATAGACAGTAATTTGCAGCGTTCATGGTTAGCACACATTTAGTAGCCATAGCAAAATATTCCCCTTTATTCTTTTGTGCCAAAGTTGTTTGACTATCATCTCAACAATTTAATAATGAAACACTACCAGTAAACTATATTAATAATGGGAGTGGCTAAAGCATCCCAGAATGAGAAAAGCTAAAATATTATGGAGCTAACATTAGAGATGGGCTCAATATTTACAAAAGTAATCTACCAGTTCTGGCTAAATTAATCAGGTATGTCTACACGACTGCACCAGAAACAACAGATGCAAGTGAGTGCTATGGTTTCCTCAGTCCTTTACTTAATCTGCTAGGTTTAATTATTCCAAATATTATATTGTACAGGTTTATGTACAGCCTTCCCACAGAAGCCCACAAACTAACTCCCTTACACACTGCGTGAGGTTAAGGAGAAATTGTATTTTAGATCAGCCGTTTGAATAGCCACCAAGCAGCAGATGTAAAGCTGAATGAAACAACTTCTACTGTTTGAATTGCAACGCTTCATCATTAATTTGTTTTAAACTTGTTTGTATCTGTGATAAGAGTTCTTAATGGTGAAAGGTAAGGAGCCTCTGAACTGCTGTTGTATGAACTTGGATAGGCTGAGTCTTCAGTAAAAGTTCTGGGATCATTTGATTTGATCAGTTAATGTACATTAAATATTTTCTACATTCACTTTATGACATTGACAGTATTTAGATAGCCACCCATGGATCCCTTATGTTGCAGTTGGGACAGTACAATTTTTATTTTGACGTGATACTTTGGCAACTGAAATGATGTGATTGACACTAATTTCTAACAGTAAATTTTTCATATGTGATAAAACATCTGTTGGACTTGGAAGTGTATGTACTGCTTCTGTTGTGTTCAGCAGAACATGAGAATGAAGAAAATGCTCTATGCAACAACTAAGATCTACACATGAGCCAGTGACAGTGACACATTCCTTCTAAGCTGAACTCTCAGATGTGGCAATGTTTTTGGGACCCATGAAATCCTAATGGCAGGATGTGACAGGCTGAAGACTACAGAAATGAAACCAGCATATTCCTGCAGGGACCCTGGGTGCTCTGCTCAGGATTCATCCTCTACAGTCATTCTTTGGCAAACACCTTCTAAAAGGGCAGATCACAGTTTTCATTTATGTTATAATCACTCTCAGTACAACAATTTCTACCTACCCTCAGTACAGTAATTTGTACCTTAATATGAAGCCTTTGTCCTGATGGAATTTCACTGTATAGGTAAGCCTGCAATAAAATCTGGGAAATTTAAGTGCCTGATTCCCTTAACTACAAACTGGGACTTAATACATATTTTCTCGACATCCTTTAAATACTGTAGTCTGGGGAGAAAAGAGTCTGTTTTGGAGACAGATATACTTAAAAAGTAGTTAAAATATTGAATCCTATTTAAGCATAACCACGGTTATGCCTGTATTTTTAAAAACTCCAGGGCTTGATCTTGGCAATTCTAGGCTAATAAACCTCACATCTAAATCTGGCAAGTGGGTTGAAATGATAAATTAAGCAGAATGAAAAGAGACCTGAGAGACCAGGCTTGCTGACATGATGTAGTTGGCATGGATTTTGCAAAGGAATTATCTCTTACTGCTCTTTGACTGCAAATAAAATAGTGGCTATGGGAGAAAAAGTAAATATATTCCATTTAACACCCCAAGTTTCTACAGAAGAGGTTACTGCAAAACTGTGAGGTGAAGGGCAAAATACATGCAAAATCAATGAACTGCAAAAAAATAGTACCGATATGCACGTGACACAAGGGACTTGATTCCAGACACCTGCTTTAAAAACCCTATAGGGAAGGGTGTTTGTGAGGGTTTTTTTTTTGTTGTTGTTATTTCAGAGACAGAATAATTCAAAGTACCTAGGTATCAAAGTATCTGAGTTAGACATTTAAATTCCCAGTGCAGTCAGTGACAGCTTTACAATCTCTCCACAGTCTCTGGGAATTCATGAAGATCCAAAAGGCCACCAATCTGAGCTGTTTACCTCTGACAGAGGTTACTGGCACTGTAGCAGACATGGTAGAATGAATGATATACTTACTGCAATTCAGTGTGCACACCTTAACTTAAAATCACTGCTGACTTTCTTTTAGGTTAATAACTTAGGTGGAACACTGTGGCAGCTAAAATGTAATTCTGTTACTTCTGTTAGAGATCTGGAGAGCTCCAGTAGGTGCCAGGCTTGGGTGTTTAGTGGCAGTAAATTGCCCAGAGACCATCCGCTAGAGCACAGCTGATGGCAACTGAGGTGCTTCTAACAGGCATTTCAATGTTCTTCTATAGTTGAAACTCCTAGAGGCATGCTAAGCTGTGCCTAACCACCAGTCCCTCCCAGATGCTCCAGCTCTTTGCATGCTGGAAACTTTGGTCTGCTCAGATCCGGAACTGAGAATCCTCCTCTACAGTTACCTGCCTCTCCTTTCAAACAGGAGAAAGGCTGCATGTACAGTAAGCAACAGCACTAATAACAGCAAACTCAAGAAAAAGAGGAATTCCTAGTATTCTTCAAGTTTACATAGACTTGACTCCACACAAATGCCAAAAAGTGTTAAAATGCACCGGTTAGCTAAAGTCCAAGAGAACCTGTGGAGAGAGCACAGCTAGATTTTGATCATGCTTCCAGAAGTCTCTCTTCTTTCCATCACAAAAAATGGGTGATATAAAATACCAAAAAATCTGATTTCATTAATGGATTATGCTAAATAGATTACCCTAACACAATCTCATTCGTCTGCTACAATTACATATAAGGAATGCATATAAAAGAGAAGCAGCAAACAGTGATAGATTTGAATCTATCCCCTTCAAAGTTAATGAGTGAAATGAACATTGAAAACCTAGTGCTATTTTGTGACCTGAATAGAAAGTCTTTGTACAAAGAAACCTGGAATACAGCATAGGACACAATTTTGGTTAGTGTCTATGTAAAAAACCTTGGTTACTGTACCAAAACCTAGTATTACTCTGCCAGTCTTCATAGAACTCAAAGAGATTATCTCTGCAAAGCATTAGTAAACTATTCATCCGGCCTTCCAGTTTCATAATTTGCATGTGGTTGCTACATCAACTTCTCCTCTAACCTCACACACATATATAGAAAGGAATCCCTCAAAAAATAGCTTCATGGCACACATACAGAAAATATGGAAATATGTCAGGTGTCCTGCTCTTCCACACAGTACAATAACAGCAGGTTTGTTATATTCAAGCTTTTCTAGCATGATTTTAGATCCAAAGCGGGGAAAAAACTCCACTACTTAACCATATGCTTCTCTTAAAGTATGAGTCACCTGTTGACTTCAGTGGGACTACCCATATGCTGAAGGTGCACAACATATTGAAATATTTGGTTTGGAACTAAAGTTAGAAACAAGATACAGCCTTCTTCTAGAGACCTGCAATGGTGTAAAGTTCACAATGTGAAAGATTTACAGATTGTATCAGGCTAATGAAAAATAGAAAATAATTACTGGTGTAATTGGGAAGATGAAAAAAGAAAGGGATTACAAATGGACAAGAAAACTTCTATATTCTGGGATGACTAGAAGGAGATCATTTTATGGAAATACAAAATTGAATCATTGTGTATTTTGAGGTTTGAATGCTACAGAGCACTGCTGAAATGAGGGTTGCAAAGAGAGAGGAATTTACTATACCGTCAGGATGGTTTAATGGTGCATTTAAAATGTTCTGCCTTGCTTCTAAATGTGGACATTAATAATTTTATTGTCATTCAGTAAATCACACTCTTCTTTTTTGCCAGGTTGAAAGGATAGCTAACTTGTATCTTTTACCTGTGTGTAGGCATTTCTGAATTTACCTTAATATTGTATTTGAAAATAAGAAGCCCAGGCGGCAGCAACTGTCAGATATATTAGGTGAGGCTCTAAAGAACTCAAAAATAAGCATCAATGCAAGACAACATGGTTATGAATTGTGTGTATTTAGGCATTCTAAAATTGCACTTGATACCTTTTCCAACAGCTATTTATAGCTCAGAAGAATATTCACTGAGCTGTGCACTCTCCCACTTACGTATGGTAATATTTCTGAGCATTCAAATTCTTTAGTGTGAGTTAAGACCTCTTAGTGCTGTTGTTCAGGAGTAAATATGTATTATGCATTTTATTCGTAAGGTTACCTAAGGATATTTTAGGCAGAGCTGAGCATAAACGCCAGGTTTTTAATGAAAGAGCTACAAATATTTTCCCTTGCTAAACTGCACCACAGAACAAATTTCCTAAAAGATATGCAATATTAGTGTTGTTCCAACTCTAGTGTTTTAATGACATTGAGAATAGCAGGTTTTGTAGGAGGAGGCAATATATTTCATTAGATTGACTGGAAAAAAAAATAAATCTATGGATTTATGAGCCTATCTTCGGGTCTGAAAAGGAAGCAAGAATTTTGACCTAATGCAGGAAGAGAAAAAATGTTTCCAGTTAAACTTAATTTTGTTATGTCCTTAAAATGACTTGAGGCAAATAGATAGTTATCACTAATGGTTAAAACAGGTATTTTTATCACTTTCTAGATTGAGGGAGGCAAGCTAGGCATCAAATATCTAATTTACAATTTCAATATTATTTATGATTGTAGTTCTTACTAAGCACTGTGTTATGGTTCTTTTTATAGCACTAAAAGAAAATATTTGTTTTGAAAATTAGAGAGATCCAAAAGTGGAAAAACTATTTATGGTTCAGGGTATTAGACATATAAATGACAAGACTGACCTAAGGAGTACCTTAGCTTAAGCACTGCTCTAGATTTTGTATATCTGATGTTATCTATTGTGGTCTTTTAAAATTTACTTTATTTATAAGTATTTATAAGTAATACTAAACTAGCATTTTCTCTTTAGCCTCACTGGCAACAGAACACCTCTTCTGTATAATATCTAATGTACTGCAGCCCAGTTCAGTAGGATGCTAGAGCCATTCTTGCCTAAAATAATCAATTGACCTTGTTGGTTGCTGGATTCAACCTCCCTATATATCAACATGGTCTGCATGCCCACTGGAAATCTGCAATTGCACAAATCATTGTGATTGAAATACCTATTACCTACAGAAGTTCCTTCTCCCTCCTGGTTTAATTTACTTGCAGGCCACTGTGGGACTGTGGACATAGAACTTCATTCCCCAAAACTACCAGCTGTGACTTTCATCAGTGATAACTCTGTATGACAGAAGGTAGTCTCCTACCTCTACAGCAGAGAAATCTGCAAATTTTTAACTTTTTAATAAAGCCATGAAAGAATTAATGGTTAATGCACAATGCAGGTCACAACTGTAGGTAATAGGGAAAGCTGCTCTCATTACCTTGGGATTCTGCACTACAAAGGACATCATGCTACCCTGTTTATAAAGCGCCACTGAAAAACAGATAGGTTTTTACTAAAGCAACTCTACCCTGTCATGTATCTGCAAAGCACCCAGATCTCTGAAGGACTCAAGTTCTGTTTCCAGCTTTCACCTCTGGTCTCTCCACTAAAAAAGGTTATTCAGTAGGGTTATACTGGGAGTATACGCTTGACTGCCCTTCTCTCCTCAGTGCAATAAACAACCACAATAAACGTAGAAAACCTGCCTGTTATGAGATTTTTTCCCTTCCAAGAGTCTTCCTTAATTCCAAATGACAACTTGCTCAGTCTTAGGATGGGTGAACATATATATCCAGACTTTCTCAGAAACTGCCAGGAGTATGTGTGGGGAAGTAAACTTTCTCCTTTCCTAGAAACAGACCAGATGATTTCTTCATATCCATATTAAACTAACAGACAGATTTTAAACTTGTGAAAGCAACAGTCCTCATGAAAGCAGTTTTGAGAAGACTAATTAACTAGTTCTATGATATGAAATCTGTGTTTTGTTACTATATAATCTTATAATCTATTTTAATTAACCATGAAGTGGAGTGTTAATTACTGTTGTCATTTCATTTTAGACAGTCAGATCAATTTCAGAATGGACTTCAGTGGAAGTTATTGAAAACACATTTCAAAATCAAACATGTGACAAATTAAAGTGTTTTAAATAAGCACCATTCAAATTCTGTTCTGCAAGTAGGTGGGAAAAATAATTTTGGTCTGCAGCCTAGATCCTGGATATCATGTCACCGTAAGGAAAAGCTTCTGTGGCAAGGAGATTGATATACACAGTGCTCTATTTTTCTACTTAATCAGAATTTCTGCAGTAGACACAGGCTGCATAGACATATTCTGGAAGGGCAAAAAGAAGAGGGGCGTTTCTAGACAGAAAGCTTCCCTCAAGAATTTTAGAATATTTCCTTGTCCTAGCACATGCATTCTCTTATCTGCACTTTGCAGCTGTCTAGCAGACACTAATGAGAGATTTCATGTTCATACCAATTATTTGAAATATTTAATGTCCTTCTTAAGGTGCATTTACACATCAAAGAAATTACTCAGTCCAAGCATGCCAAAATGCTGCACAGGAAAATAAAAAAAAAAAAAAAGTTTCCACTTTATGCTGTAATAGAAATGATTTGAGTTCTTCTGTAGCTCAGGCTACATCATCAGTTTTACTTTAAACCTTAATTTTCAGAGGTTGATAACCCAGGGCAAAAGTGCTATATACATACAATTCTGGGTAGATAGCATATCAGGTAAACACTGAAGCCATACTCCTTTGCCAGTTAGTGACATTTTCAGGTGGACAGCAATCAGGGTCCCAAAACCAATTTGGACACAACAATAGTAAAGTTGCAGTGTGTAACTAATAGGCAACTGAACTCTGAAGCAAAATAACCAATCTTGTGCTATGCAGTTAGGGTGTTGGAGATCAATTTTTAAGGTCTGAGACAAATCACTAAACTTCTCTGTCTGTAAATACACCCTTATGGAAATAACAAATTATTATCCTTTATTGGTTTTAGCAGAAATCACTCGATAACATTCATAAAATGGCTCTGTGAAGAACACTGGGTGTTAATTAACCTTTCATTATTTAAGAAGAGTTACTGAATCAATAAGTTTCAATTGGTGAGAAAATTACAAAACATGTAGGCTAGGTTGCTAGCGATGTGTTACAGTGATGGTTGCCAGTAACTCTGTTAGAAAGTCCAAAATGTAGAAGATCTTTTAGTGTTTCTTTTCTTTTTCTATTTTTAATTAAGAAAAAAAAATATTCAGCCATCTTTACCACAATTTACATGAATGAACAGAAATCTGGGTTTATTAAGTGAAAGGATCCAATTAATTGTATATCAAACTCATTTTGTGTACTACTATCTTACTAAAGGATTCTGATCATGCAGTTCAGGGTGGCTGGTTATAGGTCACTGTTGCTTACGTGTGTACTGAATTGCCCCTGCGTAAGCTTGCTTATAACGACAGCATTTCTAGTTTGTGAGAAAGGATGTGATCCATACAGAAGTCAGCAGATCAGCTGGGTGGCAAGGGGTGAGCCTAGCAGTGCCTGCATGAACCATCAGGCACTGAAGCACCCTTCGTTCACTGCACCTTGAGGCGACCTCTGTCTTGCCATTTTCCATCCAAAGAAATTGGTGTTATTGCTAGAGATGGTTGCTCACAAAGACATTTTACCCTCAGTACATAAACATTACCTGAATTTAGCCTCACATCCTTTAAGGTCTTATTAGATCTGTCTCTGGTAAGGAAACATCTTTAGCTGTTAAATTGAATATCACATATTTCCTAGCAACATATTTCAGGATCTGAGTTTGGTCCACAGCTAAAATCTGTCTCCCACTTTTTACTGTTTTGAAGAGAATTTTCTGCCTAAAACTAAACTAAAGTGTTAGTCTTTGAAAAACAATACAGTTCAAAGTATTACAAAACCCATGCATTTTATTTTGATGGGTAAGAGTTGATATTCAAAACAGTCTAAGGCAATCGTCTTGATACTAAAACTGACAGTTCTGTTTTTAATAAAATACATACTTGTCATTCCATTTTAAAAAATTAGTTGCTGAATTTTCAAGAGTAAATTTGGTATTAATAGGACAGGCAGTCTCTGTCTGATTTATAAGTCAGATGAGAAAAAAGGCCCCTTTGACATCATTGGCAAAATTTCCAAGTACTGGCATGCAAAGGAAAGACCCAGCACAGAGAGGGAGCTGTGGTGGAAAGCGATGACTAACAGGTTGTGCCCCCTTGACTCAACTAGAGAAGCTCAACAGTCCAGTTGGGTAATTTGGCATGCCTGGAGATCATCAGCTTGTCCAAGTCCCTCATCTGAAGGAGGCCTGCCCTGCCTCTAGCCAGTTTGCCTGATTACCAAACCCATGACTGGACAGGGCTGCCTTAACCTGCTACACACTGAAATAGAGCTAAGGCATTTAGTGTGAAGCACATTTCTCAGTGCACAACAGATGAAAGAGATGACTCAAGTGCCGTCTTTCAGCATTTAGTTTTTGTGTGTCTTAGATTAAAAATGTAAAGGTGCGTCATGCAATTGGACACAGGCACAGTGTGAGACCCAGCATTGCGGTGCCTGACTTTGAAGTTGTTGGCATCTGCTTCTGAAGTGCAATCCACAGTCCTGCATTAGCTGTCTCTATGGTGTTCCTCTGAATGAGGTTCAAAGCAGCAGCACACTGAGCAGTGAGCCACAAACACTACTCCAAGGAAGAAGCTAAGGAGAAAAGTATGTTGAAAACCCCATGCTCCTTCAGCCTTGGAATCCCCGAAGAGGATTATCTGTGCTGGGGAGCCACACACTGGAGTCTCTCCAGTGCAGTAAGACATCTTCCTAGTTTAAGACAAAATCTGTGGAGAGTCTATTCCAAACTTTTTGGACTAGGACATCCAGACATCACAGCTGCAGTCATCCCCAATTGTGTAATACAAGTCCTACTGAGGACACAGGACTGTAGATGTTGAGAAGCTCAATCACCATCACACTTGCAGTCCCACCTGCAGAAACTGCTGTTGGTCCTAACAGAAACCATCCTGGATATGCTGGGCTACAAAGAGAAAGAAAAAGGTAGCACAGTACAAAAGGTAGGTTGATGGGGAACATCCCAGTTAGCATGGTTAAACCAAGAACAGTTCCTCTGCTTTTTTAACAAAAGCATCTGACATTGCTGTGTTTTCAGTGGACCTCATTCTACTTGCATGTATTAGACTTGCTCTGACAACATACACTAGTATAAATCCTAAAGAGATACGCGTTGGAAAAGGCCTGAGGTATAACGTGAACTTCCACTTACACGGGGTACGCGCAGATGCAGAATTCTAGGCACCAAGGAACTAACTAGTGGAACTGAAGTGCCTGCAGACCAGGGGCAGGGATTTCTAAGAAAAGTATAAATACTGCAAAGATCCCCAGAAAGAGTCCACATCCTTTTGTCTTCTCAGAAGATGGAATCAAATCATGGTTTGATATGGAATCATAGAATACCAGGTTGGAAGGGGCCTTGAGGATCACCTGATCCAACCTTTCTTGGCAAAAGCGCAGTCTAGACAAGATGTCCCAGAACCCACCCTGTTCAGCTGAATCCTAAAAGGTGTTGGGGAATCCACCTCTTCCTTGAAGAGATTACTCCGACTGATGATTGTTCTAATTGTGAAAAAGTTCCCTCTGTGGTCAGTTGGAATCTCCTCAGGAATAACTTGTGCCCATTACCCCTTGTCCTTTCCATATGACTCCTTGTAAAGAGAGAATCTCCATGTTCTTTGGAGCCACCCTTTACTGGAACATGGTTATAATACTGGAACATGGTGATAAGAGAAACTGAGAAACGAGAAAGAACAGAACTGAAGGAAATACCAAACAAATAATGAAAGGTAATTCTGACTTTTTGTAAATAGCAGAGGTGAAACTATAGTGTTACTTACATGTGAAGTGTGAATTAGTGTACGTATATGTGCATGTGAATATAATAACTGTGTTGAGTATGTACAGGCCACCACAGCCTGCCTTAAAGGCTGAAAAGCAAATAAAATAATATTAAACAGAGCAAGATATGACACAAAAAAGTGAATGCAAAACCATAAAACAAAAAAATGGCAAAACTCACCACTATTTTGGTTATGAGAGCACTTCAGAAACTGGTACAGGATTATATGCTACTGTGAAGAGTACTGCACAAATGGGCAGAATATTACTCTTGCTTTTGAAGAGTTAAGCCTATCAAAAACCCTAAATTATATACTAATTCATATGTGTTGTAAGAAATGTAAGAATTTGTGAGTTTTAGATCTCATTCATTCACCTTTGCCTGTTACAGTAACTGACATCTATATTCTTCTTAGTTCTCACTTAAGTACTCCTGACTGTTTTGCTCCTTGTGCAATGAGGCATAGAGATGTGCACCAACAACAGGAAAGACACTGTCCTTCTCATAATATTCCAGAATCTTAACAACAAAATAGAAATAAAAAGCTAAGGAAAGGAATTCATCTTGATGGCAGAATGGCAAAAGTGATGCTTGGTAGATTTAAGTGCATGCATATAATGCTACTACGCACTCCCTATGTACAAAATCTTCCGGCATTATAAAAGATCAATAAAGTTGTAACGTAGTATTTAAGGATAAGACTTTATCTCTGTAGGTGTTATTTGGATTCCTAGAACAGCTTGAATATTGTAGCAAACTTTCCTGGTACAGCATGTTCTGAGTTGAAAAGTCATACTTAAAACCTCAATCCAAGCACTGCTTAGAAACCCACTCCTGAAATCAGGTGGATGCTCGATGATTGATTAATTCATGCAACAATACCATGAAGGCAGAAGACACAAAATGAATACCCCAGAAGAGCAGAAGAGGGAACTATTAACAAATCCAATTACATTTGCAGCAGTAGGTGACAGGTCCTTTCCCTCGCAAGTTAGACTTCTAGGTCAACAACTGCTACTGTCTTTGGTGAGAGGCTTGTCATCTCAAGCTACTGAACAGTTGACAAACACTGACTTTGCTTAACCACTGTCATTAACTATGTTCACAACCACGAATTTAACAGCACTTCTGTTTTACACTACTTTCTCTGACTCGACTCTTCCTGGCATCTCAGACCTGGCTCAGAACTCTTCTTTGCCAGGATGAAGCCTCATTGTCAAGTTTTCCCAAATGTTTTTTGTTTGATTATTTTTTTTCCCCTAATCTATGACCTGGCCTGGATGGCTAAAGGGAAGAAGCTCAGCAGTCTGTCAGGTTTGACAGCTCCCACAGGCTAGAGAAGCAGACGTGGCTCTTTCAAAATGTATTAGAGTGCCGAGGGGACTATTAAGAACAGAAAGGAGAAGAGAAAACAGTCCACTGGGTCCTACTTTCCGAGAATGCAGTGTGGAATAAAACACTTCATGTCCTAAGTTTTGGAGACCAAACAGAAAAGTGAGCTCTCTACGGGAAAATAACAATGATGGGTTTCTTGCGTTCATACGTACAGAGCATAGTCATCCAGGTAGTTCAGCTTTTCACAATATACATTTTATTTAAGGAATTTTTCTATGTTACCCTGCCTCAAGTATTAAATTATTAGATGCATTTGTGCAAGATTTCACACTAAAGAGAGTGTATGTGCTAATTTGATACTGTTGGTGGCAGTTTGGTTGATGGGAAATATGCAGCAGTGAGAGACAAGACTTGAGTAAAGGGAAAAAAAAAGCCACTATAAAATATAATACATTAAAATACCATTGGTTCACAAATCTCACCACTGTTGGGATAAGCTGATAACAGCAAGCAGCAGAAATTCTATATTTCAAGGAAAAGCCTGTATATCCTTCCCTAAGTGTCAGATATTTGGACTCTAATGATAAACATGAATAGGTTAATGAAAAGAATGCAGCTAAAATGTCAAAGGTTTCAAGGTCATTTGGCTCTACAATTTATAATCTGGGTGTCGCCTCCAAAACTACAATATTTCTTGGAGCACAAAACAGTGTTGCCTGCATCTCAGGAGAGCCTTGCCAGTGAAGAGTCTCGAGTTATGATGTTCTCCCATTCATCAATGAGGAGGAAATCTATAGCCCGTTGTTCAATGTTAATAATTATCTTTATATAACAATTAAAAAAAAAAATTACAAGAATATTTGTGAAAAAATTCTGATTTATTGCACATTGAGAATATGCTTTGCCTGCAGCAACCATCTGTCTATGCACTTCACAGCTCTGTTTTCTGTAGGAGACAGGCTGTCATATGAAACGTTTCTGCTTTTTATTTTGGGGTTCTCAATTGTAAGGAGTTCAAGTATTTTATATATTTTTCAGCACAAGAAGATGTATTCGAAGGCTGACATATGAATCAAAGGCTCAAGGAAGGTGTTAAGCTTGTACAAGAGTTTAAGTGGATGTGAAGATTGGATCAGGTACTGTCAATGGCTGGAAAAGCTTTCAAGAAAAATGCCTTAGAGGAGGGTAATACTCATGTTCAAATCAGAAAGAACCAGTGTGCTGAGCACAGCAGTCTGGAAAATCAAGTATATTACTCCAACACCAATTGGTACTCTTTCTGTTAGCTCCGTTTCATAATTCTCTCCAAACAAGCACTGTTTGCATGTA
Organism: Pezoporus flaviventris; assembly: GCF_033815535.1. Lineage (NCBI taxonomy): Eukaryota > Metazoa > Chordata > Aves > Psittaciformes > Psittacidae > Pezoporus > Pezoporus flaviventris. The sequence goes on from NW_026892555.1 coordinate 63,016,720, forward strand.
TGAACATTTATGATGGAGTTCTGCTAAGAATGTGCACTGTTAATATCAGGAGATGATTTTTTTTTTTTCTATTTTGTTATTAAGATTTTGGAATTCTGTGGAGACAGTGTCTTCCCAGAAGTAGTTGCACATCTGTATGCCTCACTGTTACCTATATCTACATATAAATGAAAGGCAGGTGTCCGAGGGGAAAAAAAAAAAAGGAAAAAAAAAAAAAGGAAAAAAAAAAAAAGGAAAAAAAAAAAAAGGAAAAAAAAAAAAAAGATAGTTTCAGGGGTTGATGAAGATCTGACCTGTCTTGTATGTAGATATTTCAGGAAGAAAATAGAGGGGGTGTTTTACAGCTTGTTTTGCAGCAATATGGCCAACTTCAAAACTGCAGCAGTAAAAAAGCCAGTAGTAATGAACCTAATGTTTCTGCTGTTGAACCACATTATGGAACATTCAGCTGGGTAAAATCAGTGCATGCCTCACTAGATACAGAAGTAAAGTAGCAGAAAAAAAGAAGTACTTGATTTAACCAAAGACAGGTGTGTCCTCAGCAGAGAAAAACAAGGATCTTTCCTTGAAGGAAGAGTAAATGCAAGCTTTCAATGGCAAAAGCTGAAATAAGACATGTAGTATGTTAAAAATGTATGAATAAAGAGGAAAGGAGTAATCTGAAAAGGAGGTGGCTGAAAGAATGAAAAGAGAAAATGCAAAATATACAGAGAGAGAGAGGGAGGAAACCAAGGAATGAGGGGAGGGAAGAAGAACATTTAAATACTTACCTGGATCAGTACAAAGCCACTAATTTCTGTAATACTTTTTCATCACTTTCAACAGGAATTGACTCAGGGTTATAACTTGAGTTTATATTTCTATTAGACATGCAACTGTACGCGACAAAAGGAAGAGAATTTGCAGGATCTGGTTGTTTTAAGATAAACAGGAATGCTGGGCTGACAAGCCACGGGAAAAATAATTCTGCCCAAATAAGCAATAAAATGGCTCAGAGCATATTCTAGGCTTATGTGTGTTTCACATGGGTTCAGTTGGTAAGACTGTGCAGATGTGAATACACACCTCACTGCTCCTTTAGTGGTTGTGGTTTCTTGAGATAAAAATCCATTCAGGACAAATTGATTATTGGAGGGAAGAAGAAACAGCAGAGAATTCTGGTGCAATTTTGTCAGATATTTGCAACATAAATGGAGCACATGCATCTTGAGATGGAAATGTGCACTGTGTTATGAAGTGAAGAAAAGGCTTGGAAACTAACTTCTCTTCAGGGCTTAGGTACAGGAAGTCCATAGTTCCTTCACTTTAGTGACATATGGTTTTATGTTTTTTTTTCTGCTCAAAGAAGCAAACAGAATCCAGAACCCCTAACCACAGGCACTTCCTTCAAGGTCAAATCAAATAAACAACCCAAAGGGCCAAATTCTGAGAAGTTTAAAGGAGACTTGTTACATTGGCTCACCAAAGTCCGCAGTAGCAGAGAACTTAACTCAGGAGCAGATGTAACTTCTAGCAACAGTGAGCATTTATTTCATTCGAATAGAAGCAATACAAATAAAAAAAAAAAAATAGGAGAGAGAAAGAAAAACAAAAAGGAGGAGAAGAAGAAAAGAAAAAAGTAAAAGTATAAAAGGAAAAGAAAAACTCACCAAATAGAATATTCTTAACTCAGAATCTGTGGCAAAAGGAATACTGCATGTGTACTCTGGGTCTTAAGGACAGGAATTTCTACCAGTAGTTTTACCCTACTACTTTCTTTTTCAAGTATTAGACACCAGGTACAACAAACTCTACAGTTCTCACTGGCCATGTTGATGATGTACTTCATTTCACAATGGTCTTCTACGCAATCTCCAGGAGAAATATTTGTGAAGAGTCAATACTTTCTTTTTAAAACATAAGCAAAAAATTACAGTGAAATTCTGCTGTGTGTAGGACGGCCATCAAAGCATCAATTTGCTCTTAAAAGAAAATCTAAATGATGGATACTTCTACCGGTCTTATTAATATCCTCTGTGCACACACCAGATTTCAGAAAACATAAACTGTGTTATTGTATAAAGATGATACTAGCAATAAACCTAAGATAACGTAGAAATTACAGCTATTAAAAGAAGATGTACAATACCAACCCATACAGTTTTGCATTCAGGCATACTTCTGTTACTTTCTCAAGCATTCAGTGAAGTGAGCAATAGTTTTTGTTTTATTTATTATCAATTTACCTTATTTAGTTCCTCATTCCCTTGAGAAACTACTTGTAGGCTACATTACTTGATTTCTTCTGCTTCTCTGCCTTTGGTTCCATGGCAACCAAGGTAAAATTAGTAGCAGAGAGGAAATCCCAAGCAGCCCTGAGCTATAATCTTAGGAAATTCACCTTTTCATTTCAAAGAATCAAAGAATCACAGAATGGCTGAAATTGGAAGGGATCTCTGGAGGTACTCTGGTCAGCAGGGCCTCCTAGAGCAGGTTTTCCAGGATGGCTTTTGAGTATCTTCAAGGATGAAGACTCCTCCACCTCCCTGGCAACTTGTGCCAATGCTCAGTCACTGTTACACTGAAAAAGTGTTTCCTGATGTCCAGAGGGAACCTCTGTGTTTCAGTTTGTACCCATTACCTCTGGCCCTGTCACTGGGCCCCACTGAAAAGTGCCTGGTTCCATCCTCTTTGCCCCCTCACTTCAGGTTTTTATATACATAGATAAGATCCCCCTCAGCCCCAGCTCTCTCAGCCTTTCCTCATAGGAGAGATGCTCCAGTCCCTTTGTCTTTGTGGCTCTTCATTGAACTCTCTCCAGTATGTCCATGTCTTGTACTGAGGAGCCCAGAACCGAACACAGCACTCCAGGTGTGGCCCCACCAGTGCTGAGAGGAAGGATCACCTGCTAGAAATGCTTTGCCTAATGCAGCCCAGGGTACTATTAGCCAGGTGGCTGCGTTTTCTGCAAGGGCACATTGCTGGCTCACATTCTTGGTGTCCATCAGGACCTCAGGTTCTTTTCAGCCAAGCTGCTTTCCAGCTGGTCAGCCTCCAGCATATACTGGTACCTGGGCTTGTTCCTCCTCAGGTGCAGGACTTTGCACTTTCCTTGTTGAATTGCATGAGGTTCCTGTCAGCCCATTTTTCCAGCCTGTGTAAGTCCATCTGGATGCAGCACAACCCTCGGGTGCGCTGGCCATCCCCCTCAGGTTTGCGTCATCAGCAACCTTGATTAGTGTGCGCCATAATCTAGATCATTAATGGGGATATTGAACAGGACTGGACCTAATATTTACCCATAGCGTACACCAGTAGTTGCCAACCTCCAACTGGACTTTGTGCCGGTGATCATGACCACCTGAGCCCAGCCATACAGACAGTTTTCAATTCACCTCACTATCTGTTGAGCCAGCCCCTACATCAACAGCTTCTCTATGAGGATCTTATGGTAGATAGTGTTAAAAGCCTTATTCAAGTCAAGGTACGCTGTATCTACTGCTCCCCTCTCATTTACTAGGGCAGTCATTTCATCATAGAAGTTTATCCTCCTTATTTAAAAAGGATGATGTTAGACTGAATGTGTGGTTTGATGAGATAACTAGTTCTATATCAGGATTTCTGAGGAGTGAAAATTGCTAGTGTACCTGTATGCAAAAGCCAGTCTTTAAAGCATCAGTGTACTTAGCCATGGAAACTAGCCAAGTATCAGAAGCTACACTGTTGGAAGCACATTTGTTTGAAAAAAAAAAAAGGAAACAATGCTAGAAGAAATTGAATTGTTACCATTTAAACAGATTAGGATGGAAAATACCACTTAATCAAAAAATATCTGTAAGTAGTTTTGTCTGAGCTTCTCTCTGGCATATGAAGCCACTGTAAAAAGCTTTGCTGTTGCCAGGACTGCACTGCCATATGACAAGATAACATGAAAACTTAAGCATGGAGTTCCAGGGAACAGTTTGAAATTTCTGTCCTTTCCATTTATCAGGCCATGAGCTAATTAGTTGGAGTAAGTAAGAAACTTCCCTCATGGCGTATTAATTCACAATGCATATTCATGGGGGTTCCTACTCAACCTCTCAAGCATCCTGGACTGCCTACTGAGAGGCAGCATGGTTTGCCCTCCAGTACTGCCCTGCAGAAAAGTGGGTATAACACCACTTACTGTGTTTTGAAGTCTAATTAGCTGTTTGCAAAAAGAACTGAAGCTGGCAGATGAAAAGTGCTTCAGAAATGCAAAATATTATTATTACTGTTATTAATAATAAAGAAGAACATGCACAAAATAATTATCATAGCAAAACAACACCAATGAATTTATAAGGTTCCCAAACTATCTGAAATGAATGTTAAAGGAATTTAGGAAAAGACCTTCTTTTCTTTCAGCAAAACCACTTCTATATAATTGTGTTTTGGTTTTTTTTTAATAGATTCTGTTAATAATACAACTAGCATTAAATCTTATGCATAAACTAGGTGCCTTTTCTAAATAGAAAAAATAATATGGCTAATGTTTTAGAAACAAGTCCATATTAGGTTAACAAATACTGAATGTTAATCAGAAAATTTTCCAGATTCTCAAGCACTGAATTGGCTGGTCTCTTGAAAAACATGACCTATTTTTAAACACTGATCTTCAAAATGCTCTACTTACAGTCCTATGTTCAAAGTATTAGGCTGAAAGGTTTAGAACAATCTAAATAATTGAAGATCTCCTAATCAAAAGGGCCGTACATCAAAGAGAAAAAGCTACAGTTCTGTTCATTGAAAGACTTAGGCAAACATGATAAAAATGAAAAGGAGGGTAGTGACCAAAAATGTGGGAAAAAAAGAATTAAATCATTATTGAATGTTTTTTTTTACAGACCACTCCTATCATAAATCTCACAAATTGTTTATGATGAATAATTCAGTTGAAAATATCAAGAAAACACCAAATCCCAAAGCAAACAAAGTTTTTACTTGATTTCCATAGGTCAAACTTTGTATCTCTTTGTACACAAACCAATAGACCCTAATCTAAGTATTCAAACGTCTAATAGACAAGATTCCAATCCTTCAACTTATTCCACATAGAGTGAATGTGTCTTTGTGCCAGGTAACTTGCTAGCTTAAAAATTCACGGCTTCCATATATAATAAATATCACTGTTTAAATTTAAATAAGTAAAAAAAATTTTGGTTACACTGGTGAAAAGAATTGCAGAATTAGAAAAAGGTTTTACCTTGCATTTACAGTGCACACCAGCAAGAGTTCTGATACAAATTAAATGCCTATAACCTAGGTCAAAATCAATTTAGAGATGTCACAAAATATATTCACTTCAGAATACACCTTTACGTAAAGCCTCTTAACTTCATATGTAAATCACGTTAAGGGATACTAAGACATCTTAAATCTTTCAGTACCAATGGAAGCAAATTTTCATGGATTCTAATAATAAAAAGAAAATAGTATCAATCTACATAGGTGCAGGGTATTCCTAACACAGAAGAATAATGACGTCCCAAAACATGCAATTTTCTGACCAGATCTGTTAAGGCAAAAGTCTTCTTTTTAATTAATATTTACTAACTGCACTAAAACAGTCTGAACTCCAAAACACACTCCAAAACCTGCAATTTTAATGGCTAGACTACATTAACCTTTTAAAAAGAATCTATTCAATTACTACTTTGCAGTCTGTGTCTGAGACAATAAAAAAATTATCATGTTTCTTAGATATGTCCAGGCACAGCTATTTTCACTGATAGCCACATATTTTTGCCTTAGCATCTTCGCTGGATACTGGGACTCTGATCCAAAAAAATACTTATCTTTTTTCATTAGACCACCCTGACCTTCACTCCTGTTGCTCTTGGTTTTGATCAAGTAAAAACAATAGAAAAGAACTTCTTGTTTTTACATCAGTGCATATAGGCAGCCTTATCATTCAGAAAAGTTTAAAATATCCTGAGTCATTCTAATATTAAATTATTTTTTAAAAGAGATGTAGTTTTTAATCTGTTTCATGGGTTAACTCTACCATTATAAAAGTAACCTTTTATAAAGATATTTTTTGTCCTTTCTAGAGCTTTCATGCAGAGCTTCATAATAAGGCTGTATTCTCAGTGAGCTGAATATGGTGCAAATATATGCGGGAGAGTCCATGACATGGAATGTAGGATGGCAACTAAACACGTTTGTTTTGTGTGAACACCTATCAAACACTTGGTAAGGTACATTGAAACCAGGGAAAAGGAAGTGTGGATAGCAAAATTCATGTACCCTAAGGCAACCAAACCCATAAGTATTAATACAGAAACCTGGAAAACAAACTTCTTTTGAGGAAAAAGGTGACAAAATATATTTTTGTCCTTTATGCCTTCCACTATTTGGATACAAAGGCAAGATTTCCTACAACTCCCACATCCACCACAATTATTAAAAAAATTTTCTTCTAACTAGAATGTATTACAGGGTGAAAAAAAAAGCTCAGCACATACACTTGCCACTTTTCTTGATACACCCATGCATGTTTTTTCCCATTTATCCCTCCATATCACTGTCAGGCTTTGAATAACACCAAAATAATAAGTGGCCACTTCCTCTAGATGTCTCTTCTTTCAAAACTGGAATATAAAGGAAGATAGTACAAAAATTATTAAGCTATTTTAGAATATGGGCTGAATGTCAGATGCTGAAATCAGATTTTATTCCCAGACTTAAAAAAGGAAAGGTCTTGGGAATAGTCACAGACTGAACAGCCTAATAGCTTGGTATTTCCCATGTCTGAATTGCACCCAAAGACTAAACTAAAAGCTCTCCATGTAAAAGAGCAAGAGTCTGAAGATCTACAAAGTTGCCTTTTATCACATTCTTGAACCTTTATAATAACTTACTAAAGGGAAAGTCAGAGCCAGACTTGATTTGAAAATGGCACATGCTTTCGACTCTTCTTCAAATGAATGAGAATTGGATGTCTTAAATTACTTACTAGGGTCCTGTTTCTATCTAAAGCTGAATATAGAGGGTCCTAATTACATTGTAAAATTTTCTTTCACTTTGGGATGTCAGCATGACACTTGTTAACAATGAGGGTTGTTGGAAGTGCAGAAATGCAAGATGTAAGAAGAGGATCCTGACTTACAACTCAGCCTCTTGGCTTGCATTAGTCCATTTCCCATTAGATCTCAAGGTAGGCAATATGGCTCTTTTCTTCTCAACCTGCTCCAAAACATGGAAGATAATTGCTTTGTAACGAAAGCAATTAATTTAAAAATCATGCACTTTTTCATAAACTTAATAGTCGTGAGAAGTTGCAGCCATATTTGCTGGTCAACATTAGATTCATTCACCAATGTATTTACTAGTTTGTCTCAAATACAAGACTGGTAACAAGAAACTGAAGATATTTTCCTTAAGCCCCTTCTCATGACTCATGTATGAAATCCCTGACACAAATTAGAGTACACGGCTCATAGTTAAAACGTGTCAGCTCTTTGCTGAAGGACTGGATGTATCCCACTTTTAAACACTTCTGTCATGCAGTTGAAAGCACCTTAATTCTGACTTTAGGTGAACACGTTTCTCTTTCACCAAAGAGTTAACAAAACTTGGGGAACAATTTGGTGCAAGCATTGACACAAGTCTGTCACATCGTAAGCCATTGTTTAGTCATTGTTTAGCTTCTCCAATTAGTTTCTACAATATGCTGTGATGGTTTGATAGATTCAAAGCCCTAATAGTATCTCAAAAAGCCCTCTTACGTAAGATGAAGATAACTATTTCAAATAGGTTAAATATATTTACAAGTGCACATATATATAAAAGAGGTTTTGAGGTTCCCAGATGTGTATTATTCTGTGTTGCCCTACTGAAAAATAGCTGTGATCTAAAAGAGACTTTATTCAGCCATGCTTTTATTTCTCTGCATTTAGTACAGCCTTTTACTTTCCTAGTCAGCAGCATGCCACCTGCTCTTTCATTTCCTCAAAGTAGGTCAGCAGTCAGCCATCAATCTTTCATCTTCATTACAGCTAAATCCTAAAGCCTGAGGCAAATGAACCATTTTAAAGGAGATGCAGTGATAGCTGTGGTAGTCTGTCTCTTGTGTTAGCCACTTATGGGTGAAAAAATATTACAAAATCCAGATGAATCTAACCAGCCTTTAAATAACAGGAATCCATGTAGTTTTCCCAAGGTCGTTGCAAAAATCTGGGGCCCAGTTCATAAACAGAAAGATGGTTCCAGCCTCCACATCATATAATCCCCTTCATATACTTATTAAACTCTGAATTTCAAATGTTAAATCATTACCCCCCTACATAAGACAATTCGAGATCTTAAACTAACCTAGTGCCTTAAAAGCATCTCACTTCAAGCTCCTTTTTATGCATGACCAATTTTTAACTGTTTTTCTTGTATGTCAGCACTGGCATACAATTTGAATGGCTCATCTCCCCTCTTGTTCTTTAACATTTCCATGAAATTTAGATATAGAAATCATATATACTCCTGGCATCAATTCTGCAAAATTAAGCAGGCTGTACTTTTGCAGACTTCTATAATAACAGATATTTTCATGTTTTTTAATTGACCCAACATTTCTTGCATGTACCTGTTCTTTTGTGAGTTCATTTTTGATCACAGATTTAAAGAAAATATCACTACTAAGAATTTTTTAACAAAGTTAGTGGAAATTAGATTTTATGTCTAACAATTGTACATATTTATACCGAACCCTGAAGGCAACATTTCTATTTCTCTGAGTCAGTGAAGCACTAAGCAGTTTGCAGAAATATGGGTATCTCACAATTTCACCAGTTACATGCAATAACTCACTGATCTCTTCTTCAACAGCGGAAGACCAGACAGAATGAGATAGACAAGAAAGATCTTTAAAGAAACAAAACAGAATGGAAGGAAGCCCACGTGAAGCATATGCATGCAAATGCCAGGATGACAGGGGTGAAGAGAACAGTGGGGGAAGCATTCACACTTTTTCTTGGAAGTCAGCATGATGGAGCATCTCTTTGACGTGCCTGTACACCAGTCACAGAATCATAGGATCACAGAATGGTTAGGGTTGGAAAGGGCCTTAAGATCATCCTGTTCCAACATCTCTGCCACTGAGCATCATTATGACATTGTCTTACAACTATGTACTACTGTATTGAGATTTTTTCTGTCACCCAGCATTTATTTACATTTAGTCCCACATATAATTTATTTTTTATTGAAAATGCAAATCTTGCTTGGGATTTCAATTTATGAAATCAGTGTCATAGTGACTTATGAAAATGACCTGTTAAAGTTCATCATTTTAACATCTTAAATAATTACCTTGATAATTTCTGATATGACTCTCATTTCAGATTAATTTAAATTTTATGAATATATTAAAGGAAATCCAAACCCAAAACACTAGCAAAATAGGAAAAATATCCAAATTATCACACTCCTACACCTGCAGTGATCTTTTATACTTTGCTCCAGCCTAATAATTCCTTTGTAATACCATTTCTTGTAATGTTTTTGACGATCTACCATCACACATACATTTCCATATTGAATGTGTCTCCACAGTGCTTTCTTCTGTATTAGTATATGTAAATGAAGAATATAAAAAAAAACTTGCTTTAAAACTTTGCTCACAGCATTACTGGAAATTAGACTCCAATGAAGACATTAAGGATATATGTCTTCAGCCTATATAACAAAGCTGAAGAACACCTTCATGTTGGCAGCAAAAAAATTTCATTTTGCTTTCATCTGCTGCACAACATTGCTTACTAGCTCAATGGTATTATTGCAAACAGAAAAATTCATAGTAAATGACTTTCTATCATTAGCTCTATAAATTTATGATGTAGGTGTTCACTTTCACTTTTCATTGCAAAAGTCCCACAGAATAAGAGGACTAATCAATGCTGTTATATCAAAATTCCTTTTCTTAAGAGAAGTAACCAACACATGGGATATCCAGCTTTTTGCCTACACAATAAGAACCATGGGTTTCTTCAAGATCTTCATCTCAGGCTTCATCCCAACCTCATCCACTAGGAACTAGATCCACCACTTCCACATAATTAAGTTAGTAAACATTTATATTCGATTCGTACTACAAAGATTAAATCAGGTCTTACTGGGAAGCCTTGAGTTGACTGTCCACAAGCACACTAACACCAGCCAAGTAGTACCTAAAATATGGCTACCTGCAGTCAGGTCATTGCCAGTCTCAAATAGCTTCTCATGTGTAGGTACCGATCTAAAACTGTTGACAGAAGCCACAGTTTTGCTGTCCTGTCACACAGTTTTAGCAATGACCAGCAGATTATGTGGCAGTGAAAGTGAGCATGAGGTAAGATTTGACAAGCATGAGAGTTCATGGACATGGTCAGGAGAAAGCATTTCAGGAGGGTGGAGGCACATGGAAGGCAGGCATGCACTTGGCAGAGTACAGATGCAGCTGCTGAAGGTATAGGAACAAAGTCTGGAAGGTAGACTTTAGGGTGATTCAAGCCATTACAAAGAAAAAAAAAGCCTCCTGTTTTTTAGATGTTAAGAATACATGTATCACTGAAGCACTGCTAATGCATATTGGCCCCATTAACAATGTGGTTAACAGCCATTATGTGTTTCTTCTCTTTTCTCCAGGGAAAGAAGGATATGCATTGAGACGTTTTAAAATAAAAATACATATGCATAAACACATTCTGCTGAATACTGATGCTGGAAAAAACTAATTCAGAAACAGTCCTTGCTCTTGTAGGAGTATCAGGAGATTTGTGACAATCCGCATTTTTTGTATAAAAGTTCATTCTAGTGTTTGGCAGGTACCAAAAAAGATTTTTCTCACTTACATATGACATATACATTTGAATTTTTAGAGTATGCTTATCAGAGAAGAAACAATTTTACCCTCTAAGGCAAAGCAATCTTTACATACATAAAATATAGATACTCAAAGGTCTTGATTTTCTACTGTATGGGAAACCCAAGCAAAGGATGGCCTAAGCCACTTGCAGCAAATATCCTGTGCTGGTGCTTGCAGGTTTTTAAAACAGTTCCCTAAATGTCTGTATTTTCCTGTCCAAATATATTATATTGGTGCTTTGCAGATGATAAGATATAAACAACTAAGAATGCATTGCTTTGCCACAGTTGGACAGTCTTCCAGTTTTAGGTACCAATATGGTATGGTATTACTTACGGATGCTGCTTTGTAAGAGTGCTTAGCAACAATGAGAAACCCATAACCAAATACGGAAGTGAAACGACCTGTAGTGCATAGACATAAAGAGGATGGCTTTGTGCATGCAAGTTCTTCCTCGGGTCCTCTCTCCACCAGCATGAAATCTGTTTTACATGAGTTAAGTTTCCAGGACTCTGCCATCTGCTTATTGCCTCTGTGTGTGTGTGTGTGTGTGTGTGCCCATGCTGTCTAACTAGTTTATTGAGTGTCTCCCTGTGTATGCTAGAACAGAAGTGCTCTGCATGACACTTCGCCTCTAAGTACATCAGTACCTATTAAGCTTCAGCAGCACTGAGATTTCAGTGCTAAGCCAAAGTGTGTCTTTTAGATTGAGGGAGCATTACTTCATGGTCGAGCATGGCATAAAGAACTTGCAGCAGGTGAGTAGATGGCTTGCTTCTCCCCATGACAGCAGGACTAATCCACCACTGCTGTTAATGCATTTCAGCACAGTGTCTTGGCCACAACTCAGGATGTTCCAGATAAATGGTACTGACTACAACCACTTACAATATAAGCTGAGGCTTGCCATCTCCCTAAGTTTGCTCATGACTAAAGGTATAGTTTTGAAGGAGTACCAGGATACCCAGGGTGTATCTTTTCAGTATCAGCCTATTAAATATTTGAAGGAACAAGGGAATATTCTCCCCCAAAGAAAATTAATTACATCAATTTGTTATCCTTAATAGCTATTTTAAAGCAGAATTTGCTACCTTCAGAGAAATCTGATAGAAGATTTTATTGGCCTCTATTGAAGCCTCAGTGTATTCTTCAACTAATTCATTGTACTTCATTTCATCTGCACATCAGCATCTGTTTCCTGACATAAGCACTAACGTCTTTCTCTATACAGTGGTGTTTAGTTCCAGAAAACAACAGAGATGTTACAGGGCTAGAAAGTGCTGAACACTGAATGCCCAGGACAGAATGCAACAAGGAAGATTAATTAGTTCCTGGAGTCTGTTTTCTGGAAGTTTTTATCAGGCTTTGGCATTTGATGGAGGGAGTTTTCTTGCCTTTCTTACTTCTGATATTAAGAGCAACTCAATTCAGTGACAAAAAAAAGCAAAAAATGTTCCTGTCTGATTTATAGTGCCTCTAAATCTTGACACTTAATATATAGTTCAAGTAAAAGTGTGTCCAAACATCCCTCAGAGATTTACCTCTGAAAAAACAAGGAAAGCAAGTGAGAAGATGAGCTTCTAAGCATTTCCATGTGTGGCACTGTTGAACAAATGTTGGAATATCCTAAAGCCAAGTATATTGCTATTTGGTAGCCAGTATCTGACTGCCAAAAAGCATCACTGTTGTCCTACACTACCTCTGTAGCTGTTTGCAGCCTTATAAAGGAGTATAAAATTAATGTTAACGTTGGCTTCAGCTTCAGAGGAATAAAACTGAATGAATGCATCCTATGTATTTGAAGTTTAAAGTCAAGAAGTGCCACTGGGTCTATCATATACTGAGCTTCCTCAGTTAATGAACAAAACTTTCACAGTGCCTTTTGTTTGAACCAGCCTGGTAACACAATGATAGATGATATGTCTGTTGCTTTTAATGATGATTAAGTTGTGAATGATTTACTGGTAGTGTCACACTATACACAGCAGAGTCAGCAGTGTTGTTACCAAAAGTGGTATATGGCTGCTTTTAATCCACATGTGTAACTGCCATCTGATTACTTTTCCTCCAATAGTCTCTTTCTCTTAGGAATGGATATTATACCTTGAAATCCCAAAGGGAGAACAATATTCTGGGTTGCCAAATGCAGTAGAAAGGATGAGTCCTGTTGGGTACCTCTGGTAGCTGTGTCTTCTGAACAGAGAGTTGCTACAGCAAAATGTTCTCAGAGCACCAGCAACGTGCCAGAAGTGTGACTACATAACAGCAGCACAAGTAACAATAATTATACATTTAAAAGAGCAGTATCATGCTTTCATATTTCAGAGTAACACTTCATCTCTAAGGACTGTAATTCCACACTAAAATCAGTGTTGCTCAACAACACAAGCATGGAAATATGCAGAGAAAAATGTTGAGGTTAATTGAGTCTAAACATTTGTGAGGAGAGTAGCTAAGATGAGCAGGCTATATAATGACAAACGAAATTCAATTTTTGTAACCGTAAAGCGATTTTCACCCAAAACCAGTGGAACTACTTACACATTTTCTTGGGGTCTTGATTAGTGCATAGAAGTGTCAAAGTGGAATCACTTTGTCAGTAAAGTCCAACGTTTCATTTAATGGTGTATAAAAGTGAAAAGGAATACACTAAATATAAGGAACACGATGAATAACAGATAAAACCATTATGCAATATTAGCTATCCTAACTAAAAAAACATACTTTAAAGCTTCTATGCCATAGGAAAAAGAGCTTAATAAGATCTGTCTATAAAAGACAGAAGAGGAAAACAAGATTCAATAGTAAACACACAGATATATAGTAATGAATGGTACTGGAAAACTAGATGTTGAAAACTTGCTTCTTCCTTTCCCTAAAAGAAAAATAACGTATGTTCAGTGGGACTGTAAAGCAACATTTCCAAATCCAAAAGAGGAAGTTCTTCACACAGTGCCTAATTAGCAACTACACTGAACTGTGAAAAGTTAGCAAGAATCAGAAACAACTGACATGTATGGGAATAACAAAAGTATTCAAATACTGAGTGTATAAACCAGTTATGAGGTATGCACAACCATACATTTGAAGTCACTGTTCAATGTGAACCATGGCTGAAAATTTAAGCGTGACAGATGAACTCTCAGATGTGTACTGCACATTTCTAACATCCACCTCTGAAAGTATTTGCGCCAGTCATTGCTGTAACCAAGACATTGAGCAAGACAGATTACAACTCTTGTCACCAGTAGTGGTTCCTATGTTTCTGAGGTTGGAAAATAGTGTCTGTTGGGAAGTGAATAATGGAGGCAGAACTAAAATTCCAATTGCTTACTGAAGAGGGACAATACCAGCAAGCCTCATCTTATTAAGTAGCTGAAGCAGCAGCCATTCATCCTGCCATTTTGGAACTGACCCTGCCCTACTTCTTTATTTTTGCCAATTTGATACGTGTTTCCATAGAAACAGAAGCAGGACTAGCCACCAGCTGAGTCAATCTCAGCTGCTGGCTCCCAGTTCTCACGTTTTGTTCCGTTTCCTTGGAAACTGATGTCAAACAAGAAAGGGAAGTAAACCAGCTTTTGCTCTTTAATATTTACTCTTTCTTTGGACCTGCTCTAGATCCTCTGGGCTGGTGGAAGGTTTACAGCTGACTCTAATGGCCATACATTTTCCTCTTCTCCGGAAAGGCTGCCAGCCACTGGTGGGCCCTAGCAGATGCAAGTAAGAGTTCTCAGTTTCAGCTACTGCTGGCGGCTGCCTGCTGTGAGCTACAATGGCAGGCTACAAATTTCAGGAGACACTTGGCTCCCACAGTCTGTAATATTTCAAATTGGAAGGAAAGAAATTAAATTTATTTAAAAAATAGTAGGGGAAACAGATGGGCATAATGATATTTAGAGAACAAATTGACTAACAAGCTCTGACCTGCATTAGGCTGAACACCCCCAGAAACTACTTCAGTCAATTATATTCTTCATTTCATAATGTACGTTTGACAAAGTTCTCTCTAATCCAGCTGTTAGCTGACTGAATAGCCCAACAGCACAATGTAAACACCCCTTAAACACATCTGTTTATGCATATATCCATATGCAGAAAGAGAAAATAACATGATTTCATTGTTTCAAAATGGCAAAGAATCTGCATAATTCTACTTAAGCACATGAATGTGAACCAAACAACTTTGCTAATTCCAGACCTATGTTATTCCCATATATTTGTCATGTGTATACAAACACACCCATCCCTCCCTCTCTGTATGTCATTTTTGGCCAGAGTATTTTCAGTTCTTACAGCAGCAATATGATTGAAGATGAATATTAAAGAAAAAAAAGAAAAAAAAATTAAAAAAATATTAAAGATTATGAAAGACTACTGAAAAACAAGGGGGCAAGTAATCTATGGTTTAAGTAATGTTTTCTATGAAAATGATACTTGATCTACATCTGTGCAGTTGAATCCAAAATTTCACATATTTTCTTGTTTAAAAGTGTAGAGACAAATGAATTTCACAGGACAAAAAGCTGTCCTAAAGAAAAGATTTATATTGGATGGCCTCTGATCTTAGTTAATTAGCTTAACTATTAGGGTACTGCACCATGTTCACCTTAGACATGCTTTTGCGCTTTCACACCTAAGATACAGATTCCTTCTGGTGTTTTCATTACATCACATCTCAGTTACATTCACACAACTCTCACTTATCAGTGGACTGGCATTACTACCGTAAGTAACTTCTATAACTGCTTATTTAGATGAATTCACATATAGTCCAAATAATACCTCTGGAATGCTCATTTCTTCAGGTACTACACTAGGAGACGTCTCACAAAAAAGACTCTCAGATACCCAGGAACAACATTTATTCCTCCAGACTTGTTGAACTTGCATCCATCTACTGTGAATAATCTCAAATATCTCAGGGCACTCATAAAGTTGTGTCAAGTCAGCTCACACTGTGATTTTTTTTCTGCATTAATTATTTGAATAAAAAACTTAGGCAGCTGTAATTTTTTTAAGCCAGGCTTATTCTGTTTTATTCAAAGAGATATAATCATACTAAATTTACCTAGTATTATTTATGGGTTTCCTCCAGCTGAATTTAAAATCAAAACCTAAAATCTCATCTTCCTCTATATCAATAGACTTGGCATAGCAAATGAGATAATAATCTTTAGGTTTGTTGCTGCAGCCACAATCAGGAAAGACCATTTAACTTTATGTTGAGTTTTGCAATGTCCCTCCAGAATTCTTCACAATCAACCCTCATTTTATTTTTTGAAGCAACTTATTATAACTACTAAAATATTGTCATTTCATGATTCACTTCCTCTTCCACTGAACAGCACAAACCACAGCACAGGGACTTCTCCTAAAGGACTCTACAGGCTACATGCCTCCTTCTTGGAAAATTAATATTTATTTATTTTTTAATCTGTTTCCTTGTTCTAAAGAATTTTATATCCATTTGAGGGCTTCACTCTTTCTCCATGGCTATTAATTTCCATGAGAGCCTTTGATGAAAGAAATTGCTGAGTCCTTTTTGGAGGTCTTGCAGGCCCTGTCAGTCTCTGTTCACATGCCTGCTGGCTTCTTCAAAGGATTTCACTGAGTTTCTGAATAATTTGTTCCTTCACAAGTGCCATGTCAACCCTTCCCCAAAGTAGCATTTCAATTTTTAATTCCACTCCTGATTTTAATTTTTATAAGTTGGCCTGCTGCAGGCATTAACTTACAAGTTTGAAGCTTCCACTCTGTCTTAAAAACATGGCAAGACATTTGCAACTTTTCAGTCAGATATCAAAGCAGTTCTGAGCTAATGATTACATACTGCTCTCAGTAGTTTGACTATTACTACTCTGAATTGCTTTAGAAAGCCTGGGATAATATAATCTGTTTCCAGTGATTTATTTCTGATCAGTTTTTCTGTTCCTACCAGCAACTCCAGTTACTCCTCAGTGAGTTCATCAGAAGGCTTCTAGCATAGCAATCTCCACGAGCTCTTCCGCAAAGAATTGTACTGAACAAAGCAGCAAAGCAATCATTTAATCATTTTACGATTGTTTTCTGCAAGTAATGCTCTTCTATTCTGATCAAATATTGTCCCCAAAGATTCCCTGGCAAACCTCCTGGTACCAATATTTAGAGAAGGATTTATTATTCTTTTTTTTTTTTTTTTTTCTTTTTGCAAGATATTTTTTTAGACTGCTTTATAGTGTTCTGCATTTAACTTACTAGAATTTAAGGTCCTTCCTATTTTCCCCATTTGGATACAACTTTGTTTTTTTGAAGGATGTCTTCCTGCTGTTTCTTCATGCGGAGCCTCTTCTTTTTCAAGACTTACTTGATGTGTGGCATGCATTTACTCTGTCTCCAATTCGATATTGTAATACTCTCTAGGCCACCTGCAAAGATTTAACTCTCTACAGTGTCCGCTTTAGCATCTATTTAAGGGGCTTCCTCAGTTTTATGTTGCTCCCCTTTTTGAAGTTGAGTACCAGTCTACTGATCTTTTTTTGTTGTTGCTTTTTCAAAGCTGAGAATGATGTATTTGCAGCTACAGAAAAGTCCTCCAGAAACCAAAACTTTGGAATAGATTCTGTATGCTATTCAGAATGAAGTCAAGGGTTAATTCTCTCTTTGTGGGTTCTCTGATATGCCGAATTACAAAGCGGTTGCTGCTCCTAAATGAGTTAAGTCTGAGCAGCAAATTTGTCTAGTTTACATAGCCATTTTTTGCTT
This sequence comes from Pezoporus flaviventris, assembly GCF_033815535.1. Classification (NCBI taxonomy): domain Eukaryota; kingdom Metazoa; phylum Chordata; class Aves; order Psittaciformes; family Psittacidae; genus Pezoporus; species Pezoporus flaviventris. The sequence continues at coordinate 63,034,304 of NW_026892555.1, forward strand.
TTGCAATGTCTATGACTCCCTCAGCATATCAGTCAAAGCTGACATTCTGGCTTGTTGGTTAGTAATATGTGTCCGACAGCATAGTCATATCTTTGGAATTCATAGGAATTCTGCTTCACTCACTGAAATGAATTATTTGTTAATCTCAATCGACTCCTAAGTTTTCTTTAACAGAATGTACTTAAAATGCCACTAGCATGGCCTACCCAATCTTTCTTTCATATTGATTTTTTTGTCATAGCAATGTCCTCATATAAAGTTGGACGTTCTTAGTTTCACATTTTATTTCTTTATCAATGCTAGAAGCCCAAGTAGGAAGTCTCATTGATCCACTTTTCCCTTCTTCATCTTCTAAAATGGCACTCTCCTGTTTTTTTCTCCATTTCACGTTTCTTACCATCCCAGGACAATTCAGTGTGAAACCTTAAATACCGGTAATCCAGATACCAGAACAATGTTTACTTTTAAATATTGGTAATGTTATCATAGGATTGCATAAGAGGGTACACTACAGAGATAACTAAGTAACTGGTACTATGACATCACGGAACACAAAGGTTGCTGCCCTGGATAAACAGGTTTTAAAATTTAACAATAAATGTTGGGATCCAGTTTGCAAAGTGCTAGTTTTATTGAGTGTAACACTAATACAAGATATTTTTTTCCTTGAGAATTAAAAAATATAGTCTATCTGTCCTAGTATACAAGTTCCTATTTATTAAACTTTATCATTGGTTGCTCCCAAGGCCCCAGTGATTCAATCTGTGTCATAGATATTTGTTTTGGAAGAAGACAAGCCAGTCAGAGGCTTTCAAGTTAAAGAATTACTACACCATTGTATTATGAGCAAGACGTGAGTGTGACTATTTATGTCTGTATGTCTACATACAGACTTACTGAACTGTAGTAAGTACCTAACTGAATTATGATACAGCTATTTCACAGGAAGAAACAGATTCCACTTGCAAAGGATCTTGCTATTTCAGACTGTGGTTTCCTTCCAACACAGATGTATCAGTCAGCAACTGAAATTAGAGCAAATTGGTTTCCTATGTATTTTTTGTCTTGTGGCTGGATTATCTGTGTCTAATTAAGTGTGAAGACCCCCATACCAGGTAACTTATAGTGTCTGTCTTTAGACAGAGGGATAAGCTGTCCATCAAATGTCTATCAGTGCCAGGTACTTAAGAGCTGTATCTGATCTGTCAGGTTTAATTGAAACGGGCAAACAACATTTGTCAGGCAGTGGGAAAAAACACAGAGCATCCTTTCACATAGATGTTGCTGTCTTAAGAAACCAGGACAAAATCCAGGCAGTTGGGAAAAGGTAGTAAAGCCTTGCTGCTGGGGCAAAGTTATTCCACAACCACATACGCAGAAGCATCAGAATTCCTCATGGCCTGTAGAGCCAAAAACCTGGTTGGCAGGATGGTGGGAGAAGATGTACTCCAGTTCACATGACTGAGAGACACTTAGTCTGGCAGGAATCTAGTAAAGATCTGATCATATCTGTAGAACATCCTGATTATGACAAAAATGGTGAATTAAGATGAAAAAGAAAATTTAAAGTTCAGCATAGGAAGAAGGAAGTGGTTGGTCTCATCACTGGTCTGAAATATTAGGGAAAAGAAAAACAGTGGCAGTTGGTGCAAGAAGTAAAGCAAGTGAACAGTGGTAACTTTTGGATTAATTCCCATTTTTTACACTGCTGTTTGAAGTTGAGGAGCATTTTGTATTAGAGTATATTTCTGTGCTAAGTGAGAATCAAACCTACAGTACACTTTATGAAGTGTATATAGGGGGAACCTTACAGTTCTTCTGTAGGTGATTAGTGTACAGCTTAAGAAATTTTAAAGTATTTCCTGCCTTTATCTGTAAGCTGTTTGCTTTTATCCAATGATTTTATTGACTATATATCTTATACCAAATAACTGGCGTACTTGTTTGGAAAATCTGAATGCTTTATGGCTCAGGCATTAAAACTTTGAACATGGTCTCTTATGGCAACCCTGACATTTAGGGTAAGGATGCCAGACACCACTCTGCAAATTTACATACTCAACATCCCATCTGATTTCTTCCTTCCTTCAGGGGCAGAGAGTCACCACAAGTGCCTTCACTTCCTTTTGTCCTTTTAGGTGTAGATTGTCCATCCTCAGCTTTTAACTCATGGGTAGGATGACTTCACAGAAAGGTCTGGAAAAGGTGTCTGGATTTTTAAAAAGTGCTTGATAATTTGCTGGTGTTTATATGCAAATAAACTATTTTGTGAACAATGCCTAACAACTAAGGACACTGTCTGTTTTTAGCCTCCTTGTCTTGGTTACTTTGATTGACATGTTTATGAAGACCCAGTTAGCAGAAGGCCACCCAATAGTAGCCAAATGCAGAACTGTTATATAGGAAGCTGATGAGCATTAGTACTTAAAATAGCACTCTCATAATTCATTAGCTAGAGTGGCTAAAAGCATTCATAACTTTGGAGCCTACATTTAGTTTAGTCTCTATCACTTAGATTAACTTTAACAGAGAGGACATACGCCTTTAAAATTACTTCATTGAAGCAACTGGAACATGGAATATACGTGACACATTGTTCCTGAAATAAAACAGAAACTTGCCTCCAGTAGTGTTTACTATGTGGTAAGCACTTTTCAAACACACAAAAGAAAATACCTGCTCAGGCAACATCAATTAAAGAATTCACCATTGCAGAATGCACTCAAAAAACACTAAAACTTAAAAAAGCAAACTAAAATAACAATGATAATAAAAAAAGCAAACCAAATTGTCATTTGCTTTTGCTAAGGAGTTTCTGAGATGTGAGGAGGAGTACTTCAGGAAAGCAAATGGCACTTCACCTCACTGCTTATATAAGATAAAAACATATTTACAGTATTTTAATGACCAAATTTTCATGCATAATACTTTTATTACCTTCCCTCCTCAAATCCATTAGCTTAAAAAAAAACATCCTGCACAACTTACAACTAAGAGCTGAAACAGCAAGTTTAAGTCAGTTCTATGCTGAGTGTTCAAATCATTAAACATTCTTGTGCATGCAATCAGTGACTGTGAGTTTGCATGGGCTTACATAGTTCAGAGAGAATTTCAGCTCTAAATCAAAGTTCAGGCAACTGCTGTGAAGCCCTGTAGTCTAGGTAGCACCAAATGTGGAACAAACATACAAGCATACTATTTTAGTTGTATACATCACACAACCAAAAAACATGCACTGGTACATTCAGATGGAAACTGCGGTCATTAAGAACTACAATAAACATTATTTTTCAAATATATGACATTTATGGTTTGCTAACTTTACAGTTACTGCTACTGTCAACAGAAATTTCACTCAAGTGATTCTGACAAGACCAGATATCAGGATCTTTATATATGGTTTCCCTCTGATCAGGGAAAAAATGTAAAAGTCCTTCTAACTCATTCACCCACAGTATTAAACAGCATTATTTCAACTGGATTTTATGATGACTCATCATAATATGTTTGGTTTTATATAAGCAGTGAAACTGTTAACACCACTAACAATTGAAATATCAGTTCCAGTACAGCTGGAATAAAGTTAAGTAAACAAGGCTATTGACAAGCTGCTGTTTCAAGCTCTGCAAATATAGAGCAGAAGCTTCTCACATGGCAATTTCAGTTACATTTTCCATTTTTTTTTGACAACCGTTATAACTAGAGAGTCTCTCCAAAATGAAGCTTAAACTCTAGGGAACAACTGAGAAATATCTTTTCAGACCCTAAATGATTTCTTGAGAGGCATCCCTTGCGGTTTGGAAGGCATCATTATAAGATATCTTCTACAAATTATATTACAATAATTTATTTCTCTTAATATAATTAAAATATTAAAATAATTTTATTTATCCTAATAAAATTCCAGAGGTACACTGCAAAAAAAGAACAAAGTAAAAATAATGGAATAAAATAACATATCTTTTCTTTCAGACATTAACATCAGAAGAGAAAACTACCATTCTTTTACTTTCTGATTGCCAACTATTGGAGAACAAAATAACACTTCTAGGTCGTCCTCATATAATCTAGTTTTTAGCTATCACTAGTTTCCATGTTGGAGTTAAACTCTCAAAGACTGCTGATCAGCATACAAACAGATTTTTTTCCCATAGTTCTGCTTTGTTGCTTCCATGTTTCTTCTGTCAGTTTGTCTGTAAAGCTCTACTTCTAGCAACCTACCAGAATGCTGGCAAACTTGCACAGGTGGCATTAAGCTATTATCTTTTCCCTATCAAAATCTCTAGCATGACCTTTCTGGGAATGACAGAGTGACATTAAAATAGGAACAATCAGCATGTGTGTATGCACATGCTATTACTGAAAATAAAGATAGCAGTAGGCAATGTAATTCCAGAACATATCCACAAAGAATGCAGTCTAAGCAGAGACCTCTTCTGCACTTATCTTGAATGAGCTCTTACTGAAATCTGCTAATGGGTTCTGATAATCTATTATTTATTGCAGCAGACTCTAATAGAAGTCTTAGCAGAGGAGTCTCCTGTGTTTACTACACTTTCATCTAAAATCCCTCACAAGTGACCGAAATGTGACACATTTAACTGCAAGTACAATTTCTTCTGGTTGCAGTTATTTCATTTCTACTTGCTTTTAAAAAACAAAACCCTTCTTACACCCCCAAACACGCAGCTTTACCTGCTTTCATTTAACCTGGTGCATGTTTATATTGGTCTTATAGAAAGCTGGGCTTGAGGACATACCTCCATGTTATACTTTTCCACTGTCCTTCTCAAAGGATCCACAACCTGCCAGCAAATCAGGATGCAAAGATCAATCAGTAGCATCCCTCCAACTATCACCAGTAGCTTCTGGTCTTTAATGATCTGGAGAGACAAAAAAAAAAAAAGAAAAAAAAGGGGGGGAGATTCCCATGAGCCATAGACAGATCCCTGTACAGATTTATTCCTATATAGGGAGAAAAACACAGGTTGCTAACAAAAAGGTTTTTAGCAATGAACAAAGAAAAGTTTCAGAAATATCAAAAGATGAAAGCAAGAAGACACAAATTATTTCTGTTTGTTTCACGGTTATTAGAAGTATCTAAAGTGCATTCTGATTTCTAAAAAGAAATTGGGAGGACTCTTAAATATTAATATTGAGGTCCAAGTTTAATATTAACTCCTGGAAAGTAAAAAAAAAAAAAACAAAACTATTCTAGAGAGCCACTACTGTGATTATGTATGCAAATGTGGAAACGTGTTCAGTACATTTCTCAGAGTAGTAGGAGTTGAGATAGTTTTCACTAAGATTTACAGTGTTCATTTCTTCATAACTTTCTTGGATGTAGAAAACACACTTGCAAGGTATTAAAAGACAAGTTCATTTTTGAGGTTTTGTGTGTGTGTAACATTTGCCTGTTACCCAGGGAGCAGAAAGGGATGATATATGCTTTCTATTTTACAAAGGTTAGACACTTCTATGCTCATGCAACTTAAAAAGTTTTCATTTTTGCATGGATTTTAGGCTCAAAAAGGAAAATAAGAGTTGCTAGGAAAAATAACAAGCCAAACCATGTATTACAGTCTTGCATAGCTGCATGCAATCCCAAATTATTGCTACTGTTATACACATAGCAACACAGAAAAAGTACACTGCAAGTATAGTATTTCAGTTGCAAAGTTGTAAGCATGTTCAAATATCAGGCTTAAATTAACTTTGTCAGTCCTCTTGTGCCTACATTCATGTTTTTTAAACTAATACGTACTTCTATTGCAAATGAACACTCATCTAATATTCAAAAAATATTGCCAGATTGTTTTAAAATGGACAAACATGCATATTTTCCCTAGTTTTGGTTCTCAGAAACAGCTGGTTTAATCCAAATGAAATATTAAAAAATATTAATCCTGAGCAGCTTAATGAAATTGTGATCAATTCAATTTGATAAACTTGCTAGAATTTTGAAAATGCATTACAAACCCAGAAGTGTCAGCTAATCTTAATACAGGAGAGGCTGGTATTCCTGCCTAGAATAAATTATATTTGCACCAAATTCCTATCAAGCTTAAGGAATTGATAAAAATTAATACAACTGGAAATAACATAAAAGGAGCTTTAGAAAATTTGTTTTTCATATTACTCACTGAGATATATTTTCTTTTTTATTTTGAAAGATGTTTCTGCAATATTGTGCAGTGCTTTGTGTTAATCTCCTAGTTTCTTCTATAAATCATTTGGCGTAAACTTAAGTGTAAAACAAAGGCTTGCAATCAGAATGACTTAAAGGACGATGCATTATTTTCATTTCCTGAGACCAGTTATTTAAATATAAGTAGCTACCATCACCATAAAGAACCAGAAGATCATGCTCTCCACATGTTTGCAGCAGTAATAAAGCAGTACATCCATCTCATCAGAGATAGTATAGGCATGCCTGAAGAGGGCAGGTGAAGGGGAAAGGTGCAGCTTTCCTGGTCTGTCTCACTGATGGGTGGTTTGGGAAGAAGTTCACAAGGAAGAGGTGTCTTAGTGGGAAGTGCAAGGGAAGGAAGACTGTTCCAGGGTGTTTCTTCATTAAGCTAAAAGGAAAGTGGATATTACACAAAGATTCTCAGACATAGTTTGGTCCCTTGACTTCTTCAGGAAAATATTAACTATGCCTAACCTTTCATTTGTTTACCAATCTGCAATCAAAATGGAAAAGGGACTGTTAATCACTCAGGTTCCCCTCTGTAGAAGAAGCCCATCCATTTTTTATTTCTTTTCTAGAGCCTTTAAACAGGATTTAGGTGAGACATACCTAGTGCTCTTCCTAATATGAGTGGAGATGGGAGAGAAAACCATGGAAAAACAAGTTCAAAGAGAATTTGGATTTAGGTAAAATGTAGACACCTCAACCCAAATTTCTTTTTCTCCCTCTTAAATGGATAGGTAATTTATTTTATTGGCATATTCTTAGTCTTTCTTTTCAACTGATAAGGTTTATTTTGCTGAAGTAGGCTGTTTAACCATTATATGTCTAGCCTCTTTCAACACCCAGCGGGCAGATGCAGAAGCCTTTAAAGGACAATTCATCACATCTATCTTGGGTACAATTTAGGATCAGAGAAATTACTGTTCCAAAACATCTCGCTCTTCTCCCTCACCCCCTCTGAGAGGTTGTGAAGACAATCAACTTCTACTAAACCATGAATTTGAGAAACTTAGAGCTATGTGAAGAAACAGCTTCAGAAACAGAAATGTTTCCCTCTGCTCTACTGAACCATGAAAGTTCCTTGCAAAACACTGAAATATTGGTAATGATGCCTTATCTTTTCTTTCTAATAAAAATAGTGAACATTTTATCTAGCACAGGTAAACCGTGGCAGCTAACCCACTGTATTCCAAATTTGTATGGACTATACCGATAGTGAAAGTAGGGTTACATTAGATGCAGTTTTCCCAACACCTAGAAATATTAATCAAACTTGTACAGTAATGCCAGAAGCAAGACTGAAAGGATCCCATTAAAAGCAGTATTACTGACAACCCAATCACTATCAGGGTCAAAAAAATCTCATGCCTATTTACCCTCTGCTGCTTTGTGCATCTTTTATTTGTACCTGACCTTGCAATACTGCAGGTTGATAGTCATGTTTTAGTTCATATGTAAGTGTGGCAACCTTTTTGGTCAGCAGATAATTATTAGAATGAAAGAAAGCTGAAAGACAGCAAACAGTGGAGCTTTTCCTTGAATACCTCTTTGAACATTTTTTACTGCATTACATTGTGAATGGCCCTTTCAGGGATAGAAGGGGAGAGATGCATAACAGCAGCTGTCACTAGCAGCAGGTATTATTTATCTTTTACTTCTGCCAGCCAGCCAGGAGGAAGGCAAGCAAAAGAAAGGCCATAAGATAACCTGAGGAAGTGATCTGTGCTTTTGTAACGAGCACCAGTGCTACCAGTGCTGCATGCAGGGTGACCGGGCTGAAAGCAGGGCTCCCAAAGCTGCCTCACGCTCTCATCACAACGCTGGTCGGTCCCTGGCAAAACCATTGCAGTAATGCAGCTCTGAAGCAGAACTCTTCACCTAAATGTTAGCTTTTCAGACTGAGACATTGGAATTCAACTATTTTTTTCACTTCTGCTAGTGATTAGCAGTTTTTCCTAACATAAATTTGCTCTGACAAATGCTGTTGGGGTATCAGTAGCAGCATTTCTAAAGCCTTGATGATCTCCCCCCGCCACCCTCAGGAAGCCCAGCTTTCCCTCTCCCCAGCCATCACTCCCACCCACAGGCACTCCTTAAGATCAGTACATTCACTCCTTGGGAAACACCAGATGCACTGAAGGAGTCTTGACTCAGATCTTGTGAATTCAACAATTTCTGTCTGACAGAAGAAAGCTATGAGCAACTGAGGCTCCTTACAATCAAATATTCTTCTTTCAGAAGAAGATTCTTATTTTTCCCTTTTCATCTTCCTTCTAGGGTAGAGTAAATCAGCCTTGGGAGAAATGCATGGTAGCTAATAAAATCCATTTTTTGCGAGTGCTCCTGACTCCTTGCTGAAGCCAAGCTCTCTTACAGCAGCTTGTGAGCAATATTTTCTACCATCTGTGATTGGATAGGTGAATCTGTCTCATCCTGGCAGATCTGCCCACTGTTATAAATGCCACCGTTACCAGTCTGGACTATATATCTGGATATGAAGCTATCTGTCCTCAAAACAAATTCACTCAGAAGAGAAATTGGTAGGCCATTTTCTTCTCAGCAACATCACTGTATGAGCAAAGAAACATGGACCTTGCAGTTTGATCACAAGAGACATAAAATCTGTCTAAAGTTCTGGGATGAAGTTTTTGCTCATGAAAGTCTTGGGCATTTTCTGGAACTATCATAGGCTGTACTACCTGCCACGGCAACATCAACTGTCCATTTGGTTATAATTTCACAGACCTTTTGTGGGGATTTTTTTTTAATTTGCTTTCTAAAGCACGCTCATTGTGCCCTGCAGTATCCTATCTTCAACCGGTTGAGGATAAAACAACAATAATTAAACATTAGGCTTGCTTTTTGTAGTTAAGCTGAGGAAAGCTTTTTGTTATCTCTTACATTACTAGAAACCAGCACTGCAAATGTGCATGACCTTACGTATGAAAACTTACCCACTTCTCCGGGATGCCACATTATTCTCTGAGTATAAATAGCTCTTAAGCATGGACTGAATAGTTCATTTCCTCCTACCTTTTTTTTAGAGTTAGTCTTTGTTGCCAAGAACTTCACCTCTTTTTTTCAGAATAAAATATCTTTAAATTTAAAGGAAGATCTATTAGCTAAATCTTGGTGCTTTATATGCTTGCTTCTTTGTTTGTTTAATTGAATTCATTGAAGCATAACTAGGCCAGTAGTATTTTTGCATCTATTTATAGGTTTTGAGATAATTTTTTTGTTTGTTTTTTTTACTTGAAAATTTTGGGGTATTTTTTTCTGTTTAAGAAAGAGATTCTGTTTTATCTTACGTAGATCCACCCTTTCTAGTCTCACTGACAGATATGGCCCTTGCCTTCTGCCACTATCTGGATAAGCATTTAATGTTACTCATCAATTTATTTTTTTTTCCATTTTCCTCAGATGTAATCTCTAGAGAGAAACCCTCTTTAAAGGATCTCTCTGTGAAGCTTCATAGACCTTATTTCATTAAATGAATAGCACTGACAGCAATTATTGAAGCCCTCAGAGTTTCAGGGAAAAAATTATGAAGTCTGCAAGGCTGGGGAAAAGGGGCCATACAACCACTCTCAAGCTCAGGATATTCTCACCATTGCATAAACTACCCTTTCATTTCTCTCAGTATGATTAGTAGGCATCTCAGGATTGCTCTCCTACATTTAGTGGGTCAGCACAAGTAGGATGGTGCCATGAGGCTGATGATACAGAATCAGTGGTAGATTGGTGAACTTTGACATATGTGGGCCTAGAGAAATATCTATCTTTGAATTATTAAAGCCATTAATATTTTATAAAACTATTCTGTAATACATTCTTAATTTCTATTGTGTAATGGAATGAGGAAAAAGGACTATTGAAAACACATTATGCATTGTTCCTAATAACACCACAATGTTTTTTTCAACAGCTATTACGAGTATGTCTTATTATAGGTTCTATGATTAGTATTGGGAACACTTTTCACACTACAATTACATTAGTTTTAATGACTGAATGCTTACATTTTAAAAAGCATATTTTGTAGTTGCTAGCATTATTGACCAGTAAGTCTCTGGTAGTAAAAATGTAAGCTTAAGACATTTTGCTCTTTTAGAGGTATTTTAATTAATTTTGATTAATTATTTTAATTAACTTGAATTAATGTTAATTGATTTGTATATCTGCTTTCAAATTAAAAAATGAATTTGTTTTCTGTGAGGATATATGGTGACCCCTGCAGTCTGAGACCTTGACAATTGCCACTGCTTTCCAGGATAGTGGAGTGCAAGGTATACTACTAATAATAGACAATTAGATATGATCAAAAAGGTGGTTTTGATAATTAAATAGCTACAATCACTAGCCTGCTAAAGCACATATTTCTAGAATGTCTCTTTTCTGACTCATGCTCAGGATAATTGCAAGGCGTTTTTGGGCAGGCTCACTCTCTCAGTTACTGCATTGCAAATGTGGACGTGCTGAGTCTATGCCTTGCTGCCTGGAGAAGTTATCCAATTAAAAGACACTTCCAATTCATATAAAAGAAAGGGGGAATATCCTATGGGTATGTTCCCTAAGGGGAGCAGAAGACAGAAACTTTACAGAAATTAGAAAATGTGACAAATTCAGTGGCAGCTTAAAAAATTATAAAAATCTTCATATTTGAAAGCCTGAGCCTCTATTCTGGCTACAATGCATTAGAGAATTGGAGAGATAACTGTTTTACTAACATTGCTAATTCAACCATAAGGAGCACACAGAGTTATAAAACTTGGCTAGTTTCACAAAATTCTCTTGAAAGAAGAAAAATGAAAACCACTGCAGTCATAAAAATCAAAATGGCACTAAAGAAATACAACTTGACACCATTAGAACCAATCATTCCTGCTGTACAAGGTTTTGGAGTCTTAGAAACAAACCTCAACATCGTGTTAACTTCTCACTACCATAAGTAAAGGAAGTTATGCTGCCTCAAGAAAACTGCACATCCCATCAGCACAGCAGGTCAAGTTCACGTTTGAGAGAAATGTATCTGCTGAGACCAAGATTCCATGGGCCATAAGTGTGGAGGAATTTCTACCAGGGATGTGAATTCTCATCTTTAGTGCTAAAAAGGATCCCATCTTCAGGAAAAAAATGCACAAAGGATTTGAATGTTGTGGAAGAAATATTCTGATTTTGTTTGAGATAACATTAAAATACCTAGACTTTAATATTTTCTTTAATGAACAATTCTATGGGAAAGCATACTGAATCGTTACCAAATAGCTGGGGACATCAATGCACTTGATTACATTTACAATCCAATTTCAAGCTATTCAGGAATAAATTGCCTCATACTGTAGAGAGACATGTTCTTTATTTCTCTGTCATCCATTAGTCTCATAATACATAGAAATTATGGTTGTAGAACAATTTATGAGCAGTTATATTTCACACAGTTTTCACTGTTTCCATTGCTACTGAGGTTTTGCCTTATCAAACTGTACCATGCAGAAATTTACATACATAAATCACTTCAAAAGCATATTTTACTCCTAGGTGTACAGTTTATTAGCTCAACTTCTTTCTGTGACATGAGTTTGAGATTTATCTCCACGATCCACATTTATATGAATGTAAATTTTAGAAATGTGATTCCTATTGTTCCCTGCCTAGCATTTTGGCTGATTAGCTCTTATGAAAAACAGGATGCTTATTTTACATCTAAATATGGATTCTAGGATTACACTGACTATTTTTGAAGTTTTGGGCTTAAAATATATAGTTAGAACTATTTCCGGGAAAAAATTATTAAATAATCAGATTTCCATTTATATCACTTTAGAAAGTACTATATGTATATTAATAAGACATGAAGCTTTACCTGAATAATTTACACTGCACTGTAAGTATTATGGATTACTTGGTCCAGTGGTAAATGTTCATAATGAAAAAAAAGGCTCCCAAACGTAAGCAAATTTCAAATCTCTGTTATCTTTCTTATGCTCAAAGACTGAACAATAATGCTGAACATTTGTTTAGGTATCCATATGCTGGTTCATTTTCAGCAGATGGTCCCTAATAGATTGTTGCACTGTTGATATGGTTACCCAAAGCACATTTTTGGATCCTGACACATCTCCTTTTCAGACTTATGATCTCTCATACATACTTAGTGAAATACATGTGTATCCTAGGGGAAATCCAGCGTATAGCTTTTTGTTGTACACACAAAAACCTCTAGCTAGATTGAAAAAAATGTCCTGGAGGAATATAAATATTTACAGTCTGAAAACTGACCTGGAAAAATATTTTATAGCAGTAATTACAGAAAGAACTAATGAGGTAATATGAACTACGTTTATGCTAATACAGAATTACACCTACAAAGGCATATAAGTGAGTAAATAAGATATGGCCTGTGAGGTTCTGACTTAAACCTTAAACAATATAATCTGAAAAACTTTCCTTCATCTATTTTTAAACTATTAAGATAGTAAGTAACTTTTTAAAGACCTCTTTAGGACTTTTGTGAAAAAGATTATAAATTGCAATAAATTCTAAATTCCATTGGTGGCTTGAAAAGCCTATAGAAAAATTTACAACTAGAGATTAAACTCATTTTATAAACTCAGTTGCAGAGGTTTAAAAATGAGGGATGGGGATAGCAATAAACAGAGCCAAGTTGTGAAGAGAAGGCTGCTACACATAAGCTTGTAATCATTTGGCCTCCAGCTGTTTTCTTCTCAAAGCTTCTTCAGGGGATGCTGTGCCATTGCAGCTACTGACGGCTTCCCCAAAACTGGTTCTGCAGGGTGATAGCACACAGCCAGCTGCTTCCTATCCCGAATGGAGGGGTCAGGACTGGGTGCTGCTCAGAGCAACCCACATGCCCCATACTCCAGAAAGAGCATGGATGATCTCTTACCCTTCCCAGTCTTCCACGTGCCTCAGCTTATGGACCATAAAGTATATGGATTAGGGAGGTTGGGTGGACAAATTTGTGTTAAAAAAATGGAGTGCGAAGGCAATGAGGTTAAAAGTTTGAGAATTCCTGCACTGCTTCATTCAGGTAATAAATCAGCTTCTCAATAAACAAGTGCTATCCTTTTCTGGAAACAGTACTCATAGAGACTTCTAAGCATAACAAACAATTATGGCAATTATTTCTCTTCATGTTGGTGCTTAACTGTCTTGTACACGAGCCCACCTTTCTCAAAACTCCTACTGCCTTCTTCATTATGTGTTTTTTTCTGGTTTAAGTGAAAACTACTGCAACAGAAGACTGCCTCTTTTATTACCCTTTTCTATTGCATGGCCAGAGCAGGCTGATTGTGCCTGGTCCATGACACTGGTATCCTGTAGGAAACTAAGGCTGCACTAGTGTCCTAATACTGCACATGGGGAAACAAACATACACTTCTAGAGATCCTAGCAAGCTGTAGGTTTTCAATTATTAACTTCTTATCCACAACATAAGCCTTTTAACATTTTCATGAACCCATTCTTTTTAAAGAAAATTAAAAGAAAGAGAATTCAATTATAGAGAGCTGCACTCATCAGCAAAAGAAACCTTTAGATCTTTGCACACCTCATCAGCTGGAACTAAAAGAGTAACCAGCAGCTATCATGAGCTGTACAACAGCATAATGGGACAACAAGGCACATATTTTGCCTCTAGGTTTTACAGATACATAGTAATAGAAAAAAGAACAGTAAAACTCTAAAATCCTGTGTTCAGTTTCTATGCTTTGCCCAGACTTCTGCACAACCATTCTGGCCAGTCCTAATTTCAACTTTTTTCCTGCCTGTTATTCCTTTTCCATTCCTATGTTACTTTCCCCGTCTATGTCCCTACTTTTCAGCTCTACCATTCTGCCTCAAAATTACAATCTTAATCTAATTTTAAATCAGAACTAGTCCCTCAGCGAGAGTTTGCCACTTGAATCCCAAACTCAGGCCCTACATCCCACCATACACAGCTTTTTTGAGGACTTCTTACAACCCTTCCTGCCCCATTCAACTCTTTGCTGGCTTTCAGTTTTCCTTTAACTCTCTGGGAATTCCAAATTCAGTTCCCTCTTCAACTCTTTCTCCCTGTCTATAATCCCAAGCTTTTCCCTATTCTTTTTATCTGGACAGGCTCCCGTTCCCTCCAAAGCCCTTAGCAGCTAATCTGATTTCTCATTCTCAGTCTCTCCTCTGCTCCTGACCTCTTGGCCCTGTGGTTCGTTTTCAGTGCCAGACTCCCTTCACCCTTCTAATGTCAACAAAGTAGGCTGTACAATCTCCTATCTGTCTTCAGGAGTGCCTGAAGACCACAGCTCCCTTCAGAAGTCTTTTAAGGACTTATTAGACTGAATGTAAGAAAATAAGTTTGCCAGACTGCAGCCTGACAGGCATAGCTAAGTCAGGCTGGACTGATAAGTCATTTTTCTGTGTTGCTTTCTAAGTCTGTGATAGTACCAATATCTCAATACTTGTTCAAGCTCTTTAACTCCTTCTCATCTGTGAGAACTCTACAGTCACATAGTAAATTTATGAACAGAGAAAAGCTTATGAAATATCGATGAGCTGAATAATGTTGGCCAAACTACAGCAATCTTAAAAAAGGATGCTATGACATATCCCTCGTGCAATTATATTCTCTATTTACCTTGTAACAACTGTCAACATAAAGACATATGCCACCAGAAGTCTACAGTGGTAGCAGTAACTGATTAGATTGACAATATTTTCAGTGAAAATTAAACATAAACCATCCCTTTCCTTAGGTCATAGTTAAAGAACTAAGTACAAGTAGACAGGTTGAATGTATTATGTTAAAGGTAGATGAGCTTATAACAACATCAACTAAGAAGTATTGAACTTTGAAACACAAAGTACAACAAGCAACATTGTGACCCAGATCACCATGCATTATTGCATTCACTTACAAATGGTCAAATATATGTCTCTGAATAGAACATATAATGTTTATAGAGGCTTTAAATACCACTGCTTTGACTTTATTACTATTCTGGTTATTTATTGAAAGCAAACAGTCTTTATTTGACATACTAGAGTTGTGGAGGAGCAGTCACTATGCAGAGCTGTTTTAATGCTCCCTAAAACCTAAGATACTGCAGTTCCCATAATAAAAGAAGCCTCACACCTTTCTAAACTTAGGCTAGCCAAGGCTTTCACAGGACAACACATGCTCTCCTGCCACTGATATTCTCCAGTCTCTCTCCTTACCCATAGCCAGTCCTTCTGCTGGCAAGGGGAGCATAGAAGCATTCCCCATCTCTCATTGATGAGAGTGGCCATCCTCTCACTGGGCAGCAGAATATCTTCTGCTGCCTAGAAAACCAACAAAAAGGAGACGTATCAAAACCAGAATTGCACCTCAATTATAAGTGTTACAGTTATTTTTAATACTAATTCTATTCCACTTTCCATTATCTCTATTAACCTTTTTAAAACTAAAAAATAATTTATTTCCCCTACTGATTTTGTCATTTCCATTTGACAAAAATTGATTCCCTTGCACCCCTCTGGCTCAGATTCAGCTAGAATTAATACATTTTAATTTGCTTCCTTTGAGCCCTAGCAGGATCAAAAATGGTAACAGAGCTCTGGGAATTTTGTAAAAATTGTCTGTTATTAGCCTGATAACAGAAGGAGTGTATTCTGAATTTTATTGGGTGGGTTTTTTTCCCAATAACGAAGGAGTGGATGTATTAAAGGGTGAAAATGAAAGAGATTTTTGACAGCTTTATAACTAGAAGCTAATAAAAATTTTCAACTAATGCAAGACCCTCTAAATCATTTAGTTCCACTTTCCACTGCACTAAAATATAGTGTATTACTATTTATAATTCTATACATTTTCTCACAATGAGAGAGAAATCCACCATCTCTTCACAAAAACATGTTGTACACTTAAGCTAAGTGCCCAATAAAAGTTTGGAAGCAAGATTGCACTGTCTGATGAAGATAAACAGATTCACTCCTAACACCCACTTCCACGAAATGAATGAACCAGTATTTTCAAAAGCTGTACAGACAGTCTTTCTCTCTGTGAAGAAATTGTACTCTTTGGAAATTTTTCCTGATGAAAACATTCAGGATAACAGGCAAAAGTGGTGTACAGAAAGGTGAGATTTTACTGTTATATACAGGTGGAAACGGAAGCGATGAATATGATGAACAGGATCCACAGTACTTAGTTAATTTTGGAACTTTGTACTCTCATATCAAAATGCCAATCTGTTCTGCCACGGCATAATTACTTCAAAAAACATTAATGTGCTTCTTCATGCAGCACTAACTTTGCTTATTTATCAGTTTAGATATTGTTTCTGAAAATCTCTATTTCCTCCCATAGATACAAAATACTTTGTCTGTAAACTACATCTGCTGAAATTGAAATGTCCTTCTTGTAAGACGTAAGTAAAGAACACCATGGTTTTCAATCAACTCTTAAAACCTGTTTTATATGTCCTGGCAAATCAAAGACAGGAAATGTATGACTAGTAAACATTTATTATGGATAGCTAATTTGTTTTGCATTAAGAAAACTGTTGTCTAATTATGATTCATGGTCATGTTCTGGAGTGGGATATCCAAATAGAGCAAATAAAGAGAATTTTGTGGAAAAGCCATTCTTTAAAGTTTACAGAACAAAGATGTATTTACTTAATCACAGAATGTTGAATAAGGTGTCCTAATATATTTGACATTTTTTGTATAACTCAGAGTAAAGCATCTCGTTGGTCAGCATTCAGATGTCTGAAAATTTATCTCCCTTATGACAGTCAGTGTCTTTTTAACTGATTTAAAATAAACTTTAAAATCCAGCTGTGAATGAAGAATTAAAATTTGCAATTGTTGATGGGCTTGTTGAAGAATAGACACTATGTAGAATTTGAGAATTATGTTTAATTTACAGACAGCAAAATTTATTGAGTAGCAACTTAAAGGCGTAAAATGAAATGTTTTCTGAAAAACATTGAAGAAAATAATTAGTGACAGCCCACTGAAGTACCTGTTCATTCCAATTTGGAATAGTCTGTATTGTAGAAATGATAAAATTCTCAGGATAATAAAGGTTATAAACTAAAAGCTTTTACCTGTTACACTGGCAGTCTCTTCTATAGCTTCACTAATTTACAAAGATTTGTACCAATATAGCTGAAAACATATTTGCAACATAAAATTTCATTTTTCAAGAAGGTAAAATACTGACTTGACTTTGGTTAAAAATCTTTAACACAGGAAGTGTAAGATCCTTGAAAAATGTACACTGGACTATGGTAGCATAAACTGTATTATGGTGGGTTCTTTGCACAGGTGCAGAAAGGGTTATCTCCACTTCCCTCCATCCAGAGTATCCTGCTTCTAGTGCAGAAACTTATAATCTTAGTTACTTTTAAGATATTCATTATTTACTCTTCATTATTTTTTATACTGAAAGATGCTTGGGATTTAATTAGCAAAAATTTAAGCAAACTTGACATGAGTAGAGGTAAATGCTAGGTGGTTGTGTTGTAAGGTGCTACAGTGGTAGATCCAGTTCCAACCACAGCTCGTATTTCCTTGATTATGTAAGACATAAATCCTCTTAGAAACTGAATTAACTCTCTGTCTATCTGAACCTTTTCAGGGATATGTGTATCTTGTGGTGACAGCAATTCCCTACATGTTGCAACTGTGGAACAAATGGCATAGTACAACCAGAAAAATAGTAATACAGCTCTTCCGTGACCACACACTGAGGGAAATTAACAAGAATTTGAAGAGATTTTGGAATATTGTTGCACTTATATTGAATGTAAATTACTTTTAAACACTTATTAGAATAAATCTATTCAGCTGTATATAGGAAATGCATTTGGCACTACTTTTCTCTCTAATAATTTAATTTCTCTGTTTCATGCACATTTCTGTTAATGCTTTTTTCCATCAAAATGATTTCTACTTACCAGTTTTCCCATTTTTAAATAAAACCGTAGAATTAAAACCATTTCATGTGTGAAAAGAAGCTCCATGGGAAAGATATCAAATGAACAGTACATACATGAAGTGTTGTACTACTCCTAAGCTGAGACTAACAATTTACAGAAAATGTGCTGTACCAAAAATGCTGGACAGAGCTACTGTGGTTCAGTTCCTACCAGTCTTAGGGTAAGTTTATGCAACTTCAGTCCAAATTAGAAAGCAAGCTGTATAAACAGCACTTTTTCATGCCTCCTCCAACCAATCCATGAGAAATGTGTGTGTAATACCTGTATCCCAAACAGACATACACAGAAAACACTTCATAACATCTGTGAATCTACCAGGAGAGACCTCTGGATGCTGAAACAACATAATAAATAAGAGGATCCAAATTCACTTTGACAGTTAATAGCCGTCTCCACTGTCCACCTCTCATTATAAAGACTGAAGGGCTGATGATCAACTCCACCTCTCAGAGACTAAAAAGGAGACCAAGAAAGCTCCCATGTCCAACCATTCAGGATCTTTGAATGTGACACATGAACAGAGTCAGCAGAAGTATGGCCACCCAGGAAAGGCAGCAAACCAGAAAATTATATTAACAGGGCAATAAGAGTTTACTTCCCCTCACCTTCTTCTTCATTTTTACATTTTTGAAAATTGCATGAACTCTCCACGTTTTTGCAAACATTGCTCCAAACGCAGTTGTGTATCCCACTGTAAGAATCCATGTTCGGACCTAAACAAAAAATAAACATATATATAAAATAAGACAAAGGTACTTAATTTTCAGTAGATAATATGGATATCATCATTTCAGCCAAAGTTTTTCTCAATACCTTGGGAAAAAATATTCAAAGAACTTCAAAACATGTTGTCATTTCAGAATTGTCTCTTTCTTGCTATTTTCCTCCTCCTTCCATCCTCTTTCCAAGTATAACAAATCTGGATACTGAATTAACAATCTCTTCCTTATTAAAATTACAACTCTTACAATATTCTACCTTTTTTTTTTTCCAGCTTTATTGTGTTCTGTGGAGACAGGAAAGGAACTAGTGGAGGAAACCAAAAGACTGAGACTACAAAAAGTACCCAGGGAGCCAATATTAACACTTTGAACAGAAATTAACAGAGAAGTAGAGATGTTATTCAGACTAAATAAGAAGAAATTATACTGTGTGAGGTATGCATCACTCAATGCAGACCCTGAGCATTCTGAAAAGAAAAAAAGACTTAAATTTTCATAAAGGGAAAAATAGCAAGACAGGAACATAGCCTTGGTGAGCAGGCCTCAGAGACAAGACCTGAATCAAAGATAATACCTGCAATACGGGCCTAAGAAAAAGCAGACGGTGAGCTTACACAGAACAATGGAGTAATGGGATCTTGAACTGGCCACAGCTTTGACATAGACCTATCTAGATGTTTTCCTCATAGAGAGCTTCCAAGAGAAAACCAGATACTTAAACTAAAAATGACTTGATTTCTTTAGAGTAAAACCTAGAATGACTTCTTCTTTTTTTTTTTTTTTTATTTTTTAATAAAAAACCCTCAAATTTCCCAGGAAGGACAGAATATAAGTCATAAAAGCTATTTGTGGAATTTCCCACCTGCCCATAGCATACTTGTAGGTAGCCCTCACTTTCATACTTGGTTTTAGCTAAGCCAGTGACTTTGAGAGTTATAGTAAGCTCTGTCTGCACAGCCGCTTTAATTCTGTGGAAGTTTCTCTTTTTGTTTTCCTGGAGGTTTGGTTGTTTGAAGTCTTTTCTGCACTGAACAGACCTATTTCCTTCTCCAAAGAGGGACTAGAGACTACAGAGTGTAGCAATGTTACAAGTGGAAGACCATGAGAGAGGCACAGCCGGGGAGCTGGAAGCCTCGCAGCTGAATCTGAGAGCTTGAGAAATCACAAGGAGGATGAACAATTTCCTCTCCCTCTAGAGACTCCACATGGGCTGGCTGTCAAAAAGGGAGACTGCACAAAAAGGAGCAAAGAAGTAAAAATAAAATGCACTCTATACTGCAGATGGAAAAACAAGGGGAAAAACAATGGCTACAGACAGTGAAAGCAAAGCTAGAAAAAAGGCAAGCCAGCCTTCTTTTAGCCATGTTGACCATGCACCTTTGGCCACTAGAGATAAATTTGGCTATACAAGAATTTGATTTATGAAAACCAGGACATTCTGAAATAGGATTTAAAAAAAATCCTTTGGATGACCTAGAGGAAATGTTTTTCACTGGAAACCAGCCTAGTTTCACATCTGACTTCTGCAGTGTTTGGGATTTTGAATTTGTAACTTTAGGACATGCATATTGATGAGAAACTAAGTGTTGCAGTAGGATGCAAAATTTGGGATCTATTATAAACATTAAGAGTAATCTCAGTGTTTCACTTCTAAATACATGTTGTCTAGTTTTTGCCTTTCCACACATCTTCAGAATTTCAATTTTTTAAATTCAAAATGTGATTTTTTTCCAAAAAAATTTTCTGTGGAATAGAAATTCTGATTTTTAGTAATCATTAGTGACTGGGTATCAAAGTGAAAAATAAAAAAAATAGTTATGTGACTCACTCAAAAAGTATTGATAAAGCAATAAGAAACATAAAATGACTGCTGTTCCTTAAAATAAATATGTATGGTCAAAAATGGTGAATCAGTGAGATAGTAGACACAACACCTTGGGTCTTGACAAATAAGAATTTATATGAATTGACAACCAAAAACTGTCTGTAAGGAAATATGTGCAAATCTGGTAACACCCTGCACCGCGCAGGGACACACACCTCAAATGTAAAGTGTTAACTCAGGGGTGTTGCATCACCTGTGTGGCCATTATCAGTTTGCAGAGATACATACCAGGGCACACAGCCCACATGTCTCACAGAATGTGTGTCTGGGCGAACCTTCACCCCAAGAAGAAAGGGTGTGCTGGTAAGCCATGCATCCTGTGAGCAGGAGGCTCCTGCTTGTAACTCAGCCTGTGCATTTATTAGAAAATGATGGGATTGCTCATAGAAGACTCTTTAGATATTTTTATGTATGCATTAATGTTTTATTAGCATCTAATGGTGTGGTTTATCTGTTGCATTGCCAATACTGATCCTGAACATATCATTCACTGACTGCTGGTTAATCTTGTTAATAAAACCCGTAAACCAATCGTGATTAGATTCAAACCACATGTTACCACTTTGTAACATTTTTGAATGTGGTATTAGAAAAAAAACCTGTAACCCCCCCCAAATGGGAATAGATAGGTCATCAAAGTATTATTTTGAATAATTTTTCATACTATTTTCATGTTAATATGTTATTTTTTTACATCTTACTTGTTATCCATTATCGTACATTATACTAATAAATTCAGTAAAACCAAAGTTAAATCTGCTCTGATTTAAAAAATATGTTTCATATCAACATGTTCGTATTAGCCAGTTACATCTTTTTTACTTCACATCAATTGAGCACTGATAACCATACTTAGCATTCAATGTCTTTGCTGCTATTAATAAGTATTCAGCTCTTTTGTGTACAGTTTAGTGATATATTTGGCAAACAGACACATGGTATTTTCATGTTTCTAATAAGACACTGGTTTGTTCTCGCTGAAACAGTAATTGCCTCTTGGGAATAGTAATAAAATCAATTATGATCATAATATGTTTCTAACCCAATATTCAGAAAAATGTTATTTCTACAATTTTTGGTTGAAAAAGTGTCATGTGTTCCTGATCTGGATTGTGTAAATTAGAATAATATAACTATTGACTATATTGGAAACATTATATTTCAAACATGCCAGCAGATTTTGTAAAAATGATATCACTCCTGCTAAGAATGAGACAATAAGGTTCAGATGAAAACAAGTTTTTAGTTTTGAAGAAAATGACCTCGAATTTGTCTGCTATAATTCATTAATGCATTTAGCAAAATGAAAAATTTAG
Organism: Pezoporus flaviventris; assembly: GCF_033815535.1. Lineage (NCBI taxonomy): Eukaryota > Metazoa > Chordata > Aves > Psittaciformes > Psittacidae > Pezoporus > Pezoporus flaviventris. The sequence continues at coordinate 63,056,407 of NW_026892555.1, forward strand.
AAAACAGCAAAATTCATATATCTGCCTATTTATATTGTTAAATGTATTATACCTACAAATCCCACTCATTTGAAAGAACATGATAAAAATAACACTAATAATTGGAGTGCATGACCATGATGTTATACAGTAGATCAGGAATTCTCTCAGGTTGGAAGTTTTTAATGATGCATTTCAATAGAAGAAGCTGAGGAAGATCACTCTCCCCTCAATATTTACCAAAAGAACAGGAAGAACATCTCCTTAGGAGATGGGAAATTTGCATTCAAATCCCTACTCCAAACTAGACACAAAAACCTGAAAATATTCCTGTGTTCCTATAGAAGGGTAATTTGTAAAAATAGGTTTGGTCATTACAAAATTTCTCATGCCTGCACAGAATTTTAGGATATGCCTTCAATTATCTGCTTATATTTCTTGGTTACTACTATTTTTCTTAATAAGATATCTTGACTAATCAAACATCTCCTCTCACAAGTGTCAAAGGAGATAATACTGTTTGGTATACACCAACCAAGTATGTCTATGCAGATGCTAAAATGTAGTTTCCTATTTTTCTTTTCCTTATACTTCTTATACTATATTGGTTTGGGGCCTATTTATGAAAATACTGTGTATGCACCAATGGCTGGAATTTGTGATTTTTATAAATTACTTGATTGAGCTCTTGCAAGGTGCATTACTTGTGATAACTGAAAAAGCTAGAAATATATTTTTTTTAATTAGTGGACATCACAGTTGAAAACCACCAGACACTGAAAGTGTCTCCACAGAGAAACAGAACATTCTGGGTTGTTTCCAGACTTGGAACAGCTATTATGTTTATTTTAAACAAAAAAAAAAAAAAGCCTTTTTCAAACATTACACAAATGTTGTAAGGTGTTTAAACAAATGTTGTAATTTTCAGCTAGAGTCACTGCATTTATGAACAAGATACTCCTTATGTCCTTATGTCCTGTAGGAGCCTTTCTTTTCAACTTCCCTTTGCAACAAAACACCTGTCTTAAATCTATCCATAAGTTTCTAAGTAAGACTATTCTTCCTTAAGCACTTATAGCTTAACAGCCTTCTATAAAGTTACTTCCATTGGAATTATATTTCCTCTCAACCTTGAGCTTCAGGTTTTTAACCTATGTTTTGAATGCTGCTGATATCGTCACAAAAATCTATCTGCACCTTTCCCATCATCTCGTTATGTGAATGGTGAAGTGGTTACTAATTATATATCTGTGTAACAGACCTATAAATTTATTTGAATTACAACTCATTATTAATAAAAGAAGCCATCTAATTGTGAGCAATGAGTTATTAAGGGAAAATTAGAAAATGGTGAAAGCATCAGGAACATCCTGAACAAAGATGTAAAAGTCTGTCTTTGTTTATATACACTTAAGAATGAAGCTTACAAACAAAACCACAATTTTAGGCACTGGTAACTTTCAGACAAACAATAATATTTATTGTAAAAATAATTAAATATAACTAAAACTCTACATTAAATTATAAAATAAGGTTATCTTGGAAAACAGACTGAAATGATAAAAGCTGAAAAGTTTCACTTTTAGAGAAGTGTCATTAATTTCCCAGGTTTGGCAACCACTACATACGCATTCAGAAGACCACAGTCATGAACTCACAAGATATGACTGGGAGAGTACCACACTCATGAAAGCAATAATAACATTTTCAAATGCAGTTGATTAAGAAAGTGATGTATGATGTGTTTTATTCCTGTGTTAAACTGCAAGAGAAAAGCCCCAAAGCTAGCCTTCTGAACTGAATATGCTAGAGAGTCCTTTTTTGTTGTTGTTACAATTTTAAGATTGCAAAAAAAAAAAAATCAGAATGAAGAATAAAGAAAAACAAATGTCAGCACAAAGAACTTCCATAAATACTTGTATAAAAAGCTACAAACTCCTTATCACCTCTCCAGTTAGCAAAACATTTAGATTATGTTTCTGCAAAGAAATCATCCAAATTAAAGATTCTCGTAAGCATTATTTTTACCTTCTCAAGATCTTAATTTTTATGGTTTCTTTTAAATAAAAACTATCAAATCTGTCTTTCATAGGACTTGACGTTCCACTCTCCAGCTCAGTTTATGAGACTCAGGCTGAATCCTTCGGAGAATATCAATAATTAGCTAGTTTTGCACACACACTGGGTTTGAAGCTGCAGTGCTGACAGGGTTAGGCTGCAGCTGAACATCAGTGCTGAGTGGCTTGGTGGCATCTTAGTACTAGACTTAGATGCTTAGAAGTGACAAACACAAGAATAAACTGTGCTGTGCATTTAGCCCCTGAGACCACAATTATCTTTAACTAGACAATTCTGTTGATTTCTGTGGACTACTCATGAGCTGAAAATTAAGTGCCTTATATTTTTCTTGGCAAACTGGGAACATAAAGGGTAATTATGATGAACAAAAACATGTCATCTCAACAAGTTTTCACTGGGGTTCGATCCTTCTTCTACTAACCATGGCAAAATCCCCTGTGTGAGTACACGCAGGCAAAAAAGTATGAGTTCATCCATTTGAATTATACTTTTCTCATTTATATCAAACAGTTTTTGACATGTGTTTATGACTTTTAACTCATTCTTCCGAATTTGTGTGGCACTGGCACAGTTCTTGTAAAACGTAAGTGGCAATAACATTAGAGAATTAAATCCTGCTGTTTTCACATAAATTAAGTACAGCGGCACTTCACATGCTGTGAGATCTCCTGTAGTGATTTCTTAATGTATTTCAGATCATTTTTCAGAATTAATCCATGGGTAGTGTAAAAGATATTGCAAGTGCTCCTGATTCTATAAGGGGGTTTTAAAATCTGTCTGTCGTCCTACTGAAGAAGAGGCAAAATCTTCTAAAGATATTATCTTACTAAATAAATCTCTGGCAAGGTTGTGGTGCATTTGCCTCAGCATGTGAATTAATTTTATTTCAAGGATCCATTCAATGTTGTAACTTTTGTCTCTACTTTTTTAATTTTTTCCCCCCAAGAAAAATGTCATTTCTAAAATAGAAGCTGATCAGGCTCATGTTAAACTCAGTAACAGAACTGCCTTTGAATTAAATAGGAGTGAGATCAGTCTCAGACTGAATGACAGCGAGGACAATTATGGAAGCTATTATACAAAAGGGAGATTAAAATTAACAGCTAAACAATCAAGAAGGAAACAAACTAAAGAATATACACAAAATTAAAAAGTCCAGACTAGAACCACAAAAAAAGTCTATGGTTTGGAGAGACAAAGAAGCAGATTAGAGGTCCAAATCCTTTTTCAGTTCAGTAGGAGCTGAGTCTCTTATCTGCTGCTTTTCTAATTCCTGGCCAAAATTAAACCATTTCAGGAAAGTAATTAGGTAAATATAAAGTCTAAAGAGGGAAAAATCCCTCTAAAACCAATGTCAATTCCTGAAGAGCATAAAGGGTACAAATAAGGAACACATCATCAACTGCTAACCAAATATCAAGGTCAGATGGCATTTGGTCACACACGGCCTTATTCCAAGTGGTTCTTACCCAGAGTACACAAAGACAGCACCAGCTTTGAGATGGCACTGCCCAATTTCCTTTTAGTCAGTCCCCACAAGAATGGTGATAAAGAGAAAACTCAAAATGACAATGGAAGATAAGGCATAAATAAATAAATAGAAGGTTCATACATCTTCTCCCTCTGCCTCCTCTACCATTAAAGGCAAGTCCTTTCTTCCAGAGTTACTTTCAGCCACTATGTTCAAATTGCCCAGCATCCCACTCACCCTGCAGCCTGTCCCCATCGCTAGGAACCTGTTCTATAACCTCTCATACATGGCTTTTCCTTCCTGCTCCTAACTGCAGTCTCTCAGTCTTTGATGTTTTCAGGATGTCTCTCCACTCTTACACTACCCTGGAGTCTTCATCTTGCACAGGTTCAGGGTTTCACAAGACAAGATGCAATGTGGACCATGGAGTTCCACCTTGCCTAGCTGTTCTCTCAGTGGGGCAGACACAAGACTATGAAAAATCAGTAAAGAAAGACAAAATCTGCCTTTCATATTGCTACAAGACACAGTGTATAACATATGCCATATGCAGACGTAGGTGTAGAAAATTCAAAAAGACTAGATATTGTAAAGCACTTCACCCTCCAAAAAATGTTACAAACACTGTGCTATAGGCGAAGGACAGACAATAGGTTTAGGATGTAATAGCTACAATCTGGAAACCATTTTTCCACAGTTTTGTGGGTTGATTCAGGAGTATTTAAGGACATTCTATAAGTGTTGTAAAAAAAAAAAAATCAAAAAATTAAACAGAGACCATATATAATATATCTAATTAAATAAGCTTGCTATTGTGTTTGCACTGCAACTGGTGAGATCTAATAGCTTTTGAAATATAGAAGACAAGGAGGGTGATTACTTGGCTTAGAGAGGGGATAACACTAATGACAGCTTTTTAGTTTTGTTTCTGCTTTCAAAAGCTAAATCAAAATTTTTATTTCCACAAAAAAATAAAAATAAAAATGTCTCCCTTCATTTTCATGACTCTTCTCTGTGCCTGAGATGTAGCTGTTATATGTTTTTGGCTCAGTTGCTTTTTATGATCACTCTCCATTGTAGCTGCTTCTTTTAAAAACTAAGCCAGTCTTGCATAAAAAGGGAATTTTAAACTAATCTCTAATATGGGTAGAATGGGCAATCAAAATAATGCATTTTCAGGGAAATGGATGATCAAGACAGATTTGTACCGCCCTCGTCCTATAAGAACTGGTATCTGTAAGTAGTCCTTATGAAACCACTAAGTATGTTGCCGAAATGGAAATACAAATGTTCATGATATGAAGCCAAATGTATATGCTGCACCCAGCACTTAGTGGATTTTTTGTGGGAGAAAGGAGAAGAGACAGAAGAATTACTAAACAAAAAAGTGGGTTTGTCTCCCATATTTACGAATTCTCCAGCAATACCTCAGAGTTTTCTACATACAAGGAAAGTGCATTGCCACAGTTAATGGTGGTCATATAAATGATTTCTAAGAGAAGCATAAGCTACCCCACTGAAAAAAGTATAATTGGAGGAAGAAATTTTACAAGAATTGTTTCAATAAACAGGAGGTTAGAATAGAATTCCCTGGTAGGTTGATTCTGAAGGGTTTCTTGCATTTATAAGTGTAATACTAATCACTGACAGAACTGGGATTCATAAAATAAATCAGCAGCCCGGCACGAAAAAGCACAATCAGAAATGCTTCTGTACTGGACTGAAAAACCTAGAAAACCAAGACTGGGGAAAAATCTCACAGGCTCTGCTCTGTTTAACATAGTGAATTATAACATTTCACTATGTTAAAATAATAAAAAAAAAATCTTCTTTAAGGCATATGACAATACTTCTTAATCAAAGTTTGGCTTTAAGAACACAGTATTCTGCCCTACTCCTTTCTTTATTGGTCAGTTAAGTAGTTAGCATACTTGAGCGCCCGTTCAGATATTTCTCTTTCTGGCAGACAGAAAAACAGACTTAACATAATGTGACAGATACAAATTAAAGAAACAAAAAAAAAAAAAAAGGAAGAGATATGTAAGATCAGACAGACCTCACTTAAATTTTGATGTATTTAGAATATGAGAGTAGCAGTTACATTTTGAGAAGTATATCAGAGAAAAATCAGATAGCAGAAATGTTCTAGCTCAGAGGCACAAGATTTAGGATGATGGCTCATTTTTGAGAGTAAATTCTGAGCTGTTTCACATTTAAAGGATGACATAAATTTAGTTTTATATAGCTAAATCTGGATGGAAACCTGTTCCCTAAAACAGCTCCATGATAGGTACCTCTGGTTCCCACTTTCTTTCCTTCTGTTCCACAGTGCTTGGCTGCTTCAAGAGGAGGGTTGTAGGATAGTCATACAGTGGCCTATATCCTGACAGTGAAGTCAGGAGCTCTGAATACAAGACCCTAAAGGCTGAGTAGACACCAGGAGCTAAAATTTGCACCTCCTGCCATTATATTCTTCTACAATGGAAAGCCAGAAAAGGATGGAGATTGACGCCAAAACTGGTTTCCTGATGGCACTTCTGCTCCATTAGAAACTGTTTTACAAAAAAGGCCATAATTGCTGGATAAAAAATGGATGCTGGCATCTTCCGCTTCCTATTGTTCCTTATGTATTCAGGCAGACATATACTAGTTTGGGAGAGGTGAACAGGATCACCCTTTTGAAGTCCTTGAGGCATCTCTTTCTTCTAGCTCTACAGAGAATTTGTGCTCTAGCTGTAGGAAGACTGGGTATTTTCTCCTTCTTTCTTTTGCTGCTAACACTTAGGTGTCTAAAATACAGCTGTGTCCAGGCCTAAATAAGGAAGCTAAGACTTTGCACAGAAAATCTTATAAGTTCACCTATACTATATCTTCTAGTGTATATTAGCATATACTAAAATATTCTCCAGTGTTTTGAAACGGTATAACTGAACAAGTCACATGGTACTTCACTTCTATATTGGCTCTAGTCAGTATGAAGAATTTTAGTTGAAATACTGAGATGTGTCTGCACCACCTCAGTTTAGGCGTAGAACTTTCACACTTTAAATTATTCTCTGGAAGTAAAGTTTCCCTTTCTCTAATGCCATCATCAGAAATTCAGGCTCCTTAAAAAAAAGGTGCATGTGAAGTGCAACTTTCTAGAGACTTGAATTTGATCCTTGTTACTCAAGGTACTTCTGAGTCAATGGGCCAAACACAGAATTTTTTGAGGAGAAAATATTTGATACATTCAAATGATGATTGTATTGGCTTTGGAAGGAATATCCTTGCAGTGAAGTTCTTTTCTTTTCTTTGCAATGGCCTCTGTAAGCCAAGTTACTTATTACAGCAAGCTATTAAGACAAGTGTCCTGGGTTCAGCAGAACCCAGGACAACAAGCTTCTAGGTGTACATGTTTAATTTGGTTTCAGAATAGCTTGTTTGGATTTAACTAGAATATATTTTACATGCATCTATGCTTGTGTGAGTGTATAGTGTAGCCTAGAAATAGCAGAAGTCTTTGGAGACTCAGCCAAAAAGACTCAGACAAGCAGCTGTCACAAAGTCTAAAGTAATATGGAGTCCATAAAGAAAATGTAAAGGCTTCACAGATATCATTACTTATCACAACCTTTAACAAATAATCTTCATATGTAAAATTTCAAACCAAGAACCTACATCTACTCTTTCAGTCTGAGGCCAAATCTCAATGCACTTGAAGATTTCAATAATAATAATAGTAATAGTACTAATACAGCTTTGTGCATGTTTCAGAATTTGGACCCAAAAAATGTCTCAAGGAAGAGCTAAGAGAATCAGTGATTAAACAGAATGAGATGCCCAACTAATACACATTTCTATTTGCATTTCTTTCAGAGCTTCCTGCAAGACTATCTTCAACTAGAATATATGGAATTACTTACTGTGCAAAGTGTCTCAAATGTCTTTTCGGAGACAAAGGATCCATCAAGACCAAAAAGAAAAATAGATGCATAAGAAAGCATCCCTCCAAGGATAATAAGGTTGTTCATGTAGGGACTGGACATCTTTATTAGTCTATGGACAAAAGGTGATAGTGCATTAAAGAGGAAAAGATTACTATTAGGCTAATAAAACAATAAAGAAGAGATTTTTGTAACCAGGCAAACAGATAACCCTTCTGCAGAACTCTATGAAATCTATAGGCATGCACTATAAAACTGTTTGCAGTTTTAGAAAGTCTAGTACTGCTTCAGGTTTTTGAAGATTTTGTAAAAAGACCTCCTATTTAACTGATGTATTAGTTATGGTTAATGTGACTAGCAGACAGTCAAACATAAATTACAATAAATCCACTTTCCAGGTAGTACAAAAGAATTTGTCTTAACACATAGGCAATCTGTTTCAATGTTAATATGTTGCACAGTGATTTCAATTAAACAGTTCTAAAATATCATCTTTCTACATCTTTCCTTATATACATGGCATTTAAATACAAAAGAAGTAGTGATACAAGTAACATGAGTGTCTTACTTCTGATTTCTGTTTTTGATGTTAAAGAACAAGAAAGCACTGGCCATGATCATTCCTAGGATGGTGAGGGCAGAGAGTATGCTGTAGAGAGGCAGGGAGATCTTGCGTAGCTCCTCCTGTATAATTGTTTTGTCCTTTGGAGGCTCAAGTCCTAGAATTACAGTAAGAAAAAAGGCTAAAGCTCAGCCAGATGTAGAATTTCTCTAAGAAAATTTTCCTCTCAAGTACAATACCATGATCTGCTAGATTTGGCAACTGTGAGTCATATCAGGAGCTGACTAAATCACTGACTTTGACAGACATGTGTTAGTCACATTGATTGACAAGAAAGTTTGTGGTACTGGAGCAGGTGAACAACTTTGGAAGAAAAAAGACAGCAATACCTTGATGCAGAGCCCCATAAAATATATTCTAACCATCCCCATTTTAAAGTGTAAATAAGAACTGAAATTCATACTATGACTTTAAAGTTTACCAGGAGGTTATGCTTTCCTGAAACAAGTGACAAAGCATTGAGTAGAAAACAGAGAGTATTGTTTCTCTGCATAGTGTCAATATTACAAGGGCAAATCCAAACAACCTGTCTAGATACCTACCACAGCTGTAGGCAAGCCTTGGGGTGGCATCACTGGGACAGGGACCGACAGACCTGGGGGGCTGAAATAGGGTCCCAAGCTGTGGCCAGGGAAGGGGAAAGCCCAGGACAGGGGGAGACAGGGCTGTTGGTGCCCTTAGGACTTTACAGAGTAAAATAATATAGAAAAATGGATAGCAAAGGTTTTATAGGGACAGATCCACTTTGCAAATCCCTGCAGATGTGGACTTGGATGTCTCAAGTTAGAAACTATGTTTAAAGCCATGTTCTTGATTGACAGTCTGGTCCCACTAATTAAAGGCTTCTCAGTTTAATGACAATTAGTTTCTGATGATTGCAATAAAGCTCTGCATCCCCTAGTTCCCACACTCCATTTTATCTGCTTACTCATTTTTTCCTTGGTACAGGGGAATGGCAAAAGGCCTTTTGCATCACTGTTTTCCTTCAGAAGGAAATTTGTGTGCCCTACAACTCATAAGCCTATTCTTTCACATCAGACTTCCATGGGGCTGCAAGAATGACCACCCAGGGCCAAGAAGCTTCTTATCACAAAATGGGTACACAGGCAGAAAGAGCTCTGTTGACCAAATGATCGCAGAATTGTACATAACTGACTAGCATCTGCCAGCACTAAATTTTATGTCTACTCTTCTGGTTTTCACCTAGAAGAGCATTCAAAGGTTTACACAATGAAGTATGTTTATCCATATAAGTTAAGCTGAAACAATTCAGGAAATGGAAACTTGTTATCCTTTGGTCTTTACACCCAACATTTTCTGCAGAAAAAAATCCTTTTCCCCCCTTTTCCCTTTCCCACCACAGAGCATGCATTCACAGGGCAGATGGACAAGCAGTCACAGTTAAGATCACTTCAGTGAAATTCCAGTCATGCTCATGTGGACCCTGGGTGCTGGGACACTGGAAGCAAGTGTAGCAGAGCATAGGGTACAGAAGCTTGATACTCATCCATTACTCCCAGGGGTAACCACACAGATCTCCCAAAGCTGACTTTTCTTTCTGCTACTCAATTGCACCATAGCAGAACTTCAGATTAAATCTTAATTATTAGCTTTAAAAATAATATATACGCCTATATTCAACAGGAAAGACGTTTAAAAATAATTTCAGCTGAAGTCTGGCTGACATGATCATAGTTTCAGAAAGTCGTGGTTATGCCCACACTTTAACTGCTATGAGGGCAGAGTAAGTCCTCACGCTAACTTTGGAGCAGGATGGGATAAAAACTGGTAAGAAGGTAAAACAGCACAGCCCATATGTCTGCCAGGGACCTTGAGAATGCTTCTGGGCTCAACACCCTCTGGTCCTGTTTCACACAGGCCATCTTAAAGCTATCTTTGGTATTTGGAAACCTGTTTTCTAACTGCTTAACAAACACTTCCCAGAGAAAAACAGACACCTTCTTCTTGTTTGTGTAAACACAGCACACAAGAACAACCCTCAGGTGTGATGAACTGGGGGACTGGGAAAGGGGGATGAAATCAGAACGTTATTCATTGGTGTAGATGAAGAAAAGCATTTGTATACATATATAAATTTGAATTTGTCTTAGTCATTGGAATGAAAACCAAGTATACAATACCAAAATGTTGCAATTTTCTGTTCAGAATTCTCCCTTTTTTTTTTTAAATCGCAGCTCCATTCCCTTTCACTTTATACAGCGTCATACCTTTTTGATATTAAAAATCCTAAGCCATTTCTTTACACAGCACACAGTCTTATAAACTACATACAGTTATCCATGCCAACCCTGTACCTCTTTCCAGTTTTCTCTCCTACCTTGGAACCTGATGCTGTTGTTGATTATTTCCAGTGTGTCAGCCACAGCATTGTACTCTCCCACCTTCACTTCCTTTCTTTCTGCAGAGAAACAAACAAGAGCGATTGTTTATGGCAGTTCACATATTCTCAATTATTCAACTGATTTTGCCTTCTTTTTTGACAGTACGTCAAGAAAACTGCAGGAGTTATTAAAGCAGAATGCCAGACAGCTGATATCATTAAAAGAAATATTTTCTTTGAAGAAATGCAAAGTATTTCTGAGAACTCATTTACATACTCAGGGAATTGTGATATTGGGCACAGACATCTCCAGCTTAAAGATCACATGCCTACTTACTGCCTCACACCATGCAGGACATTTTGCTGGGAGAAAAGACATAGCTAAATCAGACATTCTGTCTCATTTAAACCACTGGGACATCTTTCTTAGTGACGTATTTCCCAGGGGAGTCATAGTGGCAGGCTCCAGTCAGTACAGAGTAGACAGGCTCGTTAATACATATGCTGGGAACCTAATCTTTTATGCTGATTAGGAATTAGCAACTCATTACTACCCTGACTGCAAAACTTACTATGTTATATAATTAAAACCAATGTGCACTTGAGCTAAAATCTCACTGTTACTCTCATCTGCTATTTTAGGACTATTGTCACATAGATGGCCTTCCTGTACCTAATGGAGTAGAGTAATGCAGATATAGGAACTTAATTGGTTTGGCTGCTGCCTTTGCCACTATAGCTGAAACTCCAGCACACTTTGTCCCACCCTCGGAAACATCTGGCATCAATTAATTTCTGATATTTCTCTTCGGGTTTTGGTGTGGCTTAGAAGTGCAAGAAGTTAATAACATATCACTTCTACACTAAAAGTTTTGCATTTTGATCAGAGATTTATAAATCACAGGCATATCACCTAAAGTTTTGTTTGATGAGCTGTCTCAGCAGAGCCAAAAAATTTCTGTTCAGGCCTCTGTGTCTGGGCATTCACAACCTGATTTAGACTTAAATTTTGAGCTCATGACCCCATTTGTGACACTGATTTTGGTAGCTGATGATCTTGAACTAGCTGGCAAATTTGAAAAGACTGTATTTCACCCAACAGTTCCGTCTTAACCTTTTCTCCTTTCTTGCTCAAAGTGATCATGCTCATTCAGCTCTGCTGAATGGAGCAGCTACCTCCATTTTAGTAAAACCTACAGGCTGATAAATACTAATCTGAGAACTCACAGGAGGCAAAACTTTTCCTCACATAAACCACACATCTTATTGTTAAAATTGTTTATGCAGAAAAAACAGTTCTGCATAGAGGGGGCAGAGATAGCTAGGCATTTGGTGTACCCCTGTGAAAAGATGGAGTCTGCAGTTCTAAAACCTGATTTGTCTTTCACATGAGCATCATCCATCTGTGGGGCCTTAAAACCAGTTTGGAATAAAATCGCAATCCCCTGGTCTGTAGAAAGTTTCACAAAGCGTGTTCACATACATACTCTTAGAAATAAATGTCACAGGCCAAAAATCCTCTGTGAAATAATTAAAGGAATAAATGCTTCACAGTCTTAAACAATAAAATCTTCCCAGAACTCATCTAAAAACTAAAATCATTACTGCTAAAAACTGGACCAATTCACTTCCATCTGTATTTGTAGCACGACAGCTATTACCTGTAGTTCTAAAACATCACGACCTACAGAGAAGAGAGACCAACATACATTTTGCACATTAGATGCCAGATTGTCCACAGCATCTACTTATAACCAAACTGGGAGGACATGCACCTTGGTATTGGTCTAGCCATAACTTTACAGCAACAGGCCAAAATCTGATAGCTCTGATGGACAAAGAAGAGAAAAGGGCAATTGCTCCAAAAACATTTCTGTATGGAATACTTACTGAGAGTAGAAACACATAATATGTGTGGAAGCATGAACAAAGAGAATCTGTGATATGTTTAAAGTCCTGCAATTGAGAAATTTTTCTTGTGATTGCTTCATGTGACATACAACATCATTCCTTTTCAAAATTTATAAATTCTTACATGGCTTCCATTACAGTTGAGGTAACATTGAGAATGTGCCTATGACGGTCAGGGGCTGGAGCACCTTCTGTATGAAGACAGGCTGAGAAAGTTGGGGCTGTTCAGCCTGGAGAAGAGAAGGCTGTGTGGAGACCTCATAGCAGCCTTCCAGTATCTGAAGGGGGCCTATAGGGATGCTGGGGAGGGACTCTTCATTAGGGAGTGTAGTGGTAGGACAAGGGGTAACAAGTTAAAACTTAAAGAGGGGAAGTTTAGATTGGATATAAGGAAGAAGCTCTTTACTGTGAGGGTGGTGAGGCACTGGAATGGGCTGCCCAAGGAAGTTGCGAGTGCTCTATGCCTGGTGGTGTTCAAGGCCAGGTTGGACAGAGCCTTGGGTGAGATGGTTTAGTGTGAGGTGTCCCTGCCCTTGGCAGGGGGGTTGGAACTTGATGATCTTAAGGTCCTTTCCAACCCAAACCGTTCTATGATTCTATGGTAACTGCATTGTAGTGCAGTATACATAAGGTAGCCTACAGCTAGCCAGCCCGGGTGCCGGGAGCTAGCCCTTGTAGGAATGGAGCTTTGTAGAGCTATTTGGAGAAACAAACTTTGTAGAGCTACTTGGAGAAACAAACTTTGACAGACTGAACTTAAGAGCAAGAGTTATTTGGACTCTGAAACTTTAGAGTGTGGGAAAAAAAGCATTTAGTACCTAGGAACCACATGATCAATGTCTCATCCCTTACAAATGGGAAAGGACAGTTCACAGAGCACATACCAATGTTTATTAAAGTCAAGAAAAGCAATAAAGATATTTGATATTTTAAAGATATTTGATATTTTAAAGTAGTTACAGTGATAGAAAGTAGTCATTGAGGGAAATAAATCATATTTTTATACAGCAGAAGGATATATTATCTATACAGGGGTTTTGAGAGGGAGACATAAATAGTCTTTGTGCTCATAGGAGGAAGTAGAACTCCTTCAAATAAACACACCAATAAAATGCTTTGCACGATATTCAGAATATGATGTTCCTTCTTTCTGTAGAGCTTTCATTATTTTTAATTTATATTTCAATGCTCATGATCAACAGACTGTATTGAAAGCTGCCTGCTCAGGTTAAAATGTGGAAGAAAAAATATGATGGAAAATATATTTTTTTTGTGAAATAATGTTTTTGAATACCATGACAGGGGTGTTGAGATTTTAAAACTTGAATCTGCAGCTGTTCCTTCACACAGGAACAGAAAAGTATGAAAAATAGCCAACCCAGAGAAAACTGGTCCAGAACGATATGACTCAATTTTATGCTTAAAAGAATTACAAACAACTAATCCTTGTTGTTAATTAATTGTCACAGAATATATTACTTATATATATACTTATATATTACTAAAGTCTTCTGCCAAAAAGAAAAAACTAAACTACTTTTAAATATGAATAAAATATTTCCTTCGACATGTTTTATTACAGAATTGACAAAAACATGACAACACACTACAACTTCATTAATTGGGTCACATTTCACAAAGTTAATTCAACAGATGCTTAATTGCGTATCAGGAAGCTACATGTTCTTGTTGAATAAAAGCAAAAGTAATCCTGTAACCGACATCAGCTGAGTAAATCAAACTTACCAAAAAGCACATCAGTATTATGATTGCCAGTATTACTGTTACATACTCACACTGATTTCCATATGAGTCTACCTTAGTTTCAGTTCTGTTCACTACATATGATAATTTCTTTTTCCACTACATTTTTATAAGTGTGCTTATTCACACCTCATGAAGATATTTTCTACTAAAAGATATTTAAGGATGAGAGAAAACACTTGCAATGAGTACAAGATGGGACAGATGGATTTCCCTCATTTCCCTCTGTTTAGACAATACTGGCCAGCTCCTAATGACACTAAGCCTTCACATATATATAAAGCTTCTGATGGAAATTGTACAAATAACCCTAGCAGTGATACAGTTGAGCCAACATAAAAATGCTTATGCCAGTATAATCACTGCACAAGTCCTCGTATGTTTAAAGACACATCTGTCCTATTTGACAGGTTAGCATTCACAAGCTATTGGTAACCCATTGAGAGGTTCAGTCCAGAGAAAGAGTGAAGGGTGCACACACAGAACTAGATGATCTTAAGGTCCTTTCCAACCCTAACTATTCTATGATTTCATGATTATGGTGTCCTGAGGCTTGCTTTTCTCCATTTTACTTTCTGGTCACATTCTCTTTTAAAGAGTGAATGTTTTCTTCAGCACTTTATCGGTCACCCAGCAATCGACACTGAGAGGTCTTAGCTCTTAATTCTCCTTCCTTCTATCACCTACTGTGAAGGGGCCTGAAGAACTAATGCACCACACTGAGCAACAGCAATCCTCTGACCAAGGATATTCAGAGAACAAGTCCAAGCAAAGAAGATGGGGCAAACACAAGTAGTGAAAAATCTAAGCTGGAAACTGCAAATTGATGGCAAATCTGAGAACACTTTCCATATTTCAGTAAGTCCTGTGCAAATTGCCTGAAAAGTCTCTTCTAACCTGTTTTACCTTTGTCTCACTCATTTTGAAAGCTGTTTCACAAAATAACGATCCACCACAATAGCTGGAAATGCTGTTTTAAATGCCCTTACATTGCTGAACAAAACCAAGAGTCATGAGAGGTAATTTTCTTCAGTATAAATAAAGAAACATTTCATGTTGTCGGTCCTGTAGAAACTCTTAGCAAATTAATGTACTCTTAAATGTCATAATATATCCTTGTCAAACAGAATGGGAATCTTTTCAGTTTTCCTTATCACATGTCAGCAATAACCAAAACAAGTTGAAAGTTTCCAATTTAAAAAAAAAAAAAAACAAACAAAAAAATCACAAGAGAAGCTTATAAATAATTAATGATCAAAACCATTTTCATGAATTTCTATCTACTTGTAGGCAACTGTTTCTTTGTTTAAAGACAGAAGTGCTGAGATTAAGAATAGCAGTTCAAATAAGGAAGAAAATGTCAGGTCAGATAGAAGATTATTGCTCAGCAGAAGCTGCCAGAAAAGAAAGAATCAAAGAAGAAAAATATGTTACCTTTGCAAGGATTTGAATTACCTGAGGTTTTTTACCCTTGTAATTAGAGTTAAAAATCTGTTTTGCCCAAAGAAATATTACCTTCAACTCCTGCATAACTACTTCCTTCATCTGAAGATCTGATGTTTTATTTCTGACATCCAGAATTCCAGGGTACACAACATATAGAAAATCCTGATTTATGAAAGCAGTATGTATAGCAAGTGATAATTACTCTTCATAGCCAGCTCTCAAGTCCTATCTTTCATTCATCCATAAATCAAAACCGACAGAGAGGTAAAACCAGCTAAAAGCCAATAAGTGTATGCCAACCTTAGAGTCCGTATAAAAGCTAAGTCTTAACACTGGGCTACTTTCACTACACTAGTAATGGTATTTAGCCAACAAGACATAACAAGCAAGTAGCACATAAAATGTCATTAAGTATCCTGAATTCATAAAAAATCTAGTTGTTTTATAGCCCAAGATTTTTCCAGAAAAATGTTCAAGCATCTGCATTCTTAAAAGCTTATAAAGTTTATTTTACTGATTCTTTATAACCTTTGTTTTTACCTCCCTGATTTTACATGTGTCTCTTATTTTACCTGTCAGACTGGCTTCTACCTCTGCATAGAAATTTAGTAATATAGTTCATGCGGATTAATACCTAAATATCTTGGTTGTTTATCTATTATGCATCAAACAGCTATAAAATGAAATAAAATATTTACTTTGAGTTGAAAACAATTACTTCGTAAAATCTGAATTGCTAACACCATCATTATACCTTTAATTCAGGAAACTGAGAAAGGTATAAACAAATATACAGTAATGAAGGCAGATTATCCATGAAGTATAATGACTGGTGTGATGAAGCAAGTGTAAAGAGCTTACATTAATTTTTCTAAAAAGTTCCTAGTTTTTAGGATGCTTAATCCTTCATAGTCTGAAAAGAAGTTACATATAAGATCACACTTTTGGGGGGTTTAATACTGCTAGCATGAAATCTTAACCAAGAATCATAATCAAACTGCATAACCACTGAAACATATGTCAGTAATATGAATTATGTTCAAATCCCCTAAGGAAGTTAATAGATTAAAAAAAAAATAAAAATCAGATAGGTAGGGTATGATTATATTTTAGGATACATGCATGTGCAATATCGGCAACATCTCAATCCAGCTAAGGGTTTTCTTATGTTATTGTTTGTCCTTTTTTTTTATGAGTAATTAACTTTTCAGAGAACTAAAATCCTCATCATTCTAAGAGTTTATTTGCCGTAAATTACTCATTGAAGTCATCAGTGTCTCAGAGTGTAAGTATACATATGGTGTCTAATACGCGTCTAAATGTAACAGTCTACAAACAAAAATTGGTATTTATTTCACTTATCACTTGGAATCACCTCTTCCTAGCAGAGTCTAAAACCAATGTGCTTTTTTTGATCCAGAATTTACAAGTGGGAAATAGCACTGCCTATGTAAAACTACAGGCAGCCACCACGAGAAGGAATTTTCTCAATTATTAAATAATAACATAACTTTATTAATTGTTGTGTGCCTTTAAGTATCTTTACTGTCATACACTCATCTACTTTCTACAGTGGATGTGGCAGGAAATCAACCTGTGCAGACACAGAGTCTTGGGCTGGCTTCCCGGAAGACCGCCCAGGAGCTTCCCAGGTTTGAAGGAACATCCCGACAGTGACAGGTTTGGATACGGATGCCACTGATGTGTGAAGAAGTCCCCCTGGCAGCAGCCCAGGGCCCAGCAGCAGCTCCATCTGTCAGAGTCCCTCCAGGAAAGGGACAACTGAAGCCCGGACTGCACAGGAGGTGAGGGTGCCAGTGAGAGAGGCTGTGGCAACGTTTGTTGCCTCTTGAGCTTGATTTCAGAGTGCTGAAATGTCAGACTGAGAGGCACAGTTCAAGATATACCATGATACTTCACTAACTCAAACACAAGGGACAGCAAACCAGAGGACGGTAACATATATATTTTGACAATCTATAAGACTTCCAAAGAAACCCAAGATGACAGAGCAGTAGTGTTTCCAGACCTCTTATCCAAGGGGAAATAATGTAATTACTATCTCTCCGGTGCTGAGTGGGATTAGGCACAGTGCGCGCTATAAGGAGAGTCTGGCAAAGGAAAGATCTGAATCATTAGCAAATGGCCAGAAAATGTTGGGTTTGTTTTGTTTGGTTTTTTTTAGTTAACCCAAAAGCTACTCATGAACTAAAGTCAAATTCACCAAGCTATGTTATTTAGGGAAGAAACACCGGGAATAAGACTGCTGTCACTCTCTTCTGACTCACCAGGTTAAAGTCTGTCAGTAGCTGAAAAATGCAAAACACCAAGCCAGCAGCCTAATCTCAGCTTCCATCTGCTGGCTCAGCATTTAAGCTTTCTACACAAAACTGACAGAGTTTGTGACTGGCCACCATCAGGGGACGTCTTGATGGGAAAGACAGTCCTGGGAACCTGGATGACCCTGACTCCAGCCTGGCTACATATGTTTAAATCAGACGGAAGATCAGGGTGATCTTTTCCTTCTCCAGTATGTTTAATATTTTATTTAATTTTATTTTTCTCATGCATGACCAAAAGAAATATTTCACTACATTTACCTTGACACATTGCTTACCTAACTGAAATTTTAAATTCAGTTCAATGTGGAGTATTGCTCAGTTTTTGCAGTTGAGAGGACAAATTAAAAAAACCCAAATCAGTAACTTAGAAAACCTCTTTCCCTAGAGAGGCTTTTCTTGTCAGTGTGGTGATGCACAGCACAACCACTGAGAGCAGCCCCAGTCTGTGGACAGCTCCAGCTGACCCAAGCAGTGCCACCAAGTCTCTGCTGCTGGGATCTTGGCTGCTCAGACATACAGACCAAGCTGCATGATGCAGTACTCCTTCTGAGGATTGGGTGGCCCTTCCTGATTAATTTTATAACCAGAGTTAAATGCATAAAGTGACAGGGATAAAAATGTCCCCTGCCACAGAAGAGGCGTGCTTGGCCAGAGAACAGGAGCAGAGCAGCATGCCAGCTATTGCGCAGACATGACGAAGTGACTGAGTGGCTAATAACAAGGTTATTTTCCCTCTGCTTAGCAAAGCATGCCTGCTTTCTGGTAATCTCACACAACGCAGAGACGAAACAAAGGCTCTATTATAGCACATTTGAATGCATACCTACGATTATATGATTAGGGCCTTCCCTTGCCATCTGTCAGGGTTGTGCTTCCCCTCCCCTGGGAAGGGAGAGCTCAGCACATGCTGAGCAGCTTCACAGCAGCCTGTGCCTGGCCTGCTCCAGCTGAAAGGTCAGAAAACAACATGCTCCGGCTTCTTCCTTGTGTTCTGCATCCTTAAACTTTTCCAGAGTTAAGAGTGCATTACTTAGAGGTTGGAATTTCACAGTTACCATGCCTGAAATGGGAGGAAAGCAGCAGCTGTTGTGCATATTACGAGCGTTGGATCTGAGCTACTCACTATGTCCTTGAATATCTACTCTTGCCATAACGCCAGGTGGCCTGTGAAAACACTGTAGCATGTAAAGAGCTTTGAATATCTTCTTCACTATTCAGGGTCATACACAAAGGCACAATTCCCACTGCCCTCACCCTGAGACACAAAATACGGTAGATGAGGCAGTGTTAAACACATTTATACAAAGCTACAAACTCCATGCTCTTTTCTGTCTTGGAATTTATACAGTGACTGCCAGGGCTTTTTCCTGTACAAAAGAGCCAGGTTTGACTCACACAGGCTGTTTTATTCAGGAAGAACAGTGGAAAGATTACAGAAAAAAAAAAATCAAAGCAACAAAAATCCCACTTGTGCAACAACCTGCATCTGCAAGCGACCCTTTGCAGAAATATAGGAGAGACTATAAAGGCACCCAAGTAGTGATACTCACCTAGATCACTCTCCCAGATTCCACTGCTGAGATGAGCAAGAGAGCTGTCACTCAAAGAGGCACTGAAAGCCACAGACATTGAACCTTTCAAGCTCTAATCATCCCCTGACAATCAGCTCCCCATGCAGAAGCCTGGCTTAGGGGTTAGAGCCACATGGGATCACAGATTGTATTTCCCAGTCCTCAGGGAGGTTTGCTCCCTGTTGGGGTCACTGCTACATTTAGAGACAGCACACCAGGGAATGAGAAAACAAGAAATGTTATACAACCCCAGGATGCCCATTTAACCGAAGAATCGCATGATTCATGGGGTGAGAAAAGTGTGTTCAGGAGTGATACTTTGAGTGTTTTTACAAGTACAAGTGGCTGCTGGGAAATTCCATTTTGGAGTCTGCATTTCTTGCCTGTCTTTTTGACCCCCAAGAGGCTACCTGAGGAGTTCGCAAAGTTTGGGGTACCCACCAGGAGGAGGGGCGCTTGTGAGAATGTAGGCACATATGTGAGGAGCCCAAAGCCTGGGGCACTGGCCGAAGGGTGCAGGTGGTGAGTCTGTTCAGCCTGACATGAAATCTCGGTGTGAAATATCGACAGCTAAAAAAAAATGACTGTGCCCTGCTCAGTTGTCAAAGGCTTTAAGAGACTGATCCAGGACATGAATCGACTCACAGAAGACTGCTGACCTACAACAGAAGTGTTGGGTTTTCGAAAACCAGTGCTTGAAATTTTCTGCCTATCCCAATAGACCCTTACAACGATATTTCTCATTTTATGAATTTCAATTCGACATCCATTTTGTTTAGGTGTATGTGAATTTTATGTCAGGATGAGGAAGCCAAAACAGTTTTGAAACGTAAGATGATACTAACAGGCAAATCAGAATTTAACCCACCCTGATACACATTTCTCATATTGGTAGAGCTTTTTGGCTTCCTTCAGTTAATACCAGTATATTTTATTACGATGCATTCTTATCTTGAACTTCAAAATTTATCACCGCCACTATTTATTTATTTTTCCTTTAAAATTCTAATGGTGTTAAAAATCATAGGAAAAAACTCCCCAATAATATTTGCAAAATAAAGCTCATTCAGGAACTTATTTTGGTTTGGTTAGAATTTTTTTTAGCCTGTAAGCTAATCTTGTATTGAAGAGGAAAGAAACACACTACAATTTGAACTTGTTAAATGTTCCAGAGAAAGACTCTATTTTCCTTATATTTCAGCAAACCTCCACCTGCTTTAAGCTGTTTTGGGTAATCTGTTTGCATTACTAACCCCCTAGAAAAAAAAAACCAGAAAAGAGGTAAAAGCCAACAGTAATCTCTTCTTAGTACTAATTAGGAACAACGTATATTTTACGAAAAGCAAATCAAGTGATGCAGAAGACTGATTAAGATATAAAGAAGAGTTTTGAAGTGATGGTCTCTGCTTTTAACTTTACTGATTTCTTCAAAATTTTCCTAAAATATGGTATGCTTCGTTGTTGTGGTGATTAAATTTAAATTCTTTTATTTCTTCATCAGAGTTTGAATATTTACAGAAAAAACAGGCCTGCATTAAAGGAAAAAAACCTCCCATGGAAAACTAGAGTCATTAAACTATAATTACTCTAAATAATAAAATATTTAATAATTAATATAGAGCTGCTATATAATAAACCTGACAGACAGCTCTAGAATAAAGTTGCCTGGCAAAGCACAGCCAGAGCCAGAGCATGCAAGCATTTATACATAAGCATAGCGTTGTTTCTATACGTAACATTAAATACACTCATCTAAGAGTTTCCAGAATTAAAACAGACACGTCAGGTACCAAGAGAAAACAGTCTGACAAAACATTCGTAGTCTGAAAGAAACTATTTTGCCCAGAAAATTGATAGCAGACAGCAATGATGATTTTAGTTTCTGCATTAAATTGTGTCATGGTTTAAGCCACTTGCAAATTTAGAATACTGGGACCTCCAAGTTCCAGCTCCAGTAATTTTCTTATTCTTAATGCCTTCCTCATCTCAACAGTGCATCTAGCACATCTTGACTTTCTTGGAGGAATGGAGATGCCCTACTCTTCATCCTCGTAGAACCAGGACCAGAAGAGAGAAGGGACAACAAAAAGGCCTGGATTTATGGTCCCTTTTACATGCCACAACACGTGCTAAGACAGGGTTTCCCAGTGCCAAAAGCCCATGCTGCTTAATTCACTTTTTCACTCAACTAGACCATGCTATTCCTCATTTCATCAGTAGCATGTGTAAACATGGGGGAAAAACACAGCTGCTAAACAGAACAGTGCTCATGCGGCATCCTCCTCTGCTCTGGCCTTGCTGCAAGAGGAGTTGCTGGCTCCTTTTCAATCACACCATTCAGAGGAGGACACTGCTGCTTGGCAGTGCCCTTGTTTCCCATGTACAGCATCAACACTAAACTGCAGCTTGCTTTGCTTTGCTCTGCTGAATAATCTCTGGAACATGTCAGTGGATATACACCTAGAAACAGAAGTTCCTCACTTAAATGGAAAATATTCTGTAACTTCCACAGCCTATTCCATTAGATAGACTGTTTCTGCAGATGTTTTTCATACCTCAGCTGCAGAAGATAAGTGTTGCAATTCATGCAACCAGCGTCAAAGTGATTCCCATTTCTGAAGCCGGTATTAAGACTTTCTACTGGACTAGCTATTAACAACACAGTCCTTTCCAGTTCACCCTCTTAATCTCAAAATACTGAATCCCTTCACAACTTTCACACCCCTCCCCTCCACATACATGAAAAATATCATGTTTATAGAGCAATATACCTCAACTATCTCTAACAAGACCAACAAAAATCTTTACCTGTGCCAATATTTTATTGTTTTTCATGGTCTGTTTTTAAATCCCAGCAGGGTTATAGGGCTGAAAAACATTTTAAATGACCAGGAGGAATGAAAGAGAGACCAGAGACCATAAAGAGACCGGAGAGCAGCTAACACATGTACAGCTGCATGACATACACAGCTCAGTGGTCATGTAGGGCAACCACTCTGATCCCAATGACCAGAAGGCACAGGTGGTGGGAGGTGCAGAGAAATGGTGTGAGGACAAGGACACTGCCTTGCCATGCTTCATTACCAAAAGTTATAGCAGCTAATCTTGGAGAGACAAGAGGCCTGTGATCCATGGGGGTCCATGGTCCTGGCCATGTAGATCCATAATCCTTGTATACCTATCATTAAGTCCTTCTCACATGTACAGAGTCTAAGTTCCTCAAAACTAGTCAACCGTTTTGGGCATATCATTATCATTTTTAAGTTTTCCAGAAAAGTTCCAAAGAGTTACAGGTCTTGTCCAACCAGGTTTGGGTCAAAACAAGCAATTCACCAGCAAGAACAGTGCACCTACTCAGCTTGTGATTTTTCTTTATACATCTGTCCTATTGAGTTACTGAATTGGCTTATAAAAATGAAGTAAAGAACAAACAGAATGAACTGATATTGCATTTTTGATAAGGTATAAAATCAGTGTGATTTTCTTAAGCCAGGATGTGATGTTTGCAGGTGTACTGTTTCTATTTCCTTCAGTGGGACTTTCCGTGCCTTAGAACGTTTCTACAGGAAATGCTGTATAACCTGAAAGGTAAGTGCATTCAGCTGAAAGCAGACACTAAATCCATCTTATGATCTAGCTGGCACACTGTCTGTTACCTTCAACAATATTCTTTTTGTGAAACCTGCCCACTTATTTTAGTAGGTCTGGTTTGAAATTGTCCAACTTCCTGCTCCTATTTTCTTAATAAAAGCCTCCTTCTTTACACCTCATCCAAACCTTTCACTAAGCTTAAACACAAAATTACTTGCTATGTGAAACCCAATAATACACTTCTTAATTATCTAATTCCTATTCACTTAAAACAAATGATAATCATATATTCTATACCTTGACCTAGCACAAAGTGTAATTTAATAATCAAGAGAGCACTATACACATAATTTGAAATGGTGAAAAATCCATTTGAAGAATGTTGAATTTCTCTGCTTCTTGCATGAGACATTTTCATAAAGGAATCTGTGTATGACTAATTTAGCTCTATATTGGAAAGAAAACAAGCCTTTTGTAGATAAAGTTGTACAGAATTACTACAATTAATTTTTGCTAACAGTATGCCAGCTCAGATGATATTTCTTTTAAATTATAGAATCATAGAATCATAGAATCGTTAGGGTTGGAAAGGACCTTAAGATCAAAGGTCATTATATTAAGATCAAGGTCATTATATTACTATAGCTTTCATAGCAGTGACAAATAATTTTTAAAGCCAATTTTAAAAGAACTATTCAAATCAAGTTACAAATTTTCTCAGCATTTCAGTGGAAATATCTCATGAATTAACAAAATCAATTTATAGTTCTCATTACTGTATAAATGAATTTTTCTTTTCTTACTAAAAATACTTTTATAAAAATAGTTTTCTTCTACTTTTCTTCAAAAAATAAATTAATCTTGCAACTTTTTTTGAGCAAAACCAAAAAATGCAAAACATAACTTAAAATATTTAGATCTCTTTCCCAGATACTAAAAAGGATTACTAAATTTAGCAAAATTTAGTAAACTTTTACAAATATAAAAAAAAAGTTTCAGAAAAGAAAGATTTTAAATTACATATTTATAGCCAAACATAGTGGGTTGTTTGCTTGTTGTTTTTGGGTTTTGCCTGGTTTGTTTGTTGTTTTCTTTTTTTTTTTTTTTTGCAGAGATGTGATGGTCAAAGTATTCTGTGTTGATAACAAATTTGATAAAAGAGAGAGAGACACAGGAGTCTGTACTCAGGCCACTAGGTACCAAACTGGCTTACCACACTGAACAGCAGGTATCACAAGGGGGCACGTCAGCCAGCAAGACCTCTCAGAAATGTATGAGAACACCTAGCTTGTCCTGAGGTACTAGGGCTTAGATGTGCTACATTTTAGTGTGAGTCTAGAGCAGATGAATGTTTGTGTAAATATGGGCATGCAGGGAATTAAAGACCAAGCAAATGTCTGAGGAACTGCTCTGAAGATCTACGTTCTCAATCCCATGTAGCAGGGTAAAACAATTAAAGCCTCTTTCAATGGACTCCAGTTCATTGAAAATCAGTCTCTTTCAATAGCACTCAGTTACTGAATAAAACAAATTTATCATCTGAATTTAGAAGATCATTTTCACCTGACAAGCACAGTCAATTTCTGCATGTGTCAAAACTAAACCCATCCAAAACCAAATTCAAAATGACATGTGATTAGCTGTACAGGCACTTTTGCAAACACTGAATTCTAAGCACACCTTTTGCATTAGTTCTCCTCTGAGGAGGCATGGCAGCAGACTCTCACATGCCTGGTATATCTGTGCATTTCAAGGAAATAAGGATTGGATTTCATATGCCTCAATAACGTAATTTCTATAATTGGGTACTTATTAATATTGGTTCATTTTTTTAGTATATACAATGATAGGCTGTGGAACAATTCCTCAAAAATTAAAATTAGCTATAGCTCCAGATGAATGTTTAAGCCATGTGCAAAATGAGGTCTCTTACGGTGTATGTCAGATTACAGGTTTGACTGCATGAGATGCTGCAAGTCCTGAATGTCTAATCAATTTAACATTTCAGAATCTACTCAGAACTTTGCTGGCTCAGAGTTTACAATGGTACGACTACAGTGCCTTCCTAAAGCACTGCGTAATTAAAGTATTTATATACACAGCAGTAATTCATCATACCACAAACTATTGCTGATTAAAACCAGTAAGCTGGTTTTAAAACCTTGTGCACTCATTACAATCAGCAGTATGGAAGGACTCCTAAAGGCTTGACCCACTTCCAAGGCAATTTGACCCAATTCAGTTTGATGCAGCTCCATTTATGTTTTATTTGTTGATTGAGTTTTATCCAACAGATCATCTATTGCTTTCCACAGAGCAACATAATTTATAGAATTGTCTGAGACGAAAAGGAGAAACACCTATTGCTTGGTTTTGTCTGCCCTTGCCCACTCCATCAGGATTAATTATCTGACATCACCTTTAGTAGAACAAAAGGCAGGCTAGCCTGTTCTGAAAAAAGAAATGTAGATGGGATAAATTTCCTGGCAGCTTGTTCTACTGCTTGACTATTACGTAGAGTTACCCAATGACTTGGCTAAAATTATTTCCTGATTTTGGCTGGGGTAGAGTTATTTTTCTTCCTAGGACTGGTGCAGTGCTGTGTTTCAGCTTTTGTCTGGGAATAACGCTGATAACACACAAATGTTTTAGTTGTTGCTCAGTAGTGCTTACCCTGAGCAAGGACTTCTCAGTCTCTCATGCTCTGCCAGGGAGGAGGGGAGCAAGGAGCTAGGAGGAAGCAGGGACAGGACACCTGACCCAAACTAGTCAAAGGGATATTCCGTACCACAGCACGTCATGCTCAGTATATAAACTGAGAGGATGCCAGCTGGGAAAGGCTAATCACTTCTCGGGGATGGGCTGGGTATCATTCAGTGGGTGATGAACAAGTTATTGTAAATCACTTGGTTTTTTGTTGTGGGTTTTATTTGTTTGCTTGCTTATTTTCGTTTTTTTCTCTCTGTCTCTTTGTTGTCTTCCTTTTCATTGCAATTATAAAATTATAATTATTATTATATTTCATTTTATTTCAATTATTAAACTGTTCTTATCCTAACCCACAGGTTTTACCTTCTTTCTGATTCTCCTCCCCATCTCACTGCAGGAGGAGTAAGGGGGTCGCTGTGTTGTCATAGAATCATAGAATAGTTAGAGTTGGAAAGCACCTTAAGATCATCAAGTTCCAACCCCGCCTGCCGTGGGCAGGGACACCTCACACTAAATCATATCACCCAAGGCCTCGTCCAACCTGGTCTTGAACATTGCCAGGGATGGAGCATTCACAACTTCGCTGGGCAACCCATTCCAGGGCCTCACCACCCTAACAGGAAAGAATTTCCTTCTTATATCCAATCTAAACTTCCCCTGTTTAAGTTTTAACCCGTTACCCCTTGTCCTATCACTACAGTCTCTAATGAAGAGTCCGGCCCCAGCATCCCTATAGGCCCCCATCAGATACTGGAAGGCTGCTGTGAGGTCTCCATGCAGCCTTCTCTTCTCCAGGCTGAACAGCCCCAACTTTCTCAGCCTGTCTTCATACGGGAGGTGCTCCAGTCCCCTGATCATCCTCGTGGCCCTCCTCTGGACTTGTTCGAACAGTTCCATGCCCTTTTTATGTTGAGGACACCAGAACTGCACACAATACTCCAAGTGAGGTCTCACGAGAGCAGAGTAAAGGGGCAGGATCACGTCCTTTGACCTGCTGGTCACGCTCCTTTTGATGCAAAAGGCTGAGATTAAACCACAACACAGTTAATCTAAATATTCCCTTTCATCTTCATCTAGACTCATAATTGTGGACTAGAGGC
Source organism: Pezoporus flaviventris (assembly GCF_033815535.1). NCBI lineage: Eukaryota > Metazoa > Chordata > Aves > Psittaciformes > Psittacidae > Pezoporus > Pezoporus flaviventris. The sequence continues at coordinate 63,083,259 of NW_026892555.1, forward strand.
AAAAATCATATCCTTAAGAATGGCAGCTAAATTGTAGTATAGGAAGGGAAACCTACCAGGTGTACAAGCCAGGAAGCTTTCCTTCTGTTTTAGACTTTTATGAGGCACCCACATCTTTTTGTATAGGTAATCAGTGGCAATTTCATGACCAGCAATTCACAAATCTTAGATGAGGACAATTGCCAGCAAATCTTATCATCTAAGAAAAAGGGATACACAGGAGAATATTCTAGTGAAAGCACAAAGGAGTTTGACAATATTTCAATGACTGATTCTTACTGGCCCTCTACAAAGACTGGAAAATACACACATGATGGTGACAGAGGGAATACTGTATATGGTTTATGCTGAATCTGAAACAACAGTATATGTAAATCACTATTTTTAATACAAAATTTAACCAATTGAGAATTTTTCAGCATTTTTGCCAAAGGAAGAACTGAACCTAATTTTCAAGGTCTAATTTTCTAGCAGTCCTCTACTCTGGGACGGTATCAACAAGGAGGAATACAAAAGGATTGACATAGGGGAAATTCAGAGAACCCTGTAATTTGCCTTTCCTTTCTGTCCATATTGTGCAGCCTTCCTGTTTCTATATTAGTCAAGAAACTGTAAATGCTAAGTGGCAAACCGTTTGACTGAATTAGATGAGCATTATGAAACACTTCAACTCTGTGTTTCCATCTCCATCCTTAGCAATGTAAAACGTGGACAGAATTTCACTTTGTTAATGCAAAGTGACTAAAATCCACTTTATGACCTAATCTTTCACTTAGCTAAAATTGGGTCTGTCAGCATAGAGTATTCAAGTTTCTTTAACTGGACCTTGTATGAGCTTAACTCAGTTGCTTGTAACTTTTGAATTGCTAGAGATTATCAACATTAGTCTTCTTTATACTTAAGAAGAGAAGGGGAAAAAAAATACTTGTGAGATTTTACATTTGATCATGTAATTGCTGACTTTTGAATGCTTGGTTTATGTCATGCAAATGTCACATCTCTCTCCCTTACTCCCGTCTCCCCCTTTTTTGCTTGTTTTTAATAATAGTTGCAAAGCCAAGAAGATGAAATGAAAGCACGCAAATGGAGTATATCTAGTCTTAAGTAAAGCATTTCGTATTTCACCCTAAATTTATCCAAAATGATGAGAATACAAATGCCACCTGGAATGAATATTGCCTGAATGAGTGTAAGTTAAAGGCAGTCATGAAATTGATAATATTGTAATGATGGATACTGCTGAGCCACTTTTACACCTGTTCTTTTAGTGAGCTGGTGAAAGCACAAAGCAACAGGCACTGCTCAGGCTAGAAATCTCTTCTCTCACCATCCTTTGTATCCATAGCTTGTAGTTATCTGAAGTTCAGGAAAAGCACTGTGAAATCTGTCTTCAAACAAGCATCATTTTATTGCATGCCAAGAGTCCATCACTGGCAGCAGCTCTTGGGGTAAGTGCACCTTTCCATAGCCCATGCCTGGCTATGACAGAGCTGTTTGAGGGAAAGAGGCTGTACATAATTCTTGAGATCTGTCATGAAAGGGGTAGCATGCATTTCTGCTAGTATCTGCTGCCCAGCACATGGAGGTACAGATGCAGATTGTGAAGGCTCAAAGGTATTCTCCCATGGACATCTGCCTGTGGCCCTATAGCATACAAAGTCCTGCCAGGGGTGCTAGACGAATTGCTTTGCATAGGTGCATCTGTAGGCAGCAAAAAGAGCCTTTTCTTTCAACTTGTCTGCCCATGCGAGAGCAGCCAAGATTTTACAAGTGGCAGAGCCCCAGGCCAATTACTGCAAATAAATTGAAAGTGATGAATCATTTATGACAAACTTTTATTCCTTTTAGGATCACATGCTAAGAAAGTCTCAACATAAAGTTCCACAAGGCAGAGCCAGGAACTTTGCAATGCTCCTACATAGACTGTTTTTCTTTCTTAAATCAGTAAAAAAACAAGAAAACTATCAATATTATGGCAAGATCTTCTTCATTATCACAACAAATGTCTAAGGGGAGAAAAGCTTGGAAAAATGGTTACACACTCACATCTTCGATTACGATAATGAGGGAGACACATTTATCTGACTATTTCTTCTTACAAAACAGTTATGTTTCAGACTTGCTCTAGTTGGGGAGAATCCAGTTTGGGTAGCATTTTCAAAATCACGAGGTGATTCAGAAATATAAGTCTTATGACACAATTGTCTTTCCCCCATGTCCTGGGTTCAGCAGTAGCAGTCATTTTTCTCCATCTTGGTAGCTGGTGCAGTGCTGTGTTTTGACTTCCAGCCTGGGAACAGTGCTGGTGATACCGATGTTTTCGGTTGTTGCTAAGTGATGTTTACCCTGACCAAGGACTTTGTGAGGCTCATGCTCTGCCAGGGAGGAGGGGAAGCCGGGAGGAAGCAGAGACAGGACACCTGACCCAAACTGACCAAAGAGGTATTCCATACCACAGCACGTCATGCCCGGGGTGGGGGGTAACTGGGAGTTACCCAGAAGGACATGGGCTTCTGGGTGGGACTCGTTTCTTGGCGAGTGGTATTGTATTCTCTTCCCTTGTTATTTTATCATTGTTGTCATTGGTGGTAGCGGTGGTGATCTGTGTTGTACATTGGTTGCTGGACTGTTCTTGTCTCAACCCGTGGGAGTTGCACTCTTTCGATCCTCCTCCCCGTTCCTCCAGGAGCAGGGAAGGGGAGAGCCCCAGGTGGGGGGGGGCTCAATAGCTCTCAGCCCGGCACCACTCACTGGGAGTGAGTGAACAAGCTGTCTGGCTAGGGTTTAGACCATGACACCCCAACATCTTATTTTTTATATTTCTTAGATTTAGTCAGCTTCTTCCATACATATAGATAGATTATAGAGGGCTAAAAATGGAGCTTTGGTTAAAAAAAAATAAATTATTGAAGTACTAATCAATAACAGAAACAGAAGCACAAGTCCAAGCCAAGAGTAGGGATGTAATATTCCACTGGTCCATGGCATCAGGAGGGCACTCTATATCCCATAGACACATGTTTATGACTCGTGAGCCAAGAGTCCTTCCCAGAACTCATGCTTCTGTAAACACCACTAAAAAATTCCAAAGCCTGCCCACAGTCTGAGTTACGTGCACCACCGATTTTAGCTATCAGTACATCATAAGCTGGCCTAAAGCTGCCGGAGTCTTGGGAGGTTTTCAGTGATTAAAATAGGCCTACAGTGCTGACAAATGAACCTATAATGCACAGGCAATAACCTAGTAGTATTTGGCTGCAGGTTATCACTTAGATTGTCAGATGAATTTATCAACCCTGGATATGAGCAGTTAAAAAGCTTTTGATGATCTATAGCTTCCATATACAGCTGCAACCTTAAATCCAACTTAACATTTCCTGGGTGTGAAAATTCATGACTGATTTCTCAAAAATCTTGCTCTCTTCTCTGAATTCAACAAGCTCTTCACGGATTTACTGACCCTTGTGTTTCACACTTCGCAGCTTTTCAATAGTCTTTCTTTTTTGAGGAGGGAAGCACGGACTAAATATATGTGAACAACTTCCTCCTTTTTATCAGGCCCTCTGCCATTTACTAACACAATACAACGTTTGCCTGCTATCACATCAGACTGCCACAGCCATGCTCCAAATGTCACATTAGCAAAGTCAGGTTAAAATCACTTTGTGTTATAACGCTTTCCGCACTGACCTTTTGAAGGGGCAGAATGAGAGGAAGGCTTAGTTCCCCTTGCTCTGCACAGGGAGCCCCTCCTTATTTCCTGTCCTAAATGCCTCATATTCAAGCGCCTGCTGAAGTTGCTGGTTTCTATGAATATGCAACAACCCTGCAATCCACCAAACTTTCTATGGCTCCATCCTATAACCTATGAGGCACAAGAAGTTTTGTAAAAGAGTAAAACTGATTGCTCAAGGATTTGAGTCTCTGTATATGTTAGGCCCCTCATTCTTTACAATATGCAGGTTGAGGAGTACAGGAGTTTGCTTCCCCTGACGTACTGAGTTTTTCATTTTAACACAGTTTAGGGCAGAATTGGAAACTATTTGCCTCACCAGGCTTAAAAGTAATTCGACTTTTTAAAATGGGCAGAACAGGGAGCTACATCCAGCTCAGAAGTCTGGTATAGCAAAGATATGGACCTGTTGGAGAGAGTCCAGAAGAGGGCCACAAAAATGATCAGAGGGATGGAGCACCTGAGACAGATGTGGTTGCTCAGCCTGGAGAAGAGAAGGCTCCAGGAGACCTTATTGAGGCTTTTCAGTTCCTAAAAGGGACCTATAAGAAAGACAAGGGAAGACATTCAAGGCCAGGCTGTATGTGGTTCTGGGCAATCTGATCTAGTTGAAGATGTCCCTGTTCATAAGAGACTAGATGACCTCTGAAGGTACTTTCCAACCCAAACTATTAAATTATTTATTATGACAAAAAGAACATGAGCCGGCAGTGTGGGCTCGCAGCCCAGAAAGCCAACTGTATCCTGAGCTGCATCAAAAGGAGCGTGACCAGCAGGTCGAAGGAGATGATCCTGACCCTCTACTCTGCTCTTGTGAGACCTTACCTGGAGTATTGTGTGCAGTTCTGGTGTCCTCAACATAAAAAGGACATGGAACTGTTGGAACAAGTCCAGAGGAGGGCCACGAGGATGATCAGGGGACTGGAGCACCTCCCATATGAAGACAGGCTGAGAAAGTTGGGGCTGTTGAGCCTGGAGAAGAGAAGGCTGCTTGGAGACCTCATAGCAGCCTTCCAGTATCTGATGGCGGGCTATAGGATTGCTGGGGATGAACTCTTCATTACAGACTGTAGTGATAGGACAAGGGGTAACGGTTTAAAACTTAAAGAGAGGAAGTTTAGATTAGATATAAGAAGGAAATTCTTTCCTGTTAGGGTGGTGAGGCACTGGAATAGGTTGCCCAGGGAGGCTGTGAATGCTCCATCCCTGGCAGTGTTCAAGGCTGGGTTGGGCAGAGTCTTGGGTGACATGGTTTAGTGTGAGGTGTCCCTGCCCACGGCAGGTGGGGTTGGAACTTGATGATCTTAAGGTCCTTTCCAACCTAACTACTCTATGATTCTATTGTATAACAGGAAATCTCAGTACTAATTTGCGAGCTATAGCACACTTTTTGCAAGGACTCACCATGGCTTAATTATAGATGGGAATATGTTTCCCAGGGAAAAGCTACTCAAGCTGATCAGTTCAAAATCTGATGTGCAGCTATGCAGGAGGACTTTAGGGGATACCCTTTCAGTGAGGTATTGCTCTTTTCCTCCTCCTTCAAACTGGCCCTTCTTGGTAGCCCAAGACAATTTGCAGTGGCCCTGACACTGATAGGTAAGCTGTGCCAGAGCTTTCTGTGCCAAGTGGAGCTTCTGAGCCCCCCTAGTGAGACCAAGCAAGTCCCAAATCTGGAAAAAGTAAAGGAAATTGATTATTATACATATATGCTCCTACACAAGGGATTTACCAGCAAAGACTGTACAGAGTCTGTGAAGGTCAAACAAGGCCTGGATAGCTCTGAATTGTATATGCAGAAAGCAGCTCAAGAAGGAAAAATGTGCCCGTGGCATAGAGGTTAAAAAGAAAGGAGGGAGGATGATTGTGAGAAAACAGCAAGTTATCAAAGAGCTTTGTGTCATTAGGAATCACATAAAATGACAGTTTTGTGTACAAATGAAAGTTCCTTATTCTGGCTGACCCTGTTTCTTACACATACAGTATTAATTCAATGCATTTTTCATTCTGGCAGTAGCTTAAGCCAAATTACTGACAAATCATCTGTGGTGAAATCAATTCTTTACAGGTAGATGTACTAGATCAATCTAATAAAATAATTTACTTATGAAGAATTCATCCATCCCTTGTGCTCCATAATCATTTAAGAAAATAATTATACATGAACTGCAGTTGAAGATAACAAAACCTAAGATGAATGGAATTATAAGCAGACATTTTTCTCAACAGTCCACATTCATGTTCTCTCTTTGGTTTCAATTTTTGAACCAATGACTCAAGAGTAAGGAAAGTATGACTCAGTCCTTTTGTTCCAAGGGCAAGGGGAAATTAGGATCCATAGTGAGCTTTTTAAAGATGTTTTGCTAAAGTTCTAAACGTCTGGCCTTTTTTTTTGACTCCCAGTGTCTGCAAGAGGGAACTTTGAAAAATGAGTTTGCTGTCAGTCAGCTTATATGACTAACCCTTTGTGTATACTGCCACCATGAATGAAGAAATGCAAAGCTACTCTTTCCTGAACTGGCATCCGCACTTCATTTCTTTTGAATGCTTGTCAGCAAGTCAGCAAGATTCATTGAAAACAAACAGAGAAATGTATAAAACAGAGAAAAGTATAAGGAATTTAGTATAGTTACTTCAAATAGCATGTTTCAAGAGAGAACATGACACCTGTGCTGTTAGAGAGCATTACTTAAGGTCAGACATATAGAAACAAAAGTATTTTTTTTTTCTCCTCCTAAATCTATTAATTACATGTGATCATTTTCTATTACCATGCTTGCATAATCAGAATTCATTAATTTCTGTACTCAACTCCAGTGATCATGTACTGAAACAGATTGTTTTTACAGAAACTAAAATGTCAGCTTGGAGAACAGGATGCCAATACAATGACTGCATGATCAGGTATGATTTGAAATTAAATTAGCAATTGTAATGACAGAACAAAAAGAAACTATGATTAGGATGCAAAAAGCTGGACTAGGAAATTTGAAAAGCAAGTTAGTCTTTTTGTACATTTAATAAGGAACTACTCTCTGGATTAATCCAGTTCCTGTACCCTCAAAGGTTTAGTACCAATGACTGTATGAATTATGCAGCATACGATCCACAGCTGTCTTTGGTCACCTATACAGTGAACAAACCAATCTTCACTGTTTTTCAAAAAGTGCTCCTTCTTTATCTCCATTATCTATGACAGTTCTGCCTGTCACCTCTGTTTTCTCATAACACTGTGGTAATACTGCCTACAATCCCAGAAGTTGTTACCTAAAAGAAATTTTGTGTCAAATATTCTGTTATAAAATTCCATTGACTTGGAGATCTGTCAGGTGTTATAACCTTATCTCAGTACCTTCAGCCTACGACTACACAAATCTTTACATGCTGGCATGCCGTACTAATAAATAATATTCAATTTTTTTCAAATGCTGTAATGTCAAACAATAAATCTGCCTTTTTAGTGACCCAGATAAACTTTATTTTCTTCTTTTCCATTCATTAAGAATTAAAATTTTTCTATCTCGTGGGTTTGTATCTCTTGGGGAAATATTTGAACTACAGGTTAAGGACAATGTCACTGCAATAGACTGCCCTCTCTATCAATTACCTTAAATGAAATAATTTTCCCATCATATATACCAGAATCTGATGAGTTTCTCGTAATTCTTATGGGTCCTTTAATCCCCCTGTAGCTGTATTACAACTCCTTCCACAAAAAAGTACATCTCTCTGAGATGCTGAGAGGAGAGACTCACCAGAACACAGCTCTGTACAGAGCAGAAGGTTGGGGCAGCTCCACAGCCCTCAAGAGATACTCTGCCTCTCTTCAAAAGGTGAGGAGGACTGGGTGCTGAAAAGGCACCTGAACAAGTTAACTCTAGTAAAAGTAGGATTCTGAATACTGATTGCAAAAAGTTTGGTGTTTTTTAAATTGCAGTAAAAGTAGAAGAGCTCTGAAGGAGATAGCTGTCAGTTCTTTCAGGCCCTTTTCTGACACCATTTCTTTAGTGATTTCTGTTAACTTTCTGGAGCTGGATACTTCAAACTTTGTATAGGCTAATTATTGCAAATTTATTTTCTGTTGCATTTCAGCCTTTTTTCTTTGATACTACTTTTGAAACAGGCCTTTTTCTTGGTATTTAAGGCAACTCGTAGGACATCTTTGCACAAAATAGAGAGACCTTTATCAGTTCCTATGAAACACTGTGCCTCAGAGCATGCCAGATAAACTGAAGTGTAATCCTATGAAAACTACAGCTATTTCTATAATGTGTGCTCTTGTCCCAGTAATAATTGTTTGCACAGTCCAAACCACTTCTCAGTGGATGAGCTGCTCTATAAAACACAAGCATAGACACACAGCAATAAATAGGTCTCCCCTGTTCCTCACATGTGCCTTCCTCTCATGCCTGGGGGGAAATAATGAATCCAATACTTCCCAACGACTCTGTCACACTTACTGCAATTTTGGGTGGTGCAGAAGTACCCAGATAACCTTATATAGCTGGCTTGAATGCCAACATTTGCAAAGTTGTGGTCTCCCACACTTGTGCTCCCAAGGGAAAAGCTACCTACCAAAATGCTTATTTTGGTCCCAGGCAGATTTCCAGCTTACAGTGTGCTCCATGTTATTGTTGCCATACTGCTATTAGAGACAACAGACAGATAGACTGCTGATAGAGAAGGTAGTCTATTGCAATGACATTGTCCCTAACCCGTAGCTCAAATATTGCTGCAAGAGATACAAACCCATGAAATAGAACAACTGTAATTCCTAATGAATTGAAAAAAAAGAAAATTAAGTTTATCTAGGTCACTACAAAGACATTGATTTATTACTTGACATTACAGCAATTGCAAAAACTGAATATTATTTAGTAGTACAGCGTGCCAGCATGTAAAGGTTTTTGTAGTTGCTAGCAGCACCCCAGTTAGCCTGTTTAAAGACAGCTCAGGTAAAACAAAATAAGCTGCTGTGAGAACCAGCAGCTGCAGTATCAGCGTACCCTTTAGTATGTCCTGCCTGGCCTTGCAGTTTATATCCACACAATATGGCTTGCTCCAAATGAGACAACTCTATCAACTCCACACACAATCCCGTTAATCTTCCTTTATAAGCAATATCCTAAGACCACAGTTTCTCTCCATTTTCCAGTTGACAGTACACGTGAACAACTTGGGTACCTGAATCTCAATACATTATTCTGTGCTTATTTATAAGACAAAATAAGCAAACAAACCCCAGCTACTAGTAAACAATGCTAGTAGAACAGATTACAAAAGTAATAAATGGCTCAGGGGAAAACACTGCTGCTGGTACGTATGGAACAAAAAAAGAGAATTTGAACAGAAAATGTGTCTAAAATAATCTGACAATAAAAGGGGAAAACAGCTATAAAAGTTCATAAAAATACAATCTTCTTTATGTTTACATCTAATAGAGAACTGGTATAAAGGTACCTGAGATACTGATAATAAAATGTCGGGTGACTTTAGTGCTAGTAAGGTACAGAGTAACATATAAGAGAAAAAGAATATCAAGTATACATATATAGTGGATGGTTCTAATTAATTAGTAGCATCCAGGATGAGACCATGGACTTATCATGGCTTTTTCTTTAAAAATATCAGTACTGTGCTCACTGGTAGCCAAAGAAGTGAAGAGAGCATGAATGAGGTAGAAGAGAATATTCAGAAAGCAGTTAAAATAACACAGAAAGGTCACTCAGCAGTGTGAGGTATAGAAGTGGATATTTCAAAGCTTTGTGTGGCTCTCATTAAGTTCTTGCAAAAAGGGAATATGAGTATCAGGAGAGGTAGGGGATTGTTAGAATTACAAAGCAGCTTGTACATGATAAAGAAACTAAAAGGATGACAAGGACTCATATTTGTAAAAGAAAGCCATTGAAAGAGAGATCTGTAAATTGTGAATGATATGAAGAAAGTGAGTAAGACACAATTATTCATTGCTTCTCACATTACAAGGGTAGTTTATGCCCAATGAAATTGTGAGACAGCTAGTTTAAAAGAAACAGATGGGAGGGTTTTAATCATTACACGCATAATTATTTTGTGAAACTCATTGTCACTGGAAGTGTTGAAGGCCAAAAGTATAAATTAATTCATAAAAGATATGTCAAATTGATAGAGGATAAATACACATGTAACTGTTAGATCTGATGGTCCAAAGACACCCTCCAGCTCAGAAAGTCCTGAAAACACTCGCTTTGGGAACTCAGAACGTAAAATAGAGAAAAAGCAATTATATACTTGCCTGTTTTGATACAGATACCCACTACTTCCCTCAGTATCCACTATCTAGCAGATATTGAGCTGGACAGAGCTTGTTAGCTGACCCAATACTGCAATTCTTTATACGCTAGACGTACAAATAATTATGGTCAGATTCAAACAGGTTATCAGGTGTTACATCATTAGGCAATGAAGCACCAAAATCTCTGCACTCCAAATACCACAGCTTGGTACAGGCAAGAGATAGGTTTCACTTGTCTATTTGGGGTTCTCAGGAGGTAAATAGTGTCTTTTGATAGATTTCTTAATATCACGCAAATGCTTTAGCTGCAATTCTCATGTATTTCAACCATCTGTTTTCAAAGCAGCCTAGATCATCTGCTTTTCATAATGAGGAATGTTTTTTATCTTTATACATTTTCCTTATGTCAGCTTTGGACACAGTAGTTAGCTATGGCATTTTGGCACCGGGTAGTTCAAAATGATACTATTATTTATACATCCCAGTACAGATTTTTTCTTTTTTCTCCTGTTCTTTTTTATGCTTATTCATGTTCAGCCTATGACCCACTGTAACCTCCACTTCCTTTTATGCATAAATGTGACCTGGTGAATTGCTCCTCTCTTTGTACAGCAGTTTACTCCCAGCGTAGCACCAGACATTTCACCTAAATAAACAGCATTCCTTTTTTTTTCCCTGATTACTTCTTCAGCTTGTTAATATCTTTTTGAACCCCTGTCATCCTTGTCTAGTTTCCCTTATGTTTGCTGGCTCCCTCAGAGATCATTGTACATTTGATAATCACACATTCTAGTTCAGCTCCTTAATCAGAAATGACAATATTCAGTGACTCCAGATTTAAGGCATACCCTTTCAGGACGCTACTTGGTATAACTCTCTATATTAGGAAGCTATACTATTTTTTTTCCCTTTTTTTTTTTTTTTTTAATCAGTTTTATGGACACCTTATAGTTTCATATAGACTACGCTATCGCAAATTGCCCAAGAAATTCTCATTGCCAACTAAAAAGCGAAGTGGTAATCTACAGAGGTAAAGTTACTGAAATGCAATGCCCAAAATACTTGTTGAATCAGCTTGGTCTGCATGACAAGTTATAAAACAAGATAACACCAGTGGGTTTTTGCATACCACAATTCCAACTATCAGGATGAACTGTATTGAAACATCTGGTAGCATGCAGAAAACTATAATTTAGAGGAACTTCAATTTGGAGGGACTTATTGGAGTTCCCGCATAGTCACCACTAACCTCCCTGGAACAGAAAAAGCAGTTTTGGGGAGGTGTAGGCAGGTGTGTTCACATGTGTGGTGTGCTAAAAAACACTGTGGGTACTGTTTAACAGACTTAATTCAACAACGAATTGATCACAAAGTTGAAAAAAAAGGTCATTAAGATATGAAGGGCAACAATCTAAGTACATGACTCATGCAGATAAAATTGAATGGATATGGTACACCAAGAGGTCTACCCAACACACATTTTTGTGATTGCAGCCAAGCACTCCAGTTAGCATGTACCAGAAGTAAGCTTCCTGACTCCTTAATTAATTCCCTTTTTTGTGTGCAAAATGGTAGTCCTTAGTGACAGAGTGATCCTATCCAGAAGAATCCAGCTGCTCAGGATAAACAGCATGCAGTTTGTTTTACATCTTTATTGTTTATCACATAACACTAAGATCATTTACTATTCACTATTCAAATTCTGCTCACCCAAAAGAATTCTGTACTACTTTATATACTTTCCCCTTAAATTCATCTGTGGCTATTCAAAGGTACTTCTTAATCTCTGAAAAAAAAAATAATATTTACAAGGAGATTTGATTCTGATTTTGTAAGTATGCTGCAGAAGCGGAGAAATCTGAATCCACTGATTCTGAATATTTGACACCACCAATTCCAGGTATCTAACATGAAATATTTCAAATTTGAGTTTTCAGAGTTGTCACTAAATATTTTTTCTTTATTGGATTATATTCCTTCAACCTTATCAGAGACTAAATATCCATAAACTGATTTTGTTTGGTATATACTAGACAAACACTAAAATTAGAAAAACACGAAACAAAACAAAACTGAAAGGCAATTAGTCTCATTATTTATATGAATGCTTATGGAAGCAAGAACCTTCAGTAGTTAAGAGTCTGCTGGATTGTGTTTAGAATAGTAAAATGATGCTTTTCCAAAGTTGGACTGATGTCCCTGCAGAACAAGCTACTGTATATATAGGTGATTCTGCAATTGCTAATGTCTCCTTCACTGAAGCGGTTGTGGACAGCAGACAAGTCAGAACTAGATAGATGAACTGAGGCTCCAGGAAAGTAATTCTGGATTCTTATGTACATTGCTCTTGACTGTACAGTACTTAGTTATCTATTTCTGCAGATTAAATTCAGAGAAGAATTATCACTGGGTTTACTGCAGAAATTCAGTAATGCCTTTTCTAAGAAGATCTATGGTGTTACACTTGACAAGCCATGCTCTCAGTCTCGCTTGGCACCCAGATACACTTTCAACACTAACAAAAGTTGTATCATGTTACCTCTAAATGAGTTGAAACTATTAAATTATTCCCAGAAAGACACAGCAGATGACTACCCACTTTCTTCAGTTTTTCTCAGTATGCAGTACTACAGACATTTGTTCTTGTCTACAAGAAGCACGATTCATGCACATTTCAAAGGTGTTTGTTTACAATTCAGCTTTATTTTTCCCTTTTTAACTTGTTCTGCCACAGAAGTCTCAGGTTTTCTCTAATGCCTGACAGAAATAAGAATATGACTGAAAGCAAGGTGTCTTTAAAGCTCCTGTCAGATTCATCAGAAAAGGTCTACCAAAGAGAAACACTCTGAAGGACAGGTATGTATCTGTTCTTGCATCCTCCTGTACTACAGCAATATAATCTCAGTTTTATTCCTGCCCTTCCTGCTCCATGATATACACACAACAGTTGCCAGGACCCTCTTTCAGCTCTCACGAGCCAAAAGATTTTGGCCATCTACTCCAACTACATGTTTGACAGTGACAATAGCCCTTTAATTGCACCCATGGAAAAATTGCTATTCATTTGGAAGGATGCCAGCTTCAAACAGCACTTGGATGTTTGAGCTAGACGGACAGACTGCTTTTTATTTGCCAGTAAGGTAGGTGAAGAAAATGCTATTACATGTATTTTGTATCCTCTTCTGCATACTAAATCATTCCTGGGTGGTATTCATGAACCATAAAGCAGTAAGTACTTCGGCCACAGCTATCTCTGGCACCATCTGTTTGACCACTTGCAAAACTAACAAGCTGCATAGAAGCTGGAAAAGAGACATGACCGGCATGAGTCTGAGGAAAATGACATCTAGATTCAAAACTAACCAGCTATTCAAAATTTCATCACAGTGTGTCAGGCATACTGCGGTTACCCTCTGAACCCTCACAGGCTGGTCTTCCCTTGCTGCTGGCAGACATGGCTGGATGCTTTTTCCATAGCTAAAATGTTTGCAGATAGTCTCGTTAACACAAAAGTTTCCAGCAAAGAATGGAAAATGAAGCTCCTGAGTCTACTCTGATGATTTTCTACCCGGACAAATGAGGAAGGGTGGTTTTAGCCAAGAAATCCTACTTCAGATATATTTACCTGATTTATTTTTCTGCAATTAGTTATTTGTGGAAACTGTGCATTTTCATCCAAATTGTTAACAAAACTATAAAGCACCATAGATGAAGAAATGACTCTCAAGGTATAGCACACTAAAACTGATGATTCCTAACTATTATGTTGGGATAATAAGCTTCTTTGAATATATGCTGTACTCAATTACAATTAATATTGTAAAAGCATTTACAAGACATCTTGTAATGTAAAAAGACCATTTGGTATGGTCTTTTTTACCTCAAAATCAACATGATTGGTACTGTATTCTAAAAATAAGTGTAAAGAGTGATGTGTATCTCTGTCTCAAGCTTGATAGCACCTAGCAGCTCTAACTACAAAAGAAGAGCCCATTTACCATTTTAAGTGATGGACTTAATTAACTTCTTTCCATTATAAGGAACATCCCCAGTAGTCTGAAATTTATTAAAAGTTAATGAGAATGTTTTAGAAAGATTCCTAACCAATAAAAAACTATTTTGAACAAATTAATAATTTCTACAATTATGCCACAAGTATTGAATATAAAAGCCCTGTATAAAAAAGTATCAATGAAAGAACAGAGAAAACAATTGTTAATATTTAGAATAGAATTTGAAGGTAAAAAAAAAAAGTGATCACTTTCACCTGTGTTGTTATACTGCTCCTTATTTCAGGTTCTCATACATTTTTGTACATTTTTTTTCATTTCCAAAATTGGTAAGAAACCAAACAAAACTTAAGATCAGGCTTCAGATGTGTTGACAGACTATTGCTTGCATGAGAGGTAATCCAGCCCTTCTCCTGCATGTCTCCATAGGATGCCTCGGTTATTTTTTCCTGTAGGTTAATTGGAAACCTTTGGTTGATGATCAAAGTCTTGTGAATGTGCCTGAATTAGTTCTGAAATTTTGTAATTGCAAGGAATTAAAAAACGGGCAGCTGTCTCCTACGTTCTTATTGACCAAACAGTACTTCAACTGATGGTAAAACATTGGTGTTAAATAACAACTGATGTGAAACTGAAAGCATATAAAGAAACTCAGTCTGAATGGTTGGAAATAAAAATCTATACAAAATCAACTATCCTGTAGATTAGTTCAGAAGACACAGGTTGCACCTCCCCACATCACCCCCTTAATGCACAGAGGTAAGGTGCCAAACTTTCTCCTCATTCAGATCCTGTAGAGGGGTACACACGGCTGCCTTAGGCATAATGCACAATGGCTCCTTCAGACTTCTGAGGAAAAAACGCCTCTTGTAAAATCCCCTTACAATATTTTCTCATTATTCTTTTGTGTATCTGTAAACACTGCTACTACGAAAACAAGTGGGGAGGGGGAGAGGACAAGGAAGAAGAGGAAGAAATTGATATTTATCATTAATGTTGAGAAAGAATTTCTAAACTATATTATCATGAGATGATGTCTGCAAAGTTTTAGTGGGTAGAAATGCTTCAGGGAATATGAGTTAATAGCATCAGTTATAGTTGTGAAGGCAAGAGCAATCCTGAAGATGGCTTCAGTAATTTAGAATGGGTAAAAGATTCTCTCAAGTGCACTGTTGTTCATTAATAATAATGCACATATAGTAGACAATTCCTGCATAAAGGATGAGCCTTTGGTCAGCAGGATTATGTTTAAAGTGATCTGAAGACAAAGGGAGTGCAAGCTTCTTTCTCATGCATTGTCTGAAAAGGTTTGTCACCTTTCTCACTACGACTCTCATGAGACCATCCAAATGCAAGCATCTCCAGTTTTATCTCAGCTTCAGCTTAGGAACAAAAACATGAACTGCATTCTATGAACTGTAGACAAAACTATAACGTTTTCTCTGAATGACTATTTTTGCAGAAAACTCTCCCAAGCAAGCACCTCATCCCAGCTGCAAACAACCCTTGACAAATCCCTACAGCTGCATTTGTGGTCTCTGATGCTGAGACCATTCCCACAGGGGCAGCTTGGGCTGAGAGGATGCAGCAGGCTTGGCAGTTCACACTGTAGAGTGTGTTGCCTCCAAGAGATGGGGTCAGCAGCTTGTGTCCTCTGCACACTGAGGGACTGACTCCTGAAGCAATTTTTTAGCAAGCAGTTGTTGAATGTTGAGAACAAGTCTTCAGAGAGCATAAACACTAACTCAAAAGAGCTTAACAGCAAAAATCCTCTCTAAATTCCTCTTCAGATTCAGTTTCCCAAAATAACTGTATTAAGAAGTGGGTTCTTAGCTGATCAATAGAGTTTTTGCAACAGCTATTGGCTGATATAGATCAGTAGTTCCTATAAATGTATAGATTTTCTTCTAGAAAAATTCTTGGAAGTATCTGTGTACACCTCAGAGCACCCAAGGTTCAAAACACAGTATTTGAAACAGGTAACAAATATATCTGGGTACCTTGCTGCATCTTCCAAGCACTTCCTTTTCAAAATAATTGCACATATTTGAAACATCTTGAAACAAATGCAACTCACATGCAAGTTTGAAACTGCACACATAATAAATAAAATGTCATAATAATGAAAATAAACTGTTTGCATCCTACCTTGGAATTGCGTAAATTTGATGGTTCCCATCCTCTCTCCATTTCTGAAAACAACTTGACCCTAAATAAAATAAACAAATAACTTAAAAGTTTTATAAATGTCTCATAATATAGTTTAATTAACACTGCAATTATTTTCCATTCACTATTAAAATTTTTCAAGCAAGGTTTAAAGTTTGAAGATAGCAGACTTAATAATACATCCTTAAAGCTTTCTTCCACAGACTTCAAATGGCTTTAGAAAGCTGACTAGTGTTATCACTCTCTTTTCATGGATGGAAATGTAGGTACTATAAAGCCAGAAACTTACTGAATCAAAAAATGGTGAGAGATATGCAAACAATTGATTTTTACTCTGTGATTAGTTTTATCAAGGATATGTAAAAGCTATCAAGACCACACAAGAAAACCATTCTCCATTTCATTCATCACATGTTTTTTTCAAATGGCCCTATAACCTACTTTTATTGTTTCTTATATACTTACGCTGATTACAGATACCAGTGGCTCGGTTTTGTACTACACCAACACACACGACCTGCTATTCTCTTTACATGCAATGACTTTTTAAATGTAAACTACCCTTTGTTGTCTACACATTGTCACTCCTCAAAATAAAGGTCATGCAGCGCTGAAACCTCCTCACATATCCCTAGCACATTACTCCCATCTTCCATTCCCTCCTTCTGATTTAAAGTAAGAAAAGATCTTGCTAAATTTCTTCCTTACTTCAGCTATTTCATAATTGAGGATGAAAGAAAAGGTTTTTATTTGCTTATGCTAAGAAGGATATTTAATATTTTGAACCTGTAGTGGAGTCTTGAGTGCTGTCGATATAGATAGCTGTGTTAGTGCATCCCCAGTTTGCTTTATTATTATCCTCTCCATTAATCTTTGTTTTAGCAGACATAGGGGTAAGAGAAAACAAACAATAAGCATGTAATGCTACAATACATTTCTCTATGCAAGCCAGCCCCTTTGTGGACAGCCCCTTCTGGTCACTAAGAGGATGTACTGAAGGTGACCATTACTGAAGTCACCTCTCTGAAGGAACCCTACAATATAAGTGTAGTACAACACACTCACCCCACATTTCCTGTGAGGCAAAAAACACCATTTCCCTCTGATAAATAGAAGACACCCTTCAAAAAGTTTAAGCAACCTTGTGCTAAGCCTTAAAAGCCAAAAGCTCCAATCTGTGAGAAAAAGATAACAAGAGAAATGAACACTGGTAGTGGGAGAGACTGGCCATAACTGCAGAAGGACACAGGAGCTTCTACTGAAATCCAGTTGAGCTAAATCCCATTCAGTAGCTGATAACATAGCTCCAGGAGAAAAAGTAAAACCTCAGCAGTAAGTTTTATGTGTGCACCTTAGCAGCCTTCATCCAGATCTCCTTTAGCTTGGAGAAATAGTATTTTAATATCCCTTAATTTCTTTCAACATAATTTTAATGCATTTGGCTATTTGGTTTAAATAAAAAATGGAATAGTAGAAAATATTAAGGAAAAGACTAGTAAAGATGCTATACAAGTGTCATTGCAGATATATGCCTATGGCAAATCCAGTCAACCTTGCTAAATTCTTGGTTCTGTGACATGTGTGGGAGAATTCTGTAGCTAAATTTTTCATTTTGTGGAAAAATCATATTTTCATTTGATTTTGAATTTACTGCCTTTTCGTTTAGTTCTGCCTCATCTTAATTTTTTATTACAACTTAATAGGACTGTAAGTTGTAGTCTACTAGAGTGCTATTCTTAGATAAATGTACAGCAAGCAACACTGCTATCATATTTGATAACAGTAATCTATAATTGGTACCTGTTACTGGTAGTATAACATACCAGCCCACAAAACTTTCTAGATCCAAATGCAACTGGTCTGGAGTATTATCATTGCTTCTTGCAAAATCACTCACATTTTTATCATTCAGTAGTACAGATATATACCATATGCATAGTCCACTGACTAGAGAGAAATACATATAACCTTATTGACATGTTCTGAAACTACAGAGGAAACATAAATCAGGTCTGAATGCTTTAAATAAATGTAAAAATTTGAATTAAAAAATATAAACAAAGAGTCTAGATTTACAAATATTTGTTTTTATCAACTTCCCTTTGCTCTAAGATTTGTAGCTTGTACTGATCTACGCAGTAAATAAATGAAGAGATGATGGTAATGAAAGAGTTATGGAACAACTAATATGAAAATTTCCTTGTTATCTGCAAATTATTCAATCATAGTGTTATGCTTTCATTAAAGATTACCGGAAAATGCTACAAAGCCAAATGGGTTACAGGCATAACAATTTCTAAATACTATTTGATGAGGTCTGACAGTGTCCTGGGCATTGTTCACAAACTACAGAGTCTGTATGTTACACATGCAGATACTAACAGGAAATAAAATAACAATTGCGAGAAATTGAAATTGGCTATTTATTTCATGTTCTATCCAATGGATAAAACTACATTTTTTGTGGTTTGCAAAGGTAAAATGAACAAAAAACGTGTCAGCAAGGAGCCTCAGAGCAGGAATCCCTAATACAATCCATGATGGCGACAGTACGTATTTATTAGCCAGGCATCAAAATGCAACTGCAGCAGCAGTTGCCATTTGGTTCGTTGCTCTTTTCTAAAACATGCTGCTTTATAATAACATGTGACATGTAGGTACAGCATCTCAGGCACCTTAAACCTCTCATGACTCTAAAATTCCTGTGTGCTGGGTGAGGAAACATTCCTAGATTTTTACAGGGGCTTTAGGAAGCCATGGACATAGAGGTGCTGCCGTAGTATTTCGGTCTGCCAATATGGCAGAATGGAGAGCCTCTCATGAGTACTGAGAAACTGCATAAAGAGCGATACCTGCATTTCTTAATAGAAGAATAGGAAACAAATTAATGAGAGGCACTCATGTTCTATGCTTTCACCATTATTTTATGAAAAATAAGACAATTGCATTTGGAGGAAAAGGTGTTCTAAATATATAATAAAATAAACTTACAGCAATGATAGTAAGAAATAAGCCAACTAGTGTTCAAGAAACTTGTTTCCAGAAATTATGTACTGATTTATGGCATAAGCAATTAGTTATAATCTGATGATGTTCTATGGGTCACACCAAATCATTTCTTTGCCACCAAAGTAATATACTATAAGATTTAGCTAGAGAGATATCTTCTAGCCTTGAGATTCATAAATTACTGATTTTTTTCTTTATTTAAAGTAGCAGATGTTTGAATAGTAAATATTACTAATACACACATTAAGCTCTGAGGTTACAAAAGCCAATCTCAGTTCTATTACGTCCTTTATTTTTACCTCATCAGGTACCTCATACTCCAGCACGTGTACTGATACAGGCTGCAGCTTATGGTGTGACCCACCATAAAATCTAGATCTTATGAAATCCACATGAATATAACAGACAAAATCCTCTTTTACCTTCTACCATGTTTTGGTGCCATTGCGTAGGCTTATTTAGATACTTACTAGCAAAAGGATCAGTGATTGTATGGATAAGTAAGTTTTTAAAGAAAATAATAGAAGAAATGTAGATACTAACTTCTTCAGAACTTGAATGTCAGACTCAAACAATATTTCCCAGTCAAGTAATTATTTTACTTCAACAGATGTAAAATATAATCTCTGTCCTTAACAAGCATTTATATCAACTACACAAGTGAATTACTTGCACTTGATCAAACCACATATTTACTATACATTAAAATCAACAAAGCTTTCCTCTTCATTACACACATTACCTCCCAATGGAGACCAATAGAAACCACACTGGTACCTTAGTGTCTGTTTTATTTTCTACAATCTACCATGTACAGGGTTTTGGGTTCGGGTTTGGCTTTTTTCCTTTCTTCACCAGTTGCAAAAGTTATGCTAAATACCAATTCTATAACTGATCTGCCCAACCTTGAGTTGTGGACAAGAAATTTTGCACCAGCAGTTACCTTTGAAAAGTTGATGGAAAGGAAATCATGTGTAGTTTAGACTCCAATAGACAGGGATGTGAACAGAGCAGGGAAAAGAAGGGGAATGAGCTCAGTCTGGCACAGTGTGGTACCCACGGATGATGCTGATGGTATGTATGGTGACTGCTGCACAGAGCATCCCAATAACCTATATTTGGGATCCACTGCACCTGCATAAGTCATAATGCAGCCTTACCCAACTTAGTTGGCTTAGCCAATAGAAATACAGAAGTTTATGTTGTGGATTTCTAGGTTTTTGTTTGGGTTTGTTTTGGGGTTTGTTTTCTTTTCAGACACATCTCTCAGTCCAGCTGCTTTTCCTGTAATTGGCTTTTTTTTTTTTTTTTTTTAATTCCTTAAAAGCTGCAGTGCTTCAATGTCCTTTACAAACAATTAAAACCAGACCTTGAACAAACGTTTCAATGATGTTGGTCTCACAATTGCCACATGCAAGGACATCATCTCCCTGTTTATTATGCGTACTGTCTTCTTCTAGATACTCTGTTTTACAAGCCTAACATTGATTTTTATCCTACTCACATGCACTTTGTTGTACAGCATAACAGCATTTCATCTCATTACTAAAAATACAGCTTCTAACTTCTCTGGATGTACAATTTTCACCTTTTTCCTTCAGCTGATGTTCCTGAAGCCACCAATCCTTTATCTGTGGTCAGAATAAGAAGTCCACAACAATCATCCATTTGCACTAACAAAATATTAGCCAATGTTAGGTTTATTTTAGACACATGGATCTTTCCCTGTCTTTATAGCAGCTAGTCATTTGCATCCACTTGAAAGCAGCTCTTATCATATGTCATTTTTTCCTGGTGGATAAAAGTATTTATCTTTGCTATATTATGAATATGTCATTAAGCTTTTTTTGAGCTATGAAGCACTAGCATTTATTAGAAATTTTTTTTGTTTTTGCATTGTCACTGACAGCATCGTTATTCAGCTCTGGACATAGGCTCATGCCAAATT
This sequence comes from Pezoporus flaviventris, assembly GCF_033815535.1. Lineage (NCBI taxonomy): Eukaryota > Metazoa > Chordata > Aves > Psittaciformes > Psittacidae > Pezoporus > Pezoporus flaviventris. The sequence continues at coordinate 63,104,402 of NW_026892555.1, forward strand.
TAGAATTCTTTCATTCTTCATCCACTAAAATCCCCAGACGACAGAATTTTCATTCATGTCATCAGTTTTCTTCATCAGTCAATACAACCAGAGTTGAGAAGATTCTTAACTGCTCTCTCAGTCAGGGCCAGGTCTGACCTTTGACCATAATTTCTTGTAGTATGTATTTTGTTCTGCAAAGTCTCTCAAATACAGTAAATAGAGAAATACATAAATAGCATTTATTTCTGTGATTTTCAGGACTGTATCTAGAACAAAGGTCAGCTTTAGACCATGCTGGCTTCCTTCTCCAACAGTGTTCACCTACATGGCACCAAACAATTTTTTATTAATTCAGATTTGTATTACATACTCAGTTTACACTTGGTATATTATTATTGATTTCAAATGTCATATTATATATTCAAGCTAAATTAAGAAAACAAATACCCCTCCATCAGAGAGGAGATCGTGGATATATTGACACACATATCACAGCTGGATGCAAAACAGTTGCATGCCACTGGACTCATGTCCCCTGAGCGTTTTCAGGGATTCTATCTCAACTCCACGTCACTGTCAAGGAATCTGGGCTACTTTTTCCTATAGACAAGCCATCTTCCCATATAATAGTGTTTACTCCCAGTGGCTTTCTCTGAAATGCCTGAGCCTACATGGTCAAACTTGTTCCAAAAGTGACTGTCGGTGTTTTTTCCAACATAAATTAAGTTGGTCGCTTTTGGGGTTCTTGAGTTAGATATTTAATATAAGGAAACCACTTAAAAAAATGCATGCAGAAATGCCTGAAAAGCCGTGGGATAACTAAGGCAACTGAATCTATATTTTTAATTTAAAACACAATGCATTTTTCTCAAAGAATAATGAGAATACAGTGAGAAATGTCCCTTTAAGTTCTATGACATCTGCTGAAATGACTTGTGATCCTGTAGTGTCCTTATTGGACTAAGTCCAATAAAAGTAGGAGTCAAGGAGGCTGACACATCACAGGGCAGCAAAACTAAGAACTTGCTAACACTCAAAGAGCAGGAAATGCCCTCCCACATTGCTCCGAGCTGTACAGTCCTACACTGACTGATGGTATTCATGAGGCCCCTATGTGAGCTGTAGCAACCTATTAAAACAGCAAAATGTACTCATGTTTTATTTTGCACTGTTTTAGGCAAGTGGAAGAGATGTTTCTGAATTGCTTTCCAGTGCCAGAATGAGAGCCAGCACAAAGAAGCCCTGGAAGGACGCAGGTGCTAGCAGAAAGAGCTAGGAGGGATGGAGTGAGACATCTCTGTTAGTCCCAGCTCCTTTCAGAGGCTTTTCTATGTTATTGTGCAATCCACACAGCCTGCTACTTGTGTTACACCTGTATTGACTCACACAGGACTCCTTAGCTACAGACATGCATTTCCTGACAGGCACAAAGCTGACATTCTGTGGGTCTTGCCTCTGCAACTTCTAGGTGGTGAAGAGATACACACTGTCATTTGTAACCTCTTCCACCCTTCAAACATCAGGTCTAAGCAGTGTTTATAAGAGAAAGGGAATACTGTTTAGTCTATCAAATTATACAGTTGAGAGTAAAGCAACAAGCTTTTAGCTCTGTAAGTCTAACTTCTCTTCTAAAACAGAAAAACCCAGCTTCTTTTAGAACTTCTAAACTCCCAGCTGAGAGCAGCTTGTGCACAACTCATCTGTTTTCAACCTACTTACATCACTCAGTTACCCAGAGACAAAGAACTAAGCACAGGAAATATAAGCACAGTGCAAGAGAAGATGCTAGGGTGACAGCAATAAAGTTGTCACCCCCTGTGGGATAAAGAGGTAATTGTCACCTTTGGAACAGTGGGAGGAGAGCAGAAGGTAGAGGGTGAGGGAAATTAAAATGCCCCATAAAATCAAGAATGCTTCTGAATCCATGATTATGTATCCTTAGTGCGCTGTGGATAAAATGTTTCTAGAACATTTGATCTAAGCAGACTCAGTAACTGCTGCTTTTCAAGCTTTGAGATTATTTTCAGAAAAGTTTTTCTGTCAAAATTTTCAATATCAAGGATTTAAATTTGAAATATTTTATGATTTAAAAAGATTTCTTCTCCCTGCCTGTTTTCTCTCTTACTACATTTTCTAAAAGATTTAGGTAACTGAACACTGGTGTCTGGAAAACAGCAGCATTAGAGCAGATCAAAGAACAAGTGTGAAGCACAGCTAAAAATCTGATGTTGGCTAATATTATCCAAATGAAACAATACCACCATTCCCACCTAAAAAGATACTTGGGTTCTAGCTATGACACAGCTGGCATAAAGCTGCATGAAAAAAAATGAACATGCTTACTTCTAAGCAAAACATGGGTTTTGAACAAAGAAAGTTGGGAAGAATGAAGATAAATTGAAGGAACAAAAGTGTCCAGAAGAAAAAATTAGAAAATCTGGTAATAATGACAGTGATGGAAAAGATGAATGAAGAAGTGGCTTTCATCAAATCCCATAATATTGGAACTAGGAGGCACTCATCAAAACTATTAAGACATCAGTCTAAACCAGAAAAATCAGTGATGTTTTTCAGGTAGTTGCTTTGCACAGTATGTAGCGAACTTCTGACATTTCCATTGAGTGGGGATTACTTATTTGTTTTATTTAGAAACAGAAATCTGGGAGGTGAACTGGTCCACTGAACTCATGGGACATATATTCACCTATTCTTATGTAGCTTCTGTGAACTCCTGGTAAACAGAAAATTAAGTGAAAAATCAGCTTTATCTCAAAGTTCAGGAAACATTCATGATTTTTTAAATAGGTTACAGAAACTGCTTCAACATGAGCAAAGTACAGGATAAGCAGATGTACAGGTTCACACCAGAGGCCATTTGGAAATAAAAACCAAGAAGAGAGACATACAAAAGTGATGGGAAAAAATATCCAGCAATTTTACTGCAAAAGATGGTGCCTCATATCTGCCAAGAGAAGATCTCTGTTAATAACAGATGATACAAGTAGTTTGTGGCATTGACCAGTTGTGCTTTTTTGGCACACATCTCCCTAAAGGCCTACAGAACAAGTAATGCAGTTTCTAGAAATTAAAAAAAAAATAAAAAAAATAAAATAAATACTTCCCTGGCTCCATTACTACAAACTACCTTGAATTAGAAACATTCCCAAAACCAAGATTCTAGTTCTGGGCCCCTCAGTTCAAGAAGGACAGGGAATTGCTTGAAAGAGTGCAGTGCAGAGCCACAGAGATGATTACGGGAGTGGAACATCTCTCTTATGAGGAGAGGCTGAGGGAGCTGGGTCTCTTTAGCTTGGAGAAGAGGAGACTGAGGGGTGACCTCACCAGTGTTTACAAATACGTAAAGGGTGAGTGTCGGGATGATGGAGCTAGGTTTTTTTCAGTGATGTCCAGTGACAGGACAAGGGGCAATGGGTGTAAACTGGAGCATAGGAGGTTCCATGTGAACATCAGGAAAAATTTCTTTACTGTGAGAGTGACAGAGCACTGGAACAGGTTGCCCAGGGGGGTTGTGGAGTCTCCTACATTGGAGATATTCAAGGCCCGCCTGGACAAGTTCCTGTGTGATGTACTCTAGGTTACCCTGCTCTTGCAGGAGGGTTGGACTAGATGATCTTTTGAGGTCCCTTCCAACCCTTGGGATTCTGTGATTCCCCAAAAAAATGGCTGCACCGTGCATTTCCTAATATCATGATATGAATGACAGACTTGTATTCTGTAGCTGGGCTGGAAGAAAAGGCAACTGAAGACCTGCACCTTAAGTTTCAAATTCTGGGAAAAGATGATTAAGTATAACAACATCTTTATCTGCCTATCATTCACACATATCCTGAATCTAGAGTTATGTGAAAATATGAAGTACTGTAAGAATTACCACCATGATTTCATTATGCTGTTGCTTAACTCTCTCCTAAATAAAGACCTCCAGTCCATTCAGTCTCTTCCTCATAAGAAGAGGGCTTTTTTTCCCCCTTATCTCCACTCTCTAAGTCACTTTTTAAATTTTCTTGTTTCCTGAGGAGGGCTATCCATAACTGAAACACAGATGCTCTTACAGTGCGGAAGGGCGCCTCTAATATTTTTGCTATCTGAACTTTACCATAGTTTTGACAGAACTTCATCTCTCTTTTTCTTTTTTTTTTTTCTTTTTCAGGGAAGTGCTGGAATCAGATGGAGAATTGACAGAATTTCTTTGGATGAAATTTCTTCCCTTCATCTCAGCAGTGTCCTCTGTCATCAGTTGTCTTTGCATGAAAATGTGCTGTTGCCAGCACAATGACATAAGCCCAGACTCAGCTGTTCCATTAAATTAGCATTTAGATGCATGTACACAATTTTACACAGCCATGCTAAAATGAGACAGCACAATGATAGAATTTTTTTTCAGCACAGTAAGCAGAAGTATGGTTTGTGAACATCTGAGCACTCTGTTTTACATGCAGAAGCAAGTCCAATGGATTAATGTTCCTAACAAGGTACCAGAAATGCATAAGCAGGTGAAGGTGGAGAAAAAAGGAAATCATGCATCAAACAGTATTGCACTTGCTGGCCATTGCAGGTGAAGATGCTTTGCCACTCATTAATGTGCTTTTACACATTCAGCTTATGGTTAGCACAGGGCAAAGCAGTTCGATGCTCTTTTTTACAATTCTTTCTTCCCATACCATTTTAAAACAGTGATAGAATTTTTCTATGTGAGCCATGTCTTCCAGTACCCATGTAAGCTCTTTGTTGGCTGCCTAAAATATGATCATCATTAGTGGTTTTAGGTTTAAAAGCATGAAAGGAAAGAAATTAAAATGAAACACATATACTTGACTTCTTTAATACCTTGGAAACAAAATGTCAGGCACTGGAATTATTTGCAACATTTTCAAGTCCCGTGATGAATGTGACCAAGTCATGACTACTAATAAATAGCTGTTTTCCTGATCTATGTTTGGCCTCTGAAGCATGAGCAAAATAATTCCTTTACTCTTGCTTCAATCTCTTTCAGATGTGTGTAAAAACGATGTAAACAACCTGTCTTTCAGGGTGGCAAGAGAAGAGGAAACAGTCTGAAGCACTGGGACTAGGAATTCAAGCCCTTTTCAATGTCTATTTAAAAGTAAATACTAACTGCTAAAGTGATGTTTAGAATTGTTCTTTTGAGGTTGAGTCCCTGATGATTTCAGTTTCTAGCTCTGTGTGTCTGTAGAAACAGCATAACAGCATATTACAGTTTACCATCAAGAGGTTTTTTTCATTGCTTTTGTGAGAATGAATCAGAAGAGATGACATAAAAGACTTTTAAGGACACCACATTAAGCAGCAGTGCTATCTCTTCAACAGTGCAATTTCAGATGATGTTCTGAAGTAATTTCTTCCATTTTCTGTAAACTACATTAATCCCAGCAGAGAGCTCAACCGAACAGGCTGTATTTCATTTGTTCTGATGATGACCTGAAAGACTGCAAGAGCCACTACCTCCTCTCCATGCACTTCACCCTGCCCAGGCTATCTCACACTGGCTGTTTGCAGGAGATTACTTTGTTTACTATGTTATTTCTAATGAGCAGGTAGCCTATGCTATTAGGAAGGTCTTGGCATCCAAAGTACAGCATATTGGCATTTTTCACATGCAAGTGCTGAGCACAGTATCTTAAGACTATTATTTTTCTAAATGAGCTACTTTAATTCAAAACTGCCTTAAAGGGAGAGAAAAATAATAATAATTAAAAAAAAACCAAACAACAAACAGCTTTACAAATCTCTTTTAGAGTACAAATACCCGTCAGTCTTGGAGGACTCTTGCTACTGGCTAGAGAAAAGGCTATGACAGGAGATTCATTCCCCGTGTTATATGGCTGCTCCACATCTGAAAATTCCCCTGCAGGCAGAAGTGTGAGCTGACGCGGATCAGGAAATAGTATTTGGAATCAGCTATAAAAGGCTGGGTTTTTTAGTGAACAGCTCTCTATGCCTAGAACACAAACCTTGATTTTTCTTCTTTATTCAATATCAGATCTTACACTCAAACTCTTATTCAATACTCATGAAATGTTTCTAGTGATTAGAGGATTTTAAACACTTCTTTGGCAAATCAATTAAGGCAGTTCAAGGTACGCAGGAACTGTTCAGGACCAAAACTTTCTAATATATATTTCCAGTGACAGTCACTGAAATGGGCTGGTTTTCCATTTTGTAATGGAACAACAATAATTTTCATTCATCTAAATTTTACAGCTCCAAATGCGCCTTTATTTTAGCCCTGTTGTAGTTTTGGCTTTACTTGAGAATCGTAAGAATTACTATGACATTTCAGATGGTTATTTCTGTAATGCTAAAAAGCCTAGGCTAAACTATTTCTAATCCTAGGACTCTTAGAATTACTTTTCTTTAAAATTTCAGGTTTTGTCTATATAGCTTTCCATCACAAAGCACTCTTGAAGACAGCTATGTTTGATGATAATGAAGTAGATGTTTCATCCTCTTCCACTTCTTTAGTGCTGCATGCCTCCAGGTGATGCTTTCATCAGCATCAAATTCTGACCAAAAGCTGCAGAAAAGAGCATTAGCATTGCTGGGCACGAGGTTTGAACAGGCTTCGTAGTGGCAGGAAGGAGGCCTACCCAACATGTTCTTCATAAAATCAAATTCAACCCTTTTCATTGTCCATTTTAATCCCTCAGGCTATTCTAACCAATGCCAACAGCCTGCAGAGAATCAGTGAGATATGACTGGCATAGTTTTGACACTTTAAAGATTCTCTATTTATATTCCTGTAGCAGTTTTACTGGGGAAAGACAGCAGTCTCTCCATGATCTTCAGAAAACAGACAGATCCAAAGATGTTGGAAAAGGCTCTTTTTGTTTTCTGAGTTGTGAGTGATCAGCATCATATACCATTAGATCCTACACAGCATAACAGCTTTCCATCTGGCATATATCAGAGCTCTCAAAGGTACAGCTGTCTTCATTCTCCATAAAGCAATGCTTAAGAGTAATGGTGTTACTTTGGGATCAGTTTTCCTACATTTTCAGAACACTGAAGTTAAGGCTTACTGATATTTAAACATCTTCCCACTGTGACGATGCTTTCAAAAACACTTGTGAAATATTTTATTGTTTTAAATACATTTGCTGCCTGATAGTAATTTAAAACCAATATCATACTAAAGAAAATTGAAACATACCTAGAATGCACACTTGTTTAATAGAAGAAGATACTATTTGTAAACTTTTCAAGCTTTCCTACAGAAAGGAAATGATGGACATAAAAAATTGTCACCCCTGAAGTCACAGTAGCTAATTTGTGGAAATAATAAGAAAAGCAACTTATTGGTAAAGTGAGTCTTCTTGCTTTTCTTCTAATTTAAGGCAGTGTTCAAAGTCCAATTAATGACATGAAATAGCTAAGGACTAGAATTTTCTCTCTTCATCCTCCCTCCCGGTCCTTTTCACACTGAAATGGTATCTACCCCATGTCAGGCAGACTAATTCAGATGCACCCAGGCAAGTGAACTGGTAAATTTATATAGGAAAGCATGATTTGAGTCTGGAAGTACGATCAGATTCCCAGGCCATCAAGCTTGGTCTATTGAATTCCCTTTCTCAGCTCAGACATGATTAAACTGCTCCTGAACCAAAATCTAAAAAAAAACAAAACGCACACACACAAAAAAACCTCCATGTACCTTTAAGGTACTGCTCTCAGTTCTAACTTCAAGAGGAGCACAGGCAGAATGAGAATCAGTAAATTTGGAACAGGAAGGGAATTACTACACATCAATGAATTTGCAAGAGTCTGTATTTATATCAAAGCCCTTTCCTGAAGTTTTAAAACTCAGCATGGGGATTTTTTCACTTCCATCATTCTGATAAGAAGACTGCTTCTGAACCTGAGTCTTCTGATCATTTTAACTTTTCCTGTAGCTTTCAGGTTCCTCTTATTTTCAGTAACATACTTTTAGGCTTACAGTACAATTTGGACAAAACAGCTTTCCCCCTATATTTTTTGGTTAATATTTATACAGAGAACACGTAGTTCTCTCAGCGTACTAGGTTTTCTCCAAGCTGCCACAGGGAGCCACAAATATTGGTATTATATAAAAGGTAGACTGTTACCTACCCAGTCTGAAATGCCTCTCTCATGCACAAAGTGTATAGGGAACTTCATGTTACAGAATGGAGGTAGGGACTGAACTCCAGGGTCCTGAAGGTGAGACCGGGGAGAAACCATCCTGGGCTGCTACTGCTGCCTGAACTTTGGATGTCTACATTCTCTTTAAATGGCTCTGGTATGTCTACAGCAGACAACTGCCTCAGTTCAAACACTCGCATTTTTTACTTTTATTTCCTCCAGTGTCACATACTGAAGTCCTCAAGATCCTTCAGCTCTTCCGACACAATATCTTAATTTTCCCCTGACTTAAGAGCACCTTTCAAATCCATGTTATCAACAAGTTGCATGAATAATACTTCTAGTCTAGTCTAGCCTAATTCTATTCTATTTATAGCATGAGGCATAAATGAACATATTCATTAGTGTAAGTTTAAGAGATAATATTGGTGTCTTGGAGAAGCTGCTGGAAAAGCCCCCACTTCTAGCCCTTGCAGCCTACCCTGGGGTTACCTCTCCTACAGCTATATTCTAGCTAGCTTTTTAACTAATTTTTCTCGTGATCCTGCAACAAATGACTATGTGAAACCCAGACAGATATATTCTACTACATTTCCCATGCACTCAGGATTGCCATGAGGTAGAGCTGGCTATGCATTGGGTATAGTCCAAAGAACAAAGACCCCGAACATCCAGACTTGGCCCTGCTTTAGTACACCTTAATAACACGTAGTTCAAATTATGGCATTTGGGCATTACTAATTCAGTTGTTTTGGTAAAGTTTATATCTTGTCACTTGCTCATTGAGCGACTAAGGCTGTGCTCTGACAATTTGGCAGAATAACACAATTCAGTTATTTAATACTTAAAAGACTTTGAAATTTGTATATTTCTTATTGTTACTTAGTTGCAATACAAGGGGAAAAATATATTTCAAAAGAAGTACAAAAAATGCTGGAAAACAGGAAAAAAACACAGAATTTTCTCACATGCAAAAAGAACAAGATCAATTTTCAGATCTCAAAAATAATTTATCTGAAAATAAAATGTTAAATATTTTCTTCTGAAAATGTAAAAACAATTTTCTACATTTTTGCAATATTGAACTATTCAGATACAGAATCATAGAATCATAGAACAGTTAGGGTTGGAAAAGACCTTAAGATCATCAAGTTCCAACCCCTCCTGCCATGGGCAGGGACACCTCACACTAAATCATATCACCCAAGGCCTCGTCCAACCTGGCCTTGAACACTGCCAGGGATGAAGCATTCACAACCCCCCTGGGCAACCTATTCCAGTGCCTCACCACCCTAACAGGAAAGAATTTCCTCCTTATATCCAATCCAAACTTCCCCTGTTTAAGTTTTAACCTGTTACCCCTTGTCCTGTCACTACAGTCCCTAATGAAGAGTCCCTCTCCAGCATCCCTATAGGCCCCCTTCAGATACTGGAAGGCTGCTATGAAGTCTCCATGCAGCCTTCTCTTCTCCAGGCTGAACAGCCCCAACTTTCTCAGCCTATCTTCATACAGGAGGTGCTCCAGTCCCCTGATCATCCTCGTGGCCCTTCTCTGGACTTGTTCCAACAGTTCCATGTCCTTTTTATGTTGAGAACACCAGAACTGCACACAATACTCCAGGTGAGGTCTCCCGAGAGCAGAGTAAAGGGGCAGGATCACCTCCTTCGACCTGCTGGTCACGCTCCTTTTGATGCAGCCCAGGATATGGTTGGCTTTCTGGGCTGCGAGCGCACACTGAAGCCAGCTCATGTTCATTTTCTCATGGACCAGCACCCCCAAGTCCTTCTCTGCAGGGCTGCTCTGAATCTCTTCTCTGCCCAACCTGTAGCTGTGCCTGGGATTGCTCCGACCCAGGTGTAGGACTTTGCACTTGGCATGGTTAAACCTCATGAGGTTAGCATCAGCCCACCTCACAAGCATGTCAAGGTCCCTCTGGATGGGGATTATTTAAATTAAAAAAAAACCAAAAAACAACCAAAAAACTCTATTTGTAACAGAAGGCTGATGGTGGCAGAATATTGCTCTAAAGAACAGATAATTTTTGACTCATAACTGCACTCTTTAGAGTACAATATACACAAATATACACCGATTTCCCTAACATATTCAAAAAGGGCAGCACACATTTGAAACAAAATAAGGTTGTCTTTCCCCAAATTACTGTCTCCACAGCAGTACCCCAGCGCCACACCCCTGAATCATGCTGAGCCAGCTGAATTGCTATTAGAGCCCCAGCAGTGTTGCTCGAGCAACCAAGCAAGCCAACTTCTGGTGGCACCTCAGCTCGTGCTAAAGGAGGTCCTGAAACTGTTCTGTGGAAGGCGCTGAATTGATTTTAAGGTAAGATCTTTGAAGTCCGGCCCGGCAGCCCAGCCCTTATTTTGCCCATCTTTCTGTTCCCAGAGAACAGAAACAGGTTGCTTCATATTCAGAAGCCTCCTGGATCGATGCCAGTGTAGAAAATACTGTTTTATCAGATTGACTGCTTTCTTCAGCCCTGTTTGAGAGATATGACCTTCAAGGTCTAGGAAGCATTATACTTGAAAAGACCTCACTGGAAAACAAAGAAGCCATTGTTTAAAGATGCATTCATTTTCCTACAAAAGATGCAAAGCTACAAGTTGAAGCTCACACTGACACCTCCATAATAAAAGCATTCCAGCATCAGGCACTTGGATTCTGGGAGAGGAGTACATGAAGACAGTAATAATATCTAAACAGCCTGAAGGAAGAGAAATGACAGATTCCATTATTTTCTCTGGCTATCCCCATTGTTGTACCCTTTTCCTTATCTTGGTCAACACACTCACACTGACTTGAATTTCTTTTTAATATTTTGACAAACTGCACTGTTCTGTACAATAGCAACAAACCTTGTATTCGCAGCTGTCCTTAAAAATCCCTTAATTCTGTTATCAATTATCTATGCTAATTGTCCAAGTATATGGTATTCCTATAGTGTACTGAATGTCCCAAAATAACTAATGAGAAGTTTTTTATTTCATCTGACTCAAACGAAAGTGATATTAAAAGAAGAAAGTATTTCCTTCTCTGCCACTGGCATTCAATGAATATTTATGATGTTTTGCACTATCTTGCAGTGATATGACAATGTTGAATTCCAGCTAGAATGAGGATACAGCACTTAAAAGGAGATTCTACTTTCTATCACTCATAAAAGGAATTAATAATTGCAAAACAGCTAACGTAAACAATTGTTTCTCAAATTAGATCTTATTTTATCTTTGTATTCTAAGATGGAAAAGGAATCTCTTATTTTGTAGCAACAACAATCTTTAAAATTTTTAATAACGTGAACCCATTTATTTAATATTTGTAAAGCTATTTTACGCACAGTAGTAATGCTGACCGATCAAAGTGCACATAATTAATGGACAAAAAAGCAATCATTGCAATAATGGAAATCTTATTAGCATGTAAATTATCTTGTTTTCAAAAGCTTGGAATACCCATACAAGGAAGACACTGCTTATATTAGGCTGTTTTTCTGAAGCCATTAAACCAAGACAATCTCCCTGGAAGGGCCATATTGATGCGGTTTATGGTAACTGAAAAAACTTTATCCTCTGGACAGGAACTTGTAGTAAATTATTAGGAAGTTTCAATGCAGATACGGGTACCAGGTGGTACTGTTGGGCTATATTACTGCCCAAATTTATGCAACTCTGTTTTTCAGTCTTATTTTTCTTTATTACTAGCCATCAGATAACATGCACTGGTAATCCCTGGAGACAGTGAGCTTTTTTCTCATGAGAAACCTTTCCTCCGCAATGTGGCAGCGGGACTACATAGGAATGCAAGAGGTGAGACATTTGCTGATGAGGATGTGACTTTTTTGACTCAATGTATTCAGCAGAAGGAACTTTACTTACTAAACCCTGACAATAATTTCTGTGGCTTGAAGCCAGGAACAATTTCCAGGGCTCTCTAATTTATCTTCCAGGGTAGACAAAGTCTGTCCTACAGATGAAAACACAATGTTCATACTCTTTACAGGGTATGTTCATACTCATGAAGAGAGATACAACATTCATATTATTACATTTTAAAAAGTTTTGAAGACTTACATTAATAAGACATTTTATTTTGCTCCTTATACAGTGGTGTGCACACAGGGAGTAGTGGATGCAGTGATAAAGTTGCTCCTAGTTGCAAATGAAAAAAGTTGCTCCTAGTTGCAAACCTTTTCATATCTAACCCAAAGAAGACTATCAGTATCCTATTTAAAGGTGATATCTGGGGAGAAAATTAATGTCTCCAGTCATTCTAATCTGTATTCAATCAACAGTATCATCGAAAATATAGAAAGTCCTGTGAAGCCAATTTAATACAAATTTCTGTCTCAAGACAGCATCTATCTTTTCTTTTTTGTCAAAATGTGTCTAAATGATAAATATTTTTACCTAGAACATGCACTACTTATAAATAAAGACCATAATTTGGAGGTTTTCTGAGCCTCTGAACTTGATTTATTCCTGGCAGTCAAGCCACTACTCAATCCATCAAGATTTTATTCATGGAAGTATTCCCATGGAACATAATGGACTAAATATTCTAGATCACAACTAAACAAATTAAACTTTCTTATTAACTGTTCTGAGTGAGAAAGATGAATCTTTTTATTTTATTGGACTGTATATAAAAATCGTAAAGTCACACATCACAGTTATACTGAATATTATGTATAGGTGAGGAATAAGGAAAAGGCAGAAAAAGTTCTGTTTATAGGTAATGAAATAATTGTAAATTCCATGTTTTGATACTGTAGTAACACAGCACTATGCTATCATAAAATAAATATGATCTAACAACTACTATGCTATTTTAGGATTGCAAAATTTTCCTCTTTTTTTTTTCTTTTTTATCAGAAGCAGTTTCCTAAAAGAATATCTGCATGCACGACTTGAGATGAAACATCTTTAGTTCCAAATTTGTCTAAGGAATCTATAGTAGGAAAAGCAAGTAGGCTCCAAATGCACAACCTCCTACTGGAGTCTTATTTCTATACATCAAATACTAGAAACCTCTTTCTCCTAATTCTCTTCTCTGCAACAGATATTAGTTATAATAAAATTCTACTTTTTGTTTCTATGTATATTAATTCAAGTAAAGACTGTTTGGTTACTGCATGCAGTCAATCAAATTGGTGTCGCAGAATGGTGCTAATAGGGGACACATTATCATTCCACAACTTTAGCCCACTCTGCAACGAATTTAGAGTACTGTCGTAGTATGCTCTTCATGACTCTTTAGTCATTTTATTTCTTTCCCATTACTTCTCTCTTTTACCTAAATGGAGAAACAAAAACATGAGCAAAAATACTGTAGTTCAACATTCAAAATCAACTGCAGATTTCCTGAAAACAAGGTATATTAAACAGAGCTAAAGGCTTTGGTTAGTTACCCTTTTCCTTCTTTTCCCATTTCATCCACAACTACTGCAGAACTTCCACAAGCATGAGATCCAGCAAAGTCTTTCAAGTTTTTTTCAAGTTTTGCCAAATCTGGCTGTCCATTTCAATGAGAACAAGTGCAAGAAGTTTTCATGCAGACACACTGCACAAAACACCATTCATTAAAAAGAAGGATCCTGCAGATGTAAGATAATGGGTTTAAATTGGCTGCTGGCTACATATGTAACACACTCCAAAACTCTTAGAGCTGATTCTTGTGTCTGACCTTCGAAACAAAGCCATCCCAACATGCAATGAGTAAATTGTCAGAGGCTATCAGAGAATATCTCTTCAGGCAAAGTTGGAAATGGTGCCTAATCCACAGCAGGCTTGACTAGAGTGCTGCCTCTGCAGGTGCATGATTCAAATATACCAGCCCAAGACTACTGCTGCTGGGTTACTGTATTTCTACACTGAGAAATAACCTTGCTAGCGACAAGAAAGCAGTTATATTCAGACTTCCAGTTCTCATTTTCCTGTCCATCATAGTGGGTTTGCTGTTATCACAAAAGTGAAAAGGAAACAGTAAAACAAAATGGAGGGAGAGTTGAAGAGCCGTCCTGAAACAAGAACATGAGACACTGTCGTTTAAGATGAATCATCTTTCTTTCTTTCATATACTGGATGGCTAATCTGAAGAGGATTATGACCCCTCCTGCTGAAGCAAACAGTACCATCTGTTTCTAGAGCAGGTTTTATTTTTTTTCTTATTTTCACCTTTTTTTAGCAGCTTGGGGACATATGACCCCCGGAAAAATGATGGTTTGCCAGTTACATCATCTTTAAACTTATACTTAACCTTTGCTCCAGAGTGAAATCAAGTCAGGTCAGGTTTTGTTTTTCAGATAGTTTGTAAAAACAAAATCCATCAACAACTTTCAAGAAGCAGTATTCAATATACAGCTTTCCTACTTATCTTGTAGGAAGAAGCTTCCATGTTGCTCCTCTTACTTTATGATAAGTCTTGATAACCTATTTTGGAGTTTGGGGAGTTTTAAAAGTGGTTTCCACTTCAATCATACTTCAAATAAAAATACCTTACAATTTCTTTTTGCTGACACAAGTAGAAATGTCAACAATAGCGTTGTCAGTTTTTTTGGGAGAATTTTGACACATCCAAGTTTGGAAGAAATGTTTAGTATTTTTAGTGTTAAATGTCTGCAATTAGTGAGTACAAATTCATGCTAATTACTGTGCACGTGCACTTGCAAAGTACTATATAGCAAATATAAGAATCACTCAAAGACCTTGTATGGCCTTTATTAAAATTAGGGAGAGATAAACTGAACATACTGTCAGTAAAAGTATCCTTGTTATCCTGTCTGCAAAGAAACTGCACAGAGGAAGTCCAGGTGGTATGTGATCTATTCCCAGTTATATCAGTACTACCCTTCTGCAGTTCATTACAAGATTAAGTTAACAAAACATGCAGGCTTCAAGAACTCAGACAGAAAAATATTCAGTGTTCACAATAAGGTACAGTAGATCTAAGCAAACTAATGTGCAATCTAGAGACAATGAGGAAAAATGATGAGAAGAAGAAGTGTGTGTCTGTGGAGTAAGCTTTGAATAACATGTATTGAGAAGAGCCCTATCACTTACAAACACTGCCACTGCAGAAAAATATGAATTAATTAAGGGAAATTCAGAAAGACACAAATCAAAAGCAGCTTTTGCCAACATCATGCATGTCAAATATTATTTCCCCTCTCAGATCACACCATTTAAATCAATGGCCTGCTCACTGCCACATGAGTTCTTAGCATATGCATTTGTAGAGGAATTAAAATTAAATCAAGTACATAGGGATTAATTTCCTGGGGAGGATTAGGATCTTCCCATCTATACAGAATGGTTGAAAAACAAGTGAAAAGAGATACTGCCACGAATATCTGAAAGAGGCAATCAGCAAAAAAAGCTTTTTTATTTAGGCACTGCAAAGGTAAATAAAGAACTGATGTAGGAGAAACAGATTAGATCTACAGCACAAAGAAGGCTAGGAAAGAGAAATATGTCTTTAATAAAGACTTCAAACTTTGGTCATGACCATTCTATTGCAGGTATAGAAATATAAGCAGTAGAGAGTGCCATCTTGGAGTGAGAGAGAGATGGTGGCAAAGGGCAAATCATGTGTGCAAGGCTTCAATGCTGTGCAGCACAGCATCTGCAAACTGTGCACATTTGATTAATTAAAATCAGTGTTTAAGACAGATAATGCAGTCCGATTCACAAATGTACACTGAGTCTCATTTTGGCTGCTAATTAACAAAGGTTAAAGTGACATGAACTTGCATTTACCTAAAAGACTGTGGTTATCACAAGTAACTTCTCACTGCTATAACCAAAAGACAGTTGAAACAACAATAACAGAATATTGTGAATATAACAGAGCTTAAATATTTTGCAATGAGTTAATTTTACAAAAGTGGAGAAAATAATTTTTACTTTGGCAGAGTAAGATACGCATTCCCATTTTCCCTTCCTAAAATTTCATTAAAGCATAAGGAAATTGCTGTGTTTCAGAATTTTTTTACTTATTCTCCCATCCACTGCTGAATGAGATGATGCTAGGTGACTCACAGGGCATTTAGAACAGGTTCTTTCCTGACTACCCTTTCCTATATATCGCCAGGCACTACTGAACATTGTGGAGAGCAGCCTAAAATGCAGCTGCTATGAAAGACACAAGAGAAAATGAGGTTGATGTGTTATAATGGGATTGCATCACATACAGCTGTTTTTTCTGAGATGGGTCAATGGGCTGTGTATTTTATAAAGCATTTGCAGACCTCAATGTATAAAGTGAACCTAACACTGAAGTTATTATTGCAATTTTATCTCCATTTGAAATTCCTATTTATAACTTAAGATCATAAAATACATGCAGTCTGCAAAAGCCTAACACATTATATCTCTGCTAGTTTAGGTTGCAACACTGCCTACCATGTCGCTCAGAGAAGTGAAAAGCATGTCACAAACTAGATTTTCAGGCATGACAAGCCCTCAGGCTATGACATGCCTTTATTGAAAAACCTAAGTCTGACATGCCTTTAATTTCACTGAGATGCACATTAAAAATTGTATAATGCTCACATTTTGTATAACGAGTTTATTCTCTCTTGCTGATAGCATTTGGGGTATTGTAAAACAGTTCCACAAAGAGGATACTAAATATTAACTCTATATGGAAAATGTTTCTTTTACTTGGCTAGAACCTACCCTGCAAAACAAGGAAGACTTTTAAGACTTGATTCAACACAACATTTGGAACACACATGCTTAATATTTAGCGTGCTCTTAAGCACTTTACTTAATCAGAGCCTAAGAGAAAGGCCAGTATAAACAGTTTGAAAGCCTCAGGGAAAATATTTTTGAGAAATAAAATATGAAATTCAGTTATTTTGTCCCAAATATTTTTAATTATCTGTATTAAGAAGCAGAGAATGAATATTCTACAGTCTTTAAACATTTGGTTACTCATTACATGTTCCCCCAATTTACAGTGGAAAAAATACACAGTCTGAGATTTACATAGGCAATAGTTAGGATCTTCCATGTTTATTTCTTATTTTTTATGGAGTTCTTCCTAATAGTACTCTTTTTTATCACTCATCATTGGTGAGCCTTTGACTAATTTACCAATTATTCAAAATACTTATCAAAAATTCCACGAATGGATAAGGCAGATAATATGATTATCAGGATATATGTAAGGTGCATCATTCACTTTCCAGTGGAAATACCCCATAGATTTATTTCAATCAGAAACACAACACAGTATGCTTATATTTAAATACATTCTATATAATAAGTTGCACAAGAAAATGAATATTCTAGGTTCTTAGCTGCATATTTACTTGCTTGAACATTTTTAACAGCTGACATTTACTCACTGATGCACCGTACAAATAAAGGAAATCTAAAATGTCCAGATCTTAAAAACCCCAAATGCCCAAACATAAAAACCAGACCTGAAAAGAAATAATTGGTGAGGTAGTTAAACATTTTCCTTCCTTTCTTCCATATGCTATTTGCAGTAACAGCTACGGAAATCTATGAGCCCAGTGACTAAGATGCCACTACTTAGGTTTTAAGGGAGAACATGCTTAATATTCATGACCCATAACACTTACTTATCCAAACGTTTTCTAAACCACATCTACAGGGATTTCCGATCCCCCTGCCACAGCTTTACCTGTTGCCCAGGAGCAAGGGATGCAGGATAGAACTACTTTGGACCATGTTTCCTCCCTCCCTCCCACATTAGGGATTACCTCTAAAAAGAAAAATAGCCCCTGCTGTGTCCCTTGAGGCTTAATGGCTGTGTTATAGAAAATAGTCATAAAGAAAAAACTTAATTTGCTCTACTGCACTCTTAGGAAATACCTACTGTCGTGGTTTAAACCCAGTCAGGTAACTCATTCACTCACTTCCCCCCCTTCTTGCCCTTACCCTATTCCCAGAGGGACGGAGAGGAGAGTCAAAAAGAATGCGACTCCCACAGGTTGAGATAAGAACAGTTTAGTAACTAAGGTATAACACAAATCATTGCTGCTACCACCAATAATAATAATGATAAAGGACATAACAAGGGAAGAGAATACAACACCTCAGCACCAGCCGACTGATAACTCGCCCCCCTCAGCCCGACCAAGCACCGACCCATACCTCCTCCAACCCTGCAGTCCCCCAGCCCTTCCAGCTAACTCCCAGTTACATCCTGGGCATGACGTGCTGTGGTATGGAATAGCTCTTTGGCTAGCTTGGGTCAGGTGTCCTGTCTCTGCTACCTCCCAGCTTCCCCTCCTCCCTGGCAGAGCATGAGGCTCACAAAGTCCTTGGCCAAACCAAAACATCCTTGTTATCAGCTCTGTTCCCGAGCCGAAAGTCAAAACACTGCACTGCACCAGCTACCAAGAAGGAGAAAAATGACTGCTACTGCTGAACCCAGGACACCTACCAAAGGATGTCTTTCTTCCCATAAAATTTTGCCTTACTTTCTGCAAGAGGTAAAACTGGATACTAACACATACATTAAATCTGAAACATTAGGCTGAAAACTAAGCACTGAATCTTTCCTACAATACTAAATGTAGCCCTTTGACCTCTATAAAATAAACTGCATCTTCAACATGGAAACAAGCAGAAAACATTGCCTAGATACAAAGAGATCCAAATTTCACAGAGCCACAGTCCTTGCATGCAAAAAATCGGCCAAAGGATAAATCCCATTAAAATCAGTAGCTTTAAAATCCCACTGAAATTCACAAATCAATAAACAGCTTCAGAGTTACAATGGAAAGGTCCTTACAATGGCTTTGTGACACTGCTGAGGTCTGCATAAGGCTCACAATGATCGTTACGTTAACCAGTGTTTAACGCTGTGTTGATTCATTTTGCACTCATCCAGAGACCAGCAAACAATTATTCCTCAGCTGTACATGTAGCTGGACTGATTTATTTCTAGATGCAATTTAACTGATCTATGTGTTGTTACCTGAGGCAAATTATGTGTTTAATCCCCTATAGAGTTTTGTGGTGTCATACTTGCCTTTCTAAAATTTCTACCTTGTTTCTATATCAATGAAATTGACACAATGGAGAAGAAGTTGTGTAGCCAGGAAAGGTTTCCACTTAGGAAAAAAAAAAAAAGAACAAAACCATTTTGGGTCTTAAATGTCTTCAGGGTCATTCATAACAAAAGCACCAATAACAAAATTTCTGAGATGTGACTGTGATCATAAGAAACTCAGTGTTAAGAAAGTCAAACACTTCCAATTGGAAAATATCATGGTTTTTTGTTTTTTTTTTTTTGAGATGCTCACATTTTTCTCTGGTACGTAGCACACATGTGAATTGGTTTGGCAAGGCAAGAGCCTCCAAGATACAGAAATTTACCTCTGTCTCACTGAATTCACATTCAGCTGAGACATGCACTTCTGGCCACTGTAACTTCTCCCCTTTGTAACTCCAGAAGAACACTTTAACCAAAGTCGTTCAACTGAACATGCTGAGGCTGCAGTCCCACAGTCAGCAGGCAGATGCAGCAGCCCCACCACAGTGCATTAGAAAGCAAGTGGTAGCATGCATGGCTAGAAAGTCAGGTGAGGCATGACCTTCAGTTCATGAGACTCCACAAATGATTCAAAAAGCTATTTCTTCCACTGCGGGAAACAGGACCCTGTCCTTCTCTGTGGGTGGCTGAGGGAAGGAGGGAAGGACAATTGTCAGCCTCTGCTGCCGTCTCTCACTTCTGAGGCAATATTCTTTAGAGCCTCTAGCTGTGTTTTTCAGCTCTGCATATTTTGCAGCACTTATAATGATGACTACTTAGACACAACACTACTCTAATTACATGATCAGACACAACGGAACCGCTAATTCAGCAGCTAGAATGAATGAGGCAGAACTGAAATTGCACAGCAGAAGAATTGCACCAGAAGTTTTTGGGGC
The DNA here is from genome assembly GCF_033815535.1 of Pezoporus flaviventris. Lineage (NCBI taxonomy): Eukaryota > Metazoa > Chordata > Aves > Psittaciformes > Psittacidae > Pezoporus > Pezoporus flaviventris. The sequence continues at coordinate 63,124,451 of NW_026892555.1, forward strand.
ACAATTTACAAGGTAGAATCACAGAATACTAGGACCAGATGGCCCTTGAGGAAGGGACCTCAAGGATCATCTGGTCCAACCTTTCTTGGAAAGCATGACTTAGACTAGACAGCCCAGCACCCTGTCCAGATAAACCTTAAAAGTGTTCAACACTGGGGAGTCCACCACTTCCCTGGGGAGATTATTGCAATGGCTGGTTGCTCTCACTGTGAAAAATTTTCCTCTTGTGTTCAGTCAGAATGTCCCCAGGAGTAACTTGTGCCCATTATCCTGTCTTTCCCTTGTGATTCCTCTCCATCTTCTTTGTAGCCACACTTTAAATGTTGGAACATGGTAATAAGGTCTACCCTGAGCTTTCTTTTCTCAAGGCTGAAAATATTCAGAATTTACATGATATAATCCATAACTATATTTTTCAAAGTTTTCCAACTAAACAGTTGGCTCCTATATAGCTAATTTATGCCTACTGATTTGGCAAAAAACCCTATGTCAATACATCGTAGATGGAAAACCACTGTAGGTCCATGGCAGCTCCAAAGCTAGGACTCAGCACAAGTAGAGCATGGTTTCCTAGACAGAAGGGCTCCAGCAAGGTCTTCACTGCACTTTCTGCATCCTTATCTTCCATTCTTTGTTCATGTGAAGAACTCCAAGAGGAAAGTCCATATACTCTACTGAAGTGCAAGATCTCTGCTGTGTTATGAAATCTTAGAAAAAGAATACGATCTTAACGTTGCTCTAGCAGAGTATAAATAATTCAAAAACCATCCTTATCACCAGCAACAATTGAGGTAACCTTCTATGAGAAAATACTGTAAAGAAGAGCAGAGTAACAAACACAGAAGTCCTAAAAGCTTATTCCAAAAATAATAGAAAACCATTTGAAAATGTACTTTGCATCTGTCTATAATAAATGCTATTATAATACTTTAATTTTTCCTGTGTTTTATTAAAATGCTTGCAGGCTCCAAGAGCCCTATTTGCAACTGGAACACCTCTCCAAGGGAGAAAACTAGTTCATCATAGAAATCATGACAGCCAGAAAAGAGGAGCAGTGATGTATGAAAATATAATCCATTGAACATCAGACCTGACAACCTCAGAGCATTTCCGGGCTAAGTCAGCTAATAACACCATTTTTAACATTACAGGTGGATTCACAATCTTTGAAATGCTATATTCAACTTAAGGAATATTTTTGCCTTGAGCTGTCATAAAGATTAACAACAGCAGACAGGATGTTCATTGGTGAAGCCCAAATCTCAGAAGTACTGCAATGTGAGCAGAGAATTAAAAGAATTTTTAAAGTTTAATTTTTTTTGCTGAAAAAGAAAGCAAAAATGTCATAGTGCAAAATATTCTCTAAGGGAAAATTTTGCTCTTAGGTACACACAAAAATTCCCATGAGGCTAAACTCTAATTCTTGCATCATCAATGTGGGTCACTTTCACTGAAGCCAAAAAAAATGACTCCTTTTAAAAGCTTCTTAAAATTGCCCACTGATGGGGTAACCTAGTTCCCATGCAACTATTCAGCAATGGAGAGAAATAGTCCAAATAGCCTAAATCAACATATCTTTGGAAGCATGGTATCAAAATTATCATAAAAATGCATTTCTTTTTTTTCTATTCATAAAGTTCCAAATCAGTGATGCAAAGGATAAAAATAAGCATAACTGATTTTATATTTCATAATTTATTTATAATTTCCTATATTAACCTGGTTTAGGATTTTGGCATATTGAGAAATATATTTATCATTTATGTGCTTTAATTACTCTCTAAACTCCCAATACATAACATAAAGCAAAACAGATGTTTAGAAGATTTTAGAGCTGTATGATAACAGCGCTTCAAACAACAGTAGAAAAGATATTCTCAAGACTTTCACAAACTTGTTTATTAATAGTCTTCCTATTGCTTCAACTTTCATAATATAATTCATAAGCTCTCTGAGATTTCTCCTTTTTCTATATTCCCAAATATCTGATACCCAGTTAAGAATTTGTTGTGCCATGAGACTATATATGAGCACAACTGATCACTAAAATATTCAGCATTTCTTTGATTTACATGATCTGCATTAGAAGTTTCAGTCTTTTATAGGCATCACTATATGTTACTTTTAAAATTGCTATAATTCACCACATTATTTTAATCGCTCACAGTTATTTGACATCTGAGTCATGTAATTCCACATAGTACACTATCTAAAGGCATTCTCCAAATGTGTTTGAATGAGTTCTTGTGTCTAATCATTCATTACTAACTTAAAGCACTGCAACTGATCAGCACTCTTAAAATATACTCGTTAATTCTAGAAAGCATTTCAGAAGTTTCTTCTAAATTTTCTGTGACCAAAAAGGATTTTAGAATAACATTTTGAGTTATATCCACAAATTATTTATTAAAGCGCTCTGCTAGGTAAAGACCTCCTCCAGCTCATGATGAAAAGAGGTTTGCCACTGACTGAAACAGGAACAGGATCAAATCAGTTAAATCTTACTATACTTGCCTGTATAGTGAAATAATCATAAAATGCAATGCCTACTAAAGGAAGGCAGAACAATAATTCTAAAATTTTGCATCTTTATGGCATTTACTGTCCCAGCAGAGTCTTGGTGTAAAGCTAGTAAATAATAACTTCCTTATCCATCTGAAATCTCAGTGAGAGTTTTAGGTACACAGAACGGAATTACCAGAGCTGGCGCGACCCCAAGGCAGCAGGGCTAACATCTGTTCCCTTGGAAAATAAAAAAAGAATTGTAATACCCTCTAGCACTCAGAAATTCCATTTTATACCATTTCTAAAATATGCCATCTCTAAAATCATAGCAGTTTTTAAATCTAGAGTCATGACTGAAAGGCATTCATTTCTCTAACCTAACTCAGGTATTTCTGCAGTGCTGTCTTCTAGGAAGGAAGAGAAATAAATCAGAATCAGGTCTCAGAAAGTCTGTAGACTGAAGCTGATGCAGGATAACTAATCTTGCTGTTCTGACCACTGTGCATATCGAGAGAATATGCTGCAGCCGAAGGCTGTACTATGGTGAACTTCATCCTCAAGCCACCGGGCAGCTGAGGGCTTGGAAGTATCCATGGAAGAAGTCTGCTTGCTGTTTCAAATGGAGGTGTAGCAGGTAGAAGCAGTACCATCTGTGAATTTGCCATGTTTTTTTTTCTTCTCTTAGTGACACCAGATGCAGGAATTAACTATACCACTGAAAAATACTGTTACTCTGGAATGTCCATAATTCATAGAATTTTGCCTATATGTTATTTCATCTGCACTCACCTGGAAGCTGTGCCTGTATGATAATGTACTTGTTTGAATCACACACCATCTGCCAGGTAACAATAAAAGAGCCTAGCTGGCTCTTCAAGACCATCACGCTCCATCTAGTAAACACTCACATTGCCCATCTGGGCCCATGGCCCAGTAAAAACATGACCTATACATATATATCTGTATCTGGACACATTTCTATGGAATGAATATTATCTGTTAGTGATCTGCTCTTCAACAAGGATAATAAAATCTGCTTCAAGAAAAGCACAGGCAGGTGGAGATGCCATTAAACTCTACATGCTATTAAACAAATTACAAGAACAGGAGGCACTGGAGACTGGAACTTCAGAACTGCTCAGTGATGCAGATTATATGAAAGCCTTTCAGGAAATCTTTTCCTTTCCCATTCTATTCTCCTAAATACACATTTTCCTGCAGTATTCCTTTCCAGACTCATTGCTTTTAAAAAACAGGTGTGTGGGGTGCAGAGACATAGCTATGGATTTAATTGCTCTCCAAGGGCATGCCCATCCAGAACCCAGAACCTGCAAACCCCTCATCTGCCCCGTCTGCACTCAAGACTTTTCTCTCTAGTGGAAGGAGCAATCTTCCTCTACAGGCAGAAATACTTGAAAGGGGCTTGGAATAATTTTAACCTGCACTATATAATCATAGCACTCTAAACAGTTGTTTGCTAGTCTACTGTATTAATTGATGTACTATAGTGACTAAGAACTGCATCAGGTCCTAGAGCATTTAAAGAACCTAAGACTCCCTTCTCCATCACGCTTCATTTTCCTCCTGCATCACCCTTAACAGCAATGTTCTAGTCCTTCCTTGGGAAGTTACAGCTGCAGTTTCAGTGACAGAAATGGCAAAATTTCGCAAACAGAAAATTAGGAATTTGCAACATTGTCAACACCACATGACTTGCACCAAATTTTCAATTTTTGATTATATTTGCAGGAGAGATGCTGTCAAAACAGTTCTTGTAGCATATATTGAAAATCCTGAACACTTTTTCAGAGGCTTGCATACGGAGAGGAGAGACATGCTGTGCATAATCTCTTGTTGATATGGGATCATCACCAAAGATCCACACTGATGCGCCATCTGCCTTTGACAGTAAGGTACTTGACGTGGTTTGAAGCCACAGTATAAATGGATGAGGATACTCCGGGATTTCTATTGTTTTTCAGAGATGACGTTTCATTGGAACACTTATTGCAAGAGGGTCACTTCTGCATAAGTGTCTTTTAGCCTTTATCTTATCACCTTTTTTCAGAAGGCACACAAACAACATTATGTCAAAAAGAACTTGCTGAAGTAAGGCACAGGGGTCTACTACAATGAAATACGGTACATAACATTTTTCCTGCTTTTTCAACTATGTGCTGGAGGGGTGACAAAGAACACCTTACCTACCTAGTACTTCTGTCTAAACAGAACACAAAAGGCCATCTAACCATCAGGAGAAACAATCTCTTTCTGATGCAAGAGATACCAGGAACCTTAGTTCCTATGTTGCTAGTCCAGCATGTATAGGCTGTCCCCTCTTCCAACATTTTTTGTCAAATGGCCCTCTATACCAGCCTTAGGCAAAACCAACTGGCACAGGAAGAAACTGTCTTGAAAACTCTCATTAAAACCACTGATATCCTCTTATAGTTTATCTGCTGGTCTAGAGCAGGACAGAACTTCCAAATTTAGTAAATGTTTTTTCTTTAGTCTTTCATCAGTCAAATTCAAAGAACACAGAAAAGAAAGAACAAGAAAAGGAATCAACCCCAAACCCCAACCAAACAACAAACAAACCAAACCAAAACCAAAACAACTGCACAACACAACAAACAAGATAAATCAAAGGTTCAGTAGAAGCAGACAGCTACAAAATCAATCACACTTCAGAAAAAACAAGGATGGTGGAACTACTGAAATGTGCTTTGTTTCTTCAGAACCCCGAAGAACTATGCTGTGAAGCAGAAACCTGCACCGCCGTTTAGGCAATGCAATCACCTTCACTACAGCTTTTTTTTTCTTTATTATTTGTAGGGGTAGCAACAAAGCAGCTTCTAGGGTGTATTATGTAGTATGTAAAACACTGCCTACGTACAGACAAAAATATAGAGCAGAGAAAGCTAAGAGATGTTAGTCAGATCTGGGAAATGTTTGACTAGCTTTTCTGGAAATCTATGTTGTTCATTTATTTTCATCAAATATTGACCTATTAGAATGACAGATGCAGTAATAAGTGTTCTACAACTTCAGACTAAATCCTTTTTTATTTGCCACCTACTAAGTCTATTAAATAATCAACTGCTGATTAGCTGGAGGGCTAATCTTGAAATGTCACAGTTAATCTCAGTTCTCACTTTTAAAAGTTAGGATTTCCCTCTGCATGCAGTTTTACATTGTTGGCAGATGAAAACATTTGCACTGAATTTTCCTAATGAGCAAACACTGTTTATGACCCTGTGCAAACTTGCTGTTGGCTTACTTTAGCAGCTCTATTTTGAGGAGTCTCCAAAATGAACTGGCCATATAGAGAGCAAATTATCTCACCAATCCACTCTAAAGCTCTCAGTTGCTAATCTGAGTGGATAATGCACTGGAAATCACGAGTGAGTAAGGAAGTGGGAGATCCATCACATTTATCTCCACTGACGGAAGCTGAGATTCAAAGTTCAGGAAAAGCAAAAAGAGATGCAGGAGGTCTTGCACACAGCTAGACCCAAAGTATTTTTCTTTCTTGTTGTAAATATGAAACCCTGTAAAAGGAAGCAAGTTCTCAAAAATCAAAAGGAAACACAAGGCATCGAGTTCAGAGCAGTTCACATTCATAACCCTTGGGGTCAGGTGTGGGAAAAAAAGATCTGCCAGCAGGCACATGGGATTGTAAGCACATGCATGTGTCCGCATACATACATGTATGCAGTTTCCTGACTATGGATTTTGCTGCTTACTGAAATTCCTCATATCACCTAATTATGGATAATGCTCACATGCTCAAAATTAAGACCAAGTCGAATTTGATGGAATATTTAAAAGCATTGCTCAGGAAAAGGTACCTCTACAGTATTAGGTATTTCACTGCACACTAAACCTGCACATCTTCCCCTTTATGTACTTTTGAAGTATGAAAAGCAATTTTAAAGCACTATTCTATATTAACAAGAAGATACTTGATTTAAAATTTCTGCCTTCCCCCCAATACTTTTACTATCAATCAGAAATGAAAAATAAGAAAATTTGACTCCAGATATATATAGTTCTTGGGAGTTAACTTAGAGCTGTAAATTGAAAATTAACTACACTGATCAATGCCACCACAGAAATGTTTGCTAGACTCCCATATTAATAATAAATTCACTCTGCTGAAGTCCCAGACAATTCCATCTGATTCTCTGCCAAAGACCAATGTATTCCTGAATTTACCCGTCTTAATGTTTGTTGTTTTTCCAGGATGGATGACATTAAATAAATATTTTCTCCCTGTTCCTATTCTGAAGATAATTCATCCTATATTCTGAGATTCCTGTACAGCACAGTGACTACTGAAACCTGGAAAGCAGAGGAAAGCTGCTAAAATCAGTATTTTGAAATAATCAGCATCAAAATATGAAATCAACTTCATATCAATAAACTTTTTTCCAGTAATGAAACATGACTGGATCCACTCAAATGCAGAACACCAGGGACACACTTGAAAACTATCTCATGGCTGTGGTTTCAAATGTGGAGCAGGTACTGTGATGAAATTTTATCCTACAGTGCTTGAGTCTCTGGCTGATGCAAAAGGAAAGACAACATTGTCTAATTTTCTTTCTCCTCCACTGCATTTTTTCTTTTTTTTTTCACAGCACACAAATAATAGAAGGCCATAAGAATGAGAAATAAATTAACAATTCTAAAGCCTGCTTTAGAATCACAGGTAAGAGCAATAAACTCAAGTATAATACCCTACCGCAACAGCTGCAAGACTTCAAGCATAAACCAGGGAGAATGGTAACATTCATGACATTTCATCAGTGACAAAGGTGAAGTGATTAGAAAATTAGAGGAAAACTTTTTAAAAAATCATTTCATGCTCTGCATAAAAAATAAATTGAAAATTATGTCCAACACTTGTATTTTTCCTACCACTTGGCTACCCCATGGAAACAATACAAACTTTTACCATATGCAAACAAATGTGGTATTTAATATCTTTCCAATAGTAATCAATATTTTTTGCTAACAAATATAAAATTGTTGTAGTTGTAAGGTACTATGTAACCATCCATAGTCTTTACAAAGAGTGAAATAATAGAAAAAAAATGCTGAACCAATATCTTTCTGTTCTCTAGATGTGTTTTGATTCAGTATGCGCTAAGTATGACTCAGTATCCTGAGAAGACAGCATTAATTCTTCACTAATTATAAAGTCTACAAAGTTGTTCTATGGTAATATTACACAAAATAAACTTTTTGTTTTATTACAAAATAAATTTAATTTTTTTTTTCACGTATATGATGGACATGCTACAGGTAGCATGTTACAAACTGCTGTAAAATTTAAATGCAGATATATAGACATCTCATATATATATTGTTTCTAGTCACTTTATCACTCTCTACTGATTCAAAGTAGTAACACTCCAAAAGAGACTGTAGGAGATTCTCCAACTATAAATTATCTCCAATGGCTCTACCAGCTACATAAGGGGACTCCTCAGACACCTAGACTGTCAACATAAATTGTGTGAGCACTTCTTATCTTTCATTTTCTGACACGGGTTATCAGAAAGAATGCGTACTATTTGAGAAGAGGGATATATTTAGCAAGGAAATAGGAATCTGGCAGTTTATAAACAACTAGAGTAGCAGGATTGCATTCAGTTTACAAAAATGGCTTTATCTGGATTAAGAGAAGAGGAAAAAATTGTTCAGAATCCTTGAAGAGTTTGGGTTTTCTTTTTGTTTGTTTCAACAACTTTGCCATTAAATAGAGCTCTTATAAGCAAGGAATTAGAAAAATGAAAACCATGAAAGCCAAATCAAAAGAGCTCTTGTCCTGAAAACTGGTAATTGCAGATGCATCTTTCTAATCATACTATACCTTACATGATTTGAAAGCAGTCAACATGCTGGAATCTGACTGCAAAATCAGGACAGTGATTAACAAAACTCTAGGAACATCCCTGCAGGTCTTTGTTACTTCACACTGAATTTTTGATCTCAAAGTCCCTTCTTAAAATAGTATCCATTTTACCTTTCAAGAAGTGTAGCAGATAATTATATTACTGTTTTCTGATGAAACACCAATTATATGTTTCCTTGCTCTATATTCAAAATATATGAGAAAACTATATGACGATCAGTATGAGTGTAAGTCAGATAAGCATGAAGGAAAAATAACAGAAAAAAACATTTTGCTAAGAGAAAAAAAAAATTCTAGGAAATTTGCAGAACCTTCAGGAATGCTTAAGGAATAGCTATAATTTTCTTTCCACTAGATTCCTCACAGTAGCATTAGAATAAGTAACACCTATGTACTGAGTTTATGATGTACAAAACTGGATTAGTCCTTTCAAGTCTTCTTTTTAATAACCTAAACTGTTTTCTAAGTGTTGTGTCCTAGGGAAAAAAAAAAATAAAGCAGAATAAATAATAGAAAATTGAAAGAATGACATTCTGTGTAATCAGGAACTGGCACACTTCACTCCCAACAAGTCTTCTCAAAATTGTTTAAAAAATTCGACAAAATCCACTAAACAGTAATTATATTTTTTTTTTTGTGGTTTGCTAGAAATAATTGCAAAGAAAATAAAACTGAGTAAAGAGATTTATTATTTACCACACGACTGTGTTTCTGATATCATATTCACAGAAAGCATAATGAAAGATTCCTCTTAACAGATTTTAAATATTTAGATTCTAACCTACGGATTCGTGTCTAACTTCTCCTTTTTCCTAATAATTAACAACATAGTTTATTATATCATTAGATGAGTTTTTGACTATTGCTAAGATTTAGTCCTTCCTTTTATTTCTTCTTTTTTCCAGAAACTCATTTTATCTTTGGCATAGATACCCTAGAATAAAGGAAAGCCCTTTTCCTGTTAAAAATATTTTTTTAAAAAGAAATTTTGCACTAAAATCCGTTTTCTGGAGAAAAAAAAAAAAAAAAAAAAAAGAAATTTGATACTCCAAGACTTAAAACTTGTGTTCCAGTGGAAGTTTTAAATTAGGTCACAAATGACACCAATATATTAGACTGAAGAATAAAAGGTTTAAAAATATTTCTGGTAAGAAACAATCTGTTCTGAATTCAATGTTCTGAATACTTCAACACAAAATATTTAGTATCGTCCCATTAAGAACTCTCCTTTACACTATCTGGAACTTTGGGTATTGTTTGTTCTAATTATATCTGAAGAAAATGTAGGTGCTACAGATTTTCTTCTTTTCATATCTTTCTGATTAAAATACCTTTTGTGAATGTATTACAGGAACAAGAAGCATGATCCTTGCAAATGCCAGATATGGGTTATGCATTGTCACGATGATTGGTGACAACATTAAAGAGAAACATTTTACAAAATGCCTCAGACAAACAGTAAATGCAGTGAATAATTGTGCAGTAATTTCTTTTTAAAACATTATAACTGAGGGAATAAAGAAAATAAACACAGCTGAGTGTAGATGGTGAAACACTGATTCATTCCCTCCTTAAAGGGATGCAGTTCATATATGATTTTTTGCTTGATCTCTGAAACTTCTTCATCTTAGGTTTTAGATTTTTTTTTTTTTTTTTTTTTGTTTTGAGGGTGGAGCAGTGAAGGGCAATTAAGCAGTGCAAATGAAACCTATAAAATTTAATATAAGTGGCTGTCAAGACTAAACAGCAGGCAGAAAGGCTAAGATGGGGAAAGATAAAAAAAAACGGAACTAAATAGCAGTGTACAATTTCAACCTCATAGCTGCTACTGTTTTATCAGTCCTGCTATGGATGTAGTGGGATACCAGATTCTTTTACTGAAATCTTCAGTCAAATTCAGTGTAAAAAGGAAACAAAATGTATACTCCACAGGTAACTAGTATTTTCTTTTTACTTGCAAATCCTAAATTAGTTTCAATTACATTGTGAAACAAAACATAGATTTCTTCAGCAATTAAGAAAGATGTCAAAACTTGAGCCTGCACTCATTGTTGATGTCTACACATAGGCATTTCCTCCTTGAACCAGTTTGCGAGATGTATGACAACCTTAGTTCTGCTACTTCAACATCTGCTTTGTGGTTAATTGATAGGAGCTTTTCTAACTGTGATTTTCAGGTCACATTCCAGCTACTCCTCAACTAATATAAAAAAAAAATCACTTAAAAGGTCACTGCCACTTCCAGTATCTGGGGTTCCCTTGAGACCACTCTGAGTTGTTAATTCAGATGACATTCATGCTTAAAAAGCTGATAACTGGCATCAGAAGACAGCTAATGAGCAAGAGCCTCAAGGCACCAACATTAATTTCCAAGATAAAGTAGAGCTATGGAAGCTCTGAAGATATAAGAAACACACAACACACAACAGTGTTTCTTTTTTTAAAAAAAAAAACATTTAAAATTTAATATTTGTTTCAGATGCTGACATAAATTCACAAGCCTCCTCCACCCCACCCCACTTCCAGTTCAGGACTTACCGTTACCCCAAAGAAGTTGGTTTCATTCATAGCATCCAGAAAAATTTTTCCAAGTTTGTGATTTGTGTAGTTAAAATCTTCAATTTTTTGATGCTTATTGGTGGTATTCAGATACTTCATTGCCCGCTGCAGAGTCTTGGCAATCACCCATATTCCATCATAGGCATACCCATGGAATTTGCTGGATTGACCATCACCACGCTTAGCATTGTATTCCTTTTCATATTGCTGTGGAGTCTGCAGAGGAGAAAAACTTCAGTTTTACTTCAATATTTAATATTTTACAGAGTTGCATCCAAACATACACCTCAAACTGCACCCTCCAATTCAGAGACATGCATGACTAACACGGAAATGGCCGCCAAAACAAAAATTAAGAAAGAAACTAAAATTCCAAAACCATGTGCTGCCTAACTTACAAGACTGATGGTGAGACTGGGAGGGAGGTCTAGGAGATAGACTGAAAGGCAGCTGTTGTGCTTCTCTTTATGAAGGACAACTTGCTTTCCTTTTAGACAAAAGGCTTCAGTTCAACCAAGCTACCAGAACACTGGTGAGCCATAATACTAGAACAGAATTAGTCCATATCCTTGCAGATTAGTGGTCTGATTACACTTTATAGGAAATCAAATAGACTTTATTTGAGCAACTATTTGCCCAATATGAAATCATGTGAGTGGCAATTTGTTTATGTTTTACAAGTTTACTATGCTTTTATGGTGTTCTATCTTATGATGAGTTGCCTTTCTATAAAGTTGCCTTCCATGCTCACTCAGCAAGGCATGAAAGACAGATGAAAAAAAAGATGAAAAGCAGCAAAATCAGGCATGTTTATTCATTGGCCAGAGTTTGCATTAATTTGTTCTGTGATAAAATGTTATGCTCCTCATGGAAATACTGCATATTTACATACTTAAAACAAGTGCCTCCACCCCCTAGTTCTGAGAGGCACAAATCACCACTGAAATTAGCAATTTACTGGATTAGGTTTAAATATGAAAGTTTCCTGTTTCTGTGTTCAACTATTGAACCTGACATGACACAGTGCATACTACTGCAGACAATAATTCAAGCTTTACTGTACATTTAACTGTAATGTTCATACAGGGGGAAGAGGACAGATGTGAGGCAAGGGACTTTACTGCTTCCTTACCCTATAGAGAATTGAAATTGACTTCTAAATTTTTAAAATTTGAAAAATAGTGGAAAGACTGACCATGATGACTGCCAGCTATCTTTGTAGAAGAACCCTTTAGCTTCACCTCCTTCCTCAGTGCTTTGTTGTGTCAAGACAGTGGTGAGACAACTAACGATTATAATAAAATATATGAAGGAAAAATACAAACCCTTCCTGATATGGTCTTCAACATTTTTGAGCTGAGAGGCTCAAAGTCCACTCCAATATAACCTTCCATGGCTGCAAGAAGATTTTTGCTGAGACACTGTGAGGAATTAATCCAGGATTCCCACCAAAGATTTTCATACCACCCTGGAATAATCCACTGATATTTGCTGCCATACATTTCTTCTTCATAAGCCTACAAAGAAAGCAAAATAGAAAAGCTAATAGACACTGCAATAGACACAGCGAACATAAAAGTGACGGTTTTCTGTTCATTTTTTTTCCATTATTAATGAAATTATGGCATAATTAAAGGTTACAAAAATATTTTGAACAGTTTAGGATAATTACTTGCTAATAATGAAGACTCCTTTGTTGACGATTTCTTTCTTTAAAATTCAGGTTATGAGAAGAGAATTTTCTAAAACCTGTTTTACTTTCAATAGACCATTTATTCAAAACCAGAAAAATAAAATTCTGTATTCTAAAAGTGGGGGAGATAAAGAAGAACATTAGCAGAAAGCGCAGTATTAGCATATAAAATTCTCTATAAGACAACTATTATGTGAGTGGTAAGACTACCATGCTGCCATGTTTAAGTTATCATCCTAACATCATACTGAAGACCACACAAAAACAAGTAAGCTTGGATATTAGACACCACCAAATTATAATGTTGCAAATATGAACTATGTGACTCTGCTAAAACAGAGACCACAGGGATGTTGAGTAAGCAGTTTCTCCTGGGGAGCATGAATCAGTAGTAAATTGATAGAGCAAGCAAATCTCCAATTTCTTTTCAGCAAGAAATTTCTTCAGGTGAAATTCTATATTGTTTGGATACTGAATATAGCCCACTGTACTCCAAGATGTTGAGGTGATGGTTATCTCTTTTCAATACATAGCAGATACATATAAAAGGTAACAGAAATACTTTATTACTCAGGCACACATGTTGTTGTGCCTGAAAGCTTATATATTCACAACAGATATTCTGTTCCATTGTGAAGATTGTTCTAGGATAAATTAGCAAATTTTCTCTCAGATGTTTCTCTCACTGTCTTTTAACTAGATATTTCTCTTTTGACATTTCAGCCAGACTCCATTTCAAAACAGCAGGCTTCATGCTTCTTTGGCTCCTAATAGAAGCAATACTGGAGATACAAGATGTACAGTAAAAATTCCAATTTTTAGTAATACATGGTGCAACCTTAGAGCTCTTAGATCTTCACAGAAAATGTTACAGGAGGAGGAAATGATAAGAATACAAACAGGACATATTAGTCATTCAGAACATAATCGTTTTGAAAAGTATCCCAAAGATCACAGCAAAAGCTTATCAGGTACATAAAGATGAATAGTAAAAAATACAAAAAAAGACAGCCTCCTAAATATGTTAATATCCAAATTAAAATTGTGATTTAAATCTGTGAAGGCCATTATACTGGTGCCAACTCAGTTCATAAACATATTGTGAACAAAGAAGTTTTGTTTGGCTCCTGGTTGCAGAAGTTTTGTTCGGTCAAAATCGAATTTAATGCATTTTCATACAATGTCGGCTGAAAGTGCTTCTGTCTGAAACCCAGTGTATCGCATCTCACATGTTACTTATTCCATGTTCCACATAAATTATTTGTCTTTCTCTAGATCATTAATTCTGCCCTTCTAGAATCACTTATGCTTTTGCCCTCCTGCCCATCTCCACTTCTGCTACAGCTATGGTGACACTGCCCCTCAGGTCCAGCTGTGAGGAAAACTGCAATCCCATCCTGCAATACTTCCTGATTCTAAAAGAGTTTCCATTACACAATTAGGTCAATCAAGAGCTTTCAGCAATATGGTGCCTTTTATTTGACAGTTTTAAAATCACTGAGGACACAAATTGACACAGAAAAGTGCTTACAGAGAAGGACAATCTTCTGTAGCTTCCCTTGTTCTATACAGACAGAAGTATCAAATCATGTGTTGCAAGAAAATATTGGCTGCAAACTATCCTGAAATAGCTGTTAGAATTTTTCTGTTTGCATAAGCACTTAAGCCTGTTTCCTGTGTAACCTGCAAATGTCCTGGGATACAGGATAAAAACTGAAAGTTACAAAATAGCTGGAAATTCCACCCTGGAAACAAGGGATCACTCCTAATAGAGTTGCACTCAAGCTTTCACCTTCCTGCAAGAATGTGGTAAAAAAAAACAAACCAAAGAAACAAAAAATAAACCCAAAACGAACAGACAAAAGCCAACAACAAATGCTTTAAGAGCTGGCAGCTTTTCATCTGCTGGAATGATAGGGCTTGAAGGGTAGTCTGGGAATGACAAAAGGACCAAAACTAACTCCTCCAAAGCTGAGCACCACGAGCATGCGCTCATTTTTTGTAGGGACAGTTGCTAGTGTTCAGGCATTTCAGTGTCTGGGTCCCAGAATATTTATTTCAAAACAATGGGGTTTTGCCACTACTTCCTTCCTGTTGATTCTGTTAAACAGAGATGATTTTGATGCTTTAAAGATATGTTTCCTTGAAATATGCAGATCTTTCACAAAATGTTTGAATGCAGACACAGACCCCTTCTTACAGGTTTTACTTTCTAAGGGGAAGATTTGTTGGCACACAAGAGCAGGGCAAAGAAGGTTTACAAGTGCTGTGTACCATTAGAAAAACAGAAAGTAATCACATATCTTCCCTAATCTTTCCCACATGCCCTATCTAGGCTGCAAAACACTGAGTTGCTACCAAGCAGCCAGGAAATTGTCCTGGACATTTTTTTTCCCTTGTGAGACTGAAGTGTTTTGGTCTGGTTTTGTTTTTTTAAGTTTTCATTCTTGTTTGAATCCACAAAAAGATGCATATTTGCAACAAAGAAATTTCTGTGAGAGATCTTTCTATGTGTTGAAAACAATTACCTGAGTTTGTGTAAATCTTACTCTTATTGAGTTTCCCTTATGTCATCACAGGCACGTTCTATATGCCACCCTTTAGAGAAAGCCTATAGAGTTCTAAATTGCAATGAATGTCCATCTGTTTCTCATTAAAAATCAGTAGTGCCTTTAACTCCCAAAACTCAGGAATAAAACTCTATCAGATCAAGGAGAGCAGAGACCAGTTCTGTCGTATCAACAATGCTGATTAAGTCTGGCTTTAGTTATTACTAAATGTTTACTAAGAGAACCACTTGAAGCTCATGCAGTGACCTATGTATAACAGTAATCTTCTTTAATTGATTTCAGACAGATAACTGTATCAGGCAGGCATCAGTCTTGATGTGCACATGACTGTACTGCAATATCTCTATGGCTTGAAAATCAGCTATTGGAAAAATTCCTGCTAACAATTTTTTAAAAGTAAATTTTCTACAGAACTGAAGATTTCATTGGGAAGATGCAAAGTCAAGCTAATCCAATTTCAAACGGAAAAAAAAGTATGTCTATCCAACACAGTTGACCATTTTGATTGTTGAAGCATTAAGTTTTGAGCAAAATACCTTAATTTCCATTAAATGAAAAACATCACATCCATCCCACTGAGATGAAAATAAAATTAGGAAGCCAAGATTTACCATAGAATTAAAACTGCTAACCATTTATGACACCAGTGGTAAATGAATAGCTAAGCTTATTTAAGTCATCAAATCATAGAATAGTTAGGGTTGGAAAGGACCTTGAGATCGTCTAGTCCCAACCCCCCTGCCATCAGCAGGGACATCTCACACTAAACCATGTCACCCAAGGCCTCGTCCAACCTGGTCTTGAACACTGCCAGGGATGGAGCATAACTTCCTTGGGCAACCTATTCCAGTGCCTCACCACCCTCACAGGAAAGAACTTCTTCCTTATATCCAATCCAAACTTCCTCTAAGTTTTAACCCATTACCCCTTGTCCTATCACTACAGCCCCTAAAGAAGAGTCCCTCTCCAGCATCCCTATAGGCCCCCTTCAGATACTGGAAGGCTGCTATGAGGTCTCCATGCAGCCTTCTCTTCTCCAGGCTGAACAGCCCCAACTTTCTCAGCCTGTCTTCATACGGGAGGTGCTCCAGTCCCCTGATCATCCTCGTGGTCCTCCTCTGGACTTGTTCCAACAGTTCCATGTCCTTTTTATGTTGAGGACACCAGAACTGCACACAATACTCCAGGTGAGGTCTCATGAGAGCAGAGTAAAGGGGCAGGATCACCTCCTTTGACCTGCTGGTCACGCTCCTCTTGATGCAGCCCAGGATACAGTTGGCTGTCTGGGCTGCGAGCGCACAATGAAACTGGCTCATTTTCAGTTTTTTATCGACCAACACCCCCAAGTCCTTCTCCACAGGGCTGCTCTGAATCTCTTCTATGCCCAACCTGTAGCTGTGCCTGGGATTCCTCCAACCCAGGTGTAGGACCCTGCACTCGGCATGGTTAAACTTCATGAGGCTGGCATCAGCCCACCTCACAAGCATGTCAAGGTCCCTATGAATGGCATTTCTTCCCTCCAACATATCGACCGAACCACACAGCTTGGTGTCATCGGCAAACTTGCTGAGGGCGCACTCAATCCCACTGTCTGTGTCACTGACAAAGATGTTGAATAAGACTGCTCCCATGACCAGTCCCTGAGGGACACCACTCCTTACTGGTCTCCAGCTAAATATTGAGCCATTGACCACAACTCTTTGCATGCAGCCATCCAGCCAGTTCTTTATCCACAGAGTGGTCCACCTATCAAATTAATGTCTCTCCAATTTAGAGACAAGGATGTCGTGTGGGACAGTGTCGAACCCTTTTCACAAGTCCAGGTAGATGACATCAACACTACCCTTGTCCATCTATCCATCAGTTCCACAGGCCTACCATAGAAGGCCACCTAATTGGCCAGGCAGGATTTCCCCTTAGTGAAGCCATGCTGGCTGTCACCAAGTACCTTGTTGATTTTCATGTGCCTTAGCATGCCTTCCAGGAGAATCTGCTCCAAGATTTTGCCAGACACAGAGGTGAGACTGACTGGTCTGTAGTTTCCTGGGTCATCCATTTTCCCCTTCTTGAAAATGGGGCTTATATTTCCCTTTTTCCAGTCTTCGGGAACTTCACTTTTCTGCCATGATTTTTCAAATATGATGGACAGTGACTTAGCAAATTCATTTGCCAGTTCCTTCAAGACCCGCAGATGGATTTCATCAGGTCCCATGGACCTGTGCATGTTCAGGCTCTTAAGATGGTCGAGAACCAGGTCCTCTCCTACAGTGGCCCTAGGGTCTTCATTCTCACAGTCCCTGTGTCTGCCTTCCAAGACTTGGGCGGTGTGGTCAGAGCCTTTACCAGTGAGAACTGAGGCAAAGAAGTCATTAAGAACCTCAGCCTTCTCCAAATTCAGCGCAAATCATCATAAAAAACACCTGCAAATATGACCTTCTGCTTCAATTAGTCCTGTCATGTTTTTAAATTTTGCCACTGAATTAGACTATCTTTTAGTCCATTTATCTTTGAGTCATGTGCTCTGCATCTTTTGCATGTGTGTGTATTCAGGTGGTGGGGAAGGGAATGGTCAGGCAAAATGAGAATGAGCACATTGTGTGCAAAGAAGAGCAATGAAGCTGATGAAGTGTCTAGAGTACAAATATTAAGAGGAGCAGCTGAGGAAACTGGGTTTGTTTAGCCTGGACAGGAGACTCAACAGAGACCTTATCACTCTCTAAAGATACCTGAAAGAAGGTTGTAGTGAGGTGGGGGTTCGTCTCTTCTTCCAAGTAACAAGTGATAGGACAAGAAGAAATGGCCTCAAGTTGTGCCAGAGGAGGTTTTGGTTGGATATTAGGAAAAAATCTTTTCACTGAAAGGGTTGTCAAGCATTATAGCTGCCGGGGAAGCAGTTAAGTCACCTTCCCTAGAGGTATTTAAAATGCATGTAGATGTGGCACTTTGGGACATGGTAGAATTGGCAGTGCTATGCTAATGGTTGGCCTCAATTATCTTACAGGACTTTTCCAACCTAAACGAGTCTATGATTCTATATGAACTCCAATGGATGTCCTGAGGAAAACTCACAGCATATGATTGTTTAATCCAGACAGAAAACTGAGGCAGACTTTAAAGATTTTCCCACCTACACAAACCATTGGCAAACACTATTCCAGTTATAACCACAATCAGAAAAAAACACCAAAACAACACAATAACAACCACAAAAACCAAACAACCAAACAAAACAAATTCTCACACACTAGTACAATAGCATCTTCCTTTAACAAACTTGAAGTTTTTCTCTGGCTGACATCAGCCACCCTCCAAAATATAATACGGACCCAAAAGTGCAACCTCTCTAAAGATACACCTGAGGAAGGGGTTAAAAAAATTAACATATCTAAATTATTCTGCTTTTTGGGGCACATAGCTGTAGAAATGTATGAGCCAACAATACATTTTATGACTAATAACAAGCTTACTGACATATTGCAGTGCATTAATATATAAATGACCTACTTTGAACTGCCCTCTCCTGCAGTCTTCTGCTGAAATTCTCATATAAATGCATTAATATAAACTGAAATAAGTGATCTCTCAAATTTCTCAAGGTTCCAGAAAAATATGCCTTATTATTTTTGACACTAATGTAATTTAGGATCAGTCATCATTCTTTAAACCGTTCTGAGTTACACACACTTCCCATGCTACTACCAAACTGTTGCCACAAAAAGATGCAGCAGGTATTTGTATGAAAGAGACTTCACCCACTTAAGGAGGTGCAGGGAAAAGAACACTCTTCTCTTCAAAGGAATTCTCTTCAAAGGAAAGTGTCCTCACATTCCCACAGGCTTGGAAAAGAATTGTAGGGTAAGGCAACTAAATACTAAGGGCAGTGGCACAAATGAAGCCAATCTCTTGTCTAACATTGGGTCTGACTAAGACCACTCAACTGGGGAAACACAGTCCCACCACGAGAGATCTGAGGAAGAGTTGGGCTGCGGAAGGACCATTCTTTCTTCCAGGAATGGAAAATGGAATATTATCTCTGTCAATCCAGTTTAAATGCCAGAACAGAAAAATCCATATACAAAGACCTATCAGAGATGAGAAGAATGAAAAAGAAAATAATACTGTCCATTTCCTTTTGGATGAAAATGGATTTTGTTCCTTCCAAATATACTCTACAACCTTCTTTCCAAATTTTGCCAGCAACTGGGACAGCTGCTGAGTATGAGCCAGCATGTGTCTGATAACACATGTAGTACTCAGATTTTGAACGTCTGCCTGTCCTTTCTTTGCTTGGATAGGCAATTGTCTCTCTAAGTGAACACTACAGAACACCCTCAGAAAACAATATTGCTTTTCCATTATATTGTGTACTGCTCATACAGGTTTAATGAGGTTATTTAGACTAAGAATTCAACATCAATAAAAATTTAGGACACTAAAATCTGCCTGTTGGTTTGGTTTGGTGTTTTTTTTTTTTAGCAGGTACAAATAAAGATCCATATTTTAGACTTGATTCTTTCAATGAGATTCACATTGTGCGTTTTTGCACCATATTCACATACATAAACAAATGGAGACAATTATGTATGCTGGTCTTACTGTATTTCTTTTAATTCAAAACACTTATATTTTACAAACTAATATTCACTTTCATGTAAAACATACAACAGTCAGAAGTGAATGACAACTGTACAATTAGCAATATTTTGAGTAGAAGAAATTATTAGGGTTGCTCAGTTAGCATGTATAGGAACTGCTTGAATTTCTTATTCTCTCAAAGCAAAACATGCAAAAATCACACACATGCAGACATCACCACCAGAGCACAACTCTTGGACAGGATTCAAATCTTACATTTGTCTGTATCTGCTGCTACTATACAAATGTTTCCCTGGATCTGATAAATGCTCAAGATATATTTGGCATTTCATTCCACTACAGGAAAAATATAGGAAGCTGCTAACCATACAGTCAACACCTAAATCAAGCTGAAGTCAAGTACAAAGTATTTTATTGAAAGAGAAATGGAGCTAAGCATATGTAACCTCTCTTTAGAATATAAACCTTGGCTGAGCTGAACCACATGAAGATATTTTTGTGCTCAAATTATTTTTTTTTATTCAAACGTAACATATTCTTTATTGTGATATGAAATGGAATATATTTACTTACACAGCAGAAAACTTTCACAGCCATTTCCTCATCGAATTGGCCAAGGATTATTCGAACATCGTTACCCTGCAGATTGAATAAAATACGTGGCAGTTAAATACAGTCACAGACTTTCTAGAAACCACTTCAGTTGGCCATTCAAATTGTGCAGAGAATTTGCACAAAATACAGCTGCAGACAGCAAAATTAGTTCAGAACTATTCCATTTTCTACAAGTTCAAGAACTTAAAATGCTTTAAGAGAGCAACTGAGGTGTTTGAAGAAAAGGATTAAGCAATAGCACTAATGAGAATAAAACTTCTATGTTTAACTTGTCAAATATTACTATTCAATAACACTAAAGTGACAAATATTCATATGATCAGTTTTAAAATTTCCCTAATTTCTTTTAAAACTTTGCATATTAAAACCATCTGAAAATATATGCTTTTCATTGCTTACATGAACTAGTAATGTAAAGTTGTGAGACGGGAGATTTGAGATAAAATGCTTTGGTATTATGCCTGCTTTAGTAATTTTAAAGGTTTTAATCATACCACATCTTCTCTGCAGTCACTATAACACGTTGTCAATCCCTCCCCTCCTCCTCCCTCCCACCTCCACACATTAAAAAAAAATTATCACACTTTAAGAATCTATGACTGAAGTCAAAAGAGATCATTTTACTTTCATACTGAGAAACATACTTAGAAAATATTCCTAAATTCAGGAGCATATACAGAAAAATATTACTTCAGGAGCTGGGCTAGCCTTTTTCTCATGTGAAAAATTGCTGCTAACATCTATAAAACACAGAACAGATAGCATTTTATGACTTAATATTACCTTTTATTTCACACAATAGCCAAGTTCTCAGATAAAGGTTGAGCAAATCTAAGTTTTCATTTCTTTAATGAAACACTTGGTTAGAACTACTAATAGCTCTTTCCCTCTCCAAGGAAAAGGGAAACATATGGTTCAGTGTGAATTTTGATGTTGAAAAACATTTTAATTTTAATTAAATCAATTTATCAAATATTTTAAGTTTAGATAATTTCAATGTTTTGGGGTTATTTTCTCCTGCTTAGCAGAAAATAGTATGATGGACATTGCAAAAAGATACTAGAATTGTTCTGCAATTAAATGCATGATATTAGTATCATTTTTAGCATGGTTAAATTTGAAAAGAACATAATATGCTTTGCTTCCTTTTCTTTATTTTTATATTTAGCCACAGATTTGTAGAGTAATGTAAATCTTACATAAACTGCTTAGATTCATTTTAATAAATTGAACAAGGTCACACAAAACTAAAAAAATTACACAGATTTGTCCCTCTAGAGGAAGCCACGAGGATGATCAGAGGGCTGGAGCACCTCTCCTGTGAAGACAGGTTGTGAGAGTTGAGGTTGTGCAGCCTGGAGAAGGTTCCAGGGAGAACTTAGAGCAGCCTTCCCATACCTAAAGGGGGACTATAAGAAAGCTGGAGAAGGACTTTGCACAAGGGCAGGCAGTGATAAGACAAGACAGAATGGCTTTAAGCTCAAATAGGGTAGGTTTAGATTAGGTATGAGGAAGAACTTTACTGTGAGTGTGGTGAGACACTGGCACAGATTGCCCAGAGAAGCTGTGGCTGCCCCATCCCTGGCAGTGTTCAAGGCCAGGCTGGATGGGGCTTTGAGCAACCTGGTCTAGTGGAAGGTGTCCCTGTCTGTGGCAGGGGGGTTGGAACTGGATGGTCTTTAAAGTCCCTTCCAACCCAAACCAGTCTATGATTCTATGAAACTGCAGCAATTGTATTACAGCTTTTGTAAGGATGATAAAAAGATTTAGGAATTATTTAGTGAGAAATACCTCATCAATTACTTCTATTTTTCACATTCGAAAGTTAATTTTGGTCACTTTTGGAACTCCAACTCTGAATCTCTTGATCTCTCTGAACATAAAAATGCAGTTTCAATATTTGAAAAAATGAGTAGGAAATTTTGGTTAAAAGTAAAGGACACAGCACCTAATTACAATTGAATAAATTACTTTTCATTTTATAACATGATGAGGACCAATTTTAGAAAAACAGGAGATGTGCATCCTCATCGATTATGAGTGCTGGAGACTGTAGGCAGGGTGTTAGTGAACAACCCAACAGTTCATGTTCAG
Organism: Pezoporus flaviventris; assembly: GCF_033815535.1. Taxonomy (NCBI): domain Eukaryota; kingdom Metazoa; phylum Chordata; class Aves; order Psittaciformes; family Psittacidae; genus Pezoporus; species Pezoporus flaviventris. The sequence continues at coordinate 63,147,006 of NW_026892555.1, forward strand.
TAACACTGCCCACTGGCTGTTCAACAACCTCCATACTGAAATCACAATGCCTGTGGTGTGTGGTTCCATGCCTTAAGACACTGTTTCTACCTGATTATCACATAAATCACAGTACAATTCCCATAGTGACTGTTCTGTTACTGTAAAGCTCTACAAGAACTTTACAGTTCATGCTATTTTTTTTTTTTTCACAGAAATATCCTATGACATTTCAACAGCCTTACTGTCTGCAAAGATTTTTTTTAGCAATATCATTGTGCAATTAGTTTGGCAATAGCACTCAGACTCAAATTTTGCACATTCAGCCACATGAGTATGTGGCTCTAAATTCCTCTAGAATTCATGCAAGAATTCACTGCATTCATGCAAGCAAACAGACACACAACAAACTCTTCATGAAAATGTTTTTTACGCAAGGCATAACAGACTATCCATTTTAATACTGACAGTCAATCCTATTTTCCGACATATTCTGCTCTTATTCAGGCACCCAAGCAAATGGGTATATTTGCTGATTTGTTCACTTGTCAGCAAATCCCAGTTCTGAATAACTGACCATCTCAATATCCGACTAAGGATTTCAGGGAAGACGGATTTTCTGTCAGGCAGGAATCTCCACTTTCAGTGTGGGCTGAGCTTCAAATGCCAGAGCAGAAAATCTGCAAAGTGTGTGAACCAGTTCTGAAACAAGTTCTCAAGAATCCCTGCTGCTCAACTAGAAAGGTTTACAATCCAAATGCAAAGATCAGCTATGGCTCTAGAACTAGATGATCCATGATATTGTGTCATCCTTGGAATGTATGATCAAGCCAGAATGTTATATCCAAATGTTTGGGTTTTCTTTGCTTAAACTTAATGAGTTTCCATGTTAATAGATAAATTAATGGTTTTGAATTACTCAGTACAGTAAGGAAGACATTAAGATGTCTGTGCTCACTAAAAGATTTGGATGATATCCCACCACAAACTGACTGAACAAGATCAAAATACATGTTCTTCCTCTGTGCAATGACACACTTCTCGGCAAGCCTTTTTCTCTTCAACTCTCCTTCTTGCATGCCCTTACACATTTTTGCAAATTTGTTGCTGAAGAAATGTATAGGAAGTGGTAGATAAGCTTATATTCATTTGATGCTAGGCTTGGGTCTGCTGGCTCCATCCTGCATAAGAGACTCTGGAGATCCAAATTCAGGCAACAGGACATAGCTCAAATCTCTAAAAGAGATTTTATCCTGATGGGTAAAGAAATCTGTACTGAAGTTTACCAGAGCTGGGTATATGTCAGCACTTGCAGAACAGGATATTATGTCCACTTGATAGTCTCATACAAAGAGATACATCAGACATTTACTGAAGCATGATATTTGCCCCCTTCAGTCAAACTGTTAACTGACAATCAATCACTATGATTTCCTTGCAAGGCTATGCTATTCCTTTACATCAGCCTTCATAGGACTGATGCAAGTTAACACAGTGTAACTCTCCTGTAAGGATCAAAGAAGCCACCCACTGGACTCCAGCAAGCATCAAGTACTCTTTGTTTCTCACAAGTTGTAAATTCCTTGCATGAAGCTAAAGCATATTTGACAGGAGACATTTGAAACTAGGCAGGTGATCTATGAGATGATTAAAAATATTCTAGGGGGAATGCAACTCCCAAAACCACACTTATATAAAAAGACCAATGTTTAGACCATTTGCCAGATGGTGAGCTGTCATATTTACTCTTCTCAAAGATCAGAGTAACAATATCATCATTTAAGTTTTGCCCCTCAGTAAGCAATACATATGTTCCCACATGGACTAAAGTTCAAACAAGAAAATGAAGAACAGTTACCTTTCATTTACCCACAGCTGTGGCAGACTCTCCATAAAAACATATTTTATAAATAAAGGCTATAGCAGAATCTCAAAAATGAATGAATCTCTTGCTCCCTTCTTTCTTTCATGTAGGTGAGGATATTATTCACCCACCAAAGTGCCTTTGGCATTACTGACAGCTGAGTAGTATAAATCCTGAAGACAGTGAGGATCAAGACATCTAAGATGTTCCACTGAGGGATGAAGAACAACTTGTCTCCTCCACTGTCATTTCCAACAGCCTCGGATATGAGGCATTCTTTAGCCTTTTCAGAGTTTTTGAGAGATGCACATTATGCAGGAATAGGCAGCTATTTTATTTTTTTTCCTGGCCTGCAGAGCTTCCCTTCTGTGATTGGATTTTAATCTGTCTCATTTCTAATGAATAACACCACAATGTTGTACTACACAGCTTTCCAGAGAACGATTGCTACAATATCTCATCTGCCAAGAAAAGTCAATGTCTTGGCAGGCTCTTTATGAAATATCTAAATTGAACAGCTCGGATGCTCTGTCTTATTCTCTACCATGTATTTGACAGCCAAGATGTTATCAATAAATCTACTTAATGCTGGGTAACTTAGTCAATAGAGATATCCACATGTTCTGCCTTGTGAATGCCTGGATGTCCATCTGAAGAACTACAGACGAGCCTCTGACGTCAGCTATGGAATCACTGGTGGTGAAGGTGAACTAGAGGATATCAGCTCCCCTATCGTAACGTGCTGGCAAAACTTGCTGATGCCTGTTAGTGTGCATGGCACCCACTTAGGCTGAGTCCACATCCAAACCTGTTCATGGCCCAAAATTTTAAACTTTAATTAACTTGATTGTTAGAATGAGAGATCAGGTTTGATCAGAATCCAAAACACCTATTGTATTGGGGAAATCAGATGGAAACTGTTTCATTGAATTGGAATTCATATATTGCTTTTTTTTTTTTTGTGTCCTATGGGCAAGATATAAGAAAATTGGAAGCAAAAGTGTTACTGCTCATAGAAGTTGCCTGTGCATGCTTAGAATTTTTTAGACATTTAACTTGATGTACAAATACATATCTTCCAACATTGTTTTCTCTGAACACAAAAATGAGTTTTAAAGATATCCTTAAGCCTAAATGTTCTTTCCAGCTGTGACTCAAAGAGGCTGGATTCGATGCAGCAAAAAGTAAGATGTTGCTGGGAAAAAATATAAAACGTGTTTCTGGCAGATCATACCAGATATTTCCATTTTGCAATGCATAACCATTAATTCATCAAAGTGTGTTATAAAAATAAAAGATATTTTATGTCCATGTGAATCACAAGTACAGTAAGCAGATACCAGTTTACTATATTAGGTTAACATCTTTAAAAAGGGAACGAACATTTTTAGAATTGGATAGCTAAGTTGTGCCTGATGTGTGCTAAGGATTAGTAACCTTATATTCGTATCAAGAATAAACTGTTGTCCTGATAGTTGCTTATTCATTGTTGTAGTAATTTGCTTTGAAGAAAAAATCAAGAGATAACTTTAATACATTGTTTGTTAGTCTTCTCATCTTCCCTATAAAACAGTGTGTTGTTGACATACAGAAAGGCTAGAATCAAAGTGCTTCTTCATTTTTTCATGTTTATAAGTAGTTTAAGATTCATATCTCCTATGTTTAGTTTATTGTTGGTTGCATTGCTTGGTAATGCTAAAATATAGTTTTAATTTTATGAGATGCCAGGAACCTAATAGATCATTATAATAAGAAAAGGAAGGTAGATTATTCTGCTATCAATTTTTTTTTTTCTGTTATGATTCATATGAAATAATGCAGATGATATAAGAAAGGAATTCAATCTAAAATGTGTAAGGAAGCTAATGGAAAGATGCTCAATGCTTTTGCTATGTGATAGTTTACCTTAAAAGGGTTCTGGTTCCAAGCCTCAAGAGCTTTTACATGTATATCACTAAGATTGGTGCAATAGGTTCAATCATTAAGCCAGCAACAACTTTCTCTACTTAGTGTCCCTATCAGGAACTATAAAAATATTTGTCATATTCATTGATTTAAACAGGACTAGGTTCTCAAAAAGCCTTTGTTTGACCTTATTATGCAATGGAATTTAGCAGGATATCATTTTTGAGCAAATTTTATTTCATTAGCATTCTTCATAGGAAAAAAAAGAAAAAAAAATCAAATGCATTGATATAATAATCACTTTATCTTTGTCAAACAGCAACACATACCTTAAGCTTCTTTACACTTGTGCAAGGATCATTGGAGAAACTCTCTGTATCTGAAATCTCAATGTCTTCACCGTACAGGACACCAGTCAGATCATTCCTCACCTGTCAGAAGTTGAGAAAAAGGCAAACTAGTGAACTGAGACTCAGGGAGGAGGAAGCAGATGGACTAAATTTATCACTTTAATGGACAAGAAATGACCTCAACGGTGGCATAAGCATACACATCTTTTTTTCCATTTCACCTAAAATCTGATCAAGGCACTGGTCTTCTATGACCATAATCAGCTGTCAATGGGTGTATTATGTAACGAGCTTTGATTTTTGTGATGAAAAGTTCACAGCAAGGTCCTTCTTTGTATCACTGGGGTGGACAATTCTTGTGTATTTCTAGTGCTGTTAAGACCAATAGCTTTCTTGTAGCCAAAGCAATGTTTGAGACTCTATAAAGGGAAAAGACTCATTAAGGAAGCTCTTGCATATTCTTACTGCTGAGTACTGATTTTAAAACACTGTCAGCTGGTCCTAGCATGAATCAGCAGAATTTATCTTACATCTGTTAGGGATTACTAAAGCTTAATGAACATCTCTGTATTCTCACCCTTTCTCACAGCATGCGTCTTATCACAGGGTAGTGAATGGTATGGTTTGCTTAAAGGTGACATATGTAACCATGTACCAGCAGATTTTCTCTGTTTTTTGTTTTTGTGTTAGTAGCAAGACTATGTCCTCTTTGAGCTGCCTAATAGCACAAAGATACTAGATAACATACAAACCAATGTGTTTTAAAGATTCAGAGTTTTTTTCCATAACTACTCTAAGGTTTTGTGTCTTAAACATTGCTGGCTTTCCTCCAGTCACATGACTGCAAAAACAGAGTTTTACATCACTGTTCCTAATAAATGAGCAAAAATAATTTTAGCTGTATATAACATGGTTGCAGACAACAGAAATCATTTTAACTGTATATAATATGGTTACAGACTGAACAGAGTGGCACTCCAATTTTAATTTAATAGAATTACAATCACATTCATTGTACTGTGTTTTTTATGTGTTATATCAGAAGTAGGGGCAGCAAATCATAGCATAAAACAGGTATCCTGAAATGCAAACACAGAAAATACAATACTGGGAAGAGAAAGATATGTGATACTAAACGGGAAAATTTAGAAGTCTATAAATCATATGCAGATACTTTCCAATAACCTTCTGTGTGGACTGTTGGAATTACATATTTTAAATGTCCCTACTAACTCTCCTTTTGCTTGACCTCCTTTGAGAGAGAAGCACAGTCCATTCAAACCAATCTAAAAATATTTGTTATGCTGTGACATAGTGAAATAAAGAAGAGGAAGTGATCTGTCTTTCAGGAGTAGGAACATCTTAATTTGATTTGAAATAACAGTAAAGTTTATATAACGAGACGGCATTTTATCCATGCAAAAGGTCCAGCTATTGCGAAATTTCTTCTGCTTAAAGTCTATCACGCTCCTGCCTAAGTATAGAGTAAAAACAAGCTGATGCAATGAGATATGAAAGGTCACAGGTGAGATTTCTGTGTTCTGTTGGCAGCTTTACTTTCAAGACAAACCCACCTCTTCATTAATCGTTCAGCCTTTCGTTAATGTATGTTTGTGAGCATCCTCCTAATCTATGCATGTCAGTGGTTCTGTTGGGTGATTTCATGCAACTAACTTTTTCTTTTTTGGTATGCTGCTTAATGTTTTAAATAGCAACAGAGCCTTTTGTAAAAAAAAAGAGGAACACTAAAACTATCTTTGTGCTTTTGCAAATTTCTTCAAGACAGGAAGGATAATCTGGCTCCTGCAATACAGTAATTTCACTACTTGATTCTCAAAGACCATTCTACCTTTTTGCTGTTCCCTTTAAGTTGTTTCTACCAAGTTTCTGGGTTGACCAATGAAGTATGTCCTGAAGATTATTACTACACTGGTTGCCCTAATTACTTCTTTCATGGCCTCTTTTAGGCATGCTTTAAAACTACTAATACATATTTTTATATTATAACCTTTTACAATGATTAAATCAATTGGATATATAGATATTTTTTAAATTAAAAAATATTTTATTTTAAAGAAGCAACAGTCAATGTTCAGTTCATCAATATTTTAGTTATATCCATAACTTTTGTGATGTTATAATCAGCTTTTAAGTTTATTTTGTAAAAATATATTCACTGACAAAAAATGATCAGTAGTGACTCCTTTTTTTCAGTATACTAGTAAAATGAACGATTGATATTTTAGCTCCAGCAATGCCATTAACTGCTCCTTATGATACAGGTCTTGATACAAAGAAAAATTGCTTTTCTGAAAGAAAAAAACCCACACAAATAAAAACATCAGTGATAATAAAATAAAAAAGAACTCTCTTGATCATAGTTTAGCTAATGTCCAAAATCCTTCTATCTAATATGAAAAGTCACTTGGAAAAAATACAATTTTCCTTAGCTAATGGAACCGTACTTTCCAAAGGCCTACAGCTTATCATAGGCTTCTACCCAAACCTGTCCTACTTTCTTCTGTAAAACAAGAAATCTTCTAGTTGCATGGGTTTTTTTCTGATATTGTCTTGATTTTCTTTTTCTGGAGACATTTGTAGTCCTTATTTTAATCTCAGAGAGATTAGATTAACATTACTCAGCTGATCTGAGTAGAAAACAGCTGATTCACCAGTGCTATTTAGTCAAATTAGACTATTAACATGAGAAAACTGATAAAAATATACATTAAGTGTTATTAAAATAGACTAACACTTAGAGATAGGCTTCAGTGGAGGGTACAAGGCTGACTCTTGATTATAAAAATTACACTTCAGACTGTCTACTGACTTGCTGTGGTTCCTTCCTTTTAGAACTTGTTCACAAACTCTGCAACTGAGGTATTCAATTGCAATGATTTATTTTCTGATAAATTATGTGATTTTTTTTCTAAGCAACACTTATTTAAATACTTAAAAACTACCAAAACATTTCTTTGACACCTTCATGCCCCATCTGCTAGAAGCCCAATGCTTTGCAGCTTTCAGAGCTCTTATTTTCATTGGACTACTGATTAACCTCCCAAAGGACACGCCTTATTAGATTTGGTGCCAGAGAATTTGGCAAACCTTTTCCTCCACTGTCACAGTCAGATCCTGAATGCTTTCCAGATTGCATCTGTTGTGGAGATTTTGTCAATAGAAAGGTGTTTCTTTCCCATTATCACAAGAAGATATTAGGAGATTTATAAGAATTTACAAAGTTTGTATTGTTTTTCCAGATAACAATGTTTTCCCTTTCAATTCTATGACCACTAGTCTAACACATCTCATCTTGTGCCTGGTGGTGGGGTATTTTCACTGGGGCTATTCAAATATTTTCTTCTTATTTCCATACTTTCTTTCACCATTCTCAGGTTCTTTACTTTCTTTCTAAATAATCTAAATACCTCCCAGGATTTAAACTCGTGTTTTTCTTCCTACAGAAGCTCTTCACTTCTTTCAAATAAATTTAACTACAGAATCTTCTGATTTGGGTCTAATGCCTCACCTCCAGTTCTAGAAAATGTTGAGGAGCGGCATAGTCTGGATGCTCCCTAAGTAAGAGGGACACAAATGCAATAACACAGCTCCTGGACTAGGGACCTCATCAGCCAGCATCCCAGAGAGGGAAGCAGGACAGGCTTGGAGAAAACAGTTTCAGCCATGAGGTTATATCTCCAGATAAATTTACGGCAATAAGGCAGGTGCAGGGTGGAGCTGGGAAGCCCATCCATGCGTCTGGGACACGATTTTGTCTGGTGAGAATATTCAGGGTCAGACAGAGTCCCATGATTGCTGAGCATGTCTGTACCAACCAGAAAGGCCTGAGAACAAGCCAAGAAATGAGTCCAAACCAACACAGTCTGTGCCAGGCACAGCTGTGATGGAAAGGGAGAGAGAGACCAGGAGTCCTGCAGCATCACTAGGGCAGGGACTGATAGCACCAGGCTGAGCTGAAACAAGGTCCTGGGTCTAGGAAGGGGAAGCCTCAGGGGGCTGGCGAGGGGCAGAAAGGTGAGAGCTCTGACACTGAATTTTGTTGTTGGCATGTTTTTTACTTCCTATATGATCTCTGTATGATGATCCTCTGCATACTATATATATATGGTGCCCTACCTTACAGGGGTACAAAAAATGCACACAGTGATTTTGGTTTAGGTCAACAGATACTGCTCACTTCAGTGGGATTATTAGTGAAAGCACCAGCTCTCCAGTAGCAAATATCTAGCATCTATTTGACCACAGTATCTTCTTTTTATCAAGCCCATTTTATACCTTTTCCCCAAGAATATAGTAAAGAAAAGTGATATTCCTGGTGAGTTGATCATCTAATGATGATAGTGGATTCAGGGGTCTCCACCAATCAGTGGTTCAAACAAGGTTTCAGCTTATACCTTTAAAGGCACAGTTCATTCATTTAATCGTAACTCTGCCAGTTACAAAATGAATGTAACAACTTCCAGATTAATCATACTACTTTGCTTTTAACAGATATTTCTGATGACCTTTTGGTTAACTAAAGCTGCATGTAAATACTGCAAGCTAAATCCTTGTTGTTCAGAGCAGTCTGATCCTACCAGATGTTGATTATAAGAGACTCCTAATGAATGAGAACTGTTGAGACCAGATGGATTTTACAGTCAGGTATTTTACTAAGATTTCCTGCAGCTGAGATTTATACTGTGTACTTTAAAATGTTGCTCTGTAGGAGTTTCAGTACACAGATATAAACATTATGTGTACAAAATAAATTTATTAATTATCAGAAAAATTATTTCCTCATTTCATAGACAAAATGTAAATTGTGAGTAATTGCAAAGGGCAGATTATAATTTCTGGGATTAGTAAAAATACAGAGATCTCACCATTACAATACATTATAAGCATACATAACTATCCTTGTTTTCATTCCAATGAAACAAACACATTATATTTAGAGGCTTAGAAACACTGAGTGAAACTTATTTTCAAGAAATATCTGGAGAAGAGAAATTTTGTAATACTGCACCACACTGATGTTCGTCATTGCCTTTAGATATAGAAGAAAATTGAGGTATATTTTCATTGATATACACATCATTTTGGTTTACAAAAGTGAAAGAGGAACACAAATCTTATTTTAAGCAGAGAAACAACACAAAATATAAATTGTGGATAAACCAAAAGAAAACAGTGAGATATTATTTAGGTATTATGAAAGAGTTCCATTTATAGGAAAACTAAAAACCTAAATATACCTTATTGCATAAAGGAGAAATAAAATCAAGATGAATTGGGTTTCTTTTTTTGTTCCAAATAAATCAGATTTTTTTTTTTTTTTAAATGACATATTGTCTGCAGTTTTCAAGGTGAGAGGAAGGAAAGAAGGAAATCTGGGATATTGGGACTTTTACTTGGGAAAACTGTCAGTACCAGTTTTCAAGAAAAATATGACTTTTTTCTTCATTGAAGTAGAACTCCAGCAAATGGATCTAATATGGAAACAAATAACAATATAACTCCTGCCTGCAAAAAGTGTCCAAGTGGTTCAGACTGACTATTTTTGACCAGAGTGATATTACTACTACTAACAATAATAAAAAAATAGGATATTGCATTATTTTATATATGTATATATATAAAACTACATCTTCCAGTTAAGAAATACTAATTTTCCTCATTTCTGCCTGGAATGTCAATGCGGTAAATATGATTTCACATAAAACTTACGTATGCCTGACTACCACACAGATCATACCCCTTTAAACACAAACCTTTGCAAAGTTATATACAAAATTTTCCCCCATATTCTCTACAGTAGAAAAATTTCCTTCTGTGCTTTTTGGTCTCGGAAGTTAAATGTAATCATGAAATCTGATGTTAACTATAGTTGTAAGTAAGCAGAGTTAATAGGAATTTAGGGTTCTTATGGTACAGTGTTACCATAAGACATGGTAATGTTTATTACAGGTTGTTCAGGTGACTTACAGACTGCTTGAGTTAGAAGCCGATTTCTGTGCAACAAAAAGAGAAAAACAATCCATCTTACCAAGAGGTGGATCACTTGCTATCAGGTATTACAAGATGCCAGCATACTAGAGTAAGTAAAAAATTTAGCTAGAAAAAGAAACAGGGAGATCTGCACTATGACAATGTATGAACAGATTAAGTTCCACTTAATCTACAAGCACATTAAGGACCTGCACAACAGGGTCATCAGGACTTTGAGTAGTTTGAAGGCAAAATCTCTCTTCAGTAAGACTGAATCTTAAGAGTTAGAGATATCTGCTATCTTAGAGATAGGGCAGAGGGTCAGGAGGTTGTATACAACAGTAATTTTCATGCCAGGTATTATGGAAGTGAATATGGGGCATACCAGGAATATATCATTTAATAATCTGTAAACCAATGCCAGAAGTAAAAGTAATCAAGCAAGAATTCAAAATACTTGTTTATTAAATCAAGTAAACATAACAGGATTACTGAAAGTTGGTGCAAGTATTCAAGTAACTAGGAATGTTGAAATACTGAACACCTTTATCTTGGAGGGAATGCAGAGGCAGACAGGTGAAGGCACTCCATATTATTATGTGTGGAGTGTAATTATAGTATGTAAAATATAGAATGTATCTGGATCTTCTTAAAAATGCAATTTTACAAGGTTTAGAGTATGCATTTAGGAAAAAAATTACTTAGAGTGATAAAAAATCTAAAAACTGTGAAGTACTTGTTAGTATTTCTTATATATGCACAAGTTTCAAACATATCTATTACTCAGAAATAGTCCATTTGCTAAAACATTTTCTGAGCAGAATTCATTGAGAGGGATAATTCAAGCAAAGCAACATGAACAATAATTAAATCTTATTTAAGAAAATATTATCAGTGTCAAAAGAGCTATGATTTAAAAAGGAAATGTCTTTACGCAAAATCATAGCGTAGCATAGCAAATCCTTCTTGATTAAGCAGAATGAAAGCAACAGTAACATTTACACATTTACAGTCTCTCCATCCATGATGTATGAAATACTTTTTATTCCAACACTAACTAGGAAAGGTGTTACACCGATATTGCCAAAGTTAAGATAAATGAGAATTTCCAAAGAATGAGTCATCTCATCCATAAATAGATGTCTAAAACAGGTGAGATGAATTGCACCCTGAAAGTGTCTCTCTCTCTTTTCTCCATTAACTATAAATGGAGCTGAGGTGACTCTCGGATACCAACAGACAGTTGAACTGTAGCTGAATCCCAGGTCTCAAAATCTAACCCTGTCTCAAAATGGTATTCCAGTACTGGTAGCATCCGTTGAAACTTGGAAACCCCAAAGATCCCTTACCTTCATAAAATTTTCTCCGGAAAAGTTCAGAGAAGTGGGCCTACTTCCTTGCATTCTTTCTCAATCTGACCACCCAAACCCTGAGGGAGAACGAACAGGTTCTTCTACTCTTAGCTGGTAGAGAAAGTTTCTACAACCCATGGGTTTTGTTAAAAGTGTGGAAGTCTGCATCTATATTGGATTATTTCTGTCTGGGCCAAGTCTGAAGTTTCACCATGCACTCAAGTTGGTGTACTGAAGCTATAGTTATTTACTAATGGTTTAATTGCATCAGACTCAGGGGACTATGACAACATTTATAAAAACACCTCTGTATCCAGGAGTAAGTGTTGTTATTAACTGAAAACTATGAATACAAGTCTCAGTGGAAAGCTAAACAGAAAGAAACATTTACCTAATATGAAAATTGGATGACATTTGGATGAAGGGGATATTATAGAAAACATACCTGTGAGAATACAGACAATAAGAAATTATTACTATTTCAGTAATTCTCCAAAATAACAATCCACATTCCCCAAACTTCCTAAGTGTGCAAAGGTCAGCAATATCATGCTAAGATTTAATTCTGTTCTATGCTTGAACTATGGGAATAGTTATCCTTATTGCAATACACTGAGGTATTTGGGCTTTAGGCCAGTTAGAAGCAGAAAGACAGGTTTGCTTAAAAGTTGAGAACAGTTTAATAAATCATTTTATTAACTTACTCTCCACTTGGCAATGCACTGTTCCAAACAGTTTTGATTAGATCACCTTGTAAAAAAATCCCTTTGGTTTAAACTTCGTAAATGTAGTGGGTTTTGTTTTGTTTTTTTTTATTTCAGGCGGAAAGGGAAAACCAGACACCACTTCAGGGATATAAGATCATCACATGATATTGTTGCACTTAATGATAATGTCAATAAAAGAGATGAGAAAATTTTACCACATGAACCATGCTTCAGCCCCATGTTCCTTCCTTCTGGAAAAATACACAAGTTATGTTCTATGCTGCTGACCAAAATAGGTTCTGCTGTATTAGAGAACTAAATTAGATGCTAATTGAGTGATACTACTGAGCAGAGGCATGTAATCAGGAGATTTCAAAAAAATGTAGTTTTTCCTCTGTTTCTCCATTGCCTATCATTTACATTCAAATAACTTATTTCACTTGCACTGGTTCTTCTAAATTGTTCCATCATTTTCTGTTTTTTCATGGCTGGAATTTTGTAGTGCTTTGCACTGAGTGTAACTTTAATCCATTTGGAAACTAAAGTTAAATAAAACTAAATTGAAGGTACACGATAATGAAGTAGAAATGCATTTCTTACAGTGTTACATATTGAAATATCATACTAATATTTAATTTTCACTAAGAATTGAAAAAAATTTGGAGTCTTTAAAGTAGGAAGCATAACGTAATGATTAACTTTCCTCTGTTTATACACTTCATTGCTCACAAATACCATTCCTGTGATCACTGGGATTATTATCTGAGGAAATAACTGCTTTACAAAGCTGATGGCCCGGTTCTGCACATACAAACACTGCTGATCGTTCTGGTCAAAATGATCAGCACAGCTGTGTGACAGACACTTTCTTTCCTTTATTCATTTTTATAATTCAGAAAAATGAAATCATTTCACAAATGTTCCTGAAACATAATTTTCTTTTGCATCCTTTCTGTTTCTGGGACCCAGCAAATTAGCATCTTCCAAAGAAGTAGTGTAAATCTTCCTATTATTACTGGCACCAAGAGTCTGTACTCACCCGTACTGGAGGAACTGAGGAGTTACGAAACCATAAAGAACTGGGATACTGTCAGTGTTACAGAAAAATCACTTTCCCTCTCACTTTCAAGCCTACAAATCCATAAAACTGAAATTCAGTTTTAGAAGTGGCAGTCTTCACAATGGGAACCACACCCTTCCCTTCCGATCTCCTCACACTACTCTATATTTCAAATAATAAACATACTATCTTGCAGGCTAGCTGAAAGGCTACATAACCTGGGAAATATAGGGAAAAAAGATCTTCCCTAGATGCCCAACCAAGTTTTAGCTACAAAAAAAAAAAGAATCTGTAAATCCTAACTGGTGCCCAAGTCTGTTAACTTATCTGTTACTACATTCTGATCTATACATTTTACATTACTTTGTACAATGATCTGTAAAATTTCTGATAATACTTAATAAGTTAAATTTTATTGCCATTTGATGCTGGAAGAAGGTTCAAATGGCCAAACATACCTAATACTTGTTCTGTTTGTGGAATTATTATTCAGTGCAGTAACCTCTGACAAAGTGTTACTTTAGTATATACTATTGTGAATATTCAGAGAGCCTCCTCTGATGTTTATTCAAGTAAAACTGTTCACTATGTCTTTTGAAGACATCCTGTTTAAGAATTTAATGCTACAATTAAAATTTTTGTAGGATGCAGCTGGTGCAGCCTTTACCTGTATGAAAAATAAATCCCCTAAGAAGTATTTTCATCAGTTGCAAATAGGAAATTTTGAGACGGAACACTGTTTTAAGAATGAGTCCTTGATGACTTGACTCTACCGAACAGGCATACACATGAGTATGCTGTCGCACTTGAAACTACTATACTTCCTTGAAGATGGGTCTTAGATAAAAACATGGACTTCTTAAGAAAATGGAGCTGCTTACACATATACTAATACACCCTTAGTATTCCAATAGTCACCAAACAGATTCTACTGGCTAAAGATGAATCTCCTGTTCAAGACAGCACAAGAATGTGAAGGAAAATAATACACAAACAACAATTATTTTTAATAAAGGATATTCATATGTAAGATGTTCTATGCCAGAGCAAGCAGGCCGGGGGTGGGGGGAGGAAACGGGATGTTCCGGGAAACAAAAGAACAAAAGTATTAGGATCTATGCTCTTCATATAGGCTTAAAGCATACTGCAACAGAATGTTTGCCCTAAGCAAGAGCTGAAGATCCAGATACCATTATGATCTGGCTAAAGTAAAAGTAACCAGTATGACCCATGTCCTTCATTTTTCTTTTTGGAGCCATGAGTGCACACAACAATACCAATTGAGATTTAAAATAAATTAAGATTTTAAATATATACTTTTAAATAAATTCTGTGTATACCTTCAACAGCATTTTTCCTCTATCTCACCTGCAAATTAAAACCATGACTTTGTTGAATTGTGCAATAAAGAGTTGTTAAACACCTCGTTGAGGAAGAGACATTAACCTCAAGAACATTGAATCACTGATTTCTATGGAAACTATCCCTGCCGAAGGAAGTAGCAGACATGTAGGAGCTATATGGTGGCGATGCCCACCAGACTTTTGTCTACTGTTGCTACCCGATAAGGACAGCAGTGGCCTAAATCTGCCCTACTATTAATCCACCAATTATTACTCACTGCAGGAAACCTCACTTGAGTAAATGCTTCCTGAAGAAATATTTTGATTTTACTATTATGTTTCCAAAACAAAAAGAGGGCAAGCAATCCTAGAAAATGTTAGAAAGACATATGAAGTGGATCGCATGCAAAATTAATGATATCTAACATTTAGTTAAGCATGATAATATCACACATTGCTCAGGAAAAACGATAAAAAGAAAAATAAATCTGGCAAATTCAAGACTACTAGAAGATTCCCAGGTATATGACTTCATCTACTTAAAAGTATTTTGAAAAGGTGCCATGCACTTCACACAAAATCAAGTTGTTCTTTTCTGAAAAGCACAGTTGTTCCCTTGTCCCTTATATGTAGTAGCACATTGAAGTCCAAGGCTGCTTAAAGGAGTGAAAGTTGCTAAAAGTCTGCAACAGAAAAAATAGTTGATGTTTAAATAGCACTCTCTGGCAAAAGGTGAGATACAGTGGTTGCTGTCACCTGGGGAGAAGCAAGTTACAGGCTATTGGTTTTGCTTCTAATCTTTCCTTCTTTTGTCCCCTCCTTCGCTCTAGGAACTCATAATGGCACTGTCATCTATCACATTGCTGATTCACACAAAATCATCATGAGAGACATGACTGTCCTCTGCTGAAGGCTTTGGAAAGTAACCACTTCTGCTAAAAAAAAAATAAGTAATTTAAAAATGCGTAGAAGCCATAACCATGTTCTTTTTGGGTAAAGCAGGAATTTAGATAAGCAAGCTACTTAATAGCTCAGTTAACCCATGCTAGTTAATTAATACAATTAATATATGTTATGAAAACTTTAAATTACATTCACTTTTTAATCTAAGTAAAAATAAGGTAAAGCAAGAGAATGTAGTGGCTCTATTAGAGCATTTTCATCCTATTTTCTAAGACTCCTATATTGTTAAACATCCTTTCAGAGTTTGGGGATTATCCTTTAGTCCT
Organism: Pezoporus flaviventris; assembly: GCF_033815535.1. Lineage (NCBI taxonomy): Eukaryota > Metazoa > Chordata > Aves > Psittaciformes > Psittacidae > Pezoporus > Pezoporus flaviventris. The sequence continues at coordinate 63,162,786 of NW_026892555.1, forward strand.
CCAAGATTAAGGAAAATGCAGAAACTATATTTAATTTTTTTAATATTGAAGAAAACCTTGCAGCAGCATTTCCTGCAATGGCGTATGACTGTTATTTCACACTTTATTTACTTCAGAATCCTCAGAAGGATGCCATATGGTGGTGATAATTTACTGTACTTGAGCGTCTCAGTTTGATTCACATACTTCCTCCACCGAGACTTCAATTGTCAGCTGAAGCAATACTCCAGTTACCTGTGAAAGGTCCTTCTAGAACAGGAATTTTCCCCCAGCTCTTGCACATATCTTTTTGAACCCTTTAATACCTTTAATTGTTCTTGCTCTTTTCTCCTTTGGTAGACTTCTGTGTCTAATATCTTTTCCTGAAGCTTCTTAAATCACAGCAATTCTTGGTATATCTCATATCAAGTCCCTGATAAATGAATTTGGCATGTTATGTTATTCTAAATGGGATTCTGAATAGGCATTATGCTGCTTCTTGGCATCTTGTCTTAAGCAGCCTTACTGTGGTTTGCACTTGTTCTTACAACAGCACAGTTAAAAATACCATGGTGGCATTTTTTTCATTTCACTGGATTCACATTCTCTTTTCCTGCAGAGGAATCCTCCAGGGTCACATTAATATAAGCTATTTGGTTTAAGAAAGTACAGCAAATTTTATCCATGACTGAAAAATGATAAAAAAAACAGAAGCAGTTTATCATTACTGTCTGAGATGAAGTCCTTAATGCAGTGTGGAAACCAGAAGACGAAATCTTCTAGGTTACCTGAGAATTATTTGAAATATTTTATGCGACAAATTAAGCAAGCAGGTTCATTCATGTCTTTGGGCAAATTGTTGGCAACTTGACATGGTGAGAGTTATGACTGTTTCTTAAGAACAAATTGGCAACCATCTCCATGTGTGCTAACACTTTTTACTGTCACTGCCCTTTTCATTTTAACATTACAGATTGTGCCCAGAATTCACAGAACACCTGGAATCAGACTTTATCTTTCTGTGTGCCCACAAGAACTAACAACAATCTGGCAGGAAAAAAATTTTCTGTACCTTCATAAGCATACATAATGCTTTATTTCAGCTGCCTTAGGGAGGAGAGAATACACTTAGTGTCATTAAAGGTTATGTATTTGATTTCACCAAATTGAACAATCTCCTTAAAAACCCCAGGTTTAAATAAATTCATTGCCATTTGTTATATGCTTTTAATTGGTCTGAAGGATAATACCTATTTTTTCTTTTTTTAACCTAACATTAATACTCTGTAGCATTAATCTCCCGCCTTTAAAAAAGAGAGACCTAGAAGCACTGGGAATGATCCCATACAAGCAGACTCTGTTCAGGCAAGAAGCAGATGTACTGGACTGGGGCTTTGGAGGAAGGCATTATTTTTTTTTAGATAGTTTATTTTTATTTTATTTTACAGAGCATTTCTGTGAAAGCTCTACACGGGCATTTTAAAATTTAGAATTGTTGATCCTGAAATCTGAATAATTCTTTAAAGTCTCATCTATTTATAATTTTAGTGCTCTAATAGATTAATTTTCAGCTTTACAAGGGCAAGTGACATGCAAGTGTCTTCATACAGTACCTAGGTGTGAACAGAACCTGCAGGAACTGAGAAGGGCTTTTTATTAAGGGTATTTATCCTAGTGAAAACAACATCCAGAGGCAGAGCAACATCCTCACATATGCTGGATTCAGGGGGTATTTGGATCACGTAAAAGGTGGAGCCCTTCCTGTGAACCTCTATAAAATTCATGATGCATAAACATAGTTTTTCATGTTAGCGTTTTGACAAAAAGGGTTAATGTATTTTTTTTGATTTATTAATAATGTAAAGAGGTGGCAATAGCCTCATTATATAAGACAAAGTATAGTGCTGGAGTTTCTGGTCTGCCACGGGCATTTCCAAGGTATTTTTCAGAAAGGTATGAGTGTGCTCTGACCATTCTTTTAGGGAACCAGCAAAAACTTCAGCTTCTATATTTACAATGAGATGCAGCAGGGAGCTAAGCTAACATGCTCTACCTCTATGGCAGTAGTCTCCAAACATTTTTGGTCATGCACCCCTCTCAGTAAAAAATTGTTGAGCACGCATCCCAAATGTATGCATGCATATTTTTTTTTTTACATTGTATACATGTTCTTGATACTGTAGTAAGAGATACTGTATGCTTCTTGATACTGTAGTTCTTGATGTATGTTACTTGTATATTCTTGATACTGTAGTAATAGATACTGTATGCTTCTTGATACTGTAGTTCTTGATGTATGTTACTTGTATGTTCTTGATACTGTAGTAATAGATACTGTATGCTTATTATAAATCAAACAAAAAAGAAATTAAAAAGGATGAAATCAAGAAAACAGTATTTTAAAATATATATTCTTAGAGGTATAACCTCCCCCCCCCATTTGGTCTCACTAGAGCAATATAATTGAATAGCCTTCATTATTTTTTAAACTCTTGGTTTAACACTTAGCAATTTGAAGGTCTGGTTTATTTCAATAAACTGATCCAGTTTATTTCAATACTCGGTTTTAATGGCTGCCAGCTGAAAGCAGTACTTCACAAAGATATGCAGATCCAAATGAAGGACATACATCGCTGGCTACACTTACCGAACCATAATGTTAATTTTGAAGTCTCTGTCCTGGGGTTCAGCAGCAGCAGTCGTTTTTTCTCCTTCTTAGTAGCTGGGAATAGCACTGACAACACCTATGTTTTTAGTTACTGCTCAAATGTTTAGTCTGACCAAGGACTTTCTGAGTCTCATGCTCTGCCAGGGAGGAGGAGAAACCAGGAGGAAGCAGAGACAGGACACCTGACCCAAACTAGCCAAAGAGGTATTCCATACCACAGCACGTCATGCCCAGGATGTAACTGGGAGTTACCCAGAAGGGTACTCATTGCTCAGTCAGGCTTGGTCATTGAGTGGTATCATATTGTCTTCCCTTGTTATTTCCTTTACCATTATTATTATTGGTGGCAGCAGCAGTGGTTTGTGTTATACCTTAGTTACTGGACTGTTCTTATCTCAACCTGTGGGAGCTACATTCTTTCGATTCTCTTTCCCATCCCTTTGGGACTCAGGGGGAGGGAAGAAGGTGGGGGGAGTGAGTGAGCGAGACTGCGTGGCTGACAGAGTTTAAACCATGGCAGTTCTTTTTGACACCCACAGCTCTGCACCAGCTACTAAGAAGGAGAAAACATGACTGCTACTGCTGAACCCAGGACAGTCTCATACACCAATTATGTTAAGTCTAGTAAATTTCCATCTTCCTTGATGTCAATCACTTGTTCTTGCAAGCTTATCAGAAGATGTTACATTTTTATATACTTAACAATTGGGTTCAAACCCCACTGAAACTCTTGTGAAGATTTTTAAACAGGCTAGAAAATTCAGTTTCCATGTATTTTAGTGTGAGGATATAAGCATTTCTGTTAGGTGGCTGTCTGACATCATTTGTGAAAATGAAAACACATAATTACCAACATTTCCAAAGTGTTCTCTCCATAGCACAAACTTCTTCTGAAAAGCGGTGACTTTCTCATTGTTAAAGCATCCCTTTCATGCTGAAGGCACATATAATGTAGGGTTTGTTTTTTTTTTTTTTTAAATATCTCCTAAAGACAACTTCTGTTCATCACAAATAAGGTCAGAAAGTTTGGAACATTTCTCTCTTTGTAAAACCAAAATGCATAACATCTTCAAGTTCACCAACTCTTTTAGGACTTCACCATAAGGCCCAGTTAGAACTAAACTTAGCTAGAGGTATCAAAGATAACAGGAAGGGATTCTACAGGTACATAGCAAATAAAAAACAGACTAGGGAGAACGTAGGCCCCCTCAGGAAGCTCTTGGGAGAACTGGCTACACAGGATTTGGAGAAGGCTGAGGTTCTGAATGACTTCTTTGCCTCGGTCTTCCCTAGCAAAGGCTCTGAAAAAAACACCCAAGTCGTGGAAGAGAGACGCAGGGACTGTGAGAATGAAGACCCTAGGGCCCACTGTAGGAGAGGATCTGGTTCGAGACCATCTTAAAAATCTGAAAGTGCCCAAGTCCATGGGACCTGATGAGATCCATCTGTGGGTCCTGAAGGAGCTGGCAAATGAAGTTGCAAAGCCACTGGCCATCATGTTTGAAAAATCATGGCAGTCAGGTGAAGTTCCCAATGACTGGAAAAAGGGAAATATAACCCCCATTTTCAAGAAGGGGAAAATGGATGACCCGGGGAATTACAGACCAGGCAGTCTCACCTCTGTGCCTGGCAAAATCTTGGAGCAGATTCTCCTGGAAGGCATGCTAAGGCACATGAAAAACAACAAGGTGCTTGGTGACAGCCAGCATGGCTTCACTAAGGGGAAATCCTGCCTGACCAATTTGGTGGCTTTCTATGATGGGGCTACAGAACCGATGGACAGGGGTAGAGCAGTTGATGTCATCTACCTGGACTTGTGAAAAGCGTTTGACAATGTCCCACACGACATCCTTGTCTCTAAATTGGAGAGACATCAACTTGATGGATGGACCACTCAGTGGATAAAGAACTGGCTGGATGGCTGCACACAAAGAGTTGTGGTCAATGGCTCAATGTCCATCTGGAGACCAGTAACGAGTGGTGTCCCTCAGGGATTGGCATTGGGAGCAGTCTTGTTCAACATCTTTGTCAGTGACATGGACAGTGGGATTGAGTGTGCCCTTAGCAAGTTTGCCGATGACACCAAGCTGTGTGGTTCAGTTGATACGCTGGAGGAAGGAATGCCATCCATAGGGACCTTGGCACGCTTGTGAGGTGGGCTGATGCCAACCTCATGAAGTTTAACCATGCCAAGTGCAAGGTCCTACACCTGGGTCGGAGCAATCCCAGGCACAGCTACAGGTTGGGCAGAGAAGAGATTCAGAGCAGCCCTGTGGAGAAGGACTTGGGGGTGTTGGTCGATGAGAAAATGAACATGGGCCGGCTTCAGTGTGCGCTTGCAGCCCAGAAAGCCAACCGTATCCTGGGCTGCATCAAAAGGAGCATGACCAGCAGGTCGAAGGAGGTGATCCTGCCCCTCTACTCTGCTCTCATGAGACCTCACCTGGAGTATTGTGTGCACTTCTTGTGTCCTCAACATAAAAAGGACATGGAACTGTTGGAACAAGTCCAGAGAAGGGCCATGAGGATGATCAGGGGGCTGGAGCACCTCCCGTATGAAGACAGGCTGAGGAAGTTGGGGCTGTTCAGCCTGGAGAAGAGAAGGCTGCGTGGAGACCTCATAGCAGCCTTCCAGTATCTGAAGGGGGCCTGTAAGGATGCTGGGGATGGACTCTTCATTAGGGACTGTAGTGATAGGACAAGGGGTAACAGGTTAAAACTTAAACAGGGGAAGTTTAGATTGGATATAAGAAGGAAATTCTTTCCTGTTAGGGTGGTGAGGCACTGGAATAGGTTGCCCAGGGAGGTTGTGAATGCTCCATCCCTGGCAGTGTTCAAGACCAGCTGGACGAGGCCTTGGGTGATATGATTTAGTGTGAGGTATCCCTGCCCATGGCAGGGGGGTTGGAACTTGATGATCTTAAGGTCCTTTCCAACCCTAATTATTCTATGATTCTATAAGAAAACCAGTGAACCTATGTGGGTTACAAATGACTGTCATAGTCACTACCCATCTCGTTACAGAACATTAGAAGTATTCTGCTATTTAAAGGCTTTTGAGTCGTTTTTTATTTTAATATTAAAAAAAATAAAATAATTACATCATTAGCACCCTGTAGCAGTTCATGCACTTTTGGCTCCAGCTTCTTTGCTGCAAGCTCTTGCTTATGAGTGACAGAGTAAACTAATTTCACATGTGATGCTAGCTCTGTAGCCTTACCCTGGAATACATTTTTTATTCCAGAGGCTCCATCAGTGGTTACACTTACACAGTTTTTCCATAAAGCATTACTCTTATTAAAGAAGTCATTTTTGTGAAGAATATACATTCTGCAGTACATTTTTCCTTCAGTGGCTCACAAAAAAAAGTACTTTTTTACCTGATTCATTATTGAAGCAGAATTCAGCAAACGCTGTAAGCTGAGAGATATGGAAACATCTGTACTTTCACCTAGCTGCATTAAATCTTCTCCACTGCATGACTTGTTCTAATATCTGTTTCTTCAACTCTAACTTTTCTGTGCATCTTCCAACGGTATTTACTGACAAAAGAATGGACTTCAGTTTGTCACAGTGTTGTTCTCCATTTATTATTTCAGCTGTTTTTACCAGAGTGGGAAGAATATATGCTGTGCCAATAGTATGGGGTGTTTTTATTTTCTTTGCTGTTAAGTAAGGCACTTCAGATTGAGTATTTCATGACTTTAAGCTTCACTGAAAAAACTGCAGACGTTTGTCTTCATGTTCTGGATGCTTAACTTTTAAATGTCTTTCTAATAGTAATGAATTCATTTATTATCAATAGCTAATGTCTTAAGGCACAACATACACTTCATTATTACCAACAACAGCTATAAATCCATATTTCAAACAGTTTTCTTGATAAGTTTGCCTTTGGGAGGTGGAGGGAGGCAAATTCATGTCAGATCTGGTTAGCTTGTCATTGTTTGGCTGATGAAGAGCTTGTACTAGCAGTAGAAGTGTCAGCTCTGCCATTTTCTTGTTTGCTTGTACTGGCATTATCAGTATTGTCTTCAATCTGCAGTTTCTTTGCAGGAATCTTGTTAAGCCACTTCTCCATTTTGTAGCTTAGTAAAAACTAGATAACATGATCCATAAATCTACTTAATTAGGCACGTGTGAGTGAGGATGCCACTGTCAACCCCTCCACATTGTGAAGTACCTACACTTTCTTCAAGGCAGCCCATAAACCCTACATGACTGTGTGAAATATGGACTGACTAAAGGCAGGAGCGTCAGTCTGTATAGTAAATATTAGTAAAGCTTAAATTCATTCTTAATCTTTTAGATAAAAATAAATATAAATGGAATGTCAACTATTTTCTTCCTGTACCCTAATGAATTGTCTTGTGCACCCACTGGGGTGCACACACCCCTTTTTGGAGACCAGCTCTCTGTGGGATCCTTAGTCCTACTCACTCTTTAGCTGTGCAAAGTTCAGTTTGCCAGAATCTATCTGGATGACAGCATGCATGGAAGGCAATCTGTGCCCACCTGCAAAAAGACATACACTTCAAAGCATATGTCTATAAAAAGAAGACATATGCTTAAAGTACCTAGAGTCCCTATACACTTCCTCTCCCATGACTGAACATAGAAATTCTATCCAGTTTTCCCACTGGAATGAGAAGCAATGTCAAGAACAAAAACCTCAAAATTGAGAAGAAAACCATAAGATTGATTTGCAATTTGGAAATAGACTGTACAGTAAGAGACAAAATGACTTCTAAGATGGATTAAGACAGAACCAAATCATGATGATGCAGTCTGTACATGATAAATTGTCTCCAATCTCTTTAATCTAGCAGGCAAAAATACATAAAATATAGTGACTAGAAGTTAAAGATGAAACAAGACACATTTTTTAATGTGTATCACTATCCCTTAGGACAATGACAAAGACTGTCATTGTAAATTTCCCAGCCTTCTGGTTTTCTTGAGCATGAATTCATGAGAAATTACAGTATTATCCATATATGAATTGGATTCTGTAGCATTTTTACTTAGTAAAGCAAGAAAATACCTAATGTTTGACTATGAAACAATGATTTCATGCTAGAGAGATAACCAAGCTTTCGGATTTTGAACTCCTTCCTGGTACCCTCTCTAATCTGCACTCCATTTATTTACACCTTTGTGTCTGTATTGACAAATGAGAATAAATACCCATAGATAATAGCTACAGCTGAACCCAGGACAATAATAAAAATATCAAGGTCTTTTTAACTATTTAAAATCTACTGATGGAAAACCACCACTTTCATTTCACTGGCAGAATCCTGAGCACAAAGCAGTAACATGATATAGCAAGTCCAGTTAGAATGAAGTTATGATGTCAAGCTTCTTCAGAGCAGCCTCTGTAGCTCAGTGCTTTGCATTTGTGGATAAAACAGCAGTCACAACCCACTAGTGCTTTAGCTATTGTTCAACAGTGATTGCACAGTATCAAAGATTTCTTTCTGCCTTTTGCCGAGAAAAGTCAGTAACCAAGGAGTAGGTAAGATGTCGGTAGAGGACACAGCTGACCCAAACTGATGGAAGGGATATTCCATACCATATGGTATCATACTCAGCAATAAAATCTCAGGGAAGGATTTTTACATTATACTACACAACATTGTATTAAGATCTACTGGTATATAAACAGGATTTTTAAAGAAAAAATATAAAGATTTTAACACCCAAAAGAAATGTATCAGTCAATCTGAACTCCTGCAAAATACAGGGCATAATGATTCAGTCAGAAAGTACTGCACCAAAACCATGGGACGGAGGTTGACAGAACCTCAGCCTCAATAAATATCTTTTTTGAAAGTCCTTTCTGTCTTAGAGAAAGGTGAGAACTTTTACTTTTTGCTGCAGATGTATTCTTAGGATCATGCTTAAAATCCCAGGTCCCATACAGTTTAGCATTTGCTTATCATGCAATCATATTTAGCTTTCTTTTTGCTTAAATAAAAGCTTGCAAATAGGCCTAACTACAGCTGAGATTTTTTCTTTCCTTGCATTGAAATGCAAACATCCATACTGTGTACATTTGCAAATACTTGCATTGGTTTTCCTTGTCCATCTTTCATTCTTACACTAAATTTTACAGGAAAAAGGTCTTTCATACTGATAATAGAAAATGAATGTGAATTCAGTACTAGTCCACAGTTTCATTTTAAATTGACTCAGAATTTCTACCATAGCTTCAAAGGATCTGTGAGCCTTATTTAACTTGCACCACAGTATCACCCCTACAGGCCTCTCCTCGGATTTTGCCAAAAGCCAGGCTGCAATTTCGTCCAAGCTACTGCAGCAGGAGGGTAGCCCAGTCCTCCTCATTCTTTGCCTGTGTTTCCTGTTGAGCTTACTTGCATCCATCCAACACAGCAAACCAGCCATGTAAAATCTCTCAGGTATTCCACTGATAAAGCTTGATAACTGCATGAGCAGCTCAAGTCCTTCCCACTTGTTTCCCAGTCTGCATGCATTTGTGTATTTTTGAGTCAGGTGTTCCTTCACCCTGCTTTATCATTCCTAAATTCTCTCTTGTTCCTGTCACCCTGCACCGTGTGCTTTTGAGCCATCCCTGCCATTATCTCATTCAACTCTGGGTTATCTCCCTCCCATGCAGTTAGTAGGTTTGTAGTTTTAGTTAGCCAATGGAAAGCAGTATGAATCTGGACAGTATCATCTATGTTTTTTTCTACTGAGACACCTCAACTTGGGGTGAGAGGTGTCCATGGGCTATGAAGGTAACTTTATCTGCCTAAGAGTATTGGCCAAAAATATACAGGAATCTTGCCTGAGAAATAAAGGGTCAATCAGAGGTAAAATTAAGAAATTGATGACAAGTATTTTATATGGAAAAAAAACAACAAGTTATGCAAAGCATTTTAAGGACACAATATTTAAACTAAACAAGGCAGTCAAGGTGATGGGATTTCTTTAGTTTTGTCTAGTAGAAGTGCACAAAGGAAAAGCAATTCCAGGAGAAGAGAAAAGCTAAAAAACACTAGCTTTGAGGCAAAAGGTTGTTGGTAAGTTCTTGTTTTTTGCCTTTGACAAGCATTTGTCCTGAGGTGTCTAATATTCACATAAACAAAAGCATCCATGAAACTATGGGTGATGAAATCCATCACAGAAAACTTCCTAGTAAACAGCATGTTTTTTCATTTCAGGAAGCTGGACAAGCAAAGTGAAACTGGTCGGAGGGCAGACCTCAGGACGGACTGCAGAAGGCTGACAAGGGTAACACAGAGCACTTGTCTGTTCCACCAGTGCAAGAGCAAACACTTTTGCAATCATTCGACCCGACAGATGCAACAAAACGAGATTTTTACTAGGCTGTAGGCAAATTAGTGTGCTAGTACATCAGAACATCATATAGGCTGAAATTAAACAAGTAAAGCTAAAGTGAGGAAAATGACTGGAAAGCAAAATAAGAGCTGAAGGCTACACAGCAGCACACCCTAATCAAAAGGTAGTTCATATATTCCCCGACTCTCCTTCTCCAGGGCATACCATTTCAATGTGATGCAGACAGCGCTACAATCTCTCATACTGCAAGGAGTACAATTTTTTGGAATAGCCAAAGAAATATATCAAAGCTGTGAACTCCACAAGCAACACACTGCATTAGCATGGCAATTTGTATCAGTACTAAACTAGGGGTCTCTGGACTCTTCTGAATTCTTACTGTGATTGTCAGGACTGGATATAAAACCCTACAGTAAAAATGAAGATTTGTGTAATTTATTCTAAGCATTTTGAAACAGATTTTCCTCCCTTTTCCTTCCAACTAGTGATTTTAATACTGATATAAATTTCTGGTTTATAGTCTTACAGAAAAGAAGACATCTTGAAATGATATGTGGACATCTTGATGAAGCTATGCAATGATAAAAATTACTTGGAGAATACGGAAGGATACACTTTTCATTGATAAAGTTGCTGCAGCTGGATCCTACAGTCCCATTCTGTTTAAAATTAGCATCTCACATACAAAATCACTTCAGATAAATGAAGATCATACCTCTACTATATACAACCTCAAAAGGCAGAAGAATCTCAGAGAGAAGTTGTTTTCAAGCTGGAGGCATAATGAGAGTCAGAGTTCAGCATAAAGCAAGGGGGGGAAGTAAGCTAAGTAAGGTCTGGGGAAAACATACCTGATGCTTCTTAGTAACTGCAAATGAGCAGTTAGTCATATCCTTTGCTTGAAGGCAAGAGGAACAGTGGAGAGTATTTTTCTATATGGAATAGGAGGGATATTTTATGGACAGATTCTTGCTTCTGTAGGAAGCTGCAGTTTCAGCAATCAGCATGCAAGCACTGCTCCCCAGAACTGCAAAACCACATCCTCCTCTTTCCCATACATGTACTTGGAGTAGTGCATATTCCTAAATACTTTTGTTTGTTTACTTGTTAGAAAAGGCAACTGTATCCTATGGTATGAGCTGGCTTGACAGCTTCCCCCGGTCCTTGATAACTGTTTGTTCTCTCTGGCAAGCTTCACTTGATCACAGATTATTGTTAAGGAAGCTTTGGCCTGCTTGTTAGGATCTCCTATATAATGCCATATATCGTCTCGTCTCTCATGGTGCAGTTTCTGTTTCTCTTAGCAACCCCTATTTAGATCAGAGAGGCAAAACGTGTCAGAACAAATCTTCACTATGTCTCTAAACTGCAAACAAAGTAAAGTAAAGACACTCCTGCTTATGCCACATTACTAAGTGCATATCTAAGGAATGACTAGAGCAGTGTCTGCAGAAGAAAGACCAACATCTGCTCATTTCTCACCATCCAAACAACTGCCAGCTCAATCTCTATATACAGGCTGAACCTTAAAAAAAGTTTTGTAAGTGAAACAATCTCTACAACACTATCTAATTCTGTTCTGTTATCCTCCTCCCTTCAGTACATGTGTAATTTGCAGAATGAAGTACAGGAATTCACCACCCACCTTCCTCCCTCGAAGCAGTGCAGCAAAAATATAAGCATTTCTTGTTATGCATCAGTTTAAGGGTATCTGGACACATTCCTTGTTTTCCACCTACTCTGTACCCTTCTGGAATGGGTTGCACTCCATTTATTACAGTAGTTCAAATACTTGGAGTTACTGCTAGGAAAGGATGCAGGTATCTGCCACTGTACTGATTAGGGCTCCATCCTGGTCATGGACTGATGTGAGTTCAACCTCCCTTTAGAAGATCCAAATAGAAGGGAACAGAAAGAGAATTTCCACTTCCTTGGTGTGTTCTTGAAAGAGGAGGTAAGGAAAAAATGCCATCATTGCAGAAGTAGCTCTCTGAGAGTCAGGACTGACTTCCACTCTGCATTTGAAATACAGACAGTAGCTCTTTGGGGTCCAGGAAATTAATCAGGGATGCAAATCCTGCATGGACAGAACCACATCTCTATAGGCCCATAGGAAGGCTTTAACTTCCTGGAAAGTGGCAGGATTTATAATACATGGAAATCTCGGTGCTGAGTCTTTGCTACCTTTCCTAGTTCCTTGGTCTGTGTGCTGTCATCTCTGACTGATTTTGGGAATGTATCCAAAAAGTACTTCAACAATTGCATAAGGAGGAACAACTAAACTCCACAGGTCTTGAAGCTAGGGACAAGGAGTCTAAGCACTTTTATAGACCTAGCTTTATGAGTCTCCTTAAAGCTTCCTCTAGTGTCACAGCAACAACAAAGAGCTCTGGAGATGAAGTTAAAACAGCCACTACAACGTTTTTAGTGAATTTATCTCCTGTTTAACATGTATGCAATTGAGCTTTTGACATTTACAGAAAGGGTTGTCTCAAGTTCTCTTTAGCTGTGTTGACTTCAGTCAGTTTAGAAATGGGTGCGCTGGAAGAACTCATGCATTCATTCAGCCATATAATACTAATACAATGTCTAAGTAGTTTGTCTTATTTGGATTAAAAAAAAAAAAGAGGCATTTAGCAAAAAATTGTTTATAATGAATTTAAAGGGTATCTCAATATCATAATTATGATTATTATCTTAACATTTGCAATAATCATGTTTGATTAATTCTGCATTTTCTAACAAAAAGAAATAAATATATTTTTATTAAATGTGTCAGTCATCCATGAAGTGATGGAACACTGAATTAACAAATCAAATACATTCACTTGTAGAAGGAGCCCATAGTTGCAATTCTGTTTGATTAGACTGGGGGGGGAAGAAAGGAGATTCTTATAAAGAATGGGGTGTATCTAAAATGCACAAGAATTTATCACTGAAAGGGATTGCCTCAGACAACCAAACAGTTGATACATAGATTAAGATAATCCACACAAGGGAAGTCTCTTCATATGCTGCAGGCTCTAAAACACTTTCCAGAACCAAAACTTAAATCTGTAATAAAATATTAAAGGCTATAGCTATAATTTTCCAAAAGAGTTTAAAAGTGAGAGAATCTGAAAGAACCAACGATGTCTTAAGATCCTGCAGCAGCTGGGATCTGTTAAATTAAAATCCTCGAAATTCTAGGAAGCATACCACATGTAAAGACCTATCACATGTGAAGCTCTACACTTCATTTTCTGATTTAAGTTAAAAAAAAATCAAACCAGGTACCCTTTACGATGATCTGCTTCTTCTTGTTATGGGAATTCCTTTATTCCCTTTGTCATCTACAAGTTTATAAATTGCTCTCCTCAAAGTAATGAATTAATACACTGAAAATGATTGGTCTTTCCTTCTAGACTTTGTTATTCCTGCACCCCATACAGATAGAGCAGTCTGTGCAGCAGTCATGGGCTTCACTTTGGGCTGCTCTGGAGACAAGGTCCAGGATCATCAGGTAAATCCTAGGAAGCCCCAGAGGTCACTTCCAACTTCAATCTTTCTGGAATTATCTGAACTCCTGAAAGCGTGCTTCACAGTAATAGTTGAGATTTCAGAATGCTGCTATAAAATCCATAGGTATGTTTAAACTGCCTTGAAAAATAATGTTTTTCTGGGTCTTGGAATTAGAATTGTGCTGTGAATTTTGAGGGACTTTTTTGGTAAAGATCTAAGCCATGAGATTTGGTAAAGGGAAATACCCAGTTGATGTGTCCTGTATTTCTAAAAGTTTTGATACAGGTTAGTAGCTCAAATTATTCTACTGATCTGCAACAAGGATGATTTTTGTTCACCATGATTTGGAGCTGTTTTCCAAACTATATAATTGTTTAGAAAGTAATTTTCATGTACTCCACTACTCTTGTGCTAGTCACTGGCATCAAACAAGCTCAGAATATGCCAATGGCAAACAAAAATTCTTAAGTAAGGGGTAGCAATAAGTAATGCCATTAAATTTACCAGGTCACAACTCTCAAAAAAGTATTCTCTCTCAGGGAAAAGACATTTTGTTCAATGGTTTAGGACACTTCTCACCTACAAATGAACCCCTACTCTGTAGCTGAATGTGCACACACCATTTCTTATACAGATGGACAAACCTAAAGTTCTATCTCTCTGCTTTCTCCCCATTTCCTGTCCTATAATCGTATGACTTTCTCATAATCTCACGGCCTCTAGATATTTATCAGAACTCAGAAACATGTTAAACCTAGTACTTAGTAGTGTTCAAACCCTCTAGAAGTCCCACTGTAACTTTGACAACTTCTCCCTATTTAATTTCCATTACATTGTCACAATTTTTGCAAAATAGAAAAAGAATTCACCATACAAACATAAACACCGTTTCCTGGCAAGCAGAAATGCCTAGATCCACTACATGCCCCACTCCCTCTTGGAGGTGAACAAACATCTCAAAACAAAAAAAAAAACTGTTTGCATAACGGCTTTCACACTCTCACAATGCAAAATCTGCACTTTGCACGTTGAGAGATATCCAGTAAGTCTCCAAGAAAGTTCCTTCTTTTCCAAAGGATATGAGAACTGCAAGGAAAGCTATAACCACAGAGCCTGAGTCACCCTTCAAATGGAAGATTAGCTTTGGACAGATGAGCTGATTCATGACACAGTGGAATGACTGCTAAGATCACGTGCAACAAAGAAGGCAGAAACTTGGGTGGGCAGTTGCAGGGGGAGGACTGCCCCTTTCATCAGCAGTCTGCAGTAAAAGTGGAGTAAATAAAATATGAAACTGCACTGGAAGCCTAACTGTATGCACATCAATCTGCCTGCTCCACACAAATGAACAAAAGAGTGGCCAGATGTCAACAGCTTAAATTCTTACTTCTCTGGGAGGCTGTCAGCCTGAGACATATGCTACAGAGTGATTCACACCACTGTTTCACTAAAGATCCCCAGTACAACACTGTAGCAAAGATAATCAGGGGACAAATGGCATTGCATTAATGACACAACAGATACATATTCAGGGGATGACTGTGAATATGTGAAAATTCCTTAGAAGAGTAGTGTTAATCCTCATCTTGGACCCTTTCTTCTTTTTCTATAGAGTGAATTATTAACATGAAAGGAAGGCAGAATTGTGACTGTGTGACACTACATCATATGCTCTCCTACATTTCTAGATTTGAAGTCCAAGAAGGTTGACTGTGATGTCTTTTCTTAAACCCTTTCCTTAGGGAAAAGATATTTCCAGCCCTGCAGAGATCCCACTTTTTACATCAGTAGTTCACAGCTTTGAAGTATATATCCAAGCTTGCTGAAAATTTGCTTTTGTTTTTCTTTTAAAACAGCAAAAGAAAAATAAGAAACCTCTGTGTTTAATATAGTATATATTTCAACAAATGCTTAAAGGATATTTCAGGTCGTATCAAGGCATCTCAAGCACCCTACACACATGAGAAGAATAGACTATGTCAATAACTATCCAGTAATGATGACAAAATTTACAACTTTTGCCTCACAAACTGGGCAGAAGTTACCTGTTTATTTTGCCCTGACTATAGCAGTCTATGTTAGGAAAAGACTGCTCTTTCCCCAAAAGCAGCTGAGCACAAGAAGGTGGGAGAAATTCCTGGATGGGACCAGGAAAGGAAAGATCTGGTAAAAAATTTCATTTCCTTTAGAGACAAACATGAACCAGTAAAAGGAATCTGAAAGGTGCTGTGGAAGGAATGAAATGATACAGAAAACAAGCAAAAATATGGATAGGGTACAGGAGGAAGACACATGTTGAAAAAGTAAGAGACAGTAAGAAAAGATAGTTTGAGAAAGTTCTACAGTTAAGCAATTACCATTGTAATGTCTCAGTTTTCCTTCTCTCATTCTTTTCTCTCCATGTATTTTCCCATATTTTTTCTTTTACTACCTCCTATCTCTCATATGCGTTATTTTTTGCCTCTCTTTTCTGCTTTTCTGCTCTCATAAACGAAGGTGCAGGGCTCCTTCTAGGATTAAATCACTGGGCTCTGCGCAGAGCTTCCAGCTTAAATATTGCTGTTATCTGGTAAATTTGATCCTTCCAAGATCATTCTTGAAGAAAAAGTACCATTTTTCTTGCTGCATTAATACATGTTCGCAACTGCAATGGAGAGTGCAAATCTCTGTTCTTCTGTCTTTTCTCAGAATCCAAGCCTGAGAAGTCAGTGTGTAATCACACCTTGGAAGTCTGCCCAGGGCAGTGGTGGAGTCACCACCCTGGAAGCATTCAAAAACCTTGTAGATGAGGCCCTTAGTGACATGGTTTAGTGGTGGCCTTGTCAGTCCTGGGGTAATGGTTGGACTTGATGATCTTATAGGTCTTTTCCAACCTAGCTGATTCTAAGATTATATAATGTATACCTACAGCCATCAAGCACTGGTCATTTTCTGGCTGAAATTTGACAGGTCACCAGACATTGTATTTCTTTTCCCTGCCTAATCTCTCCCAAACCCTCAGTAAATCTCTCACTCCATCTGCTTATCCATTGAATTGACTGCTAACTCAGATCCTAGTTCACAGACTCCAAAGAGAGAGAACAAAGATACAATAAGCAAACTTCATCAGGAACTGTAGTGATAGGACAAGAGGTAACAGGCTCAAACTTAAACAGGGGAAGTTAAGGTTAGGTATAAGGAAGAAGCTCGTTACTGTGTGGGTGGTGGGACACTGGAATGGTGTTCAAGGCCGGGTTGGACACAGCTTTGGGTGACATGGTTTACTGTGAGATATCCCTGTCCATGGCAGGGGGGCTGGAACTAGATGATCTTAAGGTCCTTTCCAACTCAAACCATTCTGTGATTCTAGATTAGTAAGATCTCTACCCTGCTTTCTCTACAGGTATAGACATATACTATGCTGAGAAAGCTTGTTTACTAGCTGCTTTTCTTTGGAACAATTTTATTTTTTTCAGTATTACATTTTTCTGGGATGAGAATTGGAATTTATAGGTGCTAAATGCTTTTAACATGGGTAAAAAGGACCCCGAGGACCTGCTGATTTTGAAGTAGATGTCGGTGCACAAAATGCAGCACAACCTCAAGAAATCCTGAGTGTTAATCATGTCAGCCAGAAAAAGTGTTATTTTGTCCACTTACAAGGGT
Source organism: Pezoporus flaviventris (assembly GCF_033815535.1). Lineage (NCBI taxonomy): Eukaryota > Metazoa > Chordata > Aves > Psittaciformes > Psittacidae > Pezoporus > Pezoporus flaviventris. Next base: position 63,179,905 of record NW_026892555.1, read on the forward strand.
TTTTCTCTTTAGTTTTTGTCACCAAGGTATTTTTAGGTTATTAAACTCAATAAAGATCATCAGAGTCACAAGAGAGAAAATTTTATCTTTTATTTTTTATACTGTTAATCTATTTCATTAGCTTACTGCACACTTCTCATTTCTTCTGTCTTTTTGAAATGCCACCTACACTGATAAAATTGCATTAGGAGTTCTCAATATTTCCAGGAAGAAGCAGAGAAATCACACAGAGAGATAACTATTAAGAAGTAGAGAAAAACAAAGAGTCACTTGAGACGATCAGAATTTAACTTGTTTTAAAAACAATCCCAGACAAGATACCCAGTGGGAGGGAAATACATATTTTTAAAAATCTAGAAATAGCATAAATATGCCACCAAATATGAGGCAAAAATGCAGTTTCACTGAGTTTTAGTGCGACAGGGAGCAAAAAGAAACTGAAGTCTGCCTAGAGGAAGTGTCCTATCAAAACAGGGAAGCCAGAATCCCTCTTGTACCAGTGAAATCAAGTGTCAACCTTCAGGCTGAAGCAAACCATGAACAAAAAAAATGTGCATAAATAAATAAGCAATGTGCAGAAAAGAGCAGTAAAATACTGAAGGCAAACTAGAATTACTAATTAATAAATATAGCATTATCTGAAAAACAGTAAATAATTATGCAATTTTCTGTTTCATGGTCATATTTTGAAGCCTTCACATCTTCTATAATACTGGTGACTCCCAACAATTTTGAGTTACTGACAGTTAAGTATGACTGTTTTCATGACTCTTCCCACTGAAACATTAAACACAACAGGAGTATTACTTGTTTTGTCTAAGTCAAACTACAATCCCAAACAGGTAGCACTAGACAGCAACAAAACTGGACATACTGGTTGCTGCATAATTTCCAACCAGCTGAAAGTTCATCAGGGAACTAGAAACAGGACATGGTCAGGACTTTTCCAAGAACTGTGTATGCGACAGCTATAATTCTTCAGGGATGACAAATATTAAAGCTAGCCTTGCTTTGAGCAGCAGGTTGGACCAGGCAACCTCCTGAGGTCTCTTCCGAACTAAATCATCCTATGATTACATACCATAGCAAATACTTAAAGCTGAAAATCATGAAAATATTTTGTAACCTCATTAACAAATCTTTGCCACAGAATTAACCTTTGAAACAGAATCTTCTCCCAGAGGATGAGAATAGAGCACGGCAAGACACAAAATATAGGACACAGGAGCACAATAGGCATGAATTTGTCCTCATTAAGTAACAGGATGTATATTATCCTTATACCAGGATGACTTATACAATTTAAAAAATAATCCAGTAGAAGAGACCATTGATTTCAGGTCACTTGAAAAGCCATAATCCTTGGGATTCTCCCAAGAAAGGAACCTTCAATATATCAGATATAGAGATACATAGGTATCAGTATCATATATATATACTGTCTCTGTGCTATAAGAACTGAAAGCATGCTGGCATAAACTTCTCCATTCTCTCTACACATATTTTGTCTTCCTCAGTTACGTGGAGAATAAGGAAGATATAACATTTTTTTTTTATAAGAAAGAGGTTTTTCCACCAAGTAAAAGGAAATGTGTGATTGTGATAACACAAAGTCTCTGCAGGAAGGGTTCCCAAGGGAAATGGCTAAAATAGAAGCAAGAAATTCTTTGATATTTTTGGCTCCAGAGATAAATTGGAATAAGAATGATAATCTAAGCAATTGAGGCAACTGTCACATTACAAAGCAAGGTAAACCAAAGAAACAGCTTTATGACTTTCAGAGGTAGACAGCTTGCAGACAAGTTAGGTGAGCTTTAATTATCAGCATATAAGATTCTAGTAAAAAATGCAGAGAGACAGGATACAGTGATCCAGCTAAAGAAAAAAAAGTGATCAGCCCCAGGAACAACAAAAGTTAGATGGCAGCTAAAGGATGCAATTGGAGTTCTTGTTGACTACACTCTATGGATATGAAGTTTTCTCGAAGAAAGCAGTATCTATGTGCACATGTGTTTAGGTGGAAGGACATCTGGAGGAAATTAAGACAGAGATCTGTCAAACTGATACAGTCTTTCTGTGTGGAACTTACACCCATGCCTTTAGTCCTGTATCTTCAGTCTCTGCCATGGACCTGCCCAGCTATCACTAGACCTGAACCTGACCTGTGAAATGATTTCCCTGCTTGGCCTTGGACCTGCCTCATTGCCATGGACTTACTTGCCTCACAATCTGCACCCTTGTCTGAGCCTGGCCTCGAACTCTGGGCCTGCTTTTCCCCCTTGCAGTGAAGCTGGGCCATCTGCCCAGCCATCACACGTGCCGCTCCACTGCTGGTGGCTCCCATCCCTGACTGCTCCTAGACAGACAATTATTTCCTCCAGTTTTTCCTGTGCTTTCACATGGAATGGATAAACTCTGCATGGAGCTGAAAAAGGAAGGATGGAGCTGTAATAATTTCAAAGGCCCAGGATTCAAAACACTCTATAAAAATCACCTGATTTCAAGGAAGTTTCAACTAGATCTTTCATTACCTGAAAGCTTTAATGAATCACACTAAATTGAGTTTGCAGTCTGACACAGAAGGTTGCTTACATTTCAAGAGAAATTGAAAGACTTTGAAATGAAGTGTATTACTCTAGCAAATCCTCGAAAGCTGCAGTTTTAACATTTCTTGTGACTCTGACAGACATGAAGTCCATCCTGTCCCAAAGGCAAACCGCAAATTCCTATGTTGCATTTGTTTAGTTTTATCTTAGCAAACCCTACATGATGTTCAACAACCTATCCAGTCTATTCCACTGTTTCCCACATTTAATCTTTTGCATAAACATGTTTCTAGATTACTAATTTTCTTATAGACATCTCTAATCTAATTCATTCTCAAAGATGACACTAGACCTGATATTCCAAAGTACATCTAATAAGCATTAATTATTGTTAACATTTATTCTGTGTATCTTAAGTGTCAATATTTCATTATATCAGGGGTGGTGAAATGAGACCCACTTTCTTTCTACTATCTACAGTAGGTCAAACAGCTTGAACTTCTTGACCCGTACAGTTTGTGGTTCATTGTATTGCTTCTCATATGTTTCTCTGGAGATGTGCTGCCTAGATAGACATGTTGCACTTTTTCACTTAGCATATTATTTATATTGAAACCTGTCTCTACTTTTCAAGATCATCCTCAAACCTAACCCTGTCCTCTGCAAAGTGCTTGAAGCTTTTCCCTGCTAGGTATCAACTGCAGATTTAATAAACATTTTCTCTATCCCAGTATCTAAAGAAAACCTCATCTTTCTAGAGAAAACCTCATGACAGCATCTCATCCTTCTTGTTCGACAGCAAACCCCTGATAACTATTCTTTGAAATTATAATTCCAAGACAAAGAAAGATAAAACATGTCATAGTTTTGGGTGACTTTTTCCTTCAGCATGTTTTAAAAACTAATATTCAACATATCTCATGTCAGTCAACCTTGGTGGCAGAAAGATTGGTTAGAGACTGCTCTTACAGAATCTTCTTCAATATTAAGTTTCCTTACTTTTCTTTAGGAATACCTTTAACATTTTTATAAGTCATAAAACTTCACACTTATCACCTATGCCATCTCTTTGAAACCTGTTATCTTGTCATAGAGGGAAATCAGATTGCTATACGTGATTTATTCTTGACAAATCAGTTTTGGCCACTGCTTAGCACCTTTTTGTCTTCTGGGTGATTCCAAATAGATTATCTGCCCAAATGTCTTTCCAGGAATTAAATTTATCTTGACTGGTCTATAATTCCCTTGGTCTTTATGTGTTTTTTGGAAAGACAGACACAAAGCTTTCTTCCTTCCCCCTGCAATTCACCTTCTTTTTGTCCTTTAATTCTCAAAGCTCATAAGGGAAGGCTCCAAGATTTCTTAAGTATGTTATAACAAACTAATTCTGCCAGATGATTTGAAAATATCTTGCTCATCTAAGCAATTGGCAACCTGTTCTTATCCCTCTTCACTAGTTTAATTATGCCAGTCTTCAGAACTCAGCCATCTTTTTTAATGAATGCTAAGAAAAACAAAACAAAACCCACCAACAAACAAACAAACAAAAAAAAACCTAAAAACCAAAACATACAACCGAGAAACTGGTAGGCTTCTACTAGTTAGTCCATTAATGGATAGAGAAGCAAAACTCTTTCCCTTGTCTTGCTCCATTTAATTACTTCTAGGATCTTTAAGTATTCCATTGTTAAAAACATGCTTAAAGCATTTGGCCCATACATTATTGTCATTTCTATGATCAAAATGTTGCTCAGGGTCAAACTCAGAATATTTGGAGGGTACATGGTATTTGGTCTTATCAATTCTGGGGGCTTCAGTCATTTCTCTCTCAGTAAACTCCTCCAATATTTTCAGCCATAGACTTACCAGAATTTGTTCCTCAGTGTTCAGACTGATGCTTACAATATATCAGAGAGCAAAAGGAACACGATGAAATTAAACTCATTCTCTCTTTTAAGTGAACTAATGTCAGGATACAAGACTCCTTCAAAATCATACACTTTGGCAAGTCACAGAGCATAAAGAAAACTTTGCTACCAAAAAAAACATGATTATTTTGCACTTAAGTGCAATAATCTTGAGTGTTGGAAAACAGACAAGGAAAAGCATGGGTAATTTTTATTACAGACAGTCAAATATTCCCCAGAAGGGAATTAAGTGTATTCAGAACAGTGAATGTGAATGAGTAAGACAAAGCCAAACACCACTGAAACAGTGTGTCTGTTTCTTTTTACTTAATTGCCATCAACAAAGAAACTAGTTCCTTGGAAGTCTGATATTAGTAGCTCTCTTTGTATAGTGGAAATTATGCAAATCTTACCTCAGAGAACCTTTGTACATCCTGAGTTAAAGTTCCTACTCTCTTCCACTGATAATATTTGAGTAACTTCAAGATTGCTGGATTCACTGCATTATCAGATGGCACTGTCCGGAAGAAATAAGGATATTTTTTCTTATCAGCCAACTCTGGGGTTGTTGCTGCAAATGAGAGCTGAAAAAATGAAACAACAAAAAAATTAAAGTCACCATAAATCATCTAGCAGCCAGAAGAAAAACTTTGTTCTTCTCAGTGCAACAAGACACAATCCACATATTACAGTCATGTAGAGAATTTTCATCATCATACAGTTTGGGAGTGCTACCCGCACCATTTACTCATTTACTTTTAATGGGATTTTTGAACTATCTTAACCCTATAAAACACCTGCTACAAAATAAACCAGGGGATCTTCAAAGTCAGGGTGTAAAATCCTCTGTTTGAGATCAAGCATCTTAGAGCACAAAGCAAGAAGCTCTAAGGGAATAAAACTCTATGATGACCTTAACAGCTTCCTTCTACGTTCTCTTCATAAAAGTTGAGAATAGCTGTAAGGGGATATTCTCAAACTCTTATATATCTATCTTTAAATTAGAGGATGAACCTCTAGTAGTACTTTTTCCTATCTTCAGGTAATAAAACTGCTCCAGGCAGCAGAAAAAGAGAAAACAATTATGGCAGCCAAGGCTGCAGCTGAGAATTTTATCTGGCTTCCAGTTTCCTCCACTGAAGCAGGCCCCTGTGAACTGTGTCATCAAAGGGGACTCAGTGGCTAATTCTACATGTCTGAAAACACCAGAATTTCTACATGGTTTGAGAATGCTTATAATTAAAGAAAACTCTCTCAACACACGCATACAAGCACAAAACCAAACTGAAAACTTCACTGAATTCTTCTGCTCAAGTTAAAGGCAGTATATCTTTGTCAATGTTTTTCAGGCAGTGTCAGGAAGAGAATGACTGCATATTCACTTTTTGAAAATACTCTCGTTCCAAAGACACTTGTGGTTGTTCCATCCAGTATTTTTAGGTTACTAGGAATGTGTTTCTCAAGTGTTTTTTTTTCAGCTCTGGATAGCAGTTAAAGGGTTTCTTTTAAGTACTGATTTAATGCAAATTGGTGTGACTGTCCACAAATAATATCCCTAATACAGTTATATTAAGTCTGTCCAACTCAATAGAGAGTCAGAAATGCAGGCAAATTCAAGACTATATAAGTACATACAAGCACAGTATTAGCATATACACTATACACATTTTCTTCAATCAACCATTCAGTATATTTGGGACAAATACTCTTTTTTAAGATTCCAAATAGACAAATTTAACCTGAAATAACAGTTCTAACCTTTTCTTCATGTTATAAAGTATAGATTCAGCCTGGCAGAGACAGGACTGTTTGACAGTTTGCCCAGAGAAGTTCTGGCTGCCCCATCCCTGAAGTGCTCAAGGGCAGCTGGATGGGATTTTTAGCAACCTGGTCTACTAGGAGGTCTCTCTGGAGTGCCAGGGTGTTGGAACTAGGTGATCTTTAAGGTCCCTTCAGACCCAAGCCATTCTATGATTTTATGATTTTAGACTCACAAAGAACATATTGCATTGTTATAATCACCTGAATATAATTTCCTAACTAAAAGCCCTGTTATCCAAACAACTTAAAGTGTGCCTAGCTGGACAGTTTATACTATACTATTGAAAAAGAGATTCTTTCTGTTCACCAATCAACAGCTAGAGAACATTGTTTTTAAGACATTCTACTGCTATGTAATTCCAAGGTAAAGCACTTTTAGTACAGCAACTGTTCTTTTATTAGATTTTATGAAAGAAAAAAAGAAAAGTGCAATATGAGGTACTGTAATACCGTCATCTTGATTTTCCAAAACCATATTGGTTGGCTCACTTAGAGTTTTATGACATTTAGTATTCAGTAATGAGTTTGCAAAGAGCCAATTTCAAGAGAAAAAGAATGAAGGTCTGCCAGGTAGACCTAGCCAGCTTTTCTGTCTAGCCTTGTAACGCTGAACTCCATGTACCCATTGCACAATGAAATGGGACATAAGGAACTCTATCTCTAATAAAGAGGACTTTAAAAATCCACCATGAAGAGGAATGTCTCTCAGCAGCCTGGTGACTGCAAAGGACTTGCTTTTCAAGTTGTTATGGTTTTGGACCAACTGTAATTTGATTCTTAAGAAAAAGAAGTAAGGAGCGATGCTGAAATAACAATAGCGACAAGCAACATCATCAAGGTTCACCGAACTCAGGTTTACAGACTGAACAGTAATTTTTTCTTATCAGAAGTACAAAAAGCCTTAGTAATGAGGAGCACCTCTGTATCTGTGAGCTAGCTTTAGGATGAAGATCTGTGATATAAGCAAGGCAATTCAGATCCATCCTTTGACGTTTTAGTGGCTTTAAGTACCTAAATTAGTATTTTAATTCCCCAAATTTCCTTGGGAAACAGTGAAGCAAAACCTTACCTCTTCTCATTGATTAAAGAAAGATGAAGAAGACTCATAACTTAGATTTCTGAGCCATGTAAAGTGAAATGAGATGAGATGAAACCAGATTTATGCGTAATACTAATGACACCCGAATTACAAAAGAACATTATTTTCTTTTTCAAGGAAGGTTTTATTAAAATATAAAAAGGGAAACATTCATCCTCAAGCAATTCTTGGAATGTAGGTTAGGTTCAGAGGCCTTTCTTTCAAATATCACATATACCATGGTTGGTCTCATTCTGCATCACTTTGCCATATTAAACTATTAATAAGAAACTCAAGAGAGATGGACAGATAACCTAAAATAGTTATGTCAGTCCTTGGGTTTTATTTTTGTTTTGTTTTTTTTTTTTCTCCTTCTTTCGCACAGAAGTTAAGTCATTGAAAATATTGAACTTTTCACAAAATTGTCCCTATGAGAGTTTGGAGACATGCAATGAACTTAAGTAAAAAGTCATCAGCACTCAGTATTCTGCTTTGAGAAGAAGAAAGATGGAAAAGGACAAAACTCATTATATTTCTTGAAATGGTAATGAAAGACAAAAAAAAAAGTTGTTTTTTTTTTAAATTGACATAAAATAGAGGACACAGTGGACATATACCAGGTAATATATCATAATTGTGTGTGTGCTGTTTGTGTATATGCATATGCATAAGCAAACTGGCTTCCTACGTGTGTGTACACATATCTATTGAAAAAAGAAAATCTATAATATACATATTAGAGATATCTATCAGTTTGAATACTGTCAGAAAAACTGAAGCTTTTTCTCAGGTTACCCCTGAGAAATCTCTCTTTAGAACATCTGCTTACAGCTGGATACAATTTGTATATGCTATGACTCACATGAAGATTTTGGAGATTAAACAGTTTAAAACATTTAAATAGAAAATAAGTTTTACCTTTTCAAGTAAGCATATTAACTGTAGTACAAAATGAGAAACAAATAGACAAGGTATTGAAAAATGAATGTTTATTTCTTCATAAAAGGTATAATTTAGGGAAAGTTCTGTTGCCTTAATATCACTATTGTCTGTTCAAATTCTGAAATGAAATACAAAGTATTTTAACAGCAAAAATGCACTGTTTATGACTTTTTAAATTATTCTTATTACTTTTGTGATCACTATATAAGTGGATTATAGTTAGCAGAATTTCATCAGAATGCATTTTGTCTGCACATATTAAAGAAAAACAAGAATGTTAATGCATAGAGTCAATATAAAAGGAATCAGTGCAAAAGACTTTTGAGTACTTCACCTGAAGTTAATTTACTTATGCAATGTTTAGCTTACCGTGACGTTCTCCCTGTAATATACTACACAGACCATGCAGGAGCAAAATCACAGCTAACTAGAGAGGTCCATAAAGCCCACTGAAGTCAGTGCCAGAATTTCCACTAACTTAGAATCCAGATTTCAAGCCTGTTATCTGAGTACCTGGAAATCAGATCTAGCTAATGAGATTTAACTACACTCATATAATTTTAACTCTCTAAGTCATTGTGGTATTTTGCAGTATGTCTAGACTCAGATCTGTAGTCTTGCAGATTCTTCTGTTTGAAAGATAAATAGATGGCTGGCTCAAAAGTGAGCTGAACTGTTGTGCTTCATTTCTAGAAAAAGAGAAGCAGAGCAGAAACACAGCTAATGGCTTTATCCTACTCTGTGAATAGAAAGGAAGCAATTAATAACAGTTCTGGAACGGGTCCAAAGAAAAATAATTCAGGAAATGATGTGACTTAGAAAACAACAAAAGATTAAAAGTGATGGGGAAAGGAAACAATAACATTGTGTGTATAGAAGAATGCTTTATGGTAAAGAATTATGAAGTCATAAAATGTAGGATATTTTTTGTACTAAAAAAAAAAAATGAAATTATCCAAAATTGAAAAAGACAATGAGACAGATTTAACTTAAGAAAAAAAAACCAACAAAAAAAAAAACACCCCACAACAAAAACCAAATGCAAACAACCAACCAAACATTATTCCACAGAAGTCAAGGAAATTTCTTTAGCTTCAAGCTGAGAGTGAAAGTAGAATTTGATAATAGAGAGGACAGCAGGGAGACAATATGATAAAACTATTATGAGAAATGCTTCAGCCTATTATGACAGATGGCTAGGCTAAGGAATTTGAACTGGTGGACTTTGCTGAAAAGCTGAAAAATATACAGAAGGATTTTATTAATGTGTTGGGGTTTGGATTTTTGTTTGTTTGTTTTTTTGCCATGTACATGCTTGGATCCATCAAATTTTCTTCAGAAAGATGATGCTTTCTGAAAAAGGAAAATATCAATTTTGCTGTAAATCCATAGTTTCATGGAAGGGACAGTAGATAAAGTGAGATGGAAAAAATATAAGTATGTTAAAGTGTAGAAAAGAACAATTTTGCAGAAGGGGAGTAAAAGCTCTATAACCCTGTGTTAAGCTGAAATGAGGTGTGGTAGATTAAATCAAGGACATCAATCTAAAGTGCTTTCAAGTTAAAGCAAGAACATTCCTATTTGAGGAAGTAACAGTGAAAGAAAGACATAGAAGCAGGAAGGGTTAGGTGATTAGAAAATGGGATGCAACACTAATGAAATCAGAGAGAAATGAGGAGCTCTGAAAGAGAGGATGGGCATTTAGAAAGCTGAAACAAAATTAGAAAAGGATGCAACATTATATAGAGAGTGTATCTATGACCTGTAGAAGTCCAACCAGTTGGAAGCTGGAGGGCTGAAGGCACACTGCTGCCCCAAGAACTGCAGAGGGAAGGGAAACCACCAGAAACGGCAGACAGTCTCTGGTATTTGGTTGTTTTATTATCTGTAGGAAGCATTTATGTTTAAGTTTTCACACTGTGATGGTGTACAGAAGACTGAAAATATAAGCAAGCCTATCTATCCCTGGGATAAACAGTCACTCTCATCTAAGGCAACAGGTCTGCTCAGGAGCCACATTTATCTAAGACGGTATTAGCTAACGGAAATCAGTAACAGAAACCCTTAGCAAACCTGTAGGTCTGTAGAACCAGTAGGGCAGGAAACCGCACCCCCCTCATAAAGCAGAGTGGCCCTTAGAGCAGGCTAGAGGATCAGAAACACCTCTCTCCCACAGCAAACTCCCCAGGAGCTCAAAGGAGGAGCCTGACATCTGGCAGAAGGTCCTAGAGCATCTGGATATGTCAATCCCACACTGAGAATGAGGTGTTACTCTCCCCACTTGTTTCTCTCTCCAAAGGAGAAGGCTGTGGAAAAAAAAAGGTACACTCTGCACTTGTGGAGTGCTATACGCTGGGGGGGGGGGGGGGTTGGTGGTACGTGGGGAGAAGCACCTTAGGTAACAGGGTAATCTCCCTTCATTAAAATGTCATCTGCTGTGACAACTGTTTCATGTTTGCAGGTAGAGAAAATTATATTATTGAGCACCAGAGGGATTAGCTTAATTTTCCTAGGCTTCTGCACTGTGGCTTGTACAAGTATTTTAATAATGATCCCTAGAAATTCAAACCAGCCCCTAGTTGTTGCAAAAGTAGTCTTGATGGAGAACTTCTTATATATGGCAGATATCACCTGTATTTCCTGTACCTTTTCTAGAAAGCTAGATTCTGCTGATAAATCAGCGCTGCTAAACAGGATATACACTCCTGATTCAACTGGTGATATGAACTATTATCATTGTAACTAAGATTTCATGCCATGTATGTTTAGATACAAAGCAATATATTCTGTGAAAAATTAAAATGTAAATAATTTATTCCAAAATGGAGGCAGAATGTCATAAAGCTCCACTGAAAATACTCTTACAATAGCATAGGATTGCACCCATAGAAACTTGCCATAGGAAAATAACAAGGACAAAACTCAGGAAGATGATAATTTGCAGCAATGTGTGCTTTTGACACTATACACCATTCCTTTGTGTGCCTTGCCAGTTCTAGTGCTTTGACAAGCCTGTGCCAACAATAATAATACTCGAGAGTGGGCATGTGATGACTTGATGGTCCCAGGAGCTACAAGGACCAGAATGGAAAATAATGAATAATGAAGACTTAAAAAGATTTGCCTGCTGCAACTCTTGAGACAGCACTAGATGATGTCGCATATGAGTTAAACAATATACTCTTAACTCAAAGATCATAGCATAACAGTTAAATTGTATTTTCAATTGAATAGTTACTGATGTTTTGTAATAAATATTAAAAGACACAAAATATAAAAACCTAAGTTAAACGTTAATTCACTACTTAAAGATTAACAGCAACCTTAGTATAGAAGCCAACTTGCCCAGGTGTGAAGAACTACCACTGACCTTGATCTTACTACTAGTCAAGTTATGAATAAATTTTAATACAATAACAGTACTTGGAATAAGGAAATAGCGACATATAATCCAGAAGAATATTAAAGAGAACCTTAAGAAATACATGATAGTATGTGAAGTATGAAAGTGATATATTACACTGCTCCTTCCCATCCCAACGGACAAAATGTATCGTCTACATTTGATGAATGATTTAGAGAAAAAGTACGTGGAAATAATATTGCAAAGATGGTCAAAAACACCTATGTTTTTGGAAGATATTTCAACACAAGAAGCTAAATGCAACAATTTCATTGACAGAAGTCCTTCATAGATCTTCAAAGAGGCTGAAAACAACACAGTAGTAAAGATCAAGAAATGAAGATATGTTTCTTGAGAATCTGCTCACACAGCTGCTGGTGTTAAGTGTCTGTATATACACAGTAAATTAGCTGGTTTTGAACCAGACCTACGAATCAAAGTGGCAAGCTGTACTCTGATCCTGACCCCTAAATAGAACAGGTAACACACTAACATTAATTGAACAAAAAAAGAAGAAGGACTAAAGAAGAAAACACTAACAAGAAATTATACTCTTCCAGCAGTAGTAAATCAGGTACATTTTTATCTGTCATAAACACTCTTAAATATTTACTTGAATGAAAGCTCTGGAGACTCCACCATACTTACATTCAGAAGACTTTACAGGATTGGACAAACTTCAGTGCTATAACAAATACAACTAATGATCATTGAAAAAATATTCTGTTAACTCTGTATGGGCTTTCATTATGACATTTGCAAGAGCAAAATGGAAGTCTAGGAGAATATATATGATGACTTACTAGCTGGCGCATGGGCAGTATGCCTCAACCAAATGGGAACCATAAAAATACGCACTGTATTAAGCGCACTGGACAAGAATTGATCTTGAGAACGAACATCCCTTTCATCACCCATAACACATTACCCATCTGATTAGAGCTACTGTTCCTTTTAAAAATCAGATGTTTTGCCAAATACTCCTGCCCAGTATCATCTGCCGTTACCTTCATTAATTCTGTGTCTGAAATTGCTTCCACTGACTGCCTTTTGGCACCTGGGAGTTTCCAGAAAAAGCACTTCCAGCTGGTCTCAAGGTTGGAAGGCACCCGCCTCCACACTGATGGCATTCCAGTGAATTAATCCAATCACAATAAGACTGATATTCAGCTGCATGCTGCTCTAGAGACATTTCAGGAAGCAATTCTGGCTACTGAATGAATCAATATTTTTGGGGATGGAAAATGGTTTAGATAAAATAAAATCCATATGAGGAGTACTTCAGCTAAAAAATGTGTGCCTATAGGAAAGGAACATCCAGCCCTGTTTGCTTCCTGCTTGAGTAGCCTGACCTACTCCCAGCATGACTCAGTAGGGACTACAGATGCCTGAATGCAAGAAGTAAAAACCAAGCGAGAGTTTGGTCTTTTGGTGGTAAAACACTCTACTCTGATAAAGTCTGTGGGCAATGTTAAAGAGTAGTGATTGAATTGTTCATCAGTTGAGGGCTTTTTATTGTCTTCAAGCAATGGAGAAGATACATACTAGCTAAAAATTGTAGCAGATGTGCTGAGAAAAAAAAATGAAGACAATTATCTAGATATTAGTATTACTGCTTCACCTGCCTCTTGGGCTGAAAGATTAAAACATCCACCCATCTGTTCATACCAGCCAGAGCCTACATTTAAGAACTTCTTAGGGAAAAAAAAAAAAGTTTAATGAATTCCTAGAACAACTTTTCAGGTGAAAAGAAAATAAAACAGTTATTAGTGTTCAGAGAAGAACAAACTTATAGATGAAATCCAAGCCATGGGATTCACTGTAAGGTCTAATAAATACTGCCTAAAAAACTTAATGCATTCAACTTACTCCCGAGATGTGCCAAGGAAGTATATCATGAAGTTATGGAGGGTGTCCTTCAGTTCAGTGCAACCAGTAGTTGATAGAGACTACAACTTATTGTTTCTGTAGGTAGCCAGCTGAACAGGAGGTAAAATGATCTCATACAGATTACCCCATCCGCAAGTAAAAGTTCAGCATTCAGTTTAACTTGATTCTTTCAGTATTAATGGAAAATAAACAACTGCTATCTCCTTTTCAATGCTTTATTTCTTCTGACCACACATTTAGAAAAGGTCTATCACAGTCTGATGCAGACCTTTAAAAAAAAAAGAGTACTTAGGGAATAACCGTGGCAATTGTTAAATTCTTTTTCACTCTCCAGAAAATATTTTCAGATCCATGTTGGGCACAAATCATTTACACCTAACACACATGTCCTGCTTACTGCTAGACCAGAATATTGAAATGAAATGGCAGATCTACAGAAGCTGCTGAAAAATTTGTTTTCATTTCCAAACTGAATAAAAGACAAAACCTTTTGAGCATTTTCATAATAAAACTGCACTGCAAAAGAGGGCTGTATATCATTGTCTGTCACACTCAGTTGCTTAGCATTTGGCTACTGGCCTGGATCAGACCAGAATTCAGCTTCAAATCCCAGCTCTGCTTCAGTCACGGCACTGTTGATCAACCTAAATCAAGCAGAATCTCCTACACTCTTAACCTCTTCCTACATAGCCTCCTAGTCTCTTGCCTATAACAGATCATCCTCAAAATCTAGTGAAAAATGACAACTTCGTAAAACATTTCACCTTTGATAAAATCTTTCCAGACCTATTCACAACAGAATGTTCCTGGCTGGCTGCCCAAAACTATTATCATTCTATAAGTATTGTTTGTCAGACTTCATCCAGCTAACATGTTAAATCTACAGCTGTTCTGTCTACATTTGGATTTGAAATATCTATTTTACTATTTTCCTCCCTTTTAAGTGATGAAAAGGAGGATAAAACTTCCCCAATACAAAGATACCTTAATTGTGCAATATGGGGGTGTCTTGTTCTTGTGAGCAAATGAGCCCTATACTCTAATGGAAATGGGCAGAATGACCATTGGTGAGATTTAAGATAAGAATTCCCCAGTTCTTTGTTGAGTGTAGACCCTAATAATGTACATTCCCAATAGTCCCAATTCTGTCCTATCTTTCATTTCTTTTATTGGAAATATAACATCTAAAGAAATAAAGGACACCATGCTCACTCACGGTTTACTGAAATGCTTCGAGAAATAATTTTCCACAGCCCTAAGTCATGAATTAGTGGTTGGTTTATTTCTTCATTCTCAGGTTTCAAATCTAAGCAAGAAATCCTGGAATTTCTAAACTGAAACAGGTGACATGCTCACTATGCAATGTAGTGATATATAAATAAGCTGTTTACATGGAGCAGCACAGCAGAGAGATGCCTTATCGGGCCCTGAGAACAATACCCCAGCACTAATTCTGCACTTTGCCTGGCCTAATTTACTTTTTCTTTCAGCTCTATAACTTTTCTGATATCTCAGCACCGCATGCTGCAGTCATGCTCCATCAGAAGTGTTTAAAGTAGTCCGACATCAGTCACCTGGAACTGTACCTTCTCTAATAATGGATAAAGGGAGGTTATGCTATAGAAATCAAGGGCTTGCTGAAGGGCTGATAGTGAAACAAAAAGAATCATGTAACTTTCTTTGCCGACAGACGTTGCCAGCAAAATACTGCTTGCCCAGCAGCAAGGACAACTTGAGTTACATTGCCACATTACAACCTTCAGGAAAAATGCCAATCATAATTATGACTATAATATATTTGACATTAAAATGTCAAATATGTTGGTGATCCTCCTCTAAGAAAAAAACAAGATCACACATACTTTATGGTTTTCTTAATCTGCAGTCAATACAGATTTTAACAAGATGCTTTAGATAGAAAAATATGCGTACAAAGCTTTTCAGTAATGCATGCAACTCAAAATGTTCATGCAGATATATTCAGACAACCTAAGTCACAAAACTATTTGTCAACTTAGAGCTGTATTCTGTGGTTTCTAATTTATAAGTGGTTGTAAAAAAGTCTTATGAGGTGTTTTAATCTACTTTTATAAAACAAAAAATGGCAAACAGTCTTGGTCTGAGTACAGTTACAAAACAAAAATCCCTTCCTGAATGTCACTGAGGAAGTAGAAGAAAGTGTGAGTGCTTCCTTACAGCACCAGTGCCTCCAGGACATCAGCTAGTTGTTGCCTGAATAACCCTCAATGTGTTTTTGTCAATACCTATGCCTTGCAGGTCACTTCAGCAGTTACTATTAATTTAATAAACGTTTCTTTATGTCTGCATTTGATTTTAAGTACAGTACTTGCCCCTGGTCTTAGAATGCATGCTGGGTAGAAAGCATTAACATTATCTACACCATTTAAGATTACGCACAATTCAATTAGATCTCTCAACCATTTCTCCTTAGTTGCTGTCATCGTCCTAGTTCCTGCAGGCTGGTAACCGAATGTTTTCTCTAGACCTTATCTTTTTTGTCACTTGTTCCATAAAACTCTTAATTACAATCCCATCTATTCCTGAAAAAAGTCCTTATCAATCTACTTTTCTTCTACTATTTTCCATAACTTACACCAATCCAGGTGAGATAAAAACAGAATTAAATTATTCCACATGCATATATAGTAATTAAGGCAATGTAGCCTTAATTTTTCACATACAAAGAATATCTTTGTGCTTGATCTTTATAATGGAGCCAGGAAAGTGCTTAAGAATATACTTTCATTTTTAATATTTCAAGAGTTATATTGATTTGAGAAAAGGAACTCATATATGAAACTTCATACATGCATTAGAGTTTGGTAGTGCTTATTAGTTTTGGGAGGCTAGTTTAAATATCATCTTTCCTAATTAAATCTCATGTAGTTCATTATTTATTACTCACTTCTCATGTGCAGTGATTAAGCTGTAATTTTTAAAGTCACTTGCCTTTCCTCAATACTCTCATATGCAATCCAGTGGTTTCTGAATCGCCATTTATTTTTATACATTTCTGACCAAATTGTTGTCACACTTGTGCTTTTTTTTCCTTTTGGCTTTTTTTTTTTGTGTTTTATTGGATTTTTCTTTGGTTTGTTGTTTTTCTGTTGTTTTTTGTTCAGGTTTTTTTGTTGTCACTGGGTTTTTTTTGTTATTGTTTAACCACACACATATCTTCTGGCTTTGTTTACTTGGCTTTAACAGGTTACTGACATTGGCTTCCATTATTTTGGGCACTTCTGTTGTATTGGCTGAGGAGTCTTTTTCAGCTACTCTTGGACACATTCCTGACAAACGTGAACAAGTCTACTATTTTTACTCCCTCTGTGGGACAAACTCATGATGGGACAAAGAGCAGGGTGAATGGAAAGCATCTTTGACAAAGGTGACCAGTGTGATTCCACATCAGAAAATATAAACTGTTAGTATTTAGCTAAGGATTTCAGAAATCACATTAGTGATCTGGATGGCTTTTCCTCATTATATTGTACTCTGTGCCAATAAACTTTCAGTATAAATTTTGAAGTACCTCCCACAGTTAAAATAATGTTAGCTTTAAGAATACATATCAAGACATGTACTAATAACCTATATTAATGCACTGTGCATCTGGGTGATAAAGAAAGTAAGATTAATTATATTCATTGCCTTTTTTACAAGCAGGTTACTCAGAAATTCTCTGAAGTAGAACAGTTAAGTTTGCTAATGATCAGGATACTTTTAATCCCCCCCCCCCCTTAAACTTACCTACTGAAAAGAACTATGCCCTTGAGAACTGAGATGCCTGGTGTATTTGATTATTTATACGGTAAGAAAAGATAACAAACCACAAGTAAGAGACCACCTCTCTGACTGAGCAGTAGAAAAAAAAGCTATTTTCCTAACATGTGTATGATATCTTTGCAGGAAGTTCACAAAGTCCTAGAAATTATTAAGCATTCTTTCTTTTTCTTTTTATTTTTTTTTCTTAATATGGTTATCAGATTCATCCAGTTTACTATCAATAAGATACTGGAATTTCCAGCTATTGTTTCTGCCATAGCAGTAGTTTATTTATACCCCAGCTACCTGGACTCCTGATTTTCAACTCGTACAGAGATTCAGATTACTCTGAGCAGAGTACTCCCAGAGTACAGATAAAGAGTGATCAGAAGGTGGCCAGCTTGAATTCAGCCTCTTGACCCATGCCAAAACAAGGCTCTGAAGATAAAAAGCAGGGAGGAAATCCTGGCAGGAAATAAGCAACACTGCAAGAACTGAATAAGAGACTGCGAGATAGATGGAAAAACAGCATGACAGAACAAAAGAGGTGCTGTTCAGTGCACTGAAAAAGGAAGACACACAGTAGGAAAAAAAGAGATGAATAGACCAAAAAGAAACACAGAGACACCGTGTATGGATGCAGTGAACACAAGCAATCTTGGCCTTTCTTATAGAATTATACAATAGTTAGGGTTGGAAAGAACCTTAAGATCATCAAGTTCCAGTGCTCCTGCCATGGGCAGGGACACCTCACACTAAACCATGTCACCCAAGGCTCTCTCCAACCTGGCCTTGAACACCGAGAGCAGAACAGAGGGGCAGGATCACTTCCTTCGACCTGCTGGTCACGCTCCTCTTGATGCAGCACAGGATACGGTTGGCTTTCTGGGCTGCGAGTGCACACTGCTGGTTCATGTTCATTTTCTCATCAACCAACACCTCCAAGTCCTTCTCCACAGGGCTGCTCTGAATCTCTTCTCTGCCCAACCTGTAGCTGTGCCTGGGATTGCTCCAACCCTTGTGTAGGACCTTGCACTTGGCACGGTTAAACTTCATGAGGTTGGCATCAGCCCATCTCACAAGTGTGTCAAGGTCTCTCTGGATGGCATTCCTTCCCTCCAGCGTATCAACCGAACCACACAGCTTGGTGTCATCGGCAAATTTGCTGAGGGCGCACTCAATCCCACTGTCCATGTCACCGACAAAGATGTTGAACAAGACCAGTCCCAACACCAATCCCTGAGGGACACGACTCATTACTGGTCTCCAGCTAAATATTAGCCATTGACCACAATTCTTTGCTTGTGGCCATCCATCCACTTCTTTATCCACCGAGTGGTCCATCCATCAAATCGACATCTCTCCAATTTAGAGACAAGGATGTTGTGCGGGACAGCGTCAAGTGCTTTGCACAAGTCCAGGTAGATGACATCAACTGCTCTACCCCTGTCCATCAGTTCTGTAGCTCCATCATAGAAGGCCACCAAATTGGTCAGGCAGGCAGGATTTCCCCTTAGTGAAGCCATGCTGGCTGTCACCAAGCACCTTGTTGATTCTCATGTGCCTTAGCCTGCCTTCCAGGAGAATCTGCTCCAAGATTTTGCCAGGCACAGAGGTGAGACTGCCTGGTCTGTAATTCCCCGGGTCATCCATTTCCCCCTTCTTGAAAATGGGGGTTATATTTCCCTTTTTCCAGTCATTGGGAACTTCACCTGACTGCTGTTTTTTCAAATATGATGGACAGTGGCTTAGTAACTTCATTTGCCAGCTCCTTCAAGACCCGCTGATGGATTTCATTAGGTCCCATGGACCTGTGCATGTTCAGGTTCTTAAGACGGTCTTGAACTAGATCCTCTCCCACAGTGGGCCTGAAGTCTTCATTCTCACAGCCTTCAAAGATTTGGGTGGTGTAGCCAGAAAATTTATTTACTTATATTAAAATATACATTTATTAAAATTTATTTATAATCTGCTCAAAACCTGGCTTTGCGAGTACTTGGGCTGATAAATGCAAACACGGGTATCTAACCAGCTGCATGATTACATATCCACATGGTCAATGAAGGAATTTCAGATGTCTACAGCTGCTGAAAAGACCTGGTCACTTGGACCTCAGAGAACAGTAAGCGAAGGACAGCAAATGCTTTCCAAGACAAGATTTTCTTAAGTTTACATGAGGAATTTTACCTCCCAGTATATTAACGGCAGTGTAAAGATTCAAGTTGGACGTGGTTTATATTGGTACATCATAACTTGTATTGACTTGCCTGGAATAAACCTTAAGGTGAAATGAATCACTCCCTAGAAGCATCTGCTTCACACTACTGTAGGCACTAATGGGAGACTATTGTGAGAGTATCAGATGCAGCCACCTACACCACACTTGGCTGAATAAACTCCAGAAAAATCATCAGATCTATACAGATATTAAAGTATGTGAAATACTGAGGGACCTAGAAAGCACCTACACCTGGATTCAGAGCAATGCCAAGCACACCTACAGGCTGGGCAGAGAAGAGATTCAGAGCAGCCCTGTGGAGAAGGACTTGGAGGTGTTGGTTGATGAGAAAATGAACATGAGCTGGCTTCAGTGTATGCTCACATCCCAGAAAGCCAACTGTATCCTGGGCTGCATCAAAAGGAGCATGACCAGCAGGTCGAAGGAGGTGATCCTGCCACTCTGCTCTTGTGAGACCTCACTTGGAGCATTGCATACAGTTTTGGTGTTTCCAACATAAGAAGGACATGGAGCTGTTGGAATGAGTCCAGAGGAGGGCCATGAGGAGGGGACTGGAGTATCTCCTGTGTGAAGACAGGCTGAGAAAGTTGGGGCTGTTCAGCCTAGAGAAGGCTGCGTGAAGACATCATAGCAGCCTTCCAGTATCTAAAGAGGGCCTAAAAGGATGCTGGGGATGTACTCTTCATAAGGTACTGTAGCGATAGGACAAGGGGTAACGGGTTAAAATTTAAAGAGGGGAAGTTTAGGTTAAATATAAGGAAGAAGCTCTTTACTGGGAGGGTGGTGAGGCACTAGAACAGGCTGCCCAAGAAGTGATAAATGCTCCACCCCTGTCAATGTTCAAGGTCATGTTGAATAGGGGCATGGAAGAAGATGATCTTGACCCTAACCATTGCACAGTTCTTTGACACTTCAGCCGCTTAACCCCTGCGGATTTTTAGGTGTTTGATCTCTTTAAAAGTTTAAACTAAACAGTTAAGAAAACTGATCGTGCCTTAATTCTTCAAAAATCATATTAAAAGGACAGATTACTGGACAAATAATAGAATAATAGAATATTTTTGGTTGGAAGGGACCTTCAAAGGCCACCTAGTCCAACCCCCTTGCAATGAGCAGGAACATCTTCAACTAGATCAGATTGCCCAGAACCATATCCAGCCTGGCTCTGAATGTCTCCAGCGATGGTGCATTCACAACCTTTCTGGGCAACCTGTTCCAGTGTTTTACCATGCTCACTGTAAAGATTTTTTTCTTCACATCCAGCCTGAATCTGCCCTCTTTTAGTTTAAACCCATTACCCCTCATCCTATCACAACAAGCCGCGCTAAAAAGTCTCTCCCCATTTTTCTTATAGGCTCTTTTTAAGAACTGAAGGGCCACAATAAGGTTTCCCTGGAGCCTTCTCTCCTCCAGGCTGAACAGCCTCAACACTCTCAGCCTTTCCTCATAGGAGAGGTGCTCCATCCCTCTGATCATTTTTATGGCCCTCCTCTGGACCCTCTCCAACAGGTACATGTCTTTCCTGTACGGAGGACTCAAGAGCTGGACACAGTACTCCAGGTGAGGTCTCACCAGAGCAGTGTAAGTACTGCAACTGAGACCATTTTCCGCTGGGGAGTCAGGCACAATTATCCCCCTATGACAGCCAGCTAAATATGGAAGAGAGGCAGATGGGTCGAAGGCTTTCTCACTGTTTTTTGCACAAAACTATGCACCATAGAGATGAAGTTTCCCTGGAGACAGCAGGAGTCACAACCAAAAAACAAAGCAGAGTAAAGCCTCAAAACATATGGTGTGGAAGTGTTTTGAATTAGTGAGTCCAGAAAAAAAGTGTATGTAAGTATTATACTCTCCTCTACGAGGGCTATAAAATTTGTTGATGGTTTCAGGATGTCATTCAAATTGCAGTTGTTTCAAGTCCTTTTGTGTTAAAGTGATGTCTACTTTCAAATTATTAATCAAATGAAAATGGAATGGCCTCACTGCTGATGGAAAGTATTTTTTTCTGTATTCACGCAGAGTACATATTAATTCAGAAATTTTGACACTATTACTTATTGATGTTACACATAAAGATCAATGCCTATAATTTTCCTATAGAAGACAGCTTCTATTACTCACTGAAAGTAAACCCACATATTTATTCAAGTTCTGAGACTGCAGGACTCAAGTCAGTATGGTGGCTGGAAGGGAGCTGGTCGGAAGGTGTCAGCAGAGGGGGACGACTCCAGAGAGACTACTATAGCTTTCGGGTATTTCTTGGAGCTTGCTTTGGGAAGGTACAGCACTGCTTCACAACAGCTTTTGAAGAGTGAGAGGCCACTCCAATTTTGAGAGGGTGAGTCTGGGAATAGACACGTGCCTCCACTCCATCGCATGCCTTCATACTCCTCCCTTCTCTCCTGCAGTACACATTTGCCTTCTTTTTGAGACCCACAATACAAAGGCACAAAACAGCCATCCTTTTATCCACGGCATAACCTTAACTTGCCTCTTCTTGAGCTGCTCTGAAGAGGAAAGTATCAGAAGCTGTTCATAAAGAAGGTGCAGTAGAAAAGAGAGGGTAGATCAAGCAGGCCAACAACTGAAAGGGCTGGAGAAAATGGTGCCTACCCTGTCTGATCTGACCCTCACTTTCTTCCACAGTGATCTCTCTCCCCAGCTCCTGACCCGATCACCACTGGTCAGTGAAGGAGCAGACACCATAGGGCAGTCGATCCCTGTGTCGCAGCACAGAGGTAAAGCAGGTAGCCCCCCACAGCACCTCTGCTCCTTGCAGCTTTCATCCAAACCTAGCACTAATGGCATGTGCAAAGTGCTGCTGTTGAGTACCACTGGGATTCATAACTGCAGCCTATTGTGAGATGTGAGCTATGCCTGTTGATTCCTGGAAACAAAGTAGTTGTTCATAGTGTCAAATGTTGCCTTCATTCTTATTAAATGAAACTATATTAAAAAAAACAATCCTAAGGATTTTATGCTGTGTAAGATATATATCTGTACATCATATAAGGTCACCCCTGATCCTTCTCTTCTCCAGGCTAAACAATCCCAACTCTCTCAGGCTCTCCTTATATGACAGATGCCCAAATGCCTACATCCTTTCAGTTGTCCTTTGATAGGCTTGCTTCAGTATGCCCATGTCTCTCTTGTTATGGAAAGCCTAAACCTAAGCACACCACTACTCCAGATGTGCTCTAGTCAAGACTGAGCAGAGAAGACTCGCATACTTCCCTGGACCTACTGGTAACGCTCTCCTTTGTGCCACCCAGGTGCTGCTGGCCACCTCTGCCACAACGGCACTTTGCTGGCTCCTGTTGATGCCCATGAGGTGCCCTGGGGCCTTTTTCTTAAAGCTCCTTTCCAACCAAACATAACCCAGCATGTACAGGTGAGTACCTGGGGTTTCTTCCTTCCCAAGGACAGGACTTGGCATTTCCTTTTGTTCTGCTTCTGAAAATACTTGGTGGCCAAGATCTCCAGCCTCTTGACATGCCACAGGGAGCACAGTGACCAACTGATATACCACCCAATCCTCCTATTTATGTTATACCTGCAAAATCTCTGAGGTTGTGCTCTGCCCCAAGTCACAGAATCATAGAATGGTTAGGGTTGGAAAAGACCTTAAGATCATCTAGCTCCACCGCCCCTGGCATGGGCAGGGACACCTCACACTAGAAGTCATTACTGAAGATGGTAAGCAGCATTGGCCCCAACATCAGCCCTTGTAGTCTAAATACTAAATAATATATTTTGAAATGCCTACATGCATACTTGAATTCTAATCTTTCATCTTCTCTAAATATTCTTGATAAAAATTAATTAAAACAGAAAAATAAAACCAGTGAAAATAAGCAGCCATAAAGATGATTTTTAAAAACCACTAAGGTGCAGTTGCAAGCTAAAGCTCTAAAGCAGAATAATATGTATGGTGTACCCTTTTTTTTCCTCTTTGTCAACAAATTTAATAGAGCAAACACATTATTCTGAATGGATGATGCCCCTTAGCCCTATTATTCATACACAGTTATAGAGAAAATATCTTCACTGAATCTGAACTAACAATGTTCAACCTCAAACCTTTGTATTGCTTCTGTATATGCAGTTACTGTGCAGTATTTCAAGCTCAGGTAGCCAGCTTACTGGCTCATTATTTAGATTTAAAAATCAGTGTTATTTGAGTCATTTAATTCCAATACATGATTTCACAAATGCAAATTTACAAATCCCACAAACGCAGTTACTCATTGCTTCCGCACTCAGAAACTGCCATCCATCTAAGAACTGCAGATAAGAGAGCAGCTTTAGATTTCACCTAAGATAATCAGCCATAAACTTGTTATCATTTCACTCCTCTTCATGAAGCTTGAGAGCTGAAAGACTAAGGGCATGAATGGGAAAAATCCACACAACGCTTAAATGTATTCATTCGGATTTGTTCGATCAGGTTGTTCACAAAGGAAGGCAAACACCTACGCTGGGCTCCATTGCGCCCAAACTACATGCTCTGATTCAAAAAAAGCTTAAGAACAGATTGGGGCAATGGCCATACAAAGTCAGAACAAAGATATACACTGCTATTTCCTTCACCTCTGCACCTGCTCTTTCCAGATATCTGCTCTCTGCTACTGACAATCCCAAAGGAAACTCCCAACCTCCAGAAATTTGTGGCTCACAGATTTCTTTGGATCATTCTGATGTCTTTGTGTTTAATATGCCTCATGCCTGTATTTTTTTTCTCCTTCCATAATTTTCTCTAGTTCATCTACTTTTTGTTGCAACTTTGGCAACAAAAAAAAAAATAAATACTTTGCATAATAATCCACAGCAAAGAGTTGCACAGTTTAACCATACTTTACTTGAAGAACCATCTTTGCTTTGTTTTTAACCTGTTTCTTTCACATTTCATTTTATACTGTGTAGTTCTTGCTTAGAAAAGAGGGTGAATAAGATACTGGCTTGGTAAAAATTCACAAGATCTTATGACCAACACCATTTTAACTACATGAGCAACACAGTGTGCTTATTGTCATAATAAAAAATATTTGTATTTAATAAGAAAGTTGGGATTTCAAGATCTGAGTACAGTTGCTTAGCAGTCCAAGAATCAGTAAACACAATTTTGGCAGAGACAGTGAAAATATTCCTTCTACTAACAAAAAAGTAGATGCTCTGACCTGTTACGATCCTAGATTAATCAATAATTTTGCTAATCCCATTGGTAATGTTTAGAGACGTTATTATTATTTACGTGCCTTAGAACTTTTATGTACCAACATGACATCTTAAATACTGTAGGACAAGTGGCTGATGCACTGACCTTTTATATGCATACAAACTGTTATCTTTAAAGGCTTATGTTTTATTACTAAGTTTTCCTATACTCACTGCAGCTTCCTACACAGAAAACAGAGGGTGGAAGCTGCTGGCACAGTGCTGCAACTCTGTCAGTTCTTAGTTGGAAGCTAAACCTCTAATCCTCAGACTGCTTTCAACTATACCAAGATAGGAAACAACATGGAACTGCTCCCAGGATAAGAACTGTATAAGCGGTTCCCTAAAAGGCCATCCCCACCCCTCCACCGATAAATAGAGAGTACAACTACACTGACAATCCAACCCCATTCTTTCTTGAAAATGCAAGGACAGATATAAATAAAAAAATAAAAAAATAAAAAAAAACAAACCCCAAAAAGCCAAAACCAACCAAACAAAATCAAGTAAAAAAACCCCAAACAAACAACATAACAACCAAAACAAAGCAATTTTAATATTTTCATGTAATAAAACTTATCAGCTAATTTACCAGCAAAAACAACTACATGGGCATTCTAAAATTCCTCAGGTTTTATCTTAGTAATTGGATTTCACCAGAGCCAAGCAAAGACAGACAAAAGAGATGCCGACATGAATCCTGTATTTCAGGGTTTACGGCTGTTACATACATTGCTGGGAAGGCAGCAACGCTTGCAGCCATCAGGAGTCCTGCAGTTCAGTGTTCCTGGGTGTTACAAGCTCCGTCAGGCAGCCCAAGATGCTTCGAGGCTTAACCACCAACTTTGGGGTTCATAGCTATCACAAGCAGTTCCAGCAACTTGGTGGAGCTAGCAATAATTCATTTCACTTAGCAACAAATGCTGACATATGGGTGTTGCTTATGATTTCTGAGGAGCTTTTTGCCAATGCTACCAGCTACCACAGTCAGCTGGTGCTATGGTAATGGGAGATTTAAGACATTTTAAGAACATTTCTAACAGCGGTGCCTAACAACAAAGAGTACCTTTGGCTATAGTAACTGTGTGCACAAACATTGCTAATATGTTGGCAACTTTCCTAACAATAAACAAATGCCTGATACTACCTACATCTGTGGAAGCATTAGTCAGTGCTTCAGATCGCTGGTGCTATGTCAACATGTATAGAGTTTAACAAGCAGTTCTTACAATATCAGGAGATATTGTGCCAGAGCTCTGTGCTGCAGCGAAGTCCCCCAGCGGGGTATATTAGCTCAGGCTCAGCACTGTGTGAACAAAGTCACAGAGATTTTGAGCAATGTGAAAATACTGAAAGCTACACCGCCAAGAACACAGGATGCTCAGAACACAGAAAGAGGCTCTGCTTCTGAATATTTTCAGGTGTTTAACACAACCAAGAATCTGAATACAAAATTTTAATTCAGGCATCACTGTCCTTATTTATGATATTGATTTATTTTAAGTCTGAATTAAAAATGAAGATGCTTGATACCTTGTTGTGGGTTTGCTCCATCATGTCTTAATAAAGAGAGGTGTAAAGAAATATTAGGGTGAAATAATTCTCAAAATCAACATATTATGAAAGCCTTATTGTAACTCAAACCCTGAATCTTGTAGTACAGAAGTGCATTTTAACACTACTGTATTACAGAGCAGGAAAAAACCTGCCAAATCTTTCCTTAACTACAAGTTTCACCATACCTACAAATTTCCTAGGACAGTTCTTGAAATTTTTTAGGTTTATGATTGACAGAAGACAAACTTCTTTCAAAGTTGAAGAATACTTGTGAAAATCTTTGTTTCAACTCTTCTTAAAAGTGTATTATCTTCAATTTCTTCTTTTCATGTTGAAAAGGTTTACTCTACTTGGTTTGCATTTTATACAGTCTACATTTAAGTATGTAATACTAACATAAATGCTTTGAAATGCATTAAGGTATCTTATATGTTTAAAGATAATTTGGATTTTTTAAAATTTTGAACAAAAGTCGAAGTACACAATTCTACTGCATAACTGACTCTTTTCATGTTTTTTTTCCACAGGTGATATAAAGGGCAAATAACACTAAAGCAGTCAGATGGTCTTTTTTTTCATAGAGAACAGACTCTGTACTTGAAGGAGAAATAAGGGAAGCCACATATCTTGTTTTTAACAAGGCTTTTGACACTACCATATGATATTTTCTAAGAAGGCTAACAACTATCCTAAGCAGAATGAACTACTCTTCAATTGGTATATAACTAGATAGAAAACTACAAAAGAAAATTAACTACGAAAATTTCATAGTATATATATGGTTTACTCCAATTTCATACAGTCTGTTCCAGCTCTAATATTTTACAGGACCAAATGGTGAAATAACATATAAGCTATTACACTTGCAAATGACAGCTAAGAAGGGATCCAAGGTACAGAAATGCAGTTTAGAATTGAAAATAATAGTAAATGAGAGAAGCATTCTGGAAAAAATAAGATGAAATTCAGGAAGAAGAAATTAAAGACCTTTACACAATTATAAACAATGAACCCCTCCAAATTTTATAAAAAAAAAAAAGAATAAAATGGCTAACCCCCAACTTGTTAGTCTTGCACAAGGGAAAAAAAGATCTCAGCGTATGAGTTTACAAGGTTGAATGCAAATGGACAATGGCATTCTGCAGGAAAAAGGGCATGCTGTTGTGTATGAAAAGGAGTGTTATTTGTACTCCAGTGGGAGTGGAGCTTGTCATCTACTGCTGATATACGTCAATATAGTAGCTAAGTCTAAGAACATATTGTTGCTCGCAGCACCAAAAGGAGAGGTCAACCATTTCTTTTGTGCTTCTTTCCAGAGGGTATACAAAAAATCAACCAAGATCTTGTATCCAGGTGATACAACTACTTCAAAAAGCAACCATTTCAGTTGGTGTCTGTCGTGGTTTAAACCCAGTCAGGTAACTTGTTCACTCACTCCCAGTGAGTGGTGCCAAGCTGACAACAATCAAGGTCCGTGTTCGTCTCCCCCCCCTCCCTGCACCGGGGCTCTCCCCTTCCCCGCTCCCGGAGGAACGGGGAGGAGGATCGAGAGAGTGCAACTCCTACGGGTTGAGACAAGAACAGTCCAGCAACAAATCACCACCGCTACTATCAGCTAAAACAATGATAAGGGAAAATAACAAGGGAAGAGAATACGATACCACCGGCCAAGAAAACGAGTTCCACCCGGAAGCTCCTGTCCTTCCGGGTAACTCCCAGTTACCCCCCACCCCGGGCATGACGTGCTGTGGTATGGAATACCTCCCCGGCTAGCCCGGGTCAGGCGCCCCGTCTCTGCTTCCTCACAGCTTCCCCTCCTCCCTGGCAGAGCATGAGCCTCACAGAGTCCTTGGTCAGGGTAAACATCACTTAGCAACAACCGACAACATCGGCTTCACCAACGCTGTTCTCAAAACTAGAAGTCAAAACACAGCACTGCACCAGCTAACACAAAGGAAAAAACATGACTGCTACTGCTGAACCCAGGACAGTGTCATACAGTCTATATAATCTGCCTACTGAAATATAAAACCAGACCTTGATCATTAAATCCCATTTCAGCAGTTTCAGGATACCAAGTAGTAAGAAGAATCTAGAGAACATGTGCTCCAATAACCCAAACCCACATAATATTCCCTACACGCTTAATTAAACTGAAAATTTGTCTTAAAACCCCCATCCAGACAGCAATGATGTGCCACAAAACAAGAGCATAGAAACATTAGAAACACTCTCTTGACCTACATAGAAACTCTTGATGCTCTTGAAACTCAATGTTCTTGACCTACATAGAAACGGGAAATTTATTCTGTGAAACTCCTAACGACCCTTTCTAGAGTTGTTGAATCTGGTGGCCCAACAGAGATGAGACTGTCATAGCTCTGTGTCCCAGGTCTAACCAGCAGCAAGGCTGAGCAGGTGTACAGAGAATACACACATACATGTATACATATGCACACATATACATATGGCCAGCCACACAGATGAACATAGGCTTAAACCACAACACTCAAAAACAAAGACAGCACCAATGGCCTCATCCTGTTTCCCTCTCTGGCTGGCCAGGATGAAAGTGCTTTAGTGGAATATATATAAACACTTGCATACACACAACATGGACTGTGGACATTTTGGCCAGATTTTTGGAGAATATTCTAATGATTGAGGTATTACCAATGGTTTGTAATATGGTGTTAATCATTCCTGTTTCTATTAAAAATCCCTTACTATGACAAAACTGAATTACCTTTTGCATACACATCACAATGGTGGTTTACACCCACAGGTGGCTCAAGCCCAATGTTTGTAGCAGAAAATTTTGCTATTAGTTTTGAAATGCATGATTTCAGAAAATGAATCCTTCCTTACAATTTCTATTGCTTATTTCAAAAGTGCATGTCTTTCCTTTGGAATTCAGCAAGAACATTCTTTTCAGTAATACAAAATGTGAGAGCTTTGACAAGAGGATATGCAACTTCCCCTAAATTGTTGAACAGCCAACACACCGATTGGTTAAGGGGTCTTTGTGAGATGGTGGTAGATAGCAGTTTGAAATCCTTCAGAAGGAGGAAAGTAAACCTGCATATAACATGCTTGTGAGTCCCAACGGTTTTAAAGGAGATGCGTGTCTGTGCATGAGCAGAGGGAAGAAGGAATAACAGGAAATGTTGAGGCATGTTGGACAAATTTATTGATATTCATTGCTATTATGGAGGAAGTGTAATTTATTGGGATATTCAAAGCGATATTCCAGTTTGGGGGATGTTCTGATTTATACTTCTTTGTATTTACTACATGGCATAAATACAGCAATGGTTTGGTGTGATTGTTGTGCCGTTTTATCTTATATTTATCCTTTAAAAGGAAGTTTACAGAATGTTTATCTTTGTTATTATGCATTTAATCATGTTGCTGGGTAAGATTCATTGATTTTACCTGATTAAAAAAATGGTTTTTTTTCTCCCTCAATTCAGTTGAAACAGTGTCATGGTTTAAGTCCAGCCGGCAACCCAGAACCACGCAGCCGCTCGTTCATTCCCCCCTCTCCTTCCTCCCCCCACTCCGAGAGATTTTACAGGAATACTGCACATTTTTACTGTTGGAGGTATTTTGTTTTCTAAAAAAATATCATTTAATGATACTTCTTATAAGTCTTTTTAATTTACATGCTAAGAATTTCCATCAGCACTATAATCATGAGCAGTAGTCATTGAAGACAACAGAAGGTACAACAGAGAAAAAAATGCATCATTTTTTATACTAATTAATTACAAATGACCAATTAGAGGATCCATTAATTTCATTTTGTGGCACCAAATCAAATGGCCCATGTGTAAAATGCGAAGAGTGCTTCTGCAGGGGAGGAAAAAGAACCAGGCCATTAGGGTATAATCTGTTAGCTTTCACATGCACAAGTTGTAGCTAGGATAAAGAGAAATCTCTCTAGCATTCAGTGGCAAGATCTGTCCCAAATTTGCCTAATTGCTTCATAAGTGCTATTGAGACAGGAAATATAGCTGCTACTGCAGTTGTAAAATGAAAGGCAGAGAAGGAAGATGGTTATTGAGTCTATTTTAAGTTTGAAAAATGCACTCGTGTAGTACAATGATGCAGACATTCAGACACACTAGAATGGAAATATGAATAGTACAGTGAAAGAACTGGCTTGTGTTACATTTCAGGGTAATCACAACCACCCTAGTCCTACATATTATAAAAACCTAATGGCTGAATAGCTTATAAGATTCAAAGGTAAGTGGAAGTGTCCTACAGATAATATTTCCTGTCTAAAATATATTTTTGAGAATTTTATGTTACATCACAGCTTAAGAACCACAGGGCCACTGTCCTGTGAGTTCATGTAACTTAAAAGCTGTCAATACTTTCCTGAGGTCCCATTAGTCAGAGGAACAAATGACTATATCGGCAGGGGCCCTTCTAAACAAAAAGTGTGCGTTGTGACTTATTTTATGTCCTATTAGAGTGACAGAAATTTTACAAAAGTATTCCTTCAGAGCCAGGTAGCCTCACAAAAGAAAACAAAGCTCTTTTCATTACTTACAACAGGAGAAAAACTGCGGTAAGGTACACCAGGATCTGGCAAACCACTTGCCTAGGGGTAGTCCTGAAACACCAAGCTATGATGGCAGAAGTGACTGAGGAACTTTATCATAGAGCTAATTTCCCACACACCCCCCGAATGGATGGACAGTGTATGGCAGTGATGCAGTGTAATGGTACTGAAGCCTTTCCAACTACAATTCAGAAGGGCTTTTAAACAATGAGAAACTTTCTGATGAAAACAGATTGCAATCTTTCCATGGGTATAGCAAAAAATCTTCTTCAGAGTGGTTTACCTGGGATGAGCCTTAACTGGCATTGAAAAAAAGAACCCAACCAAACCCAAGTAGTTATAATTAACAGAAGTATTTTCTAAAGTCATTTTAGCAGTTAACCTATTAAAAATTTATCTACCACTGCTGATGGAGATAAACAGATCAAGAAAAAACTCTCAGTAATCTTTACAACACTACCAATATCAAGCATCAAAAAAACCCCACTTGTTCCTTTGTTCAATTAAAATAAGATTAAAAAGAAGTCACAGGGGCATTCTGTTTTTTCTCTTCTGTTCTGTAAGGTTCATAGTTCAAGACTGATCTACTCATTTGGGGGGGGGGGGGGGGGGCAGGAAAACAAGAATTTATTTTTACAGGGAGGATGGAGGTACTTGCATAACAGCAGCAACGCAGGAACCGAGGTGTTGAGTAAAACACCATCACAAGTGCTGCAACTGAATCCTGGGGGCTGACAGTTCTGTTCAGTCCATGCCTTCAGGGCCAGTGGTAGCTGACAAGTTAGGGCTGAAAATGAGGGAGTTTGTTTACAAGTGAGGATCTGATGATGTGTACCCACTGACTAGATTGTGGGTGATGACTCAACTAAGTCTGCTAACCACTTACTAAGAATAAGGCCCTAATTAACAAGTTAGTGTGAATGTGGTTTTATGGCTTTCCAGAAGTCACCAAATTACAAACCTAATGTCTATGTTTGAATAAAAATACTGTCTTTCAAAAAGCATGGTTCCCCCCCTCCCCCCGGCTAAACAATGAAATTCCTTTGCAAGTAAACCCTTATCTTCCTAAAACACATATGTAGATTTCAGAGAGGTGTCTTAATTAAACTGAAAAAACATCCCTGCATGCATCCTATTTGTGATCTCACCAAACCAGCAGGTTGAGTTCTCCAGGACTGACAGATGAAAATTTCTGCTTTATTCACACCTCCCCCAGACCCTGCATCCATCAGTGGCTCTTTCAAATGCAACCACAAATTACTATTGTTTTAAAGTAACGCTAACAATCCTCAAGCCTCTGCTTGCGGTAGCTGGAATTTACAGCATAGCGGAAGTGGACAGCCTTCAGTCAAGAACCATTCACCACTTCTCCTCCTTTGCACTGTGCTCAGAAGTGTTACCATGAGTTGGGAGACCCAGGAATAACAAACACAGATGCCATCCAAGTAGCAATTCCTAATCCTGTTGTGTGGGTATATGGAGCAGAACACATATGTGCCTTTGGCTTTCAACAGGCAGCACATGAGAATAGTCGGACACCTCAGAGCTTTTGTGTAACTGTCTGTAGCCAGAGGGAAATGGCACACAGAAAAGCAGGTATGAAACTGCCTTTCTCTCAAGATTATGTCTATTCTCCATGTAAAAGCCTATCAGCTAGGATTTCCAGGATGTATGCCCCTCTTTAATTCCAAGTGTTCACATCCTCCTCTTCCACCTTCCAGAATATTACTGTAACCGCAAGACCACATCTGCACCAAGGAAGTGCATAGTACTTGCACCTCACAGCAAAAGGTCGTCACAAACCATACAAGGTGTTCTTACTTTGCTTTCTTGGCCCAATCTCCTCTTCTTGTTACATCTTGGAAGAAACTGCGGAAGCCACTGCGTTTCCTAATAGGGCTGACCACATTGATGTGACACAGGCACTTTCACAGCATGACTTCAAGTCACTGCTGTCAGGATATCAAGTTTAAGCAGGAGGCAGGTGGGACACCCCTCAGATTACAGAGGTTCAGGTATGGGTACAAACAGAAGTGTCCATGCTGGCAGAACTTTTAAGTTAAATAGACATGCCAACCAACTATACACAGAGAACACATGAAAATCCTTTTACAAAAGCTTCTACAGCTTTTGCTTTAGGCACCAAAAGCTTGCCTACATCAAACATTAGGTGTGCACACTATCCCATATTTGAATTATCCCATAAAATTGTTGGAGCAAGTTGTTTCATAAGTAGATTTCTCTTGCCTTGGGAGAGTTTATCAATTAGTTATGCCAAGGGCAGAGAAAGAAGTTTGGCCACTAACCCTCCATCTGGTTGTGACAGACATTTCCGCAGCAGCTGGTTGTGATCTTAAAACTAGAACCATGAAGTTATGTGGAGATTAAGCAGACTGAGAAAAATGATAACTTTATGAATATTCTGCAGGATATATACATCTTCTAATGGAGGATTTCAGCCTTTGCCACTGCAGTGCTCTTCTATGCCTTAGAGAGGTTTGGGAAGAACACAAAGTACAACACTTGCTTGAAAAAAATAAGTTAGTTGACATTTCTAACATCACTACAACGAAGTTTAAGCTTATTTTTGTCCATTTTATATATTACTAGAAAGACCCACAGAGATTTTGACTTGATACAGATCCATATAGAAATGCATGTATTCTGACTGGCAGTATAAAAGCTACAGATAACATCACATGAAAAACATGTCTAGGATGAAGCAGTATAATTCTGCTCATTGTAGGACATGGACTGAGACAATGGAGAAAGAAATTAAATGAGAACCCAAGAACTAGGGTAATATAAAGAGAATGCTAGTTGGTTTTATAAATGCTGTAGAAGAGTAAAGATGGAATAAAGAACCTGTTGTTTTGCCAAGAGATATTTGTTTGTATTTCTTTGCTGTGAATGGGAACCTGGTACAGCACACAAAACAAATTACTTGGAAGAAAAATCAGAAAAAATAATCTCTGAAGAATATTAATCAGTGACTGCAGACTTCCTATTAAATGAAGCTAGAGGTTTAAGAAGTATTTTCCTGTGATGAAAAAAAGATAAAAACATTATGCATATGAATCTACAGAAGAAAAAGAAGCTGAGAAAGAGCCTTTAAACATGCGAAAGCAGGAATAAGACAGGGATTGAATTCAGGTATGGGGGATAGTGCAACAGGAGCTAAGACAGAGTCCTACAGCAGACAGACTGGCAGACAGACTGCTCTCCATTTCCTTTGATAGTCTGACAAACACTTAATAAAGCTGGAAAGTTGTTCCTTGATTCTGAGCTGAATCTTTTGCACTGCAGTGGAGGAAACGTCATGCCTCTGCTCTCTTCCACCTGACAGTCACCTCCTTCATGCCTGGAGCTTGTCTCCATTCTTCCTTCCCACCCCTCCTCTCATAACTTCAGTGCAGATCTAGTCTTCTGGCCTAATCATAATTCTCATTGCTCACATATGAGCACATAATCTTCAACAGTCATGTTCAGATGTGAACACAGGCTTTACTGGGCTTGAATATTTATCCCATTATCACATTTCCGCTTGCACTTCTGTTGGTCAGAGAGCTGAGCTAATTCTTTGGGCTTTATTATGCCGTTTCCTTTAGAAATGTAATGACAGGGTCAAAATTCAGACATCACCTGGTGGTTCAAACTGTACTAATTAGCTGAACACAGAACAACAAAACTGAAAAATCTCATAAACTGGTTAGTTTCTGGACTCTTTAACAGCACGCTTTCATGTTTCTTCAAAAGCCAGTGTGTTTCTTGCTGTTTATTGGCATTTTTGCTCCCATTTGTAAATCCTTCAAATTCCAGAATTGCCTTTTCTCCCAGAGAAATTGTTAGATGAGAGAAAACTTCCCAGTGGCAGCTCATCAGTAAGCAAAGCTAACTCACAGGCACAGCAAGTATGGGATTTTGTCTTTGAGTATGGGACTATTGCATTAATACATACTAATTATTCTATGATTCTACCATAAGCCCATTCTTTGAGCTTAGAAGCAATAAAACAAATTAAAATGAGAAATGAATGAATAGAAACAAAACCACTAAACATGAGTAGAAGTTGAATAAGAAACCATTCCCACTGATTTCAGTCCACATGTGATGTAATGTAGAAAGAGCACAAAAGAAACCCCTCAATCTCCTACTTTTCCACTTTCATATATTGTTTAACCTACACTTTTGCAATTTTCTTTGTTATTTAACTTGCATGCAGAGAGCCATCCATTTTAAAGTACCTAGCAATCAGTTACTCTTTAACTGAATATGTATATAACAGACTAAAAAAAGAAATACTGTGTCAAATATTTCCTTCAGCTTCCAGCTTTTTAAAATTTGAATTTCTTTTTAAGCAGGAAAAGGAGTAAAGAGTGCTACAAAGACAGCTTTCACACGATTGGTAGTTACAGCAGATACAAAATATCCTAATTGCTGCATATTTGTTCAAATACATTACCCAATGTAGTTGGTCTGACAGAACATATTTATTTTAACATACAAAAAGACAGATTTTCTTTAGTATGTTTTTATTGGGTGGTGTAAGAGAAGTTATTTTTTTAAGTGGTTTGGAAATAACACCCATGTTTTACTTTCCCATCTGCCTGCAGGCGTGAGTTGGCATTTGCTTTACCGCAGTGTCTGTGGTAGCCTACCGAGTTGCCATCAGGACCGCATAGGATGCTATATTACATCAGACCAATAGTAAACGCAACCAGATTTTTAATTAAAAATAGCAAACCCAAAGATGATACTTGTATGAATGTATACAAAATTAATAAACACATATAAAAAGAAACAACTCATTCAAGTACAGTCAGGGCTTTTTTGGTGTTTCTGCAGGGGGTAGCATAGATCTTTTTATTTTCCCTATCCACCTTTTTTTTCATGTTTGCTTTTCAAATAAATTCTCACTACAACTAGTGGACAAAAGTAATGCTATCTGTCAATTAAGGCTGAGGAAGTACACTGTCCATAAAGCCCATGCTCCATTTAGCCACTTTAGGAGAAAGCCTCCTGTGACTCTACTTCCTTAATGCCTGCAATGTACTTGATACTTTCAACAAGTAACAGACAAAATATGTTACTTCAAAATATGTCACATTTCCCAAGACCTCATATTCTTCGGCATAAAACTCTCTAAAGGGATCAGTATATTTAACTATCAGGCGTCTTACGGTTTGGGAAATTTTTCTGCCAAAAATGACTGCCAAAGTCACGCTAAAGGCTTTGCTTTAGCCTGCAAGTTTGATGCATATGGGGCACATATTGCTTTTGATATTTTTCAAAGACATATCCTTCTGTGTGTTGTCATTAGCTACCAGTGAAGCAAAATAAATGTCTGCAGACATTATATATAGATATAAACACATAACACACACAGAGTCCAACTTTGCAAACACTTTATAAACACCAAACCCTGATCATTGAAGTGCAATAATGCTAAGGACTGAAGGTCATCATATGTCTGCACATTGTGCTACTTCATGACTTAACACTCAGTGTGCTGAGAATCTATATTGCCTGTGACACATATCCCTGAAAAGAGTGCAGAAAAAATAAGTGTGTAGTTCTTTTGCTGCAAATATCTAGTCATACTGTTCATCCTTCATGAAGCAAGCAAGGGCATTACTGATGACCTCAAGAAAAAGTGAACAAAATGGGATCTTGTAAATTTGATTTCATATTAAAATAATGAAATATTCACTTATGTCTACAGGATTAAAGTACTAATGGATTT
Organism: Pezoporus flaviventris; assembly: GCF_033815535.1. Classification (NCBI taxonomy): domain Eukaryota; kingdom Metazoa; phylum Chordata; class Aves; order Psittaciformes; family Psittacidae; genus Pezoporus; species Pezoporus flaviventris. The sequence continues at coordinate 63,216,601 of NW_026892555.1, forward strand.
TTATGGAAATTACATTTACAAACAATCAATCATGGCAGGCAAGTAACTTCACAGAAGACTGCAAAATTTAAACATGTAATGTATAGACTTAGGCAGAGTATCTGTCTTCAGGAGTCTTTTCGCTGCAGTGGATTTCAAGACAATTTCAGAGAGACTGAAAGACCTTGACTGAAGATTAATGATAAATTGCAACTAACAGAGCAGATTCTGCTACTGCCTTCTGCTTCCATGGTGAGAACAAAACAGATTATAAAACCATTAAGATATGATTTCCCTGAGAAATGCACCCCTGTACCTGTATACACTGATAAAGGAAAAAGAAACAACTCATAAGAGCTACTCAGATCATTTGTTCTCCTCCCCATCCAAGCAAGGAGTTGCTAGTATCTGGAAAACAACTTGCCCACCAGGTAGCGTAAGCAGAAGGTAGACCACTGCCCATAGCGTTAGGGGCATAGGGTGCACAGTGCTACCTCTAACACACAGTTGGACATATCTGCATTGTCTCCTCTTAGAGTAAATGCTTTTAAGAAAAGCTTGAAAGTAGGAGCAATGAAACCTAAATGCAATCGTTCTCAGAGGCTGGGAAGGTGCAAGAAAAAGGTGAGCTGTTGCTTCAACCCTTTAAGCCCTCCTTTAATCTATTTAATGTTTAATTACTGTCTTATTAACTGGGTGTAGAGCAGAAATTTTAGAGGTACAGAATCATAGAATGGTTTGGGTTGGAAGGCACCATAAAGATCATCTAGTTCTAACCCCCCTGCCATGGGCAAGGATACTTTCCACTAGAGCAGGTTGCTCAAAGCCCCATCCAACCTGGGATGGTGCATTCACAACTTTTCTAGGGAACCTGTGCCAGCACCTCAGAACCCTCACAGTAAAGAATTTATTTCTTATATATAATCTAAATCTACTCATTTTCAGTTTAAAGCAATTCCCCTTGTCCTATCACTATTTGCCCTTGTAAAAAGTCCCTCTCGAGGTGTCTTCTAGGCCCCCTTTAGGCACTGGAAGGCTGCTGTGTATCTCCCCAGAGAGCTTTCTCCAGGCTGAACAAGCCAGACTCTCTCAGCTTTCATAGCAGAGGTGCTCCAGCCCTCTGATTGTCTTCACGGCCTCTTCTTGACTCGTTTAAGCAGGTCCACATTCCTCTTGTGCTGGGGACCCCAGAGATGAACACAGTACTTCAAGTGGAGTCTTACGAGAACAAAGTAGAGGAGAAGAATCACATCCCTCAACCTGCTGGCCATGTTCCTTTTGATGCAGCCCAGGATACAGTTGGCTTTCTGGGTTGTGAGGGCACACTGTCAGCTCATGCTGAGATTTTCATTGACCAACACCCCCAAGTCCTTCTCAAAGCTACTCTTAATTCATTTTCTACTTAGCCTGTATTTAGGCTTGGGATTGCCCTGACCCAGGTGCATCTGAATTTAAGCTTCAACTAATATATTTCAAACAGCATTTCAAACAAAATCTTTACTTACCAAAGCTATGGTTGTGGCTTTTTTCTGCATTTTCTATAACGATGCCTGCCACTCAGCCTTTTAAAAATACTGTGATTTTATCTACCCTTTAATATTAAAACCATCTTTTAGTATTTAATGGAGTGCCACATTAAAAGTTTTGTGGTTTTGTTAGGGATTTTTTTGGTTGGTTGGTTGTTTTTTGTAGGATTTATACGTCCCTGAAATGTTAATGCACAGGGCTGCACTGGGGTTTATTAATATACAGAACCAGCCAGATTATACTCAATTTCACATCAGTGAAATGATATACTCGTGTAGATGCCCCCTGTATTGTTAAAGGCTCATAAAGCAAAATTGCAATTCATTTTTTTATGCAGAAGAGAGGAACAGACACGCTAAGCAGTTTTGGGTGTCCAGGCTACGTGGAAATTAAGGAGTTGTATTAGGAGCTGCATTAGGCAGGCTCTTGGTACATACCTTATCCTTCTTAATGCACATTATGGCACAACCAATTGCTAGTCACCTACTGTGCAGTAAACTCAAACTACACTGTAAAATGTCATTAGGAGGAAATTTAGACTTGCTGAAACAAAAAACAACAAAAACTTTTGGGGATTTATTCATTCCTTTACTGAATATTCTTTTTTCTCGGATCATCCTACCTCACTATGTACATTTTTTTTCTTTCTAGAAGACTTTTGAATACTGGTTAATTATGCAACTTTGAAAGAGTTTGAAAGAGTTTCTTTTCCTTTTTTTCTTTCCCCCACCCAAGCTGTTTCTTCACAATGCCCCCTTTCCTTGTTTTCCAAGGCCATCCATGATCAGGTTTTGTTCATTGCAACAGGTTTTGATACGTCAACAGAAAAACAATGAGGACATTGCTGTGCACTGTTGCTATACATGTATTATTTTTGAAATGCCAAAACTTATCTACCATAAGGACCTTCAAAATCACTGTTCCTAAGCTAATGTTACTGCTTAATTCAGTATCTTTATTTCAATGCAACCAAAACTGTACAACTAGAAAAAGAAATAAAGATTAAACATATTCACTTCTCTGCATTTCCTTCTATGCAGATACTGTATTTCAGCAGGTCCTGTCAAATGGCTAGATGCTCAAACCATATTTTACTATTATTAAAAATATTTCCTACAAACTTTACTACTCATAGAGCAGCTGGTGCCCTTTCCATCTTGGTGGCATCTAAACTTCAGTCACAGCAGAGAGTATCGAGATTTTTAGGAATAAACAACTAAAAATTTCAAATCCACTACGCAGTATTTCCCTGTTTATTGAAGACAAACAATGTGAGCCAGCAATGTGCCCATGCGGCAAAGAAGGCTGATGGTATCCTGAGCCACACACGGAGTGTTGCAAGCAGGTGAAGTAAGGTGATCCTTCCCCCCTACTTAGCACTAATGAAGTCAACCTGGAGTGCTGTGTCCAGTTCTGGGCTCCCCAGTACAAGGCAGACAGGGATGCACTAGAGAGAGTTAAACAAAGGGTGGTGATGATGATTAAGGGACTGGAGCATCTCACACGTGAGGAAAAGCTGAGAGAGCTGCCTGGCCTGGAAAAGAGAAGCCTCAAGGGGAACCTCATCAATATATATAAATACCTGAAAGGAGGAGGCAAAGAGGACAGAGCCCACTGAGAGAACATGAGGCAATGGGCACAAACTGAAATAAGGTAACTTCTGTCCTAACATCAGGAAACACTTTCCACTTTGAGGGTGGCTGAGCACTGACTGGGGGTACCCAAAGAGGTTTTGGAGTCTCCATCCTTGAGGATGTACAAAAGCCATCTGGACACGGTCCTGGGCAACTGGCTCTAGATAGCCCAGCTTTGAGCCAGAGGATCTTGACCAGATGACCTCCAGAGGCCCCTTCAACTTCAACCATACTGTGACTCTGATCTTACATGTTTTCTATCAGTTTAAATATTTTAATAACGTTGAAGAACATAATGTCATGAGATCTACTATAAGAAATTTGGACAATCTTCAGGTAATTTTCATTTAGGACTCTCACACTTTCAAGAATAACATTTTTGTTAATTATCTCAAACAGTACGTCTACTTTGTGCTCTACTGTGTCAAAAATAAGCATAGCTAATTCATATTAGGATTTGAACAATCTGTTATAATTTTACTGATTTGTACCTTGTTTACTTTCAGATTTTTAAACAACTTTTCTCCACCTCGTAATGGATTTGTGATTTTTTCACTGTTACCAAGCTTTCCAAGCAAAATAAAAGCTGAGGGCAAAAGAGGACCATGGAGATGATTGTATTTGGTTTCTGCATAATTGTGTGACTACACTTTTTTCTAACACAGGACAACATGCATCACATTTTATTCTGGCTGACTACTGGAATTTTAAAATAAAAACATTAATTTGTCACAACATCTCTATGACATCAGACTTCACCCAGTTTTTAGTGGAGCTGCAGAATCTTGATTAAATAATGCATGGGATGCTGAGTTTAAAACATCACTCTGCTCCAATGCCTAATTGTGGTTTCTTTTACGCATTTGTATCTAATTCTTAATTTGCTAATTTTACTTTCTAGACACTGGGTAGTTATATTCTCCATGACAGTTTAAAAGGCCTTACTTACAGCCTGTCTTCATATGCACATACAAGGCCAAAGATGAGTCATCTCTTAATAAGCACACTGATTAAGCAAATATTATATTGTACTTTACATTACTGGACTCATATCTAAGATCACAGGAAAAACACAGAGGATTTTTAAACTGATATAGAGAAGACATGACATTCCTGGTCACAATGACACAGTAGAGGCCAGGCGAATTCTTTGGCTTCAGAAAACAAATTTTTTTCAGTTTCAGTTGAATTGTTTAAGCTGGTTCAGAAAAGAATTGCAATTCTTGAAAACACTTCATTCAGCACCAAAGGCAATTTCTTGCTTCACATTCTCTTTTTCTGAAGAATTGTACACCCTTGTAAGGCATATACTCTCAAGAATAAACTCAGCTGATAAGTTTACTCATTAGTAGCAAATAAACACCTAAGAGATATCTGCCTGATTCTAAGGGGTTTTTGTTTTGTTTTTTTGTTTGGTTAGTGTTTTTTTTATTGTTGTTATTGTTTTTTGTTGTTGTTGTTGTTTTGGCCTTTTTTTGGTGGAAAAAATATTGCACAAATGCTGCAAAGAGAACAGCTCTGGTGAGCTCCAGAGATTCTCTAGAATAAGATGAAATTCAGTGATTTTATGTCACAAGGACTGAAATACCTGACTACTTCTGGGTCAAATGACAAAAGCTTTCTAAAAACCACTCAGGAAATTTTATGAAAACCACCTCAGAAAACCATGAACTTTGAAGAACATCCTTTCCCTAATGCATACCTTGTATTTGTATGTAATACATACAAGTGATAAATGATAAAGATAAAGGCATGTGATAAAGAGAGAGAGTCTTGAGTTTCAAGGCAAGACTAGCCAAAACAAAACTGCTACTTCCTTTTCCTTCACTGCAACAAAAACATCATTTATAAAAAACAACTGCTGCAAAAAGCTAGGAAGATCCCTTTTAGGAAGAATCTGGGACATAAGGTGAGGGAAGGGAATGATTATATTCTTCCAGCCCATGTAGAGATGTTTTCTACCAAAATAAGAGGAAAAGCAAAGTATTGCATTAGCTACCTATATGAAACTGAAGACTCATATTTGCCAAACACTTCTTCTACAGATATATATATACAGATATATGTATACAAACACATACATGTATAGTAGGGTAGGATTATCAGATACAAATGCTAATAAATGACACAGTGTTTTATGCCATGTTGCACTGCAGATACTCAAGTCACCCAAAAATGATACATTGCAAAAGTTGCCAAACTTTTCTGTCTAAACAGACTATTTTTAAGCTTATATTGAAAAAACTATTTTCCTTGAAATTCTTTCCTTGCTGTTAGAGTAATTAAGAAACACTAAGACACAGACTGTAAAAAATATAGAAGCTTTACTACAATTTTTTCACTGTAGCATTTTTTTTCCTGAGTTTGATATGTGTATATTTCATTTTGAAGACAGACACCAGTACGGAATTGTTGTGATGCTATAAGAAACATTAACTGTGAAAAGCAGGAATGGAATATAGCACGACTGAATTAAAAAGAAAAAAAAAAGACCTGAGCAAGGACTTAGATTTATACTGCATGCCACAAAATTGTTGTTAAAACAGATCTAAATCTGATTCATGTGCATGTTTGTGTGGAAAACAGCCACTCTTGGATGCACAAAACCATGAGTTAAAACCTTATTGATGCACCTCATTACCCTAAGCGCGGCCAATGTGCACAAGAGCACATAACAGAACTGTGAACTCACTTCGAACAGGCAAAGTGCAGTGGCAGGCAGCAGTTTTAGCTCTGGTCCCCAGCACACTAAAACCATCCTGGTATGATATTGAGCTAATTTAGCCTTCCTCTCAATAGGAAATAATGTGTGGGGAAAGCTGCATGCTGAGACTCACAGACCCTGAGTACCTCTTCCTTATCCTGCTTCAGAACTAGCTTAGTCATACTATTTGCAACCTCCATGTAGACGGACCTCCAAGGTGATGATGAAAATGTGTATTAAAAAAAGGTGAAGGAACTAAGAAAGGTCAAGAGGAAAGTCACTAAGTTTTGTAGCCTTCCTTTGCCCTGCAGCAGGAAGGAGGAACAGAAGGATAACCAAGCTTACAAGGCGTAAAAGCCAAACCAAAACAGGAAAAGAACAGAGGCTGCGGCTTACTGGAATCCATAAATTGGAAATCTTGCTGACCAGAGAGATGAGCTGCCAGGGCACTGGCAGGACACTGGTGTGGTAAGGGCAGCACTGGAAGTAAAAGTGGCAGGCAGGTCTCCAGGCGAATGTCTGCAGGGAACTTTAGCAACATGATGGAGTTAGTCTTCCAGATGGGTTCTCTCTCATATCTCAGGGGCCAAAACCAGGGGTGAGAAAATATTCTTCAACTCTACTGGTGAATTTAATAACATGCCACTGTTTTATTTATTAATTTTACTTCCATCCTTAATACTTCATTTAGGTAAAACTAGATCTAGATTTTTTTTTTATTTAGCTGTATCTCTTTAAAGGTAATCAGTGTTGAAAGCTCTGATCTCTCTGTCTAGTTGTAGCAATCTGATTGTCATGCTACAAGTAACTTTGTCTTTCAGCTAAACCATTTTTGTAAAGTGCAGAGTCATCAAAACTGGTTATTGATGTACAGTGAAGCTGCTTAGTTATTAAGGAGACTTTTAAACAATTCAGTACCTATTATCAGTATTACAACATTTTTAGCCCTTCTGCTTTCACTAATGGGTTACAGATTCACAGACACAGACATTTTGAAATATAAAACCTCAAGTAGTTTAAGACCTTTCCACCCAACAGCTATTCCAGATATATAGGTTGCAGGGATGCTCAGAAAAAGTTATTGCATGTTTTGGGAATATAATTTTGTTGTAGATTCACTTTCCACTCCGGTAGATTTCTGTGTTTAAGCCCTCTGAGTGGTTTCTCTTGCTTTGGAAGCACCAAGCTGAATAGGTTAGGCTGTATGACTGCAACACTTACAAAGTTTACCGTCATTACTTTGTAGAAACAGGAGAGAGTATTGTGCATCTATTTCTTAAGCTAACAGAGTCTCTGAAACCTGTTTCCATTTTATTTTATATCACTACTTACAGTATCAACCTCTTGACAGCTGCTCAGAATAAATCACTCTCTAGGATATTGTCACCAAAGTTGTCAAAAAAGCAGAAACACTAGACATATTAATAAATGCGACAGCCTAACTCTATTAACTGAAAGAAAAGAAAGTTTCAGAAAGTGACAATAGCAAACTATAATACAAAGAGAACATCTTTCAAATTTTTCCACACTGATAAGAATTTCACAGCACATTACTTCAAAGTTCCATCGGCTATCCTGGAGTATTCTGTCCTGAACATCGAAATTAAGATTTTATTTAATTTCTAAAGTAAGGATACGGCACAAATATATTGATGCTTTTTAACTATTTATCACTACTCTGTGTTGAAAAACTATCCCCCTGTTAACATTTCTGTATTTAATGTGTTACATTTTATTCAATATTCTATATGATAACAAGACATAAATTTCCTAAATATGATTTTCCTTTCAGCATTCACTTTATGCTCATCAACTAGAACAGCATATGGGTAATTGAGTAATTTTAAAAAAGGAAAAATTCTATTAAGTGATTGTTTTTATTTATATTTTGGATCAATTATATTTGATTGGCTGTTAAACACAAAAGAAAAACTTAAAGCTGAAGGAAGGTGCATTGCACCCAGCAGCAATACCCAGCTACATCATAAAAATAAGCACTAATGGCAGGAATCAGAAGCAGGGGGGATTGTAGGTGGGAGGTATAGGTATTGTTTTCTAGGTCATATTTAAAGAAAAGGAAGGATTTAGAAATAATTTCTTTAGGGAAATGAAGATGGTATTCTCTGATAAGGTAAAGCACTGGTGCTTAGTGTTATATAGGACAGTGCTCTTTTCTTTCAGTTGACATTAATTGGGTTGATTTGTCCAATTTCTTTGTTTACAGAAAATAAAAGATGCTGAGTTTCAAGTCTGGATTGCTGTAACTTGGTTGACATGAAGACCCAATTTTAAGACCAGTACTTTTCTATTTTAATTGATATGCATCTGCAGAATTGCAGAAAGAAGACTTCAACTTTATGCATCAGTCAGTATCAAATTAAAACTAGTACAGATCCTAGAATTGTGTTTACAATAAGGAAATAGCAGTCCAAAAAAGGACTCATTCGAATGTGCTGCTTAAATGCCAAATAAGAGAGTGAAAATAAATTAACAGTTCTAAAGAAACTGAGCTGCAAGATAGATATGGACTTTGGGGAATGAGTCCAAAGAGCAACAAAGACAATTAGGGGACTGAAGCATCTCTCCTATGAGGAGAGGCCACGAACGCTTTGATCAACCTGGAGAAGAGAAGGTTTAGGGGAAAATTTATCAATGTGTATAAATATCTGATGGAAGGGAGCAAAGAAGATGGAGATAGACTTTTCTCAGTGGTGTCCAATGACAGGACAAGTGACAATCCACACAAATGGAAGCAGAGGAAGTGCCATCTGAACATCAGGAAAACCTTTTTTTATTTTAACTACGAGGGTAACCAAGCACTAGCACAGGTTACTCAGAGAGGTGGTAGAGTGTCCACCCTTGGATATATTTAAAAGCTGTCTGGAAATGGTCTTGGGCAACCAGGTCTATATAGCCCTGCTTGAGCGCATGGGTTAGACTCTATAATTTACAGAGGTGCCTTCCAGCCTCAACTAGTCTGTGAATCCCACAAAAGTGGCTGCAGCTGTCAGATGCTAACTCTACAAGGAGCTATCAGAAACTTAACATCTCATACCAAGAAGAAGGCTAATTAGTGGTCTCGATTTACAATCAGTAGGTGGAAGTATGTGCATTCTTAAAACAATGCTACAGATGTATTTGGAGGATTACTGGATTAAAGAGTTTCTGTTATACAGGAAGCAAGTCTAAGTGATAACATGGATTTAAAAACCTTCTAGGAGGTGTTTTTAGTTATTTTACTCCAACTAAACCTTTATTTTATTAGAAGCCAATTTAGTCAAAGGTAATACAGAAAATTTCATCAGACCCATGGCTAAAATTTTGGAGTTTTAAGTAATTTTCAAACTCTCACTTTTGAGCTTTTAAACCTCATAGTCTCCTGTGACTCCAGTGGTTGCTTGGGATATCTTTACGAGCTAAAAGTCAAAGGTTTAACATCACTATAAAATAAATTCTCACCAAAAAAGGGTGATCAACCATCTGCGTAAACGATTTCTTTTCTAGAACAGAAGTCAACTGACAACACCATTGCTTTATGGCTTCTATCTTAAAACAGAAGGTGCTGCAGCCCTGCAGGTATAATTTGCAATGAAAAATGTATTAAACTGAGTAGGCAGATTCGCTTTCCAGTGCTGTTAGAGTGCTGGTTAAAGACCAGATAAGAAACTGAAGAGTATAGCAAACATCAAGGTGAATGCAAAGGGCCAGTGTGGGTAACATGGTGGGAAGATTGTTGTCTTCTGTTCCTTTTGCCAGGACAATATATTTCCTCTACCACTTCTCATGGTGCATGAAGGAATCATACACCTGCCTCACAGGCCAAACACTCTCTTAAGATAACATCCAAGCTATCAGCTGTGGTGATCCAAGTGCAGAAAAACCATGATTTACATTTGCTAGGATGCGGGATGACTTTACAATTGCTACTTCAGTTCTCATTTAACAGACTTCCATTCTGCAGCACTACTTTTACCTTCTAATTGAATGTGGCAAAATATTCAGTCTACACCTTGCAGCTGCACAGGTGATAGTATAATAACATGCAATAATTACATTTTACTGTCTCAGCTGCTATTAACACTTGTATTCAAAGTTACACATAGTTTTCAGCTGTCAACTTCAGAGTTAGGTGAGAGAAGCAACAGGTGAGAACGTCTTCACAAATAACTGCCTTTTAGCTGCAGAGATTTCTGTATCAGGTTTGGGGTTTTTGCTACTTTATTTGCTATCAAATTAAAAATGCAGCATTTGATGCAACATCATAAGCTACATTGAAAGTGCTTTCATGTTAGTGTTTACAGGTCTCTCAAGGATTTCTGAAAATGATTTATAACCCCTACAGATATCTCTGTCCACATAAGACAGAGAATTGTGCCATAAATATTTTTATGTTCTGCGGCCAGATAAGAAAGCTGAATGTGGACACATTAAGTGCAGTATATCTATACATCTACAGTATTTTCACATGGGAATCCATATCCATGTAGTAAAACCAAACAAAACTGCAGCTCTAATTAGAGTGCAACTTTGTATACAGCTAAAACATTAATCATCATGTAGTTAACGACAGGCAAGACTCTGCAGACATCGTGTTAACATTCAAAAGTAGCCAATATTTCAACAGAATAAGAATCTCTAGAAAAATATCATAGCCAAAAAAAAGAGGACATCCTTTTAACACCATATTTATATCCATGATGTCACCTTGCCTAGAATACTAACCGCTTCCAGCTCCCTTTTGCATATTCCATGTCAAAAAATGAGACTCTTAGAAACAAAGTAGGTATAGCAAACGTGCACCAAAAATTATCAAAATGGAGTGATTCCCCCAATGTGACACTAAACAAAAACCAGATACACACAAATGAGTTTGCAAAGGGTTTATGAAAATACAAATGGTAATGGAGAAGACAGCGTGAAAGAAAGTGGGAAAAAAATGAAACAGGTAAAGTGAGGACTACAGTTCTCCAGGAAAAAAAAAAAATAAAAATCATAACATCAAACAGTTGAAACAAACTCTTGGCAGATGTTGTGGCGTTCCACTGCTCTTACTGTTCAGCCACATCCTTGTGGTTATCCAAGTTCATTCCAGGAGCACTTTATAACACAGACCTCCCACCTCCAGTTCCTGTGCAAAGGCTTAATCCAGAGCCAAGTGGAGCCTTTTGCCACCCTAAGTAGATCAGATTCTTTGAACCCGGAAACAAGTGACTACCATCACTTATTACAGCCTTTTCTTGTAGGAGATAATGTTGTTGCATTAGTGTTTTACAGAACTCCAAATGAAGGGCAAGTTCTCATCAAAAGAATGTCGAGTAAAATAAACAGTTCACATAGCAGTTTACTTCCTCTTCTGTGAAAGACACTTATACCATTCAAATTAAGGTTTTCCATTGGAGTTTGCTCATTTCTTCTCTTTCAATTCTATAAAAAGAAAAAATCACTGAGGAGCAGCTGCCTGTTCTTCAAGAGCAAAAACCTGCAACCTAATCTAAATTCTGTTTTTCTTGCTATGTAAGCATTTTTATTTCTCCACTCACATTTTAAACTCATTTAACACTAAACATACACTTAAAAAAGGAATCAAATAAGTTCAATTTTCCATGCAATCACAGCAAGTGGTTTAACAACCAGAAATGGACAAAATACTTGATATCTAAAAGCTAACTGACCTCAAACTACACTTTATGTATCATCACACTCTGATGTGATTTGGTAGATACCTGTCTTTTACTGTATTTACCTACTTAGTTTTATCAAGTAAGTTTAAGGTAACCTCTGTTAACACATCATAGAGCATATATTTTACATGTAGTGCAGATTCACTATGAAGCCCCAGTAACGCAGCTTGCTTTATTTCTAGAGCTCCTGTAAGGCAGAAAAGTGTAAACCTCTCTAAAGAACCAAGGCAGAAGACATGTCATATTTATCATGGAGCTTTTCAGGGCCCAAAAGGATTTCTTGAATAACAGAAATGTTAGGTCTGAATGAGAGATTTTTTAATTCAACGGCTTAGCTTGATTGAAATTAGGAAAGATCAGAGGTTCACTATTCCTACTACAAACTCTTTTTAACCACATTTTTTTCTTTTTAAATAAAGATGCCTGCACGACCATATTCCCTTCTTTTTTCTGCCTCCACTAATTCCACAGAAACATTCATGTGCTTCAACAAGGCTTACTTGGAGCAATGAATTTTCTTCTGGTTGACATTTTCTCCAACTTTTAGCTCCATAGTTCCTACACAGCACACATCTTGAAGCATTAAGTTCTTACTGCTAGTTATAAAGACAAATTAATTTTCTTTTAATTACAGGCCATATAAGGATTTGGGAGACAGTACCTGTTTTTCCTAATTCCCTATAGTGTTTAATGTTATCTTTTTGCATTTGTGGTTTTTTTTTCCCATAAATTGAACAGCACTAATTCTTTTAATTGGTTATGCTTTGGCTAATAATTTTCCTCTTTCCTCTTGAAGATCCTCTCCAATTTAACTACCGCTGTTTTGTAGGTAGGTATCCACTACTGTGGAAATATTGATTTCATTCAGTACAAAAAAAGTATTTAAGAAGTTATTACTTTAAAATAAAAGCATGATCACTGCCAAAAGATTAAAGGCCTGAAGACTGTAAAATTAGGGTCCATGACTTATGCATGCTTTAAAAAGGCTAATGATCTGCATCGACTACGAATGCATCAAATCACTGAAATCAAAAAGCTCTACTTCTATTTTTACCACAAAGTCATTGACAGAACAAAGAGACTAAAAGTAGTGCAACATTCATGAATGATTTAGTAAGAGGAGAAGATGCCGATTGCATAAAGATTCAGACGTCAGTATTTGTCAGCCAAACAGGACAGAAGGCTCTTTATAAATGAGCTCTTAAAAACTGCTGAAATAGAAAATGGAAATGCTGTCAACATTTTTTATTCATTATATATAGGTAATGCAAATATCTGGTATGTTTTTCTTGTATCTCAATATATTTTCTTCTGTTTGCTGAATCTTGTCTCATGAGACATAAAAGGATATCTCTAACACAAAAGAAATAATCTTTGTCTGATCAAATGTATAGTTGAAACACCCTCTACACCTCCCCACCCCTATGCACTATAGAATTAAATCACTGAAAAAAATAAGCACAAGAAAACCCACAATGTATTAAACTCCTCTTTTGTAAAAGTCTGACCCTGTCTCCCCACTATGTACTTCAACAGAATTTGCCTGGACCACACAGGTTGCAATTTAGCATCACTTTCATAACTTTATCATTTTAATGATGAATTTCTAAAAGTCCTGATTTGAAATTCTCTAACCTGGCCTAAGTAACCCAAAGTAGTTCTCTTAGGGTTTGCTGGGAGGTTTTTTGGTGGATTTTTGCTCCGTTTGCCTTTCATGCAAAAATTGAAATTAGAATTAAATCTTATATTTTAAAAGATATTGTAAAATTAATTACTTAGCAGCTATAAAATATCAAAATGAAACTGCTGATGAAAGTAGTATACATGACACAGTACGTACTGATGGGAATTATTACCAAATGGGGTTTAATTATGTTCCTCTGAGATGAGCTCTCAAAAAAGAGTTGAACTGATCTGGATGTAGCAAACTGATTTGGAACTAGAAATACACAAACCCCAACAAAATCTGCTGCAGAAAGATTTTGGAATGAAAAAGAACAGCATAGCCATCCAAACAAAAGCAGGTCAAAGTGTAGTATCAGTGATGCTAGGATAAAGTAAACTTCATGTCCAGAGAAGGGCAGGTGTGTGAAAATTCTTGAGGGAGCAAGGGGAATTTCAACAAATTCTTAAGAAAAGAATCTGGCAATGTTTACAATGGGTAACCTAAGGAACTGGAGCCATTAATTCATAAGAAAATAAATTCTAAAAATGGATCATAAAAAATGCCAAAGCATCTCTCAAATTTTTTAGGGACAAGCTAAAAGCAGAGAAAAAGATTCCATTATACCACCACTATGAATCTCAGGAATGGAACTAGATTTTCCTAATACTATGATCAACATCAAGACTCCTCCAGAGATTAAAATGGAAAAGACCTGAAGAAATTTTGCAAAAAAACACATAAGTAGCTGAAAAAGTACAGCACAGCATTCTCTAGAAACTTAACAACAGTAAACTGGAGAAACGTGAAATCACTTTTGGATACATCTAAATGAAACACCAAATCTTGTCTCAACTCCTGCAATACAGCATGGGACAACAAGCTGCAGATTCAGTGAGGTTTATGGATTACTTGACTCTAACAAGACCTTTCTCTAGATTCATGAAGTACATGTTTTACTGAAATAACAGATTGAAGATAAAATTATTTCACTTTCATAAGCTACAGTCTAGGTTTTAAAATAGAATTGGTTTTGCTCATTGCAGCCATGGAGGTCAGTGAGTAACTGCCCGGTAGGTGACTAAAGTGATGTTACTTGTCAGTCCCGCTACACTGCGACAGAGTCCATATTTGTTTGTGTTGCATGCTAATTACATGGTGACAGAAATAGAGTACTTCAAAATAGAATAATTCCATTTGCATCTTTCAACCCAAAAGGCACTATTTTCTTACTTCCAGTTTTTTCCCAGGATAGCTGAGCTGACATCCTCTTAGCCCCTCTCAAGAAATGTGACAGGTCTCACATTTAGTACCAGTGGGAACAGTAAATTGACTGAAAACAACTATATGGACCAACTGAATTCAGAGAATGAATTATAAAAGATGAGCCCATTCTAGATAACTGCAATGTAACAAAATCTGTCATTATGGACAAAAATCGTATTTTGGGCTAGCTGAAAATTCTTGTTTTCAATTCCACTTTTTATATTTCATTGTTATAAACAAAAGTATGAAAATAAAAATAATTTTGAAATTAGTGACCTTAATTATAAAATGTTTAATTTACTAATTGTGGTCCATCCATTCTAATCTCCATGAAATTATATTGCTGTTTTTCCTAAAAATATACACCATATTAGATAAAACTTTGCACAAAAATTCCTGTAAAGTTCCACACTATCATTAACCATTTAGCTTCAGCAAAGCTGCTTGTTCCAACAATGTAGGTTTCTCCATTCTGCTCTCCAAAAACTGATGGCATGTTTGAAACTTCTGAGTGACTCACTCAATGATATTTGGAAGTTCATAGTCAGGAAACAACCCACTTTTATTTATGTGAAATCAGTTGCACCATAAGGCCCCTGAGTTATGGTAAGCAACTAAGTAATGCAGCTAAATCACATCTGTGGATTAACTGGAAATTAAATATATTTCTGACAAAATTGAATCTCAATATAGTGAGGTTACTTGTAGAAATAAACTTAACTTGACAGGAAAAGTGTGAGCTTAAAATGTACTTGAAAATGTAGGAGATGAATGGAAATATCCATAGGTAAAATTGCAACATGCCAGAGAATAAGAAAAATGTACAATCAAAAAATACCAATTGCAGATAAATGAAACAAATGTCAGCTCTTTGATATCAGACTTTCAAACAGAAATTCCGATCTTTATCAAATACAAACTAGAAACAAATACTATGATGAAAGTACAGAGACATATTTTCATTGGTTCTTCAATAATTTTTTTTTTTAATAAGGTTTTCAAGACAAGGTTCTGATATAGTAAGTGAACAGGGCAGCAATTCAAATATATATAGTAGCATTCTCATTTCAGTAAGGCAAAACTTTAAACAAAACTTCATGGAACAAAGAATGAAATTCCATAATTTGTATTTAAAAGATGTGTCATTTTACGTGAATCAGGAGAACAAAATATTACATGATTGAAAGCTAAACGTTGTAATGTAATCAGCTACACAGATATATATTTTTACAGAACAAGTGAAAACAAGCATGTAAAAATCTATTTAGTAGTATTAAGAATACATTATATCTAGCTCATGGCAGAAAATTCATGGTTTATGTGCAAGTGGTGGCTGATCTTTATCAAAGAATACTGAGCATGGGTCTACAAAATAGGTGTTCTGCATATATGTTGAACAGCTTTTATTTTAAGTGGTACTTTCAGGGTCTGTTTTAAACTAAACTGTGTGCGCAAGCTAGAAAGACTGCCAAGCTCCCTGCAAATTCCTTTTAAAATGAACAACATGCACTAAGAGGCTATGTAGAGCTTTACTGCCTCCCATGCAAATGATCTCTACATTTTTTCAAAAAACAAATTTGGAAGCAGTTTTCAGTGACATTCCTGTATTAATTGCGACACTCGTGGAGAAGATATTATTACTAGAAACTAAAGTTAAAAAAATAAAAATGAAAAGGTTGTGCAGATGGAAGGTGAATTTATATCACAGAGAAATCTCCAGCATGTTGGTATAATTAAGGCTTCCTAATGACTTTGAAATCCAGGCTAGTCACACAAGCTATTTATTTTCTCTAGCCTTCCTCTACAATCTCTTCTTGAAGGCAATGCCTAACTCAGGAGCTGTTCTCTAGAGGGCAGTCTCCTGCTCTATCCTGCACTGACTACAGAAAGAAATTGAAGGATTAGAAATTAGCAGCATCCCTTTGTTAATAGCCTCACTGCACACTAAACTGATGTGTGGAAAGACTGGCAAGAGTCACTTGGCAGGGGAAAGAGGAGAACTGAAACCAGGTTATCAACATGCCAGCCAGTAAAGGTAATGATGCTGATCTCTGTTCTGTGGCTGTGGAACTCATCTCTGGAACACACACTTTTAAAATCCTGGTCCTGACAGCAGGTGTATACACACAGATTTTTGCATCTGAAAGTCATTTTTGTAACGTTTTATTATCTCCATGACTCTGCTCTTTCTCCAATACCCTGCGTTACTTGAGAACAAAACCACAAAATTTTGATCCACAGGAAGCTAGACATAGGTATGGATGAACTCATGAACATTCGCAAAGCAGATCAAAAGGGCTGGTTACTATCTTTTACTTCCAGGAAGGCTTAAATAGTTATCATTATTTGTTCACACCCAAAAAATCTAAAAGGTCAAACCTTTGAAATTCTCTCATTTCTACACAGCAAACAGCAACTGTCCTTATCTTCTAAAATCAGAAAACAGCAGCATCATCACCATCATGGACGTTATGGTCCCAATTATATGTTGCACAGCTATGCCTGGCATAACTTGGGAGCTGTTTGATGTTCTTTTGTCTTCCTGAGTTGGCAGAAAGCAGAAGTCTGAGACATGAATTTCCCTACCCTTGGTTAATCTAATTGGGTTGTTCACTCATTTCAAGTGCCAGAGTTAACTGTTCAATGATCCTGTTTCAGAAAGCAGTTGTGAGAGGAAGTGGAACTGAAACACAGGAGGATCAGCTGGGAGTTCTCAAAAGCAATAAAAAACAGAAGGAAAAAGTAAATGAGAAACAGAGGATGAACTGGAAAGAAAATGCTAAGAATGCCAGGAAAGAAAGAGAAAGAAAATAAGTAGCAGCTCTAAAACTGGCTTTCCAGCTCCTTGTGACATTCTGGCTTACCAAGACATTTACTTTATGTACCAACAGTACATCTAGATATTATTTATCTCATCTTCTTAAGAACTTTCTACTCTCTTTACAGGGAAATCTGTTCTGTGTAGAGGGTTCATAGGCTGTGTACAAAGACAGAAGGTGGTCTTCTATGAGGATGTGATCTTTTCAAACTTCTACAGTGCTCTGGGCATCAAGTCAAGAAAAATGTGCTTTTTCTGAACAAAATCACCTTCTTGTCTGGAACCCACAAGAGCAGAGAAGGAAGGCATAATAAGCTGTTAGCTTTTAGGGGCAAGTTAAGATAACTTCATAATAACGAATACTCGGTTACACATTGTCCTGGGTTCAGCAGTAGCAGTCATTTTTCTCCTTCTTGGTAGCTGGTGCAGTGCTGTGTTTTGACTTTCGGCCTGGGAACAGAACTGATAGCGATGTTTTGGTTTGGCCAAGGACTTTGTGAGCCTCATGCTCTGCCAGGGAGGAGGGGAAGCCGGGAGGAAGCAGAGACAGGACACCTGACCCAAACTGACCAAAGAGGTATTCCATACCACAGCACGTCATGTCCAGGATGTAACTGGGAGTTAGCCGGAAGGGCTGGGAGACTGCAGGGTTGGAGGAGGTATCGGTCGGTGCTTGTTCGCGCTTGGGGGGCGAGTTATCCGTCAGCTGGTGCTGAGGTGTTGTATTCTCTTCCCTTGTTATTTCCTTTATCATTATTATCATTGGTGGTAGCAGTAGTGATTTGTGTTATACCTTAGTTACTAAACTGTTCTTATCTCAACCTGTGGGAGTTGCATTCTTTTTGATTCTCCTCTCCATCCCTCCGGGAATAGGGGGAGGGAAAGAAAGGGGGGAGGGGGGGTGAGTGAACGAATTACCTGACTGGGTTTAAACCACGACACCCATGATGAGATGGCATGCAGAAAAAGTCGAAAACTTTATTATTTACAATGAAAAATAAAAAAGGGGAGGTATGAGCTAGGAGCACCCTATGCAAATTCTGCATGCTAGGCTAAGTTACTGGATAATATTCACTAGTAAAATTATTTTTGACACTGCTGACAACATCAGTCAGAATAATCAACATTGCCTAATAACACAGTCAACTGTTCATTAAGCAAGAAGAAACAGCTAAATGTTTTAACATAAATGAGTAGCAAGCAAGTTATCATGAGGAAAGCTATGGAGTTGCAGGCACATTTCAGTTCAAATATACTGAGGTATTGAATGATAGACACATAAAAAGAAACGTTTTACAACTCTGAAATGAAAGACATTCCAGCAAGTAAACCTTAACCAAATATTGCAGAAAAAGAATTTAAACATTTCTCACTTGACACTGTTACAGATATTTTTTACTTCAAAGTTTTGCTGATAATTAAAAGGAATGACAGCAAAAGCAGGTCTCATACTGTTTGTAAAGAAAGAAAATATTGATTGTTCAAGGTGATATCTTTGGGTACCTTTGATATCAAAAATGGAAACCTTCCACTGCAAATATTAATTTCACATCACCCCAGTTAAATCCCTAGTTACAGTGACAATCTTTCTGGTAAAAATAACTGAAATTAAGTTAGATTCTTATAGACTTAATACTGAAAGCAGGAAGTGGGAAAAAATTCATACACAGTCTTTTCAGTCACTTTCTCAGAGGAGATGCAAATGTCACAACAGGCAAACAAACACATTAATAGTACACATGCGTTCTTTAGTCTGCTCTGCAAAACAATCAAAAAAGTAAAAAACTCAAAATATCTTTTTTAAGCATGTGCTGCCTTGTTCTCAAGAAAGATAAAAACCCTAAGCAACTGAAACTAACATGAAAAAACAAAACTGATGCAAAAAGGATAAAGTCACCTGCTTTAAGTGAGAAGCTGAGAGCGCTTATTTATCAGAAATTCTATGTAGTCTACAGTGCCAAACGAAATTTGTAAAAAACTTGTCCATGTTTTTAAGAATGTATAAGTGCAGTATAGTTTTCACTAGAGAAAAGATGTCTTCTAATTCCACCTAATTAAGCAAAACTTAGTTAGAAACTTACTAGAAAGTAATATCACCTTCAGTAGTTTTTCTGTCAGCCTTAAAACTGTTTTCCTGTTTATCCTATATATACTACCACTAAAACAAATAAAAGGTAAAAATTTGTGTATCAATAAAAGAGCTGGGGTACCTAAACAATCAGGAGGAATCTAAAATTACTTTTACAGCTTGATTTTATTTGCAGTAAAGTTATACAACATAAGACAACATACTAAGGAGCACTTGAAAGCGAATACAAGTCAAGTTCCCTAAATCTTTATTTGATCTCAGAGAAACTAGATTGAGAAAAGAACATAAAACAATTGCCAGAACATTTCCCAAGCAGTGACAGCACCATTTTCATAAATTTTAATTTTAAGGTGTTCTAGTGCATGTCTTATCCAAGTCCTCAAACTATTCTTTCTGAGACATGCATACAACAGATAACCCAGTAGTTCCACCTGTGCCGTAGGTAGAAGCAAACACAACACATCTTCCTCTTCTATTTTCTTGCATTTGCTTTATTGAACCTATTGACCTATATGTTGGGCTCACCTAGCAAGACTCATCAAATGACTTCAAATTCACCAATTTTGAGTCTTTACAAATCTTTACACTTAATATGCAAAGTGTATATAAAATTAAGATCTATTTCATCATCAATTCTAAAGAAGTAAGCTTTCTCCACCATGGTATTACATGCCAGTAAAACTCCTTTTCTTTTACATTAAAGAAGAAATTCTAGACCTTATAATTCTAGACTCCATATATGTGAGTTCAAGGGAATATATGTAAGTTCAAGGGAAATCAGACTGGGAAAACATACCATAATGGAAAAGGCAGTGATATCAAGAGCTATAGAAAGGCTTGAAAATATTTGAGAGAAAAAAAAAACAAAAACAAAAACAAAATTAACATTATGAGGAAGACCAAAAGCATAAAACGCCCAAGAATATACTTTTAGACTTCAGTATGGAAAAGGAATATTTTTGTTTTAAAGATCACAAGCACTTCCTTTCATGAATCATCTTCTGTCAAAGACCGATACACTAGAATCTCTTCTTTCATCAAAAATGAAGTCTCGTAACTTGGGTCTATAGCTCAGCAGGTACCCAATTCTTCTCCTTGTAATCACACACTAAAATCAAGAGGCAACAAGGAAACTAAATAGAAGTGAAGAGACTAAATTTTTAGCACAAATTGGTGTGTGTGCCCTGTGTATATTTGCCAAAATGACAGCTCTGAATGGTGCCTTTTCTCTTCTTCCTCATTCTGGAAAGATTTGCCAATACCTTCAGCCACACAACTTAAGCTATCTATTCCACAGAGATTCTTACATTGCACATAGCACCACAGACTTGAAACAACCTAATGGAGAAAGTAGTACAGATTCGTGGAAATGAAGAAAAGCTGCTCTAACAGGCTTCAAGCTAAATTCCTTCTCTTGCACAAGGGAAAAAGCAGATTCAGACAGGGATTGTGTGTAATCTCAGTGATCAAAGCCTAAGACATGGCCATACTACTTGGAGACCACACGTGTTGTGGTTTAAGCATGAAAGTAATTATTAAAAATATTAATCCAACATAAAATTTGTTGATTATTTTCAGCTAAGAGTTATATTTTGTTTCTTTACAAGAAGTAGAAGTGAAGAAAAAGTAGCGTATTACTTAGCAATAAAAGAAATTGATACCGCCATGGAATTTAACAACTGTTACTGCAAAACACAGAAGTTGCTACAAGAGAATTTGATGCCATTGTGCAGCAGAATACAAATGGCTTCAGCTACATTTCAAACTATCTGTATGAAAACCTTAAAATTTATAAATTGCTTGCAAGACCTTCAAACCACACATGTGCATTACCATACTCTGACCGGTTATTTATGAAAAGAAATCATCACTCAAATCAAAATATTTCTCAGTCAAAACCCTAGAAGATCATTCTATGTAAAAACAAAACAAAGCTACCCACACACAAGCACACAAAACTGCATATAACCAGCACACAAATTCTTCAGCTTCTGTTATGATGTTCCAAGCACATTCAGACAAAATCAAAACGCATAAATAGAAGAACGAATTAAACTCCCCTGTCACAGAATAAAACACATTAGGAACTGATAAGCATTGTGATTTTTTGAGATTTTTTCAAGATTTTTTCAGCTGGGACTACTTCCAGAAAACAGAAATATCTCTTTCAGAAAAAAAAACACTAATATTTTGTTCCCACATACAAATAAGGAAATGCTGTGTACAAGAAGGATGTTAATAATGGTAATAATAATGTACAAGTAAAAAATATGGGAAGTTAGATGAAAATAATTGCTTAGCTTTGGTCCCAGGGATCTTGAGAAGATTATGGGGAAAACAGAGGAAAAAGAGTTCAGCAATAATTAACTGAAATATGATTTATAATTACACATGGACAGAGAACACAAAGGAAATGAAAGAGGCCTTAAAATTAAGAGTTGAAAGGTGTTCGGTGTTTTAATAACTATGTTTGATTAAATACCTTGATTAGATGACCTTTACTGTTGCCTAGGCAGTTGAAAATTTTGTTGAAGTTTACTATAGAACCATAACTACTGAAATATTTGACCTTGATAAAACAAACATTCCAACCAACCAATCAATCCACCAATTACATTCCTAACAATGACAATGATATTTAATAACACGGAATTAAGAAGCGTGTATTTAACAACTACTGCTAGGTTCACTTTTATGCCTAAAAGTTACGCATACATACTTAATAATTGCTGAATCAGGACCTTATGTAACAAATTTATTTTTATCAGATGCATACCTGAGTGTATGATCTTAGAGACAATTTTGAATGCTGCCAGTCTGGCTTCTGACTTAAAAACTTCCAGAATTCATGATTTATAGAAAAATTGCAAAGACAGGCATATCCTTTGTTTGATTAAAAGGAATGAATAGAAGAATGCTTGTTTAAATTTTGTGACATAATACATTGTGCTAGAACAAGAGATTCATTTTTCTCTTAGCTATTAATTTGCATTGCTTGTATATTGGCTTGTCTGATAGAAGCAATATTTTTCTAATGGCTAGGGAACTGGGAAATAAACTGCAAGTGAATAAAAATGAGTTCTATTTCTTGATTGTAAGTGTCTTTCTGTGTAATTTTTACTAAATACAAACACCATGTCTCAATTTACTCATTACAAAAAAAAACAGTGGAATTAATTTTAGGCATCATCATCTACCCAAATGTGACTGACTGTCAAAAGATCAAGTCGTGAAATGGAGATTCAGTAATCAGCAATACAGAACATGGGTACTTTATTGTTGCATGTCAACAAAGCTGTCAACTTATATTACTCATTCAATAAAACACTGTTTCACATGCAGCATGTGCTTAGGTAATATGGATAAATGGAGACCTGCTGTCTGTTTTGGGCATGCCTGCCTAAGAAAGTGAAGTTTAGCTGGCCAGCCATTGGTTCGTGGGGTTGCTCACCAAACTTCAAAGACACCTCAGTTTTCAACAAACTTCACACAAATTCTCAACCAGGTAAAGAAAGGAGCCCTTACCAACGTCTGTAAATGAGAGAAAGGATGAAAATACTCACGTAACCCACTTACAGTGTTATTTCACAGAATTAAGAATTCAGGGTGGAAAGGATGCCTGCAGATCACAGAGATCAACTTCCTTCTTTGAGCAGTGTCTCCTAGATGAGGTAGCTCATGGCTGTGTATAGTCAAATTTTGAGCATCTCACAAACAGAGATTCAAAACCCCCCTCCTTTGAGAACCTGTTCAGTCTCTGATCACCCTCATGGTAAAAAATAAAATAATTTTCTTTATATCTAACCATATTGCAACCTGTCCTACCACTGTAAACTTCAGACTGGAGAGCCTGGCTCCACCTTCTCTACACTTCCCATTAGGTTTTTCCAGTTTTATCATTTGGGATAAAAAGAGATTTGGTTAGTAGCAGCTATAACAGGACACCTTTGAGACATAACTCATTTAAAATAATCATGTTTATCTCTCTGAAAACAATGACATCTGACATAAAAGGGAATGTTATTCCAGCCTTTATTTCAGCTCATCACTACGGGTTGGTAAAAAGCTCTCCCAGTATCTTGCAAACTCAGTATAACTATATTATAGCAAAGGTACCTCTCCTTTCCTTGTTATTCCTCTGAAATTGGAAAGAATTTAAAATAGTATTTTAAAGAAGAATTTAAAAAAATGGTATTTTAAAGTATTTTAAATTAAAGAATTTAAAATAGTATTTTAAATTCCGATTTCTTTTCTTTCAAAGAATTTTGGAAACGCATGTTGCTTTTACTGAACTATTTCCCCAAGGGCAGCAGAGTCTCGGTTTGTAAGTACCCTTGTATTAAAAGATTTTTCAGTGGCAAGCAGCTCCTTGACAGACAAAGGCAGAAAGATGAATGACTGGAGACTGAAGCTAAGCAAAGTCTGACTGAAAATATTTTAAGAGAGAGTGCAATTAATCAATAGAACACCTCACTTAGGGTATGCCAGATTCTCTGTAGAGCTTTTTAAATCAAAAAAATGATGTATTTCATAAAGATATGGTCTAGCTTAGCAATAAATTACTAGACTGTACAAAGATGTACATTAGATGACAAAAAATTGGACTGAGTTTTAATTGGATGTCAAAGTAAATGTCGTGGTTGCTTCTTCTGACCTGAAGATTTTGGACTGTGCAAATTAATTTTCAACTTTAAAACCCAGCAGTTTCAATAAAGGTTTTTAAGGCCCAGAATAAGAGTGTGGAAGCCCTCAGATACATAGTGGGATAAGGTCTGTGCGATAATTCCACCCAAATGGTCTCATGTTCCGTATCTGTGAATACTCAGGACTGTAGCTGCAAGATTCAGGCTTCTAAAGATGCAGGAGAGGAAAAAAAAAAAAAAAAAGCAGCACAATAGCTGTTTAGGAGGAATATTTATCAGACACAGATGATAGCAGAAGGCAGCATCCTATCTTCATTGGTAGTTTATGCTCCTCTGTCACAGAAAGGGAACAAGGTGTCTGCTGCATACTTGCAGTTCTGTCAGCTTGTGCGAACATAAGCAAGCAGTTGGTGTTGAGGACCCAGGGCCCACCACATCACACAAATTAGCTATAAACTGGTCCTGCACGCGAGGACAAATTACTAGAGAAAAAAAAAGTTCCTCGTGGAACCTAGGTCATACATCCTGACATCTCCCCTTGGTAAGAACCAAAGCATAGTAAGAGTAGACAACAGTAGGACTTATTTCAAAACCACATTCCAGACCTGAACCACAATGCTAAAGTAAGTATTGCCTTAGAGTCCTAGCCAAGTGGGCCCAGATGTAGTTAAAAAAAAAAGAAACAAATTACAAGGACAATTTTCCTGAGAGGGTACTTCCATATCTTCACAGCTGCAAAAGAATCTGTTACAGCTCTGATGTCTTTGGACACAGAGACAAGCTTTCCTTCACTTAAAATTACTAATTATGAAAAAGGAGTCTATGTTTTTTGTGTGAGATTTAAGGAACTGGTATTTAAACACTTAATAAGATTATTTGTTTTAATTTAAGAACAAAGTACAAAATAAACTTATATAATCCCTTCTTCTCTGTGGAAGCTAATGTGATTTGGAGCACTATTTCTTTTCTATCTTCCCCCAGAATAGAGATCCACAATGAATATGTTTTCCAGTTGAAAACTATAAATATTGTGTTCCCTGAAAAGGCTGAAAATGGTCTCTTTCTGCAGAAAGAACAAACTCATTGCAATTTCTCATTGTGGATTTCTGACAAAAAAGAAAAAAAAAAAAAAAGAAAATCTGCTGAATTATTTAAATATCTGAGCTGAGCAAAGAACTTAGTCATGCTTATTTTTTTTTAATCCAGCTACTTGTGTACAATGAACTACAATTTTGCTTCATGAAATTTCCAGATGAATAATTACCTTTTAGTATTTTTTTCATCAATTTAAGATAATAAGTAGCTTTCTCCATTATTGAAGGAATCTTTTCTGATTTTTTTTTAAGTTCATTTTCCATGCTTTCACACTATAAATGGTAACACTTCAATTTTCCTTTAAAAACATCTTTATTCAGCTGACTTGTAGATAAGCCTTGACCAAATAATTTTGAGGGTCTAAGGTGACCTTAAAAGTACAACATGCCAAGGACTGCCCTGATTTTCTTTAACCTACAACGCAGCATTAGAAAAGTATTTGCTCTTAACTTGCTAGTAAGGTAGAATTGAATGAAAGCTTTGGTAAATCATTCTGTGAAATGTCTCTGTTGTTAAAAATGTATACCTTATTTCTAACCTTATTTTCTCTAGCTTCCACTTTGAATCATCTTTGATATATTTCTTTGTAGTCTGAGGTGGTTATAAAAAGTTTTTACATAGTTCAGATGACAAAATTTCACCATCATCATGTCTGGGGGGAATGAATAGAATCCTTGGAATCTCTCCTGATAAGGAGATCTTTTTACTGAATTTATAGATTTGCTTAGCTGTTCTCTGAAAAATTTGGAATTTAAGAATATCTTCTGATATGGGCACCAGAAATGGACACAGAATTTCTTCTAAAAATTCCCCTATTTATCTGCCTATCCATCTAAAAATCCTGTTTTGTTGAGTGCAGCACCACACTGTAATGACAGGTTAATTATTTAATAAGATTATAATCCTTCTCATGAAAACTGCTTTCCAGAAGAGACGAGTACGATACAGAAGAAGGAAGTATGAAATGTATTAAGACATCCTGTTCCCTCACTAATCAGGATCACTCTGTGCTGGTGACATTTTTTCATTACTTGCAAGGAAAATGCCTTATGACAGATAACTTAGAAACTAAACTCAAGTTATAAACATTTTTTGTTAGTTTTTTTTCTTAACAGAAATTGTAGATTTAAAACCAGACAAATTTGGCAGTAGCTAATTCTTCATAATCCACAGGGGTCACCTTTCTCTTCCCTCTGACTGCTTGTTATTAGTCAAAACCTCTATTATGTGTTCCATTTTATAGGACTCACTTCAGCCTATATAAATTCAAATTTGTTTAAGTTTAAGACTCAAGTTTTTTAACTTACTAGTGCAGTGTTAGCTTCCTTCCAGTTCCTCTGAAGTTCTTCAATGGATCAAGATATTAAGATTCATGAGAAAGAGTCACCAGGTTCTTTGACCATTTTTCGAAAAAAAAAAATAAATACAAAATTATTTAGAACAACTTGTAAAATACTTAACCATCATCCTCACAGGTTACTGCAAAAAAGCTTACAGCATTTGTTTTGTCATCTGTTCCCCCCAAAACCTACTCATTTTCATCAGTTGGTATCATTTTCTCCTTTTTAAGTTTGTTTTCATTAAATGTCAGACAGTAAGCCAGTTAGATTTTTGTTTAGTTATTTTTTATATTATTTTTTATAATCAGGGTAACCTGTAGATGTCTGGATATGGAGGAATAGTATTTAAAAATTCACAGCTATAAACTGTGTTAATTTAAACATAAACATGTTCAATAGTCTTCTTGCTGTTGTTCAAGAAATTGATATTTCTACTGTGTTTCACCCAGCCTGAAGTTCTGTATCATACATCTTCATTTTCCCGTGTATATATCATAACTACATGATGAGCTTATCATCTTGTTTTCTAGTGGGATCTGATGGTCTTCTGCAAACATAAGGAAATAACTTTATACCAATTATTTGCTTCAAATTTCTCTAACCTGACAGTAATCGCTTAAAAACTCTTCCCCCCCCCCCCCCCCCCCGCCGAGGTCTCTGACAGCAATGAGAAATGCTGCTTCAGAGTGCTCCCTCTTGAATTTGCTAACTTGATCTTTTCCAAAGAGTCTGTGACTGCTGAATTTAACACTCCAATCATGTCAATTTTTCCATCAGGATTCAGTGATATATAAGGTTGAATTTGTTTATAAATGACCAATTATAGTTCTTCTCATTTGAAACTCAATTACAACCAAGTGAAGAATGTCTTGACCATTGATATTTTGACTGCAAAATAACACTTTATCTCTTCCCTATATTCTTTTTTTTCTTTCAGTGCAGTGATCTTTTGACTATCTTAGTCAACCTATTTCCCCTGGAGTTTCTATGCTTGCTTTAATGAAGAGGAAGCCACACAACTTATTCAGTCTCTGCTCAGGACAGAAAGCTGCCACTGTTTTGGTACATTTCCGCACATTTCCACCTGGTGTCTTTGGCTTTTGGGTCTGACAAGATAGTTTTGAAAGATTTTTTAAATGTTACTGCCTGTCATTTTTTATTGTTAGGGTCATTTGGTAGCTAACAAAGAGGTCCAAGACCTTTTCTTTTAGAACAATGGTTTTAACACTTTAATAACCACCAAATATCATTATGACAAGACAGGCTGCAAGTTCTGCTCATCTGCACATAACCACTATTATTGCAATTTTTGGAAAAGGGCTTATTATCAACTGGGAAATAGTATGTTTTTGGTACTATGCAGTTTCTGAAGAGCAATTTTTTCTTGTTTGAGAATAATTTTCAGCCTACATAAGCCAACATCCCATGCACACCTGTTAATATTAATATCTACCTGCAATAGAGAGTTTTCTGAAATCCATTTACTTTGACAGCTTCTCAATCCTCTTGCCAGTATGCTCAGCAAGAAGTTATACCCTTTATATCCAGCCACAGAAGGCCACATCTGTGGCCAGAAATGATCATACACAACTGAGGTAAACAAATGCTTTCCATATGCCCCAGAAGCAGATTGTGAAATAAGCAATTCTAAAAGCCTATTTTAATTTCACACTCCTTTGTAGAGTAAACTAGTTTGGATATTTGATAGGAGTTGAACTTAACTAATGGTAAAGCACTTCAAGAAAAGTATTAGAAGAGACTTCATAACAGATACTTTCCTTTCTTGAAACTCACTGCTGTTGCAGGAGTTCTCTGCTGGAACTGCTACAGGAGTTATATAGAAAATGGCACTAGATTAAAGGTTTCATGGATCTAATGGCAGCTTAAGGAGACACATGTACATATCTATTACAGAAAATAAAACTCATTAATGCAGAAAAGCTCAGTATAAGGACTGACATTACCCCTAGTTTAAATATCATTCCCCTCTTTCCAATACAATCACTACAAAAATCGTTACCCCCTCTACAGAAAAATAAATAAAATCTTAGTACTGTGATAAAATTGATCAGTTAATTGTATGTGGGGAGAAAAAAAAAAAAAAAAAAAAGAGGGCAAACAGATCACCTTGCAAAGACTCTGCTATGATCTAGAAATACATGAACCCGTTATTTGAAGTTTTAATGCTCTGGCAATTGCCAGAAATGCAACATTTGCAAAATTATAATGTGTGAAAGATAAACCATCTTTTGTCAGGAATAGCCATGGCTCAGCAATTTCACTATCACAGCATCACAGGACAACAGGGAGCTCAGGAAATAAAATACTCCATCTTCCTGCTCAAGGGAGGGTCAAACTAATGTTATTTGTGTTATTAAGATCTTTGTTTTTCAGAATCACTTATTTGTGTATGGAATCATATTCAAATCAACTCTGAGATTATAGCTCTCTGTTTCATTGTTACTGCTTTTAAAGCCTGGAGGAGGATTTGGAAAAAACACAGTAACAATAAATGCATACCAAATTAAGCAGGATTAAAGCAAAATCTGTTATCGTCTTTAGCTGATAAGGGAATCTGTAGTAGCTTCAGCCTAACAGTGCTATTTCATTGCCGTTCCTTACTTTAAGTCTACAGCGTGAAAGTCAAGATTAAGAGTAGGGGCTGAATTCACAGAATCACAGAAAAGCTGAGGTAGAGTGGCATCTCTCCATATTGTCTAGTCCAACCTCCCTGCTTATAGCAAGGTCTCCTTGAGGAGGTTGCTCAAGGCCCTGTCCAGTCAGGTTTGTAACTATCTCTAGGGATAGACTTTCCACAATTTCTCTATGTCTTGTCACCCCTACAGTGACATGGAATTCCCTGCATTTCAGCTTGTGCCCATTTCCTCCTGTCCTTTTACTGGGCACCACTAAAAGTCCAGCTCTGTCTTCTTCGCTTGCCCCCATCAAGTATGTGTACACACTGACATGATCTCCTCAAGGTCTCTCTTCTACAGGTTGAAGGTAATGGTGAGTGCCAAATCCCTCTCTCTGCAGAGACTAGACACATCAGTCAAATTAGCACATCCCTACATCCATCCATGCAGCTCACAGGCTGAAAGAGAGCTCCAATACCTTCTCTGCCATAGCTGCTGGCTGTTTCATTATTTATATCTAGACATGCTAACTGCCAGAGTGCAGGTGCACCCATATTTTAGTGGAATTCCTGTCCGGGAGAAAGGAAGAGTAGGTGGGGTGCCACCCTAAGCTTGAGGCACTGGGGCTGTCTTTACCATCACCCTAAACTCAGGGTGCCAACTACCCTGTGTAGTCTCCTCCTTCCTCATGTCAGTAATGCCCCACTGCACAGCAAAGTATTTAAAAGGCTCATGTGGTCAGAAAACCAGAGCAGGTGAGGGTTACGGCACTCAGATGTGATTTTACTGTCCAGGGGAGAACTGTAAACATTTAAAACTTTCAGGGAAAGCATTACAACTGTATTATTCTAACAGTCATAAGCACCAGCATCTTCTTTAATAACTTATCTGCTGGAAACAACTTTAAAGAAAAAGTGTATTTTGTTATGGCCTATTTCTACTGCTAAGTGACAGCACCCTCTATCAACTAGAGCAGGTCTAGATGAAATGTACAAAAGCAAATTCATACATATCCAGCACCTGGAGCCATTTGAGATAAAAAGGAAGCTGCCTTGCACATTTAGGCATTCCTAAAATCATGCAGAATCTCCCAGGAGATTTTTTCAGTGTATTGGTCTTCAATGTATAATACTGGCTTCAAACCTCAGTAGAGGCATAGAACTTCCTCTGTACTGAGCTCATAAAGTTATAACAACTTTGAAGAGATTTCTCCAGATGACTATTAAATTGCAGAGCAGGAAAAAGAATTTGGCTAATAACTTTTCATTTTGCTCAATACAGCCACTTCCAAGGCAGCCAATTGTGATGTTAAAATTAGAACTGCAATTTTATATATGGTGATTAAACATAGTGAACAGTTGCAGTATGATAAGACAGATACGGTTTCAGAAATACCTGCCAAACACACATACTCTGAGAACATCAGTGCCTTTTTCAGAGTAATGGAATACAAAGTTAGGCTCTTAAGCTTATTGTACACCACACAGGGAGAGTTAAGTGCCTCAGATGGGACTCAAGTGCATCAGGCATGCTGGGCATGGAGGTGGTTAGAGCTAGAGCAATGAGCCATTCCAAGCAGAGGAGTGCATCTGAAATCGCACCCTCTGCAGGGCTTAGGCAGCAGATTTTGTAGCTTTATGCTCTTGGAGACCAAATTGCACTCTGAAAACATGTACACTTCACTCTTTTTCACTCTTCTGTTTTCAGCTGAACCTGAAAGGTGAGAATGCTTATTATTTCACACAAATATCTGTTAGAGAACCCAAAGGCATGTGGAAACCCATCCCTTCTCTTCAGTGGTGCAGGTACTTACACAGAGCTTAGCTGTATCAGTAGTCACCAAACAAGAAGCCAAGACAGTACCACTTCAAAACCCTGCATATTAATTTCACCAGGGTAAGCACTGAGCTAGGACCACTTGAGACAAATCACTGCACCTTCGATGTTTTGTGGCAAGACAGAATTGACTTCCTCAAAGGCCAAAAGCAAAGGAGACACAAAACCGGAAATCATTACATTGGCCACAATAATCTTGATGACAGTTCAGAAAAGTGACATTTGTTTTGATCTCTATTCTGATTTTTCTAAACAACAGAAGAAGAAATTGAAGTCTAAAACACTGGCAAACTCACAAGCACCATCATCTGGGACTGGACCTGTCCAAGCATGCCATGGAGGCCCTTGTGACTGACTACCAAGAAGACACGCACAGTAAGACACATTTATGCTCCGAGGTGGTACAGGATCAGGTGCCAAGTCTGATAAGTTTACGAGATGAATGTTGGGACTGCACCTCAAGGTGTTCTCATATAATGGGGTTACCGAAACTCATTTCATACATGGACAAGCCTGAGGCTCTGCAGAATTAACATTATCTACATTTCATTATTCAACTAGGGAGCTAAAGCAATAATGTTACACTTGTATGGTCCCAGAAAGTAAACTTCACCCTCACCTTATAAATTCAACTTTTGGGGAACACATTCAAGTAGGGCTTATATAGTCTCTGGGCAGGCAGCTGAGACTTCCAAAGCAGTGCTCTCGATCAACTTACTCTCGGTAATCACGACTCAGATTTACTGCACAGTGCCCTCTCCCCTTTACCACTATTCTAACAAAGTCATATTATGTGAGAATTCCTTTGAGACTGGAGACATAAGCTATCTTTCCAAGGTGTTTATAATACTATAATAATCTGTCTGTAAAACAATAGAATATTGGTCAACAACACTTAAAGTTTCATTTTCCTGGTTCACATGACCAGTTAAACCATTGAACTAACTATGAAATTACACCCTGTTGGTTCATCTGCAGTAATAAATGTGGACGTCTGGACATAAAAATAAATGCCTACTGCTCAAATGAACAGTCCACAAGCCATGACTAATTGGCAGTGTGCTGTCTTTAAGTCCTCCTAGCATTGCTTGTGGCAACAGGAAATAGAAAAGCTAAGAATGAGGCTAACAGGAAGACCAAGCCACAGAATTATTTGTATAAATATTATTACTGTGTTTTGTTGTCTTCTGTTTTAAAGAACCAGTTGGAAAAAACAACAACAACAACAACAAAAAACAAACAAAAAAAACCAACCAAAAACCAAAAAAGAACTCACTTTCTTTTAAGGCAACACAAGTACTGAAATCATAAACCCCTTACTGTGGTCTAGCCATTAGACGGTAAATATTAGACAAATCGAGCCAATGGAAGCACATTTGTTATGAGGGAAGATCTGGGTTATAACTGAGGACATGCTTCTTGCAACTTTGAGTACAGTCTATGTAGAATGTGACTATGATAATTATAGTTGCAAAAACAGTAGCTCAAGTTCTTGATCAACAAAGGTGGATAAGTAAAGCAGGGAAAATAAGGGCCCCGTAGTTGTGCCTTTCTGTCCTTTGCTCTAAAAAGGAAAAAAGAAAAAAATTTCTGCATTTTCCCTCTTCTTCTCAAGATAAAACCAGCATAAGGACATTTATCACACTGTCAGAAAGAACTGCAAAAACAAGGACAGAAAATCACATTGATTACAAGAGTTTTCACACTGACAATTCAAAGAACTCATTATCAACATTAATGTTAACATCACAAAGCATTATCAAATCTGGCAACTTTAACATTACTGAATTTTAATAGGTAAGACACAAGTCTTTGAAAAGATCGAGTAAAATTTGCTAGGAAAGAAATGTTTCTACAGCCAAATTTTTCCAGGCTCGTTTGATTACAGTCTGTATTCTACAATCTGTAATTCTGACCTCCTTTATCAGTGTTGGCAAATAATATGCAGGATCTTTATATAATAGTGATTCTGAACCTTCCTTCTCTTTCATATTTACAAATTTGGCATTTTTTTTTTTTAAACTCTTTATAAGTAAGCAGAAAAATGTGAAATGGGTGAAGGACAAAACCAACTAGAAACTAAAAAGTTACAGGAAAACGACTTCAAAGCATGCTGCTTATGCACACCTACACATGTCAATCACTTCTGAACAATAATTACTCCTGATGTGAGGTAAGAGAATGCAACTACATTTATCTAAAACACAACAGTACTTGTCAGGAACATACAGCCCTAAAAAGTACTGAAGATAGTTTTAGATCCTTCTAAATACACATATGTGTGCACATAAATATATAGATAAGTACGCACCACAGAGAATCAACACCTTTGTTTTCCTTATTATTTGAATTATATTTGATTATTTGATACCTTTATTATTTGATTAATTTTGTTAAGAGCTAGACATAATACTGATATTCTCTATTGCTTGCTCAGTCACTCTGCTTTTCTCAGTAGCCTTCAAAAGAAAATCAGTAAAAATCTGCTTACCTAAACAAGTCTTTCGTTTGATTGTTTAAATTTAAAAATTTAGGAAAATTATCTCTTTAGCATTAATATGCCTTAACAGCAAAATGCCCCATTATTATCAATGATGCAAGCCTATCCCACTTTCCCAGAACTATCTCTTCCTTGCAGCTATAGTTCATCTTAAAGAGAACAGTGGATCCAATTTGGAAATTTGTTTACAAATGCAAAACCCAGCATTCAACCTTTGATTTATAATTGTATTGAAATCAATTTCAGATTGAGATTGTCATTAGTCTTTTACAAGCTTTTATTTTCAAAAGGGTTATGATGAAGAACTTTCTTGCTTTGTTTTACAGAGCAAATTAAATTTTTCTTTATGTCAAGATGGCAGTGTTTAGTAATGAATATAAAGTTGTAGCTCCCAAGTACTTCATGCAATACTTTAGACTGCTGAACTGGAAATCTTTCACTCCCTAACCCCATATATTCTTGTTCCTTCATCTGAATATTGAGGGACTTGAACAAACCCTTCAGAAGCTGTGCCACTAATCTTTTTGCTTTCAGGAAACAAATCAACATAATGAATCCACATCCCAATACATATTGTGCCCTCACAGTAGCTTAATTATAACCACTGAAGTTTCTTAGCTTAGTGTTGCAGCAGAATACAAACAAAGCTTGTAGTGGTAATAATGTCAATCCTTCTGTAGCTTATTCATCAGCTTGTAGCAGACTGTCTATTGGATAACAAAGTCTAATGGACTTCTGCAAAACAAGCTACTACACTGGGGAAACATTTTCCTTTACTCTGAGAATTAGGAGCAGAATGTGTCATAGCTTTACACAGAGTTTGGAAATTTTAAGCTACTCATCTCCTAAAAATTAATTAAACCAAAGCAAGATGAGATATCAAAGTAAATCTGGATTTGCAACTACAATTCTGAAAGACTGGAACTGCCAAGAGGCAGATGCAGTAGTGGTTGCAATACTAGATAAATCATATACCAAGAACACTGCCACGCGCTTGAGGATCAGGTCCTTAGAAGAACTTCTATTACATGAGAATTTGTATTTTAGCGCTTACTTTTCTATAAGCATATCAGCATTATGTTACTTCTTCAATGGAGCATAATTATGCTTTTTCCAGTTTTAAAGGCCAATAATTATTTTATTTCAGTTTTGAAATTATGAAGAGGTGTGGTTTTTTGGAACTGCTTGGTTTACAAGTTTGTTCTTCAGGAAGCTGCTGTTGTTGCATTTGTATGAATTAAACTATCATTCAAAATAAGTAATCAAGTAACTGCAGCCAAAACAGCATTCATGGAAAACCAGGTTAATTTGCCACATGAGAAAGCTTTCTTTGTCCTATAATAGGACATTAATATGAAAGAAAACATTGAAGTAAGAGGGAATTAAATGAAGAAGTGGATTTAAAACTGTGGGAGCAATGGTTTGAAACAACAAATTTTATCACACCAGTTTTATCTTGACTTATTTGTATTGACCTTCTTAATGCGGCTAGGATTGTATGCTGCAAGGACAGCAGCAGCTATAGGAGAGGGTGTCACTTTACAGAGAGCTGCTCAGGACAGGCTGGTCAAAGGGACTGCAGAGAAAGCAGTAGCAGAGCTTTCCAAGGTAGATACTGAGAAACAGGCCAGCAAACTGGTCTTGTAGAACACACTTGATGCTGCCTTTCAGAAGCAAATTAAAGCAGTCACTCTAGCAAACAGCGTACCAAAATAACCAACTCCAGCTTTATAGAAAGTATAAGAATGGTGAAAATAATCAGAAGGACCACATCTGGGGAAATGGTGGTAAAAGAAGCTTGAAACCTGCATTCTAGAATATTTGAAGTTACGCAGTAATCAGAGAAATACAATACTGTAATCTGAACAGTTTGGAGTAAATTAATAACGATTGCCAAGAACGAACCAGAAAGTGACAAAGTTATATTTTCAGTGAAATAAGATCATTATAAATCAATTTAACCTTTAAAGCAGAAAAATCATATACAGATGGGCAACCAATTAGCATCTGATTTCCCTGAGCTAGCTTTTTTATGCACTGGGAATCAAGCTCAGTGTTTTTTATCACCATGAAAGAATCTTTGTCACTAAATTGTGCCCTGCTCTCCTCTGGTGCACTGAAACATACATTTCTCTAAGTTTGAGGGTGAATATACAATTATTCTACAAGTCTGCAGCCTTCCAGTATCTGAAGGGGGCCTATAGGGATGCTGGAGAGGGACTCTTCATTAGGGACTGTAGTGATAGGACAAGGGGTAACGGGTTAAAACTTAAAGAGGGGAAGTTTAGGTTGGATATAAGAAGGAAATTCTTTCCTGTTAGGGTGGTGAGGCACTGGAATAGGTTGCCCAGGGAGGTTGTGAATGCTCCATCCCTGGCAGTGCTCAAGACCAGGTTGGACGAGGCCTTGGGCGATATGATTTAGCGTAAGGTGTCCCTGCGCACGACAGGGGGGTTGGAACTAGATGATCTTAAGGTCCTTTCCAACCCTAACTGTTCTATGATTCTATCTTGTGCATGTTTGCATCCATTGACACACAGAGAGACATGGTCTAATTAGGAGATATGGTACTGCTGATATGCTTTAATTCCCCATGCATTTTCTTCCCCAGCAGCAGCCACAGAGCAATAACAGGAGAGCTCCTGCTGGCAGCTTGTATCAAAGGGAGGATTTGCAGAACTGAAAGATCTATCTCCCTCCAAATTCATCAGAGCTTCTCTAAAATTCACATGCAATCTGCCTGAAGGTCAGTCCTACTGCGTTGTCTTCCTGTTCAGGAGCTCCCAGGCATTCCTATGGTGAAGTGAGCAGCATTTCCTTATGTGCTCAGCTAACTCCCAAAAGCAGGACAGAATGTCATCAAAGTGTTTCCCCTCACTTGCCTATTAAAAGTACAACACAAGTACAGAAAGTCTATAAAATCCCTCCAATCCCAGGAGATAAAATAGGAAATCGAAGGGGGAAAAAAATAAATAACTGTGGGCCAAGAAGCCAAAGACTAGTTTTATGGTGCATTGGGTCATATCCCAGTGGGAGAAAGGTCTGTTTAAGTTGAAGTGCCTGCATCTCATAGATAGAAGTAGCTAATCTTCTTAGCCAAAGACTAGTTTAAATGTCCTTTTCATTGCTCAGACTAATAATACATGGAAATCGTCTAGTGAAGGCAAAAGTAGCACAAGCTCACTGTACTGGAACAAATGTGACAAGGAATTGGAAAAAGAAAAAGGAAAAAAAACAGCACCCAAACCCCTCATGTTTTTATCAAATGTTAAAGTGCCCATGCCAGGTCTCCAGGTTGCAAGCATGAGGATTTAGAAAATTCAGATTTTAACAGGAAGTTTGATTCAGTGGCGAGTATAAACATGTGTGTGATTACTTGCATTACTTATGTGTTAAAGTGTTAAAAAACACCAGCTGTAACCTGCATATAGTTGTGAAATTCTGTATTAACAAGAATTTTGAGGAGTAACAGGGCCAGCTAATAAAGCCTGGTTTCCTGCAGATACACGTGTCCTACGTTTCTATACACACAAACAAACACCACAGCTCCTGCTTCATATCCTTCTGGGTTGCACCCCTCCTCTGCATTTTCCTAACTAACTTTCTGCTGGGATTTTTTTAACTCTGTTTTCAATGCAGTCAGTCCCCTTCCCATAAACAGCAGCTGGGAAAGGAGCGCCACATGTCATGGCTGGCTTGAAGCTCTCTATGCTCACGCTGCAAGCCTCTTGAGCACTGGATCCCCCTCTCAGCAGCTCATTTTCACAGGAATGTATAGCGGCTAATAATCTTTGGGAAATCCGTTGTTAAAATTTGGTTGAAATTGGCCAGTGGTAAAAAGTTATTAGGAGGAACTGACAATGAATAACATCTGCTTTGTTTCAGAAAGAAACCATAGGCTAGAAACATCACTGATTTTCTTGAACACCAGCAGTCTTTCTGATAATTCAGACTTGTGATCTTGAACACCTATGTATCTCTGGGATAATAAAGGAAACCTCAGGGTAAGCTCTTTAACACTCAACTATACAACAAGCCAGAGAACTACAGCAGTTTTTCCTTTCTAACACATGAACTTGCCCTATATTAATATGCCCACAAAGCAAATAACGTATCATGGTTGGGGTGCCTATAATTTTCTTAGAAAAATTTACAACACAAGATGCTGAATCCAAACCAAGGTTTCGCTGTTTTGAATGTTATTACTATTTAAGCAGTGGATCACCAGTAGCAGTTACTTGCCTAGAAGCCAGCAGTTATGACTACATTACATTAAATATATAGAAATGGAAGATATTCTAAGGAAACACTACTTTTATACTTCATTTCTGGCAGAGGTTTATTTTCCAGAGTTAAAGGATACTGTAAACGAAGCACCTTATAGGAGAATTTAAACAGCACCAACAAAAGAAAAAGACAGATCTCCAAACTGGGGAATAGTTCTGCAAGTTAAAACAGATAAGCATTTAACCAGGCTGAGGATTTTGTTATGTTAATATGTCGATGAGGAAAAGTGAGATATCACAATGGAAAGCAGGAGAAACAAGAATCAATACAAAATATATGCTTTTGCCACTGTAATAAATTAACATGATGAGGTAAGCATTTGATGGATATCCTGAAATACAAGAGAAAAACTGAATTGCAAGCCGTCTCCTCCATTTTGCACTACCTGGATACTAGCAGGAATGCTTCAGTGTATAAAATAAAGATATATGACTGGTCTTTATGCTATCATTAATAGTATTGTAGATACTATTAATGAGTCTTCGGCCCTCTACTGAATTGTCTCGAACACACACTGAAATGGAATGACGAAGAAGATGAATCCAGAAGAATCTGACATTCAAATATTTCCCTACAGCACAGCAACTGCTCAGTATTATACCCTCATGTCTTTACGACCCTCTGCCAGATGCACAGAATATTATTGTCACCTTTTAACCAAAATACCAAAGGTTCAAATGGATTTCACACCACAGACCGGAGATCAAAGCCATACATGCAGCCTCCAGCCCATGCTTAGACTGTCACTCAACAAAGTAAGGACATCTGGCACACAGAGATTACTCACAGGGAAGCTTTCATTTGAGAAGCTAAGGAATGAGTGTCTGCATCTGTCCTACTATGAATGTGTGTGCAGAAAACAGTTTGCAGGTTGTATCACATAGCATACCTCAGTGGTAGCCCTTAAGGATGACAGAAGTGTTTGCAGACTAAACCAACTTGCTCTTTCCATGGACAGAAAATTCTCCATTTAAAAAATAATAAAAAAAATCATTAATTTTGTTACAGTAAGAGAGAATTAGACAGAAATTCAAAGCAGCCAACTGAGAACAGAATCTCCCTTTC
Source organism: Pezoporus flaviventris (assembly GCF_033815535.1). NCBI lineage: Eukaryota > Metazoa > Chordata > Aves > Psittaciformes > Psittacidae > Pezoporus > Pezoporus flaviventris. Next base: position 63,255,364 of record NW_026892555.1, read on the forward strand.
TACAAAGGGAGTATTTGCAGAACTGAAAGGTCTGTCTCCCTCCATAGTAAATCAAGTAAGTCAGAATTTGTCAAGATGGGGGAGGACAAGTATTCTGTTTAAATATGGTACAGAAATAAAGCAAGTCACCTTTGACTAAAACTCTTTCCAACCTCTGATAATCTTCCCTATTTCACATGTTGCAGGCCATCAATGATCTGAATTAGCCAGTTAAGTCAAAAAGGTAGTACCACTATCAACGACATACACTAAGGAAACTGAGACTGAAGGGGTCTTGTGAAAATGTTCCCCCCCCCCCCACTTCCCATCACTACTATAAAATATTGCCTGAGTAGCAAATGCCAATGGCAACTTCCAGCACATTTCTACTCTTTGGTTTTTATTTCATTGTTTTCAGAGACTTCTTATTGCAGAGAACGGGAAAGAGGCAGAAAAGAAAAATTTCCTCAAACAGCCACCAGAAACTTGGAATTCAAAGTAAAAAAGGCTTTCAGAAGTTTTGCAGCCACTTAGACTCATACTGTATTTGTCAAGAAAAGTAATTTTCAAGTTGTAATGTTTCTGTTATTCTTTTCTACCCTATCCCCAGTATCAGTACCATCAGTATCATCCTGCATTTCTCCTGCATAGAAGACAGTTGTCAATTTGCTCCACCACATGACATGCGAGTAAATCAAATCAAATGTTCCTACTAGGGTCAAGAGCTCTCTTTTCTAACTGCCTGCACAGGAACAAAGGGATGGAGTCAAGCATTCAAATGCATATCCTCTATTTAAAACTACAATGCCAGGTTAGGTTTTGTGTGTATGCTTTTTTCTCTCTTCTTGACTGCAACATAAAATGAATTCATCGTAATCCCAAATTCATATACCTCTTTATGTGAGTCTGCTGTGAATCCTTAAGATGAAATCTCAGTTTAGAGGTAGGAAAGTCTTATATTTTATCAAGCTACATATTGTTGCTCCACTTCCAAGAACTACAGATTTTGATCTATTCCTCCCATTGAAGTTATGCTTTTAGTCAGAGATGTTTATGACACTGGATCCTGAGGAGGATTTGTACTCCATCTCTCCATCTCGTACATGCTATATCTGCTGATTTGCAGATACACATGGCTGTCACTGCATGACATACTAATTTCATAAAGTTTACTTAGACTGTTTCCATTGCTGCTATACCATCCACTAAGCCACATTACTTTGGAGGCACAATGTCATTTATGTTGTCTCATAATTCAATCAATCAATATATAAAAACCTGACAAGACATGGAGTTATGCCATGTGAGGATTTATCTAGTGCCTGCAGTATACTAAGCCCAAGCAGCAAAGGATCCCTTGATGTACTGATATCATCAAGGCTTAGCCACAGCTCTAGTGTTTAAATACAAAGAAACAGATACTGCCTCATAGCAATGCTTCATACCATTACACAAGTTAACACACATATTGACAAATTCAGGCATTTAAAAGCAAATAGAAGCTTTCTAATTGCCCTTCCTATTGACTGAGCAACTTCATTAACAAATTGATTTTCAGACCTTAGCAGGCAGAACTTGACAGTAAATGAAAAAAGATTTAGCACAATGAAATCCAACTCCTTAGAACATTCTACATCATCTGGAAGTTCCATGTGACAAATTCAAAAAAAAAAAAAAAAATCACAGCTCCAGCCACATGCTTCATTATAGGCCACGGACAAGGCCATTTTTAAGAGAGTGTTATATGACAGTTTCAAGCTTTCTGTTGCTTTCTCCATTCTCCCTAGAGAAAAACTATTATTATATTTCCATAGTAGAAGTGATGTTTTTCACATCAGAAAAAATCCTGACGCATAAGGAAAAAAAAATATCTGAACTGACAAGCATTACAAATACAGTTAACAAGCTGTTTTAATTATCCTCCCAAGATTTTCCCATTTGTACTCTGTTCATCATCTTCTTCACAAACTTAATTATGCCTCATTTGTTCATTCTGCACTAATCTCAGGGAGTATTCCAGGTGGAAAAGAGAAGCCTGCTTGTAAGTGAAACCTCAGGTAATTGTTACATTATTTTGCTACAGAATGTTTCTTTATTTTAATAAAAATGATACAAACTTGTCTTTGGACATTTGAATATTGAGAAGAATATCAGGGCATTCCCACACCTGAAAAAACAAAACTGGCTGGCTACCTTGCATGAACAGCCATCAATCCAAAGATCATCAGCAGATAGATGATGGAAGAAATGAAGTAAATCATACAATTATAATCTGCATTTTATAGATTAGTATTAATAAATTCTGATTCCTCACTAGAGCGAACTTTTCCACAAACTTGACCTTTGAGAAAGTCAAAAAGAACAGCTGGGAATAAATGTGTTTTGTGAGTCAAGTATTGAGATACATACCCAGTTGCTACTTACAATTTACGCACTTCCAACACTTTCAAAGTCAATAGGAATTACCGCATTATGACTGAGAAGGGACCAAGTAAAGACCCTAGTGCATCATAATTTAAGGCCTGACGAGTTGTTTCCGTTAACTTTGGATAAGTCCTAGATTTGCTCACCTACCATGACTGAACTTCATTTCATTTAGGTTGCTTTTTGAGATACATTAAATTAATTGTATTTAATTAATCTACTGAGACATGACTACTGCTGCATACTCTCAAGCATTTTAAGCCCAATACCAGGCCTTAAAACCTAGTTCTACGTAAAAGTAACTGTTCTTTACACATCACTGACCTTCAAAACTGATATGCTAATTACACAAAAAGTTAGCCTTGAAATACAGCAAATACTAAGTTTCTAAATTTTAAAAAGAGATACAGAGATACAAGATAGTCAGTGTTTGAATAAATTCTATTCCTTACCTGAACCAAATTCCACCCCTTTAGAGATTCAGCAATGATAGATGTAACTGTTGCACATACACCACCAAAAACCATCAGATGATTAGGTCCATATTTTATTGCATCATAGAAGGCTTTGAGTCCTTTTGCATTGTCACACTGGAAAAAGAAAAGAAAAAGACAATATTCAACACTACAGATAACATAACTACTACTGGACTGGTGAAAGAATCATGCGGTTACACTGATGTAAAATTTGTACAGTGTGTAACATCTAAGACCCAACCATGAAAAACAGGACCTTTAATGTGCTGTAGCAAAAGAACAGGAATATCCCTCCTTATATGTAACCCTTTATGTCTTCCTTCCAAGACAAAGCTGCAACATCTGGATATTGATTCCAGCATTTGAGAAAAAAATTGTCTCTTACCCTCCCCCCAAAAACCTACAAACAAACAAACACAAAGAACTGTTGACTGAAACCTTTTTTACATTCAGAGCTATAATTTCCCAAGGCAAAATTTAGAATCTAACACCAGATGTCAGCAGGACATCCATAGTTGTAAGAAAGTTTGACAATATCAATGATCTCTGTAGAGAAAGCTCTGTCTCTAATGAAGACTCCTAAGTAACCTATCCTAAAGGTCCAACCTCAGTATTCTGTGCAATATTACATAGTAGAGAGCCTCTCATTTAGGAGAACACAAAATCTTCAAGAAGCATCAAGAAAATATTCTTTTAAAGTGTTAAAAGTGAATTGTTATGTTCTCATAGCTTGCACTTCCCTGAGCAGAACACTGGACCAAATAACCTGAGGTCCCTTCTAACCAGATGTGTTCTGGGTTTCTCTGGTAATTAATTAGATCATTATTTCAGGTGTAAAGAATTTTACCACAAATTGAGACCAGGACTGAAAACTAAGAAACAAAGGGTGATGCCAATCAACATTGCAAAAGATATATCAATCCTTGATTAGAGTAGCATCAATCATTCATAGTAACTTATGTAGTCACAACTTAACTCCCGAGCTTGCAGAAAAGCATTCATGAATTATGTACTTGAAGTTAAGAATCTGATTCCAAACCATACTGGAAGTTAGAATTGCCAAGAGGCTATCATGGTAGCTGCCACTGCTCCACTAGAAGCCACTTCTTTAGCTCTCTTTTTGAAACAAAATTTTACCTCCCCTACAAAGTCTTCCTCATATACTGTGTTTATAAGAAGGATCACACATCAGACTCCAATATTTCATTATGATCATTCAATAAAACAGTTCATTTACTATTGGCATCAAAGTAGTGATTGTATAGCATTCTGTGGAGAGAATAAAGATTTTGACTAAGAAGTTTGCAAGCTTATATTAATCTCTTACTGAATTAACATGCTAAAAGAAAAATTACTCAATTTGCATTCTATCTGCAAGTATAGAATTGTTACTCCCACTTACTCAAATGGTATGGATTCTTACTGCATAGACTTTTTTAAAATTGCATAATATAGCACAACATTTTCCTTATTATAGGTAAAAAAAAAAAGATTAAAACCCCTCAAAACATTTGGTATGGCAGAGGGTCTCTTGTCAATTTGACAGATTGGTGGCAAACTCACATTATGAAGTAATTAAAATTGTGATTGCTGCAATAAGCACCACCTCCATTCTTACTCCTCTACCCCCTAGCTAAAGAGCAGTTTATTCAAGAGAAACTAAAATACTTCTTTACTTTTATAAGCAGCTAAGGACACAAGAGCTTTAAGTATCTAAACTTAACTGACAATTAGCCAATTTTATGCCACATATTTTAAATATATCACTAGCAGTTTAAGAATACAAATCGTATATGAAATAAGGGAGATGCTGATAGCAAAATAAAAGCCAGAAGCTTGAACCCCTGAAGGACTACATACGTAAAATTGATGGAGAAATAAAATTGTGCGTTCTACGATAAACAATAGAGACCTATGGTCTATTAGCAGAAGTAAAAAAATCCTACTAAAATTCACCATTAGATCCATCACAAAAGACTGATGCATTTTTAACTACTGCTTGCCTACAGATTGTTTCTTACTGCAGTAAACTTATGCAGTTACAGATCCTAATAGGTCAATTCACTGGGAGGTCCAGAACTGCTATTATGATAAGTTTTATCTTTCCTATGTATTTATTTATACTTATGAAGACACTTGCATAACAACCACCCTTCTCAATCACACAGCAAGTCTCTTGGGAAGGTGTGCTGAAAGCTTTACACATCTCTCCCGGTGTGATAGATTCACCCCACTGAGATACGTTACTGATAACACATGGGCTTCAGTTAAAAGCCTACCATGTTTTCGTGTTTGTACTTTCTTCCTGACTATGTTTAGCTCTCTCCATTTTAGACAACCACAAATAATTACAGGACTCAATCCTCTCCTTGAGCAGAACTCCCAAAGTGGTCAAAAGTATGTGTCAGAGATCAAAGAAAACTCAATACTGTGGCTAGCCACAATGGGACAGAAACAAAAGCAAAAATGAGAAAGATGGGAGAAAGCAGACTTTCACATTTGTTTAACATCACCTTTCACAACATGCGGCGCTTATAACATTCTTCCCTGCAAGCAACAGGCTTGCCACAAGCATTAAAAAAATAAACATTCAGATAGAAATAGTAGCCATACCAAGCCAGACAGACAAGCAGTTAGCAAAGGTTTCTTCCTGCCTGTAGTCTGAGGAACATATCCTTAGTGAGCTTTTAACAAGCCCTTTTACCAACTTTACTTTTTCAGAGATCCCAGAAGGCCACCATTGCTGTTCATGATCTACTGCCAAATCCTACATATTTAATCCTAAAACAGGGCAACATTGATGAAAGGCAAAAAGCACACACCACTGAAATTCCCACCATATACCCACCAAATGAATTCCTGAACTGTCACAAAGTGACTGCAACTAGGTCCACAAACACTATGCAGCAATCCAATTACAGTGCAACAAAAGACTGCATAAGACCCAAAATCCACATTAAAAAGCACAGATTAGAAAGTAGAAAGTCCTGGCCACATGTGGATGGCAAGAAGCTGACTGGCTTATTAACTGGAGCACAACTAAGGGCAATGAAGGAGAAAGAATACGTCATAAAAAGACAAACTCAAACAATAAAAAATGTCACCGGAAGGAGCCAACATTGCTTTTGTTAGCTAGCTTTTCTCTCACCTAAATTGTCGTCAACATCTTTATTTTATTGAGCTGAACTGCAGCCAGCTCACTTTCAACTCATATAATAAACACAGACAGCCATGCTGTGCTACTGATCTTGACTGCACATTGGAACACTGAGGGTGGCTTCAATACCTTTCACTGGAGAAATTTAGTTTTAGCATAACTGGAATTTCAGATACATGTGATTTGGTACATGCTACAATTTTCATAAGAGGAAGGGGCTTAAAACTACTCACCCTAAACGTATTAATTGCTGTGCTTAGTCTCAGCCAAAACCTGGTAATAAGCCACATATAAATAGCAAATATACATATTAAAGAAATAATGACATTAAATGCATTGCTTCACACACTGACTTGATACAGATTATATGAACAGTTCACAAGGAGAAATATCAGCAAATCACCAAGCAAAGGTCTGTGAAAGGTCCTACCTCTCACTGTGAGAGACGTTAATATCACACGTGGCACCTGACGAAGGCATAGTTTCCATTTCCAAGGAAACCGAACCACTTATTTTAACTAACAAAAATAACCAGATGAACTGCTACACAGGAGAGGAGTCTAATGAGCTTGGGGACTGAACTGCTAACCCTCCCGAATCCTCTTCAGAAGGACAAATAAAAAACCCTATCATCCTCCACCAAGGATGTGGATACACAGGGAGGAAGTACTGCCTGAAGCATAAGCGGTGCACAAGGACAAGAGACCTTTCTGCAGAGAACAGTGCAGCAGCTGAATACATAAGTGAGACCTTCTTCATTGTACCTAAAGGATGTCCCATGTGAAGGACACACATCACTGAAGTCAGAAAAAGCAGCAGAACCGACTCGTGAGAGCTTCTGTCTGCCAGAAAGGCTGTCTGGCTGACCGTGACAGAGATACCAGGGTTTGTACTCAAACCCCTCATGACCATAAGCATAACAGTGCAAATCCTTAGTGCACAGAATGGAAATTCCTATGGGTCTCCTAGATAAAGCTTTGCTGATTCCTATAACACTGACACATTTGAGTAATTACAGGACTAGCAGAAGAGCAGATACTTGTAACTCAAGTGATCTTGTTTGATTCACATACCAATGAGAACTATTAGTAATGGATGCACTGGGAAGATGAATGATTACAGTAAGATATCCAGCTGTTGGATAGCTATGCTCAACTGTTTCTCAGTTAGCTATATCCAGACACAACTTACTTATCTGAGTAAACGTAAACCTGAGGAACAATTTTGCTATCTATTGGGCTACTGACTACTGAAGTCAGAGATCCTTTACGATAACAGGGTATCACCAATACCTGTCATCTGCATAACAAAATCTTAAACTTCAAGCTTTCAGCATCACTCTGCATTGAATATCATCAGAAATAGAAGCAAGTGCTCATAAATATATTGATGAGACTTATTTGAACAGAGAGAACATAAGTACAAAACTTTATTCTTATCCTCTGCAAAGTCTTGCTTAATGACTAACTCTACATTGGATTATCAGCTTGAAAGGAGACAAAAAAACTTCAACTTTATTATTATTATTATTATTATTATTATAGCTTCTTTTCATTCACTTCTTTAAAGTCATCAAGCAACTCAGACAATTTGGTGAAGAGCATACAGACAATTGCTCTAAGCTGCAATAACAGTTAATCAGGTTAACATCCTCTACCTGGTTTTATAGGCAAAGCATGCTTCCCCTGAGGTATCCTCTCTGTTTCCAAGTACCTGCAGGGTAGGTACTTTCAAAGCCAGCAATTTTTACTTCTGTTTGTTTGTTTTTTATTGCTGTAACTAGATTTTCTTTCCACTGCTCTTGGAACCACCACTTTGAAAACCACAACATTTGCGGTGGCATCAGTTATCCACTGAAAGACAAAACACTTCCTTTAATTTGTTTTAAATTTCTTCACACTGCACAAAGTAGGTGTGAAACATCTTACTAGGGTTTGTTACGAATGTTAAAAAGTTCACAAATGCATGAAAAGAAACTGGACTGGTTCATAGATCAAAACCAAATCAAAACTTCTTAATAGAGATACACTGATTTTCTCAGAATACCCCTGAATCTGAGATTAATAGTGGCTCAGACAGCGTACTGGGGATGGTAGATTAAAAACTTGCCCTGGCCCAGCAATCTACTGTTCCAGGATAACACTGACTATTTGCACCAAGTCTGGTCTGAAACACTATAGGAATTCTCTTGTTCTGCATTTGAAAAACACAAACAAATGTGACTACTACACCAAACTTCCATATCTTTAAAGTTAATTTATTCCAAACTGTGGGCTCTTCTGTATACAATTTCTCTGTCATCTTTGTATTTTAGCCACTAGCAATGAGATTTCATTTTGGTTTAGAAGGATTGGACACTGCAGAGGAGGATTTAATACAGTGAAATATTTCCCAGTAAATTAACCCTCTCACCCTGACAACGCTTGACACACTTTGAGACTTTACCTAGCAACCTATTTATCTGATCCTGCCTGCTGTACAGGGAGTAGTTGACAGAGTGCTACCGCTAAGGCATTTCTGCTTGGCATCCCATTTAACAGCTTGTATTCTGCCTCAGGTGTCACTTGCCTCTTAAGTCACTGACTCCCCAGCAGGGGTGACTATTCACTCTTCTGTCACCTCACTTCTTCAGAGACTGTCTAAACACCTCATGAAGTCTCATCTTCTTTGTTTCCAGTCTCTCCTTATAAGGAGAGTATATATACTTTCTACATTTTTCCCCCATTTATTCTTTTTTAATTTATATGACTTATATTTTCTGTCTTGTTACTATTTCTTCGAGTATATATAACATTTACACTGGGTGATTCTATTTTAAGAACTCCAATATGAAATGGAATTGGAGTGTAGCAAATGGATAAATCCTGTGTAATCAAAACTGACTCTGCCTAAGTTTCCACCAGGAATAAATATGCAGTAATAGCAAAGATCAAATTGACTTCCTCTTTTCACAGTAAACTTGTATTCAGCTTGGAAGTTGGTATCTTACCACAGCCCTGAGGACACTAAGGACAGTGAAGCAGGATGAGGTGCTCTTGGTGCCAGAGCAGAGACTCCCCTGCAGCCCACAGTGAGGAAGGCTGTGCCCCTGAAGCTCATTGTAGGACCACAGTGGAGCAGATGTTCACCTGCAGCCCAGAGAGGATCCTACACCCGAGTAATTTCAGGTAGGGTCTACTGCACGCTTTCTTCCGACTGTACAACTGATCAAATGCAGGAGTTGCTCCAGGGCTGCACAGCAATTAAATTTGTATTTAAGGTAACACAAGCCAGGATGTCTTTAGGAAGGTGAACATTAATTCACAACATTAGCATCCCATTCCGAATTGCTAATGGAAAACTAACATCTGAGCCTCAGAGAGATTCTATTGTGTGATATAAGCAATTAGTCAGATCCCACAGCATAAGTTCCTGAGTTATGCTGGATTATTCTGCATAGATAGACCCATCATTAACCAGAATCAAATTGGTGTTGACTGAAATATTCCTGGGCCAGAGGACATTTTGTAACATCCACACAGTTATTCCCTCACCCACAACATACAGAAAATTTTATTTAACTCATTCAGTTCTGCAACAATCCAGTACTACTACACAGGACAGTTTTACAGATGTTTTCTAATCAACAGCATTGGTTAAAATGAATGAATGTTCACACACACAATGCCATCCTGAATTAAAGTTTTCCAAGTAGCCTTAAAGCTGTATGCAGACATACAGTTTTAGATCATAAATAAGTAAAAAGCACTTATCAGATATTCTGGTAGATTGAGCATTAACAGGGAGACCAATGCCTTGCTTGCTTCTTCTTCCTTCCTACATAATCTATAATGCTCCATGGTTAACATCTTTCATGGAAATAAGTGGAATTCTGGGAAAACATAAAAGCCCAGAGGTCTAGTGCAGGGAAATATATTCAAAGATGCTTAGAAAACAGATAACATGTCCTGCTATTGAGAATATAAGCTGGCTCAGGTTTCTCCAGGTTTTCCAATTTCTCTGCCAAAGAAGATCAACTTTACAATGATTTCTAACAAAACAAATAATCAGTTGTAATTACTCAACACATGAGGAAAATCTCTCTGTTCTTTATTTCCATCAAAAGGCTTTTTAAAATTCCCCAAGGAAATCAGTTATTGGTTTGGATTTAGGCAACCTCAAAGTTACTAATAGTCTCAGGCACTTGAGTCCCAAGATCATTATCACTTACATTTCTTATTGAAAACTACTTACTATTTTGTTGCCTCTCATACTTAAAGACCTGTGCTGTAGCAGTTTTACAAGGCATTTGCCTGTTGCAACTCAAGTACAAAATGAAGAGATAAGGAAGATAATTTTGGCAGGCTCGAAACAGTCACTAATGTCAGTTGTTCAATTTTGTACTTGCCTCATCTTTTTCTTCTCATCGTTCATTACTATTTATTCTTGCACTACCATAAATAGCCTATGTGATCATAATCACACTCTGTTGGACTATTTTCATTAAATTCGCTCTCATTCCATCCCCAGTACTTTTTAGAATAGAGGGAAGAAGTCACAAAAGTGGAAAGATGCATCATTTAAACATGGTATCTGTTTTTTTTTCAGATCTGGTGTATGAGCACTGCAAAAGATATGACTTTCAGCATGAACAATCAAAAATAATAAAACTTAATACAGAAGAACTTCATTCTATGTTTAGTAAAATAGATTTTCTGAAACTATTTTTAAGAAGTTGATATTTTTCCAGTGTGTCCCTTTTCTCATATTTTTCCAGTGTGCACTTTTTCTCATGTCTAGTATTGGCTATGTACTTACTAGGAGGACTGGGGTTTTACCCAGGTCATTTTTGGAGAAGGAAATATCGCCTCCTGCAGGGAAGGGTCTGAACTGTTGACTTGCTGCTTCTCAGCACACTAAAAACAGTTGCATACTGAAAGTGTGAAACTACTTTTAACAGCAACTGTGCTCTTTGCAGCAAACAGAAGTTGGGACTAAAATAAGAGACTACAGAGGGAGAGAATCAAAATTTATACACAAAAATCAGGAAGCTTTTGTAGATGAAAGAAAATGGAAGTGTAGCAGTGTGAAACATTTGAAGTAACAGCAATATACATCAGAGTGTACCTGGCATCCCACTCTCCAGTAATAAGCTGCAATTGAAACTAAGATAGGAGTGCAATGATATTTTGAAAAATTGCTTGGCCCTCAGCAATCAGCAAGAATCAGTTGTTAGGGAAGTCTGCTGTATGAATTCTTTCTTTCCTATTACCTGCTTACTCCTGAAAAAGACTCTAGTTTTATAAAGGTTTAAAGAAAAGAAAAAGGAATCTTTCATGATAAAAGACAGGAAAGGTGGTGGTGGGAAGTGTAGGACGTGGCATGATGTGAATGGTGTGGAATAAGGGGTAGATATTGTCCTGGTTTTGACTTGGATAGTTAATTTTCTTCCTAGTAGTAGATGCAGTGCTGTGTTTTGGCTTTAGTCTGAGAATAATGCTGACAACAACAACTGAAACATCGGTGTGTTAAGTAACACTTACCCTGATGAAAGACTTTTCAGTCTCTCATGCTCTGCCACTGTGGAGGGGCACAAGAAGCCAGGAGGAAGCAGAGACAGGACACCAGACCCAAACTAGCTAAAGAGGTATTCCGTACCACAGCATGTCATGCCGGGGAGGTAACTGGGAGTTACCTGGAAGGGCACAGGCTCTTTTCTGGGGTCAGACTCGTTTCAGCGAGTGGTATCATATTCTCTTCCCTTGTTATTTCCCTCACCACTATTATTATCGGTAGCAGCAGTGATTTGTGTTATACCTTAGTTATTGGACTGTTCTTATCTCAGCCCGCGGGAGTTACATTCTTTCCATTCTCCTCCCCATCCCTCCTGGAGCCAGGGGGGAGGGAAGAAGGGGGGTGGGGGTGGCAAAGTAGAAGTAGACTGCATGACAGACTTGCTGACAGGGTTTAAACCACGACAATAGTAAAGAGATATTTCTTGACCCAAAGGTCTTCATCACATCTATGATTTTTAATTAAAGTCTTACTGTGATGTGAAACAGCTGAACTTCATCTACACTGGATAAAACTCTGCTACGTTTATTTACCTAAGGAGGAATAACGTGATCATTTGAGTAAGCTACCATTTAAGTTAGCCCATAAAAGCCAAATGAATTCATGGTACATTTTAATTTGGCTTAAGGTAACATATAACCATTTTATAGAAGTCTCAGGCTGGAAACAGGTAAGAGTGAATAACAGCACAGGTAAACAGCATACCTTCCCCCCCACCCCCACCCCCCCCTTAATCCCTTAATACCCAGTAAAGCAATAGTATGGAGAGAATACAATTTCATTTTATCCACTACCCAGATGCATGACATTCAGGGTGTGAGTAGGCACAGTTCTTCGCAGTCAGCAGGTATCAAAAACCCTTAACATCCAAGTATCCCTGCCTTGCCTTAGTTATGTCCGACACTGGATATCTGCAGCAGGGGGAATGTGCCTGTAGTGGCTACAGCACTCAAACTTTCTTCTGATCCCGTTGGCCACCATATTTCATGCAGTGCAAATTGTCACAATAAACTCCATTATTCACAGGAGAACTACAGAGTCCAAAGAACTTCCCATTTCTGCAAACATTTTGGAAAAGAGGGACTTTTTTGAACAGTAAAAATCTGAGATGCTGAATGTGCTCCTGGTTCAAACTCACCATGACAAATTGCGTCACTGTGAATAACAGCATTGTGCCAAAATGGTGTACCACCCCTTTGCCACACACACAGCACTTCCTGTGTGCAGAACAGGACACAAAGGCAGATAGGGGTAGAGAGACTCCAAAAAGGAACCAGCAGACTAACACAAACCTGAGTCTGCAACAAGGAGCAGACTCATAAGCCTCAGAAGCAAAGGAAAGAAAAAGGAGCAGCCCTGGAAATACAAGGAGATATTGGAATGGAGGAATGTTTTAAAAGGATTCAAACTTCATGAACCCTACAGGCAGGGTTTTTGCAGGTATTTCTTCAAGTTTTTTTCTTTAGTAACTTGTCCAACTTAAGTTTTCCTTATTTAAAGGCTCACTTTTACCTAGTTGTTTTTTATATTCCAGGAAACTAATTAGTAGAGATTAGGAACCACTTCAGAAACACAGAATGGTAGATCTGTCTGACTAGTGGTCCTGTCACATTCACATGTGGACACTAAATTTTTCTAGCTTTAAAGTTGTGCAAGAAAAATATTGCCTTCAGGCTGCAAATTGCAACCCAGTTAGTTAGCAAAGAGCTGTTCTTTTGCAACACCAAGACAGGCTAGCAGACTGACAAATAAATCCTCCACACTCACATTCAACAGCATAGTATGGGATTTCTGCAAGCAGAATGACCAATACTCTTCCCCATTGGAGCACCTACAGAGAATCTTAATTAAGGTTGCCAAGAGCAGGGTATTACTCACCTTGATGTATCAATCCTTGGGGGTTCCCCTCCTTATGCTTCAATAAAAATAGGACATGTGGAACAAAACTGAAATAGAGCTGTGCTGCAAGCAGGCTAAATGCCCACAGAGTGCATAGATTAAACCGAAGTCAGCCCCCGATTAACTTCCCAGAGGTTTAAAAGCAAGTCTGTAAACTGCAAACAATCCATACTAGAAGCTAAGACCTGCTAGCTTGTCCATCTCATCCTGATTAAGTCATGCCAAGTCTCTTCCTTAATTACCTTATTTTAGTTTGATAAATGTATATGCTTGTAACATGCTCACCACAAACCCATTTGCTCTTCAATTCCTTGCCTGCTTGCCACTCAAGGTCATAAAAGACTTTTTTGTCTCTGTGCATGCTATTCTCCTTCGTAATGAAATCCCAACATGAACTCCCGCAGACATGTCTCACTGAACTAGTAATTCCCGATGGCTGGGTACTACCAAACTCTACAGAAATCTCACTGATACACCATGAAGAATTTCCAAACCACCAAACCCTCTGCCATTTGTCCAGACACCTTCACACTGTAGTTATATCTGGCATCTCACCAATTGCTGCTATTAGTTTGGCACCTAATGCTCTGCTAGGCACTGCTACCCTGCAGGCAAAGCACATATGCACGAGTGTAAATTGACTTTTTTGACTTGTCTAAACCCTACTAAAAGTGGCTTAACTAAAGTCTACTGAATCATAACAGAAAATTCTCAGATTAGTTTAGTAGCTGGACAGACAAACAGAATGGTTTTAACATCTGTCTACAAAGACTTCCCTGCCTTAGAAATCTTCATGATTTTTCCTACACTTGGAATTGTGCAAGTATCAAGCTCTTTGAGACAGCCTCCTTTCTGCTACACTACGTACTCCAACAGAACTAAATTGCTTTAGCATTACACAGGGAACTGAGCACATTATTTATACCCCTTTGCTAAGTAAGTACTGATTGTCACCCACAATCCTAACAGGTTGAAATGGTGTAAAATGCTAATAAGATGATTTTAATTATTTCATCAAGTATGGCTTACACTACATTGTCAAGTGAAAAAAAATAAAATTTATCCAGAGCTGTAAAAATTATTTCTTACTATGGCATCATAAAAGTAAAAGAAATTGTGTGAATGAGAGAAATTTTCTTGCATCTTTTCAGGCAACAAATGGAAGGAAAAATATGCATGTGCTGACCAGTTGAAATATTTAATTGACAGAGACCCTGCCCAAGGAAACCATTCTCAAAATTAGCCAGTGGTCTGAATATCTTAGTAGGTTTCAAATGTTTTTCTTAAATACAACAGTCAGAGTGCCTCAAAGGGAGGAAAGAGGTTGCCGTCATTAGATCTTTAGGTACGAACTTGTCGTGCATGAGAGAACTAAATAGGTTTTCTGTTGGTTACCTAAAACTGCGTAAAAATTGAGAGCTGTAGAAAGTGTTGGTGCAGGAGGGAGACATAACATTTATTTCAAAACCAGCAGCGAGAATGCATACTAGCAAGCCTGTATCAGGATTTCAAGTCTTTGAGAAAATATGAGAGCAGATGCAGTCCAGTGCTCTAGACCAGATGGCCCAGTAGCACCAAGAAAAATGTCTTCTACTTAGGTTGTGGTTAGAAATCATGACCTGGCTGCTACCCTTCCACAGGCCAGTGAGAAGACTTTACGTGAGTGGCTCCCACTTCAGGTAAAGCAAGCTGACAATTTACAGCTATTATTTACAGTTCTTCAAATGTAAATCTGCTGACCTCACACTAAAGTGGATGAAAAAACTTCACACCTTATTTTCCACTTTGGCAAATCAGGATGTGTATGTGGGCTAGCATGTGCATGCAGGGGCAGGGATAGAGGAAGGAGAAGGGCAGCAGCATTGCTGGTTACCACGGATCTTCCTGCAGCATTTGACTGCTCTGCTTTGAGGGTGAATGACAATACAGAAATCCGAAGCAGATACTCTTTTCAAACACCCTGTATCTCAGCTTCAAGAATGGCAGTTTACCAGTAGTCTTCTACATATTAATTGTAAAAAAGAAGATCACAAGCAAACAGAAAATCAAAACAAACAAGAGAAAAAAAAAAACACAAAGAAAAAAATACAACCCTCACATCAAAATAAAAACAGCAAACAAACTCTACAGAAAACCCACCAATCTCTCCAGAAAATGGAGCTGGAAGCACAAGTCAACTTGCTGAGCTAAGAAACACATGGTGGTAAATAACATCTCAGGCACCAGTTCATGAAACCATGGAACAGCCCATTCATCAAGAGCAGTAGAGACTGTATTCCTTACCAACAGTAAAACCAGTGGAACAAACAAGGATAGATTCTCCCACTGCCTCTTACTTACACTGCTAGGCGCCAACTGGTAAGAGAGTTAGTGAGCACCAGCTTCGAGTGTGCTCAAAATGTAGTTTAAGCTACTATACAAGTTGGAAGATAGGAGACTCACACCCACACCACAGAAGAAGAAAGACAAGCAAAGATATGTATTAATCATAAAATGCACAATATTAACATGGATTTGGGTGGCATATGGCAAGTTAGCGTGCAAATACGTGCCTGAGTTGAGGGAAAAACTGTCGCATGTCTCCCCTAACCACAAAAGCTTAATCACTTCTTTCAGCTCAGCTTACCAGAATTTTTCAACAGATATCAGTTAGAAGCAGATATGACAAAACAACTACACCTCCAGATTTCAGAACTCCTCGTGCTTTAAATTCACTATGATAACAAAACTCTACTGAGCAAAGAAAAACCAAAAGTTTGCCCACTGCTTTCTTCATTGTGTTCTAACCACTTGTGTGAACTCAATTTATTAATAAACCATGAATGGTGTGTTCAACCATACACATCAGAAACAAATAACATAATTAATTGAGATCACAACAGAAAACAAATTTAGAAAAATCAGATTATGAGTTATTTGCAGTGTTACTCATGAATTATTTCTCAAGTTAGTATTTTAACATTCAAATCAACACACAAATGTTTTTTCAGTACTTAAGACTTTGTACATAAGCTATTGATAATCAGCTTCTGCATGTTGTGTACTTCTGCTCTATACCACAACTTATGAAAACAGAGTTTAGGTCATAGCTAACAAAGTATTAACTCTTCTTTTGACAATTTAAAAAATACTCTTTTGAGTCTTGTTTTGATGGCTTTTCAACTTGTTTGTGCATTAACTCCATCAAATGTATTATGAGCAACTTACAGTAGTCACCCTCATATTCCTCACCGAGCAAAAATAAGGTGCCTTTTAATGCGATACTTGGTTTCTCACTGTCAGTGAATTTGCACACACATCTTGAAATGTCAATTAACAGTCTAGTTTAGACTTTTCAAGAAAACATTCAGCAGCATTAATTCCTGAACTTTGTCACCTTCAGTAAATATTGGTTAAGTTCTTAATTACAAATTTTTAGGGTCCAGCAAATAGGATGTTATGATTCTAAAGACAATTTAATCAAAAGCCTGTAAAACAATACGACTTCTTTTAAGAGACCTCTCCAAATTAATTCAATATGGAGTACTGCTTCTGCATAGACACAACCCTTTTTTCCAAGAAAATACATACTTATAAAACATATACATAAAAAGGGACACACAGATTGTGCACAATTGTGTGAAAGCATGCAAAAAAACACTACTTTTTGTTCAGAAATAACAAGCCAGAAGCGATATTAGCATATCTTTAATCTGTAATAAATAATATAATTGCCTGCCATTTGCAAATAAACCCCATTTTAAAATCTTGCAGAGTTTCTGTGAGCACTCCTATTGACATTACTCACTCTGAGACTTCAAACGTTAAGAAAACATTTATGACTGAATGCCTTCAAAACACTATATTTTCTGGTTCATAAAAAGTGTTTATTTTGCATGGTGCAATTTTGTTGTCTTTTAGTATAAGCCACAAAAAAAGGCATCAAGGACCCAAGTAGAAGATACCTTTTTTTCCACCTGAACATCTAGACAGAGTAATACTCTAACATAACCCAAATAATTTCAGGACACCTTTAGCAGAAAAGCAGAAGCATACTTTGTCCAGATCATCTTGGGCCTGGGAGTTAAATAAATAAATTGAATCTTGAGTGGCAGGACTGAACTACCGCAAGCTGAGAAAAGACACAAACATGAGTCTCTAAATATCAGCTAATGCTTTAAACACAAAGGTCAAAGTCAGCTAACCCTCCTTTTATGCTGACTCCAACCCCTGCCAGCAAGCGCTTGTCAAACTGATCCTTTTTGGACTTAAATCTAAATGCAGTAACTCCTTAATGCCATTGATCCCTGAAGAAAGAGTTCAGTGATGTACAAACATAAAACCTCCTTCTGATGTCGTTGATTAAATCTGTAAGAAGCTAGCAAAGCAGAGAATATTAGCTAGAAGATCAGTAAGTTATAATAATGATTCAGAAACTCCCCAGAAAGTACAAAAAGGGAAAGACTGAATGAGCTAAAGGGAACATCAAGGCAACCCCACAAAGTGTGGAGTCAGTGGAAAAGGGCAGAGGCCAAAATTTCATCACACCAGATCTCTGAAAGACACAGCTTTGTCCTTCAAGGAAGCTCCTGGAAGAACAAACTGAAGTGCTTTGCTTATAACTCATTTACCTAAGCTCAGCCAAGTCAAATTGTTATGTTTGTTACTGTTATGTTCGTGGGCTGGCCTGCCTTTCAGTGGAGCCTTGACAAGCCAAAGCTATAGGTTGACAGCACCCTTGTAAACGTCATCAAGGCAAATCCAAAGTCTTGCATGTAGGAAAAAATAGTTCCAGCTGGGGACTGATAGGTCATGTAGCAGTCTTTAAGAAAAAAAAAGGAAAGTGGGAGTCTGGTGAACAAGTAATTGAATGTGAATCAGCAGTGTGCCTATGCAGCAGTGAGTGCTAACTGCTAATGCATTTTTTACGCATTAGCAAAAGCATAGCCAGTGGTTTAGAAGGCAATAGTCAGTCACTCACATCAGTCATCATTGTTAAAACTGCATTTCATGTTGTGTACTCTTATTAAAGCCTTCAAATACAAAAGAAATACTGATAAACAGAAGAGAATCCAAGGAGGGACAACGAAATGGTGATGGAGCACATGAGAAACAGATGAGGAAGCTGGGATTCTTCAGCCTCAGGAAAAAAAAGGCTACCAGGGTATCTAATTGCAGTCTTCTGGTCCCTAAAAGAGGGAATACAAATGGAGCCAGACATTTCTCACAGATGCACAATGGAAGAACCAGAGGTCACAGTCTCACATTACAGCAAGACAAATTCTGATTAGATTTAAGAGGGTAAAAGGCAAACTGAGTGATCAAGCACTGGAACTGGTTAAACTGCAGAGTGCAGGAAATCTCTGTCCTTGGATGTTTTTGACACTGAGGAGGACAAGGTCTTGAGTAATTTGCCCTACCTTGAGTAGGATTTTGGACCAGATGAGCCCCAGAGGTCCTTTTGAATCAAAACTAATATGTGATACTTCAATAGCAAGCAGCCAAAAGAGCTGAAGCAGAGCAAGAAAAGCAAAAAAATCAGCCTCACAACACCATGTCCAGTCACAGCAGCACCCATGAGATGGGGGGAGGGATGGACAATGCAGGGTCTTCATCCCTATCTTTGGGATGAAGTCATGTGATTAAAGACTGCAAGGTTTCTTGCCTAAGGCTTGCATCACATTGTTTCACCACTAATAAGAAACACTTTTCATTGTGAAAGCTGAAGTTGGCTTTGGCTAGCATTTACTTAAGACAGCAATAAGAACACATTCATAAGAAATGGCGTAAGAAAGAATGGCATTGTTAATTTTTACAGAAAAGCAGCATGATCTCTGGCTTTCATGTAAGATTTTATTTGAAATCTTGTTTCTTGTTTTGCTTTTTTAAATTACATTTCCATCATGATTCGTTCTCTGCTAGCATAAAGAGAATTATTTACAAATTGCTATGGATAGTTGGACAATTGGTATCATCTGCTGTTCTCTTTGTACTAACATCAGACTGTTTTGCTGCAATTTTTCTAACTAGATGAATTTCAATTTGTCTAGTTAAAAACATTTTTTAAAACATAATATAGACAAGTGATATCTATGTTCTTCCATTTTTTACACACTTCCTATATTCACCCAACAACTTCAAAAACAAGTTAAAACACGGGATGTGTCACCTTTTGTTGAGGTCCAGAATAATTCCTTGCAAGTCAGAGTTTGCAAAAGCTCACTGAAAGCAATGATAGTAATTTTCCTTGTAATCATTTAAATGAAATATTGAAATAATATAATCATTTAAGGTATTTATAAAACTTAATGTAATTACAACTTCCCCTAGAAAACACCAGATTGTCTAGGCTATATTCCTGGAAAGAAAGCATGCATCTGCTAATCTTGGTAAACAGAGCGGAAAAGTGACATCTGATTTAGAATAAACATTCTTAAAATCCATCCAGTGCTTTTCACAGGACTATTCCTTGATCTGGGACCAGCCCCAGAAGTTGCCAACATACACTACACCCTTGGAATCAAACCCTTGCTCTGTATCACTTCACTCCCCAGCTCTATGGTGCACAGTATTTCAGAATGGAGTTACTGCTAGTCAGGAGACACACAGAAGCCTGCAGCTACAAAAAAACATCACTTGAATATAATTATTGTGTTTCAGCATCACAATCTTCTCTTTCAAAAAACTACTACACTCTATAGGTCTAAAAGGTGGAAAAACAGTATTGGGAAGATATAGTTTGGGGTAGTGAAACGAGTAGGAAAAGAGATGGTAAAATTAGAAAATGTAAGGGGACCTGAAACTATCCTGGGCAGACAAAAATTTACTGAGTAAATCCAAGCTAAAGTACTCTTCATGTATATTGTGATTGTGAGCCCTTGTCCTTTGAGGACAGATCTCATTTGAATGACTTCATTTCAGTAATCAAATAAAAAACTTCTTTTGATTCCCTTCAATTTGATTAAAATACGAAGGAAAATAGCAGGTTTGTGTGCAAGAAAATACTATCATGTCAAGTTCCTTTCCCTCCTGAATGCTGCATAAACCTAGCACCATTTCTGCCCTGAAACATCCCAGCTACTTTCACTCCAATCCTTTTTCTTTATACTTAGCTGAAAATCATTCCCCATTCATGCATCCTATATACTCTTACCCCAGGGCTAGGCTTACTTACAGAGTCCAATTGAAAATAAGCATAATCATACTGTTTTCTGCTGAAGAGTGACAGAAAGAAGCATCTGCCTATACAGCTTCTATATGCTTCCCTGTATACCCTAAAGTTTCCTGTGTATCCCAACTCCACAAATACTTGATCTTAAGCTTAGACCTGTGTCCAACCCAGCACTCAGTACCTTTTCAGTACTTCAATCCTGCATTCCCACTGACTACTGCATCCCTCTTCAAAGGGTACAACCCAAGGCCTACAAGTAGAAGAGGCTGGGCATGCTACTGCAGCAGATATCTTCTGAGAAACCACTTCTGTGATGGACTTTCAGGAACCAATGAAATCACTTTATAAAGGTAGCCTTGCCCACTGGTAATTTGGATTTCTAACAGACAGCCAAAATTTTTTTACTGAGCATTCATTATCATTTTCACTTGGGAGAACATCATGTATGTTGCCTTATTATTATATACTCTGTTATTCAGTGTAGTTTACACAAGGCTTTTTTAGATCTAGCATTCTCAAATGTTGGCATTCAAATAGGGAGGAAGCAGTCCAACATACTGCAGTATCAGTATGGAAAATGTTTTTTTACAGAAATTTATATCTGAAATTATTTAAGTACAAGGAGTTGAAAAAAGGGACATGCTATTCCTGTGCTTTATATAGTACTATCACCATGACCTTTTCCTTCTTTTCCAATGAACGTCACATCAGTCCCAAATATCCATGACATTAATATATTGGTGAAATCAACACAGGCAAGTATGTTATCCATGCAAGATAATTACAGAGCTTCAAGAAAAAGTATCTCACACTAGATGCCTCCTCTTGCTTCCTCATCTTTGTCATAGCCCACTGACCACAAAGAGAAGGAGATACAAGCTTTTGCATCAGCAAACTAGTACAAAACCACTGTAATACAAGGACCTTTAGTACTGTCACCAGACAATTACCTCAGCAGAATACAGCAGCATGCACCAGCTGTAATAGCTTCTGTACAATTCTTCCCCACCTCCCATAGTGTTCAGCAAACACTGTAAGACCAGAGAGCAAAAAACTAGCACTTTCTTGTATGTCAGAAATAACCAGCTTCCTATCACCTACCTTGTGCAGGCACTACAAGTTAAACAACTTCAGATCTTTAAAAATTAAATTAAAGGAGGTTAACATAGTTAGAGGAAAAGTAAGAGGTACAGGCAGTCAGCCTGTAGCAGAAGAGTGCAGTAAGCCCAGCACTAAAACTGAACCTGCTAAACGGCAGCGTACATGCTCTTTTGCCTGGATTATTCTCTGCAACAGAGGATGGCTACTGTTGTATTTCTGATTGTCATATTGACCTGTAATTGTCATTAGGCCATGCATTTTATTTCTAAACTAAACTAAATTTCTAAACTGGAGGTTCAGAAGGAATGAGGTAGAGCTTGGGCAGACTGACCAGGCTGGAAAAGAACCAGACAGCACCTCCATGGGAAACACAACACACTGCCAGCTCCTCTGCCTTTCCTTAGATCACAAATGCCTGGGAAGCAGCATCTATGCTCCTGCTCTCACAAGTCTGTTACCTTCCACTACTTAAGAGTCTCATATGTCCAGCAATATTCTCCTCACAAGCACAAGACCTTTAATAAAACCACTGTGAGCCTGTCCTCAAAAGGGCAAACTAGAAGGAGTTTTTCAGGTCATTAAATAGATCTTCTCTGAGGGCAGTCTAAATGTCCATACTCACCCGTGGGGAGAAATACTGGGTTTTAGGGTGAAAGCTATCTTATATGAAGGTAGAGACTTCATTGCTTTTTTGAGTCCTTATTTAGAAGTGTTGGCACTTAGCAAAAAATACAAAGTTACAACAAGCAGAAAAAGCCTAAAAGTTAAATTGTCATAACAATCTATGTGCACTTATCCCACCTATGCCCTTAACTCAGCCGAGGGTACAGCTTATCCGGGTGACTGAAGCTGAACTAAGATCTTGCTGCTGATAAAAGCAAAAGGCCCTGACCTTCTGCTCCGGCCACCCTCTCAGTGCATCTGGGTTTGACAGTCAAATGATCTGACAGTGGATAAACTGAAACTATGACAGAGCAGAAAAGTACACAGGTGATTTATCCCCCCCCCCAATCAGCTAGTTAAAGCAACTTATCCTGAAACTAGGGGCAAGCAGGTGGGGGGGGAGGTTCAAGCAGGGGAGGCACAAGAATTCTCACCTTCTGCAGCAGCAAGCCCATAGTTGGGCTGGCTACACTGTGACCATACCCTTGAGGACAACTGCAAAGCTACCTCTGCGGTGCGTTTTACAACAAAGGGCAACACTTTGCATTTACTATGGCCATACTCCTCTTCTCTTCTTCATTTGCTGATTTCCATTCTTCCTGCTCTTGTTTTTTTTGATTTAAATGCTCACACACATGCATAGCCTTTCAACATATGTCTTTAGCTTACAACTGTAATAAAAAATTATAATCGTAATAATATAATACTATGGCTTTACTATGCAGTTAGCCAACTTCCTACCATGTCTAGGTATCACTGAAGAAGGACATTTAATTCCACTTACATTTAGCTTGACTAAAATATGATTAAACCCACAACTTTAACCAGACCCATGGTTGTGCACATATCAAATGGGAAGTGAGTGATAGTGATTAACACTACCAAAAATAAGAGGGATTACTGTTTCTAGCAGCATTTCTGAAATTTGTGTCTTGCGGCCTAATTTTTAAGTTGCAGCTTTCAGTAGTTCCTTTGAATAGCAGTTTTATGAACAATTATTTTGCTATTACCCTCACTTGTCTGATGCATCTCTTCCTTACAGTGGTTATTTGCTACAGTAATTTCACTATCTTCAGAGGACATGGCTCTAGCTACATTAATTTAAGTAAGTTCAAAAGTAGGTCACGGAAACAAAATGAAGTATAGGCAAAGCGCAAAATCTCTTCAATGGTCTCAATTTGACATTTAAAATAAATATGGATTTTATTCAGGGACGTATTGTCATGTTCAAAAGATTGCTAATCCTAGAAGTCATTATATTGAGTCTTTGGTTGATGATTTTAAAGCAATAATTTATTTCAATTAAATGAGCATCTTTTAATCACAAGGAAGTGACTTGACAGACAAGCAATTCTGTCTTTGGAGCTTTCATACATTTATTCATCTGCCTGAATTCCCCAAGACTTTGAGTTCAGATGAAGTTCCATCCTGAATTAATGATGTGGGGAAAGCAGTCTGTTTCATCACAACACATAAGAAATGAAACAACGTGAATGTTGTGGGGAGCAAGGGTAATGTGATAACTTCATGCCTGAAAAAAAGCAGATGCAAACCCACTGTGCTCACTAGCCATCGCGCCTCTGTGTGCCAGAGTTAAAATTATCCCACAATAGCTATGATTTTTATGTCAATAAAATCACTGCTGTTCCTGAAAATTATACATATGTCATACAACGCTGTTGGAGTCTTTCAAGCAAGCAAAGGTTTCAAGCACTGCTGGTACAGTTAAGAAGTATCTCTGTGCCTAGGAGATTATGTTAACGTCACTTCATCATAAAATCAAGCAGAATAATTAAGCCCAGTAGTAGGCACTAGACCTGGCACCCATAGTAGTCTGAACATCACTAAAAGGGCTTGAGGACACACAAACCTCCATTCACTTACACCAGGCTGCCATGAATGACTGTGCCCTGCTATAATATTTCATTTTTTAAATCTTTCTGCCTGCGTATCTCTGGAAAAAAAAAAAAACAACAACAGTGCCCCAAGCTTCCTGATAATGCATCTTTCCCCCCTTGTTGTATTTTTCAATTTGGAAAGAGCCCAAATAGCTCCATTTTCTATAAAGGGATGTTTTCATTTGGCAAAGGAGCAGCCCTTAGACACCAGGGCACTTTTTGTTGTTGTTCTGAGGAAAATCGTTCTGCCGGAGTGCATCGGGAACCGTCAAAATCTTCTTACGCAGTTTATTACATTTGCTTTCTTCAGCCAGCAATGAAAATAAGTTATAAGCTAAAGAAAACTAAGCCAGCCTTAGAAAGAAACATAGAATGAAGTTTCACATTGATAGGCCAGTGCTGTAATTACAAAAATGCCACACAAACCCCCAGTTCCTGGCCTTATTAAAATATTCTTTTTGTATGTTATGCCTGCAGGTTATCGATCCAGGCTAAGTAGTGTGTTACTGTGTCACCTCCCAAGAACAGAGTTAGAAAATAGAAATAAATGGATTTCAAAATATGCAATAGGAATGTCCATGAAAGTGTTCAGTATGCCGTAAGATAAAAGCGTCTAAAAAGGCTCGCTGACCACCTCTCTTGCACTCAATCCACAAATACACCTTTGTACTACTTACACTAACAGTCCAGTTTCTATTCTAATCCACACATCTGTCACAAAAAAAACAATTAAGCCAATCTACCATGAACTCTTCTCCTCCATGAATCAAGGATTTATCTCCAAAAATCTGTGCAAAACTGAGCACTCAATGTACAGCACTGAAATCCTGAAAAGTGTCAGGTTCACTACATATACAATTAGAGGAGCAAGAAATTGGTACTTAAAATGCCTGATACCTTGATGCTATGGTTTACAGGTGAGCTATTTTAATCATGTCAAGAACCTGGCACTATGTCACTAGAAACACTCGGTACACCTAAATAAGTAGGAAATGATATAGGGGAAAACTATTTTCAAACTCAAGGTGCAGCCACTAGACACTCCTACAATTTTTTACCTGAGAAAAGAAGTCATGGTGCTGCGACACAAAGGGGAAGAGGGGGGGGGAGGGAAGACAACCACCAAACAAAGAAACAGTCATCTCTTTGAGAAACTGCTACATGGCCTGAAACCTAGACAGACCCACAGCTTTTTGCTAGCAGCAAGAAGCCATAGTAAAACATCCTGCAAACAGGCTGAAATAGAGTTAGAACAGCCAGTAGGATTTTCACTTTGATGTGTGTGTATGAAGCTAAGCTAGAAACTGCAGTGCTAAATAACAAAAATAAACAACCTCATGCAGTAAAATAACTGCATTTATTTAGACAGTGTGTCTGTAAAATCCAAGAAATTTAATCTCTGGAGTAATAGTGCTTTCCAGGGTCAGCTTGTAGCATAGGCCAGAAAGTCAGTTCTGTATAACCCCAAACATTATCCTAATTCAATCACGTTCACAAGCCTTAGCTGCACAAACAGCTGGAGTATCTGGACAACTTACACACTCATTAAGCAATGGGAACATTTAAAGGGTGTTTAGGAGCACTGCCATCTGAATGACACTGAAGTAAATCAGACCGAAGTTCGAAATTGCAAGGTGTACCTCAGTATTTACTCAGAAAATAATTGCCTACACTTGGTTTATATTTTAAAGGCTAACTTATTTGAAAGGGGGAAAAGACAACAGTTCCTATAGGTTGTGTAACTCCCCCCCCCCCCCCCCAAGTGTTTCTATTGCCTGAGGACATGTTTTATTTTGGGAGGGGTACCTCTAAATTGGAAATTAAAACTTTCATAATAAAACATATATAATATTACATGCATTTGACCTATTCCTTTCTGCTTATTCCAACATTGTATCAAAGGAATGTTAATATTTAGTGGTAGGTAAATCTCTTCCTCTGTAAAGTATAAAATTGGCCACATTTCAACTTGTTTGATTTCCTAGCAGTTACATAGTTTCAATGGCTACCATATAGAATATTTTATGGTTATATAAATACACACAGATAACTGCAAACTCTACAAATGAGGTTACGTTTCCTCATGTATCTTGACGTTTAGAAATTCTTACGCATTCTAACTACTATACCCTCTGTAAAACATTTAAACACCTCCAGAGAATTCTCTACGATGATTTCCATGCACATCAGATCACGTTTAACAAATCTCAGTAACACAAAATCATCACCATCTCTGGAATTAGCTCCAAATTCACAATTTCAGATTTAAACTGTAGCAAAATTATGCCTCCTGACTCTTCCTCAACAAGAAGTCAAGTTGTTTTTACACTCCTTTGCCCAATACTAAACAGGGATGACATCTTGAATGAATAATTTCTTCAAGAGCACTGTCTTAGTTCCACCATTATGCAAGTCAACTTTACGCACTTGGTTTGCCATGTGCTGTTGCACAGCACCCATGAGGCAATCACAGAAAAAGCTTACTTATGCAGCAGCAGAATATTGGTTTATTTCACCTGCGTTTTGGTCAGGCTCTTCAACTGAGGTGTTTTGTTTTTTTTTTGTTTTTCTGACATCTTTCCTTACCCCTTAGTTTCCTTCCACCAGTGAAAAGCTGCAAATCAAAACCACAGCACTGTGTCATACAAAACTCACGGGCAGCATATGTTCCAAAACACAGGTGCTGCTGCTCATGCAAAGCACATAAGCAAAGTATCAGTATAAAAGGAATTCACTAAAATTAGGCCTGTAGGGGCCAATCTTCAACCACTATCAATTTTTTTATGTGCCAATGAAGTAAGCTCACATCACTAGTTTAGTCTACCCTTTAGTCATCTTAAACACCTTTAATTATTCAGTAAAAAAAAAATCATGCTTCGTAGCTGGCACTAATAGCTTTCTCTCTGCCATATTGCTTGAAGTCAGTATTTCTCAGCCTATTTTGCAGTTAGATCACAACTGCTCATTAAATACATCTTAAACATAGCCTGGTATTAAAAAAGGTATCATTTACTTCTCCTGATTTAGTTAGAAAAAAATCTCTACTTCTTGAGTAGCTCAGGAGATAAATATATTTTTCTTGACTGTTAACTCAGCTTTAGAATTTAATATTTAAACCACCTCTCCTCCCCAATTACAATTATAACTTCAGGTTAAAAATAATGAGACTTTACCTTAAAATAAAGTGATACTTTACATTAAAACTGCAGTATATACAAGATAGAGTGGTACCCATTAAAAATGTTTAAAAAACTCAGGCAATTGCTTCCATGACAGTATTGTACACACATCGCTACTGCAGTAGAGAGAGACTTTTGTCTCTCCAGAAAGCAATAGAATTGTGCAACGGCAGAAATATAACTGCCTTATGGCACAGGACTGCATAACACGCTAGCTGTTACTAATAAAATAAGCAAAGAACTATCCCTCCCAAAACTTCCACAATAAATTTGTCTTTTTAGCCATATTTGTGTGGCAAGTTACCAACACAGCTATTTGCACTGCACTGTGCCCTTGTGAGAAATTTCTGCAAAGAATATTTGGTCCTTCACTGCCATTAAAAAACAAAACCAAAACCAAGCAAATCACAAAAAAAAACCAAAAAGAAAACCTACCAAACCTATAAACCTATCTAGAGAAAGAACTCACACTGTTTGTTATTTAATCTTATAAATTGAATGCATGAAGCTTATGATGAATGCTGTAGAAAATGAGGATGCACTATTACAGCATGCTAAAGTTGACGGTCAGTATTTTACAAAGTTAAACCTAGAGTTGTACCGATTAATGTTATACATGTCATATATTAATTCTACATTAATCTTTTGAGCAGGCTTAGACATCTACCCCTTAATCCTTAAAATTAAAGACAGAAATAACACAGTGTTTAAGACTGTATGCACCCCACAGTAGAGTCCTTCCCGGAGCAGTTTCCGAGTTGAGAAATTCAGAACATTTTCACTGGAAAAGTCTCAGTCACAGAATTACCTATTGTAAAGGTTGTTGTCTCAAACACATTTGCTGCAGTTGCATTTTTGATCTACTAAGTAAAACAGAGATTAAGATAATGTTTCCTTGCCTCCTTGCCCCTTCCCCTAAGGCTGGGTTGGCATCCCTGCCCAACCAGCCCCTCTCTCAGCCAGGTGATGCCTCAGCATTGCCACATGGCTTTCAAACATAGAGCTCAGGCACCTGTCTCTGGAGCTTCCAGGCACACGCAACAAAGCTAAGTAGGTTAATGCTAAGAGACTGCTGAAGTCAAATTATAATATCAAATAGATTTAAGAGAGCAGAACTGATGAACTCTGTTCTTACTCTTAACAGAATAGCTCTGATCTTGTTTAAGTACTGAATAGATGAGACGCACTGACCTCTGTGTGTTGACCTGAAAGTAACTGTATTCATATCCCTGAATGAATCTCTAGTTTCTTAACACACAAGTGATAACCCCTTTTTCTAATAAAAGTCAGAAATACTTTGTTGCTGAAATTGATGCCTTTATGAGAATCTTAACTACACTGCCAGTATCTGCATTTACTCAAGCAAGTTCTATTTATAAATAGCAACCTGAAATTCAGTTCCCCAGAGACAGGTAGAGGTAGGCCATTGCAAAGGTTAGGAAAATGGGGCGGGAAACAAACAACAAATCTCTTTTGTTTGCCATGCTCTGTTGAGAAGTTTATGTAATTGTGTCTCATCTCCTTAAATATATAGCAATCCGCACCCCAGTGCAGGACAGTAACTAACAACGAACAAACTTCAGCTTTCATACCCTCGTAAGACTGTTCTAACAGAAATCATTTTTTACTGTTCCAATTTATTGGTTTAAGTCCAAATTATACTGGGGTATGCAAGTTCATAATAAATAATTTACATAACACTGAACTATAGGGTGGAAGTTGGCATAGGTCTAGTACTACCATTGAGAGGTCAGGCAAGGTAACAAGGAAACTGGATGTCAACCATTCATGCAACAGAACAAAACCACTACTTGTGTTCTTGATCTACAGTTAAACACAGCACCATTTAGCTGAAAAACATGTTCATGTTTGAGTTACCTCTGCTACTTCTGACTTGTGTTTACTGCCCTACTGCCATCCCCAGTTCTCACTCCTCCACCTTCATGCCTGTTCTCATTCCCCCAACAGAAGTGATTATGAGCTTATTAGTAATGCATACCAACACAAGTTATTTCACTTAAAAGTGACCCAAACTTCTCTCTTCATTCCCCGCACAAGAGTATCAACTGCCTTTTATGTATAGGCCACAGAATGTTTCAGATTAGTCTTGAAAATGTTGGGGCAGGGTCGCACTTTTGACTTTTTCATGATTTTTACAGTCTAAAAAAAATGTAAGCATGCACTTCTGACACTACAGCATAAATCTGTCCCATAACTCTAGATTAATATTCCTCCAATGAAAAGTGAGAGCTGCCAGAGACCTAGGTACTGAACAACAGATTAAGGGCTATATCTGAAGTTGGATCACACAGAATTGCCTCACAAAGAGAGCTGTCTCCTATTATTATCACAAAAAGAATGCTTTTCACTTAAAATAGTAATGATCAGATTTTTTTTTTAAGAAAAAAAAAATCATTTAGTTGTCATCTTTTATTTTCACCTTGTACTGTATTACACAAGATAACACAACTAAACAGCTTTATTGTAGTTGAGGTTGTAATTTTTTTCCCCATCTTCTCAATAAGATTAAGCTCATCTCATTATTCATTTGGATTAAAACATCCTGATTTACAAAACTGGGGGGAAAAAAGAGGTCTTCAATTTGCTCTCAGAAAGCAGTTCTGAGGTTACACTGCAACAAAAGACCACAGCCACGCCAACTAATTGACATTAAGTAGCAAAATGGAAAACGGAGAGAGTTCTTTTGTATGTAAAACCATAGTGGCCAGTTAAAAATTGACAAATGTACAAAGGGATGAGATAATTAACACCTCCTAGTTCTCTTTTTGGTCTCTAAATTACAACCTTCTTCCTCACTCTGGCACACTATTAAGAGTCATTTTGTTCTTGCAGTAAGTTAGAGATCTGATGCAGCATTCCCAACTACTATCATTTATTATAACAACTGGAAACATTGTAGACATAAAAAACACCCAGGTCACTCACTGTCAGTTAATATGAGACTACATATTCATAACAGACAAGAAGCTGTTGTAATCTTAAAAAATTGCTGAAATGAGAAATGAACCTAAGGGCTTCCACATAGTGAAAATGAGAAATTAGCAGCTCAATATTTTTAAAGTTTTAAATCCCAAACTTCAGTATTAGAGTCTTTGTTTCCTCTGAATCTCCAAACTGATACACATGGGGACCCTGATCAGTAGACTAGGACGCTATACGTCATGAAAAAATGCCTCACAATCCCCCAAAATGTCCAAAATGCCAGAAACTAAAACAAAAAAATGATGTTTAGAAAAGTAAGGCTTGCATGTCTAAGTCACACTCCTTTCCCAGATCCTACGCTCAGCATTTGAAATCAGCAAGTCTGGTTCCACACATAACACACCCAGTATCACTTGCCCTTTCTGTCTCCATCTGCCTCTAGTTCTAGTTTTTTTTTTCCTCTATTATGGGGGTAGCAGCTTTATATATCAGTTATACTTGTTCCTTGAGTAACAATATTGTTAACAGGTCCACTTTACTGACAAAATCTACTATTTCCTCCTGCAATCACATTTTTTTTTTTTTGCCTTCATCAGCACATATTCAGACACATTCCTCAGCTTAGGATTTCCTTAAGCATGAGGGAACACAAGAGAGTGTGAAGGTGGGTTGGGGTTTTGTTTTCTCCTGAAGGTGAGAAATTCCTTTTTAAAAGGATCATCCTGAAATAGCTTTTGTAATATGCATTTCAGAATAATTTATATACTCCAAAAGATATTTTGGAACGACCCATGTTTCAGAACATACAGATACCCCAAGCAAATCAGACCTGGCCCAATATGTGAAGAGTGTCACACTTTTATATATTTTAACAATACTAATTCTGAAAAACATCGAGATGGAACTGCAAGTCAAAGACATTCAGGGAGACTCATATGCCTGACCCAAGAAGAGGGCATGAAATGGGAAGAATTTGAGACCAAGAAGACAACATTGGATTGCAATTCTTTCTTATACTCACAGCAGTAAAATACTATATAAATGTTAAATTTTAAACTGAAACTGACTCATTTAACCTTAAAACACCACTTACTAGAACACATTATCTGGAAAAGCAGTTAGTATACTCAAGTGATTTCTATGATTCAAATACATGAAGTACAATTCTGTTTCTTCCTCCAAAGAACTAAAATATACTGCAAACAAGAAAACCACCCAAATTGCTCAGCCTTCTCTTCTGTACAAAATTTCAGTAATATTAATTGAGAATTTTTAGTGGATGTTTTCCATATAGAAATCAAATAGATGAATTACATAGTTACAATACTAGGAAGTGTAAAATGATGCTGGGGAGGGACTCTTCATTAGGGACTGTAGTGACAGGACAAGGGGTAACGGGTTAAAACTTAAACAGGGGAAGTTTAGATTGGATGTAAGGAGGAAATTCTTTCCTGTTAGGGTGATGAGGCACTGGAATAGGTTGCCCAGGGAGGGTGCGAATGCTCCATCCCTGGCAGTGTTCAAGACCAGGTTGGACGAGGCCTTGGGTGATATGTTTTAGTGTGAGGTGTCCTTGCTGATTGCAGGGAGGGTGGAACTTGATGATCTTAAGGTCCTTTCCAACCCTAATGATTCTATGATTCTATAAATGCTATAGTTTTCACATAGATGTTTTCATGAAATGTGTTCTTACGAGCAGCGAAATATCATTGAAGGAGGAAATATTTCTCTTATTCTCTCTCTTTGTAATGATCTTACTTCTAGAAAAATCTCATTTACAATATCAGTTATAATCACAGTATTGGCTGGCTGACTAGACATGCTGTTATTATATAGCACATTCCTCCTGCAGTGAGCTAATATTTATGAATTATTTCAGAAGTATTTTTAAAAGGATAAACATGAGTTCTCTATCACAAAGCAGCTTCATAGAAGTATTGACATGGCAATTCTTGCAGAAGGAAACCCACATTTCACTTTAAATGCAGAAGTACCTGGTTCATACCTGCTATTGGTTCTTTGCATGTAAATGACTACAAAACACCAAAACTTAAAACATTTCATGATAATATAAAAATACAGCTGCAGTTAAAATCACAGAAATAATTACACTCACTAGGAAATTCATTTAAAAGATCCCTGCAGTTGCCATGTCTTATAGCTTAATGAATTGGTTCTTTTCCTTTAATTTAAAATCAAGCATGAGATACATAATAAAATGGAGATGGTTATACATTTTATAGCTACGTTAAGGTTAAGAAATAAATATGCAAATAAGGAATTGCAAATTGCATCAGAGACCATGAAAGCAGGCAAGATTTATAAATATGAAGGAAGTCAGCCCTGGTGAAGACTCATGCAGCTCCATTGACATTCTTAATAAATGCGTATTTTTTAGAAACGCATTTATACCCGTTCTGTTAACACCTTGGAATCTGTCCAGTACAAGTACACATTTCCATATTCATTTTCTTCCTAAATTATTTTCAAGAATTACCCTGAGCTGTTGCTGTGACTCTTCTGTTTACTTTAAGATTAATTTAAAATTTACCACTATTTCTATGTGACAGATTTTCCTTTTGGTGCTATTTTTCCCTCCTCCATACTGTTCATTGCTTATGTTATTGTTTGCAAATTCCACTTCTGTGCTGACTGACTGAAATACAGAAAAAAATCATCCTGTTCCCCAAAATGGCAAGGTCTGAATCCTGCCCTAAGAGTCAACCCGTCAATCCTTAGCAGAGGTGTTAGCGCAGAGTCTTCCCTAGGCTGAATGCGTTGTGTGTGGGGAGGGTTGTCTTACCAATAACAAACAATCACAGTGAGGAAAAGCTGTTTTTTTAATCCCCAGACACTAAATCCTAAAGCTCTAAGAAACATGACTTTTGTTCCTTGTTTTTTTTCATTTCTTGAGTGAATTCCTAGATGTATGGTTGTTTTCAGCCTGCTTCTACCCCAAACCTCCAGGAATTCATCCTCTCCTCTTATCCATCATTATTCCTTCACCTTTGTGAAGTCCCGAAGGATTATTTTAAAGTTGAATGAAAACTAACAACCAAGTAACAGGAAAATGTAAACTAGAGAACTCTTAACTTGTCAGGTGAGATAGTACCACAAGCTCAGTCATCTGCCAAGCAGTCCGCACACAAGTACTGTCTGGCCACACACAAACAACCCATTAACTACAGCTGCCTCTTCCCAAGGTATTAGGGAAGACAAGGTAGCTGCCAATGCTATAAAGGCTAAGCAGGACAAAAATCACTGTAGACACAAAAAAAAAACATTGAAATTACACTTACCACAGTAGATGAAGAGATCAGGCAGAGGGACAAAGGATTTAAATCTCCAAGACACCAGGCTTTATTTTTTTTTTCCCACATAACTTATTTCTAGTTGGATTCTACACATTCAATGAGAAGTACACTGTGGCTACTCCTTTCTCCACAACTATATCACTAGTTACTGAATACCAGGGTCTTTCTTACAGAGGAGGACAACGACATAACATCTCCAGTGAAATTCAACATACCTTTGAGTACTTCCTGAGCTTTCCCCACTATTTGTGCTATAATGAGTTTACTAGCACAAAAACCCTGACTCTACTAACTGGAATAATACAAGGAAATAGTAAAAACACAGCTTTACATACCTGCCAGTGTGCAAGGTGAGATCAATTTTTTTCTTAACTGATTCAGTGGAATTTCTAAAAACAGAAATATAGGGAAGGCAACAATCATGGTGCCAGAACAAGCTGTTTCCACGAAGCTTTCTGAGAAGTTTCCTTGCTATGAATCAGTACTGTAACTGCCCTAATATCTGCTGGAAGGGTAACATGGCAAGACACAGATAGCTGAAAAGATTTTTGGAGAGATAACTTGTTGATACAGGTACAGGATGGGCCAAGCAGTTACGATAACCAGTTCGATCTGCTGTTCAGTAACAAGAGAACAACTGGGCAGGCATGCGATAATCAGTGGTAGCATTGGCTGTCATGACCCTGAAACAGGGTTAAAGATCCTGAAGTGAGTGAAAAAGACCCCAGACATGGGAAAATAATAGGGCAAGTTCTCTTGGAACACACTTCTGGGTACACAAGGAGCAGGTTACTGTGAAAACTCAGCATGGGCTTAACAAGAGTAGGTCCTCCTGAACCAACCCGATTGGCCAAACTCAGAACCCAGAGGAAGAGTGGATGGGTGAGCATAACACCAGGAATGAGCCAAAACTGGAGAAGTTTGTGGTAAAAAAATTTAACAGATGGCGTTATTAGTCTTGCTTTATCTACAATTAATATTTAGACTCATAATATTTCAATTATATTAAGAATAAATGATTGTCTTTACTTACATGAAGCATATGCTTCTCTGCTTACTTATATGCATCCTCTTTGCCCATAAACAAGATTTTCAGCATAACAGAAGCTCACACTGTTTCAGCCCTAGTCAACATTGGCCCCTGGGTCCATACTACTCATTTAAGTTGCTGGAGTTGTGGATTCCCACATACACCTTTGTGTGCCTTAGCTTTGCAGAAAGCACAAGTGGAACATACCCTGGGAGTGTGCCTTCTAAAGGCAAAAATTTACCACTTCTGTACAGGATCTATTAGATACAGTAGATGTGTCTTGCAGATGCAGATGATAAATATGCACTGCATATTTATGTATGTATAACAATTTCATGTAAATGAAAACCAGCCTTCTGCATATTCATGGAGTGTCCTTCTGGGCTCCCAGCTGAATAGGAATGCCTTGTGCCCAGGAACTGGGCCACCTGAGCTGCCACCTGCAAGGGCAATCCAGGGCAGAGGGTAACTGAAGCCAAAAAGAAAAATAACAGATGGAAAATCTGCTAAAATAAGTTCTGGGCATAACCCTCACCCCTTCCACACCCAACATCAAGGGAAAAGGAACAAAGAGATAGGACAGACAAGGAAGAAACTGAGGCAACAGAGGCACGTAGTGATATGACTGAAGCCAATTTGGAGTCCTAAGGTGGAAATCTCCAATTCTGGCCTGTGCTGCCCCTGTGAGCAAAGCTCCCTGCTCATCATGCATGACTGCTTCCCCATGGCCCCCTACCAGGCATTCCTGGAGTTTCCCCACTTGTATCCTTTCCCTGAGGACAGTGTAATATGCAGCCTGGCCTTTCAGCAGAAGCATCTTCACCCAGCTCAGACAATAGCAGCCAGCACCCAGGCAGCCCTCCCCTACCACTCAGATCCACTCCTGTTGGCAAAAAATAGATTCACAGAATCAACTAGGTTGGAAAAGACCTTTAAGATCAAGTCCAACCATTACCGCAAAATTACCGAGCCCACCACTAAACCATGTCACTAAGGGACCACTCTTTTTTCCTTCTTTTCTTTAAAACACAAAACTGAAACCAAGCAATATTGCAGAATGATTTACCAGCATGAGAAAAAGGTCAGTATTTAATAAACACTGACAACAAAAAGTGCAGCAAAGCCTCCAGTGAAGTTGGTTCACAGTCACCCAGTTCCAGAATGTGCATGGACTACACCCAAAACCAGAAAGGATGTAATGTGCAGTGTCACCTTTTATCCAGGTGTCACAAGCCTCTCAATAATTCCACCTGATCAATAGGGGCTTACTTCTTATACATGGTTTTCTGAATAGTTGACAGTCCCATCAATAGAGCCACTATCATTGTGAGATTATACAAAGGCAAGCACAGATGCAGTTCTCAAAAAAAAAAAACAAAAAGAAAAGCCAACAACCCACCCTTATTTGCTTTTTGAACAAAACAATTCCATGTAAGAATATGCTGGTTTATACGTTTCAAGACTGAGTGTTCTCCTCCTGCCTGTTACTCGGGGAGACTATATGATGGCATGGTCACCATGGAAACAGTGGACAAACTTAAGATGTTTTCGTTGCTGTAGATAAAAGCCATCTGCATCGTTTTCTCATTCGTTTCTCACACCACCAGCGCAGACTCCCAAGCCAAACCATAGCAGCTGTGGTGCTGCACAGCAGCCAGGAAGCCTGCACCGCTCCCAAAGCATGCCCCACAGTGCACCCCTGCACCAGCTGTTGGGGAACAGACCAAACCACCTACCATCACAACAAAGTGTGCCATCCTTCCTCTCCCACCTCGTAAAAGCCTACCTGGAAGTTCTGACCTTGTTCTAATAGGGAAATGTACATAGTTTGCCTAAACACACACAAAGAGGCTGGAGAGTGTTTGTGCATGTTTATACAGAATATATTCCAACTTGTATTTTGATTCTTTTACTATGGGTCTGGGTTACTTAAAAAGTAACCTTACCAGAATTTTAGGAAGTTTCCATTTTCCTAATTATTAAACCAAATTTGTGGTATTGTTACATGAACATAACCTTTCCATCTGTTAAAAAATTACATTATTGCAAAAAGCCAATTTCTT
Source organism: Pezoporus flaviventris (assembly GCF_033815535.1). Classification (NCBI taxonomy): domain Eukaryota; kingdom Metazoa; phylum Chordata; class Aves; order Psittaciformes; family Psittacidae; genus Pezoporus; species Pezoporus flaviventris. The sequence continues at coordinate 63,292,193 of NW_026892555.1, forward strand.
CACAACAGCACTTCCATTAAGAAGACAGACAACTCAGAGAACGCTTCTAAATTTCAATAATCACTTGTAATTCTGTTTTGATCTTTCAGTGGGTAGAAACATACTGTTTAATGTTACATGCCTGTTACCTGCTTACACTGCCTGTAGCCTATAAATCCTCTGAGTCCTATCAAAAAAGTAATTTTCTCATTGTATTTCATTAAAGTTGTGAGTTTCCTACAAAACCAAGACCTGCCTGTAATTTAAGGACAGTCACCAAGGAAGCAGCTGGTGTTTTGGACAGCAGGGGTTTCTTCCCTGCTTGTTTACAGCCAATTCTACCCGAACAGTCTCCAACACAATTCTGCCCTAGGCTGTGATCAGGCCACTTCTTAAGCAGGTTTTTAGTAAGAGAAATACTTTCTTTTTGCTCTCACATTAAGGTTATTTTTCCAAATGCCACAGCTTCTTTGCTGAATGGATAAACCAGAACCAGGTATACTCTTGGAGTAGAGGTCTTAATGTTCAACTAAAAATAGCTATAAAAAGTTCCTGTCACCACCTGATATTTTCATTTTTATTCAGCCACCAAATGATTCCCAAATCCTTGCTACATCCATTGTCATCATACCAAATATCCCACTGATATTGTACATAAAGCAAAAATACAATTACCTGTGGTAGCTCAACCCTCTGAATTAAAGAAGTAAATTTCTGTTAGTTGTTTTCAGATCTCAACTTCAAAACGTAACAATTTAATGTTAAAATTTATTAAACTTTCAAATCAGTGAGACAGCCTGAAATCAGTTGACAGCCAGAACTATCTAGGTTAAAGAGAAGTCAATATAAGCTATAGAGAAAAGATAACTGATACTAAAAAAATAATATTGAAATTTACGGTTTGCAACTTTTCTGCCAGATTTGCTACATCCACATTCTTTTGTTTAACTAAATGGAGGCAAATAAAAGGAAAATTAAAGTCCTAGTACAATGGAATGGTGATTCCACTCAGATAAAGAATCTGCTATTGGCAGATGCAGGACACTGGATTTTTTTTGTCTTTCCTTATCAGCCTCCTAAGAATGCAGCAGTCAAAAAAAGTTAGGAGTAGGAAAATTGCTATAAGACTTTAGCAGGTTTGGGTCAGTGTGACATTTCAGGCCCTGTAGACTCCTGAAAGAATGTGTGTCTTAAGCAGGCAGAGATCAGAAAGAAGAAAGTGGGAGTCTCCATAAGATGTTATAGTTTTATCTCCAGAATGACCAAAGCTGTCCTTAAGATGATTGGCCCTTCTGCAATGTTATCTACCAAACAGTTTTGATTATTTAGTTTGTTTTTGTGTTTTTTTTTTTTTGTCCCAGCACTGTAGCTGGAAGCAGGGACATTTTCATCATTTTTGTAGACAGAACACTATAATTACAACCATGTTCACTAATCCAACCCACAAAGTGAATATATCTTATACAGGCCATTCCTAATAAGTTTAAAGATCTCCTTCCATTCATCTTAAAGATGAAATCATGAGGCATTCTGTCACAATTTGTAAAAGTCCATAGGGAAGAAAGGACTTATTTTTAGAGACCAATCTACCAGCCAGAGTTTAATGAAATCTAACGGCTGCGTGTTTAATAATATAATACAGAGCTTTTCCAGACTTCCTTATGTACTGTATGCAGCAGATAGCACACAAGCTTACGACTTCCTCAATGGAGCAGAAGTGATGCAAAGATTTAAAATCAAAGCATTTATGATGAGATTTAGTTTACGATTTGAAATTCTACCTGCCATTTGAAGTATAACTTCTCACTCTTTGATAAATCTTCTTTATCGCTGTAGAGAGGAGAAATGAGTTGTTTTACAAATATTCTTTGTGATACAGGCTAAATCAAGCCAGCTAAATATCTTGTCTCCAAGTTTCTTACTGTAAGTCAAAACTTTATCTGGAAGGCTGGCTGTGGAGAAATTAATGGTGTTTGGGAACACTGACGTTATGTTTTGGAATCACGGTAAGGTGCAGAGCAGGATAGGACCAGCTCAGAGGTCAAGGAAAGGAGGTGACAACAGACCAGTTGAAGGAGGGACTATCTGAAGAACTATCATTAAGAAAGTAGAGGTAAACCAGCCAACTGTAAAAGTCAAGGACACTAAACAAGTAAGTCCAGGAAACACCATGTTTACAGAAAGTGAGATACACAGCACTGGAAGGCCTTGCAGCAGGGTGCTTAAGAGCCGTTGCCAATGAAACAGATAGATGAATACTTCTGTTTAACAGACCTCTTCCTCATTTGGTAACTACAGATGCTTTTGGATACAAAAGACATCCGTCAACACTACAACCAATTCTGGGAAAGCAAAGGGCAAGGATGCGAAAGAATGTTTAGGTGCTATCACGTATAACGTTAGGAACTAGTGAGAGATACATAAACATTGATAGTACTTTGGCACTTAAGTACATATGCTAAGCACCCCAGGCAAGAAAAAAGTCAAATTATATTTGAGTGCTGTTTTTCATATAGATATACATATGTTTATTGTCACCTTATTCAGATAGCAAAATAGAGTGCTGTCAGCCAACCTATATCTTCTTCCGTTACCTTTTATCAGAGTATTTATTGGGGTACCTCAGACCAAGCAAGCCTCAAACCTGTCGCCTTCCTTCTACTCTTCCCAAATGGTTGGATTTTCTCTGTTTACCTGCTACTACACCCAAGAGCAGGATCTGAAACGTTCGCAACAGTTAGTTGAAAAAAATAAAAATAAAAATGGTGCTTTAATTACAGCATAACTCCCCAATCCAACACTCCTGGAGCTGCCCATGTCTCCCCAGACATCCCAGTTCTCAGGATGATCTTTACATCTATCTGGTTGACAAGCATGCTTTCTGAAGTCTTCTAAGGATAGATAGCTCTATACACCTTAAAATACAGTGCCATTACTTTCAGTGATAACGCAGCCTTGTGACTTAAAAGGACAGTCAAGCCTTTAATCCTTTAAAATTACAAGATGAAAGAGAGGATTGCAGCAATATTTTTAAAAATGTCAAAGTGATTCCCATGTCTAGTTCTTTCCTGAGATTTTGAGAATGTAGGCTTTAAAGTTGCTTAACAACTTATTTTAAAGGACCCAAATCTCTAAATAATATTTATATAATTGGAGCATGCTTATCATTAACTAAGAGAGCATGCTCAGAACTGATTTTTCTTAAAAACACTTTGAATAAAGAAATCAGAAGGTAAAGGAACAGTAGTGGTCAGAATTTTCCAAAGTCTCAGTACTGAGCAGCATGTATTACATTTCAATAATTGGATCTCACACATCTGATAGAAACGTAGATTGCTTAGAAGAAAAAAGTTTGGGATTTTTTGCTTTTTATACTTGCAATATAAACTTTTTCTATATATTTGGAGAAATTATAAAGCTACAGTTGGCACCCAGTCAGCTCACTGCTGAATACCAAATAACAAAGGAGACTGAGAGATCTGGAGAAATAAACAAAAAACAAAACAAAAAAGACAACAAAATCATTTAAAACAAACAAACAAACAAACTTCTGTCTGTTGATTAACTCGGCTCTGGAGCAGGAATCAGAATTTCAGATAGCAGGACATTCAGCCTTTGCTCGTGCCATCTGAAAGCTCTTATGACCTACTTCTCCTTTGAGCCATGACACAGGAGATTGATCCTTCACTTCAACACTCCTACGCCTGCCTGACATGGGAGACAATCCGGCTGGTCTCTTAGAGATTTTCCCTTCCAACATACATGCAAGTATTTCTTTACTAACACTAAATATTATCCCCTGTGCTGGACCAGTTACTAAGCAACTTCTTGCTGCAATGAAAAGTCAAATTCTTGCCTTCCCTTTTGGTGGCTATTTGGCTTTATGCAGCAGCAAGGAATGCATCTTTCACTGAACCTTACAGTTTATATCACTCTGAATAAAAACTACATGCAATACAAACATTTTAGTAGGCTAACTGTAAGTAGTTTACCACTGGCTCTTGACTGAGGTCAGATGCGATGATGACCAGAAACTCTTGCATGCCAGCAGCATTGAAACAATTGTAGACATTCTGCAGAGGACAGGAGCCTCCTAAGTCTTGCTACCTGACTACAACCTACATAAAAACAAAGTTGAGAAGAAAGTAGTTATTTATCACTTGCCCTTATATTACATTTTCCTTCTGTGTCTCAAGGAAAAGCTGTTCTATCATAGGCAAAAGTAAAATGAAAAAAAGTATATATACTGGTTTTTTTTTCTCGCATACATTTTTAAGTAGTCTAAGAATCTGGTTAGATCTTATCAGGCTGGCATCTAGGTTACATCTCTAAAATGCCATAAAGCTTATGTCTATTCGCTTTTGCAACTTATCTTCATCAGATCAAACAAAAACTCACTCACTAGATCTACAGGCCAGCTACTAGAAGGAAATCACACCTTCATGCTTTGCAAAAGCCACATGTGCTGAGAAGACATTTGGTTTTTACCTCTCACAAGAAACCAAAGATAATTAGGTAACCACCATTGCTATTTAAACAAATTGAAAACAAAATAAACCCACGAATCTCTTCCAATTCCCATAATTCTTAAATTCTAGTTTATGATAGAATACTGAGTTTTAATAAGTTTTATATTCAGTTGACTTTATAATCAATAGAAATTTCTTAATGCATGGATTTAAAACTTTAACTCAGAGAAATAATACTCTGGAACATATCTAACCTAGTTAAGAAATGCAGGGCTAAAAGACCTCATGAGATTACCTCCTTGATCCTCAGTCAGTGCATATTCACAGCTTTATATTGCACAAATAGAGATCTTGCAGAGGAATAAAGGGAGCCCTATTTCTCATATATATATACACATACATATATATATATATATATGAACAAGCATAAGGAAGTCTGTGTTTTTTCTTTTTCCCACTGTTCTCCAGAATGTAATTTAAAGCTTTTTGTCCGAGCTATTTTTAAATGTTTCACTTCATTGCTTCCACTAATTTCCATTAAGGAAAAGTTTTCTTTACTTTGCTTAATCCAATTATTAAACAAGTGTTAAATTAAAAGTTTCATCAGGGGATTAGGATGGAAGGAAAAAAAAAAACAAACAACTGTTCAGCACTTAATGTTTTCTGTCTAAATTTCCATTTGTATCATGTTTCTACCTATAAATACCATTGATTGCACATCGTGTTAGGTTTAACTAAGGTAAGATTTCTGCTTTTTAGAACAAAAAAAGTAATCATAAATCCCGATTTCCCTATTTCATTACAAAAGTTACTCCACTTTCTCAGGAAGGAGACATATTTCCTATGTTTGTAGGGTACCAAGTAAGCTTTTGACTTTATGCAGTGATACTGAAGTCTTCTCTCTAGATCATGCCTGTCCTGAAGACACTCAGCCAAGGAGCAAGACCTCACCCACAGCCTAGATGTCAGCTTGAACAAGTGAACAGCATGAAAGAGCAGCTCTGCCTAGCACACCTCAACAGCAGGAGAGCACTGCTCCTGCTCACTAATGCATCACACAGGAAGTCATGCCCAGACTAGAGGGCTGGGGGGGCAGTAACTTGTCTCTGAAACTGAGAAATCATCACTGGAAATAAATCATGTGTTCTTACAGCTCCATTCTACCCATAGTCTAATGCATAGGCTTAATTTAGCTTTACATAAATTACCATCTGCAAGATGCCCCTAAACATTTTTTTTTGTCTTTGTAGCTTTCCACATATAGTTCATTCCGGGCAATATGCTGGGTAGCTACACAAACATTTTTCCATCACATTTATTAGCTAGTATTGTTTCAGAATCAGTCCTAGTTTGTTTTCCAAGTATACCATTGCACCACAGCATGATTTAAGAGCTAAATTGTCACACAAATCCAACATTTTAAATCCTAGCTCTGGATTATTTTACACAAGTTGCTTAATTACCAGAGCTTCTACTTCTTCACCTTAAATCCTATTATCAGCAAGGTTGGACTCTCGCCTTAAAGCTATGAGATTCATAGCTGATTAACTATGAGTCCTCCTAAAACCTTTGCAGATCCATATGTATTTTTCTACTTAGAATTTTTAAACTACAGTTTAGTAAGGCAGATTATGTGAGAAATCTCCCCCTATTCTCAGTTAAGTGTTTTGTATATTTTAGTTTAGCCTCCTCTGTCTTGGCTTGGGGGCTCAGACAACCTCATATGTGATAACTGTGGGAAGGAAAGGGAAAGGAAGGTTGCAGAGATCATCACAGAAGTAGCTAATAAAGTGCTTTAAGATGCTAATAAAAATTGTTAGTGCAAAGACAAACACAGATGCAGAGAAGAATTGTTTTTCTGTGTAAGTAGTAATGAGTTTACTGGGAATACTAGGGGTTTTTGCATGTTCATTGCAAGTGATCCAAGAACCTCATGTAGCACATCAGAATCATCACCAGCAAAATCACTAAAGAAGGTCATAGACACAAAAAACTTCAAGGTCTTTTGTATTTCCTGTCTTTATTTGCTTATGTAGCAGCTTGATGAGATTAAAGATGCCACTCAGTAAGTCGGCAACAAATAGCCGATCTTTGTCTGAACTAAAGATGCTTCTTGCTAAGATCTCAGTGCTGACAGCCTGAAGTGCAAATTTGCAGACAACTTTGAGTACCATATCTCAAATGCCACTCAGCTGGAAAACTGGCAGTATGCATGGACTCAGGGACAGATTTATTAGCAAGTTTCAAAATTAAATTAAAAAATTAAAATAAAATCACAGAAGATTTAGTTTGCAAGTGTATAACAAAGATAACTTCTGGTCTGAAGTAACACAGCAAACATACATACACTATGTTAAACAGCACATGAACAGCTGTCTTTTCACTATGAAAGACATGACTGGGTTTCAGGAAGCACCGAGTAGTCTATTCCCTGCCTTATTACCATAAATACACCAAAAAAATCTATGTGCACTTGTACAGATACTGGTCTACAAACGTCATTTGTTTCCCTGTGATACCATCTGACAGCAAAGCCTTCATAAGTCCTCACCTGAATTATAGACTTCAGTTAAATATATTTTGGGTTCATCTTTTGACACTTCATTTTCAATAGGTTAGAAAAGAAATATAAGCCTAATACAACCCACATCCAAATGACTGAAAATTAGCACTTTTGCTTTTTGCAGGAAAAATAAGAAAAAATAAAAATGTAGTCCTCCTCACTGAACAGCTTACATCAGCAAACCTTCTAGGGGTTCCCATTCAAATCATGGGCCTCTATTTCAATTCAGCAAGAAGGAATGCAAATGTTACATTTTCAAATCTATGGATGTAGGATAAATTAGTATGCTAGGAAAATAAAAGGTGCAGGTGCTGATCTCTTTTCAACTGATGATGTATTGTATACTTAATAAAAATGTAAACACCATGCTGACACACACGCAAGCATATACAAGGCAGAGCATTGTCCATAAGACAACTGGAGCAGTCTTTTTGCTCTTGGTAGTACTAGCAACGTCTTCACCAGCACGTCTAGTTGTGGCTGCTAAATCTGCAGCAATACCCAGCAATACTCTGGAGGCAATGGGACCAAGCAGAAGACTAAGAGGCATAGCTTGTAAGGAAGGGTTAAAAGAGTGGTAACAGTTTGCCAGAAAGTAAAATTAGTAATCTTCCAGAGTCTTCAAGTAAGTGATAAATTAAAGGAGCTTGGGTATCATTTTCTCCTCCCTGTTGCTTGTCAGTAAAGTATGTGCTTGCATCAAAATTTAAGGTAGAACATTTCCTGTGCCCAATACTGAAAGCCAGAATATATGACTAGAAGAGAACATGAATCTCTATCATAGAAGGGTTTTAAGAATAAGTTAGACAAACACTTATGAGAAGTGACAGTTACAATAGATCCATTCATATTTGGATGGATATATGGAAAACATAGCCTCTCAAAGGCCCTTCCAGCTCTCTTCTCTCCAATTTGCCTGACAAGGATTTGCAGAGTTTACATTACCAGCATAACCAGAACATCTCACGTTTTTGCCCACTCCACAACCAAGTTTCACGCAGCTTTCAAGAAATTACCACCCAGGCAAATCAGGGTAGGAGACAACAAATAGCAGAACTAAGATCCACCAATCAAACGAGAAGGCAGCAGTGTGGTACGGCACCTTGTTTCACCATCTACAGTTTCTAGCCCAGAGCAAATTAGCTTATGAACCCAACAGTAACAAAAAGGTGAAGGAAAATATTTCAGATCTGCAAAGATGTGACAGGGTATTCAAAAGCTCCCTTCTTCACTGAATCCCAGCTGCCAGCCAACAGCACTACAGGCAGTTGTAGGGAAACACTGATGCAATGCTACAGGACCCCAGTAAGTGCTTTGGGCACAGGCCAAGACTAGAAACCAGTGAGAACTGCAAAGCTCAGTTTACCAGCGACTGACCTTCAAACCTTGACAGATTTGGCCAGTATGAAAGTCTCTCGGTGACAAACATCAACAAAAAGTAGAACAAACAGCAGTGAGGGCAGCCAGGATTCAAAGAAATTTTACAAGAAAAGGTGCAACAAGGATACTTTATATTTAAAAAAGCCAGCATACTAAAAAGCCATAAGCTGATGTAACATTATATACATTTCTGAACAAGGGAGTAGGCGTAACATAATATTTTTCTTAATAACTGTATGTACTTTCCTTTCCACAGCCATTATAGCTACCAAGGATAGGAAGCTTCTGATACAATCAAGGCAAATGAACCTCTAATCTGAATTGGGTCAAACCAGATTAATTGATGGTGACTCATTTCAGAGAATGTACCTTAGCAAAGTAGTAAGAAAAGCTGACAGAATTTATTCTTCCATCTAAAGTAGAATCTCCTTCACTTGCACTTTACTGAAAGCATGCAATCTTTCTTGTGACTGCTGTCCCAGTTTTCAGGTATTGTTGTCCTGCTGCATGGGGTGAAGCTTGGAGTCATTTCAAAGCTGAAATCCAGGGAAACAAAACCCTTTTCTTGAAACACTGGGTGCTAGGAAGACTCGGAGCTGTTATCCAGTGTTTACAGCGGCCTTTGCAGAAAACTGCTGAAGTATACTCAGTTTACTGCTAATTAAAAGAGCTGATTATCTTTTCAGGGACATACTGCCAATGTCAGAAATAGTTTCCCTCACTGGCTCAACTGCATCTGTGTGTGCTTTCAGACCTTTTTATTTTAGCTGTTATGTACTAGATGATATTGAGTTTGACTTCTCAGACTGCAAAATCCTGCTGGTATTCAATATTTGAATCGTTTAGTGGGTAGCATGAAAAAATGTTCAGCCTTAGAAAGTATTCTCTAGACATCATATTTTATCGGCACTCAGCAGGAGCATTAAACCCACAATGACTTTTGTATTAATAACGTATGGAGATAAAAAGTCACTGCATCAATCTGCAGGCTGGTATCACAGTGGTAATAAAACTTTGGAAGCAGAAAAGGGAGACTGGGCAAAAACCTGTAAAAGTTAGCACGGGAGTCTGACGCTTGGGTACTAGTATGAGCACCAGCCATGGTTGCTCTGCCCCTAGCTGACCCTTAGCAAAGAATTGAGGGAGCAAGACATAAGCTTGCAATTCAGCTCTTCCTGTTTACAGTCTGGCTTCTTGCCAGAAACCCACTCTCATTAGCACTTCAGTCCAATACAGGTTAAGAAACAGAGAGGCTGAACCACAGACACTTGCCTCATTCTTCTGACTATAATGAAGATGGTAATTTTCAACAGCCAGAGGAAATCTTAAAATCAATAAAAGCAGATTCATTAAAACTCACCTTCCAACTTTTAGGCTAATTGCAATGCAAAATTGCCATAAAATTCTAAGCATAAACAGTCATAAACAGACTGACTGCAATTAGGTACATGGATACTAATCAGAATCAGCTACAGCATTTCTCACATCAGCCACAGCTATGCAAATGAAAGAGAGTGTAAAGCTTCAAGGATTCCTTAACCTTTGCCAGGTCACTCTTTCCCCTCTAACATTTTCACAAATAAAAGAAAGCCAGCAGTTCAAGCACACAGTTGTTTTCTCCCCCTATCACAGGAGGTGACCTTATTATTAGACTGCCACATCAACAATTCTTTGATGCATCTCTGCCCTTACACTGTCCTGATAGTAAAGCAAAAACATCAGTAACCACAGAAGCTAAGAATAACCACTATGCCATGTTTTACATATTTACAGTACTGTTATTTATAAGCTACCCCCAATTTCTGAAGCTAAAGCTTTGACTGTGGTGCTGACCTGGCACTACTGCAGACCCCTTGCATGGAACTCATTGCTCATAATATGCTGTGTGCACTTACAAGCCACATCATGGCCCATGACATTATATACCCTCTCTTTGCACAGGGCTGAAGGACTTCATTCCTTCAAGATCTTTTACTTCTCACTTACACCACAATAAGCTAGCAGTAATTCAAGTCAAGCGAGTTAATACCACATGGAGAGACTGTATCTGACCTTACAGTTCCTAGTATAAATTTAAACCATTTCATGTGATTCTGAGAAAAAGACAGAGGGAAGGGAAAGTGATAGCTACTCTTTATCCTGTCCTACTTAATTCAGCACACAGCTCTAGTGTATTCTACTTCCATGAATTCTTCTAGTGAGGTCAATATAAGTTCACACTGAAGACAATTTCTTCTATGATTCTTTATAAGTTCATTATTACAACATGTACATACTTTACATACCTCAATAAACTTGTTTCCACGATACACCTATAGCAAGAATTATATCATCAATTATATCAACATAAAACTAAAGCCCAGAGAGAAAGGATAAAAAACCAAAAAACACCACACACTTACTACTAATTTTGGGTGCTCAGTCTGAAAGTGCTGAAAACTGCTTTTTCAGAAGACTTGCTTCACAGTGCTCTTCCCTGCTCAAAGCCAAGCTACTATTAACTTCAGCTGCAGCTGCAAGTACTCAGTGCTTCTGCAAATCAAACACTGAGGTCGCAAGTCAGCAACCCAGAAAATGAGAGCCACCTGTGAAAAGCTGTGTTCCTCTGCTGTGACTGGTACTGCATTAGCAGAAATGCTTCTTCACAGCCGCTCAGCTGTGACCCAGGATAGGCAAGAGAACCGTTTGCTTTGTGGAGGGCTGTTTTTTATTTATTTTTAATAAACATTAAGCTATTTACAAACTCAGGTTGTATTCAGTTAATACAGAGCTTGACAAGTGGGAAAGCTCTCCTGGTGTCTTCCCACCAAAGCAGCCCTGGTTGTGGGGTGGAGAAGTACTTGAAGCAGCCAGCCTTACTGCTGCATAGGCATCAGCATTGCAGAGATGTTGGCAGGGCTGTCACCTGCCATCTGATCTTCCTTTCAATGAGAAACCAGGTTGCAAAGAGTTAGTGCAAGCTCTTGGAAGTAATTCTTGTTTCCTACCTTTGGACAACTTCCTGTTTCGTGTCCCTGCCCGTGGCAGGGAGGTTGGAACTAGATATCTTACGGTCTTTTCCAAACCACTGGAGAAGAGGCTTGGATAGCCCTGTGGGGCACTCACCAGCAGCATCTAGGATCCAGCAAGATCTGTGCTAGCTTGCAGGTGTATGGCTTTACTTCAACACAAAAATTGAACTTGGGCCACCTAAAAGTTGTGAGCCTCAGGAATTCAACAGCAACAAAAGCTTGTGTTCAAGATATGGCAATGACAAGCTAGTCTATCTATCTCAGTTGTGGTCCTTCTCTCTCTACAACAGAAAACCAAAACAATTATATTAGTTGGATATAAAGTCTGTAGAGGCTTTTAGATCATTTTACAATTCACTCGTGATTTTATTCCAGGTGATGTTCTTTTTGCCAAGGCTCAAGCCTTTTAGTAACTCTTCTCGTAACCAGGCCATAGGAATAATTCAAATAGGCCCCTAAGGACAACAGTTTAGTGTTTATTCTTTCAGAATTATGGCTGTAGAGGAACATGACTTGCACTTCCATTATATATAACCTCACTGCTACTCACTATATTTATGTCTCAGCTTTAAATCTCTTTGTCATTAAGTGCTAACCAATGCCTCTGCCCACACACAAGGAATACAGTAGTAAAGTTAAGGTTACTTCTGGCAATGCGCTGAAAGTAAAATTTCCAGAGGAGTTCTTTATGGTTCAAGGAGTTATTTGAAGCTTACAAAACTACAGGAAGCTGTGTTACTTTGCCCCTTCTACTTCCAATCTCTTTATTAATCGTCCTTTTATTCATAGTTAAATATAATGGCATTTTGTAGATACCGGTTGCATAAAATTCAGACTGACGAACAGCAATTTTATGTCAGTAGGCTTCCGTCTTTTACATTAACCACTTTCATAAAGGACATATTCATTTTTTCTCACATTGTTTTTACTGGGATACAATGACTTTTTTTCAGTTATAAATACAAGGTTTACAGTTGCTTTGTTCAGCTCTCTATAGGATTTTATTTGTTACTTTTTAAATAGTTTGCAGGTTGCACGTCTCTTGGTACGTTGTCTGGAATGATTTTTATTGCCTTATCATGGTCACCTTGTCTCAACCCATTTTACTAGGTCACTGACAAACTGGTCACCTGTGCGTTTAACTCAGTCGCTTGTTCTTTGTTGCTAGAAAGCACTCTTGCATGTGTGTATTATTGTGCCCTTCACGCCTTACCTCTGTTTTCAGATGCTAGTTGCATTCTTGGTTCGCTAGAATATTGGAAGACCCAGAAACCTGCATATCTCTGCATAGTAGTACTTGATTTGCTACCACTGGCTTGATGCTTATAATCACATTTTCAGGTGCTCCTTGTCTTCAAAGCTTCATTTGCTATAAACAAGACAGTCTATATACAGTGTGACACAAGCTGCACTGGAAGGCTGCCTTTGCCTTCTGCTGGTGTTTTTCTCCAGCCTACTAATTCTTTCTGCATGCTTTGTTATTCCGATATGCTCCCACTTACCTATATCCGTCTCCATCGGGGCAGGTGGGAACAACAAAAAAAAAAAAAAAGCAAATCCAAAGCCCAGATTTTTGGCAGTCCTGAAAGGTTTTTCTGCCTTGTCATTGTGGAACCTGCACTGCAAAGAGCATTATTTATGTTCAAGCTCATGACAGGAAAACTTGAAGCCCATTAACTGCAATAAGACCTAACACCTGTTGTTCGTTTTGCTGTCAGGTTACAGGAACTTCCCCAGCCAAAAGTTAGTGTCATCTAACTCCCCCCACCCTGAGGTCTTGTACAACTAAACTAATGTCATTGGCACCACTATGGCACTGGGAAAAAACACAAAATGTCCTTCAAAGCTAGGTGTATCTGCCAAAAGGCATCCAGAAGTTAAAAAAAATACTCATGTTCTTTATAAACTGTTGCTGGAAAGCATTCTAATGGAAGCATCTAACACTGAGTCTCTTGCCTGCGTGACTGCTAGCTTTTTAGCAATTTTCGGTTAGGAATAATTTACTGTGAAGTAAAATATCAGTGAGTCAGTAGCTATGAATTTACCTGTGTTTCTGTAAAAGTTATTACACTGTTGATTCCATCTGAAGATCATATGATTTTATTTTAAAGCTTCTGCTTCCCCCAGGCTACCAGTTTTGTTTGATTTCTTCTTCTAAAGACATTGCTGTTGTATTATTTCTGCAGGGGTGATCTTCAAATGACATTTTCAAGCAGATCACTTCAAGCCTTTGCCTATTGTATCCAGGTTTTTTATAAAGGACAACCTACATTACAGCAGGAGGTCATAAATGTTTTTCTATAGAGGAGACATTCAACATTATTAAAGACATAGACCTGGATATGTCTCTAGTACTGATATCAGAGTATTATTACCCTACTCATTCTTCTTCCTTCACACATATTGGCAGTATTTAATTTCTTATCATCTCTGAAACTGATGTCCAGATTTTTATTTGTACAATTACTTTTTCTTCTTTATTTCACAGCTCCACCTCAAGGAGTAAGAAGCTTGTGCGAGTTAAATACATCTCCCATGTAACATACACCTCATGTCTGCTTCTGCTGCTGAGGGAATCACTGTACAGAGTTACAAAGATGTCATACAAGGGCTGGCCTTCTGGACAATAGGATTACCAGCAAGAAAATTGTTTCCCTGTTGCATTTGCACAGATTAGCCACCTTGTATATAACAAATAGAATAACATGGCAAAGTAAAAATGAGTTGTCTAAAATACTTGAGTAGCTTGCATGACAGTCACTGCTTCCAGACATTAGTTAAAGAGGTAAAGGTAAAGAGAGATGATTCTAAAGCTATTATAAATGATTGTAACGTCACCTCAACATTCGCATCTGCAATAATGCAAGTACTTCTATTTATTTATTTATAAACCCTAATTTGCATGTCATGTATATTTATATGCTTTCAAAAAGATGCTGAAATGATAAGGAGGAAAACAACAGGCAGTGTACTAGTGTTTAGCTCTTCTAGAAGATAAACACCACATTATCCTAGAAGATAAACATGTACAAATAAACACTTGTTTTGATTTGGGGGGGAGAGGGTAAGGAGAGGGACAAACACAGCACAAAAAAAAACCCAACCAAAACAACAACAAAAACCAATCCATGTCTGCCTTGGTAAACTAGGTTCAGCTGTCTCTCACACCAGCAGCTTGGTAAGAACTGAGCCATTGGATAAGCACAAAGACCTGCTCAGGCCAATAACTTTTATTAAGCAGTGGTCAGTACACTGTAGCTTGAAGATTGGCTTTGGTACCTTTCCACCTGGAAGGCAACAACATACTAAGAGTTCCAAAAACCAGTGAAATCTTATTAAATTGCAATTAATATTTTTTTTAGGCATAATCTTTCCTCCTTCTCTCTTTCAATTGCATCAACTGAAAAATTTTAGATGACCAAAGTTAGATTGTATTAAAACATTTTTCTATGAAGAAACACTGAAAGAGCAGTAAAAGATTTAGTAAGATGTACCCATCGCCATCCAACCTATGTCGCTGTAGGGTGGGATGGGGCCAAGGGTGCACCTCAGTCCTCTTGTGCTCCAGTTTCTGGTGGAAGGAGAGCTGAGCAAAGGGCTCCATGCACTTTCCCACTTTAACCCCTCTGCACAGTCGCAGTGCCGGTACTTCAGAGTGTGAGGCAAACATGCTTGTCAGGTAATGTACAGCCAGTGAGTCAATTACTACAACAAGGGTCTTCTCTAAAAGATGTGAGTAGCCTCTTAAATCAGAAAGCTTTATTACCCTTGCTTACTGCATTACAAACTCTACTGGGATGTTTAAGGAGGTGGAGAAAGCACTGGTATTGTGCCTTATCTCAAAAAAAGCCATGAAACTGGTCCTGTGACCATTATTTCAAAAAAACTTTCTATCTAGGGCTTCCTGTAAAGATTTTGTTTCTTCCAACAATATCTGGAAAAAATATCTGAAGACTGTTTTCGGTCATCCTTTTTTCACTTGTCTTCACCAGTAACTAGGGTTAAAAATCAGCACTTTCATTGGACACTGAAAACAGTCAATCAAAAAACCGAAGGTTTTTTGGCAAATGGAGGTTTCAAGGAGTAAAATGAGAAAGTTTTTTTAAAAAAAAAAAATAAAGCACAAAACAACCAAAACCAAAATAGACAAAGAAAACACTTTATAATACCAGTAGTTCCTATTGCATCATAAGCTTTAATACTTTAAATCTGAAGATTTTTTTTTATATGTTAATTGTTTGCCTGGTGTATTCAAATTCATCTAACTGAGCTACGATGACTTATGGAGCACCAGAAGGGGAAGACTAGCCTGAAAGCCACAGGGACTGCTATATCCCAGGTAGAAACTCTGTTGTTATTTTTTCCAGCAGAGAAAGAGATGTTAGACCCAATTTTCTGACTACATATTTAAATTATTTTATCTTTGTAACTAGCTTTTAAAGTGTTAATAGAAGATCCTGAATGTCTTTGGAAGAAGAAATCAAACAAAACTGGTAGCCTGGGGGAAGCAGAAGCTTTAAAATAAAATCATACGATCTTCAGATGGAATCAACAGTGTAATAACTTTTACAGAAACACAGGTAAATTCATAGCTACTGACTCACTGATATTTTACTTCACAGTAAATTATTCCTAACCGAAAATTGCTAAAAAGCTAGCAGTCATGCAGGCAAGAGACTCAGTGTTAGATGCTTCCATTAGAATGCTTTCCAGCAATAGTTTATAAAGAACATGAGTATTTTTTTTAGCTGTTATCATACATCTTGTACCAAGAGAATGACATCTCTGGGATAGGAACACTTTTTTGATTACTAAAGTTACATCATATGAAAAAGTTCTCTTTTTAGGACCCTGCTTGTTATCCTAAGATTAAAAAATTTAGCATTTGTGGTATCAATTCCTAACCTGTTGTGTAATTACAAACAGATTTGACACTGCCTCTTTATGCCAAGTAGCGTTGCATTTAAAAACCAGTTATGATCTGGTTGTTCACAATACATTTCTAAAGAAAACCAATCTTGTGAAGTTGAAATGAAAGAAAAAGCAAGCAAAACGGGAAATATGTTTCCACTTTTTATTAGAATGAGAGCTGTGGTAAATGTCAAACTGGACAAAGGACTACAAAGAAAATCAAGAGATCAGAAGCACAGAGGAGAATCTCCTCAAATAATACAATTTATACATAGAAGTTTACACGTTTTACAAAGTTTGTGATAGGATGCATCTACTGTTTCCTTTATATTCTTAAAAATTATGTGTACTGTATGCAATTAAGATGGATTTCTGCAATTACTATTTTTTGAGCAATGAATCATCTCTGCTTTAAAAATACAATTTTTAATAATATTATTATTTAATTAAACAACCCAAAATGGACGTCAAAAGTATCAGTAAAGCAAATCCCTCATATCACCTTCAGTACCTTTGTGGAGAATAGCAACATCTCTTTTGGAAATGATACAAGGCATTCTGCACTCACAGAGAGCTCACAGATCTCCCCTGTGCAGACCTCCCTGCAAACAGCACTGCAAGAGATGTGTATCTTGTGAGTCCACAGCCAGAAAGTAAAGATGAAACTAGCCCGCAATCACCTTCCATGTTGCCTCCCTTCTCCAGCCTAATCAAGTGTGAATTTCAACTTAAGTTTTAGGAAAATAGGCCTTGCATTTTAAAGTAATTTTTTTAGTATTATGATAAAGAAGACTCATGTATCTCAGACTGCATAGTGCTGTTTATGCTGGCAAGACTTCTTAAAAGTATACCCCATTTTTTTTGTGGAACTTCTAAGAACAGCATTATTTTAGAAAATATCTTACCGTATTTCTCAAACATTTCTCAAACACTATGACATGATGCAATTAGCCTGTAATGTATTTAGATGTAGTTAGACTAAACAAGGGAAGATACTCTCTTCTACTTGGCACTGTATGCAGAATATCCAGATTTGGGCCTCAATCAAAAGCCCAGTTAGCAGGCTGGTCAGGAGCCTGGAGCACACAGTCCAGCATGTGGAGAGGTTGAGGGAGCCGGGCTTGTTTAGCTTGCTGGAGAGCAGGCTGTGTAGCAACATCAAAGTACTTGAAAAGGAGCTACGAATGTGACAGTCCTGGCAGATGTTGTAACTGTGGGCAACAGCTGCAAACTGCAGCATGGGAGATCTAGTCGGACATCAGGAATAACATTTTCACTGGAGCAGTGCTGGAGCAGGTGACCTAGCAAGGATATGGAATCCATACCCTGGAGGCTGTTGAAGTTTGGCAAACTGAGCCGTGATGACCCACTGGAGTGCAGGAAAGAGAGCTACTTGGAGTGGGAAGTTAGAGTATGTGACCTTCTGAGGTGCCTTCAAACCAACATGTCTATGATTCTAATGAAGTATACACCTAAATTGGACAGAGCCAATACTATCAGATTTTAAACCAGACTTCTACCTAAAAGTTAAGTATGCTACAAACACCTATTTGCAAATACGTTAAGAAAGCTGGTGAAAATGTCTACTGAAGTACTTTTGCTTTAAGGATCTTTTAGTATTTTCTGTACACACCTGCCAGTTTTGCTGAAGTCTATTCAGCTTTTGTTTGAATCTTTTATCTAATGGCACTCGTTAGGAAGGGACCCAAGAGAATATTTAAATCCATAAAAGGTGCTACAGAGCCTGACTAGTTACACATGAAATATAAATGTACCTTACCTTTGACCAACCCTAAAGAGGTACTTTGAAATGTGAGTGCTATCTAACTTTAATAACTGTTTCAAATTAAAATGGAATAAAATTGTTCTGTACTGAAACTGGAGTTACACACCTCCTCACATTGATGTTCATTCAGAAAGAATTAAAATGTATTTATACCTTTCAATGGTAGTACTTTCTCTGAAGACTGATTTAGAGATTTGCATAAGCAGGTCTACTCACACACTTAGAGCCAGTTATCCTTTCTGTTTTCTACCCACAACTGTTTTAATTTTCATTCTTCCTTTTAAATGGAGGGAGGCATGAATTATGTTTCACTCCAGTTCCATCATGGCTTTGCCAGCTATATGCTGCTCAGATCGTTAGCTAAAACAAAACAATGGAAGAACCCACTAGCATAAATCCAAACAGTATATGTTTGCTATTGATAAAAAAAAGGCTAGAAAAATAAGCAGCATATGCACTGTCTCTGAAGGAGCAAGGAATAGGTCTATCATTTCTTCATAAATTTCCCACATGCTACCCCCTGAAACAAAAAAAAATTCAGTACACAACAAAAACCTTCATACCAGCAGCACTAAAGGTTGAAGAAAGCATGTTTCAGAACCCTCTCTGTCTAGCATCTGTCATCTGCTCCACTCCTCCTGAACTTGCTGCTGCTTTTCCAAATCACTTAGCCTCTCTAACTACTTGAGGGTCCAGGCTATCCAGTTTTCATGTCATAGTACATTGAAAGCAATGTATTAATAGATATGAAAATACACTTTTGAGGGAGATAAGGAAAGGATCTACTCATCTTGGGGCATCCAGCAAGGTCACCATTTCAAGGAATCTGAGAGAAACCGTGTCTACAAGATGGACACTTTCTTATCATTTTTGTACTATTTTTTTCTTTCTAGCATCTTGGCATTTGAGATTCAGAAAATAAATCTTAGGGGAGCTGGCTATTGTATGAGAAGCATGGGTAGAGCTGAGAAAAAAGCGGTGCTAGGAGAGGGAGCTGATGCTGTATGAATCAGGCAACTCAGAACTGGGCAAGTTGTTGCGAGCTGTCAGTAACAGCGATGTAAATGAAGGCTTCCTGCCTTATTGCACACCATTACCATAGATACAGAAAATAGTTCAAGTTTCGGGACTTTTTTACTTTTATTTGGCTAATAAAGTGCTTGCTGTGCTTCACTGCTGAAATCACAGAGAGTTCTAAAACCATGTTGCACTGCAGCTGCCAGACATAATGATGGAGTCTGATGCATAGCTGTTCAGCTGGAAACTGCCAAGGGACAAACAAGGAAAAAAAATTGTGCTACATTTGCAGATATTCACACAATTGCATGTTGCATGTAAGTGGTTCCTTTTCCATACATTTCTATAGATTTATTTTTCAAACACTGCAATTTTAACCAAAATTATTTCAATGACACGCTCGGCATCGTCTTCCGGTCAGGCAGCAACACCTTTCAATACTTTCTGGTAGTATGCGCTATTTTTTTAAATGTCCATATAGTAAACACATAATACATAACTAACATGTTTTATATATATAATTATGCTATATATCTTCCATAATGATCTGGAGCCTTATCTCCACGAGATACAGCTTTGTCAGTGACAAACAACAATCAGCTCCTCTGTGTATGCAGAAGATGTATACATATTTTAGCAAAAACACCAATGGGAAAACATTTTTATAGTGTATATCTCTTCAGAAACACAGAATGAGATATCCACTTGCATGATGCAGGAACTGGAGCACCTGTATCTACTTAATGCCACATTTTATCACAGTGTAATTTTTCGCCCCAAATTAATCTGAGGGGCAATGCTAGTACAGAACAGGAATGCAGTAAATTATCCCACCTCCATCTTAAAGATAATGAAGCAAATCATTACCCACTGTAACTGACTTTTAATATGTTACAATTACAGGTCAACCTGTCAATGGAGTAATCTGAGCAACTGAAACTAGTTGACCTTTCTGGCACGCTGTTCCAAGACCACAACAACTCCCCTGCTAAGCAGCAGCAGATGGCCAGAGCCGTGTAGTTCCACTTCCTGGTGAAAAGTAATTTGGTTTTTAGGACTGCTAGGTATGTAAAGAAAGATTCAGGGAAGCCCTTATTTAAGAATCCCAGACTAACAAAAAAGCATGCCTGCAAAAGCAGCAAGAAAAGAGGCTGGGTCTTTGGGGGTTGTTCAGGGTAACTGAGTTCACCTGAAACTTACACAGGCAGTCTAAGTCTCCATGAATAGTGGAAAAGAACATCATGGCTGAAAATTAGAAAAGCAGAAACTGAAGATGGAAAAAACATGAAGCATGAAGTCAAGAAGATTGAAACATTATAGGAAAAAGAAAATTTCATCACAATGTTGAAAAATGAAATTTTAAAATAAAACCTGAGGTTGAGGAAGAACAAAAAAAGAAAAGATCTTAAGTCTGCCTAACTAGTTGTCTCCTACACATTGTGGATTCAAAACTGGAAATCTGCAAGAAAAACCTACAGCAAGAGTGTTACTGGTCAGTTCCCAAAGGACAAAAACATTCACTTCTGTTCTTGTATATTGAAATACACTCCACTATTAGTCTGGTTTTATTCTGTTCAGATTTCTTTTTGACAGCATGTAGAAGGAATAACACTGGTGTTTTAAAGGAAGCTTTTACAGGGAACACTTACGCTATCCCAAAAGCTGAATATTTTTTTCTCCCTAATGTTCTTAAGGCATGCAGTCTTCAATCTCAGCAAATACCTTTACAGATCACCTTAAATATTAACTTTCTGGACTGTTTATGTAGTATATTGTACACAGAATGACAGTGCATGATAGTATGTACTTGTACCTTAGGCTGCCCCCAAAAAAGTACCTGAGGATAAGAAAAGATTTATTTTGGAGGTACCTATTCAGAAGTTACTAAAAATTTAGATATTTTTTCTTTAAGCAGGCTGCATTTTTAATGTGAGATGAAGTTATGTTGCCATTTGGGCAAGAAGCATTTTGTTGATATGGCTGTTGAATATTTTTTTAATTCAAGCAGAGTAGGTTCCCTAAAATAACTTGTTTAAAAAGAATTTGTATTCATCAGTGCTTATAAATAAACAGAGCTTAAAAAAAAAATCCACTCATTAGTGGTGAGTGGGAAGCCACTAATTCCCTGTTGTAGGTCCTAAGCCAACAATTCCTGCTAGTTTTAGACTTTCATTTTTAAAGCTATTAAGATTAATCCTTTTGAAGCAAATAAAGCATTCCAAATGAATGTATGAAAACTAAACGAGCAAGTTCTTGATTCTGCAAAAAGCGTATGCTCTAGTCATGTTTTTACCAGAAATTAACATTTCTTATCAATTTTGTTGTTATTTGCTTGAAGATATCCAAAGAAAAAAATAATGTTCAATACTGCTAATATCCCTTAGACACACACAACTGGTGTGCGTACAACATTAGATTAGTTATGAAAGAGGCAAAGAAATTAAGGTCTTGTATTTGAACTTCTTAGCTCTGATGTATGACCTACAGGCTAGCATTAAGTCCCTTGTTTACACTTAGTCATCCATGTAAGAGACTAATCTGGCTATACGCACTTTTGGCAAACTCTTCCCAGAAAGATGAGTGGATTTTCCAGAAGGAGGTGTGAATTAAACTTTTATGATCTGCTGGTGATACTTACTGGGTCTAGGGTCCAAAAAGCTTTACTTTTTTGAATGATGCATCACCTTAAATTTATGCTAAAAATTCTTAATGCCATTGACTTTATAAGGCGTTGTGACCCAAATTATTACTGTGTGTTGCATCCCCTGCAGAGTGCTCACAGACATTAATCTCACTAATTCCTCTTGTGCGTGCATAAGACTTTACGTAGCGTAGCTCAAAAAAGCCTATTTGTGTTAAATTAAATTTGTAAAGCAAATGTCCAGGATAAAATGATCAAGCTTAATATACACATTACATCTGATCTTAATAATAAAAGACAGAAATAGGCTATAATAGAGATTTAGCCCATTCTCTGGTTAGCAAATGTGGATTTTGAATACTGTCAAGCATGTGAGAGTAAGAATGTGTATGTACATACATGTATATGCCTACACATACACACACAGATGAAGTGCTCGATCTGAAAATAAGCTACCAAGGAATTATGCAGGCAGTTCATGTTGCTTTAGCTTTTGGCACACAGGTAGAATAGGAAGACTTCGTTTCAGGTCTTCACTTGACAAAAATTCAGAAATATTGGTACTGAGGAGTGTTAAGGCATCACAGACAGTCTTTGTTCTCTCACATAGTTTTTTCTGCACATGTGAGCCATCTGCTTGGAGGAAAATGGGAAAATGTCACTTCTAATAAACATACAATGCCTGTGGCAAATTAAGATTGCATTTGACAATCCTACAAAAGTACAGAGGAGGCAAGTTTGTTAATGCTGATTATCTTCCAGATCTTCAATAGATTTTCAACAGTCATTAAAATAGGCATCTTCAAAGAACTTGTCAGGGGAAAAGTAAAATATTGTTATGTGGAACAAATTCTGTCATGCAAAAATACTTTTTACAAGGTTTCCTACCCAGGATCATCAGTCTTTCTGCAAGAAGAGGAGAATATTTTGGATCAAATTTCCTATTGCATTTGAAATTATTGCCGTTTAATTTTGTGACAGTGTTCCCTTAATTGTCAAACATTACATGTCATTTTGCATTTCTTACTGCCTGAGCAAAACCACTAAACTTGGTATTTTAAATCATCCATCTTGAAAGCAAAAGCATACATGGATCGTTAAGCCTGTGCAAATACAAAATTATACCAGGATCTGGTAACATATAATGAAATTATTAATAATGGTCAATTAAAAAAAAAAAAACACAAAAAATTGCTATTGTTGATAAATAACATATTCCTTGAGAACAGAGCATAGGACAATGAATCTCTGAGGTGTCATTATGCTACAATGTCTGCCAAAACCACTCTTCCATCTTCTGCCAAAACCTTTGATCTAAGTTTTATTATAATTTCCACATTGTAAAAGAATTTATCTTTCTTATACATTTGCTGAAATTAGAGTTGAATTACACCAAAATAGCAGGATGAGAAAAATGTTGAAAACCAGCTCTATGTCCACATGATCTGCGTGTCTGGACTTGGATCTCTGCAATCCAGCCAGCAGCCAGCAAACAATGACTGAAGAGAATCCTGTGGAAAGGACAACTTCTGCCCACGGTACACCTTGCTTCCACTGAAATTGCTCCCAAAAGAGCAGAAAACAACTGACAAAAAGGTTTCCCTTTGGCAAAGAGCTTGACTAAAAAGACTTCAGTTTTAGAATCACACTGAACTACTCAGAAAATATTCTCAGATCAAGATCAAAACATGCATTCTCTAAAAAGACATAATGGACATTCCTAAAATAGAAAGATAATGGACAAGTTTTCTGTTGCTGACAGATGAACAGGCAAGAGCCTACCACTGTGACCTGCTGATGTAATTGATCTTCTAGCAACACAGAGAGGTTGTACTTCTGATGTCAGAAGATCCAGGTTTAGCCTACAAAACAGACCTGGAGAAAGCTGCACAAAGGAAACTGCAAAGGAGAACCCTACTGTCCCCAGAGGTTCTGTTCCACAGAACAAAGTGTTCCTGGAAAGATTTTCATTTGTAAGAAGGTACAATGATGTAGATTGTTTTGGAGGCTGCTGGTACTGTCAGGCTTGCCTTCTGTTTTCCTGAGTTTTTGGTCTGGACAATACATCCTTTCTGATAACCAATGGATTACCCATGTTCTTCCTTTGTCTTTCCATCATAAGCTCATCCCTGAGTGACTGAGAAATTAGACGTTCCCCTACCTCATAAATAAATTTCTATTTTGCCTCTGTAATACCTGACTTTAAAATTACAACATTTTATAGACCATACATGCTCCAAAATACAGAATTCTAACTGCATACAAAAGGAAACCTAGTTCTGGTCAAAAATAGAACAACAGCCACCTTTGAGCCATCTTTCTGTATTAGCTCACACGTACAGCAAGAAAGTAAAAAATACTCTAAACTACTTCCTTAAAGGTGCTTGAAGGTCTGAAGTCTCTCACTATTACTTTATACCGCTATAACTTCATTTTATAGTAAATGCTACAATACAGTACACTATATATGGTGTACATACCATACTATTATTATTATCTTCTGACAGATCAATGTATTGGTGAGAAGATAATACACCATTAAGTGCATTATAAATGACAAAAAAAGTTCATGAGGGCAACGTAGCAAATGCCTCTGCATAAATCTCTGGCTGCCGTATCTAGTCTCTGCCCCTTTCTTTAGTCTTAAGGGTAAAGAAACACTTGGAATGTCTAAGCAGCTCTCTGGCAACCCTCTCGTTTTTTATTCAGATATTATTTTCTGTAACTTTCCAAGATAAAGGCCATTTCTACGCAGATGTAGGACTTAAAGCTAGTTGCTGAGGAAATGTCCTTTGTTGAACAAACTTTTTTATAAAAATCGGTACAAATTAAGCCAATCTATGCAGATCAGATTATAAAAACCTTTCACACAAACAAAAATTCTATTTCACACACATGAAAATACTACCTTGGGCTTGGGGCTTCAGTTCCTCCATCATCAACTAGCACAGCATACAAATCAGTCACACATCTGTCTACATTAAACATAAACCTCCAGCAGGAAGCAAATAGTTGTCTCTTTCAATGAGGCAAGAGGCAAGGCATAGGTGACTTCTTTG
Source organism: Pezoporus flaviventris (assembly GCF_033815535.1). Taxonomy (NCBI): domain Eukaryota; kingdom Metazoa; phylum Chordata; class Aves; order Psittaciformes; family Psittacidae; genus Pezoporus; species Pezoporus flaviventris. The sequence continues at coordinate 63,317,009 of NW_026892555.1, forward strand.
TTCTTTCTTGCTGGTTTGAGGAGGTTTTTGTTTTGCTTCATTTTAACTAGAGTTTCTTACTATCCATTCATCAATAGTACCACAAGGGCACATGCTATCCTAAGTCCAAGACACTGTGAAGTACTGTTCAGGAGAACCAATACAAAGCAACTCCTGGAATAAGGTTATTTTAGGACAGAGTATTTGTTAGCTACATGAAGACAGAAGGAAGGCCTCTCATTTCTCCTGCTCTACCAGGGATTTGGGGCTGAGAAGGAAGGAAGATTTAGGGAAGTTGGACCTAGCCTGAGGGGTTTTTACATGACTAGGAACAGTGAGATGTCCATGTGACTGTGGGCAAATGACATTGGTGGAGCACCATATGATAGACTAACAAATGGGAATAGGTATGAAAAAAAATACACAGAAAAAAGAGTGAACAATAACTAGAAACTTAACTGAGGTCCTGATTTGGGATTATTACTCCTCTCCAGCTCCTCCACCTCTGCTATCCCACTGCTTGGACTTTTCTGGACAGAAACACAGCCTTTGCCTTTTGGCTTGAGGAGCTGGGAGTTCACTCCTTCCAGCTAGGAAGTAAGAACTGTGATTGCTGTGATTGCTGTGTATGCAGTCAGACTGTATCTTCTTATTGGAGTATTATGTTGTTATGGTCCTCTCCTCCACAGAGAACAAGGGAAAATCAACCTAGCAGGACTTTTGTTTGACAAAGGGTTTTGCTCATGTTTCCTAAAGAGATCTGAAACCTCTCTACAGGGACAAATGAATGCAAGAGTCACTGCTTCAAAGACATACGGAATTTGCAAGTATCAAGTAGCAGCAGAGATGTACAGGATAAACCTTCCTATCTAGTCAAAACTTGGGAACAGAGCTGCATGCAACACAAATCAGAATAAATGCAAAGACTGTCAGATGAAACTAAGTGGAAAGGAAAGAGAGTAGAGTTAAAAGCATTTATATGTATTTACATAGATTAAGCTGGGCAAATTGACAACAAGCCAATATGCTCTTATGGAAGTGACTGGTGGCAACGGATTACAGGAAAAGGAGGGAGGAAAATCAGAAATTTCCCAGTGCTTCTGGGATATATTCATCCATGTAACGAGATGAAACAACTGAAGAGAAGAAAGTGATTTTCCAGGGCCACCAAGACAATCTCTTTAGGAGAATTTCACTTGTTTGGCTCCAGGGAGAACAGAAGTTAGATTACACATGCACACTCTATCCTATGCACTGGGGACAATATAGCACTAAAGAAATCGAAAACTGACTTCAGCTCTGTGGATCATATAAGCCATTTTTTTACCGTAACTTTCTCACACATAAACCTAAAACTTACTAAAATATTTTGGTTTTTATTTTCAGTCCTCATTATTTTTAAATAAACTTTATTTATGACCTGCTTTGCATGAAGACTTGACCTGCTCTTCTGAAGAAAAGTGCTCAGGCTTACAGAGTAAAGTGGCCGGAAAGCCATCCTTGTATCTGCCCAAGCGGCCATAGTCAGAAAGGTACCATCCCAATGCACTGCAAGAGGCAGACCTAAGGGATACTGTAGGGTTAGAAATAGACAACAGAGAAGCAAGGATCTTTTATTACCTACTATCCTGAGGCTGGCATCATCATTTTTTTGTCCATGTACTGGCTTCCTGCTGTATGACAACCTGCCTCTGCTGTGACTTGGATACTTTGGCAGGTCACTTCTCAGCCCAATTCCTCTGATGCTGTTGTTATCAGCCTTCTTCTGCAACCTACAAGTAACGTCTCTACACACACCCATCAGCACTACTTCTGAATACTATGGGGAAACCCTACTTCAGGCTCTTTCAAATTATAAGACCCGTGGCATGGCTTTTCCTTGACTGGTATTCTTGATCAGAAACTTACCCTGGAAAGTCCTGAACTAAAAATTGATTTTTGCATCCTCTATTCTGGCTAACACTTCCAGCCCTACACAGGCAGGTCTCAGAGGTCCCTGTTCTTGCAAAGCAGCCCCTAACGGTGCTCCAGACCTTCTTCTTTCTTATGGCAAACCCCCAAAGTCAGGACAGCCTTCCATAATCAAGTTTTAATCTCAACTTCCTACCTCCCTATAGTTCATTTTTCTTTTAACACCACTGCAGGAATTCCAAGGAATGGGTTTCGTGTTCATCTCCAGAAACAGCAGTCCAGACTCATATTAACCTGTGTCAGCCACTGCAATGGTTGCACATTTACTTATTTAGTGCCTTTATTTCTCAAAACCAACAATTTTATGAAAGAAACAAGAAAAAATAGTAATGCTATAGATGATTAGAGTGCAAAACTTAAAAAAGAAGAACAAACTTGCTGGTCAAAATGTCATTTTTGGTCTACTCCTCACTCTGATGCACTCTCTCAATTTATAATTATGTTATTGATTATGAAGTCATATACACTACTGTCTTGTTACACCTATGAAGATAAATAAATTGTTAATGTATGTAGATTTCAATGATGCACACATTTTGTTCCATTAAAAGCTATCAGCAGGATAGATTGCTGCAGTGCTAATAGAAGCACATTGTTCCTCCTTCTTCTCATTTTCTTAGTTCTAGCAGGAATCTCTCGTTTGACCTTGAGCAAGGCATTTAAATTCTTTGCACCCATGTCTTCTCATCTGTAAAATTAAGGCTATAATACCTACCTACTTCACAAAAGGGACAGTGTTAAATTTAATGTATTAATATTTTAAAGTGTTTTCAGACAGCTGGATCAAACGCACTACAGAATGTAAGTTATTATTAAATTATGCTTCACGGAGTTAATGCTGTTGCATTACTATATCTGATTAAATACGGAAAAAAATTCAAGTGGCACCTCCTGGATTTTTTTTTTTTCCCAGAGGATGAAGCTGATGTTCTTTCAACCAGCCTACAGATGGACTTGAAGGCTTATTTTGGAGAAAAAAGAAGGTGAGGAAATGTAGCAGTCAACAGAAGTGAGAGAGTCCTGTAGAGCACATGATTATGAGGGCCTTTAAAGCAAGCTTGAGGTAGAACAGAAGGCAACTGCGCCTTGTGCCCCACTGTGACACATCAGTCTCTAGTAGCAATACAGTCTCCATTCATTTCCATGCCAGGGAGACAGGGACACACCCTCAGTACCATCACATTAACTGCTGCAATTGGCTTCCGTTTGGAGAAATGAAGTGCAAGATCTGTAGCCTGGAGTCGCTTTCCTGGTGGAGCCAACCAGCTCACAGGCACAGTTCAGGTAGACTTTGAGTCTGCTCAGTCATGGCAGCTAATCCATCTGTGATGAACGTGGCACACAAAAATGTCAATTAGAAAAAGGGGGGTTTATCGCATGAGGGTTGTTCATACCTGATGCCTCTCCTACATCTCCTCTTGACCTGATGCGTGGATGCCTGGTCTTGTCCTGTGATCTCACATCAGGATCTTGTTGTGTGGGGGGAAGGGGAAGGAGTGTTTGGAGCAAGAGCTGCAGGAAGATGAGAAGGGTTTTTGACAGCATGTTGAGTTGGATGTTGTACTGGTGTTGATGCCGCTGGTTCCAATGCCATCAAGGCATTTCTTGTGGATGACAAGGAATCTAGGAAAGTAGTGATTAACATGCATATCAGTGTGATTGACAAGCTATGTTGTCTGCTTTGTGCTAATGTATTGCATGGACAACACCTATTCTAGGCATATCAGAATCAACATATAGAGTACAGACTTAAATCAGAAATATTTAGCATCTTTCCCAATAAATAAAGAAAAACTATTTGATGGATCCATCAGCTCAATAGACTGTGGAGATCAGATTCTGTATGGTGAGGGAATGTTTTCTCCTCACAGGGTACAAATGGATACTAGGCAACATTCTTTCAGATTGCAGAAGGACCAATTCATTTGCTTTCCCATTCCTCCATCCCCGATTCATCACTCCAAAGGAAAGAGAAAAATAAGTACAACATTAGGTTCGATAACCTTCTGATAGTGTGCAATTAAATATACACAAATCAAGGAGCTTGAAAAAATACAAGCAGGGAGCATATTGTCTACCGTATCTGCCAAGAATACTGAAATGGAGGTTGCCAAGTCTAAGGTTGTATATATTTCATGTCATTTCTGACACCATGCTGCATACATCAAAGTATCCATTGTTGCCTTTTTTTTTTTAATCAGATCTGCAGAGACGCTAGGCTACATGTTTTATTATACTATACTGTACCAAAGATCACACAACTTTTTAAACAGCAGCGATGCTATTTCAATTTCTTGAGAAAAATCTGCAGGATGTGAAAACTTACCACAAAAGCAGTAATGTCACTTTTGTTTGCCTGAATTCCTGCACAACTGCTGATGTGTAAAATGTGCAGCAGCTCCTAGGGTTAACCCTCTATGTTAACTCTACTTTCTGTTAGTATAATGCTTGCTCTCGATTTTCCTATCTTCACCAAGACATGCGAAAGCCTTTCACAATGACTTTGCTTTTTTCCCTCCATCTCATATTTTATAAAATTTAAGTCAAGTGCCTGAAGTTGATTTCAACATGACATCTGTCATATTTATTTGCTTATTTGGCTGACTGTGAATTTTTAAGTAAGTCCCTGCTTTAACTCTAATACACGATCATCCAAAAGCAGCCTTCTGTTGCCAGAAATTTTCTGTGTCCTTTGATTTAAAGATCAGCCACTTCCTTTGGCATTTTCATGCCAAATGTTAACCTGGATCCTCTGTCAGCAGCAAAGAGGTAACATTTTGCAGTCTGTTACATACGGAATAGGCTACCTCCGCACGTTGCATGTAATTTTTATCAAATGATTAATGAACTGAATAACCATCTTCCTGAGTGGTAAGCATAAAAATGTATTGTCAGAATATCCTCAACTGGGAGATCACTACCTGATCACTACTGCAGCAAAACCTCTGATTTCAGTGATGCCATGTCTTCTAATATTTACAACTCCACCCTACAGCCAGGCTGGCTGGAGGAACAATGATGTTATTTATATGAGAAAGCCATTTACCCAAAATAAACTATGATAAAATAAAGTACGCTCAAAAGCATAATTTAAGACTACTATTGTCATGAGAAGATAAAGTACATAAATTTGTATTCCATTTAGGAATATCGCAGCAATCAATATTTACGGTAATATTCCAAGTGACTAATTCGGCAGGCTGTTGCAGGGCACTGGGGCTGTGTAAGCAGCAAACTAATTTCCTGATATTAATTTTATGTACAGAATATAAAATCTCATAGATAATCATTTGGCTAATTACAAGGGCAAAGTGAAATGGCACTGTGTGTGAAAGAAAAGGTGTTGAGAAGGAAAGAAAGAACTAGAGAACAGATACAGTGTAAAATAGGGATGTCAAGATAGGAGCAGAGTTAGAACATGGGGGCTGCTGTCAGAGGTGAAAGGAACAGAAGGAGGTGCAGCGATGATGATCTCTCTCTGAATAGGTAGAAGTATAGCCTCCTACTGTGGATTTTTTGTAATGATTTAGAAATGAACTGATTCAAGAGGTTTCCATATTTCACTACTCTTATCACAATAAAACCCCACTCTATTTAATACTTTAAGTTCCACACGTTGAGAGGTCTATTCCACAATTTTTGATCCTCTTCCTAGCTGTTTCACAAGACAAAAAGGAGAGGGAATGGGGGGTTGTTTGTTCTGTGTTATGCAGCAAGAAGATTTGTACCTCTGGCATTTCCCTTCCTTTGGCAGCTCCTCTACAGAGCACCCTGCGCATAAAGAATATAGAAGCAGCAGGACAGAACATCACAGCAATCTGTGTATCTGAAGCTGATATACTATCTCCAGCACTGAAGCTAAGAAGCTATTTCAGTGACACCTGGCAGAATTTGCCAGATGTTAATACATGAATTCATGCATGGTAAGACAGGAAGAAAGGCAGATCTTCAGTGAATGAGGTGTACAACATTGAAGAACTGAGAAAAAGCAGCAGAAATGAGCCATAAAGTAGAGAAGCATAGGAAAAAAAAAGTATGTCCTTCATATGATCATTTCTCAAGCATACTTTTGATTTAAGTGAATGTCATTATTTGTCTTTATTATTACCAGATGACAATTTCTCATAAGACTTAGGTGCATTTAAAGTAAGACATCTTAAAAAATATATGAATTAAGATTTAGGGATGTGTTATAGCAAATGTAAATATGAGACAATTGGTGTAGAAAGAACTGATGGTTCCAAAGCCTCTCTAAATATCTTTTTGTTAAAATATATGTCTCCTTGTCAGTGATGAACAAAGATATATTTAATACCCTATCCAAAACTGAGGAAAACTGACAAATTAAGTTACACACATCAAAGACTTACAGACTTGGTCTATTGCTAAAGCTGGAACTCTGCACTTATCTGTGTGGAATTGTACCTATATTTTCCAGACTGTTTCTCCAATTCATCAAGATCATATTAAATTTTAATTCCATCCCCCAGCTAAAACCAAGGAAAAGACATCAATACAAATTTACAGATCATGTCCTGAACTTCTGTGCAGATGTCAAATAGGAAGAGTATGTTGCATTTTTATTTTTGATTCCAGCAGAAATGTCCATAGATTATGGCCCCAAGTTTGCCTGTTCCTGACTTTCAGAAAGATTTAAAATGTATTCTCTAAACTACTCAAGTCACTTCAATAACTATGGAAGTCCTACTGCAAAAGCAACTTGAAGCTACAGGATTCCAACAAAAGTCAGTTACCAGACCTGTTATCTATGGAGCCTTTGATAAGCAAGCAAAGCAGCCACTGTTCACACAGACTCTGTTTTGGACCAGGCATTCTCCAGACAGGATACACCTATAGGCTTTCAGGCTCTGGTCACACCAGCTTGATTTCCTTCACACAGTTTTGCGCTTGTTTCGTGTCTCATTGATGCACGTGTTTCACTCTCCAAACACTGACTATGCAAGTTCTTACCAGACCTGCGTAAACCCATTGTTTAGGTTATCATCCTCCAGTGCCCCACAAGGGTATCAGATCTCACCTCTAATTATACCAGATGATGACACCACCATTGCCATATGCAGAGCACTGTATAACTGTAGACTTCTGTGGTCTACAAGAAAGCCCATGAGAGTATTCACCTGAGCGCCTGCTTGCCAACCAACACATGCCCTGTATTTTGGGCTTCCCTGTACAGAAGAACTGAACAGTAGTTGTCTGATGGTTCAAGATGATGGGGAATTTGACAACTGCTTCTCCCCAGGACTGCATGCTGTGTAAGAATATACTACTGCTGCTGCTGCTGCTACCATACTACCAGTACTCCCACTTGTACTACTGCCATTACTGCCAGAAACAATAAATATGTAATAATGATCTCCCTTTACACTGAAATGCCATTCCTTCAGATTTGGAGAATCCTAACTTCCAAACTAGAGACTCTTCCATAATAACCAGAAGCGTTTTTTTGGGGTTTTTTTTTGTTTGATTTATTTTTTTTTCCTTATATCTTAGTTTTAAATAATACAGATTTGGTTTGGATTTCTTTTTCCTTGATTTAACTCAAAACTTCTACCTTAAAACCTTTTGGAGCCTCATGATGAGTAACTGTGATTCTACCACTGTTAAGCTTACATATAGATTGACATTTGAGTCAGGTTTAATATAATAGATGAACCCAACCGCTGACCAGTTCCAGTTATGTTAAGGTGTTCAGTGACTTTTAAAAATGGCAAAAAATACTCTACTTCTCTAGCAGGCTGAGGAATTAACGGCACACTGAAACCCAGAACTCTTCTCAGGTTATTTGCTTTGTTGGGGAGAGCTTTTCATCCACCTGTTATTAAGAGAACTTGTTTATCTGCCAGATAAATATTGCAACACTGAGTGCAGGAGTAGTGAACAATTAACTCATTTATCTCACTGTGCTTTTGCAAATTATTTATGGCAAAATGCAGGTTTTAATATTGGCAAAATGCAGGTTTGCTCATTAACTAATTAACATCAATCCATTTTCATTTCTACTATTCTTACAGAATTCAAGTTATATATGGATTAAAAGAATGTAATGTACCTCCTTGTATTCACTTTCCTATGTACTTTTCTCTCTTATCTTGCCATTTGGTTAGGCGTTCAGGTTTTTTTTAAGTGTTACTATTTCACATTAATAAGACTTTTCTAATTTTAAGATGGGAAGGGAGTGGGGTAACATGCATAACTTTGACTCTTTAACATGGTTAAGTGAAATATTCAATCCTTAGCAATTTAAATTATCTTTCAGGTTTCCTATTGAACAGCAAATTCAGGTATCCTCATATGAACCTCTTACACAGCAGTTTTCACCATGGAAAAAACAGGAAATTATCAGTCTGCCAACGCTTCATACACCCAGATATTCCTGAAATTTCTTCAGTGTTTCCCAATCAGGCTCAACTTACCTCATCTTGCTAGACAATCAGAGAATCACAAAATGGATGAGGTTGAAAGGGACATATGGGGATCACCTAGTCCAACCCCCATACTCAAAGCAGGGTCATGATGTTATTGTTCTCTGGGGGTAGGACTTTGCACTTCCCTTTCCTAAACTACATGAGGTTCCTGTCTGTCCATTTTTCCACCCTGTCAAGATCTCTCTAGCACACCCACTTGGTGTTTTTCCCAGTTTTGTATCCACATCCACAAAGTTTTGTATCCACATCCACAAAGTTTTGTATCATCCCAGTTTTGTATCCACATCCACAAACAAGAGGGTACAGTCTACCCCATCATCCTGATCATTAATTGAGAGGTTAAGCAATACTGGACCCAGTATTGATGCGTGGGGTACACCGGTAGTGAATGATCTTCAGCTAGGCTTTGTGCCGCTGATCGCTACATTTTGAGCCTACCTGTTCAGACAGCTTTCAGTTCACCTAGCTGTCCACTTCACTAGCCCCTACTTCATCAGCTTGTGAGCTGCTTCTTGTTGTTAGGATGTTATCAATAGTGCTGTCCAGAAACTTCCTGAGCTGCTCATGCCCTTCTGTGTTGCCTCCTTCACAGATGTGTGAGTGGTACAAATCACCCACAAGATGAAGAGATGATAGCTCAATATAGTAGTTGCACTTTACCTTCATACTAGTGACTCACCAAATATAATCTGTTTTGCCTTCCCTTACATATAGTTATGAAATGAAATGTTAACCTAAAGTTTTTACATCAAGTGCTCCAACCCACTTGGTAACCCTCTGCTGTACTCCTGTCATTATGTCCATGTCTTATACCCAACAGTTCCAGGTTCGTTCCTTCCAACGTGATTTTGTTGGGTTCCCTCTGTATAGAGCCCTGCCTCCAGTCATCAACCACTCCTCTAATCTGGTATAACTGACAAACTTGCTAAGGGTGCACTCAATCCCACCTTCCAGGGCAATAATATACTCATTACGTAAAATCAGCGCTCCAGTGCTGCTCAGCTTCAGAAGGACACCGCTGCTAACTGCCCAGTCTTCTCAGTCTATAGGAGGAACATAGTCAGAGGAAAAAGTTCTAAGTAAGTACCATGGTTTAGAACTGAAAAGGAGTATTTATGAGTTGTTTTTCAATTTAGGGATCTGTCTGTATTTTTACTGACCCATAAAATACATTCACTATAGCAAAGTTTATGAAGCATTATTACACTACATTTCTGTTTCCAGAAATTTTGAGGGCTTTTATCTGACCAACTTTTATGAAGTTTGTTTATAAACTCCTTGTTCTGTCATACACAAAATTTCAACGCATATTTCTGCTTTAGCACTATCAGACGTACATGAATTGCACAGTTACCAGGGGTAAATTTAAAAGCTTCTTAAGAAATATATGCTCAATCTCTTACCATGACGAAGAAGAAACTCAAAATAGAGTTTCGGATAGATAACTACATTCATTAAGATGAGTTTGAAGTTGTTAACAAGGTAGATTTCTTCAAAGTCCAGTGGAACAATATAAAAGAAACATCTACTCCACACAGAAGAGCAGGAATTTAGGTTCCACTGCAAACGGGCTGACAGGTACTATGCTCCTTACTTGAATGCTACACATTATGAATCTCTTTCATATTTTTCTAGTATCATCCATTACAGATGTTCAAAAGTCATGAGTCAGGCTCCAAGATACCATGAAACTGAACCTAATCATAATGATTTTTTATTGCTTGGTTGTCTTTTGATTTCTGAATGCATTTCTATTGCCTTTTCAAGTTTTATTCTCCAACCACACAAGAGACTTTAAGTCTATTTTTAAATGAAAGCATTAGAGTAGCTTCCTGACCATTCATCACACCACCTTCCTCACTGATTCCAGCGCTCACTTCAGAGCTCTCTCCTATTTGTATTTTTTCTAGTATGCTGTGGAAAGTGTCCAAGACATCAGCTTCATTTCAAGGTCCCAGAGTTTTCCCACATTTCCTTATGCTCTAAAATAGCTGTGTTTGGGCAACCCTGAGTCAAAAGAAGGAAAGGATGAGCTGGGCTAACCTTTACATGTAGGAGCCTTTACATAATAGGAGCAGCAATTTTATATATCAGTTCAAGCAAATCAGAGGAACTGCTACAGGACAGAACTGGCTGGATGGTGTGACTCCCATGTGCATTATGCATTGGGTGATACAAATAATGGACTAACACTCAAATATGACCAGTTTTGTGGGTTTCTTTTAAAGGGAAGTCAATAGAGTTAATCTCCTGGAATGTGATATTTGGATTGACCTCCTCTTTCAAATCAGGCAGCATGGGGATTCAACTAGATCCCAGTTGTGCAAGTGCCTTTTCTGACTGAAGCATCAGCAGGCCTCTGACCAGCCTCATCACCTATATCTGAACCCATTCTATTACTCCTGCATTCATATTTATGATGGATTACAGCTCATATGTAGACATGTCACTGAGTTTTCTAATGTCTGTTTATAATACTGTATCCACTATTTTCCATTTCATTTGTTATGCATTGCATTTTGATTTTACTGTACTTGCTTTCCTGAGGCATCTGCCCACTAAGTGGGAATTTTAACTGAAAACTAAGCTTGAACTCACTTACAATATTTGAAATCTAGCATATCATTTTATATTATCTCACCAAATTAATTACATACCATTACATATGTGTGACGGGATAGTCTGAACTGTGGCAGAAGTACCACAGTGATGCTAAGTTTGGGAAAGCTGATTATGATTAAACTGTCAACAGTCCCATTTAACATTTTAATTTTTATATGGAAGGAACAAATGACTGGTTAGTTTGCTGGAAATTTGCTGATGCTATTAAACTGGGTGCTCCTGAGAATACTAATGAAGGCAAAGAAATAATAGCAAGGAACTTAGTTTAGAAATATGTTGAGAAAATAATGAGATTAAATTTTCAAAGCTGCAAAATTATTAATTAGAAAAAGCATCCTGCAAAATGAAGATACTCAATTAAAAACCCCAGCCTGAACACAGTGCTAGAAGCATCACTGGAAGCAGAAAATTAGACAAACATGAAATCTACAATGGAGGTAAAGAAAACATGTATTAGGTAACACACGCAGATTCTGGAAGGTAGCAGTCCCGCAGGTGCAAAGATAGATTTCCATTAATGGGTTTAATTCTCACACACTAAATGGATGGTCTCTCAAGTAAAAGCCTACACGGTATCCAGGCACTCCATTACCACACACAGACTTGAAAGTATTTCCCAGATTAAGAGACTGATTCATGAATAGAATAAAGTAAAAAAATTATAAATGCACAACTTGCAAAGCAGCTGGTCAACAGTACAGTTGACAGTATCTGAACAGTACAAAAAAGTCCATACCTATATAGAATCATAGAATCATAGAATGGCTAGGGTTGGAGAGGACCTTTAGATCATCAAGTTCCAACCCACCTGACATGGGCAGGGACACCTTACGCTAAATCATATCACCCAAGGCCTCGTCCAACCTGATCTTGAGCACTGCCAGGGATGGAGCATTCGCAACCTCCTTGGGCAACCCATTCCAGTGCCTCACCACCCTAGCAGGAAAGAATTTCTTCCTTATATCCAATCTAAACTTCCCCTGTTTAAGTTTTAACCTGTTACCCCTTGTCCTATCACTACAGTCCCTAGTAAAGAGTCCCTCCCCAGCATCCTTAGAGGCCCCCTTCAGATACTGGAAGGCTGCTACGAGGTCTCCATGCAGCCTTCTCTTCTCCAGGCTGAACAGCCCCAACTTCCTCAGCCTACCTTCATACGGGAGGTGCTCCAGACCCCTGATCATCCTCGTGGTCCTCCCCTGGACTTGTTCCAACAGTTCCATGCCCTTTTTATGTTGAGGACACCAGAACTGCACAAAATACTCCAGGTGAGGTCTCACAAGAGCAGAGTAGAGGGGCAGGATCACCTCCTTCAACCTGCTGGTCATGCTGCTTTTGATGCAGCCCAGGATACGGTTGGCTTTCTGGGCTGCAAGAACACACTGAAGCCAGCCCATGTTCATTTTCTTATTGACCAACACCCCCAAGTCCTTCTCCACAGGGCTGCTCTGAATCTCTTCTCTGCCCAACCTGTAGCTGTGCCTGGGATTGCTCCGACCCAGGTGTAGGACCTTGCACTTGGCATGGTTAAACTTCATGAGGTTGGCATCAGCCCACCTCACAAGCGTGTCAAGGTCCCTATGGATGGCATTCCTTCCCTCCAGCGTATCAACCGAACCACACAGCTTGGTGTCATCGGCAAACTTGCTGAGGGCGCACTCAATCCCACTGTCCATGTCACCGACAAAGATGTTGAACAAGACCGGTCCCAGCACTGATCCCTGAGGGACACCACTCCTTACTGGTCTCCAGATGGACATTGAGCCATTGACCACAACTCTTTCTGTGTGACCATCCAGCCAGTTCTTTATCCACCAAGTGGTCCATCCATCAAATTGATGTCTCTCCAATTTAGAGACAAGGATGTCATGTGGGAACGCTTTGCACAAGTCCAGGTAGATGACATCAACTGCTCTACCCTGTCCATCAGTTCTGTAGCCCCATCATAGAAGGCCACCAAATTGGTCAGGCAGGATTTCCCCTTAGTGAAGCCATGCTGGCTGTCACCAAGCACCTTGTTGTTTTTCATGTGCCTTAGCATGCCTTCCAGCAGAATCTGCTCCAAGATTTTGCCAGGCACAGAGGTGAGACTGACTGGTTTGTAATTCCCCGGGTCATCCATTTTCCCCTTCTTGAAAATGGGGTTTATATTTCCCTTTTTCCAGTCATCAGGAACTTCACCTGACTGCCATGATTTCTCAAATATGATGGCCAGCGGCTTTGCAACTTCATTCGCCAGCTCCTTCAGGACCTGCGGATGGATCTCATCAAGACCCATGGACTTGTGCACGTTCAGATTTTTAAGATGGTCTCGAACCAGATCCTCTCCTACAGTGGGCCCAAGGTCTTCATTCTCACAGTCCCTGCGTCTGCCTTCCAAGACTTGGGTGGTGTGGTCAGAGCCTTTGCCAGTGAAGACTGAGGCAAAGAAGTCATTCAGAACCTCAGCCTTCTCCAAATCCAGGGTAGCCAGGTCTCCCGAGAGCTTCCTGAGGGGGCCTACGTTCTCCCTTGTCTGTTTTTTATTTGCTATGTACCTATAGAATCCCTTCCTGTTATCTTTCACATCCCTAGCGAAGTTTAATTCTAACTGGGCCTTAGCTTTCCTAACCTGGTCCCTAGCTTCTCGGACAACATCCCTGTACTCTTCCCAAGCCGCCTGTCCTTGCTTCCACTTATTATAAGCCTCTTTTTTCATTTGAATTTTCCTCAGCAGCTCCTTATCCATCCAAGGAGGTCTCCTGGCCCTCCTGCTGCACTTCCTTCTAGTTGGGATAAAACACTCCTGAGCTTGTAGCAGGTGATCCTTGAATATCAGCCAAGAGTCTTGGGCCCCCCTGCCCTCTAGGGCTATATCCCATGGAACCTTACTAAGCAGGTTCCTGAAAAGACCAAAGCCTGCTCTTCTGAAGTCCAGGGCAGTGAGCTTGCTGCACGCTCTTCTCACTGTCCTGAGATGATTCATTTGACCTTAGACAGTTACTAGATATTCTTGGTTAGTTCTATAGACAGTGGCAAGAAACAGACTTTTCTAGGACAGGATTCATCTCATCCTAAAGCAGACATCTAAATGTCTTGACTATGAAGGCTGACCATCTCAGACACATATATCTAAAAGTAGGTATGATGAATCAGACATCATCTTTATATACATCATCACCTGTCAGTTCAGCTCATCTTTGACAGATATGGATCCTGATTATGGATCAGGTCTTAAAAAGGGAGAGGAAGTATTTAAGAACTTTATAAGGCTAAATTAGCAGTAGTTAGATTTAAAAAAATAAATAAATAAATTATTCTCCGTAACCACCAATGCAGAAATCCATACAAGCTAAATGTATTAGAAAGGAATTGTTTAAATAAGAAGTAATGGGAGCTTTTGAAATGCTGTCATTTCAAATTAGGTATCAGTAGTTCTTTTGCAGAGATTTAAAGAAATGTCTATAAAGTGTAAGAGCTCTTATACAGAAGAAGTGAAACCTGAAGAAAGAAAAAAGTCATTTGGATTTTGTATTCAGGATTAGCAGCAATCCCACACCTTATCTAGTGGTACTAGATAAGTGCACAGATTTACGCATTCAGGGTTTTTAGCTAAGCTTAAAGTATGCAATATGTCTCTCATATCATGTCTGTTGAGAGAATTGCATATTTATATATGCAGTGTTCTGTAAATAAAGATTAACAATCTTTCATGGATATCTGAAACTGTAAAATCTTAAAATATCCTCAGTTTCTCATGCTAATGAGTTTTTTTGTCATCAGGGAGAAGGGTTTCAAATTTCTCTCAAGCAGAAAAGGTCATACTGCAGTTGTCTATCAAGAAAATTCAGACTGAAACAATTACAGATTAAACTCCTTATACTTCATGAAAACAGCCTGTATCACAGCATTATTCCAAGAAGGGAATTGTCAGCACATTTCTATGAAAAACAACTGAAGAACGTCAGAATTTCTACAGATACTTTCATATACAATTCATATGCAATTTAAAAATAAATAGGGCTCTTTTCCTGTATCATATGCGCAACCCTCATGTTCTTTGTACCTCAGCATGTCAGTACGAAAAGTAGAGCCAAGTGGTGTGGTAACCATGCTTGCAATACATGAGGGGGAAGTGGGAGTCAAGTAGGGGGATGGAGAATGGTGATACTCTTCTGTTCTCTCTCCAGAAAGCTAATTCAGTTAATGATGCAACTCCTGGAAATACTGCCTTGTAGGATAGACATAAAAGCACTTTGTTTGTTTATCACCTAACACAGAGAGCATTATATATTACAACTGATATGTGAAATCAGCAGTGTTTAACCAGAAATAACATGTGAAATGGCCTATTGCTGCAACTTTGCAAAAACGCAGTAAATTCTTCACCCTTGGAAGACTGAACAAATATTGCCCATCTGTCTAAAAGATAAATTACAGTTCTGGAGGAGACTGGTAAACCTGACATAGGAATTACTTCATGGATAGAACAAGTGGTCCATGGAACTTTGGGCTAATGAAGTTCGCCATATTTTGCAAATTAATCTACTAGTAAGTTTTGACCAAGTTAGGACAGGCAGCAGCAACAACAAATATTAGAAATGAAGAACTAGCATTTCTTGTTATAAACATACCACACTCAGCCTGCTGACACCTCTTAACACCATGCCTATCATTGCCAAGATTACTATACTAAAACTATTACTGATACATTAATATCTACATGCAAATATCCCTTTTGTCACCTACATGTTTTGTTTTTCTTTTCTATCATCCAGTTTTCTTTGGTATGTAGGTTGTGCTACAAAGAAGACACTTTCCCATATTCCTGCCAGTTCCTCCCACGTTTTCCCATATAGAAATTTCTTATGACCTTTTAATAAATAGATCTTAGTCCAAAGGATGACGGCTTGGCACTTCATTTGGCTTAAATGCTGTATTTTAGTACCATTTTGTCTGCAGCTACCAGCACACCAAACTTAAGATAAGTGACCCTCTAACTGTTACATCTTACGACTGAATTTCTACCCATCCCACAGGTTAAATACCTTACTTACTGTTTCTCAAGTTTTGTGGAGAGAAAATTACACTGAAGTTTATTCTGCTGGCTGTCGCTGTGGTTTCTGTTCTATGTAGACTTAAAGATTACACCTTTTTAAGGCACTTTTACCTTGTCAGGATTCAGTAAAACAATCCCTTATGTAAATGAGAATTGGATCAAGAGTATTTTTCCCATTGTAACACAAGTATCTACATGATTGAATGCATCAGTAAGGTTTTAATAATTCAACAGCTTTCGCATAAATATTATAAACCAATCCCAGCTACCTGTCAGATCTTCATGTGAGTTTTCTTGAGGAATTGTTATTTCTATTAGAACTGGTTCAGAACTGGAATATCATTGGAACAAAATAGTGAATTCAATATCCCTGCTTTCATAGTAGAAATAAACAAATATTTAATTGAACATCACTTAATCAATAAAACTGAGAAAAAACACAAAAACCTCATCATTTTCTTTAACATCTTTCCCAGAAAATTTTCCATTCCAGCCTACAGTCTATGAAATATATTTGGTAAAGTGCTGTAGCAATATTGAACCCATTCAGCAAAGAGAAGCCTATTCCAAACAAAATGTGAATGAAATGTATTTCTCTCTTATTCCTGTTGCTAAATACCTCTGAATTTAACATGCCTCACTACAGCTTCAAACCCCACTTCTTCGTATACAGCACCCTGTTCACAACATTTGGGTCTTTGCATTTCTTGCAGTTTCATACGGTGCCAAGCCATGCACTCCTAAACAACTCCTATGCTTGAAAATTGTTCATAAGATATTGGAGAGGCACTTTTTCCTGTTCCTTCTCTTTTTAAAACCCTGTGAAATGCCTTCTTCCTCTTCACAACATTTCATCAGCCTCCTGGTGATGACTCCTCTTGGATCCCTGCCTCTTCCGCTTACTGTGGGCAGATGAGAAATCACAGAGCACACAGAGTCAGTGGTCATGGGTGGGAGAAAGGAGCTCTGGAGCAGTAGTGATGTGAGCCTAGATAATGTGTATGCTAACTGTGAGCAGGAAGACTCCTGCAGCAGAAAACAAGGATAAGAGCCACAGATGGAGGAAATGGACAGCAGGACTCTGACTATGATGGACATAGAAGTTTTGGAGAATATCCAGGAGAACAGAATATGAACAGCCTCAAAGAACAGTGTTTCATTCCTTTTTTTAAATTCAAGATTCATTCTGTATTTTGAAAATGTCTACTGCACCTTTGTGTCAAACAATAAAAATGCTTCTAATGATATGGTATCAGTTGGTATCTGACATGGATGGATGGTACCTGAAAGTGAAAGACCTTTTTTTTTAAAAGATTGCCCATGCAAAAAGATGAATTAAGGTAATGCAAAACCAAAATGTTTAATCTTTCAGTGAAACTACTCAAATCTGTTAGGTACCTTGACCATCTCTTGCTTACTTTGAAAGAAACCCTGATTTACTTCTCCTAATGCTGTATTTGTTGCCCAGCAGTTCACCATTCTCAGAGCCTGACATACTTTAGCCTTGTTGCAAATAATCCAGAACTTCACAATTATTGTTTTTTAATCCCTTGCCTTCAGAAGCAAAACAGATCCCTGCATTATTTTATCACTGCTCTACAGTGAAATCAAGATGTGTCTGAGAATAACAGCAGAATAAAGACATCACTGCTGGTATTTCTTTAGAGACAGACTGCACAAGTCACAAATCAAAATCATGTAAATTGCCCCAAGAGCAATAGTATTCACCAGAGACTTGGATTCATTTAAACACTACACACCAGTGTAAAACTTGCACTGAAGTTGCCCTAAACAAAGTGTTCAAAAATGTACTAATTTTCCCAGAATCTTGTTATTTTGACAGCTCTCCATTTTCATTTTAGAATCCAAAAAGAGGGATTCTATGAAACTTTCACCATAAAGATTCCATTATATATGCCTGTGTAGAATTTCACACAGGCAAAAACATCCATGAACAGACATGAGCAGGCAGGTGCAGGACAGAAGAAAGCAATTCTTTGAAGAATTTTGCAAGGGGTTTTCATGTTAGTGGGAACATAAAATCCCAAACATTGAATTTATCCATGCAAGCGAATTCTGAAAAGAATCCATTCTGTGTTGACTGAAATGTTCAATTTCCATAAAAACAGTAATTTAAATTTTGACTTTTTTATTTTTAATTTGAATGTGTAATATAATTCGGAACTCTCCCAATTTAAATTAATTTTGAAAGGAAAATATAAGTCCATGTGATTTAGACTATCTAAACTATTCTTCCTTTGGCTTTTGAAATTAAGGCTTGTCGATAGGAATGTGATTTCACAGTCTGTGATTTTGAAAGAAATTGTGCTCTGTATGAATAGTTCTCCTCACTATTTTCTCCTTATTCAAGAGTTAAAAGCAAGACCAGAGAGCAGCGTCACCAAATTTCATCTATAAATGGGGAGGCATACACATGCAACAGCCATGCGCTACATGGCAGCAGCAAGCCCTTCATCAGCCCAGGTGAGGTGTGTCCAGGGTGCCTACAGGAGTGGCCCAGAGGAGCTCCTCGGTCTTCACTCTTGTTGTCAGGGCTGCCTCCACCCCGGTTCCTAGCACACGACACAGCTCTGCTGACCTGGTTTTCAGGTTTTCTGGCTAGACATGAGAGACCAGAGAGGGATTTTTGGAAACCGATGAAGATGAAATGGGGGTGGTGGGAATTGAGTTCTCTGGAAAGCCTGCTGAAATCCCACTGAAAGCCAGAGGTGATGGAAATGCACTGTTACTACACTGTTTTACATGAAGATTCCCACAGACAACTAGGGTAAGCTCTAGCTGATGGAACACAGATCTCTACATAGGAGACATCTACATCTGTACTAGCCATTTGAGGCTCCCTTTATACTTCACAGCGAAAAATAAACTTTCCCTAGGATACAATTCTTTTTGTCTTAAAATAGTTTCCTAAAATAGGTCACATGAATTTTTCCACACAGAAGTGCCTGCTTCTGGACAGAACAGGAAACCCTGCCACACTAGCGAAAAGAGATATCCCCAGCCCAGACCTCCAATCCCAGGTCAGATAAAGCACAGTCTTAGCTGAGCCTTCTACCCTGGACATGCCTGCAAACACACTCTGGTTTTACAGCACCAAGCCCCTCACCGAGGTTGCCAGCCCTCACTGTGTCCAACAACCAACTCCTCCGTTAAAACTCCTTATGGCTCAGAAGCAGTTATAGATATACAAAAAATGATTTGGCCAAGCCCAAATCATTTTTGTCACATTTGATGTCTGCATATACACCATCCATATGTATAAGGTGCATTACACCAACCAACTTCAGGGTGACACTAAGAAAACAGAATAAAAAGACAGAATTGATGAATAAAGACTGAGACCTTTAGGGCCAAAAAGTAGAAAAGACTGCATTTCTTTTTGCTATATGAAAATTAGCTCAAATGACACAGAGAAAGGGTTAACGTAAGGTAACTGTTGTGTTCCCTTTGTATATCTCTGAACCTTTGCTGCACTGAAAAGTGAAACATCAGAATAAAACTGAAACTGGTTACCTTTTGTGGCAGTTCACAAGAATAGTTTATAAGGAATTTAACCAGGATCATCTACTTACTCTTTTTCTTAAATACATGATTTAGAAAACAAAGAGCTCTTGCCAGGAATCATAATAAAGACTTTTTTGTGGGGAAAAAAAAATTACATAGATAACAGAACACCCTTTTTTCTTGTTTTCAGTTAGACAGGTCTAATAATAAGGATAGTAATAATGGTAGTTTAGGAAAGCTAAAATTAGCATTTAACAAGTATTTTATGGTTCACGATTTTCATGCCTACAATACTGTATTGAGAAACTGTAATCTCTAAGAGGCAAAATACAGTACCTTGCTCTCGTGAATGTTAGATGTCAAGAACTGACTTACCAAACACATGGTCTTCTAGTAACTTCCTAGGGCACCAATTTAAAGTTTCCAAAATGTCATGTCTTACCAGACATGAATGACATGATGCTTTTTTTCCTGTGTCTACCCTGATGGTTTCATAGAGCGTCTCAGAAGGCATGAATGCACAAGATGGACTTACAGATCACACACAGTGAGTTGCACACATGAAAACCAGTAGCTGGTTTTTTTCTTTTTTATGAAATAATACTCAAATTAATAAGTGAAGTTGCATGCTAATGCCATCACAAAATGTCTGGTTTTTTTTTCTTACTTTCTTTTAAGCAGAAACTCCTGTACACATCAATCCAGAAAACAGTGCAATGCTTCAGTTTACTGCAGCCAGAGCCTGCAGCAAAATATTTTTCTTGTTTAGGTAGGATAAGAAAACAAGCACGCCTTGAGATTTCCCCTGTAGAAATAATTTGCTTAGCAATGTCATGTTCAGTGACTGTTCCATTGCTGTTTGTGGGTTTTTTTGAATAAGCACATAAAGATATGCCTTAAGTAAGATGACACACAGCTATCATGTTATTGTGTCATTCCATTACAAAGGAACCAGTTTACTACCAAAGAAAATACAACCAGCCTTTAAGTCAAACCGGGACATGTTGTATCATCCCTGTCGGAGATGATACACATTAGGATAGACTCAGCCAAGTGTCAACAAGCAATGTGAGTACAAATCAGCACTACTCAGAAAATCACAGTGGTAAAGTCTATTTGTATGCTCAAGCCATGTCCTAGTTACAGCACATGAGTTTCCTGTTAACATCAGCACTAATCATAGCACTGGCTACACAGTTCTTGTACTGGCTACTAACTCACAAAAAACCTAGGTAAGAACAGAAGAGTAACTCTGAAGGGCTAAAATATTGTTCTTTATTCACCAGTAAAACCATATTTAGATTCGCTTAAGCCTGAAAGAATCCACCAGCCTGGTCACCCTGAGGAAGGCATAGAAGGAGAGCCTCCAGATGTCAGCCATACGGTGAAAGACAGAAATAAAGCAATACGCAGACAGCTCAATTATACCTGGCTCCCTCCCCCACAGGTAAAAATCTCAAGGGCATAATTTCCCTTATTACACTAAAAAGCTGCTCCATGGTTGAATTCACAAGTCTGCAGAAGCATTTTTCTGCCTCCCACACCCTCTGACCAACACTTCACAGATCAGGGCTCTCCACACAACCAGTTCAGGCCTGCTTCAATTAGAAGGGGGAAACACATCACAGCCCTCTTCAAGATGCCCTGCTTAGGATGGCTGGAAAATAGGGACTATCAGTCCTGTTAACACTGTCCTTCTGGCATAAATAAATAAACATTGCAGGCATAGATGTAACATTTCAGGGATGAGCAGCCATCTACCCAACTAGAAGATCATTTTCACTTGCTTGCTCTCCATTCTCAGTGAATATTTAAGATTTTTTTTATTTATTTTTTTTTTATGTGGAAGTGCTACATCGTGAGTGTTCAAGGGATTCCCGCTTGCAAGGAACTGGCAACACAGTAATAGGAAACACACAATCTTAGGAGACCTGAAAGAAATCAGTTACAGAAAGTATTCAGTTCTCAGCTCAGCTCCAAAGCCACCAGGTTATAAAGTAGTCTGCTTAAGAAAGTTTTCCCAAAGGCTCCTGCTGAAACAGCTTCATTTAGTACAAAAGAACTCAAACAGCTCTTGCAAAAGTACTCCCTTTGCCTCATAGTTACTATTCATATTCCAGAATAGTGAAGGCTTAATTTGTTGAAATAAAACAGTAGCAAAGCAAAAGACTGAGAACCCTCCCCAAAACACCCTACTGCGCAGTAGGGCAATGCTCTCTCATGGGAGGCAGAGGACATGGATTCAAAACCCCAGGGGCACAGGACAGAGTGCAACCCTATTCCCCTGTGCTTATAAATGAAACTACAATGCTGTTCAAGCCCTCTGCAACATCATACATTGAGTGATGTGATTGTTTTACATTTCTTTTTTTGGCAAAATCAACACAAATATTTTTGACTGTAACTTCTCTCTCTTCCTAGTTAACTATGCCAAAAAGCCAGTTATCTGACCCACTCCTGAAAGTTCTCACATCCAAACAGCCAAACGTCTGTATTTTCTACTTAAAAGAAAGTGAACTGAAAGGTTGCATAAGGTCACATATGGCAGATCTGGGCTCACAACATTAATAAACAGAATCATCTCTTTTGTATCCGCACCTTCCCTGAGAAACTATTAAATCCAGCACCCTCTGTAGCTTGTCTGTAATCAGTACTTAAAACTTGAGACTGAGCTCTACTCTCAGAACCATGAAGTAAAATCAGGAATCTTAATGCCCCACATTTTAGTAATCTCTTACAAGTCATCAAGACATGTCTTTTTCCAGGGGCTGCTTCAAAAAGATAATTACAGATTACTTCAGTATTTCAATTCAAATCATAGAGGTCAGCGCAACAGAGCTGAAGATCTGCAATTCAAGCCTGTTGAACATTTATGCAGGAAAAATATTTTGGAGCTGCTCCTAGAACTGGGAACTATGCAAAGACAATTATCAAATAAACATCAACTTACACCCCCCAGACCAAATGAAACTGGATTAAAAGCACTGAATCTGAGCAAATACCAGAAGGTTTTAAGTGCTGCCCACTTAGACTCACACTTCCCAGTTATTTAAGTTGAATCTTCATCTTTTCACATGAGGAACTAAGTAAGACGTATGCATTTTTCAGGACTGCATATCTATAATTACATTTACAGTAGGAACTTACAATTTAATAAATAAACCAGTGAATTGTATTAAAAGTAATTTACAAGACAGACATTTTCTTAATGAGTACGTGCAGTTGATACGTTTGTGTTACATTATTAACCATGGAAGCTATCCTCAAGTAACTTTATAGCATATGGGATCATGTTTGTTATATGTTAAGCACTTCAAAAATTACACATAAGTGCTTATGAACCAAATGCACAATTAAAATTACATTATAATTTCTCCCTTGGATAATTTTTTAGAGCTTCAAAAGAAGACATATTATACCTCTGTCTCGTTATAGTACAACAATTATTGGTATAATAATGTCAAAATTTAATAACTTAATCATAACGGTATAATCCATGTTTAATGGTTTACAGACAAGCAAATATTTTTCAATGCACTACTTTGCAACTTCCAAATATAAAGTGGGTTTCTACTATATATGGAGTCTGTACGCACATATGCATGTAAGTGTGTATGAACCTGAGGTCAGCCTCTCCTCAACATGCCTCCAATGAAGGAGACACAAGTTCAAATCAATGAAAATCTCCTAAAGGACAGGTTTGCAGTCCTATATCACCATGTTATGTGAGTCCCTCCTCTTGTTTTGGCCAGGCTGAAAGACAAGCCTTAGAAAGTAGTCGTCTTGATTTAATTTTCGCACAGAAGATAAAGATATCTCAGTCCTAGAAGGAAAGGTAAAAGCCACAGCTTTTCTCAAATTTAAGAGCATTATGATGACAGATATCATCTCAACACTCTTTATTGAGAGATATCTCAGAACTCTCACCTCTTGGCTCTTAATTTTTCCCCAACACAGCAAGCAAGGTTTTACACAGGCACTCTGCCCTGATGGCTCAGCCCAGACCTCTCTTGTGCTTATGCAGAAGCAGAAAGCAAGGGCAGCGACCTATAGAGCTGTTACCAGAGAAAGCAGGAAGAGTAAGACACAGAAGACTGTGCAAAAGAACAGAGCAACTCAGCAAGCCATGGATTTGGGGAATGCTTTCTGGGTTCAGAAACACCTGAAGAGCAGTAGGTATTTGCTATCCCTCCTAATTCACACACTCTTTATTTCTGCTTTTACCACCAGCAGGGTGCAATTGCACTGCAAGATCCCTGTCACAGACAGGCAGCCACCTAAGAGCCCAAACTTTTCCAGACAGCCACATTTGCTGTATTTCAGCTGAATGGGTTTCACCAGGAAGGGAGTCAGCAGCAAGCTTTCAAAAGCATGCTCACAGAGGAGGCTCAAACATTACACAACTCTACGCCTACACCCATTTACCTGCGTGTCATGGAAGGATACCTGGAGTTCATAGTTCTTCAACATCCACGAATGCTTGTATAAATGTTTCAAGGCTAAATGGACAGCAGGCAACACCCCTGCTGTTAGGTTTCTCCGATCAATCAGGCAGCTGGTGGGTGAAAGCCCAAGAAGAGAGAGGCGGGTGCGATCCAGTTCCTCAGAGCACCTGACTATTAGTAACACAAACAGCACCAGCGTGTCTAGTTTCCAGTTCCAGAACACCATCTTTCCTGGTGCTTTTCTCTTTCTTCCTTCCCTTCCCCTGCAGCCCACATCCCTGAGGAGCAGGCCTTAGATTCCCTGGTTGCCCGACATTTTGCAGCTTTCCTTAGCTTCAGTCAGCTCTGTCCCTCTAAGAAAGGAGCTAATTGCTATTAAAGGATAAAGACCTCTCTACGGCTGGCTTTTCCAATTTGGACTGTAATCCAGCTCACAGCAGTGCTGTGAATCAATACTTCACAAGAATAATCTCTAAGCAAATTGTTCTGCCAAGTCTAATTTTAAACATGTCATTTTAAGCATTTCTATAGCAGAAATATTCATCTATAGGTGATAAATCAATAAACAAACTAGTATGATTCCTTTGAAAATAAATGTTCTAGGGGTAGATCGTTGTGACTACACACTGCACTCTCTCATTGGCAGCAATCTGTATGCCTCTGGGTCAGAAGATTGCTTCAGTTTGTTTTATCTTGCACAGATCACATATTCAATTGGCTTCATATAGGCCAAACAAAGAATATAGTCTTGAGCACTGATAATACCTTATATACTTCTAGTGCAAAAGCTGCATCATCTGACAGTTGTATATCCTCTCCCTGATTCTGCTTTTCTTAGAAACCCCATGCTTCCCTTAAAATCAATGCCTGCTGTGTGCATATACAGAATTCAGGCCTGTTCCTGCCATGTACAGTCGCACAGCTTTTGACAGGCATTTCACATATTGTCATGGCTAGCTAAGTAATGTCATCACACTATTTGCAGTTTTCCAAGTAATATGCCAGGCTATGGAATGGAACAGATGCTGTGCATGCCTAAATGCAGAGAAAAATAGTAATGCTGGAGAAAATCTTCTTTGCTGAAGGATAAACAAAACTCAGCAGGGTGAGAAGGGAATATACGCACCACCACACCAGAAAAGAACCTGCACCTCTGTTCCCCAGCATTCACAGCCTACCTCACCCCTCAGGAAAGCCACATCCTCCCTGCCTCTTTCACTGCAGCAATGCCACTCTTCTCTCCTGTAAACAGGCACCTGGGTGATCCTTTCCCCAGGGATTCAAGCAGCCAGCTCTCCCCATGCCCAGAGAGCCCTTCACACTCACTGGGATGTTGCCATAGGCAGGAGATGGAAATGAAAGAGCCAAGCCCAGTGAAAGGGAGAGAACATCTGGCCTGGGAGATGCTTGTTTGTCCAGGAGGAAAAAAAGCTCAGATTTTCAGCACAGTGTTGTCATACATGCAGCTGAATAGCAAATTGTTTTGCCATCCTGTGGAAATTCAAGATTTCAAAAGAAATGCCCTGTGCCAATCTGGGATGGAAACCCAAAACCTCAAAGGTTTCCATAACTTCATAATCTCAAAGGAAAACAAATGGAAGGGCTCATAAACAAAAGTTTAATTTGGTATAAATCAAATTTTAAATTATATGTTCAGAGCTTGGCAATTTATTTTGTGAATAGTTGACACCTCAAAACAAAGTATTAGCTTGCTGCAGAAAGTAAGGGTGGTTTTTTAATTATCAGAACACAGAGTTTCAGGTTAACAAATTATTCTGAAACTGATGTGCGACTAAAAAGCTTGTACAGAAGATCTCCAAGTAAAGTCCAATTATAAACATTCTAATTAATAATTACGATCCATATATTGCATGACACAAGGGCATGGAAGTAGATAGATAAATAAAAGTAAAAAGAGAAAAATAATATTAAAGAAATGATAAATGCCTGCTTTGGGCACAGCAAATAGCCCCTAGCAGGAGATATATGCTCAATTTACTACTAACTGCCCACAGTGACTTTCCTGCCAACTCAGTTGTGCAACTGGGTGGGCAAAGAAAAGAGCCCAATCAATTATTACTCCTCTCTGTGCATTCTTGGACACAAGCACGAGGTGAAACAGAAATACCTGGTGCATACCCTTCCTTTTCTTTGTCACGATTGCCTACAGCAGGGCTGTACAGCGCCCTTCATGTGGGGAAGGAAATACTGTTTTTTTTCCTGTATAAGACTATACCCCAATCAGATACAGCAGGGTCAGCATTTACTATGAGAATTCTCTAGACTAAGAAATCTAGCACATTAGCTGGGCACAACACTAAGTAGGAAGCACACGCTGGTAGCACAATCCAGCACAGCAACAATTTAACACAATGACTTGACAGGTATTTTTTTTTGTTTCTTAGTCTTACGATTCTATAATG
Source organism: Pezoporus flaviventris (assembly GCF_033815535.1). Taxonomy (NCBI): domain Eukaryota; kingdom Metazoa; phylum Chordata; class Aves; order Psittaciformes; family Psittacidae; genus Pezoporus; species Pezoporus flaviventris. The sequence continues at coordinate 63,343,455 of NW_026892555.1, forward strand.
TGATTACCAAAAACATGTTTTTTAAACGTTTCTTAAATTTTTTTTAAACTCAGCTGAAATTCTTCTGTGAGCAGAGGGCCAGTGTACACCAAGATGTTGCTTAAATCCCATTTAATACCTTTCTTAGACGCTTAAATAGGATTTTGTTGGTGAAGAGTCCTTGGACCAGCCTTCTTTACCAGCATTATTTCAGCATTGACTACACTAAGGGAGAGGAGGGGAGGAAAGCAGGAAGCATTCATGCTGTCAAACCTCAGTAGCTAAGGTGGTCTGAACTGCTCCTCTTCCTATGCCTAAATCTTTTCACTAAGTGGGAACATAGGGCTCCATTAGTCATAGCTTTGGCTCATGTTTAGGTAACAAAAAAAATGCAGCTTGAATATCTAATATCCTCTTCTGTGTCTAAAGACAAATCTGTCACCACACCTCATTCAACACCCACTGCCCAACCAGTGGCTTTAAATGCATAAGAGAACTGTCATCAGAGGCTATGAAATAATTTTCAGCACCATTTGGGTGGACATCCTTGTTGAGGACATACATTTTAGGGAGCATAATCTCATTCTATAGATACGTGACTGGATTCAACTTAGACCAGTGTTTTCTTCCTTGTGCTACTTCTGGGTCGCCTTAGCGTTGCTGCCTTCAAACCATGCCTGACAAAGGACCAAATAAGATCATGTATTAGTGCCGCCTTTGTTATTTGCTTCCTTAAAATTTGCTTCCTAACAGAAACATTTAACTATCCAACCAGGCAGTTGTTTCTTATGTAGTACTTTTATCGCTAATTAATTCTGTAGTACTTGTGTCAAAACATGCCCATAAGTTTTCAATCTGATGAAAAAGACAGTCATGTTTCCCATGCATGTGACTGATCATACAGGTACAATTTGCACGTTTAGAATAATATCTCCTGAGGCTTAATACCTACAAAAGCATATTGTTATGCCCCTGTCACACATTCAAAGATGGAGTCTTTCAACTGAGTTTAATCAACACCCTAAGAATTTACTACCAAACATAACAAATGTGAAATCTTAATCTGATAAATCAATTCTCTGCATCTTATATGCATTTCTCAAATGCGAAGCTGAATTTCTATGATTATTTGAAATAGTATTAATTTTGAGACTTGGATTCAGGGTCAGAAAATGAAGGTCACTTTGTTTTAGACCCTGCCTTCCCCTCGATTTTGGGAGGCTTTACCAAAGGTAAGTAAGCGTTCTTCAGCATGGTAAGGATCACTGTAGTTGCTGTCCGCAAGAGCTAGCTGAAAAACCTTAGGACAGAGCTGGTGACCAGATGACTCACTGTTGGCATCTCCTCTGTGAGATCTGCACAAACTGAGTAATTTTCAGAGAGGAAAACTGTAGGAGGAAATTGTGTTCCCTCGTAGGAGCACAGTCCCTGAGAGCTTAAAAAGGAAAATACCCAAACACCTGGCATAAAAGTACTACCTATAACCAATACTTTCCAAAGGCAAAAGGAGAAATCATTTCTATTTTGTCCTCCTTACCACATTCTCCTCTGCCTTTATAGCATTTTAAATTGAGTTCTCAATCCCCTGATTAGTATTTCTGAACTATAAATCACTCAAAGAGTTATTAGTTCATGCAAAAGGTTGACTATAGACTGTATTAACTGTGTTAAAGGCTGGCTATATATTTAAGCTGTATGTCACCTCATACCTCCCACACAAAACTTCCTCCCCCTTGAGTAACACCCATTAACATTTATAGGATGTTCTAATCCCAGCCTCAAATGTTAGTTTTTTCAAAGTAGGTTATCATTCACCCTTCTTGTCCCATGTGTCTCTGCTCTTGCTGCTTAATTGCTCAGTGTAATTAGAATACAGAGCACTCACACATCCTAAGAAACCTTGGTAATGCATTGGAAACCATTGTGATTTATTTTGGACAGGAACTCCTGTTGTTACATCAAGACCAAGCCTCTACCTACGCCAAGAGCAGCTTCAGTACTGAGACACTATTTATCTCCTCTGACGTGTCCCAGCTTTTTAAGAAGCTGGCTGTTCAGCTAAAATTATGTACCTCCTACAGCATCACTCAAATGACCAGGCTATCTTCTTCGAACTGCCTGACTGACCAGATTTACTTGTAGCTAGTGACAGTCATCTGAAGAAGGTAAATGAAAACTTATTTTTGCTGCAAATCCGAATGTGTCACTCCTCATATGTACCCTAAAAATTTCATCTCTGCTTCCTCACCCTCTTCCCCAGCATTGCAGCACAAAGATCAAATTTGTTTCCTCCATTCTGAGTAGAAGGCTTGAAGAAAAGAGATACAGCATCAGTGAGATTATTCCTGAAGTAATAGATTGAATTCTAGTGGCAGCACTTTGAGAATGAAGATTACAAACTGTAAAAGATTCAGAAGAAAGCCAAAGAAATGCATAAAAAGCTGGGGAGAACAAAAACCAAAACAAATCAAAAAAGAGCAGCAGCTTAGTCTATCTAGTTTAATGTTCAGAGGTGACTTGAGCTGAAACTTGCTCTACAATGGATGAAAAAGTAATTTCTAATAATACCAAACTTTTGAACTCACTGGTCAAGGAAAAGACACTTTCTACCCTTCAGTAAACTATTCTTTTTAAAAGAAATAACTTCTATTAGATCAGTTAACTAAGTGCTGCTGCTGATACTGAGATAACACCTCCTGTGTGACAAGACTGTGCCAGTGGTATAGACCTGCTTTGAGTAACAAGACCCTGGGGATTCAGTAATCCCACATCACTCCTTTTGTTTACATTAAGAAGCTGTTATTTTTGCCAAGGTCAAACACTGTTTTCAGATATGTGTTAATTACAAAAACAACTATTTATTAAATGACAGGTTTTTAAAAATACCCATACCTTGCATATTTCTCAACTTCAAGGTCTTTGAGATGCAATAATCTAATTCTAAAGGATATTTAATTCTGATAATACTGACACAGATCCTGAAAAGATCTGTATCCCAAAGGCTGAACAAAATCAGCATTTTATTCCGCCAGGCAATTTGAAACTTACATTACTTACTTAAAGCAAGTAACTATGAATGCCATTGTTCCTAATTAGAAGTGGCAATTCTAGGTCTCCTCCTCATGGAAGCACGTTGCATTTTCGTAGGTGGGCTGGCTTTCTGAAGTGCTGAGTATTCAGCAATTCCCACTGATGTTGACAGAAAATGCAAATCACTCAGTGCTTTTGGTGCAGTTGAGGGACCTAACTTGAAAACCTCCTTGGTTTCAAGAAGTGATCTGAAACTGATACCATTAGCATTGTTCACAGCAAGAAACAGAAATGAGGAGCAGAGGGGAGACTGACTAAGTTTAAAGACCTAGAATGCAAAACTTTTTGGATCACTTTCTCTACATAGGGGTTGCTATTGCCCTTTCTTTTACTACATTACACAAAGTCTTCCTGCCACTAGCACGTTCCTTCAGATTAGATTCTCACCAACAACATGGAATTTGGTCCTGCTTACAATTTTTATAAAGGCAGAAAGTGGAAGGGAAAAAGAAAAGAGAAAGTTGACTCTATCTCAGTGAACCTCCTATAAATTATTAATACTTAGGGTTCTCCGAATTCACAGGGAAGAGGGGAAAGCAAAACCCACAGTGCTTTTACAGAACTTTAAAGTTCTATCAAAGACCCCACAGAAGCACATAATTTAATATTTTTATACTACATGTGTATACTAAACATCTCTATATGATGTTGTTAAGATACACAAGAGTGCACATCTACTAATCACACCACTTGAAAAATGTTATGAGCTATATTTTGTGGCACACCAAGTGTTAATCTGACAAAACCTGTCGCCTTACACAGAGTAAAAATTGTAAAGTAAGGTGCGTGTTCTTTGCTACAAAAACCCCACATTAGATTCACTGTGAAGGCAGGAGCAGTAAACAGTGGAAAGGAAGTTAATTAGCATTCCAAAAGGGGCCTCTTACTACTTCTCCCTGAGGTTTTGTATGTACAATGGTTGCTTAAGACAGCTATTGTGTATATGATTCTTCACATAATTCTGTAGTTCAGTAAAGCTTCGGCAGAAGCTGAGACCTACTGTAGGCAAACAGTAAATTAAAATACATAGCTACTTTAAGGAAACAAAAGATTGAACAAATACATTTTTTTAAACATATATGGCTTTAATCCCTGAAAAATGAGGTTCTGGAAATGATCAAGCATACAGGATGAGTTCCTCTAATGGGGACTGTTGTCAAGGAGCACGTCAATCCATCAGACCCAGCTTGCCATGAAACAAGTCAACAAGGTCTTCACATATGGTCTGTGACAATCTGAGGGAGGGAAGAAGACTCCTGACTCCAGCAGCATCTAATCCACCAGAACCCTTCGTACAAGGCTGGATCCCTTGGATAGCCATAAAAAAAAGCAGGAAAGCCTTGGTTGCCCTGCACAGCCTACCTTGTAGTGATTTCTGACCTCTGTAGCCAGGAAGGAATTGCAGGGAGAGCAGCTATGCAAATGCTGAGAGCTGCTGCTCTCACAACAGTTACAGGGGCAGCAGTTTAAGCTGCACGTAGGAATGGACTTTTAAAGGGATTTCAAGCAAATCACAGAGAAAAGTTTTCAGGGAGGAAGATTCTGGGGGATCCTGAAGACAAGAGCAGGTTTTATAAGTTACATATTCTAGCTCACAGTGGAGGAGGCAGAAATCCCCAAGTGAAATATATGGCCTATATTTTAAGATCTGAATAATCCTGATGGTCCTCTGATCTTAGAACTCATTAATTCCTTAAAAGAAATACTATAGCCATAGCAGGAAACCTAAGTTTTCTAATCCTATCTCTCCAACTCGTGATGTTCCCTTTAAAGCAATTAGTCCATTATCTGGGCCTTCATGTCTCAGGAGCCTCAATAACAACAATTTGGACAGCTCTGCTGAATTAGCCCTTATGTTCTTCGTTCTTTGTGACTATCATTTTCAGAGAGAAGGTGGATATTTGCTTTTAATTTGTTAGCTTTCATTTTCACGTTTGAGAATACTTATTTGGAAAATACTATGCACAAAATTGTCAGAACTAAAGGCCGCTGATAATGAAAAACTAATGGCACAGGAATTGGACATCAATCACCGGCTTGGCAAAGAGAGTACATGGTTATTCCATCACAAGAGAAAAGAAACAAGTGTTGGCTGGTCAGAATGTCCTGTTTCCACTCAGCAGGCAGCATGAAGTAGCCCCAAATCCAGCAGATCTTACCCACAAACAAAACCTCTGCAAGGGAGACATCCCACAAGTGTCAGTGTTATGGCAAGGGGAAACACAGCATGACTGAAAATATATCCCAGCTGTTCTTAGGGGCATTACCTTCTTTAAGTTGGAGCAATGCTGTGACTGAACTACTTTGCTTCAGGCAGGAGTAAGTCCTGGTACATTAATGCTGGAGGCAGGGGACCACAAAAGTACTGCAGATCTTATTTCTAGCTCAGCTAGACCCACGAATAAGAGAACAGTGCATCTGGCTCCTGAAAAGCTTCTGTCACTGGTTTAGTTCCAGCATTCCGAGTACAAAAATAAGTTTTTAAAAACTATGATGTATGTGCAGTGTACCCTCTCAGTTTGGAATCCCACAGTTTGAAATAGAGTTCTTTCTTTGGATAAATGGGGCTGTGGCATATCAACACACATCTCCGCAGTCACACCTGCTGACTGGCCTCCATGTACCTCTCTGCAGAGCCTCAGCAGCTCCAAAAATTACTTGAGCCAGAAAGGATCACGGAAGGTTTTGTTCTGCTAACTTCTAACACCCGATTCCCTGAGCCAGACTGCCATATGCAGTGGTTCAACCCTTCCTAAGGAGAAGTATTTCCTTTCCTGTGACAGCAATGGCCTCCACTTGAGTTTCATAAAAAAGCTGTTTGGCTCCCAGCTTCTGCAGTTTGCTCAAATACATTGTTCTTCCATCATATACCATGAAAATGTCCATAAGGCAATGAAATCGAAAGCAGAGAACAAAGCTTGAGACATGCATGCACCATCATGCATAGATCATTAATGTGGGATGGTGCTTTGTAGCCTTGACATGTGATGCTATTTATGTTGTCATCCCAAATAGTTAAGTGTATTTAATTAAAACAGTATAAATATTACATTGACAACTTTTTGTGCGAATGCTGTCATTAAAACTCTCTTCTAGCTCCTCCTCTTCCTTTTTCTATCACAAATATTTTCTTCACAGTTATCACAAGGATATTACACCCCATCTTTTCCACAAACTTGAGTAATTCAGTCTGGTTGATAACCATATCAGAGGATAGGGCCTCCCCCCTCTTTCTCCAAACATAAACGGAAACTCCTTCCTGGATTTATTCAAAAAATAAATTTTTCCCTGCTGACAGAGCATGTTTAGCATTTGAATCAAAAGATTCCATAACAGTGTGTTTTGCAGTATGCATAGGATAAGTTATACATGAAATTGCAAGACATACGCCAGAAAATGATACAGTGGCTTTAATCTCTTTGCTGAGATATTTAGAGGATATGCATTCTGCAGGTCTGGGATCCGCACTCAGAGGAGTGGGTGCAGTGAATACATGATTTCTCTCCTCTCCCCACCCACATCTTAGTATCAGCAGAGAAGCCAGCATAAAATTAACATAAACACTTAACTTTTAGATTATTCCCTTCAAGTTTATAAAACTCTAGAGCAAAAAGAGGTTATGTCACAAATGGAGCCGTATTATGCGAAAGTCAAAGGGGACACTGACTATTTAAAGCAATATGTCCCTTCCAAGCAGAACATTGCCAGCAGAGTAGACAGTGATCATCATCCATACACACAGCATACTGCATTTTAATGCTACACTCTGCATATATCAGACAGTGCAAGTACTTGGTAATATTTAAAGGTAACAAATTACCCAACTACTTCAACATATGCCAGACGCAAGGTCATCTGACGTGACAATAACCAGTATCAGCCTGATCAGTCTGCTGTAAACTGGACCCTCTTTCAGACCCTAACATCTCCTCTGTATTCAACCGACTGTTACTCTTAGATGACCCAGCACCACCTTACCTGTCCTATTTTGAGCACTACTTTAAAAATGAGAATAAAGCTCCAGACAATTTAGTACTCAGAGCACTCGCAAGCATGTCAGGGATCACTCCCAGAGTCCCAACTTGGCTTTGGTACACTACTTCACCGCACAAAGGCAGCTGCTGTCAGAGTGACTTGAACCTATGCCTCGTAAGACAAAAAGCCTAACTAACACATCGTGTGCACTTCTTTCTAAGAGTGTGCCCTTGCTCACTTCTGTTAGGGCAGAGTTGGGTAACCGGTAGCTGTTTGTCCCTTTCTGAGGACCATCAGCTATGATTGAATGCTGTGATTCATGTTCATGGACAGACACCTTATTTTTCACCACTGACAACAAACCCACTCTCCAGTTTCCAGAATATGTTTGCCATCCTTAGTGAAAGTAAATATGATTCTTACTTCCACTTGCAGGAGGAAGATATGAGTCAACTTTGTCAACACCATTTATGACTGGACTTTCTGGAAGAGGCATCTTTATTTGGATGCTGAGGGTCTTTCGTAATTTAGAATAGCTCTAGGTATGACACAGACTGGTGCACGGCCTGTAAAACTTTCTTAAACTTTGAGGGAGGAGGGTTTTACTGAAAATATGGATAATTTTTTAGTAAAAGAAGAAAATAAAGAGAAGGTCTACTCATATTATACTTAGCCTGTAATTTCCTGTCAGATAAATTAGGCAAGGCATTTTCTACTTAATTACAGAATAGAAGGCAAATATGTATTAAATGTCAGAAAGTTCACATTTTCCTTCAGATTATGTGGAGTCCTATGCATTTTCCAGAGCTCACCCTTCTATGCCAACCTGCTATTTAAAGGTATTAGAGTGTATTATTACACGAAGACGAGATTATATCAGGATTACAGAATATTGTTTGTAGCAATTAGAGAAAATTACATAATCTCATCCCCATAGCATGAATATTCTTCCCTCTTTGGGATATTATACCCACTTACTTCTGGAAGGTATGTTTTCAGGTTGTCAAGGCTTACTTTGATCTTCAGAAACAAGTGAAAGAATTCTAACTTGCATACAAACCTTTCTTGGCTATACGTGTTTAAATCTAAAACAAATTCAGCCTCTCTGTGCACCACTTGCAGCATTTCTCCTACAGAATATCAGAAAATACATTCCATATTTGAGGGAAGATGTCCAGCTGTTGAAAGGTAGATATCCAACTTCCATTAAAGCCCTTGTCTTCCACCATGCCTCTTCCTCTAGTTTCTGCATAGTCAGTTTTTGCCTGATGCAAATGAAGTACTGTTGAAATTGATTATTTGTCTACTAGGATGTTTAATTCCTTTACTTTAGTGATATTCTGGGTTTTTTTCCTGTAACAGATGTGTGTCAGGTTCTCAAGTGTGTGTCAGGTTCTCAAGCAGAAATCATCTTTCCTGATTTACATGAAGTTACCAACTGCATCTAGTTTATGTAAAGCTTTTTATTTTATTATTTTTCAAAACACTTATTTGCATTTTCGACCAACTAAAGGTACAATCACAGGGACAGGAAAAGGAAGAAATATAATACCATGGTTATTGATCAAAAGCCATAAACTATCAAGCACCCTTAACTTCTAGGACCTGGTCCAAGGGCAGTTAGAATCAGTGCATTACTGCCATTAATTTCAATGGGTTTTGGATGAAACTCTTCACAGATGATCACTTTATAAATGCTCTAGTTTCTAAAATAATGTTATTATGAAATTTTGCCTGAGTCTCACCTAAAGTTTGCTCCTGCTCTCACTGAAATGAATAGCATACATTAAAGCCACTAACTCAGACCAGAATTTTGCAAATGCCTACACCTGAGCTTTTTTTTTATTGACTGAACCTACATAGAAATGTCCAAATAGATAAAGGTATGCTCATAGGGTAGCAAAGCACAGTTCACTGAGCTGCATCAGGATCACACTCCAAATACATTTAATAATCAAAAATACTCAAGACAGAAGTCTCTGCATTTTTATTACCAGTGGCCATATTTTGTAACAAAGACGCACTTCACACAATCACAACTGGTTGAGACATAGATTAAGGATTGTACTTAAGTGTTTAATTTAGTTCAAATGCTTTGAAAAACACTAGGGCTGCTGCTCATGTACTCAAAGGTTAGCGTGCTCAAGCGCTGACAAATATCACTCAAACTTAGAAGGTACAACTGTAATTTTCCACGTGGTTGGTCAGAAAGTAAAGGCCTTATAAGGCTTCATTATGCAAACCAGAAGTACCAAACAAATGAAAACATTCAATTCAATGCTGACAGAAAACTACCTGAATGCGTAATAAAAAAAAAAACAAAAACAACCAAAAAAAACCCAAACAAACCCAAGAAATCCAATGGCTGTTTTAAATATTATTTGCAATATAAATATCAGGTTGTAACAGTGGGAGATTTTGGAAAGACACAAGGGAGAACATAAGAGTTTCTGAATCATTGCCATGCATTTCCTACAAAAATATACAATTATTTCTTAGGCTATTAAAAGATCTCATGTGTTCAAGTCTCCACGGTTTCTTTTTTCAAGAGCCAACAATGTCACAAGCACCACCTGCGAAGCCCAGAGAGGAAGAACTACTCCCTAGTCTGTGATTATGCAATGATAAAGATCCAGGCCCTTCAGGCATACCTGTTTATGGGTGACCTCGGAAAACAGGCTCAGAACCTAAGTGGGCATGATGAGCTGTCTACCCTTCTGCTTACCATAAGTGCAGTGAAGGAATAAGGTAATGTCTGAACCCAGTGAAAAAGTTTGTGCTGCCATTATGTATTTAATGGCTATTCCAGCCATTAGTCTGTTCCGCTTTGGTGCAGTCAATCCAGTGCTCTTCATGAATGCCAAGTTATTTACTTGTCACTACTAAGCATGCAATCATGAGCCAACCATACTCCAAATATATACATTCGCCTGACTTAGCATTCCATAACCATCCATTTATTAATTGCTTAAAAGCATTCAAAGCTACAGAGCAAGCTGGCAACATGACCCTGATTCCTTATGTCCCTAGAGCACAAAACAGTCAAAATGCAATTTTTATGAAACTGATACTCATTCTAGAACAAAAAGTGCATTTTTTTCCACTGAATATTTTAACAGTAACTACCTAGTTCAGAACCTAAAATCTGTATTAAGAACTTCAAAATATTTTGACTGCAATAAAATGCAGCAACTTATTGATCGTGATGTTACTGTATGAAGAAGGAAGATCCTGTCTAGGCTTCTCTACTTTCTGTGACTTATTTTTTGTAACAATTCCACCCAAGTGAAGGGTTTAAATACAATAATGTAATGAAAACAGGCTTAGGAGAACTGTGATATTTTTCTAACATGTACCTCACTTTATGAAACTGGTAATGCCATTCAGAAAATCCCCCATAATTCTTTTCTTTACAATTGCAGAGTTCCCCAAGACTCACTATTTTTAAGGAAATGAGCAGCTACTCTAGGCAGTTCTTGCCTGTATTCCCTTTCAGTACTCAGTCTTGTTCCCACAAAGCAACATGATGGCAGCACGCTCTCTCCTAAATGACATCTTCAACAATATTGCCCTCCATGCGTTTATGTTCAGAGGTACCTGAAAAATTACTGCGATAAATTTATGTCAGTAAAAAGCCACCTTAGATGGAGAGGCTTCTGTAGAATTTTTGGGATGGAGACACTGTCACACGAAGCAGTACAGCCTGTCATTGCAGCTCTCAGCTTGCTCCCTTCAGATCCTGAGAACCGAAGGGGAGAAGACAGGGGCTTCCTTAAATGACAGCCAGGAAGATTTTCAGTAGTCACTGATTTTACCGCGGATTGTCTTGGAAATGAGCACCCGCCGCCAGCATTACACGGGGAACGACTGCCATCTTCAGGAACGCCTCGATATTGAATCACCACCTACCCTTCGCAAGCACACGGTTACTGAAGTTGTGACCAAAACCAAACGCAGTTGTGGGTGGTTGGTGGTGGGAACCAACTCCTCGCCTCTCCCCCTGCCTCTTTCTCGCCCGCAGGTAAAGCAGAGATGTTTCCCTTCACCGCACCTCACCGCGCAGGGCTCCTCGCCCAGCTCATCCCGCCAGCCCCGGGCAGCGCTCCGGAGCGGGGCACCTCGCCGGGCTCTTCTCGGGGACGAGCACTGCAAATTTAACTCTTTCCGAGGGGCGCCTCCGCGCCCCGCCGCGCTAGAGGGCAGGCGGGGAGAGAGGGAGGGAGACCCGGGGGAACCTGCAAGACCCTCCCTTCCTGCTTCTCAAGCACGGCTGCTGCCGCTGCCCTTTGCGTCCCGGCGCTGCACGGGATAAATCGGGATGCCCGTTGGCGGGGAGGGGGAGTCAAGCGGCCGGCATGCATCTGTTGCTGAACGGGCAGCAGCGGAGAGAGGGATGGGATGCGGCCGCCTTCCTCTCACCGCTGTATGTGCGAGCCAAGGACAGCGGATCCCGGTCGCCGCCAGCCGTCCCCCCGGGCCCAGCGCCGCGCTGCCAGCGGCCGGTCAGGGGCTCCAACGGGGCGGCGGGGCGAGCCCCGGCTCCTGGGAACCAACTCGGGATGTGCGGGGCGAGGAGGATACGGCCCGCCAGCTCCACTTCCTCTCCCCCTGCCGCCGGTCCCTCCACATCTGCGGGGCCCGGCCGGCAGGGCAGGCTCGGAGGCGCCGCGCACGGCCCCGCCGGCAGCCGCAGCCCCGGCCCGGGTGTCCGCGCTGCCCTTGTGCCCCGGCACCCGCAGCGCCCCGGGACCGGGCGGCGGCGCCTCCCCCTGCGCCCGGCGGCGCGGTGCCCGCGGCTGTCCCTACCTCCGTGTCGTAAAGCCGCAGGTCCAGGAAATAGGGGTTGAGCAGGGATTCGTTGCGGATCTGATCCATGGCAAGCTGCACGGCGGGCAGCACCCCCCGGCCGATCTTGCTCTTCTGGTCCTCCTCGGACTGGCTGAGCGGCATCAAGCCCATGATGGAGATCGGCGTGGTGGCGTTGGGGGGCAGCCCGGCCGCCCCCCGGGAGCTGCCCCGCGGCCAGCCCCAGCCCGGCGGCGCCCAGCCCAGGCACAGGAGCAGCAGCAGCATGGCAGGGCTGGAGGTGGCAGCGGCCGGTCTCCGTGGAGAGGGATGCATGCTGCTGGATGGGGGGAGGAGGAGGAGGAGGACTGAGGGAAGGGGGGACGGGCAGAGCGGCGGAAGGGAGCCGAGCCCCTCTTAGTCCGGGCGCATTCCCCGGCGGCAGAAGCCAAGGCGGGAGGAAAAGAGCCGCCTGTCTCCGCTTCCCCGGGAGCCTCGGGGTCTCCTCTCTCTTCTCCCCTCTCCCCTCCCCTGGCAATAATCCTTCTGGCAATGGCGCCTACTCCTTCTCAGGTCTGCCAGCTGCAGCCACCAGGAGCAATAAATAAATAAATAACCCCCACCACCACGCACACACAGGCACGCTCCCCACCACCCTCCTCCTCCTCACTCCCAGGCGGCAGAGCAAGGGAGCGGGACCTGCCTCTGCCTCCCCGGCTGCTCTCCCCCCTCTCCGCTCAGGGAGGGACAGCACCTCTCAGGCGCGGAGGGGGGGGGCCGAGCAGCCCTCATTGAACACCTCCCTCCCTCCCCCCTCCTCCTCCTCCTCCTCCAAAAGGGGAAAAAAAAAAAAGGATGCTCCGGCACAGCAAACGCAGAAGAGGAAAAAGCCTCCCCCCTCTCCCCGAGCAGCGGAGGAGAGGACGGGAGCGGTGCCGAGGAGCAGGGGCGGGGGTGCTAGTGCCGCATTCCCGGAGAGCTGGGGCAGCGCAGCGGGAGTCCCGCGGGCCGGGCAGCCCCCGCCGCGGGCTGGAGGTGCCGCCTGCGCCCGTCCTTCCTTCGGGTCGGGGTCGGGCAGAGCCGCCGGGCTGATGCGCGCAGCCCGGGGATGAGGGCAGAGCAAAGTGTGCGGCGGCGGCAGCGGGGCCGGGCCCACGTTCCCGCACGGCACCGGCTCCAGGTGGGGCTCTCGGCGCCTGGGGGTTGGTGGGGGGGGGGGGGGGGGCAGCTCCCTCCCTCCCTCCTCCGGGCGGCGGGTGCCGCTCGCGCCGGACCGCGCGCTCCCGCCCCACGCGCGACCCGCCACGCGCGCGCGTGCACCCCCGCGCACACTCCCGCGCTAACCCACCGGAGGGCTCTAGGGAGCGGCTCCCCCCCCCGCCCCACGCGCTGCCCGGTTCACACCCCCCCCCCCTTCCTCTTCCTCTTCCCCGCGCACACGCGGTACGCGAGCACCCTCCCACGCGTGCCTGTGCTCCTCCGCGCCGTTTCCGCACACACACGCACACGGGAGGCGCGGCGGACACGCCTGTGTGCCCCCGCTTCTGCCGTTACCGTTTCCCCGCCGAGACCTGGCACCGTGAACGGAGGCCGCAGCAGGATTCGGGGGTCCCCCGCGGGCTGCCCCCCTCCCCAGCGGGTTACTTGAGTGTCTCAGAGGACGCGGGTCGTGTCCCGCACACTGCCCGAGGCTCTCGGCCCCGCTCTCGGCATGGCCCCCTGCCGCCCCCCAGGAACACGTTCACGTTTCGCACCCTGCCTCATGGTACGCGAAATCCCCTAGGAACGCCACGGTGTGCTCAATTTGTCCCGAGGCAGGAGGCAAAACGGGAAACTTTCCCTAACCCCGCCTTAGGCACCTCGCGTTTTATACATGTTCCTAATTTTTCCTGAAATCACTTGCAACAAACCTTCGAAGATCAACCTAATGCATCTAACATCACGTATGTGGCACCTGTGAAGTTAACTGGAAGGAATATGGATTAATTAATTCTAAAATCATTGTGATCTGACTTGAGGGTAAAAGGCCTCGTAGCACTCGCTGCTTTGCAGCCTTTCCCTCAGAACGGCATCCAACAGTGTTGACTTCAAGACATCAGTGATGGAGAGTCCGCCACATCTCTTGATAAATCCTTTCAGTCATCAGTTTGCTAAGAGGTGCATCCTCTATTCAGTAACAATTTGGCTTACTCCAGTCTCTTATCACAGGTTCTCGTCATACCTCTCTCGGCTTAAGGGGACAGAGCATCCATGATCCTCTCCTATGCCTGGGGGCTAAGATTAACCATGGCATTTTGCTTCCGTGTAATAATGAGACCAACCTTCCTTTGCCTCAGGAGTCATTCCTGGGGGCATTTCCAAGGCACGTCTCCTTTTCCAGGTTTATGTGTGAACTGGTCTGTGAGACACAGCGACCTGTGAGCGCTGGGCATTGGTACACCTGCAGCACGTCCCTCAGCACCGGCCACCCCCAAGGGCCGGCAGGTTGGCAGAGCTCAGCCTGCAGGCAAACCAGCCAGCTGGCAGGCCTTGTGTGGCTACCTCTTAATGGAACACATTTAGTATTTAAAGGGCATTGACAGGAAATCTAGAGAGGGACTATTTACAAGGGCAGGTAGGGATAAAGCAAGGGGGAATAGCTTTAAGCTGACAGAGAGTAGATTTAGATTAGATATAAGGAAGAAGTTTTTCACTATAAATGGTGAGGCACTGGTACAGGTTGCCCAAAGCAGCTGTGGCTGTCCCTGGCAGTGTTGGACGGGGCTTAGAGCAACCTGGTCTAGTGGAAGGTGTCCCTACCCATGGCAGGGGGGTGGAAAAAGATGACCTGTAATGTTGCTTTTAACCCAAACCATTATACAATTCTACAAATAATCTACACCATGTTTTTAACCTGTACTGCCTAAAAGCATGATCTACTTGTTCCTTTCTGTGCACAATCTTGCTTTATCTGCACAAATGACCTGTCCAGGAGTTTGTCACCTGAAAACTTACCTGTATCTTACTTTCCCCCAGAAAATTATCATGACACCAAGAATAGATCTTCCTAGGATGCCAACAGGAATAGGTGCCACACAGAATCTCTATAATGTTATTTTTAATCAGAACTTCATATGCTAAATGATGTTTCACCATTCTCAGCTTTCCCTGGAACAGATACGAAGTTTATTTGTCAAAATCTTTCACAGAAAATCATTCTTCACTTCTTGTATCCCATACCATTCTGTGATCTTCTCCAGCACTTGGCTACCAGGACCACAGCTCCTTGGATCACTATGGTTATCATTTTACAATACTGGCAGCATATTAACACACATACTCACACTGTGTCTGGAATGTCATCAGCTTCCAAAGCTTTTCTGTATTTTTTTAAAAGCCATTTCTCAGCACTCAGTCTTTCTGAAAGAAAGCTTTAGTCCAAGTTCTGTGGCACAACAGAATTAATGTCTTCAATATTAACAACTGCTTGACATCCTTCTTTGTTACTGATGCAGCAGCAGCAAGTGTCCCTTTGTTACTTTAAGAATCAAATGCATCTCCTCACTTCTTTCCAAACATAAGCTATTTCATAGTACCATTCAGTGTAAAGCTCGAGGCTTGCCCTCATGTGGGAGGCAGAGCCCAGCTGCCAGGAGGGGAGATCCTGGGGAGGGGCACACCTAGAAAGTGCTGTGTCATGGAGCTAGCTCTTACCATGGAGTACAAAACCAGTTCCAAAATCAGGCCCAGGAAACCAAGATTTACCTTGCTTGCCCAGAAAGTTAAGGAAGACTTTTCAGAGGTAGTCTCTGATGATACCTTCCTCATTTTGGATTCACTGGGCAGATCACAGAATCATAATCATAGAATCACAGAAAGGTTTGGGTTGGAAGAGACCTTAAAGATCATCCAGTTCCAACCCCCCTGCCATAGGCAGGAACACCTTCCACTAGACCAGGTTGCTCAAAACCCCATCCAACTTGGCCTTGAACACTGCTGAAGATTCATTCACAGCTTCTCTGGGCAACCTGTGCCAGTGCCTTACCACCCTCATAGTGATCCTTTCTATACATCATTCTGTGCAGAATGGGAACCCTATGGTGGCAGTTCATCTGTATGCGCAGATCCACCTTTGGGCAAAAGAAGTCCCAGCTCCTGTGGCTGACCTGCAGAAGTCTGGAGTATTGCTGGATGTCATTTAAACCCAGCAAAGCCGCACTTCAAATTGCAGTACTTAGTAATGTGGTACTTCTTACCTTACTCTTTTTGTCATTGCATTCCCTGTCAGTAAAATAGGGGTGCTCTTCCTTCATGGTCTTGCTGTGAAGATGGAATAATATTTGGGAATATTATAATTTGGGAATATTACGATAGCTGGAATAATATTTGGGAAGGGCTAAGACAGTGTAACATTCAAGCTCCATTAAAAAAAAAAAATGCTAAGAAAATAAGCTTTATTTTTCAGGCTAGGGATTTACTATGGGGAAGTAAATAAGGCTGTATATTGAACAATGAAGATTAGGCAAAATAAGCCTTTCAAAATCATTCCTGTATATTCAGTGAGGCATGAAAAAGGCAGTCTCCCCATATTTTGTAAAAACAGTAACAGGGAACATACTGCAAGAAAATCATGTAATTCAAGACAACAGTATAATAGATGCACTGAGGCTAAATTCAGATTTAACAAATAACTTTATTTGTGACACTTTCAAATATTCATTTGCAATCCTATAAAAAACTTTTGTCGCACACATGTAAGTATCCAACATGATGTAAACATGTATTTTGTAAACCCTGTTTCTTTTGAATTCTCAGCACTGAGAAATTTCTTGTTTCGTAGGTACTGTCCCTTATTTACACATAACAGATGCCCAGGGAACAGTTCATTTTAAATACAAAGCCTAAAGGAGAACTCCACTAAACTGCTTATTAAAGATTGTGTCAGACAGACGCCTGCCCAGATGCCTTTTTTTCTTTTTTTTCCCTAGAAATCCAAAGAATGTTTTGCTACCATGAATTTGGTAAAGTGCATCCCATAGGATGAAATCCTTTACAGTAGCACACATCTTTTACCTGTTACACAAAAAGGCTTTATATTCTTATTTGGTGGCCTACACCAGACACCCTCTGTATCGGTTTACTCCTTGTTGGCTGAAGTGTCAGTTCACAAGGATTGCAAACCCATTCTCTTTGCTCAAAACTCAATGTCATTTTCTTCCTGGCATGTCACCCAGTCACTTCAGCATTTCAATCATAAATCCTTCAACTGTGTTTCAGTAAAAACAGTTATGTCAAACATCTTCCTGCTAACGATCATGTCTAATTTCTCTATTAGTAAGTCTCACAGTGTACGCACAGCTAAGTTTTTGGGATTTCTATATTCTTTGTATTTGCTCATCACAGAGTACCTAATTCATGAATTTCAGGTCTAAGTACATGTATTGGTATGAGTCCCTTGAGCACCTTTTCTTCAGCTGCAAGTTAAGTATCTTCAGAGCACAGGTAAGTCCAAGAAACCCAGAAGCTGATTTTTCCCTCACCATCAAGAAGAAAATGCATTTTCTGCAAAAGTCCTCTCCCACTCTGAGAGATGATCTGATACTACAGGAAACAGGTCACACTACCCATCAGGCCAGCAACTCATTTCCTGCATCTTCCATCCTCCTTCTTAATGCTTTTGGAGTTAGGAAAAGTCACTCAGAAGGTCCTGACCCATTTTTGTCTCCAACTGCTTTTGGAAATCCTGGAATCCTGTAAAAGTATGTCATCTATACCTATGCCATTCCTGACAGTGCTGACTAGGGCTGGTCTGAACAGGCTTTGCCTATTTGTATAAATGTCAGTGAGAAACGGACTGAAAGATTGAGAACATCCAGGCAAAGTAATTTCAGTACCGCATATACATACATAGTTTTTTTTTCTCTGAAAATGGGAAACTGAAGAATAATGCAATGCTTTAATTCAAACCAAGCTACCGCTGTTGCACCCCAACAGAAGGCAGGGAGCTCTGCTACCTCTCTCTTCCCTCCTTCCCAAGGACTTTTCCACTTACTTCAGCTAACTTGCTAGCACAGTCAGTATTTTGTGTTTGTGACAAGCCTACACAGCATTCTCCACCAAAACCCACCACAGCTGCAAGCATGTAGAATCACAGACTCACAGAATCAGCTAGGTTGGAAAAGACCTTTAAGATCATCAAGTCCAACCATTACCCCAGGACTGCCAAGGCCACCACATGTACACAACTGCATGATCCTAACCCTACAGTCTCTCATCAGAGTGTCAGAACAAAGCTCAAAATCAAATTAATTCCCCGATATAAAGGCCTTAAGAGAGCCAGTGTAATTAAAAGATCAGATTCTGAATTACCAACCTAGCAGTATCACTGTGTAACTGTCCATGTTGTCATACATAGGGAATAGAAGCACAATCCCATCAGTCCCAGTGTTACCGACCAACATGCATTTTACCTTCCAGTAAATCTTATTACTTCCTACAACAAAAATTGAACACAGTTTTCAGCCTTTGTTTCAGCAGAGCTAGCAAGAAATACTGCTTCCAATTCATACTGATTGATGCATATACAATGATGACTGTTGTTCCTGGGTGTTTGTGCAAGCTCTAACAATCCTCCATTATAATGGTTTGGTCAAGACTGCACACACAGAGGTTTCAGTGGTTTATTTCTTAGAAGGAAGGTTCGTACACTGGTTTATGTTGACAGGAAAATCCAGTGAGTTCTAGCCCATGTTGAAGAAGTGCAATGTTTAAATGAAAAGACAGCAGTGGAAGAATAAAAGAAAAACAAAAAAAGCAAAATAGTTGCCTGATGAATTCAAAGAAATAAGATAAAGCATTAGGCACTGGACTGCAATCTGGATTGCATTTATTTTTTTTTAATAAAAGAATACAAAGCCTAAGAAATAGGACTTTTTTTAGTACCTTTTAAAAATTATTATTGTTCAAAAAAAGCAGCAAGTCCTATCACTACTTACAACCCCAAATTCTCAATTTTGGGGATAACAGCATCAGGTAGTTTATTAAAAGTTAAAGATTCCTTACATATTACTATTCTCCTAATAAGGTGTGTTCAGCGTAGGATACTGAAAACTGGGAAATCATTTTTCACAGTTTTGTGACATATTTCTCCTAGCTTAATGTTTTGTGCCTCAACCATGACAAATACGCCCTATATCCAGGGAACTTCAGACAAGAGGAGGAGAAGGAACCTGGAAAAACAGAGAATCACATCGACCCAGTATAATGCCTAAAAAAAGGGGGATTGTATTTGCAGCTAGGCAATGAGGAAGGACAAATCTCTTCACCTTTGTTCTAGAGTTTTATATGGTGCACTGTGGGCTGGCACAATGCCTTCCTTCTTAGGACAAGTTGTTCAGTTAATCTCTTCATAGCTAAAGAATATCCTTTCTTGTTTTGAACAGTGATGGCACAAAATGGAAGAAGGACCCTTGAGATTTCCCAGTTTGCCCTGCCACTGTCCCACTGTTTTAATCTAAGATTATTACTAGGCTTGAGTTGGAAGTTTTGGATTTATGAGTGCTTCACACAGTTAATGACAAAAGGGAAAAGAAACATGTGGCTCTAATACTAAGAAAGGGGGCACCTACTGGTTCTCAATTTGCACTATGTAAAAAGTGTTTCTCCCTTCCCTTTTTCAAAGAGAGCCCTAGGAAGCCAGAATCAAATGAAGTTCTGATTTGTGACTGAAGTCCTCCAGTTTTTCCATTTCTGTGAGGCATCCAGTACCTCCTCTGCTTGGGAGAAGCCCAGAGTCCAGACTACCTCACCAGGTAGCCCTGACCTCCCACAGAAGGAGGTTTGAAGATGTGCATTGTGACAGAGCCTCACCATTCAAACCTAAAGCCAGACATTAATACAATTCCAGTGAACTGAGAAGAAGAAAAGGCTATCAAGGAGAAAAAATGCTAAGTAGATGAACTAAAAGGCCAACATAAGGGGAGAAAAGCAGGTGATGTTAGTAGATTCAAGTATCTGCTTTTAAAATCAACTTGCATTTGTTTGCCTAGTGAATATGTAACCCAGGCTAGAAGGTTTGCTGGTATATGAGAAAACAGCTCAGCTGCATGTAACTAGAAGCCCAAAACAACAGTACTTCCACCAGTATTTCCCTCTAAACAAGTGCAAAATGGGAAGACATATGGAAAATAATTTCTAATTACCAAGGTTCACTTGCATACCACACCTGATGATGAAAAATCCGTAAGTCTCAAAACTAAGAAAACCTCATTGATCATGGAGGTCAATGAGAGTTTTGTTTC
The DNA here is from genome assembly GCF_033815535.1 of Pezoporus flaviventris. Classification (NCBI taxonomy): domain Eukaryota; kingdom Metazoa; phylum Chordata; class Aves; order Psittaciformes; family Psittacidae; genus Pezoporus; species Pezoporus flaviventris. Next base: position 63,363,563 of record NW_026892555.1, read on the forward strand.
CAATTGCAGTAGCTGGGCTCTCATTAACTTACTAATGTAATTCAGTCAACAGTAAAGAAGGCAAAGCAGAAATGAACAAAGAATCCTTGCTGTGTTGCTGGAGCTGTCATGGTCCTCTCATGCAGCCACCCAGTTTTGATTTGTGGCTCCACGAAGTGCACAGCACTGCTGCTAGCAGGTGAACAGAAGCATTACTGAGTTCAGCAAAGTGAACTTGAGAGACCATAAAATAAAGCTGCCTTCTCTCAAGTGCTGCAGGGATCAGAACCTAAGAATCAGTGAAATGATTAAAAGATCATAACTGATCATAAGAAAAACATAACTGATCATAAGAAAAAATATTTGCAAATATAAAAAAGAGGTATAAAATATATAAAGGTAAATATATAAAAAATAGTTGTAAAGACAGTTCTCACTGTACTGAATCACAATATATTTTATTAATTCTAAGATCAATTTCATCAGTCCAGCCCACAGAGACAAAACTTTAAAGGTGCTCACAAAATCATTCTATCTACATTTGTTTAGACAGACCTTGGACGAACTTACATAGGCATCTCCTACAGGCAGAAACGCTCCCCCCCACACCCTAATCATATAAATAGGTATGCCAAAATGGCACAAGGTTATAAGGTTTCACAGGAAAAGATGTACATTTTTTATCGAAAACATGAACAAAGGCAGGTAACAAAATACATACAAAACTAGCTGGAACTAGACTTCTAAGGGAAAAAAGGTTGACATTTTCATGCTTCTACACATAAACATACTGCCAGCTGATATGGAAAGAAACTTTCCTTGAGATGAAACCCTTTTAATCAACGTTATAATGACTGATGATGGTCAATGACCAAGTATGTTGCTAAACATGCTACTTGTCTGATCAAGTAAAGGGGATCCCACATAGCAGGGCAGAACACATGCTGTACTGGTGCAGATCGAACCCCATGTTTTCAATAAACTGTATGCATTGACACAGCCAACTTACCAGAAAAGGAGTTACCAGACAAAATGCAAGTTAAATCTTAAAAGACAATTCTTTTTGTAGTGATATCAGCTGTTTACCGTACCAATTATTTGCAAACCTATTTTTATCTAATAATTTTTTATACTAACTACTTAAACATTTACAATTTAATTAAAGATACAATTTCTTAGATTCATTTTCTCTAACTGCAGTTTTGAAAGTTGTCAGAAGAATTATAGCTAGGTCTGATCTTGCAAGTTTTACACATGTTGGAAATCCATATAATGTTGAATTAAGTTGTGCACTCTGGGACACAGCTGCATAACCAGATCCATGTGAATGTAAATCGCTTTCCCTAGAGCATCACCTTTAAATATTGTTGCTGTATTTCTTTAAGATGAGAAAAATCCCCATTTTACTGCAAAACCAGACTTAAGCATGTTTAGGAACTTGTCAAGTGCCATTAGAATATGAAATTGTTGCAACATTTGATGTACAGTATTGTCAAGCATGTGCAATCTGTAAGCATCTAGATTGTTATTTGTGCAAATACATGCAGACCTACTCTGCCTTCATGTGCAAATCCACACTGTCTCCGGTGACAGTTTTGTGGTAGTCACTTAGGGCAGAATCTGGCCTACATTTACCGTCTTGGTATTTAAAAGACAAGAAGAATGATTAACTACTATCTTCTAAAAGGCCCAACTGCAGAATGCTTTAGTAGAAAAATAAACATTTTAAGTTATTGGCAGATAACATTAGTGCAATTATTTTGACTGCTTTACTTTTACACAGTAGATTAAAAAAATATATTGTCACTTGTGAAAGGAACCTAAGACACTTCAGAAGAAGTTATGTAGCTGCCAAATAAAGAGTAAAGAAGAGGAGTGATTCTGTGGCATAACCACAAGCTCTCAATGCCTTTTAATGCTCCAGAAAACAAAATCCAAGGCTTGTAAACTAATTACAGTTCTTTCTGTACAAAAATGCATCACTTATGTGATTTTCAAAAGGCTGACTAACTGCTGAATAAAAAGAGCACATTTTCATATTCAGCTATAGCCTAGACCACATCTGGATCAACTTCTTTCTTTGAAGAACCATTTTTGGTAGTCTGAGTCTGTACACGGTCGTAACAATGGTGCTGGGTTACCATTGTAAGCATTTGACTCTGCTTGTACGCACTTCTGGGTTTGAAGATGAAACAAGTTACCATCCTACAAAAGACAAGAATAAGTTTTGCTTTTCAGGTCTTAAAAATTACAGGCATATAACTGTGTCTTAAAGTAACAGAAGACATTTGCAACAAATAAACGTCACACATATCCTTCTCATGGGGCCATTCAGTGAAGCCAAGAAGTGTAAGCAGAAGATCTCTGAAACGTTATCAAAAGACCCTTTTAAACTTATATTACCAGTGCTTCAGAGCGATTCATGTCTTGACATCTAAGCCCATAAAAGATGTACTAACCTCATTCACTTTCATTGCCTTTTGTTACCGTGCTTGAATATGGGCAGAGAAAACCAAAGTAAAGTATAGGCATTACCCAAATTCACCAACTTACTGCACATCTTGCAAGAAAAATGTAAATGTTAGTTAAGTGTAGATGTTGGTTATATTTTTAGCAAAGAAAATTCCCGTTTCTTCACAGTGTATATTTTTAGTGGAAAAGGCAAAAATATCTAAGCATGCCCCTTGCCTGCAGATACATGTGGAGTTAATCACACCCCAAGCCACAGCCCCTGATGCCCAGCAGCGTGTGCTTGCTCATGGCTTGCTGACAGGCTTAGCTGCTGAATGACGTTTCTATTTCCATTGTGATAATTCAAATTTTTGAGTGGACTAATCAATATCTCCCTCACTCGTTTTTGACTCTCTGCCCGTAAGAACTTAATTCTTGCCAGGCTGCTGGGAAGGCTGCTCAAATCTTTGATTATGTTACATCCATAAGGACAGCTTTTCCAGTGTCTGAAATTTCTCTGCACAAAGCAAGAGAAATGTGGTATTGACACCTCACCCATCACTTACCTTGAAAAGTGGGGACCAGTGATTTTGATTTAATGCAATAGAAGAGGAGGAATTGGAGAAGAGCAAAATGCTCTCAAATCGCACACAGGCACAAAGTGGTCACGAGAAACAAAGAAGATTTGAAGTAATTCCTGACGTTTCATATGCTAAAAGCTAATGGTTAGGAATGCAGTGGAAACAGATGTATTCCAAAACTGTGTTTTCTCAAGTAGTTCCTGAAGTGACTGAGGGTCTTTCAATATATGTAATCTTAGGGATTAACAGACAGGACCTTGAAAAATTCTGTTAAAAGTCAGCATTGAAAATGAAATGTCATTTATTTATAAAGTCAGCCTTTCAAATATTTTGTTTTACTCAGTAATACCACTATGAGCTTCAGACTGGACTAGATACAGTGAATGGACAATAGTTTTCATATTTTTTCTTTTGAATTCACCCTGCCACCTATCACTGGTGGTAGTATCCAAGCACGAAATTTGTCTGCCATGGAGCCTGTAGGAGTTTAGATGCACTGTGCAGACACATTATGTAAACGCACCATTTTGATATATTACGTGACCTTTTCCCTTACCCAAATAATATCACTCCAGAACCTGACCAAGGCCATCATTTTTCATCCTATTTGTTTTCTCTTGGGCATCCAGGAACTCCTTCAGAGATTAAAAACTAAACACAAGGTTTTCTAAGATCACATGATATGTTTATTAAATATACTCCCATACTTCTCAGTATTTCACCCCTTTGGGAGTAGGCATTAAGGCTGAAGAAGAGAGGTACAGATTTGCTGAGTGCCCACAGCCAGGAAGATTTGTCCTGTGTAGGGGCAGGAGTAGGGCAGAAGGTAGTTTTTCAATGGTGCAGCAAAGTACCCAATGACATATTGCAGAAAAGCTCAGGGAGCACTTCTGGTCTGCATAGGGAGGGTTGCGAAAGATGGTTTGCAGAGGAGAAGCAGCAGCTCTCAAAAGCAGGGAAGAGTGTAAAGTAATGGTGGTATGTGAAGTATCAGGGATATATGGGAAATAAATGAAGTCAATGAAAGAAGAGCAGAGATAGACCAGCCACAAGATTGATTGGGAAAGGGCTGTAATTTCTCCTCAGTTCTCAGGAAAAGGCAGTAGCCGTGTGATGCAAGAGAGCTGAGCAGCCCAGAAAATACTAGATATGGACAAGGCAGAGAGACCTCTTTCAACATTCCCAACTCCTCTTAGGTGAAGAAGGGCATTTTCCTTTCTCTCATCCTCCTATTCTTTATGCTGCCATACTCTTCACCTGCACACTGCTGCTACCCTGCTTCTGTGTTCAGATATTAAGACAGCATATCTCAGAGATCTCTACTGAGGTTGTGGCCTGCATGATGTGTAGGCAGTAAGAGAAAAAGAAAGAGAACCTCAACAATTCTCCTTCAACTACTTCCAGAAACCCCAAACGCAAGCAGGCACACTTACCTCTCTGAAAACAAACTTCTGGTTTTCAGGAATATTGTGGACATTTTCATGACACAAGTACATTGTCAAGTAGTCGGTCCCCGAATCAACTGCTGCACAGACTTCTGGCTGTCGGGTATTGTAACGTATTTCATTATGGGATGTGTACTCGAAAAACTACAAACCCAAAAGAAGCAAAAGACAACAGTCATTTCATATGTACACAAGAAAGTATTTATAAGGAGGCTATACTAAGATACTATAATTAAGTTCACATATTAAACTTGCCACTGTGAAGAGAAATTCTGCCAAAAATAGTCAAGGAGCCTCAACTTCTGCCATTTGCTAACTATTTTACAGAAAATCTATCTTAGCACACCACTGCTTTACTCTGGTAGCACTTAAAATGTATGAATTGCTGAATAAATGCCATGGAAAACAGACTTTCCAGCACTAAAGAATTTACAAAATTTGACTGTAATATTCTACTTGCACATTCTAGATAACACTTAAAAATAGGATGGAAAACATTTTATAGTCTGACATTTTGCCTTCTTAATTCAGTTGTATCAAAACAATGTTACTTTTAATTAAGAAGTTGCTCACTGCATAGTTCAAAGCAGTTTGGTCAAGGTTCATTTCCAATTACAAAGTACTCCGGAGGCACAGTGATAAGCATTTTATTATATACCATTTTTAGATATTATTTGAAGCAAATCAGCTACAGGTGCTTTTAAACACAAACGTTATTAAAGACAATTTACTGGCTTTGCTTGATGCACAATATTCTACAGAGGTGTTCTGAACATGCTGTAAAACATTTTGGCTTCTGCAGCCAAAAATCATGGTTGATGACTTCCTTAAAATTTTTATATTTATTGTGGACATATGCCAAATTTTGTACTTCATTAAAGAGCGGCAGAGCTTGAGAGCTGTTTGTATTTAGCATGCTTGTAAATAATTTAGATGGCTATAGTGCATGGATGTGTGTTTAGATCCAATTTAGATTATACTAAGTAGAGGAGAGTTTTATACACATCAGAAAATTGCTTTTTACCAATAGTATAGGTGCATTAGTGGAAATCAATAAAAGGATGGAGGGACAGAAGGAATCCTCTTCTGTTTTGTTTCACCCCTGGAGAAAGAGACTGTAAGGCTTTGTGAAAGGGGGTATGCCAATTCAGAAATATTGCGTGCACTTGAACTTAGTGCAAAACCATCCTTAGCAACCACCAAGTCTAATTAACCTTGAAAGAGAAACTGGAAATGGAGTTTTAATGTAAACAGAACTGTGTGATTACAAAGTCTGAAGTCATCCATTTCCAGGTGTAAGAGCTCTGATTTAGACTACGCTGACGGTAGTTGTTTTACGAAATCTGCCCTTCTTTTAACACAATCAGGTATTTCTCTGCTAAGGTGGCTGTCGCAGCCATACTCAGATGAATGCTGCCCATTGCATCATGGCTTTGCTTTTTTTTGGCAGCAGTGCAAGTGACTGACCCCCTATTTTTAACCTGTGTGCCACCATTCATTTGTGGTATGCCGCAAAGGGAAGTGAGTGTTTTGAGAAAGCAGCTTCACCCAGGAGACTCTGATTTCACCTTGAAATCTATTGCTAGGACCTGTTCCTATGATGTAGGCTGAACTGCCTTTACGACATTTGCTCTATGCCAGAAATGTCGACTCATCAACGGAAGTCAACTGTGAGAACATTGGCCTATTATTATTACTATTATTATGAAAAACAGCAATGTGCTTGGTGACAGCCAGCATGGCTTCACTAAGGGGAAATCCTGCCTGACCAATTTGATAAGGCTACAGAACTGATGGACAGGGGTAGAGCAGTTGACATCATCTACCTGGACTTGTGCAAAGCGCTCGACACTGTCCAGCACGATATCCCCGTCTCTAAATTGGAGAGACATCAATTTGATGGATGGACCACTTGGTGGATAAAGAACTGGCTGGATGGCCGCACGCAAAGAGTTGTGGTCAATGGCTCAATGTCCAGCTGGAGACCGGTAAGGAGTGGTGTCCCTCAGGGATTGGTGTTTGGACCAGTGTTGTTCAGCATCTTTGCCGCTGACATGGACAGTGGGATTGAGTGCGCCCTCAGCAAGTTTGCCGATGACACCAAGCTGTGTGGTTCGGTTGATACCCTGGAGGGAAGGAATGCCATCCAGAGGGACCCTGACACGCTTGTGAGGTGGGCTGATGCCAACCTCATGAAGTTTAAGCATGCCAAGTGCAAGGTCCTACACCTGGGTCAGAGTAGTCCCAGGCACAGCTACAGGTTGGGCAGAGAAGAGATTCAGAGCAGCCCTGTGGAGAAGGACTTGGGGGTGCTGGTCGATGAGAAAATGAACATGAGCCGGCTTCAGTGTGAGCTTGCAGCCCAGAAAGCCAACCGTATCCTGGGCTGCATCAAAAGGAGTGTGACCAGCAGGTCAAAGGAGGTGATCCTGCCCCTCTACTCTGCTCTCGTGAGACCTCACCTGGAGTATTGTGTACCATTCTGGTGTCCTCAACATAAAAAGGACATGGAACTGTTGGAACAAGTCCAGAGAAGGGCCATGAGGATGATCAGGGGACTGGAGCATCTCCCATATGAAGACAGGCTGAGAAAGTTGGGGCTGTTCAGCCCGGAGAAGAGAAGGCTGCATGGAGACCTCATAGCAGCCTTCCAGTATCTGAAGGGGGCCTATAAGGATGCTGGGGAGGGACTCTACATTAGGGACTGCAGTGATGGGACCAGGGGTAACAGGTTAAAACTTAAACAGGGGAAGTTTAGACTGGATATAAGGAGGAAGTTCTTTACTGTGAGGGTGGTGAGGCACTGGAATGGGTTGCCCAAGGAAGTTGTGAATGCTCCATTCTTAGCGGTGTTCAAGGCCAGGCTGGACAGAGCCTTGGATGACATGGTCTAGTGGAAGGTATCCCTGCCCATGGCAGAGGGGCTGGAACTTGATGATCCTAAGGTCCTTTCCATCGCTAACTATTCTATGATTCTATTTACCCCAATAGGAAGGGGCTATTCCCTGGCCTTCAGGCTTTTGTTCCCATGTCCGGTATCTGATTGGCACATGGAAAGTCTACTACTTCAGGCACCTCAGTGAGCTATAAAGGGCACTCACTCATTTTAAGCCTATGACTTGTGAATAATGAAAAAAAAAAAAGCTTCAATCCCTCTCATTTGTGTCTGGATGGACATTTTTTTACAGCTGTCACTTTTACAGGGCCACATGTAGAGCCCTGCTCATTAGTAGATTTATTAGATACAATAACTTCTTTTAGCAATTTGCATTCAGTATCAGTGAAAGCCTGCAAGCTGCTGATTGCACTAGATGCATCAAGAATAGATGGAACAGCTACTAGGACAGAGTGCTCCTTACTATTGACATCTTCCTTGAATGACCTCTCAAGGACTTGTACCAGATTTTGGAATAGAAGAGCAAGTAAAATGGTTATTTCTGAATAACATTAATATTATAATAACAATAATAAGAATGTTATTTCTGGATATTAAGGATTGGGGTTGTAGCATTAGCAATTAAGGACTCCTGCCTCCTTGTCCAATTAATATTATACAGTTCTTTAACCTATACTCCTTCAAATGAAATAAATACTTCAGGCTTCAGGCTTTTTCAAGCTCCAGTAATACATGAGATAAACCTCTTTGACCTCAAAAAGTAAAGTGTTCTTTAATGCCCTTTCCTTGCTGAGTTGGTTCTGTGGACAGAAGGGAAGCATTTTCAAACTGATCCATAGCTCAGCAACTAGTAGCTGTGCAGCATTTCTTTGCTTCAGAGAACCAGCAGACTCCTTTAAGTGCTACTGAGAAGCTTGATGAGGCCTTTTATCCAGTGCCTAGTACTTCTGGGTGATCTATGGGATATGCCGGAGCTGCATCAGTGCTCTGCAGAAAAAGTGATGGAGGCAGATTTCAGATACCTCACCACACCCTGTAACCTACTCTCACCCCTCCCTGTGCCTGGATACTGCTCCTCTGCACATATGAAGAAGTTTGCACTTGATGGGTACAACCAGCAGAGAGGATACCAGGTCTGATACCCCTTTCACAGAAAACCCAAGGACTTTGCTAAGCTATTTGCCTGCCTCTCCCTATTTGCCTCAAATCTATCAGCTGAAAATGGGAATACTGGAGGAAGCACTACCAGACAAAGCAGGCTGTTCAGTGGTTTCCCATCCTCCTACCACATCAGATCAGCTTCCTGCCATCATACATGGGTGCCCTCTGTACTGCTTCCCAACCATACCAAGAAGGGCAATGGGCTTTATTAGTGTTGAATTTCAAAGCCTTCATTCTCATTTACTGGGGACAGACAATCCCACAAAACTCCAGCAGCCTGAGGTGCAAGCACCAAGCAGCCAACATTTTGTGTATTTTCTGTCTCTCTTCCATATACACACAGGTCCTACCCCTGCAGTTGTATCCTCATCTTCTTGCTACAACGAACTCACTAATTTTAAACAACCTACTTACACAACTCCTTACACAAAAGCAACTCAAAAGGACTAAAAAGAACAGTCTCACTTAGGCCATGGATTCAAGGAAAACATCAACAAACTACCAGGGACCTTAGTTTTCTCAGAGTAATTTTTGTTACTGAGACATAACATGGGAGCAGGTGCTGGACTTCATAAAAAATCAAGGGCGCAGAGTTCTCTCCTCTCGGCACAGTGCGCACAGATATTCAGAGGTCACTTTAAGTGGAGAATTGCTTCCAGTGAAAAAAAGCTTTTGCCGTTGTCCCCTACAAAAACAGCCACCTGCCAGCAGCATATCATGCCAGCGGATGGGTGTACTGGAGTGTAAGACACAGATGTCTGACCAAGTTAACCTTCATTAATGTTAAATCCTATCAAGATGTTTTTGGATAATAACTTTACTGAGCTGTACTCTGGAGAATAAACTTCATTCCTTTGTACCATGAAACAGAGTGAATGTGCAGCAGGGAATACTGTTTGAGGAAGAAAGTGATGAATCGTGGAACAAACACTGCAACTAGAAGAAGGGATGAGAAAAAGACTAAAGGATTCAAAATGGGAGCTAGCCAGGAAAGAAGAAAGGCATGTGAAAAGGAGCAAAACATGACCTAATCTGAGTAGTAACTGGGGGAAGAATAAGTGAGAGGAGAGACAGAGCGAGGGTGTTAGCAAAAGGCTGTGAGACAGACAGCATGGGAAAGAAAGTGTTAAGTAGCATGTAGTGAAGAAACTGCAACTGTCCATGATACATGGTGCTGGACAGGGGACTGTATGGAAGCTTTGTAATGAGGGTTTGCTGCTAAAGCTGTATATAGGTAATGAGTGATGAGAACAGATTGGAGGAGAACAGGCAGAAGAGTTCTGTATTAGGATGCCAGATTCCCTTCCAAGGACAATCAGAAGTTAAGGGCTACCTGCTGTTAGCAAACATCTGTGAAACTCTGAAATGCCCTGCTCACCTTAACACAACCAGAAGATGACAAACCTGGTCACCATCAGCTGACAGTGATGTACGTACATGTGGGAGATTTGACTGTTTCAATCCTGTCACTGTCACCTGCCAACTGAGCTAAGGAATTCATACCACCAGGAACAGCCTACTACCTTTGCAGAACAACTGTCAAAAGGTGGGGGCCAGGAAGGAAATAGAAATATCCTGCTGGTAGGTTTCACGGCTATTTGTGAGCCAGAAAAAGAAGGTGCAAGTTCAGCAACCCTGACTTTCGTTTCCTGTCTCACTTGTGCTTCTATGCTTGTCTTATTTTAGCCTCCCTCTATTCCTGTACCTGCAGTTCTTCCTGCTGTTCACTTCTTCTCTTGCAACTACTACTCATACCCCCATTTGCCAATCGGTATCTCCACTAAAGGGGTCTACAGTGATTCTGATTGTTTCATGCTCCTTCCTTGTCTTCCTCTGTCATACATGAGGCTCCTTGCCTGTTGCCCTACCTCTGTCACAAGCTTCTTCTGCCCCCTGCCACCTTGGCCCCCTTTCCCTGGTTCCATGCCTTTTGCCCATTTCCTGTGTTTGGCATTCCCTCCTCAGGCTCTGCAATTCCCCGTGTCACCTCCTATTTTCTCTCATGGGTTTATATTGCAGTCAGGCAGCTTCTCCATTTCTCCTGCTGCCTAGATGCCAGCAGAGGGAGCGCTAATTGCACCGCTCCCACAGCATCGGTGCTCTCAGCCCGGTGCTGCTATTGCAGGTGTGTTACACCATCAGCAGAGATGTCAGAGCATTGCTATTTAGCAATGTGGTCTTTGCAGCAAATTCAGTTAATCTTTTAGTGCTAGCTAAACAAAGGACAACTGTAAAAGTGTCCTCTCATGACAATCCATCTCTGAGTTGCACTGTTGCTTTCACCTTTTGTCCTATATCATTATTTTTTCTTGGTGGAAGAGAAAATTCAAACAAACTTTCTTTTCTCAGAAAAATACAAAAAGATTCAACCCCTCTACTCTTGTAATCTAAAAAAAAAAAAAAAAAAAATCTATAAATACCTTTTGTGTTTGAGTATGCAATCCCATACTTGAAATACTTCTTAATCTACAACAGCAATCAATTCTTCCTCATAAGGAAGTGGCTTAACTCTGTTGTCTGATTATCAACTTCTATATAGGTGTATACAAGCATACTAACTTGTGCATGGAGCTGAACTGGAGGAGTAAAATGGGGTGGGGTGACATACATCTGTCAGTACTGAGATCCTTTGGCTTTTATGATGCAAGATTCTCTGCCTGCCCTACCCTGTGTCTTGGTCTCCAGGATAGAAACATTAGGAAAGTTAAGACATAAACTGATAAATAATACTAAAACTCAGAAAAGTTTGTTGTTAGTACTTAAGGCAACAAACTTCCTACCAAAACCAAATCTACTTTTTTCTAAGATACAAAGCATAGTGCTAAGACTATTGTTTTCCTTTTCTTATTTAAAATGCAAGTCGCATTAGAAGCTTCTTTCTTAATACACACTTGCTTTTCACTCCTCAAGCTTGTATATATTTATAAAGCAAGGTTCAGAAAGATAACAAATACACTGCTTATCTGCCACATCTCTGGTTCTTCCCCAGATTTGTTTTTCCTTTCCTAACTGAATGTTTGGGTTAATTTCCTTAAGAAAAAAAAATTCCCAAAGAGTAAAGTCACCCAAGCTGTCAATTTCATGTACTTACTCTCAACAAAGACCTTGGTTATTTCTCTACCCCTCCCCACTAGAAGCATACTATATAGTCTAATCTGAGTTAGAAGCCAAAAATCAAGCTAAATAGGGAAGTACATGTTACATGCCACAGAAACACCAAACCTTAATTCTAAATGGTGGCCACTCAAAGCCATGCAAAACATCCATTGTAAATTGGCACATGGTGCCCATAAACACTTTTAACATGGCATTATGCAGACAGCTTTATGGGTATCATAACTAACCATGAATGCACACACTTTCAATCAGCAGGGAGAAAGACACCAGCAAGCATTTTCAGCTTCAGAAGTTAAAACCAGGAAAGGAATAATGAAAGTGTTAGAGGGACCCCTGCTCCCCTGGGATTCTGAGCACAAGCCCAAGATGACATTTCTCTACTGTGGAGTTCAGGAGAAGATGCCCTCCAAAACCACTTGCACAGTTTAGACAAGCATGAAGAGGAAAAGACATGATGACAGACATAGGCAGAACTAGGTGAGGTTTGCAGTATTATTAAGGGCTTTGGAGACATGGACAGACAAAAGCTCAGAGATGTGCTGATCTGCCCAAGACCAGCTGGAGGTGAACAAACACTGGCCTAATAAACATTACAGCTGCAGTGCTATGCTGTTAACCCCTGCTAATGAGCTCTGTGGAAAGGCATAATTAAGGTATGCATGAGTTCTCTCATCTGGGTAGACACATCTTCAGAATGAAGAAAATCTGTCCTGGATATACATCAAAATTACAAGCAGTCGGTGCAAGAATCAAAATCAGACCTACGATTACTTCATTGTGGCAACATATTCTCTCAGCCCTGCAATGCCTTTACCATACTTTTTTACATTACAACCGTGTTAGTCAGAATTAAAGTAAACCAAATCTTACCTGATTTTGTCCCATGCCATGACATGGGTACAGTATGATCCTGTGTCCGGTTACTTGATGTTCATTTGTAGGGTTATAATCAAAACAGAAGTTTGCCATTCCTCTATTCTTCAGCTAATCAAAACAAGAATATTTTAAAGTATTAAACTAAGGAAAATATGTTGTAGTCACTTTACACCCATCCTGCTGGGCTGTGAGGTTTATATCCTAGAGCTAGAGCAAATTAACTTGATTAAATCCAATGGATCCAATGGCAACATCTCTCTGACTAGTGTGAAATAAAACTGTTGGGACCATCTTGACTTTCGGCATTGAAGCAGACAGGCTTCCCCTAGGAATGACACCGTGTTCCTGTGCATTTGCAAATGAAGTAGGTAGGAACTATGAAAAGCTGTGTTGAAACCCAGCAAGCCAGCAATCCGCATGGAACAGAAGAGTCAGCCATGTCTTCCCCCACCCAGGATGTACTTCTTCAATTTTTCTTATGAAGACTACATACTTTTCTGAGTTTGTCAAATGGGTGATATTACAAGGATTTGTTCTCAAAAGGATTGCAGTACCCTCTTGAGGTTGAGCAAGCAGACAGATTTTAAGAACAGTATCTTACACCTCAAAGTGGGTAACATGTCTTTGGAGACAGACGCTAGGTGTGACATTAAACATTCTTTACCAGTGTGGCTGATCTCTGACACACGAGGTGCGTAACTTTTAGATTAAATTTTAAAGTATTAAGTCACCTCATTTTAAAAACATCAGGCCAATTAACAGGGACTTGTATTTAAGTATTCAGGAGGCAAAAGTGACTGAAAATAAGTTAAACAATGTCATAACAATTACTGACTCCTAGTATTAGCCACTTAACTGAATTTAAAATTACACAAGGCAAAAGAGGTTCTGTAAGCATAGGTTCAAGCTGAATGCCCCCGTTACTGAATGTAATTATATCACAGACAAAAAGAATAAGCATAGTAAATCTCAGAAGAGTTAGCTCAGCAAGGTGTAATTTCACTGCTCTTAACTAGTCATGATAATTGCATCCTCAGTTCTCAATGGGGAGAATGGATAGACACAAAGGGACTGCAGAAGGCTAAAAGCAAACAAACAAGACAAACCCTGCAGGACCCAAACCCACAACAGAGCTAACCACACAAGTTGAAAAATTAAATATTTCTGTTCTACATACATTTTTCTTTCCTAACTGCTGTTTTTATTGCTACCCAGCATCCTCTTTCCACTGCTTTGTGCCTATTCCCGCTGAATGACAGCCAAGCTCTCGGTGCTCTGCATGCCTGGGCTGCTGGCCCAAGGCAACAGTAATACAGAGGGTCTCCGGAGGACCACCAAGAGCTTGGGGCCCCTTGCAGGCCTGCTGGGGCTGTGAGACTCTCCTGTCAGAGCCAAATGTATAAATGTAGGAGTGAAGCCCTACCCTTACAGGCTTTGCCTCTTAATTCCTCTCTGAACACGTTTCCACTAGCATTCGGTGGAATTTTTCAGTACAAGATAAACCAACATGTGAATTTGGTGTTTGATAAAATTCGTCCTTACTTAAACCCTTTCTACAGAAAGCACTGCTTGGTTTGTTGGGAACCCACTACGCTGCTGCACCCCTCCCTTGAGCTGTCAGAAGACATTTCATTTACTTTGATAACACTAGACAAGTACCACACCTCCAAAAGTAGGAAAGGAAAGTTTCTTTAACAGATGACTTTTAACACAACCGTGTAACTACATAAACCAAACAATAAGCTTCTCATCTTTCTGCATTCTACATCAAGAATGTGCAGACATATTCCTAAACATACATGGCCCATATCTCAACCTATTTATTTTAGTTTGTTTTATCAGATACCAGTAGATATTCTTCTATACCCACACTTCATCAGTAAGCCTAATAGATATTCAAGACATACTCTGTGGGAATAGCCCATACTAAGCTGTCAGATGACCTGATCTGAAATGACAAAGATTTGAAAATCTGATCACTGCACCATTTAGGCAAAAAACTAAAACCCACCCTCAGTTCCTAGGCAGAAAAAAAGAAGTATGAGAGAATTTGTGAAAGTAGTGTTTTTCTCTTGTTAAATGAGAACACAGTTTAAGTTCCCTTTATGTGCAACAGCTCTATCAAAACAGTAATCATTCATTCATTTCTGAAGCTCTCTTTATTCCCATATCCACCATAAACACATCATGCAATAAGAACAAAATTTTCTCTGTGACTTACCTTAATTCTTTTGCAGAATGCTGCATTAGAGAAACAGAAGCAAGAAAAAATGTTGATCACCTTGCCATTTAAACACATAGATCTAAAAAGTTCTGCCCATGCAGGATTACTGGCTGCATCTTTCTACAGTGTTTGTCTCCTGTTGAAACATTGCAGGCATACTCTACAGTGCCACTGAGTTACCACTCATTTGCAGGCTGGGACACATAATAAACAGCAGCTACTGAGATATTCACCTCAGACCTTTATCCCCTACTGCTTGGAGAAATTCAAATCTGTTTTTTCCCTAACATCTGCACACTTGCATATATTGACAGAATACAGGTATCAATCTGGCTTTGGGGTTATTTTGAAGATAAAATCTATGTCATGTAACTGTAAGCAACACATCAACAACAGATTTTTGACATTAAAACTTCATTACATTAGTTGGTAAGTACAGTCAGTGGAGTACAGCCAACTTCTCATCCACAAAACAGATCAGAATCCTCTTTATTCCACCACAGTGGCATTGCTGCTGATGCATTAATGGAATGGGCAGATGATACTGTGGGACACAGTAAGATACAGATTTGTAGCAAGCAAACAGCTTCATGGTACTGACCAGTCATAAGTTTTTAACTCAAAGGTAATCTGAGCAGTCACAGGGGATGATTTTTCTGAGCATATGATATTTTCATATCATGCTTTTTTGAATTAAAAATAGTGAATATCCTCAGATTTCTGTTAACTTGTTAAATGCAATGCTGAAACGGGTATACAATGCTGATGACTAAGACCCTTTGAAGGAATCAAAATAACGAGACACTGCTACTGGAATCCAGTTGCTCACTCCAGCGAGTCCAGATCTCCCTGGGAAACTCAAGAACATACAAGCACATGTCTCAAGTAATGCTGTATTCACTTGAGATTAGTATCAAACACTTGAACTTCTCCCACTTCCTTTAAAAAGGTCTGTCTCAAGCTTTCAGAGGCTGCACAGCCAACAGAGTGGTGCATATTTTGCTATGATGGCCATCAGATCTCCAGGTCTAGTCAGCCATAACACTGGGTACCAATTCAATCTCAAGTGGTACAATAGAAATTGTATTATAATGCAGTTTTAGAGGTATGCCCTAGAGGAGGCTGTTTTAGAGCCTGATGCCTCTGAGGACTTCTAACACCAGACATGCAATAGTTTTCTTGATTATATAACTTAAGCCACAGAGCGAAGATCGCTTCTGTAAGCTTGTCCATATATATCATGTGTTATTTAGATAAATTACAAAATTCTCTCTTTTTTTGTCACAGCAAAACAAAATTCTTTATTGTTTCAAAGGCTTAAAATCCTTCTTCCTGATTTTTTTTTAAAAGGTTATTTCTGGCCTAAATTAATAGAAAATTATGACTAAGCATTTGGAAATTCATTGACGATTAAAATTGTCTTGAGGGAAAATGTGGAAGGAAATGGCCAACAGAAAACTTCAAGTTTTTGATCTCCCAAATGATTCAGTCAGTCTCAGATGCCTTTAAGGATAGATGGTGAAAGAGCCATCAGCTAGATAGCCACAAACATCTATCAGCTTAGTTGCTTCACATCAGCTAGAATAAAGACCAGATAGAAACTGTTTGAGCAGAACAGAGGAAAACTTCTCATATCTGAACATAACGTAGTCTCACTGCCAAGTAATAAAACTTACAGAAAAGCAGAGGTAAAATCCTGATTTTTAAGTCAATGCTGTCTTTTTAAAGTAATCTGGATGCCAAGTTCAAAACCAAATTCACTGGCTGACCATAATCTTCAATCTCAGATATGCCAGCAATACTTAGTAAGATAGAAGAAGGGAGAAGAACCCTGGCTATTGAACCCTTGCTTTGCAGCCATGTATTTCCACATTCATCAACAACATGAAAAAATCACAGAGCTGCCCAGTTCCTCCATTTTCACCTACCCGCATGATGCGGCAACGTCACAGTACTAATACTGGACACATAAAATGGCTTAAAGTTCTTCCTAGAGGTGTCCACACCATCCCAAACCATAGCAGCTAAGATTTTTAAGTAGACCTAGTCTGGGCTGTGAGGGTGGGCAATCTGCACAGGCCTGGGGTTCAAGTCTTTTTAAGATTTCACACCAGCTGCAGCAGAAGTATACACTTCATTGGTAAGTACAAGTTCAAGGATAGCCAAATCAGGTGCTATGCCAGCAAAAAAAAAGAGACATCAGTGCTCTGTACAAGAACCTAAAAAGGATTTTCAGCCTTTCCAGAAATGCTGACATCTTAATATTTTAACCCACTGTTGTAGTTTAAACCCTAGCCAGACAGCTTGTTCATTCACTCCCAGTAAGTGGTGCCGGGCTGGAAGCAATCGAGGCCCCCCCACCCCAGGGGCTCTCCCCTTCCCCACTCCTGGAGGGATGGGGAGGAAAATCAAAAGAGTGCAACTCCCACAGGTTGAGACAAGAACAGCCCAGCAACCAATGTACAACACAGATCACAACCGCTACCACCAATGACAACAATGATAAGAGAAAATAACAAGGGAAGAGAATACAATACCACCCACCGAGAAACGAGTCTGACCCAGAAGACCCCGTGTCCTTCCGACTAACTCCCAGTTACATCCTGGGCATGACGTGCTGTGGTATGGAATACCTCTTTGGCTAGCTTGGGTCAGGCATCCTGTCTCTACTTCCTCCCGGCTTCCCCTCCTCCCTGGCAGAGCATGAGGCTCACAAAGTCCTTGGTCAGAGTAAACATTACTTAGCAACAACTGAAAACATCGGTATTATCAGCACTGTTCCCAGGCTGAAAGTCAAAAACACAGCGTTGCACCAGCTACCAAGAAGGAGAAAAATTGACTGCTACTGCTAAACCCAGGACACCCACTAAGTATCTACCCGCTTCACTCCCTCCTGCCCCCCAAACAAATTCAACTTGAAAGGTTTAGATCATGTCCCACACAAAGTTTCAAAGCTGCATGGAGCCCAAGAACAAGTTAGAAGTACATGCCTCATTTCTAGGCCTCAGACAGTTTATAAGAATGCAATCATAGTTTGGGCACAAATATTAAAAATTTGGTATGTTTAAATAAAATTAACACCAGTAGCTATTTGTCAGTGCATGGCACTGAATGCTGCTCAGTAATTCTTGCATTTATTTCAATAACATACAGCTGAGCTATGGGTAACCTTAGAAAGCTTTTCAACTTCAGTGTAAAGATCTTTAAGGGAGGGAGAAATCCCCATATTTCTTTGCAGTCTCTCTGAACAACTGAATAACCTCACACTAAGCTGTGCTGTTAGCAAAGCCAACACTTTGAAACACAGTATTTTTGTGAACCAGAAAAACACTACACAGCTAAAGCAAGAGTAAAGAACATGATCAATGATTCACTGAAGTTAGCAGATGGGACTCAATATCCACAAAACAGTTGAATCACTAGGTGTCATTTTTGCACTGTCACTTTCTTAGAGTATAACTGTACTTTAATTACATTTTAAACTCTTCCTAAAAAAAAAAAAAAGTGCATTCTTATTCTGCTCACAACTAGATGACAGCATTTAAGGACTGATTTTAGAGAAATACACAGAGCACACCCAAATTACACCACAGATACCTCAAGAAGCACTGAACAAGAATTATTATTTCTAGGTATTGCCAACACCTTTGCTGAGGATGACATGTGCAGTTAAATCGTGAGAGAAACTGCACAAATCCCTTCCCCTCTGAGGGGGTTGAAGCACTGTCATCACTGTCACCAGTCTCGGCTTTGCTTGAGAGGGCAAAGGACGGAAGTAGAGGGGAGGATAAGGTTACTGAAATGCTTGCGGAAGGTAAGTCTCAACATGTTATTGCTTCAGCTGTCACTGACCTTGTCAGTTAGCGATCCAGCACAAAACAACTGAAAACGAACCAGTGCTGTACTGGGGAACATTCAAAGTACTTGAGTAATGGTGGATATTACCTTTGATGCCAGTGACCACAGGGATACCAACTCAAGCGCAAAGCTCCAAGACAAATGGAGGAGGGTGGCTACTCTCTCAGAGGTTCCCAAGAGCTTTGCTGGCAGCTGATGCACATCCCAGGGGAGCTCCTACAGCTCCCCAAGGAAAAAACTGTTCTCTATGGAAAACTGCAGCATTTCCACATTAGGATCTTTTCCGTTCAACAAATAAAAAAGCTATTAGGGAAGACTGTGTGGAGACTTGGTTCTTGTGTGTTTTGTACACCCACAATAATCAGGTTTTTTCCTCCACTCACGGAGATCCAGCAGAGACTGAGTAATTGAAGTGCAGATGGCAGCAAGACAAGACTGTTGTGACACAGGCTGGATGTGATGCAGCAGTGTGGGAACGCAGCTTAGCTAGATCTGCAGAGTGATCGAGTTACCAGCAGAAGTACTTCTAAATCAATGCGGCATTGGTAATCAGGAAGGCATTTTATACAGCTTTGCCTGGCAGAAAGGTGCAGTCTTGTCTTGCTAATAAGACACGCAGCAGATATCTACTCATTTTTCAGACAAGCGGGTATTTGCTGCATCATCTCTGCCTTCATCCCTTTCAAATAAGATTACAGAAATGTGATATACATGGAGCTAGTTTATATTTATTTGTAAGCTGCACAAACAGCATAGAAAGTTGTCAACTCTTAAAAAGGAGAATGGGATTCTGATATTGAACCAACGAAAACTATTTGTGAACCTGTGCTGGTCTGAAGTGACCTCCACATTAAAAATTAACACGTTGGTTTTGACATGTAGAATCCTGTATGATCTGTGAACTCACAGCACCAGCTCCCTCTCCCATCATAATTTTCATCAGATAAAATGTGCAAATACGTGTTTCAATGCACTTTCCACTGGTAGTGGTGGAAATACCCTCCCTGGAAGTGTTCAAAAACCGTGTAGATGCCCTCAGTGTTATGGTTTAGTGGTGGACCTGGCAGTCCTGGGGTAAAGGTTGGACTTAATGATCTCAAAGGTCTTTTCCAATGTAGCTGATTCCGATTCTGTTTTCGAGTCAACAAGTAAAAAATGGAACACTTTGGTGTTTCAATAAATTAACAAAGTCATCTTTTGTTGCCTTTAACCCTCCCAAAGCATCAATTGGAAGGTGTAATTCATGGCTACATTGCCTGTTCTTCTCCCTTCTCACAGGACTGCTTCATGAACAGCACCCCCTAGATAAAATTCTGATAGAAACCACATGTTAAAGCCTACCAATTTTAACTGAATTTGATCAAAATCCCAAACTGATTTTAGCTTAAAAATACCTTGATATTGAGTTAGTAGGAGAGCTCAGAGAACCGCAAGGAGGCCCCTTCTCAGCAGCCACATACCATTCCAAAGAAGCCTGGTCTGTCCTCAGGTACATGAAGCTCTGGGTACACATTCTCCAAGAACCATTTGAAGTCCTTACATTTCAGCTTCTCTCGAAGGAGTCTCCTTTCTGTCACATCTCCATATGGTTCCTGAAAGAAAAAAAAAGAAAAAGAAGGAGGAAACGATTAAAAATAACCCCAACCAGAACAGATGCTTTCTTTTAAATTATCTTTTTACATTATTAGGAACCGTATGCTAAAGTGATGAGTAGGACTTTTAGCCAGGAAAAATCCTTATGTTTGGGTGCTGGATTTGATTTCATTATCCTTACATTTGTTAAATGTTGACAGAAAAAGAATTGGAACAGTGTACATAAAGTTTTAAAATACTCTAGAGGACAGTTTGTCTGAGAAAACTCCTCAAATCTGCAAGTAAGGAAGTCCTTGAATATAGATTTCTGGGAAGTGAGATGATGTATTGGAAAATAAAACTCCCTTTAGCTGGATAATTGAAAATCTCAAAAGCAGTGAATGAATCTTAAGCATTTTAAACCATTACACCATGCATTTGCAAATTTCCTGTACCAACAGTTTTACAATTAACTGATGAAATTTATAAAATCTGCTAATGTTTCCTTAGAACTTCACAGTTTTGGTAGGTGGGGAGTATGAAGTCTTAAAACTCCAGAGAAAAGCTTCCATGGCAGACGTTTCCCTGTCTATAGATGGAGCAGAGTTCACATCTTTTCATGTCTGTCTTCAAAAATCTGTCTTTATATTGACTAAGGACTTCAAACAGTCAGGCATGAGATAGCATTTGCAACCCCCTGATTTTTACAGGTCATTTGACATACTCTTTCATCAAACCACGTATATATTTGCATTTCTCAAAGATGTGGAAATATCACTGGAAACACAAAGCTGATATAGAACAGAGGCAAAGATGCGTGCTTGAACAAACAAAGAGCATGACATATTAGCTCCAAGGTCTGAACATTAATCTTGAAGTGAAACTTTATGGAACCAAATTCTGCAGCCATAGCATCAATCATTTTTTCATTATGCCATGGAACTGAATATTTGGATTAGATGAAGTAAAAGGGTCTGAACTCAACCACTGCAACAACTGGTGCATAGAGTACTATAGAAACTAGCGTGCATCAGCGGTAGCTTTGATACGTGCAAAAAAACCCACACAAGTCTCACCTCACATCCACACTGTCACAATAAGCCAATATGCATAATTTCCAACACACAAATATCCTTTAAAATTCTGTCATCACAGACATAAGTTGCCCAGAACTTTACAAGAAAAACTGTCAGCATTTATTGCTGTTTTCTCATTGTATACAACAAGCAGAATCAGGCTGGCACTGCCTGTGAGCTCCTGTCTTCAGATATACAAACCCCATATTTCTCATAAAGTCAGACACTAATAATAAAACCTAAATGGCTTTTATGATGTTAAACAATTATTACAAATGCATGGACTGTAATAACCTAATTACCCAGTTTAATCCAAAGGAACACAAGATGGAAGCTAACCAAATTCAGCTTCCCCAGCGTCCTCCAGCGCATTATTTAAAAGCCTAATGGTTTCAAGAGCACTTTTTCCCCAAACACATCTATTGGGGTAGACCACCCACACATGTGGGGGTCTCCCTGCCCCCTGCCTGGTCCCTAAGCTCTGCTCCAGCACAGCCAGAGGTGAGTGCCCAGCAGCCCACCCATCACATGCACAAAACCAGAAAGCCAGCGCTTAGAAAACTTGCTGTGCAAAGAAAAGTGCCTGGGGAGATTAAGCACCTCCAGAAATAAGAAACAGCAAAGAATTATTTCTTTTAGGCCTGAATTTTGAAATCTGTGCCAGAGGTTCATTCAAGGCACTATGTGGATATTTCAGCATTAGTCTTGCAGCCTACAGGCCCCTCATGGTAAGTATACCCAAGCTATGAATTTGCACACCGGTTTACTGTTTTGACCTACTCAATTTTGATAGTATTTATCTCTTGAATAATACAAATGATCTTGTATTTTCTTTCTCACAGACAATAAAGATATTAACTGGTTGTTTTTTTAAAAAAACCATCAGAACTGATAATTCAGACATTTTATTAGGGACATATTCATCTGAGTTCCCAGGACTGACTTTAATTACTTTAATCGTTGCAATATTGATTTTATTGGGACTTGTTTTTAATCAAACGTCATGCAGCAGTAAATCAAACAGGAAAATCCATCTTGTCTTACATCAGCCCAAAGCTTTACAATTATCACAAGATAAGTAATATTGCTAAAGTTTATTACCATGCTGTTCACTTAAAGAGCTACTGCTCATTGAAACTTGATGATTAACATTCATTAAGTGTGTCTGTTCTGTAATTCTTTATTGATAGAATCCTGTATGAGCTGTTTCACAGAAGTGCACATTTTAGGCTAAACAGCTCCACCTTCCACCTTACCTGAGTCACCTTGCTTAGCTTTAGTCCTTCACTTATTCATTCATTCATTTAATATTGACAGAGATTTAGCTGCCTTCTAGTGTTACAGAGTTTCTGACTTTTTTCTGTTACTATACGTACACTGACTCTATGCTTGGAAAAAGTTTCAGAAGAAATAAGAAGCAAACATAACAAGCACTTCATGTTAAATATTAGCTTAATTAATACTTATTTCACTGAAAAGAAATTCTACTGAAATTCTAAGAATAAGGGACTTGAACTCACCAGGCGAGCGTGTGGGTTTCGGTGATAATAAAGTTCTCTATATTCATCCATCCACACTTCAGCTGCACGCACACTGTTTGCCAGAGCTTTGGACCGTGAGTAGGGAGCTTGTTTGGGGAAAACGTGACCTACATGGGAGCAAGGGTGGATCTCAAGACTTCCTCCACACTGCCATATCTGAGCAAAGAATTGACATTGTGAGTCATTACTTTGAATCTTTGCAAGCAGAAGGATAATGTAACAATAAGTCTCTGTACGAATAACACCCCAAGAATATCACAGCACACTATAAGCAACACAGACAATAATTTTGTGTTTCATTTGATGAATAATCCTTGTGAACTCAGAGCAAATCACTGGGAGTAACAAGGAGATAAATCCATCTCTGGTTTTATATGGTGTGCAATTATTGCCTCCTTAGCTTTATTTCTCTGAAGGCATAAGAAACGGTCCACAATATTTCTGCAGGTCTCTGGTCTACAATTCAAGTTATACAGCCCTTATTTAAGCAAACAAAGAAAGAAAGAACAGGAAAAAGATGAGAGGCATGATTGTTGTCCAAATTAACCATGCAAATAGCAACCTTAGAAAGAAACTGATGATCAGTAACTGATTTCTTACCAGAAATCTTTGCCCATATTCTACTGGAAAAATGGTAAGGTTGCCATAGCATTGGAGAATGGTAAGTTGTGCTCCCATTTCTATATGCACTCTTCAGAAGAGAGGCATAGGTACCTGGTCATAAAATAAAACTAACTTTTTTCACTGGAAAGCTAGGAAAGGAACTGAAGGCCCAACACATGAAAAGAAAAAGACAAATTCTGTAACTAGTTCATGGTGGTTAAACGAGCAAGAGTGAAATAACCTCCCCTATTTAAAGCAATATTCCTATTTGCTGTCAAGGAAAACACTTGAACCTGAATGTGGAATTGGAGAAACTCACTCTGTCCTTGTGCTCATACTTGTGCCTCTGGCTCCCCAGGTCAAGCTCCATCCCTGGTAGTGTTCAGAGCCAGGCTGGATGAAGCCTTGGGCAAGATGGTTTAGTGTGAGGTGTCCCTGCCCATGGCAGGGGGGTTGGAACTAGATGATCTTAAGGTCCTTTCCAACCCTAACTATTCTATGGTTCTATGATTCTATGAAATTGTACACCCCTTGAGATAAAGCCCATAAATGACAACTGAGTGAATACATTAGCCTCAGCACTCTACAAATTTTTGTAATTGTCTCTTCTCTTTTCAAAACCACAGATTTTGGCAGTTCATCTATATACCTATACTTTCCCATCTGCCATTCTGTTCTCAAGTTTGATGTAATGAAAAGAAAGCATGGCTAGGTATTTCCTATGTAATATTGTGTGCTATCACAGTTTTGTTTCTGAAGGGTGCCCAAAACAGTTTCTGAAACTTAGTCATATGGAAGGAAAGGCAGAACATGCCACTACTCCTGAACAAACTATCACCAACAGCTCCAACAGACTTTCCACAGAAGATTTTTGAGAACTAGCACTCCAGCAACCTAATTCTCCTACTGTATTCAACCATGCATAGGTGACACCTCGTCTTTCCTTTGTAACTGGAGGACACAGGAAATTAGCTGGAAAATGCTTAAAGGGTAGAGGTCTGACAACATTCTTGTATAATGAATACATTTTTAATTACATGATATTCAAATAAACTCAGCAGGAGTGAAAGCTATGAGGAGGCAAATAAAACTTCTCTAACCTAACAATGACAAAAGTTCAGTGATGGGACTCTTCTCGCCTCTCTCCCTGGGACTTTCAGGGGCCTAGAAAGCCACTGCAGTTGAAGGCACTGCTTAAGTTACTCATGATTTCTATTTTCTTAATTTAGAAATCAATTAATATCTCCATTGATTTGGTTTTGGATAATGACATCAGGCCTTCATGTATGGCACAATACTGTGCTTAACAAAACTATAAGTGCTCTAATACATCTATTTACTTTTAAAACAAACCACTTCCTTAAAGATACAGGAAATTCATTACTCAACTCTAGGGAGCACTGGATAATCTTTACTTCCTGGATTTAAAACTTTAATTTCTTGCTTTTCATGTGAAGTTTCTCTCATCTTTTTTTTTCTGTTATTGCTTTTTAGGTAAGCAGTGTATTTGTCATTTGAACTGGAAGATAATTAAAGGAATTATACAAAAGATCTGTACTGATCTTTTAAGCAATCTGCATATTTGCACGGATAAGTTACACTACTACCATTTTGAAAGCTGATATGAAACCAGCTACCTACTTTCACTTTAAGATCTCCCTTATTGAGATTCATTTCAAAATAATACCTTTCTGACATTATTTCTGTATCCAATGTTACTTTTTTTGAAATTGAAATTTATCACACAAGGATATGAGGAACAGACAGACCATAAAGATTACTGAAGTAAAATTGTACTGAAGTTAAGAGGAAAACACATTATTCTACTCTCCTGTGAGAAAGTCTGATTTAAATGGAATAATATAGGCTGACCATAGCTCTGTTAAACTGCTGGCACAAAGAGAATTTCACAACAGCTGAATTTTCATTAATTAAAATTCTAAATTTCTCTACAAAATAACCATAGGTTGCTAAGCAATGCTTATTTAATTCTGCTTCTTTCATCAAAACAGTTCAAAACCACTCATCTTTCTATTACAAAAAAAAAAAGCAGATTACATATATTTCAGCTAAACAATCCCCATAAAGGTTTATTTTTACTTTAATGGAAAACATTTTGGCCTCTCTCTAAGATCAGGTACAAATTAACAGCCTTAAAATCCAGGAATTCAATAGAGAAACTAAAGTTGATCACTAAATGCTAAGTAAGTGACTCTGAAGATTTTCCCCTAAAATGATTTCAATCTTCTGTAACAAAGAAACACATTAGATTTAACGTATACTTCCATGCTCATGTGCATGCAAATGTGTTTCTTTATTAGGTCTGGCTACCTTGCAGCTCTCATTATAAAAGCGTACTTTTTTCCTTCACTGTACAAGGAAACGAAGGTGACATTCCTTTTTACTTTCACTTTCATCTGGATGCATGTAGACTACCGATATTTTCTTCTTTTCAGAGACAGACGGTGGCATTACAAAAAGCTACAATAAATGTTCAAGTCTTGCCTTGGCTACCCATCTCTGTCAGGGTCTCTGGTCAACTGATCTAATGCTGGGTCAATGAACTCCAAATTAGAGAAGCTCTGTAAACTCTACCATCTCCATTTTAATGTTTTAGGGCTCTGGAAGAATTACGAAATAAAAAATGGATGCCGACTCCCGAGCAAACTGGAAAGCACTCAGTTCCATTCCCCCTCTCTGCTCCAATTTTGCTGGCTGGCTGGTGGCCATGGTGCTCACCCCTGATCTGCTGAGAGCTGGGTGGCCAGAAGGGCCTCCCCAGCCACTCAAACCCATCCTGGGTGCTCCCGCCACAAGACAGATTTCCAGGTCCAGGCAGAAGGAAGCAGTACTAAATACCAAAAAAAAAAGATGACCCAAAGCGATTGGAAGCATATAATCCAGATTCATGGGCTATGAAATTTACTTATCAGTAAATAACTTTCCCTTTTTGCACATGCCTAGTTTTCTCTCATGCTGCGATGGTGGGTTGAAGGACAGAACACAAGGGTATCAAACGCCGGTCCCCAGAAACAAACTAACACTGCAGTGCTGCTATAGCAGGAACAAGAACGGGGGGGGGAAGCTGGTTGCAGCTTCCCCCCCACCCCCATGTACAGGGGGGAGAAGATGAAGAGGCATGTTTTGCATCCCTCAGAAGGAGACATTTCCATGCCCATTATGCTCATGAAGTGAAATTTTATCTACCCTAATAGCATTAAGCAATCCAAAATCAAGGCACATTGACTCGATCCTGCATTCAGCACACAGCTTCCATCTCTCTTAGTCATCATGCTTTTAGCTGAAGCTATGTCCTTGTTGCACCTCTCAAAACCATAGAGAATTTCTTCAGTTTAGAATAATTGAAATATGAGAAGGAGAGGCTCAAGGAAAAGTCCTTTCATTTCATCAGGAGAGGGTGGTGTTTTCAGAAACATGAAGAACAATAATTTACAGTGGTTTTCAGTACACTTGCTCCTAATTTTCAGGCCTGGTAGGTCTAGAAATAACAGAATTAAAACTGATTTATCCCTCTTGACCTTCTTGAGCACTATGAGCAGCCAGAAGAACACAATTAAGCAATACCACTCCATTCTGCTCTCTTCCACTGTAATCCTCACTGCAGGAAGTATAAGTACAGGGGCTCTATATCAAACAGAAGAAAGCATGTTGTGTACAACACCCACATTCTACTGGCAATCTGCACTAAAATTAACACACCCAGGCACATTCCACTGGCCGTCGCACAGCCTGTCCTGCAGAACTCTTGGCCTCCCAGAAGAGCAGCTCAATTCACCTGCAGCTCGCAGGCATCCACACTGGTCTCTCTGCTTCCTTGTTTGAGCACTTCTCTTAGCCTCTGTGAGCCATTTTCCCACTCTCAGCCTGGTGCATGGCACACTGCATGCCTGTGGAGGCTGAAGGACTGTCCTGAGACCCCAGGCTTTAGCACCCATGTGCCATGTGGTCCGCCTCTGGCTCCTGGATATTCTGCTGCTGCTCTTTTTGTGTTTCGCCACACTGAAGGACTAAAGGCACTGCTCAAACACGCTGCTCACCCCTTGGGGTCAAACACCTGGTCCAGGGGAAGTTGTGACATCAAAAATGAGACTTGCTGTCCGAGCCTGATAGAGGTCAATGGATAATGGTACCTTGGGTCTAAAGCAGCAGCCAGTGCAGGGGCACTCCATGGCATACAGGGCAGGGTCAGACCTGTCCTGTCTCAAGCCTTGGTCTCCCTAAAAGTAGAAAGCCAAGACCTGGATGCAGAGAGGGCTATCTTCAAGGCTTTCTACAAGAAGCTGTATGAAGTTCCTACAATCCATTTCAGAGGAGAATCACTGCCATCTAGGGCAGTGCTACTCCTAACTACTGCTAGTTAGGGGGCAACCATATTGATGCCACCAAAACTGTGACAGCCAGGGTCACAGAAGACTGCAGGCATTTCAGAAATGTTAAGTAGATTTTGTGATGAGTTGTCAACTGTGGCTTGTTTCCAAGCTTGCTGCTTTGGGAGAAACATGCATTGGTGCAAATTTCTGCTGAGGCAGAGTGTGGATTGGCTAAGGAACGGCAGACACTTTGTGACCAACCCAGACGTCTTAGCCTTGGGAGATGGCAGTTATGAAGAATACAATTGAACAATGGACATGTGAGCCATTCCAGCTGTATGGTCTTAGCCAAACTCTGAGTTAAGTTGTAAGGCCTGAACTCAAGTTACCCAGGCTGCTAGGCCTAACCTTAGGCTACTAAAGGACAGCTATGTGCAGCAGAACAAGGAACTTGGCGTTTGCTCAAGGTTAACAAGATGTAGAAGCGGGATGGGAAAACTGTAAGATGTGTGCAAAAAGTAACAAATGGACAAGCTTTCAGCTAACCTATTATCTACTTCGAAAACGTGGGGACAGCACTTTTGAGCCAGTCAGAGTCTATATTGGTTACATCAGCTAGTCCTATAAACTATAAAAGCTGTTGATGTGTGTGAATAAATTTGGCAACCACTTGATCATATTGATCGTCTCTGCGTTGTCCGTGACTCCCGCATCAACAGCGGAGCATGTATGATTCCATGATTCTATGCAGTACCACTTTCAAAAGCAGCATCCTCTCCACCTCATGGGTGCTTGGTCTGGTTACACGTGCAACAGCAGACACAAACAAGCCTGCAAGAGCCAGCCTTGCTCAGGATATGCACATATCCAACATGCTTGCTACTGTTATGCTGTATTTGTGGGAGGTAATGTCATGCTCTCTGGTGTAGGCTGCTTTTAAACTGGCAGTCTCCTGTCTCTGTTTAGTTTTCTGCTGCAGGGTGTCATAGCTGAGAAACCAGAGAAACACAGCAAGGCCCAGGTCAGTAAGCATCTGTATCCAAAATGTGTGACTCTCTCACTGTCATCACCTCTCCCCGTCCTTCAGTAAGGAAGGAAAACAGGGATGGCATGCACTGCCAGGCTGCTTTCCAGTTTAACCTACCTTGGGTTGCAACTGATGATCAGCACAGCTTCTTTGGCTTCCAAGTAAAAGACGAATCTATTGCTACTGCTGGCTCCCTGAGCAGCGTCTCAAAAAGAGGTATAACAATAATTTCAACAAGAGCTATTTCACAGAACCTGACCTTGTGACTGAGCAAATATCCCATAGAAAGGAAATCCCTTCCAGTGGAAAGACGGGACCTGCTGCAGCAATCTATGTGGGCTACACCAGAACTGGAGAGAGCTAGGAGATTCTTGCTTCAGAAGGTCACACTGCTGATGGAGATTGATAGGCTGTGCATTTGGACTTACAGGCCAGAAACATTTCCCTATGTAAGTAAGGAGGTGGTCATAAATTCAGATCAAACAGCAATTCCAGCTGAGAAACCCCCCACCAGACAGAAGCCACATCAACTCCAGGTCTGTGCTTATCCTCCCTTATCCTTATCCTTTTCTTTCCTTATTTTTGTGCCCTCTTTGCTAGGATTTATGCACTACAGGCAGCAGGAGACAGGAACAGCAACCAGGAAGACTCCATGCTCCTCTGGTTAACAAGCAGACATCAAGTGAGACAGCCTGCTGATACCTCCTTTCTCAAGAAAGTGGTTTTGTAACATTACAGTGCTACTTAGCCATGAAATCTGGTGTCAGGTGGTAAAAAAAAAAAAAAAAAAAAAAAAAAAAAAAAAAAAAATCAACACAAAGACATGAACCTGCCTCACACCTGAGCACTGGTCCCCAGTGGGGTGCAGCTCTACAGTTCCTGGAGATTTTCCCCATCATCTTTTATAGCTTTATACAAACTTTTCCTGAAGTGAAACAGAAAAAAGTGTTAAAGAACTGCAGGGACTGGTGCATCCTGCCCCACTGGTAACTGCCACCTGCTGCCTCCTGCTCACTCCCATCAATCACACAAAGAGCCATGAGTCACATTAGGGAATTATACACATTTCTTTCCAATGATACTCTTCAAGCCACAGAATATAAGCTTCATCTGCTAACATCACACCATTACTTAGATTTTATACTGGTGTTCAAAACAAAGGCATGTTTTTTTTTAAGGATTGTTTTTAAATGGCTATTGGGAAGGAAAAACAGCTACAGCAAAGTGTGGGAACAAGGAAAAGATTC
The DNA here is from genome assembly GCF_033815535.1 of Pezoporus flaviventris. NCBI lineage: Eukaryota > Metazoa > Chordata > Aves > Psittaciformes > Psittacidae > Pezoporus > Pezoporus flaviventris. The sequence continues at coordinate 63,393,548 of NW_026892555.1, forward strand.
ATATAAATATCTCCCAAAATACTCTCTTAACACTTGCTTACATTATAGCTATCTCACCAAGTAAAAGCGTGTGAAGAAAGACACAAGAAGCTTGTTTTTATTCTCAAGGAAAAAAAACACTTTCAATTGAGCCACTTACCCTGAATGAGAATTCAAGGTTTTCTCCTCCCCAGACTTCCATTCCTGTGTCATATGAACCAAGGTAATCAAAGTACTTTTTGCTCACAGAAAATAATCCACCTGCCATGGTTGGAGACCTACAAAAGAGAATAGTAACTCTGAATTGAATAAAAAAGCAAAACAATTAACAAACCAATGCAATGGAAAAAAAATACAGTGTATTTTTATTTTCCATTCTCTGTCTTTGCTGGACACAAAGTAACAGCTATCAAATGGTTATCATCAGACCATTTAAGTTTAATTTTGTAGTAAAAAAACTGTACCTGAAACAATGAAAGCAGAGAAGATAAACACTGTGTTAATATAAATTTTTGCAGTCACAGTGTCTTTGCGAGTGACAATAAATGACTGGTTTCTCACCTTCACATAGTAAAACTAACTTTTTCTGTGACAGAATTATGAGTCAGGTCTGAAATTTTTAGTGCAGTATCCTTATATATTTTACTTAAGTGATAAGTAAATATTTGTGCTTCAGTAATTAATAACAACTTTATTGATCCTCTATCAAGTGGAAAATCTCTAAGACATCAACTAAGCAGGATTAAGTAAATATAACCCTAAAGAGACTTTTCCTTCTAAGAAGATCTGCCCATCTGTATTTTTTTGGGGGAGGGGGGGAATCAGGGGTCAAGACCAGATCCTCATCAGACATCATAAGGGCCAGAGCTTCAGCAGACTTAAGGGATGTGCTTTCAGTAGGCTATTGTGTGCATATATATACATAAACTTGTATTTGTTCAGTATTGTCCCTAATTGTTTTCAGTCTTAAAAAATTACCCTCTTTAACATGTCAAGCATACAATGCTGGTTGGAACTAAATTCATCTGACACTTCATGCATTTTACTGAACTGCTGTTGAGGTAAATACTAACAAATTCTATGTGCAGTGATCAGTTACTCTTAATCTGTCAAAACTAATTTTACCAGCCATCTTTTTGAAGCAACACTGTCTTACACTGTCATATGCTGTTTCAAAGAATGGAACGAGATGAGGTGAGACAGAAGAAAAAAACCCAAACTCCATAACCAGTCAAGCTCTTCTGTCTCACTCCAGATTTCATCTTTCCAAACATAGCTGTCAGTGACACTACTCTCAGCACTGCTGCTTTCTCCAGACACTTGCTGAGCTCAAAGTCCTTGGGCTAACCATGAAGATTTATCCCTCACCATTTTCCCCCGGCATGCCAAAGATAATTCTTCTTGTCATGGAGAATAAAAGCTTCATATTTATATCAAAGGCTTTAAAAACATTTACGCTATTTTGAAACTTTTTTTAAGGAGGATGTAGACTAGTACATGTTGAGAAGATTAAATTACTGCCTCACTTTTCCAACCGAAAAAGCCCCTGCAGTTAAGGTCATTAATATTTGTGAAGTACTGGGTGTTACTATCATCATAAGTAACCCAGAAAAGACTGAGAAAAATTAATCATTCTGTATTTGTTGTAGTCCACAAGATATTATAAATATAAGCAAAGACTAACAAAATCGTGATGTTAAAAATGCCAAACACCTGATTAATTTCTTAAAATACACTGCTGAATACAGGAACCCTCAGCTATCTGGCTTTTTTCTATAGTGCCCATTTTCCAGATGTATTGCTTGTACTCTTTACCTTACCTCTCCTAAAAATACAGCATGGATTGATAAATAATATTGCCTGATTACAACTTGTCTTAACACAAAACTAAAACCCCCAAGACAGACATCCGTGTGAGTTCCTGAGCCCTTAATAGAAACAATGGTGGGTAGAGCTGTACCATTTCCTCTCAATAAAGAACTGGCAAGCTAGTTCACCTTTGAAAAGAGCTCAAGAAACCACCACTATTACTACAGCTTAGATAAAGTCTTCAAAACTACTTCTGCCTCCTTACTAGTTGATGATTTTTGTCCATTTTCATCATTGACCATGATACATTTTTTAGAACATGGGTTAATCTGTTACAACCTTTCCATGTTGGAGTTTGCCTGCAGAAGCCAAGAGGTCACTTGTGCAATAAGGATTCTGTATGGAAGATTACAGACGAATGTCAGCTTTAAGAGAAATATTTTTCCAGGAGTATGGTAAGCTGGAGCTATTTAAAAAAAGAATAAAAAAAAAAGGGGGGGGGACACGACTAAAAATATGTAAGTTTTAGTAATGTGTTCATTTCTCAATCTTTTTCAGCACCTGGCATTTCCAAGTGAAATCAAGAACGCTTGCAACATTCACAGTTTCAGAAGATGCATGAAATGTAACCTTATCACATCGGTCTTGGACTTCCTCCGCTTCTGTTCTCTTTCAGGGGTACTATGCCAAGTGAAGACCAGCCTCCAGTCAAATCCACCAATCTGTGGCTCACCAGCATTTCCCAAGTACTCAAATGTATTCCAGTCAATAACATCAATAACAGGGCAGACGACAGCAGATTCTTCTTCTGCAATCCTAGTATGGTTTTAAAGGAAAGGGTGACTTCCATTAGAAACTTATCCCAGAAACTGTAACTGTCAAGAACAGAGAATGCCTGAATACCAAACAGTTTTAACTCTTTTACAGTTCAGGCTGCAATACAAGGAGATAACGGCTACCAGAATAACTACCAACTTCTTGCTGAGGATGCATCAGGAGGATACATCACAATGGACTCAGCCGTAGGCACCTGGGAAGCATCAATCTTCCTGGACAGTGGAGGCAAGGTATGCCAGATGGCTTGAGATAACACGTTCAGCATCTGGCTTGGCTGCCATTGCTAGCACCACATTCTCAACAAAAATGTCTATTTTGTTTTATACAGGCAGCTGTGTTTAAGATATTAAGAGAGCAGCATGATTATATAGTCCTGCAAAGTTGAATAGCTAGCTAGCCTCTTGGCCCTTAAAGTCACGGTTGCTCTTGTGGCTGTAATCATCTGCAAAAAATTATACTGAACACTACAACAGTAACTCAAAAAGAAGCCATGAGCTCAAACAAAAAGCCACCCAGCATGGGAATTAGATCTCCAAAAGCGAAACATACACGAAGGAGGCCTCCAGAAACCCTGGCAACATAGATGATAAAAAGGAGAAACAAGGTAGTGCTGCAGAATAACATACCTATCAGCAAGGCCGATCTAAAGGTAGTTAAGCTCTTTATCATACTACAAATACATCAGAGCTGACAATGTTTCCTGCAGGTCTACTTCTACAAGGACATAAACCCCTTCCTCCATTTTCTCATTACCACGCAGGGCTTTCTGGATCCCTTTCCAAAAGCATTTCCCTTACAAAAGGCAGTGGGATTCTTTGCTTTGGCCTCAACCTCTCCAAAGGACACCCCCCAATACTAGGAGAGAGAAACTTCAAGAATGCAAGCTCAAGCTGTTCTCTTAAATCACTCTTTAGCAATCTTCTCTACACTAGTCTCAGATATCTCCCATTAGTTCAATGAAACAAAGTGACTTATTTGACTTTATAATTCTTGTACTTATTTTAGCCCTGATTTTCCGATATGCATACTCCAGAGAAGAAGGAAAACTGAATGCATCATATTGCCAAACAAGGAAGAGATGTGAGGTATCTGTCATTCAAAAGCAGCTAGTTTCTCATGAGATTATTAAGCTTAAAACCCGCAGGCTGACCAAAGGGCTCCAACTGTGAAATTAGAGCAGCCTGTGATAGTTAAATGCATCAGAGAAAAGCAGTGACTCCAAAGAAGTATTGTCTGAGCTGAGACAGAATGCCTTAAGTATGAAATGGTCTCTTGTTGCCAGAGGGAAGATGCAACACAGCTGTTTTCTTCTTTATAATCTCCCATTGAAATCTTGTTTGGTAGAGCACACAAAAGGGCTTATACAAATATTGCTATCTCCTGTCTCACTCGCATACAACTTATGTACAAAGCAATGAGAATGATACGTACACAGAGGGAAAAAAATCCCAATAAAATGTAAAAACGCTTTGTTGCTCCTGTAAATGAAAAGGAGTAAAGATTAGTAGCTGGCACATTATTTCAGTTATGAAAGGAAACAGGTAAGTGAAAGGGCATCACCTTTTCTGTAAGTTAAGAATTAACTAGATAATACAATCCACAGGCAGCTTACAAATACAACTATGTTTGCACTGCAAAATGCTAACACTGTTGTACTGCTCCCACACATTTGAGTCAGATACACCATGCAAACATCCCCTTAGAGATGTATGTCTGCATCTGTAGCTAGAAGGGCAAAAATTCCAAGACACATCCTATGCTAACTTTCTACAGCAGGTGAATTACTGCACTTAAAATTATCCCAATCCTTCCTCAAGATTGCCATCTAGTGGTTTGCTGAAGAAGTGAATAAATTACAGAACCGTCTGTAACATACCAGTTATGTATCGGTATTTTTTTCAGAAGACTGTCTTTAAAACTATGCTTATTCTTTGCTTTTTACCCTTTTCCCTTTGTTCACACTATCTAAATTATTTATAGCTAACCCACAGTAATCTGGAATATACTTGGTGTGAAAGTCAGAAACAAATTAAATATGACAATTTATAAATTATTCCAGATACGATTTCAAATGGGCATGGAGAGTTGGAGAACACAAGTTCCACTAGGAATCAGAAAGACCTGCATGCCTCAAGACAGCCTCTTCTTTTGAAAATCTCTCTCCAGTATGCACAGGGCTGTTTTTAACAGTCCTTCTCTGAAGCTTACAGAACCTGGTGGGAAACTTTATAAGATGCAAATTGAGCCTCTGACCTTGAGGAAAGGATTGTACTGTATTTATCAGTATCTGCTAATAGCATCCAAAGGGGTGAAGACATAAGATTTATGCTTTCAGCACACAGGGCAAAAGCAACACAGCCTTGTGCATATGATGTAGGTGCAGCAGCAAGGTGTAGCAGTGGCTAACTGACAGCAAGAAGTGTATGGCTGCTGACTACACGAGTGAAGCTTTACTAATATAGTAATTATTCTGAGTTGTAATAGAGAGCTGAAATTCCGTTTTTTAGGGGGTTTTGTTGGGGATTGGGGGAGTATTTTGTGTTTTGGTTTGGGGTTTTTTGGGGGGGTTTCTTTTTTTTTTTTTACTAATGGAAGTTTTCTGAGCTGCCCGACCTATCTGCAGTACAGATAAAAAACTACATAGCTGAACAGTGCATGGCAGATGGTGTCCAAGCAAAAATCAGTATTGACATATTAACTCCTCCCTGTTCTATCAGTTCTGATGCTCCATATCAGAACTGGTTTGGAAAATGGATTCACTCAGGACTTGGAAGATGGAAGTTTACCGACTTCTATTCCAATCTGCTTACGTGCATGTTGCCCTGCAATAGGGGATGCATCTTTTCAGACCTTCTTATCCACCATCCAGGCTGAGAGAAGAAACTACACTTCCCAAGATAGTTTCAAAGCTGGGGGAGCATTCCTCTTCCTCAAAATAAAACCTTCTCTTTTCTGAAGAAAAAGAGCAGGCTGGAGCAAACAAAAATCCACCTCCTGATCTTCCACACTTCCATTTGCTACCCGACCTCCAGGAGACAAACACTCACAGTGCCTAAGGAACCAGCAGACTGTGGTAACCTTCAGTAAATGTCTGCACGGAGTCATTTTTTCCACTTCAGAAGCATGCCAAACTGTCTCTTCTCCCAGAGCATCACCTCACCTTGCCAGCAGTGGCTCCAGCCAGCCCTCGTGGCATTCACAGTGGCAGTCCAGGAACGTCAGTATGTCTCCTTTTGCCACAGATGCACCCAGCAGCCGGGCTCGAACCAGGCCCTCTCGCTTGTTTGCACGGATAAGACGCACCTTGCGCAAGCCAGCCACATAGTTTTCCAGAGTCTCCTTTAAATGTTCTGGAACAGAAACAACAACAGAAAAAGACAAAAAAAAAAAAAAGTTCTGGAATGATTGGTTTAGGTCATGCCACAGAAAGCTCCTTTTTTTCAGGAGCATATTACTCATGCAGTGAATCTTAAACTCTGATTCTGCTACACTGTCCGTGTTAGGAAGGGACAAGGAAAAAGCACAGAACTTGGATGGATGCAGATCACTGTTACTTTTAAGAAACTGAGTGCTCCATATTCTCCTCTGTGATTAGTTTTCAAATTTTTAAGTGCTTCTAAAACATTATGTGAAACTTTCCACGTTGAAGTTCTATTCTTAACACAATTCATGTGTGGCAGAAAATGCCACCATTATCTTTGTGTCCCATAATTGAAAAGAAACATAACCAGGTAGCTCTCACTACACTAGACACCAGGGCAACCTTAGAGCAATTGAAATTTGCCCAAATTAGGAAACCTGAAATGCTCTGATCAACCTGTAGGTTATCTATACGTGCAAGCAGTCATGTTACAACACAGCAAATGTGCTTCCCTATTCTAAACTAAATTTGGTCCAGAAGTGAAATATTTCACCGGCATGCTACAAGAAAAACTATTTTCCAGTTAGATGCCTATCTTGTACCATTTTATGGCATGTTACTCAAACTACCTATCTTTTTCTCCCATGGACTGGCTGACTAAAAAAACCCCATCAACAATCAACATTATTTAGGATTATTCTTCCTACCTTTGTCACTGTAATCATCTACAAGGATAATTTCTTCCAAAAGTATATCTGGAGATGTCTCAAGAACACTATGAACAGTTCGTAGAAGGGTTGACCAAGCCTCATTGTAGAAAGCTATCACAACAGAAGTCTTCGGCAGGCTGTAATAATCATACTTTTTCTCTCTGCATCTGTAAGGGAGGGGATTACATTTAGTATAGTGCAAAAACATTTGATAATCTTCAGAAAACTATTTTCAAATGCAGATTTTGTATGCTACTTAACTGTAAGCAAGAACATATAAAGGATATTAAAAGAACTGTATGTACTTGGAGAAGTCATGCTAAGACCTTCAGGAAACTAGTCTTCCAGAAGTCCCATTTCTGCAGCACCATTATGACTAAAATTCTGCAACCCCCTCAATGTCTAAAAAGAAAAACAAAGGAGATATTCTGGGCTGGTGTATGTGCAGTAGCCTTCTTTGCACAATATTACCTCAAGCAGAAGAACAAGCAATGGCCAAAACATGCCTCAAATAATAGAAAGAAAAATAAAACCTAAGTGCAGTAAAACCAGTAGCATAAATTACTGATAATTTGTGTTTTGGAAAACAAAACAAGTGCTAGATCGCAAAAATATAACTGTGAAGGAACAGCAACATAGAAAGAAATCAGCAACAGAACTGAGACGTATGTTCACTGAAGCAGAATTTGGGAAGACCACAGAACTGCCAAGATATAATAGTGAAATCAGCAAAAATCACACAGACATAAAAATGCATGTTTTGGCTCTGTGGAGAGCCAGGAAGTTTGCAAACCTTTGGATTAAGCTCCAGAATGTATTTCCTATAAATACACACATATATATGAATTTCCCTAAATGAACATAAGGATGCCAAGAAACTTACAGCTGCACCAAATGTGTAAATTGATAAAGATTTCCCTTGTCTGAAAGGATTTTAAAATAATGACAGTGTTTATTACCATTTCTTCCTTTTTCTTGAAGCATTCTGTATGAGCAGCTTTCTTTAAAACCAAGAGAAATGGTTTAGAGATGCTTGATTTTTCTTATACCTTAAGCTTTCTGCCTCGACTCAGTGGGGCTTGTAAGGGGCAGAAGGACACACTTCAGCTTCTTCTGACTGCTAGATCACAATAGATACTGAAGCAGGTAGGACATCCCTCCTACCAAACCAGAACAGCAGCAAGTCCTCCAAAAGAACAAAGAAGGAAACCAAAGCTGACCAGTAGAAAATGTGACAGTAAAACCCCTTAGGTTGATTTAGGGGAATCAAAATTTGCCAAAACACCCAGAAATTTACATTAAAAGAAAACTGCTTACTGACAGCATATTGAGAATATATTTTACTAGCTGTTTGATGCTGATGTGTTTGCGATAAAAACTTACAGGTGTCTTTAAAGATTAAGCAATACTTATTAATATCTGTGGTGGAGAAAGAAACTAAAAAAGTCTGAATATTCATAAAATTAAAATTCTTATGAGGAAAATATCAAGTACTTCAGTAATATATACCTAAAATGCCATCCAGAGGGACCCTGACACGCTTGTGAGGTGGGCTAATGTCAACCTCATGAAGTTCAACCAAAGTGTAAGGTCCTACACCTGGGTCAGAGCGATCCCAGGCACAGCTACAGGTTGGGAAGAGAAGAGATTCAGAGCAGCCCTGTGGAGAAGGACTTGGGGGTGTTGGTTGATGAGAAAATGAACATGAGCCGGCTTCAGTGTGCGCTCGCAGCCCAGAAAGCCAACCGTATCCTGGGCTGCATCAAAAGGAGCTTGACCAGCAGGTCGAAGGAGGTGATCCTGCCCCTTTACTCTGCTCTCGTGAGACCTCACCTGGAGTATTTTGTGCAGTTCTGGTGTCCTCAACATAAAAAGGACATGGAACTGTTGGAACAAGTCCAGAGAAGGGCCACGAGGATGATCAGGGGACTGGAGCACCTACCGTGTGAAGACAGGCTGAGAAAGTTGGGGCTGTTCAGCCTGGAGAAGAGAAGGCTGTGTGGAGACCTCATAGCAGCCTTCCAGTATCTGAAGGGCGCCTACAGGGATGCTGGGGAGGGACTGTTCATTAGGGAGTGTAATGACAGGACAAGGGGTAACAGGTTAAATCTTAAACAGGGGAAGTTTAGATTGGATATAAGGAAGGAGCTCTTTACTGTAAGGGTGGTGAGGCTCTGGAATGGGTTGCCCAGGGAGGTTGTGAATGCTCTACTCCTAGCGGTGTTCAAGGACAGGTTGGACAAAACTTTGGGCTACATGGTCTAGTGGAAGGTATCCCTTCCCATTGAAGGGGGGGTTGAAACCCAATGATCTTTAAGGTCCTTTCCAACCCAAACCATTCTGTGATTCTATAAAATTGGGAAGTAATGAGGATAAATGACACTTGGGCAGAGGAGGCCCACAGAAGGCTGCTTCTCAAAGATGAAAGGAATGCTGTGCAACAACACTCATTGTATATGATGTTTATGCATGCATACACCATACAGATATACACAGACAAGTAAATACAAATACACACATTGATACAATGAAGTACAAAAATTCCCATCTTTCCAAGCTGTAACCCGTCCTGAAGCAAATAGGGACATCCACACAGAGAACTGCTTCACACCAATGCCTGGTGACAGAAGTGATTTATTTTGCCAAATGCTCCTGTATGAATACATGAAAAAGGAGTCACATTTTAATTAACTTTTTTTAACACAGAAAAACCTACTGTATGAATACAGTTTTAGAAATACATGTTTACTTTAGTCTACTGAAAAACATTTATATTCAGTACTGCCAGGAAAAAATTCTTCTTCTATGTCACAGTCACTTATACCAGGTAACTTCAGTTAATTTCTTGACGAAAATGGGATAATCTTTACCTACCCATTTTAGAACACCAAAAGAAAAAAAATAAATAAATCAAAAAACTCCAGGAAAGCTTTCTCTGGAAAATACATCAGAAAGATTCATGGAATAATGTGATTGTATTCCATTATTTAAAAAAGGAAATCCAAAAGGTCTAAAGAAATTGATAAGCCTAATTATAGACTAAAGAATTCAATGGATTTGCCTGAAAATTATATGCTGGAGATGGGAAACATAATTTGGCACAGAGCAAGGCAATCCCCAAACTGTTTGTGATTCACTGTGCATAGCTGCCTCCTTCACTGTGTATACACCACACTGTGGGAAAAGGTCAGCCTCCTGGGGGACATACCGGAGTACACATTTCTTAGGTTTCTGAATTCAAGAAAGAGGACTATCTAATAGCTCCATGGTAGAAGGCAGCACACAAGTGCAGAGAAGCGTCACTCCAAGGCAGCAGGGCAGGCTGCTGGCTGGCATAGCCACTCTGCACGGAGATGTGCCTAGATCCCTTGCTGCCTACTTACCCCAACAGGCTGGTGGGACAATGCCAACAACAGTCTGAAGAAAGAAACCATCTCTCACCTTGAGTATTGAAATACAGATAGCACAACTGAAAGCATAGCCCTTTAGTATATTTAACTTTATTCTGGGGAAATACGGCATTCAGTTCCCAACATAAGGAGGGCATGGACCTGCTGAAGCAAGTCTAGAGGAGCGCCATGAAGATGATTATAGGGCTGGAGCACCTCCCCTATGAATACAGGCTGAGAAAGTTGGGGTTGTTTCCCCTGAAGAAGAGAAGACACTGGGGAGACCATAGGAGAGCCTTTCAGTAACTAAAGGGGGCCTGTAAGAAAACTGGGGAGGGACTTTTTATAAGGGCAGGCAGTGACAGGACAAGTTATAATGGCTTTAAGCTGAGAGAGAGTAGAATTACATTAGCTATGAGGAAAAAAACCTTTACCGTGAGGGTGGTGAGGCACTGGAACAGGCTGCCCAGAAACGATGTGGCTGCCCCACCCCTGGCAGTGTTCAAGGCCAGGATGGACGGGGCTTGGAGCAACCTGATCTAATGGACCATGCCCCTGCCCATGGCAGGGAGGTTGGCACTAGATGATCTTTAAGGTCCCTTCCAACCCAAACCATTCTATGAAAACTAATCATCACATATTGACAAACTAAAACTGCAAAACTTTTACTTTAAAAAGAAAACCAAAAAATACAGTTACTGAACTCCTATGCATATTTGCATGATTATCCCAGAATTAATTTCCAAGACATATATTCCTTACTAGACTGATACAAGATCTCAATTGTTCGCAGTCTTGAATGTTGTTGCTGAAACGAAGCACACTTTTCCTCATCTTTCTCTACTGAAAGAAATTTCAGAGACTTTTGCTAAATCTTAAAAAATAATCCCACTGGGGAGATCACAAACCAAAAGCATTTAAACCCTGGAAAAATAATAGTGTAAGAAAATCTAAAAACCCCTAAGGGATCCCTGAAATGGAAATACTTAGAAGTGTTGTTGAATAAAAATTAAGCAGCATGCACATGGACACTAAATGTTACCACTTCACAAGATATATAAGCTTCAAAAAAAACCACTACAAGTATGAAACCTGACAAAGCCCAGTAGTCATAATTCATCTTTCCCATTTCCCAAGTCCTATTTACAACAGAACTACCTTAGCAAATCTGTATCCACCTTCGTAAACTTCAGGATGTATTTTTAGTCTCTGTGTGTATCCAAGCTCCTACTTTCCAAGTGAATCTATTCACTCCTACTTTGGGTTATGTAGAAAAACAAATGCATTATGAGTTACAGTAATGTCATTAAAATGACAGGGAGGATACAAACTAGGAACAGCACTCCCAAAGTATGCTTTTGCAGATACCGGGAATGTGCATTTATATTCCCTGTACTGCAAGCTGCTTTTGGCTTCTGACTAAGGCACTCTTCAGTGCCACCCTTCGACGTGTAACACTGCCCTTTCCCAATACAGGGAATCATGTTAAGACAAGACTAATTGCATTTCACATTAGGCATCTAAAAGCTAGGTGCTAACTTTGATCTAATCATCTGGACATCTGTCCTTAAAGACAGATCCAGAAGGCGACTCACCTCACCCTCCTTAAGCCACTGGCACAGACAACCAGTCCTTTGTGGATTCCCTTCTGCCCCTTGTCTATAGAACAGATAACTTTCCTACAACTAAAGTTAAATGACAGGAAACCACCTATAGTCCACAAAACAAACACCCAAGTGAAAAAAATGTATGCATGTTGAGTGAATTCATTTTCTTCAGAGAAGTACACGTATCTCCAGTCAAGCTGATTTTGGAAAGTTACTAGGTAACAGAATCAGTCACTTAGAAAGATCTTACTGTCATCACATATGAGCAACCTTTTTTGGAGCCAGCAAAAGAAAGGCATAAAGTTTTAAATAGGACTCAGATGTCACTGAAATCCACTGATATAGAATAGATAACAATGATAACAGATAATGCAATGCAAAGGAGTGACACCTGCTCAGCCTCTGCCCTCCAACAGCTCCTGTTCTCTGCTGCCCCACAAGCAGAGTCCTTGTGCGTGGCAGAGCTGCACCAGAAAAAACACAGCCAGGATGGCCCTAACCACTTCCCAGGGAGTGGGTTGGGACACTGCCCTGCTCCAGCACCATCCTGCTTCTGCATCCTCCTCCATTTCCCTCAGGCATTCTCTGACACAGTCGGTGGATGTTCCAGGAATCCTCCTGTTTTATCACTGTGGCTTAAAAGACAGGTATCAAACAAGAAATGCCAAAAAGACATAGCTTTTGTTTATCAATGTATACTACACCAAACATCTACATTTTTAAAGTTTAACTGTATTCATCCACAAATCTTTAAATCTCTAGATGGGGAAAGGAAAGAATAATGCTGGTACATACCTGAACACAAACTTAAAACCACGTTCACTATGTACCATCTTTCCTGGATCTTTCACTACAGCATCTACTCAAACATCTAACTCCATAAAATACAAACTGAAGCAAAGCATGTAAAGATGTATCATCATACATCCACATTCCTGTGGTTGTTTTATCTTTTTACACTGTGTTTGCAAGTCATGGTCTAACTGAGACTATAACACTGACAAGTTTAATAATTTAACCTTGGAATCTACTACTCTACAAAGTCTTCTGTTAGCAAGTTCTAAAATAGGTTATTTATTAGAAACTGAGGAGACATCAGTCAGGAAATGCCTAAACAAAATTAAATGGGCTATTTTGGAATACATTTGTGCCAATTAATGTAGTCACTCAATTTATTTCATTGTAAGGAGCTGTTTCTCTTAGAGATGTGTATCTATACACAAGGAGAGAGACTATGAATGCGTGCACACCAGGCATGCTGCCACGAGTTAATTAGGAGTGGTTGCTGACATACTTTTATGTAAGACTTTCACCACAAGTGAAACAATACAGCACGAGAAAAAACATTTTTAACCTCCAAATTTGATGCTCTATAAGCAAAGTTCTTCATATTTTAAGAAAAAATATGAAATGTTTTGTGAGTTTTCAAAGATTTGTTACAAATAGAATCTGTTCATAAATTATTTAATGTTTTCTAAAGATAGGCTATATGTTTTGCTTTTGAAGTTTCAATGCAAATACCAGAGAATACAGGCAAGTTCAAGATTGCATAGCTTCTCTCAAGAAGATCAAAAGAGCACGTGTCACTGCTGTATCTGACTTAACGTGATTTAAGTGACTAGGGTATGTGACATTGCCATATGTGCACCATCACAGTGTCACGTAGCAAACACTGCTAGGGTCCTACTTCAGGCTGGGTTTCACACGGTGGGCTAGGAAGCAGGCTTGCTGGGTTTATTATGGTGGGCTGTGGACATGCTGACTCACAACAAAACCTCCTTTTCCTTTGAACAGAGTTAAGGCATTTAAATAAACAGCAGATGCCCTTTTAGTAAGAAGTGTGCTCAAACAGCATTTTGTAGGCTGAAAATTAATACGACTGATCTAGAATAATGGCAGCAGCCATGGGCATCTCAATCTAGTTTTACCTTATCATTTAAGTTGGAAAAGACCTTCAAGATCAGACTCCAATCACTAACCCAGAACTGCCAAGTCCACTGCAAAACCATGTCCCTAAACAACACATCTACAAGTCTTTTAAATACCCTCAGGGACAAGCACCTTCTCCACTCTGTATTAAACTGCAGAGTCAGTAATGAGGACTCAGGGGTCTGCAGGTATCTTCACTCAAGAGAAAACACCTCCTTCTCCCATCCTCACAAAGCCACAGCAAAGGAAACAGCTGTGCTGGGGTCCTCTTCTCACCCTTTCTCTACTCCTCCCTTCCCCCCTGCTCCCAGCAGCAGCAGCTTAGGGTTCAGCAGGTCTACCCACGAGCATCCTAAGCTCACCAGCACAACACAGGTCACAGAGCTGGTTTCTGAGCCACCATGCAGTTACCGAGGCCATGTTAACTGCTCCAGGCTGACCATGTGTTTGAACAGCCAAATCTCACCCCTCCCTGGGGAAGGCAACATATGGGTAAAATCTAGCGCATGAGCCAAAAGCAACATAGCCCTACTGCATCAAAACCTGAGATACAGAAGTGTGGCGTTTCCAGTGGAATTAAAGGTTATGATAAAGCAGATAATTCTTACCTCCTCCAAATACTACCCAACTTTTCATGCTCATTTATTTTTTCACATAAAAACTGCCTTGAGCTAACTGTCAGTCCTGGGGTTTGGGAAGGGGAGACACCAAAACCCAGAAGTGTCTTAACTGCACATGGGAAGGCTGCAGCTGGTTTTGCACACCTGCTTACCCCAGGTGTGTTCAGGTATTACAGAAGAAAGTAATGACGTTGACAGAAGGTGTGTCCTGGTCCAACTAGCAAAGCAGATAGCAGCAAGGTGCTGATAACTGACAAAATGGTTGAATTACCGGGGGAAGGCTGGAACACATAAGCAGTGCGAACTACAGCAGTGCTGGCCCACACTTCCCCATCACTCAGTCCCAGCCTGAGCAAATGCTCCCTAAATTGTGTCTGCTGAAACAAACCACATTAGGAGAGAGTACCCCAGTAGAGTCTATGACACCATGATATGATCAAGTCTCTGAAAACAAAGGCTAAACAGACTGTGAAATGACTTTCCAGATTATTTGATGTTTTAAAGAACAATTCTCCCGATGACAGTAAGATCTTGACAAGACAAACTGCCAAATACCATTTTAAGATTTCAGACAATAAAGGCCTGCATTGGCTAGTAAAAAAACAACAAACCAACACTGTGAGAAGCAAGGAAGAAAGCTGGGAAGCCTGAAATAGAAGAAAATATTTGCAAATAAGTTTAAAAAAAAATAAATCTGTTTAAGACAGATTAAAAATGCATTAAGAAAAACTTGACTAGAAAGCTCACTCAGGAGGGTAAACTAAGTCTATATCCTAAAATCCACAAATTCAAGAAAACCATAGTTCCTCCCAATTCAAAATTGTTAAGAAAAGGCAGTGGAATTCCCTACCTAGCAAACGTGTAGATAAGGAGGAATTTCTGTATGTGTCTGTTGGGAAAAGCCTTTTTTTTTCTTTTGCTGGTTTAAAACAGTGGTTTCATTTTGCTCAAACGGTCAAATTGGTTTGCAATTTTCTTCCAAGGTAGTGAGATACATTTGCACAGAACGTTACAATTTCCTACACCTACATTCAGAAACGTGCTTTCATGCAATTTGATTCAGGGCAAGAAAAATATTTTACAAAGTAATATAATATCTGAAATAAGTTACTGTACCTGTCACTAACAGTAGGGTATGAATGCACCTGATCCTGACAGGAAATTGTGTATGGCAAAGATACTATTTGAATAAAGAAAAAAAAAAATAAATCTTAACTTGTGGTTATTATCACTGACCTGGGGACTTTGTCAGGTTAAAAATGAAACCAATCCAGACATCAGAGGAAGCTGAGAATCTCTACCGGAAAGTGTAAAGAAAAACAGTCAAAAAAAACCCCCATTTGAGCTCTTGTGGAAAATGTCTGCAGGGGACTATTAAATGAAGGCACAATGACAAAGCAAACCGACACATTTTTACATAAGACAGGAAGCAAAAATAGGAAAATAACCTAAATATCATCATGCTTTGTGCTTTGAAGGGAAGGGATGATCTGGAAAGCTCAAGCTGCTGCAGGCAAGTTCTCCAAAGAGCTCACTTTTTCCTACACGCATCGTAAAAAAAAAATATATATATATATATATATAAAAAAATAAAAATCTCTGCAGTTATTTCACCTTTAAATAACAGATGAAAGAGAAGCTCCTGGGTGAAGTCAGGCAGCCAGGGTGGGCTGAGGAGGAAACACCCGGCTGCTGCGCCACTTCCTGGAACAGGTCAGGTTAAACTCCTGGCAGGAGCAGCATGCCCATCAAAATCAGATGTTGTGATTTTTGTAGTAGAAGAGGGACCAAAACCTAGTCTTGAGGATTATTCTAGGAACTGGCTAGTGAGATACTATCAGATGAGTAGGTGCATTACTGGGTATTTACAACCCAGTAAACAAAATAAACCATCCAGCAAGACTGTAGGAGAATGACACTCAAATCTGGGAACAGATAGGAAAAGCAGTTTTGAAAGTCAGAAAACTCTTAGCACAAGACTGTTACCCTAAACCCACAATATCTCCAAACCTAAATCATAATATCAGCATAAATCATGGTGACAAAGAAATGTAAGCATTTGTTTATATCTACTGATATGTAGACACTTTAATTATACAAATACTTAAATGTATGTAAAAACATACACATAGAAAACATATATATAAAACCAAACTCTCTCTCCAAGACATACAAAATTATCTAGAATTAAAGAACAGATCTCTAAAGCTTTTCTAAATAACTGCTGATTATTACACAGACCACATTCAATATTTTGGGGGCTTCTGTGGCTACTCAAAATCATTTGCCAGGTAAGGAAAGACAGAAAAGACTTACAAATCCATTTGCTTGTGAATACAAGTGAAATGACGCCAAAGGGCTGATTCAGGCTTCTACCATGACACAGCACAAAATGCTGAGTCGGCACAAAAGTGCCTATCCCTGCCTTGTTCCTTTTGTAACAAGAGTCAGACAAAGGAAGGCTGGTGTGATTTTACAGAAACCATTCCTGAAACAGACTTGCAATGGAACCCTACTGTGAGAAATGTAGAAAGAAAAAAGAGAAGGCAAAATGTTTAAAATCAGGAACAAAGCTTGAGAACGGTCCTTGGCCTAAAAGAATCCAAACAGAAAACCAGGGAAATTATTTCTTACACATTGCGATAAACTATAAAAGCCTATCTAAGAGACCTTATCAGTTTGCTGCCTAATCCTGCAGTCCTGTAAAATAAGAATGCAACAAGAAGCCCCACAGGACAGGATGCAGCTAGGATGCTGCATGGGGCGAGCAGAGCAGCAGCAGCAGGCAAAATTCACAGGTCAGAGCTCATCCCGGTGCACTCAGAGGGCATCAGTCCCAGCAGGACCCTCAGTAAGCCAATGTCTGATGGGGGATGATTGCTTGGTTTAAACCTGCTATAATTGCTGCTTCCCATACGGCATAAACTCAAGAAATGAAGGATAGACACTGGGAAGACAACCTGGGCCATCTAGACAACATTATGATCAGGAAGTGAAATTCAGTGTGGCAGTGATGTAGTCTTGAAAGAGATGCCTAGACAGGCTGCTGAATCTCCACCCTTGGAGACCGCTCAAATTTGACATGACAAGGATGGTCTTTAGCAACATGCCCTACCACTGAAGTTGCCCTGCTTCAAGTAAGAGGTTGAAGTAGACACTACAGAAGGTCCTTTCAACCTCCTTCATTACCTGACCCTGCGGCATATTTCACTTCAGCATTGTACAAACTGTATCACCATTTAGTAATTTCCTTACATTCTTAAGCATATTTTAACAAAAGATCATTTTTTATAGTTTATGTATATGTTTATTTAATTTGGTTATATGCTTAAATGTATATATTTACGTATACATGTAAGTACATACATATACATAATTCTGGCCAGCAATAAAACTAATGAGTTCCTGTATGATGAAACACAGCATTATCAGTTGCTGACGTTGAGCGCAGACAGTTAAAGGAAGCAGGAACTGTCTAAAGGAAACAATAGAAGTTGTTGAGTTCACCATATCTGTGTTTCAATAGAAACAGGATCAGTTCTCAGAAAAAAAACCAAACAACAACATTACAGCAGTCTGAGAACAAGTAGGAATAAAGGCCTTTGAGTATTTACTGGCAAAAAAATATTAATAGGAGAAACATCTGAAGGTGAAACTTTATAATAAAGTGACATTTGTATAGGTTTCATAGTCAAATATCATCAAACAATACATTATTTGGGGAAGTAATCTCAGTCAAACTATTCTTCTCTTCCTGCACAGTATTAGCAGACAGAGTATTAGCAAATAACTACTAACAGTACCAGCAAATAACAGCATTAGCAAACAACTACTGCCACATTTCTGGTCTGACAGCAGGTTCAAGATGTATAACACGTAGCAGTGGAAAAAGTCTTCTGTCATCCGTTTCTGATAAAGCAACACCCTGTATCACAGTTTCACAGAACCCATTTAAAGGCTTACTGGTTCAGATACTCTCAGCCTTATCAGCAAAATTTCTCAAATTCACACCCAGACAGCAAGTTCACTGATGACTGTGGGAGGACACTAAGGTTAAAAGGAGCAACAGGGCATCAAGGTGGTGGGGACACTGCCTCTCTTCATTTCCCTTTCTTTCATCCTCCCATTTTCCTGGTATCTAAAATTTCCAGACTCACTTCCACACACATAAGAATATGCTGAAACAGACAAAATCCCATAGCCCAGAATAGTCTCCAACTATAGCATCTGTCAATAGCTCCTGAATACTTAATTTGAATTTTCTAGTCAATAGGCTTCCTCATGCTTTACAGTAAACAGATTTTCAGAACAAGAAGGTGGCAGAATTTGGTTCATGCATTCACCCAGCCATGCTCTAAGCTGAATGTCATTGGGTTCAACACAGATTTCTGTGGGGCTTTACCAAGGACCCTCCACTAAGTAAAAAAAAAAAAAAAAAACCCCAAAACAAACAAACAAAAAAACACCCAAAACCAAAAACAACCCAAACAAGTGCTTCCCAGCTTTTATCCAGTTATTTATAAATGCAGGAAATTTTCACCTTATTTCACAGCCCTTTAAGGAACTCAACAAAAACCTCTGGAAATAACACCACACTTCCTTATCCCTAAACTTACAACGTTCAAAGAACTCAAACAGGTATGAGAGACATGTCATTCTTGATAAGAGCCAGGATGACTCGTAACATATCAAACCTACCTATTTGCTATTAATTCTTCTCCTACCACCATTTGTAAATAACATGCCTGGAAGAAATCCAAGGCTTGGCAGCACACAGTTCCCTGGTTCTCCTTCGGGACTGCACTAAGAGAATAAAAATGGTGTATCTGTCAAATTCTGGTCTTCAGGTACCAAAACTGTTTCATTGATCACATCTCAAAACTTACTGCCTTTGCATCATTTCTGTGGGCAGTTGAAGCCTAGCTGAAGTCTACCATTACTACTTATTTCCTACCATTGTAGCCCCACCCATCACCAAATTAAGGATCACAAATGGTCCAGATTTACCAACCTCAAAATAAAAAAAAAAAAACTTAAATCATATTTTCCTTAGAGGTGACATTTCAACCTGCATGGCCTCTAAATGCAGTGAATTTTCTAACCCTATAGGCTTGGCGATACCTTTTTCAATACTTTTTTTTTAACTTTCATCTCTTACATCATCTTCCTTCTTAAGACAGGTAGTCAACCAACTTGCAAAACTGCCTTTGTGGAAGTTATTTTTTACATTTCCTATGTGAGTTGGATAGATGTTCAGTGATGTTTCTGCCATAATTTAGATTTTCTGTGTGAAAAGGCATGAAGCACCAGCTAGCAGATACTACAACGTTACAATACCATCCAACCTCAGAAGGCAATTACCTCTGAGATTGTGTCACTGATGCTTTGCAATCCTTTTGGTTTGGATATATTTTGTCATTCCAACATCTAAATATTCAAATCAAAAAGGGTATGTCACTGTAGCAAAATCCATCTGCCCATTTACATTATTTTCATTTCAAGAATTATCCCTACCACATCTACGTCCCCTGCTCAACAACTATGATTTCCCATTTCCTCTAACATCCTGTCATAGAGCAATGGCAGGAATCCAAAATACTGCATTGAAACGATTTAAATTCTTCCCACAGAAAAGTAACTAAAACAGTCCTTTTCAGCCTATGGTCTATAGACTGCTTATAAGGGGAGAATAAAAGATGACTAAGAAAAAGAAGCCTTCTGTCAGGCTTAAACTTACAACAAAAAGGCCTTGCATTTTCATTGCAATTTTTTGATTGCTGTCGTTGGATTCATGTTCTAGATTCAGCATTTATAACTACAGTTGGGCGAGCAACCAGACAGGACACACAGACATTAAGTTAACACACATCAGAGACAGAGCCCTCCTTTTTCCACAGCTCTCTGCAACCATACTGTACAAACCCATTGCAATGAAATAAACTGGCTGAAGCCAAGCTCAGGCAAAACCGAGGAGCAGGGGCTGAGGATCAGTAGCAACCCCAGCTCCGTCCTGTCATAGAATGATTTGGGTTGGAAGGGAGCTTAAAGATCATGTAATTCCACCCCTCTGCCACAGCAAAGGACACCTCCCACTAGACCAGGTTGCTCAAAGCCCCATCCAACCTAGTCTTGAACACTTCCCCTTTGGCTGAAGGCACATACGTGTAACCAGCCCACAGGACAGCCCACAATGAGATGAACCACTCAGCTAAACCAACCATTTGCATTAGGCCCAGTCAGACTCGCTCTGCAGAGCTGACTTCATAACCGCACTGAACCGCTGCCTGTAAACTAGAATCATCTTACCAAGCAGTACCTAATCCTTAGATTCAAATTGCTTATGCCATCATCTAGCATTTAGTGTCATAACTGTAAATGTAATTTGCAAATGTAAACTGTCCCAGCAACTAAGTACAGAGAAACGAGCAGAGTGCTAGTTTAGAAGAACGCTATGCACCTCTGGAAGCATAATGCTCCTCGTAAACCTGATGATAACTGGCTCTATTCTGTGTGGCATAAAACATTTGAATTCAACGCAAAGCCAAAGTCTGGAATCATCACAGAATCATAGAACAGCTTGGACTGGAAGGGACCTCTGGCAATCATCTGGTCCAACCCCCCTGCCAATGCAGGGCCACCTAGAGCACCTTACATAGGAACGTGTCCAGGTGAGTCCTGAATGTCTCCAGACAGGGAGACTTCACAACACCCCGGGCAGCTGGGAGTGACTGGAAAAGTATGCTGCTGTCCACGGTGACTTACCCGGGGAACAGCAAGAGGAGAAACAAGGCACCAAGCCGCTGCTTACGGGCTGAACCTACACCGCTCGGGCTTCCAGAGTGAAACCGGCTCTCCCGACTCGCACACGCACCACCAACACGCTACTTTTCCTGCCTTGTGGAGGAGCGGTAGCCAGGCAAACCCATGGAGGGTTTTAACTCTGTGAGCAAACGCAGTGATCTGAAAGCTTTTGAGGGGAAAAGGTTTTAAAAGTTTCCGCGTTTCCGAGCGAGCCGCAGTTGGGACGCGGGTATCGCGCGCTGACCACTGCCACCAAATACTCCTCCGCTCGGAAGAGCCGCTCTAGGGGCAGGCACGGCCCCCGGCCCGGGAACTCACGGGACCAGTCGGCAGCGGGGCAGGTGGGGCAGCCGGTACTCACAGCGGATGCCAGCGCTCGGGCAGCCGGCGGTGCAGGGAGATGCGGTCGCTCAGGTAGATGTTGATCTGGTGCCGGCGGATGCTCTCCTCCTGGAGCTGCTTCTCGGCCGGGCTCAACTCCAGCCGCACCGCCCGGCCCAGCTCTCCCAGTGCTCCCGGGTCCAGCGCCGGCTTCGTGTACACCGGCTTCCTCAGCAGCTCAGCGGCAAGCGGCGGCTGCGGTGGGGCGCGGCGGACGGCGTGGCGGGGCGGCGGGCCGTGCCGCCAGGCGAGGAAGCCGACGGCGGCCAGCACCCCCAGGGCGAGCAGCGTGCTCCCGCCACGGCAGCCCCGGCCCCGTTTGCCCCAGCACATCCCGCGGCCGAGGCGGCTGGCCATGCCGAGCAGGGGGCCAGGCAGCTGATGACCTCTCCCGGACACGGAGGCGGACGCGTCTCCGCCCCAGGCGGACTCAGCGAACTTCTCACGGAGCTGCCCACACCGCGCCAACCCTGGCCCCGCCAGGAAACCCGCCCGGCTCCTCCGCCAGCGGCTCCTCCCTCCTCCCCGCCCCGCCGCCGGACAGCCCCGAGGGGCGCGGCGCGGAAGAGCCGCACACGGGACGCTACAGCGGGACGGGCAGTCCCGAGCGCGGAAGCGGCGAGGGGTATACGCTACACCCGCGCCCCGGCAGGATCCTCGGGTGAGGTGCTCCTCGGTTTCATAGAATCATAGACTCAAGTAGGTTGGAAAAGACCTTTAAGATAATCAAGTCCAACCTTTACCCCAGCACTGGGAAGGCCACCACTAACCCA
Source organism: Pezoporus flaviventris (assembly GCF_033815535.1). Lineage (NCBI taxonomy): Eukaryota > Metazoa > Chordata > Aves > Psittaciformes > Psittacidae > Pezoporus > Pezoporus flaviventris. Next base: position 63,415,744 of record NW_026892555.1, read on the forward strand.
TATCACTAAGGGCCTTATCTACACAAGTTTTGAACACTTCCTGGGATGGTGATTCCACCACTGCCCTGGGCAGCCTGTTCCAATGCCTGAGCACCCTTTTAGTGAAGAAATTTTTCCCAATATTAGGTCTAAACTTCTCCTGGCACAGCTTGACGCTGTTACCGCTTGTCCTGTTGTTACTTGGGAGAAGGGACCACCCACCCTCTCTCTTCATCCTCCTTTCAGGTAATTGTAGAAAGTGATAAGGTTCCCCTTCTCCGGACTAAACAACCCCAGTTCCCTCAGCTGTTCCTCATAAAACTTATGCTCCAGGCCATTCACCAGCTTTGTTGTCCTTCTCTGGACCTGCTCCAGCACCTCAATCTCTCTCTCATAGTGAGGGCCCCAGAGCTGAATACAATACTTGAGGTGCAGCCTCACCAGTGCTGATTTATGGTGGTCAGCGGGCTCAGCCCCAAGGGTCCCAGCATGCCGGGAAGAAACCTAGCTCCTGCCCAATTCAGGCTTCTATTGGGAACACAACTGGTGGAGCCAGTCACAACCTTGACCCAGCTCCAGGCATTTTCCCCACAGCTCCCAGAGCAAGGCAGGGCCAGCCTGGTGCTGCTGGGTCATGCACATCCAGGATGTGGGGAGAAGGGAGGAAGGCATGTCCCCTTCATGTGCTTGCTGTCACCCATAAAGGAACAGGTGAACTTGTCACCTTAAAGCTTGAGGGACTTTCATGAACACTGGTAGCTGTATGACAGATACACAGGGGTACCCCCAACAAGGGGAAAGTTTGACTGGCACTGGGCTGGCATAGCCACAGCAAGCTGCTTTGGCCATTGGAGATCACAGAGATGGCCCCAAGGCTTGCCATCTGCCGACAGAGGTAGCCAGGGCTACAGGAGGACAGCAAGTGAGGTTATTTGCAAGGGGCCAGGAGGCCATGGGAGTTACTGACAAATTCTGTCACTGAAGAAAGCAATGTTCTTGGTGGAAAAAATAAAAGTCAACCAATGTGGCCTCAGAGAGAAATCCAGAAGACAAGTGAAAATCCCAAATTTATTACCCATATAATGGGCAGTCCATTTTGTGGCTTGACAAAATTACGGGGAAAAAGCAACTGTGGCATTTAATCAAAACTTTCTAATTTGCTTCATATTCAATAGCACATCCATATCTCTTCTTTAGTCAGCCCCCTAATAGGATGCAGCCTTATCTGTCTAAATTTGTGATCTTGAGGCCATGATATTACATGCAAATTTGTGATTTTACATCTGAAAAACCTTAGCATAAATGTAACATAACCAATACAGTTTCACATGCAGCAGGGAGCTAAAATTGTTTTTTAAGTGTCACTTGCCCTATGCATTTAACAAAGAGACTGTTTACTGCTCTATGCTGTAATGCTGGAGGTCTGTCAAGATCCACCCAGCAGACTCCCTAGAGAGGGGCTGCAAGCAGTATTGGGCGGCACTTACCAGCATTGCTGAGGAATGGATGAAAATACGTCTGACACCAAGGAAGGGGAAAAACCTCATCACTGCCAGACAGGGTCACAGCATACAGCTATGAGCTGTTTCTAGATTTACATGATAATAAATACTGTATGTGACAACAACCATAGAGGATGGCAACTACAGTGGAGGCCTTGCACTGGACAGAAGGGTGCTGAATAATAATGAGTCATCTTGACACTGGCAACCTAGCATAAATCAAGCAGTTTAGGTGGATTTGCAGATGAGTGTGTGTGTAGAGATATAATCTCATTATTTCTTATTCAGCTATACAGTTATCTATCACAGATGGTTACATACGCATATCATCTAGATTCAAAGCATACATACTGGCTGGAATAACTTAAGCATAATAGTAGGGAAGTATGTGTGTGTGAATATGCACTGTAGACAACTACTAAATACCAATATTCTGGACATGGCAATATGCACTGTATAGAAAGGAAGCCATGCTTAGGAAGCTTTGGGACTGAAAATGTTAAATGACACTAGTAGTTGCAAGCCCAGTGACTTCACTGTTTCCTTGCTTATCATCCTTCCTGCATAAAGGAAGCCCAACTGGTGTATTTAGTATTCAGTTTATAGCAGGAGCTTGCTAGTTTCTGGCTGCTGTAGGGGTAAACCCTGAAGACACAGCCAACATTTCTGGAACATGCTGCTGGGTTAGATTTGGTTGTCCAGAACAAATATTCTTGGGTTTTTTCCTTCGTATAATGTTGCAAATAACTTAGAAAGGGTAACAGCATTAAGCATGAGGAGCCCAGTAAGGACTTCCTGGAATGAAGGAGATGGAGATCCTTCCAGATTCCCTACATAAATTACTGGGGAGGGGGGAGGGGGATTGGAAAGATATAAAGAGCAAAATGTAGGATTGAATGTTAACTAAGAACAGTGAGAACGAAAACAGGAGAGTTCTGCTGCCGGGATTCTTAAGTATTAGAAGAAAAAGTATTTTGTTTAAATATTTCAAGTATTAGAGCAATATGGATGAAGCACAAGAATATGATCACATGACTAAAGTTTTGAGATAAAAAATATGGGAAACTGAGAACAGATTGTGACAGGACAGCAGGAGGCATGCTGGAATCAGTGGCAGAGTAAGATCAGACCAGACTACTGAAGAAGATAACCATAGCAGTCAGATTTTGAAAAGGAAGAGGGGCTTGAAGAAAAGGTCGGAGAGCATTGGCTTGCTTCCACAGAAGAAAGAAAGGTTACAGCTCATGGGAAACCACGGGAGGTGGCAGTAGATTAATAATTAATTAATTTTAAACTTTATTTTTAAAAAGCTAAATCTTATTCCCCCCCCCAGAAAAAAAGAAAAAATATTAACTAAACCTTTCAAAAAGAACTAAGAAGACTAAACACAACAATACGTAATTGTCCATAAGGACTTACATTATAGCGAACGAACTAGCTGAAAAAGAGTGTATCTGTTGCTCACTGAAATACCCATTACTGAAGGAACTGGTCTACAGACAAGGAAAACTTAAAGAGGTAAGTTAACATTATTATTTTACATATCTATTATTATTTATTCTTATTTGGTAGTGATGATGTACACATTATAGGAAAAAAAAAGTATTAAATTTTGCAAAAGCGTTAAAAAAAAGAAAACATCCAATGTTTTCTTTTAGGGTTTTTTTTTGTTCCATCTGTATTTTCAGTCAAAATTCCAAAATGGAAATGGGATATGGAGAAGTATCAGCTGATAGAGACTGCATTTTTAATAAACCCAAAGTTCAAATAGTTTTCTATATTCATACTTTCAGGTGAAAAGAAAGTACCAAACAATGTGTTCCAGAATAATTTTCCTAGTTTTAGTAACTAGGTAGTTACAGCCAACTCATATTCTAAAAAAAAAAAAAAAAAATATCAGAGGAACATGATGTACAAATACATTGTAAGAAATTTGTTCAAGAAGAAGAAATCTGTAGGAAATTTGTTCAAGGAGAAGACGATTCAGACAAGTTATATAATATAGCCACTGGAGATAGCTTTGGACCTATGGGTCATTGTTCACCACTGCTTTCACTGGCCATAAAATAACATTGCCCCACGAATCATCCCCACCCCCTTCTACTACCTCAGCTGCTCTTCCTCTCCTATGTCAGCACAAGTGTACCTGTATTTTTAAAATATTATTATTCATCCCATTGTCCTCGCAGTGCCAAGGATTTTTTTATTAATGTGTCTGTGTTTAAAGTGTTTGTATTTGAGACAGCTGTGTAGCTCAAGCAAAAGGTGAAATGGGCTGCATCTCTTTCCCAGCTGCAGATCTGTCCTGAAGGGGGGGTGTTGAGCTACTTGGTGCTTCAGTGGGGACCTCGTTTTACAGGGTAGGCTTTGGGACAAGAGGGAAGCTGGGTGCTTAGTGCAGAGGCAGAGTGTATCAGGAACTTAGATGAGAGGAAGAACAGCGGGTGCAGAGGCCTTAAAATAAAATAAACTGAAAACACAAACTTGATGAGTGAGATAGAAACTGTCAGCTATTTCAAGGATCTTCTTCCAGACTGATGAATGCTCTGTAATTTTCATACTGTGACGCCAATAAAAACAGGCATTATTCAGTGGATTACTTGGGCAAGACCTAACCTGTACCAGTTTGCAGATCTCTGTAGTACATGTACACATGTATGTCTACATATATATACATACACACGTACAAAGTACCTTTTCTGAGAGGTCATATGCAAGCCCAGATAGCTTAAAGGTAGGAAGAAGATGGATTCAGTTGGTATATTTGCTTGCTACAGGTATGTACTGTTGATATATAAATGCTCTTTTCAGCTAAATAGCAAGCATGAACTACAGGCAGTAGAAGACATGTTGTTCATAAAGGAAGCCATAAGTAGCAATCTTAGCTGTCAAAACTGTTGGAACAAAACTGCAGTTTTATGCACAGAATATGGTATGACATGACTTGTTACTGTTACATTGGAAACCTCACTGATTTTTCATACATTCTTTTGTGGACACAGTGAATTAAAATACTGAGTTGCAAATAACTTTTGAAAGCTTATTCAAAATTATGGCATATTCTAAGACATATAAATGAAGTAAATTCCTCACAAAGTTATAGCAGATGGTTATAGTAGACAAAGTGGAGACCTGCTATATACACCGTGACTAAAATTCTGAACCAAGAACTCAATGGGATATTACGTGGTGGATTTAATCTTAATAATCCTATATTGTAGGCACTTACCACCATTTTTGGTTTTTTAGTAATTAATTTAAGGTTATTTCTGTTTCTGTGCCTGAAGGTACCAAAGTTAACATATATGAGTCTAATGATACTGGAGAAGCATCTCCTTTTCTGTGACACTATTTCTAATATACGTGCCTGTCTTTTCATTAAGGCAGAGATAAGAATCTTCACACAAAACACATGTTAAACTTTTAAGTTTTCTTCTTCTCAGAAGAATGACTTCCTTGTGATTCACAGCAGTAAGGTTTTTCAGTAGAAAATAAGCCTTTTCTTCCTAGAATTGCCATGAAAATAATGCTATCATGTTTGGGGATTCAAGATGCCATTATGCCCAGATCTTCATAGTGAAGATTATGAGTCAGATATCTCTATTTTTCTGGATTTCTTTGGAACAGATAGCTTGACTACTTACATTTTCCCCTTTATGAAATGTTTTTGATTGTGATGGTAATTTTATACTCTTTCATATTATGAGATCCTGATTATATATGGGGTAGAAATTTCCTCATGTGTCATGATATAAGGATATAAAATCATAGAATCACAGAATGGTTTGGATTGGAAAGGACTTTAAGATCATCTATTTCCAACCCCAATGCCATGGGCAGGAACATCTTTCACTAGACCATGTTGTTCCAAGACTCGTCTAACCTGGCCTTGAACATTACCAGGGATGGGGCATCCACACCTTCTCTGGGCAACCTGTGCCAGTGTCTCAACACCCTCACAATAAAGACTTTCTTCCTCATAGCTAATGTAAATCTATCCTCTTTCAACTTAAACCATTCTGCCTTGTCCTGTCACTACCTGCCCTTGTAAAAAGTTCCTCTCCAGATTTCTCATAAGCCCCCTTTAGGTATTGCAAGGCTGCTCTAAGTTCTACCGAGAGCCTTCTCTTCTCCAGGCTGAACAAGCCCAACTCTCTCAGCCTGTGTTTGTAGGAGAGGTGCTTCAGCCCTCCAGACATCTTTGTGACCTCTGCTCTGGACTCGCTTCAACAGGCTCATTTCCCAGAGCTGAATGCAGTACTCCAGGTGGGGTCTCAAGAGAGCAGAGTAGAGGGGCAGGATTACCTCCCTCAGCCTGCTGGCCCTACTTCTTTTGATGCAGCCCAGCATACAGTTGGCTTTCTGGGCTGTAAGTGCACATTGTTGGGTCTTGTTGAGCTTCTCCGCAATCAACACCCCCAAGTCCTTCTTCACAGGGCTGCTCTCAATCCATTATCCACCCAGCCTGTATTTGTGCTTGGGATTGTCCTGATGCAGGTGCAGGTGTTGTTGAACTTCATGAGGTTGGCACTGGCCCACCTCTCCAGCCTGTCAACATCCTTCTGGATGGCAGCCCTTCCCTTCAGCATGCTGACCACACCACACATCTTGGTGTCATCAGCAAACTTGCTGAGAGTGCACTCAATCCCACTGTCCATGTCATGGACAAAGACGTTGAACAGCGACGGTCCCAACATTGATCCCTGAGGGATACCACTTGTCATTCGTCTCCACTTGGACACTGACCCACTGACTATAGCTCTTTGAGTGTGGCCATCCAGCCAATTCCTTATTCAGTGAGTAGTCCATCTGTCAAATCCATGTCTCTCCAGTTTAGAGACAAGGATGGTGGAACAGTGTCAAACGTTTTGCACAAGTCGAGGTGAATGTCAGTTGCTCCTCCCTTATCCACCAACACTGTAACCCCACCGTAGAAGGCCACCAGTTTTTTCAGGCAAGATTTCTCCTTAGTAAAGCCATGCTGGCTGTCACCAATTGTCTCCTTATTATCCATGTACCTTAGCATCGTTTCCAGGAGGCTCTGCTCCCTGATCTTGCCAAGCACCAAGGGAGACTGACTGGCCTGCGTTTTCCTGTGTCTTCCTTTATTCCCTTTGTAAAAATGGGTGTTGTGTTTCCCCTTTTCCAGTTAACAGGAACTTCACTGAACTGCTATGACTTCTCAAATATGATGGATAATGGCTTAGCCACTTCATCTACCAGTTCCTTCACAACCTGCAGGTGCATCTCACCAGGTCCCATGGATTTGTGCAGCTTCAGGTTCCTTAGATGATATCAAACCTGATCTTCTGCAGTAAGTGGTTCTTCTTTCTCCCAGTCCCTACCTTTGCGCTCTGCAACTTGGCTGGTGTGGCTGGAGCTCTTGCCAGTGAAGACTGAGGCAAAAAAGTCGTGGAGTACCTAAGCCTTCTCCATGTCCCAGGTAACTAGGTCTCCTGTTTCCTTCCAGAGAGGGTCTGCATTTTCCCTCTTCTTCTTTTATCAGTGATGTGCCTATAGAAGTTTTTCTTGTTGCTCTTTATGTTCCTGGCCAGATTTAGTTCTATCAGTGCTTTAGCTTTCCTAGCCTGATCCTTGGCTTCTCACACAGTTTCTCTATATTTCTACCAGGCTACCACCTTGGAGGTTCTTGCTTCCGCCCTTTGTAGGTTTCCTTTTTCTGCTGGAGTTTGTCCAGGAGCTCCTTGTTCATCCACACTGGCCTCCTGACGTTCTTGTCTGACCTCTTTGTCGGGGATGCAAGGCTCTTTACCTTTGGGGAAGGTGATCCTTGACTATTAACCAGCTTTTGTGGGCCCCTCTTCTCTACAGGGTTTTATCCCATGGAACTCTACCAAGCAGATCCCTGAAATGGCCAAAGTCTGTTCTCCTGAAGTTCAGGGTAGCAAGTTTGCTGTGCACCTTCCTCTAATGCTGTGAGCTTGCTGAACTTGCTCAAACTCTACCACGTCATGGTCATTGCAGCCAAGGCTGCCTTTGAGCTTCCATTCCCCACCAGTCCCTCACTGGTGAGGGCAAGGACCAGCACAGCACCTCTCTTCATTGTCTCCTCTATCACTTGGAGAAATAAGTTGTTTTAATAGATAACTTACAAGGACATAACACAATATTCTTAAGTGACTTGTCAACTGCAGTTCAACAGTTATTCCATCAGTGCTTTATTTTCTCCCCTCACTTCAGCTGTTGTAAATCAGTATAACCTGAAATACATTTCAGGTTACCTGGGACGCTGAAGCTACAGATAAGATAAAATCTAAATTTTACTCTCAAACTCTTTAAACTGAAAGACTAACTGATCAGTGCTATCGGAGCATGGGAAATACATGTCTGTTAGGGAATGACTCACCTTACTGAGATAACTTCCCTTATCTCAGTGAGGGAAGAAACCGGTTTGGAGCTGAAAGCCAAGGTAGGAAGGTACAAGTAAAGGCTGAAGTATCATGTAAGCAGAGTGGGCCTAAGAGGCCGCACCAGGCAGCACAAATTGTAACTGTGAGGCAAGAAAAAGCGGCTGTTCTTGGGACAAAGCCGAGTAAGAGACGACTTGCTGCGACGACCCTGAGCAGAAAACGAAGATGCTTCTTTGTAGGGGAGTCGGTAATGATAGCAGGAACACGGTGTGGGAAACGGCTGCAGCCCGTGGAGTGTATGACAGAAAACACCTGAGGAAGGGGGCAGGAGCCGCAGTGACCCCGGCGCTGGGGCGGGAAGAGGTGACACCTCTGGGACTGCAAGCTAGGGCAGGGAAGGGCGGTCGGGCGGAGCAGCCCCTTGCCGGCTCCGAAGAGCGTAGCTCAGCGCTGCTTCCCCTCCCCGCCATGCGAGAGCCGCCGGGGCGCTGTAGTTGCCCTCGGCCGGCCTCCTCCCGGCGGCGGAGTCCCCTCCTCCCCGCTGCCTTCGCCGGCGGCGGGGCGGTGACGGGCGGCCGAGTTGCTCGGGCACCGCCGGAGCTGCCCATGGGGGAGTGCGGAGTGCCCCCCCAGGTCCAGCTCTTTCTCCGCGCCTGCGAGCAGGGCGACTGCGAGACCACCCGGCGCCTCCTGGGGCTGTCCGGCGCCGGCACTGCAGACCCGGCGGCCCCTTCCTCCTGCGGCACCGAGGAGGCAGCGGTGGCGGAGCCCCGCGGAGAAGTATCCTCCCCACCGGCCTCCGCCGTGCCCGTGGACTGCACCGACGAGGCTGGCAACACAGGTCTGCAGTTCGCTGCGGCGGGGGGCCACGAGCAGCTGGTGCGGTTCCTGCTGCGGAAGGGGGCCTCGGTACAGAGCACGAACCACTACGGATGGAGCCCCCTCATGCAGGCGGCCAGGTAGGGCAGGGATCAGGGAGAGACAGATGGAGGGGAGGGGGACTCCGGTCGCTATCCTGCTTCCCCGTGGGGCACCGGCCTAGTCAGCAGCAAGGCGGCTGCCGCGGGCAGGGGAGGGTTCCCAAGGCGCTGCCCTTCCTTTCCCCGCCCCGGGGCTGCCGGCGGCGCCCGGTTCCTTCGCCCTCAGAATCCAGCTCCCCAGGCCGGGGGAGGGCGTCCGCGAGGGCCGGGGAAGCTCCGGGCGGGCGGGGAGGCGCCATGTTGTAGGCCGCGGGCGGTCGCCGCCGATATAGCGGTGGTTGGTTGTCTGGGATTCGGAGTGGTCACTTGTTACCTTATGCGGGGTGGAGTGAGGTGAGGGGGTGTTGAGTTTAAATCTGGGTAAGCATTATGCTGCGGTGTTAGGTTTTCTCTTTCCGTACTATGGTTGAAGTGATTGGAGCTGTGCATGTTATTTCTTGGGTAAAACGAAGTGTAGAATCACAGTCAGTGGAGACTTGAACATGAAAACACTGCTCCTCTGTTATGCGGAAGTAAGATACATGCGCACCCTTACTTCATTCTTTGTTGGTTTTTTTGTTTCTTGTTTTTTGGTGTTTTTTTTTTACCTTTAAATTTTGTGTGTGCATCTTACCTACCCGTTGAAAAGTCACCTTTGACATAAATTATACTGAAGCAAATTTGTTGCACTCTGCTTTTCCGTGTTTTCCTAAGTGGTTCGCTGGATGATGTGGAAAATAATTGCTGAGGGTTTTAATGGTGAAACTGGGTTTTCTGCGTCAGTGATGCCATGCTTTATGCTTATGTTGTGGGAGACCCGTATTGCAACACCCATATTGCTAATACTGGTGTTTGTGTTTATTTTTACATATACAAGCACCCCTTGGGTTTACAAGGTGTGTTTACTGAAGTTGGAGGGCAGTGATTTCCTGTAATAATTGAGAGGAGAAATGCTTTTTGGTTTTGGTTGGGTTTTGTTAGTTTTTATTTGGTTTTTTTTTTGTTTCATAAATACTTGGAAGAAAAGAGTCTGTTTCAAAGTCAACGTTTCTCTTTTCAATTAAAGCCCACGGAAAGTTCCCGAAGAATGAGTCACACAGCTGGTTTCCCAGTAAGAACAAGACAAGGTTCAACAATTTTGTTATTTTATGAAGGTTAAAAAAAAAAGGGGGGGGGGGGGGGGTTGAAATTGCAGAAACATTCTTCAATTTATTTTTTCCCTTAATGAAAACCGTACGCTCATTCTCTAAAAACAACACGCTCAAATCACTATAATTCTCTCACTGTTTCAAAGAAATGACTTGCTGACATTTGAAAAGTAGTGTAGGTATCACTGAAATCTGTGGAGAAAGCATGAAGTGAAAGCACGTTCCTTTTTTCTTTTTAATGGATAACCAAAAAGAAGACATAGCCTTTGTACAAAGGCAGGTTTCATGCATACATTTAATTTTCTGGCTGTGGCTCGTCCTGTTGAAGTTGGACAGGAGTTAGCATATATGCATAAAATTAATTGTGTGTACAGGGGTTGCAGGCTCTACTGAGGTGACTCAGTGAAGCCTACCAGGATAGACCTAGGGACAGGCCCTGGAGGCTTTCTTCTGCAACTGTGTACTTTCTGAAGGGAAACCAGGGAGTTCTGGTCTCATGTCTACTGTTAGTGGTTAGTAGCATTCTTCGGGACTTCCTCAACTAACATTTGCTTTACTGCAGTGTACAAAGGCTGCTTTCAGGATCAGCGTTTGATTGTGTTACGCACTGCACAAGTATATAGTAATGCCTGATATCGTTAGCAAGAGCATGAAGTACATGTTTTGTGAACGTATTATGTTTATTAACGTGTGGAATTTCTCGGCTGAGGATAGTCAGGGGTTTCCATTTTCTCATAGTTAGCTAGCTGGTTGGTTGTATGGCTTGCCTTTGCTTACTGACAAAACTACCAGCGCCTCCGATAATCAAATGTTTTATCAAAGCTGCATTACCGGTGAAACCAGAGTTCAGTACCCTGACCAAGTACTGTTAGATATTCCACATAAAGAGGGTTTAATGCTTTAATACCAAGTTTCCTTATTGGAAGATATTTAATGTTACCCAGGATTTTAATTCAGCCTAGTGATACAGCAATCTCCTGAAATTGTAACACAAGCCTAACATAGCAACTGCAACATGCATTTGAACCACAGGACAAATGGCATGCCCATTACCAGTCTCTGTATGGTCACCAGCATCATGATGCTGGGCGTCCCCATTTATGAGAGAGGAATATGTGACTGGAAGCCAGCTTAAGCCTTGCTCTCTTTAAAATCCCATTTGTTGTGTTGGGCTGAGCTCTGTAGGTGCTTCTCCCATGCTAGCTTGGTCTGGCTGACTCAGGAGGATAATACTTTCTATTGATCATTTTGGGGAATGCCATTCATGCAGCCACTTGTCCCACTCTGCTGATTGAGCAGTTTCTCTAGATCAAGGACCACCCTCTGGTCCCCTTTGTGTGGAGAAGTTAGCTCACTCTACAACTGCAGTGGCCGCTGCCTGTGTTCTCTAAGCTTCATGGGCACATGCCTGTCTTCTTTGAGACTTCTGCCATTCTGGGGCTTCACAACTAGAAAGCAAGGAATGATGCAAGCCCAAAAGATTGGGTATTGAGTTTATAAAACAATTTTTTTGTTCAGCATTGACTCTGAAGCTTTAACTCATTCAGCAGTAATTACTGTACTTAGTTAAGATCTCTGCAGACAAACTGGCTTTGATTCTTGAATGTGATGCTGGAAATAAGAGTATTAAAGTGACTGTAGTTTATAGAGGTCACATGTTGGTGTCATGCAGTTGAAAATGAGGCTAGCACGTTGCTGCTTTGAGCAGAACATTCTTTTAAATAAGTGCCTGGTTTATGAGTATGGTCACTGGTTCATGTGAAATGGTTTAGTTTTCAAGTCCTGAGCTGTTGATTGATCCCCTCCAGTAAGGTAGCCACTGTAACATTCAGTGATGTGTGTATGATCCCACATAGCCTATTAGTCAATAGGCCAATTTGGTAACAGTTTTCTGTGTTCAGAATATGTCAGTTTTCTTTGAGAAGCTTCTGCCATCTAAGGTGTTAATTCTTCCCTTTGTCTCTTTCTCTCAAGGTTTGGACATCTAAGTGTTGCTCACATCTTGCTGGAGAATGGTGCCGATCTCAATGCACAGAATAAGTTAGGAGCCAGTGTCCTTACAATGGCTTCCAGAGGCGGCCACGTCAGCATGGTGAAATTTTTGCTGGAATCTGGAGCTTATGTAGACAATTATGATCATTTTAGCACAAGTGTACTTAACAGCAGCAGAGAAGACTTTCCTGACATCACTCCACTGATGGCAGCTGCTCAGCATGGACATGAGGCAGTGGTACATCTGTTACTAGACTGGGGAGCTGATTGTAATTACACTGTGAAGACTATGGGCTGGAGTCCTCTAATGCTGGCAGCTGTTAGTGGAAAGGTGAGCTTGGCACAGCAGCTCATGGAGAAGGGTGCCAATCCTGATCACCTGAATGTGCTACATAAAACACCTTTTGAAATCTCTGTTGGCTTAAAACACAAAGACATGAAGGACTACCTGGAGTCTCTCACAACAATCAGACCCCAGGCAGGTAAGGAATGTTAGTTTTTTGTTTCATTTCCTTTAAGTTTTGATTGCACGTTTAGAAATTAAAGAGGTTATTTTGTGTGTATGTTTTCTTGTAATTAGACTCTTTTGAAAATGTTGGAGTAGGTACACCTGCCTTGGGTGAGGCAGAAATGCCCAACTTCAGCAGATTACCTTTGCATGACAAAATTTCTGTCCTGCAATAAAAATCACATGAAAAATTTTAAAATGTTTAGATGTTTTAAATGCATTTTTGTTTTGTTTTTTTTTTTCTACTAAAACACATGATCCAGGTGCTTATTGAGGAAGAAAATTACAAAGGCCTGCTTGAAGTGGCACTAAAGAGTGGGCATAAAAAACAGAATGTCAAAGAAAGGGTATTGCTGAATTAAAGACAACCTAGAAGATCTGAAGCTAGAAAACCTGCCTTGTGAAGAGAGACTTAAAAAGGTCAATCTGTCTAGTTTCATGAGGAGGTGGTTAAGAGGAGTGATTATTAAAGTCTTCACATTAAGAACAGGAAGTCCAATACTGGAGGGCTTTTATGGGAGCCAAAAAAAAACCCAGCAAAACTGTAAAGCTAGAAGAATTTGAATGGGAAATAAGACACTATGTTTTGTGGTGAATCTTAGTGTTCAATCTCTGACAGTCAAGGTTAAATGCCTTGGTCAAATTCATAATTGAATTGTCTTCACTGAGTGTCACATACAAGACCTGTGACATGCAGAAAACCAGATGAGGTTAACCTAATGCTTTTTTTTCTACCACTCTCTATGAAACCTCCCGAAAGTGCTTTAATAGTGGATTGTGTATTCTAAGAAAACAAAGTATTAATGTGGATGAATAGCAAGTTGGCATGTCCCTTACTTTTCTGTTCCTTGCAGGAGAGGGTAATACTTAGTTAACTTCAAGGTTTCATAAAATTTATTAGCAACCTTCTCCCTTCAGACTTAGAATCATAGATTCATTAAATAGTTAGGGTTGGAAAGGACCTTAAGATATTGTAGCTTCAACCTCCCTGCCACTGGCAGGGACACCTTGCACTAGACCATGTTGCCCAAGACTGTCCAGCCTGGATATGTGTGCGCACACAGAGGCAGGCATGCACACTGTTCATGTATGTACAAAACTAGGTTTAAAATAATATTATTTCAGTGCAAATCTGAATTAAAATGAAGTTAAGAAATGCTGCTTTTATGGTTTTTAGTTTTGCCCTGTAATGTATTTGTTATGTGCAGTGAATGAGATGAGAACTGCTAAAGAAACATTTTTGTCACAATGTGATTAAAGAATATGCAGTGTTCATGTAACTTTAGCCATGAGCGTGGAAGGGGGTAAGAAATCCAGGATTTTGTAGAGAGAGGTAATACCTTATACTAGGGGATGTGAAGGCTAAGGAAGGTGTGAGCAAACCTAAAGCTACAATATTTTTCATTCAGTCTTAAGTGGTATATCTATTTTCATACAGTCAACCAGAAGGACAGAATAGTATATTGTGTGTCTTTACCAATTATTTCCAATTACTAAAATAAACCCCTTGTGCTCAGTTAACATTTTTTTTTTGTATGTAAATTCTAGGATTTTTGCTTAGTAGTAGGCTTAACCTACTTGCTGTCACCTGTCTGTTTAAAATGTTAATGAATTTAGTTTTTAGACGTTTTTTACTTATTGCAGCTATCTTTCAAAATTAGTGTTTCTTTCTAGCTGGTTCAATAACATAATGTTATGAATACCATATGTTAGTGTTGTTAAAGTATTGTGGATTTGCTTCTCTTTCTTTCTCCAGGAGTTTATGTTAGCAGAAATGCATTAAATCTGTTGCTGAAATCAGATAGTTTAGTTTGGACATTGTGTTGGAAATCTAAGTGTCAATAAGTGATTTCAGAGATTGAGACCTTTTTCTGTATGTGGCTGTTGGGGACACTTTTCAAGGTATTTATGCTTTATGATGCAGACCAGTGTTGGGAGGTGCTTAACAAGAAGGTTTGGAAGAGTGGCATCTGGATTTTTTAGCTATGGAGTACTTACTATAAAATCTAAGGATGTGGGTAGGCCTAGAAAGAACCTTTTCCAGGTGCTAGCACCCATCTAGCCATGGTGGCAAAAAGCCTGTAGAGTAGGATAGTCCCCTCTAAGCTCTCTGCCACTTATGAAAGATAGGCTGATTTAAATCTTGCCTAATTATTTCACTATTACACTGCTGTGTGGACATTTTTCTATACATTTGCTGTCATTCCTGCAGGTCAAGCTTCCCTTGTACTTTTAAGAAGAAAGTTAAAGATCTGACATTTATTTCTGCTTTAGAGAAGGTGTTAACTTAGATGTTGACTCAGGTTAAATTGGAGCTAGGGCTTTCATAGCTGTGCTGCCAGCCAGAGCTGGCTGACTGTAGAAGTTTGCTGATGAACAGTCTCTGAGGAATAGACATCAATTGATTGCAGTACACAGAGGGAATAAGACACCTCTGGGATTCACTAGTGCAGTGCTTTATGCCTTACCCGGGCATTTGGACGTACAGAATCTGTATGCATGCAGAGTTGGCCTGATGAGTCTTGAAAGTCTTCTGTAGTCACAAGACTTCAAATATTGGAGACGTCTGTTTAAGCTAGGAGAGTGGGCTTGCTTTAAAGCCGATGAGTGAGTATTCCTGTCACCTTTGCTGAGGGGGAGTTTCTATCAGCAGAAGGATAGTAGGTAATTGGGGCAGAGTTGGAAGTGAAAACGTTGAGCTTCCACACAAATTTCTGCATTCTAGCACTGAAGTCTTCTATATCTTGGGAAATAAGAAAGATCCTTTCTCTCGTATGGAAGGCAGCAAAAAAGGAACTTGTCTTCTGATCCATTGCCGTAAATAGCATGAATTGCCTCCCAAAAGAAAGCAACTCATTTATCAGGGCTCTTTTCAGTAGCAAATTAAGAATTACCTGAAATAGTATGGTTGTTGACTGAGTTCTGCTCCTGTCCTTGCTTTGGTTTACCTGAATGGCAGTTCTTCCTTCTGGCATGTCCTCATGGTCTCGTGCTCCTGAGGCTGCCTCTCTTCCAGGCTTTTCACATGCGAAGTATGGCATCTGGTCCTTTGCTAAACTAGTCTTTTGAAATCTGTTTTCCAATGGTGAGCTCATAAGAAGTTCCTTCTGAGCTCAAGTGAGTGCAGTTTCTGAAACAGGAGGAAATGTAGGACCCACCATTCTCTTTCTCCATCTTAAGAATTTTTCATTTTCTTTGAGGGGCTTTCCAGCAATTACATTTGTTCAGCATTTTCAAATTACTTCCTTTGAAGTCAAGCTATGAAAATTAGCCTTTGCTTTTATTACCATAAAAATGGCAGAATTTGGCTCGGGAAATCTCTCCAACATCTTGTTTTCCTTAAAGTCTTTTTACCCCAGTGATTCTGTAGTGTCAGTAATGGTTTGGAAGATGGAGGAGAATATATTTTTCTGTCTTGTGGAAAAGTGGAAGGTGCAAAATATGTCACTGTTTTTATCTTAGTGTCAGCAGTTTCAAAGCACTTTGAAGGCATGTCAAAGGAATGGTCCTTCACTCAAAATACTAAAATTTGTAATAATTGGAGTTCTTCTTATGGGGATCGTGATCTGGGAGCTGAAAGGTACCTATTAATGGACAAATAGTAAGCTGTGTAGTTAAATCATCAGTATTATTTTTGTGACCTTCATAAATTAACCTGGCAGTCGTCAAGAGGAAATAAAAATGGGACTGCTTGTAAAACTCCTTTTGAGTCACCTTTCAAAATAATCCTGAACTATTTGAGTGTTTGCTGTTGTACAGAGGATTATACCAGACCACAGAACTATACTGTGGGTTTTTAATTGATATTTTAGTCTTCCAGGCAGGAAACAGAAAAGTTTCCAAATACAGTTTCCTGATGGAGAATGGAGGTTGTAAGGAAAAAGCCTATACTGATGCTTTATTATAGTTTGTAGCTTTAGCTCTGCACAGAGAACCATATAGGTGACTCATTCTTCTCCAAAGAATAAAAAGGTTATCAGTGCTTTCATTGTTCTTATTAAATGCATATCTAAACTTACGTTTTATAGTACTATGTTTTTTTAAACAGTTTTTGCTATCAAAACTTTAATAGTTTTTTTTCTTGTCTTTTTAAATGATTGCTAACAGAAATGCTTCTATTTATTCCAGATATTGAAAAGAGGCAACCTGATGTCTTTCATGCTTTGAAATTGGGTAAGTGCTGACAGGATTCTTCCACCATGTCTGGTTCTTGTAACTTCAGAGCATGTCTGTTAACATGGGAAACCAAAACGTGCTCTGTTTTTACATGTGACTTTGGTTTTTCCCTTGTTTTGTTTTTAATTTTAAAAATACATTTGTTTCTGTAGTTTATTTTTCTTCACATTCCAATAGGAGAAAGAAAATCTTTATGAGCTCCTGGCTACGCCCTCCATACCAAAATGGTGTGATGTAGTAGTTCTAGTAGTTCGAAGACCACGCTACCTTTAATATGCTTTTTCTTTTTCCTCCTCATAAACCTGAAGTATAAACACAAAAGTGCTAACTGATGCAAAATGTATGCTGGCCTCTACTCTGTATGAGCTTTGTAATTGCTCTTTAAAGTTGTTTCAAGAAAAGAATAAGTGTCTTGGATATTGCCTGTTCTCTCATGAGTAAGAATGACTTTCCTGAGCACACAACTGGTAAAACTGCTCTGGGGCAGACAGAGCCAGTGCCATCCTGTTGATTTAAATTTGATCCAGGCTCTGATGGATGTACCCTTAGTGGATGGCAAGCTGCTTTGTGGTTACCTATTTTCCTGGATCTTCCAGCATAGGAAAAGGTGCTGAAATGAAGTGTTCGGCCTGAGGCTTGCTATGTGATGGCTTTAGCATGGGAAACAAAACTATTAATTTTCTGATCTGGTTCCTAATAATGTCACAGGTCAGAAAACTCTTTGCAATCTCTTTGGCAGGTTAGAGAGATTCAAGCTACCAAAAAATCTCAGGTCTGTCAGATTTTATAGTTCAGCTGCCCTTTTTCTACCCCTGTGACTTCTAGTTTGAGATTTATAAATGTTGATGCTGGGTCAGGAGTCTTGGAGGGGTGCCACATCAGCACCCCAGGTCAGCATACTCCTTTAGGGTTTGTTTTTTTTTTTTTTTTTCTGAAATACTTGGCTATTGATGGCAGCAGTGTTAAAAACCCCAACATGATAGGTTAAGAATTGTCCATGCCAAAGTTCAAAGTCAATTCTGGAGTCTGTGTAGTTTCCAGGGTTTCTGTTTAACAAAGTCTATGATGCAGGTCTGTGTTAAGAAAACCACCTGCTGTTTTTTGCTAAACTGGAACATGAAAAAGTAGTTTTGTGCTTTTTTATCTTTCCTGTTCCAAGAAATTAGCTGGGTGGTGCAGGTAGGTGTTAGTTTTTAGTGAATGCATGCAAGTAACCTGCAGTTTGGGGTTTTGGCTGGCTTTCCAAGGCAAATGTTAATGCCTGTGATTGAGTTGAAGGCAGCCTATGTCATGAAGCCATTTACCATGTGAAGGTTTTTTAAAAGGTGAGAATGTTTCTGTTTGCGTGGCAGTTGATGGTTTGCTGCTTCTTGCCTCTGTTCCTACCATGGTAGGTGTTCAGTCACAGAGATCTTTTTTTTTTTTTTTTCCTCTTGACTTCTTCCCTGATTTTGCCTGCCACGTGTCATAAAAATGTAGGGGAGGTGCGTGAGCTTGAGCTCTCTGCTTAAGTTAACCCTGACTGTCTCTTAAATTTTTAAAAAGTTCATGTTCCTACTTTTATTAAGGTTTGGAAAAAAAAAATGGTTAAAATATGTTCAGTATCATGTTTTCCCTGGAACAGGGATCTTTGTCCTGCTGAAGGACAAATCATGGTGTCTCAGCATCGTCAGTTTCCCTTGCACAACGCCATCTTACAACAATTTTACAGAAATATTCCCTACTTGTGGCTTCACATGTGAGGTACCCTTCAGTTTTTACAGCCTTAGTTCATTTCAGAAAATGATTCTAGTGATGGAATTGTACTGCGAGGGTACAGGTAGGGAAAATGCGAGAAAACAAAACCTCATGCTTATGCCACCCTTTTATGTAAGGAAGATAGGCTGAATAGCTGGGACCAAAGATCAGTAGAAATACTTAGCTTTAGTGTTACAATTGCTCTAGTACTTTATTTTTTGTTTTAATTCCATTAAATGTAGACCAATATCTGCATATCAAAATACATTTTAATTCTGTGGCTAAGCTGAATTAAACTCTGTTGCTCATGTAGATTGTTTTATCACTGTCTTGCAGGAAATTTTCAGCTGGTTAAAGAGATTGTTGAGGAAGACCCAAGTCAGGTCAATATTACTAATGTTGACGGTGCATCTCCATTAATGATTGCAGCTGTAACTGGACAGCTGCCCCTTGTTCAGCTCCTTGTTGAGAAAAATGCTGATATTGACAAACAGGATAATATTCATGGTTGGACAGCACTTATGCAGGCCACATACCATGGGTAAGAGATACGCTTTCTTTGGGTCCAGCAGTAAAAAAGTTTGTTCTGTCGGGATGTAGGAAGAATGAAATCTTTTTGATACTGACTCTGGAAGCAGAGAGGTTTTAAAAGACTTTGAGAGACTTACGACCTCAGTTTTCCATGACTCTTGCACTGGCCTCTGCTTTTCAGAGCAGACTTCAATGCCATTTGGATTTTAGAATGAGTGGCACATCTGGGAACTTGAAGCTTGGTCAGTAAGTGCTGGGAACATAGTGCTCCAGGCAGGCACTAGGAGCTTTAGTGCAGATTTCAGTTTCCATCCTTTGATTTTTTTTTTTAGTCTTTTGTAAGAGAGTATCACCCCCTGCCAGGGTTATAGGCCTACATCAAGTTGTGAAACTTTAAAGCAATGACCCTTTTATATGCCATATTTTCCAGTCTTAAAACCCTTCATATGTTCCCCTGTTCAGTCTTTAGTTCTCATGGTGTTTTCAGAATTGCACCCACTGGACAACTGATTGCCAACTTCTCTAAAGCTACTTTATAAATGCAGGTAGGCACTTAAGAGTCAGACCCCAGAAATTGGCCTGGTTCTTCAGATGTGATCTCTGTCATATATTTGACACTATCTAAATACAGGATATTCAGTTTAGGAACTTTTCTCCATTGCTGTAGACGAGGCCCTCAGCAAGGTGAAGATTCACTTCACTGCTGGTTAATGCTCACATTAATTGTACAAATGCAGATATTCTGATCCAGCATTTATATTTAGACATCAGATCTTACTTGACTATGAAAGTGCAACAGAAGGGAAAATAGGAGGTCAAGTTGTCACTGCTTTGTGCAAATTTTCTGATGTAGTTCGTGGGACCTACGTTAAGATGAGATTCTCTGCTTCCTCTCTAATGCAGTAGCTGTAGTAGCAAGAGGCATTTAATGGGAAGTGCCTGAAAATCTGTTTTCCTGGTGCAGCGATTTTGTTCATCAGCAGCTACCCCAGCACACAGCTAGAGTAGAAGCAGCCAGGTCATGCTGTCATGTCCCCTTGCTGGTACTCGGGCACTCCTCTTGTCTGTGGAAGAACAGAGTGCAGCTGAGTGCTGTCTGTGTTCATATACTGCCTTTCACAGTTTCCTGGAGGGCTGTGTTATAAAATTACTCTTCCCTATTATATCAATCAGTCTTTATAGTGTGAAATGAAGTAGACAAGTTGAGATCTCTTTGTCAGCTGTAGCATTAGAATTTGCAGTCACCTGTTGCTACTTAAGAACATTTTTTGCTCTGTGTTGCTTGTGCATGTCAGAGTTTGTTTTTATGCAAGGTCAGTCTCTGCTCAAGAGGAGTTTTGGAGGCTGAATTACAGTATTGTTTTTAATTCACAAGGCAAGTCCTGCTTATTTATTCAGGTGTTTGAGAAGGGAGAGAGGCTAATGGGAACAGGATGGTGAATTCATGCAACTAGCTTTTATGAGCCTTTGTAGGAACATATTTGTGTTGGTTACATTTAATGCTGATTGGTTTTGTATTTTAAACACCTCAAAAAACTAAAGTACTAATTAACTGTTTGGAGTTTGTAAATTATCTTCAGTCAGTTTGGCTTTTCTATATGCAATTTCTCATCTGTTCTGAATATGAAGTTGTGTTGAAGTATTAGTGATGGTGTATGATGACTACTGGGCTGTACTTTGTCTTTTCATCTCCTTTCCTTGGGAAGGTGTTTGGCAACAAATTCCAGAGTCAGTTCTGAAAGGTCATCTTAAACTGACTATTCAGATTAGGGTTTTTAGGCTGACTTTCTGCATGTTGATTAGTATAATTCAGAGTGAGTAAACAGTGATTGATAAAGGAATCATGGGAGCTTTTGAAGAGCTTGTGAACAAATTTTAGACTTGGTTAGCTGTAGGAAAGGTAGAACAGATTTCTAATTGAGGAGCAATGATATAAAAGGATAAAATGGAGTATTAGTGTTTTATTTTGTTCTGTTTTTCATACAAGCAATGCCTTTTTTTCTTCCCTTAAAGAAACAAAAACGTTGTCAAGTGTTTGTTAAATCAGGGAGCTGATGTCAATCTTCGTGCCAAAAATGGATACACAGCGTTTGACCTAATAATGCTCCTTAATGATCCAGGTATGTTATTTCAAAGAGCACTGAGAAAACATACAACATAAACAGATAAACATCCCTTCCGATCTAGAGTATATGTTAAAGCTGCTAGGAGTATCCTCTGAGGACTGGGCTGGACTGGACCAAGAAAGGATACTGCCTGAAAATGGTGGGTTTCAGTTAATGGGTTAGATGAGTGTGCATATTTATGGGCTTCATGCATTCCTCTTGCCTTTGCTTTTGAAGATGCTCCAAAATGTGATGTTTGTGTCACCAGAGCCAGTTTAGTGGCATTTGACTGTAGTGGCCCAGGTATTCTGTAGTGTCATTAGCACAGAGCTATGAACTGGAGCTAGAAATTTCAACTGGGTAAACAGCAGTAAAGGGACAGAACAAAGAGAGTGCAATCAGAACAAAAACAGTGAACTCCTGGCTGAACCTCCCACTAGCTCTCTAAAGTCTGAGAATAAATCACACTTCAGGGTTCAGGCTGTTTTTATGGTAGTGCTTTGGAAAAAGGCAGCATGTCTTGGGGAAACTTAATGAAACTAATTTAGGTTTTGTTGTAGTTTGTTTAGCCTAAATAATTTGTTTAGCCTATGTAATTTGTTATTGTTAACCTTGCCTGGTACCTGAATTGCTTTATCTGAAGCCAAAAGCCACTGCTGTCTATGGAATTAATGTTTCCTCTCTATTTACTCATTATGGTGGTTTTGGTTACTAGCAGGTACCTTTTCTTTGTCAAAGTAAATTATTAATAGTATGAAATTTTAGAAAATAAATACAGTGGATTATTTTATAATTTCTTGTGTGACAGAGGAGTTTGTCTTGTTACCTGTCAGTATATATCTATAAGTCAGTTCTGTCTGCCCTTCTGAAAGTACTGCCCGACTTACATGGTCTAGGATGAGGTGTCCCTGCCCATGGCAGGGGGGTTGTAATTACACAATCTTAAGGTCCTTTCCAACCCTAACTGTTCTATGATTCTGTATAAAATACAGATTTACAGAATGTTTTTTTGCTTTCCTATCCTTATCTCATGCTCATTCTTTTTTCTTCCTCTTGCTTTCTTGTGTTCTTTTTTGTTCTCCTTTTTTGTTACCATGTCTTTTCAGTCCCTTCATTGTCCAGGCTGAACATCTCCTTTCTCTTTGGGATTTAATTTCAAGCTTCTTTTCTGCAACCTACGCTTGAAGAAAGAATATTTGTTTTTCTCTACTCTCTTCTGTGTCAGGTGAGAAAAGGGAGCATCACAATATCATTCTTAACTTCTATGAAGTGTGACAGGAGGCAGTTCGCTTGGTTACACATGACTGATTCTGACTGAATAGCATGCTAATTTATATTTATAAATACCTTTACAGAGGTGATGTTAAGACTGCAGCCCACTGTGTGGGGAGAAGGTGTGGGAAATGTAGCTTGAGAAAGAAGGCTTTGGGGATTCAGCTGCTTTGTATTTGAGAGATAGATCAATTGCAAATTATATGGGGATTTATAGGAAAAGTGTCAGTGTGTCAGTCATAATTTGGGAAAGCAAAACAGACTAAATGTTATTTTAATTTGTTTTCTTTCAGACACAGAGCTTGTACGGTTACTGGCATCAGCATGCATGCAAGCAGACAAAGACAAAAATAAACTGAACAACAGATCATCTTTGCCTTGTTCCAGAAGTAGGCAGTCCTTAAATGTCCCAATATTGCCAGATGACAAAGGAGGTCTAAAGGTAAATATATTCATTCTTAATAAATAACCAATGCGTTGTTTCCTGTAATGTACGAAGCAGAGAAAGTGATTTCAAAGAAGTACTTTGGATCTAATATGTAACTTTTTTGTGTGTGTGTGTGTTCTGAATTCCTTGTTGACAGCACTTCTCTGGGGACAGGTTGCCCAAAGAAGTGGTAAAAGCTCCATCCCTGGCAGTGTTCGAGGCCAGGTTGGACAGAGCCTTGGGGGATGTCATCTGGGGCAAGGTGTCCCTGCCCATGGCAGGGGGGTTGGAAATGGATGATCTTAAGGTTCTTTCCCAAACTATTCTATGATCAAACTCGCCTCTCTTTGGACCAGCATGTGGAGAGAGTGCTGCAGTGAGGGACCTCTCCTGGTTCCTCCCTGCTTCTGTGTGGACAACTGCTCTATGCTGGGTTAGGACTGTAAACGAGAGATGGTTAGGGTGACTCAGCCAGTACATAAATTCTGTGTCCATATTGGTGCAAATGACAGAATATGTGGTCTGCAGAATTGTGGAAATGTAAAAATGAAAGGGAACTCAGGAGACTCACCTGCCTTTACACAGGAGAACAGAATCAACATGCCAAGAATATCCTTGAGGGAAGTTTCCGTTCTCTCTTCCTTATCATGATCTCCGTTAGCACCCAGTTCCGCTGCTTGTTGTTTCCTGTGGTCAGGGTTTTTTTTTGCCCTGATCTTATCTATGTGTCTCTTGCTGCATATTAAGTTGATTGATTCTTTCTCAGTGGCTGCCTTCAATTTTGTAAGAACTGTATACTTACAGAATTATCATAGTCTCTTCAATAGCTTTTCTTTTTTTCTCCAGACTAAGCAAAAATAATTCAAATTTCTTTATTTGCAAGTTATTTTCCCTAAGTTTCCTACTATTTCTGATTTGTCTTATCTATCAAGGTGACGGAGCCAAAATGAGTCATGGGGTTCCAACTAGGGTCTCAGTATAACATAGTAGCATACATAAACAACTTGCATAGTTGTGAATTTTATGTTGTTTTCTGTAAAATTTACCTTTTTTGTAGCAGTGAGACACTGTATCTATATTTAGTTTGTGATATGTTACAGCTGTCTTTTTCTTCAGTACAGCTGCTTTGCTGCTTATTTCCTTTTCTGTATTTGTACACTTGTTTTCTTCTTACATGTCAGCTTGACCCCACCTGAGAGAATGATGCTATTTTGTTAGTGCTTAAAATTAGAGTATCTAAGGTGCTTACAAAACTGTCCAGATAGATGTCTTCCACAAAGTCCGTCCTCTCAGTTTGAGATCAAATTCTTGTCTCCTAATATGTTAGGGGTTTTTTTGCTATGATGCTTTCCCTGTATTAATTTTACTTGAGCCATGTTTTGCTCAGTTGTTTGAATGTTACACGAAATAGCGATAAAAGCTTTGTTGAAGTCAAGCTATGTTCCAGCTTTTCCTCCCTTCTGCCCACTTGACCAGTTACTCTGTCAGAGAGGGATTGATGTGGTGCAGTTTATTCTGGTGCCAGCTCTTGTCTGTGATGACATACTTGGTATGTTCAGTTATGTCCTTCGCAGTCAAGCTTTGTGATCAGTAAATCTTCAGGTTTTCCCCTTTTGGATAAGGATGATTATGTATTTGCCTTTTGCCTGAGTCCTGTAACTTCTGCTGTCATCCTAACTTATTTTGAAGATAATTTATATTTGTTCTGAGATCGTTTTGTCTATAATTACTCTAGGGTAATTTTAGTAAGTCTTGTCAGGTTTTAATTTGTGTAAGCTCATTTAAATATTCTTACTTTCTTATCAAATGCACATATATTCCTACCTTCCTCCTGTTAGTGGCATTCATACTAAAATATCTGATCACAAGTTGTCTGCTTTTGAAGTTATAAAAACCCTTCTCTTTTCTGTGTCTCCTGTTTGGTCACTTTTGTCATTAACTAGTTGACTTTTTATTTTGTTGTGTGCAGGTTCTATTTGCAAGTTATGCATAACACAGGACCTTGCTCTTTTACCTACTGATTGTGTAGTGGATAACCAGGATCTTATTCTTTACCTGTTTCACAGAGGAACTGTTGATGTTTTTTTTTTACTCACCATTTTGTGGACTTGAAAGCAAAGTTGTATCATTTCCGTATGCAAAAACTTGTTTCTTTTCTTTTCCTTTCTGTGCTTCTTCAGTAAGCTATATTGTCAATGTCAGAATTAGAGCAGTGTGAATTATCATGTTCAGTTTCTGGTTTAGATTGAAGTTGTCTGCTGAAAGAAATTTCCAGTTCTTCCCCTTAGTCTCTCATTCCTAACATTGTTACAAATGTCTAAGGTATTTCTTCAGTGGCAACACCATTTTTGTGTTCTTTGATACTATTGCCTTCTCCCACTGCTAGATTTTATCCTTTTGACAGGCAATATTTTTACCCTCAGATACATTTTTGTTACTTGGCTGCTTCAGTCTAGTTTAAAGCCCTTTATTCCAGCTTCTGTCTGTGTGATGTGGTATCTTATATGGGGAGGCCAAACTTTCTGAAGTAGCAAACTGGAAAATCCAGAGCTCAGACCACCATCCTAGGAACACCAGAGTGCAGCATGAACCACTCCATTATCATTCTTTTTTTTTTGCCACAGAGCAATATTGTTTTTATATGGTGACATAGTGGCTGTACTTACTCCATTTTGGGTTAGTCTGTGGTGTGAGCATATGTTAATGAAGCAGAAGCACTGTGAAGAAAAGTAACAAAGATCACAGGAACTTAGAAGTGATCTTTGTTACAGAAGCAAGCTAGCTTCAGGGAACAAAAAACATGTTTTGCAAGCTGTCTCTTTTGTAAGGTCATTGTACTGTGTATTAAAACTAGATGGATTTTTTTTTTCCCCTTTCAGTTCTTTTTGGAAGGTGAATAAATGCTGAATGGTGTGGGGTTTATTGCTTTCTTGGAACTGTTTGTCTCTTTTGCCTTTTTCCATCAGTTCTTTGTTGTTGAAAGTAATGTAAATATTTTAGTTACGGCTCCAAAGAGATACAAATGTCTGTGAAGTCTGTCCATTACTAATGTTCCGTGGAGAGTTAAAATCTTAATGATCATCTGCTGGAAGGATTGGTTTACAGGGAATAAGTTTACAGTTTATACTGTGTCTGCCATATGATAGTCGGGAAGGCATATCAGTAAGCAATTGAAAAATGTTAAATGCCAAGGAGAAAGGGGAATATGTATGTTGAGACGGAATGGCCAAGTACAGAGGAGAGTGTATTATCTGGATGGGATATCCCATAAAGCTGCCTTGATGAAGTATCATCACTTTTACACAACTTTGTTATTTTTTTTACAGCGCTCTGGAAAGGGAAGAAGCAGCTTCATAAAGAAGATATTTATAATCTGATTGATTTAGAAGATGCATAGGTCTTCTTAATATAGCCTATAGATCTCATATATTCTAGAGAAATGTCCTGCTAAATATTTGAAGCATCTTGCACTGTCTGATTATGAAAATGTATAACTTTGTGAATACTTTGATAAAATTTCTTTTGAGCGAAGATGATCCGTTTGTGTAACAGCTTTCATGTATGTGATACCTGTATGGTTGCAGGTTGTAAGTGCAGTAGTGCTCATCACAGCTGATGCTTCCTTGCCTTGCTCCTTTTCAATTTACAGCCTTTCCAGTCTGGCAGAGCGAGTTGTCTGTATAGGAGCACTGTATGGACTGTGGATTGGTAGTTTATCAGAACTCTTCCAGTTTGCCACTGATTTTGAAAATCTTAAGGAGAAACTTCTTGCAGATCAAATAAACTTCTATGCACACCTCTGAAAAGCAGAAAATACACATGCCAGTTCCTTGATGCCAGGGAGTATGTAAGAATATGTGGTGAAATTGGAAGATAATGGGAAGAGTAAATATTTGCAATGTAGCTGTTCAAATTCTCCTAAATATTTTATTTACCTTAGGTAGTGTGGGAAAACACTGTAAGGCATTTACCAGATAAAAAATTAAGGAAAAAAAATTCTGTTGCACATAGAAAGTATGGTGAAGGATTCTGTTGATAATTGCAAACCACTTTAACATTGCTTTTGTAGTTGATAATAAAACTGTCTTAATAGATTTATCACTGCTGTAAGGATTACTTAATTGTGCATTTTTTTTCCTCTTTTTTTTCTTTTAGCTGGAACTAAATTGTTGTGTCTTCTTATCAATCTAGTCCTGGTGGAGCAGGATGTCCAATCGATTCCGCAAGCTGAAGTTGACTCAGACATTGCGCCATGGATTTCCTTCCAGTCAGTTTGCACCTTTTCCTGATGAGCCTGAACCTCCATTAAATTCCACCATAAAAGCAGTTTCGCAGAGTGACATAGGCACCTCTGGAAACCTTGATGCTGCTGCAGCTCGGATCACAAATAACAAAGCTAGTGGTAAAGCCAGAATTGTCTTGTGGGAAGCAAGTTGTCATGAGCTAGCTACGATGATACTACTTCTATTGATTTTGTTTTTATTTAGCTTAATATAACTGAAAAGGCATGTAATGTATCTGTAATATATGGAAAGAAGACGTTTGTACTCTTTATTGTTGATCATGCTAAACGCTGAGCATAGTATCATTTAAGCAGGCAGATGCTAACATAACCATGTTACTGTTCTGTAGCAAGCACTATTAGATTGGACAGTAGAGACAGGTTGTTCAAAATCTGCTAGTATCTTTGATAAACTAATTTACGTAATGAAAACCAATTTATTTAAACAAATAAATCTCAGAAGAAAGAAAGATTGAAAAAGCCAAAATTGTAAAGCGTATCTACGGAAATTGAGGTCTCCATGCCACCCCCTCCCCCCCCCCCCTCCCCCCCCAGATTGTGATGGGAAATAAGACTATTGGCCTAAATTTAATTTAGGTACATACCATGTCACTGGAAATCTTATTTCTGTGTGCTTCCTGAGGGTAAAGCTGTCGAATGTTTGAAAACAGTAAGTTATCCTTGAGAACAGAAGTAAGAGTGTGTAAACAATAAAACATCATTTATGTATTTTTCAGGTGTAAACACTGCAAAAGGAGAAAAGGATGATGAATTATTGACAACGATGGTATGTCACAGTATTCTTGCGGAGTTCATCTCCATTCAGGTCATGAAGCTCCCATGATTTGAATTTTTTGTTTTTAATCTCATATTCAAGTCACAAGAAAGAGAACTATCATTTTTTTTATAGTTACTAGACAGGAGCTGACAGGCTGTGATACATCAGTAGTTCTTGGACTAGGAAGTACTATAAGAAGTATGGTATGGAAGCTGTTCACAAAATCTGACTTTTAAAAATGTTAACCTATACCTCTGTACGGTAGCAATTAATTAGTAAAATAGATAGAACAGCTGATCAGTTGCTGACATGCAGTATGTTGTGAGGAAAGCATGGATGGAACATGGTACCAGTGTAAAAGTGAGAAATCATTAGTAGAGGCAACCATGAAATATTTAGTTAGGGATGTTTATTTGTATTATTCTGTTTCTTTGTTTCTTATGCTGTAGCTTTAAATTCCCCCATGGCTTAGCCCCTGGAGATGTCATTAAATTTGGCTGGTTATCCTTTATGTTCTTTTTTTAAGAAGATTGAGCTACTTTTGATGTGACTTACAGAACTCCAGGGAGCCAAATCAGTTGTATTGTTTATTTCTTCTATTTCTTTGGAAATTAATTGTTAACATTCCTGTTAACATCAATTTGAACCAAGATTCAGCCCAATGAAGGGACAATTTCTGCCACTTAATGAGCATACTTATGGGTGCTGGAATGTCCACTGGAATTGGTTATGTGTTGTACATCTTCACAAATACTACTTTTGTGTCTCGTTTCCATTTTATTTTGTTAAAAAATGCCTACAATTTTGAAGCTATATCATAAGCTCCCAGTAATCTTTCTTAAGAGGAGGCTCTTTTTGTTTTCCCTTTCTTTGTGTCCCTCACTCAGTTGAGAAGTAGTGCGCCTTTTACCAGGCTGCCCAGCGATAAACTGAAAGCAGTGATACCGCCTTTCTTACCACCCTCAAGTTTTGAGCTTTGGAATTCTGACCGAACACGACTCAGCAAAGATGGCAAAGCTGAACAGATGAGAACGGCCTGGCCACAGAGAGCTATCAAGCATGATTTTAACAGCAGTGGGAACTCTGACATAGTAAGCAATCAAAATATGTACAAAAATACTGTGTTATGTCCAGGCCATACTGACATGGTGGTAAGCCACACTGTGTTTCTGATTAGAAATTACTTTAAACCTACTGTCTCAGTAATAGCTCGCCCTCTTAAGTTCTGCTGTGTAGGAAGAATACACATCTCTCTAGAAGGAAAATAAATGGAACAAAAGTGTTGTATGAAATGACTTGTTTGCTGTTAACCAGAATAAAGTCAAGGCCTAACATAAACTGTTAATGTAGCTGCTGGTTCCACCTGTATATTTTAGTTGCCAAAGTAGCTATAGTCATTGGAGTATGGTGGAAACTGCTCTGATTTGGGAGATGACTAGGAACGGAAGAAAATAAAGTTTCTCATTTTTTTAGCAACTGGGGGGAAGAAAAGAAATATCAATGAGGCATAAATACACAGACATAACATTCTGAAAGCTTAGTAATAGATAAATTTGTAGCAATTAGTGATCAAGTGGGCTTGAAGGCATACTGCCTTAAAGCTTAAGTACTGTAAAAAAGAAAAAAGTTTGAATAAATCCTATTTTTTGTAGAAGGGACTTGTCCGATTCTTCAGTGTTTCTAGTGAAAACGCAAAACAAAACACAAAAGAAAATGGCTTGTTTGCCAAATCAAAACAAACTTGACCGTGTTTACTTTCATGATTACGAGGAGGAAAAGGAGAAATGCTTGCTCCCCTGAATTTAGACTGATAGTCAAGTGTAGAGAAGAGTTTATTGTATTAGTCCAGAACTGTATTTCATGTCAGTTCTAGAAAATGGGACAATGAAAACATTTTAGGAGGTTTTTTTCTGTCTTCTTTCTTTGAGTGAAAGTTAGCTTAATACAGTTGAGGTAATTCAGGTGTGGACTAAGGGGAAGTATTAGATCACAGGAAGAAGGTAAGTTTTCATCATCCTAAAAAAAGGTGATTATAACTTATGTGGATAATTGGCACCCATTTATAAAGTGAGGGAAGGAGCGAAACTTGGTAAATCAGTTAGAAGAAGTAATTTGAGCAACAGGGTAAGAAACACAAAAAAGCTGAGTTGCAGGAGCCGTATGTCAGATGGTTGTCAGTGGTCTAAAATCAAAAGAATTGGAGAATGTGGATGTGGCAGAGGATTTAGCTAGTTTATAGGTAGATCATTAGTGCCTCAGTTAACAATAATAAAATGATGCAGGGATATTAAAATGCAACTGGAGGAGAGAAAGTTCATGTTGCTTGTTGCAGCATAGTAAGAAACAAGGATATGGATGATAAGTAGGTGGTAGCTGTTTTGTAAGACGGGAGAGTCAAAACCAGGATTCTGCAGGAAAGAAGTTTCACATATGACAATTCCCCCCACCCCCCTGCAGTATTGTGTATATTGTGTCTCAGGTGTCTCGTTTATAGTCATTTTATATTGGCCAAAGGTTGAGAATTAATGCCTTTACTACGGTGTCATTTCTGTTGTTGAATATACATATTCAGAGGGTAAATTTAGATTAGATATTAGGAAAAATATCTTTACTGTGGGGGTGGTGAGACACTGGCACAGATCGCCCAGATGAGCTCTGGCTACCCCATTCCTGAAGTGTTGAACGCCAGGTTGCATGGGTCTTTGAGCAACCTGATCTAGTGAGAGATGTCCCTGTCTATGGCAGGGGGGTTGGACCAAGATGATCTTTAAGGTCCCTTCCAGCCTAAACCATTCTATGATTCTGTGATAACTGCATATTCAGTATATATGTAAAATAAGATTATTTCTGATAATCCCTGTTCGTCACTGGAAGTTTCAGAATTTACAATAAATAAAATAGCAGTTGAAGTTTGACCTTTATTTTGCTTAATCAAGAAAGATGAAAATTAATTTCTTTATATTTTCCAGACATCTGTTAGCAAAGGTACTAGACCAGTCAAATTACCAACATTTGCAAGAAGACCTGCATCTCCTTCAAATTCCAACAACTTCAACCATTCTCCCCATTCTTCTGGTGGATCCAACAACATTGCGGGAATTAATAGGCATGGAGGAGAGCTGCATAACAGATCAGGTACCTGTTTTAATAAGAAAGTCATTTGTATCTGGTTCAGTTAAAAAAATACTGTTTGTTATGATGAGGGCTCCTACTGCCACGTAAACAAAACTGCTCTGTAAATTTTTGTTGGATTGGACTGTGTACACCTACCTAAGGGAAGAAAAGCCTCATATCCCTTGCAGAAGTCTCGTAGGTTAGTCCCTGTCTCAGAAAAAGTATTTTGATATTGTTGAGTCCACCCAGAATGGATGAGGTGAATGATGGATCTATTGCAACATACATTTCATAGATGTCTCTTAACCCATGTTGCTTGCTTTTTGTTTTAAACAAAAAAATCAGCTTTTAATTAAAATAAAAGCTGCAAGCATTGTATCTGGCAGCTGTAAAGACAATATGGTGAAGCAGCTCATGAAATGTGTATCTGAGAGTATGAAAGTCAGCTTTTTTTTTTGTGTACATAGACAAACCTGGCTTCTCTCTTCTCCTCTGATTGTTTTTTGTTCTCTTTTGTGAAAGCTGCTGAACAGGTCTAAACTTTACAATTCTCTCTCTCTTACTACATCCAGTCAGTTTTTAAAAGGAAGTGAGTAGTGAAGGGAATTGAGAATTCACAAACATTTTAAAATGGTGGTTTCCTTGACTCTTTTTATTTCAATTTTTTCTTTTTTTTTATTTAGGTGGCAGTGCAGATAATGTTTTGTCTCAGATTGCAGCGCAAAGAAGAAAAGCAGCAGGCTTACCTGAACAGAAACCCAACCAGCAGAATAGTCCAATCCAGACAACTCCTTCATCCACTCTGCCTGATTTGCAGTGTGCTCAAGTTGTTGGCAACGGACACGTTGTAAAGGTACAGAAAAATTTGTGCTTCCAAACTGGCTAATTTTAATAGGTCATCTCTCAGTCATAGATGGTTGATAAATGTAACTGCAAGACCTCACACAGCCTAAAATGAATGAACACCTGTTACAGAACTCTTCAGCTCCACAAACCTTTCTTTTAATTACAAGTCTACAAAAGGTCAGACCTAATAATAAAACATGATTTTGATTTATTATTTATTTCACTCTGTTTAATTTTGATTTCCTGTTATGGTCCTGACTGAGTCCTGTGTTCTATATTTGTGGTTCCTGGGCTTTATTTTGAAGTGTTATAGATAGTTTCCCTCCAAAGGCACAACCTGAGTGCTCAACA
Source organism: Pezoporus flaviventris (assembly GCF_033815535.1). NCBI lineage: Eukaryota > Metazoa > Chordata > Aves > Psittaciformes > Psittacidae > Pezoporus > Pezoporus flaviventris. The sequence continues at coordinate 63,447,822 of NW_026892555.1, forward strand.
CTCAGATAATTTGTACCGGAATCTGTCAGCCACAACAGTATGTATCTAGTCTGCTCCAGAGGGTGTTACTTTTAAACAGCATGGACATTAAGTTGTCACTGCGGTAGGGTTTTGCTTCTGAGTACAAGCTGTATTATCTGTGCTGACTTGCCTATGAATTTCCTGGGATAGCATTGCCCTCATGACCTGCGCATTTTAGTGCATGTTCTTTGAAGTTAACAACTGCTTTGTACAAAACTTTTTAAAGATTAAGATTTTAAATCTTTAAAATTTGCTGAGACACAAGTTAGAAAGCAACATCATCAGGGAAGATGTGATACACTGTTGTGAAATGTATGAGTTTATTCACCCAGGGAAGCATTGCATTTCAGAGATCAAGAGAAAGAAGGAACATAATTTGGGGGTTTACTTCAAATGTCTGGTATTCTGACAGTGTTAGAATACATGACCAAGGGCAAAATTTCTCAGCTTTTTGATTGTGTAATCTTCAAACAGCTTGTTTTGCTTTGTTTTGTTTTCTTGGCATCCTTTAATGAGATTCTTCTTGAAGTTTTGCCTAAAGAAATAAAAATGGCCAGAGTTGCTACCTTCGCTGTCTCTTTCTGTGATGTCTTATAATGACAACAGTAAGCAATATTTATATTTAATCAGTAAATATCAATGATAAGTTATGAAGTTGTCTAGTGATTTAATGGAAATTTCTTGAGGACAAAAATCAGAAAAGTGAGCAGTTACCAATGCCAAAACAGTTTCCATGAATAGCCATTTTATCTCTAATCTATCAGTCCTGATTCTGAAAGGACTAATGGTTTCTTTTCAAAAATGAGATTTGGAGATAAAATGTATTACTCTGCCCAAAAGCTATGGACTCATACTGATGCTTTGGCACATGATTATCTTTCCTCCCTTTCTATCCCACATAGCTGCTCCTGGGGCTATAAAAGATATGTCTCTTTCTTTCCTTCAGATAAAACCACTTTATTATCCTTTTCCCTCATTAATGTCTCCTCTACTGAACAGTTACCAAATGCTTTTTCTTTCAGAGGTGGTCTGACCAATGTATTTCTAATTAAGTTCTCAGCAGTTACTCTCAGCTTATTTTTATCTTGGAAATAATTTCAGAAGAGCTGCTTGTGTGCCCTCCCCAAATCTTATTTTTCTCCATTTACATTAGTGCATATTAAGAGATAATACCTGTGCCACTGAGCTTTGGGCTGCAGCTCCTGGGGCCTGTTACTGCCACTAGGAAGTTTCACTGTTATTCCCACAGTGGAAGACATTAGGGGATAAAGAATAATAATGAGATGCAGTGCCATGCAGATCATCTTCTAGGAAGGGAGTTCATCGTACTTCTGAAAAATTTTTTGGATAAAAATTATGCCAGTATGTTGGAAAAGCAACAGCTCTTTCAGTGCTCTTTGCTTAGATACTTAGATAAATTTCTGTCTACCCAACAATAACAAAACATGTAATCAGTGTATCACATCTCAGGTGATATTTGGGACTCAGTGGCTGTTGGGAGTACAGAATCGTGAGTGGACCTACTCTGGTTGCAAAAGCTTAAACAGACTACTTTGTAATCAACATTATAAATGCTGAAAATTTAATACCCATTGTAGAAGTGCTCGTGCCCTCCCATTAGGATCATGCTGTCTGAACTTGGAAATAGTGATCTAAAAATGTGGTAATATTTATACTAATCAATTTTGTAGAAGTTACCTGTGAGGGGTGGGATTGTACAAGCCTTAAAGGAAAACTGTAACATTTCACAGGATGATGTAGTTTAAATAAGTGCAGACAGTGCACTTGAGAGGGAAGACCATTCTGAATCACAAATGATCGATAAGAAAATACAGGGATTGGGGCAAAAAATTTGAAATGAGTTCACACTGCTCTTCAGAGACTTCTCAAATTTGTATCATGCTACATTGCTTTTAGTCAATTTAATGCAGGGCTAAGGAGGTAGCACATTCTGGCATAGGATAAAGTAATAGAAGCATGTTACCACTCAAATAAGTTTTATCTTTTAATATTCATCTCTTTGTAGAAAAGTTTCATTTATGCTATAGCACAGAAGCAAAATTGTACAGAGGCAGGAACCACTGCCATTTTCCCTTGTCTTGTTACTCAGCTCAACTTTGTCAGTGTTTTCCTTGTAGCAGCCTGACTGACCAAAGATACTTTAAGTTAAACCCTTAATTTAGGAATCGAGGAGAAAATCACCTAACACTTCTTTTTAGGTCACATAAGGCCGACATTGAAATTTGTGAAGTGATACATAGATTGAGGAATTTAGAAGATGTAGGATATTAACTTGTTTTGGAAAAGACTGATATGGTAACATATATACATATGTATATATTCTTATTCCTCACTTTAATTCATGTATTTTCTATGTCTCCAAATATATTAAATGTTTGCAGAATATTTAATAAACTTGAATCATTTGACTCATGTCAAGTTTAAGGTTTGACTGGAAACTTTCATTCCAGTGCAGCAAGGGGTTTAAATGCACAGAGTAGTTTATGCTTGCTACATATTGCTGGTTAATCCAGCATGAAATGCTATTTTAAATTAGCATCTGATGTCCACTGAAAAGCCTTAATTGAGGCTTTCTTTATTTAATTAAATCTCTGAATGAAAAAGACCTGTTTTCAGAGTCAAAGTAATTTCAGCTTTTATAAAAAGAGTAATTGTGCTTGTATACACAATTGCTTTATAAGAAATCATTTTCTCATTCCAGAATTACAGCCTTAATAAATGTACTTTTCTTGATGAATTTAAGGGGACGGACTCACCTGGGATAAATCAGTATTGCTTAAATTATTTCAGTATGTATCAAGCAGAAGCTTCTGATTGTAACTACATGCTCTGTAGATATTATAGAAAATTTAAGTAATATTCAAGCATCATATATAACATAATTTTATCTTTTTTTTTATTGAAATGAATGTATCATTAGCTACAGCAAAAACTGGAAATGAACAAAAGACCTCCATCTGGGACTTCATCTACATCTAAAAGCACATCACCAACTCTCACACCTTCCCCGTCACCCTCCCCATCTCCTAAGGTTCACAACACAGAGTCCTCTCTGTCTTCTCACAGACAGGCCAAGAGCAATGGTTCCAGCAGTGGTACTATTACAGATGATGGTGAGTCAGTCACTGGGTTGATAGGAGATTTATTCATCAAGAGCACAAAGTGTTTAAAGCTGTAACTGTACTGGGTTAGTGTGTATCTGCATGTGAGTGAGAACTTTTTTCTTTCCAGAAAAAAATACTTTGGTGTTTCTTATTGCAGGATTGGCATTCCTGCAGTAACTGGCTATTTTGCCCCATTTAGATGGAGATTGATGCCACTCTAAAGCTAGCATAGAGCATGTAGGTAGGCTACTCTTAATGTGGCCTCCACTCTTCCCTCCTTCCTGGATTAAATCCTGTTTTACACCCTTTGCTGAGGGTAGAAAATGCACTTTATCCATATTCAAAATGTTTCTGTGTTTTTTGGTTGGTTTGGGTTGTTTTGTTTGTTTTTGTTTTTTTAATAAATGTGGTGAAGCACATCACTACAGACATACAATTTTAATTCATAGCATGTCTTAGCTACATGCAAATGATTTTTAAGAGCTTTATTGCATTTATTTTTTTAAATTGCAAAAGGTAGCCTTATTTTGACCTTACTTTTAACTTCAGGTCATAATAAAGGGTAATGATGTCATTACTTTTCCAATAAAATTACTGTCATTTAAGTCAAACTTTTAGGTCTAAATTACAACATTTTATTTTAAAATGTCTTATTACTGTATTTGAAACAGAATATCAATTACTTTTTTGTTTTCCTTCAAGTAAACTTAAATTAGAAAATTGCATTGAGTATTCCTGTGGAGGAACAGTAGGCAGGCAGGCTTCAGAGGTGTGCATGGTTTCTTTTTAGGCAACCACTTGGTGGATCATCAACAGCTTGTCCCTCTTCTGAGAACCAGTGATGTAGAGAATCATGACCGACGAAACCATGTGAGAATAAAAGGAGGCTCTGAAATCTTGGAGAAAGGTAATCTTACCCTGCTTCTACAGAGTAGTACAAAAGGAGGTGCTAAATAGGAGTAATATGGAAGAAGAAGCAAGAGCTCTGAGAACCTTTGCTGTTTCCAGGGATGTGGGTAGGAATGCAAGATATGAGTAGAGCAAAGAAAGACATGGTGAAAAAGCCAAGGAGAAACAATAGGCTATGCAAAAGTTGTAAAACAGAGAGGTTTCTGGTTTTGTTCAAACTTAATGTGTCATACAGACACTGGAAGAGGGAGAGAAGAAAACACGAAAGGATGACAGCTGAACACATTGTCTCTCTGTGTGAAGTTTTAAATATTATAGTTGTTCATGACAGCAAGACTCTGGGCTCAGACCCTGAATTTTTCTTCTTATATCACAACCTGTAATTTAAGCTAGTGTGATGAAAAAAGTCTAACAAACTATCTAAAAGAAAAAAGCTAATAATATATCTGAGGTCTTCTAATGAAGTTTTTACTTTCTTTCTGTAAGGTGATATTTTTCGTCAAACTGCCTGGAGAAATTCTCATGCTGTTTTTAAAGCTGGTTACCTTTTCCCATAGATTAACCTCAGTAAGGGTACCTAGACTTTTAGCTTGAAACTATGTCAGCGTTTACAGATTGTGCTAAGCATGTCAGATTAATTGGCCTTGAGGTAAAAATATCAAACCCCTGGCAGAAAATAAGACTCAACTAGAATTTTTCATTTCAGTTTTCTGTGGAATCTTCTATGTAAAGAAGGGGGCTTCCAGAGTGGTGCATAGAAAAGCGTGTCCATCGTAAGATACTGGATATCTTTTGATAAGCTTAGAGAGTGAGATTCTCTTCCAAATTTCTGCTAATGATGAAAGAAAAGAGACAGTCAAAAGACAAAGAAGTGAAATAAGTGAAACTTAAATTGTGTCCAAGTTTCATCTTAGTTGGACTTCAGCTATATGTGTTCAAGATGCCTGAATGTCAGGCACTTAAGGAGAAGAGGTTCAGATATACCCCTGTTATTTCAGTGGTTTGAATGAGCAGCTGAGTGGTTGTTTGCTCTACACTGTGCCTAGTGGATCATAACACGGAAACGTGCCATTCAGTTCATGGCCTGCTTGAGGAGTTTTGCTGTCTAACTTGCATGATCTGAGTTGTTCTTAGTGGTTTGGTTTTTTTAAGATGCTTCTAATGAGGAAGAAATGCCAATACAACAGAAATATTTTATCCTAGCAAGGTAAGGTTTTTGTGAAAGTAGGTAAGAACACCTTAAACCAATATTTTAATTTCTGATGTAGATTAAATGTGATTGGGTTTTTGTTTATCATGTATGCAGAGATCACTAAAATGTTTCCTGATCCATGGAGGGGGTATTGTTTTGTTTTCTATTATTACAGATGAGCTGACTGGCATCCTTAAAAAATTGTCACTTGAGAAGTATCAGCCTATTTTTGAGGAACAAGAGGTATGTGTTTTTTGAAAGATTTATTTTTTAGTTTTAGGAAATGTAGTGTGTGACACACATTACATCAGAACTGTGATCCAGATTTTCAAATTTAAGGTTTTACAGCCATTTCTGGTTCAGAATGGGCCTCAAAACATGGAACAAGTATTTGTGGCATTCTCCAGGATACTGCAAATAGCAACCTACGGTTTTGATATAGGTAGACTATATTGCCTCAGACTTCCCCCCTCCTTTGCTTTTACACTCTGCTTTTTCTGTATATGGCTAAACAGTTATAGGACACACTTTATCATCCCTAGGATCACAACTGGAACATCATTTGTAGATGGAAATCAGCAGGTTGTGAGTCACTGTGAGGGTTTTTTTCCTTTCGTATCTGCTATGAATAAGCAACAGGAGAATTGGGGGACTAAGCATTGTCGTAGATGAGGCATGCAACAGTGATTTGCCTGAAGGATACAATGAAAGGAAATAGGCTAAAAATAAGTAAAATTAATTAATTACAATGTTTAAGACAGTATCAGTTGTGAGCATTAATTGTTTGTTTGGCCAAAGGAAGAGCGTAGTGAATGAACATACAATAAATTGTCATTGCTTCAGAGTTCAGGATTCAGCACCACAAACACAGATTATTGAGCTGCATCACAATACACCGAGTTTATTATTGTTCCCCTGCACGATAGTTAAGGGAGGGAGCATTTTATAGGAATGAATATGCTCTGTATGTGAAGGTTATATCGATATGAAAAGTTTTAGATGTTTATTCTTACTCGTGGATGCGTTGATACAACAAAAACTGATAGATGAACAAACTCTAGGTTTTCTTTAGGAAACACTGAAAGAGTGTATACAATATTCTGAAATTTAAAAAATACTTGGTGGAGTGGAGAGGGAAGAAAATAAATGAGAGAAACCTTGGGATTAATCAACTAGCTGCTGCTGTAAGTAGAGGAATTGTGGAGAGTGTGTATTTTGTATTGATAGAGGTTATCTGAAAAAAAATGGAAAATAATATTTTAAATATACTGTCATAAGTAATTGAGTTATTAACAGCCAGTTCAAAACCTGACAGCGAGTGGTAAAGTAGGTACCATTTGGTGTTAATAATTCAGTGAAAATCGTGGTGTGCACAATATTTAGAGTGAGTCTAGGCAGTAAAAAAAGAACCAGACGCTTAACCTGTAATAGTTAATCTTTGCCTAGGTAAATTTGCCTTGTCTTTTTTTTTTTTTTTACATGCAGGTGGATATGGAAGCCTTTCTTACACTTACTGATGGTGATCTGAAAGAGCTGGGTATTAAAACTGATGGATCAAGGCAGCAAATTTTGGCAGCTATTTCTGAACTGAACGCGGGAAAGGTAGGTTTTGAAGTACTCAACTTAGTAACTTAATTCAAGACTTGGTTATGTTGTTAATTTGACGTAAATTTTAAGATTCAGTTTCTGATGTTAGTTAGAAAAAACAGTGTTTTCCAAACAAAATATTCAATGTATTTGATTAGTGAAAAATACCTTCCTTTGTGTTACTCCCTGTTCTCTTTCATTAAGTCTTTCTAGTTACTGGATTTTGTCCCAAAAGCTACTAGTAACACAAACATTGGAAACACTGCAGTTACTGAATATTGATTTTTCATTTTTTTGATGCTAAAAATAATCAGCTGGCCACTGTGGCCCAGCTCAAAAATATAATGTAAAAAGAAAGGTCTCCTTTGTTTTGCCTAGCAGTTCTGGATTTCTCTGACTAGGTAAATAGTACTTCTGTCATTCCTTACACTTTTATTGCTTTTCAATTTTATATTGACATAAACAGATTTGCTAAGCATGGCATACAGTGAGAAATGCTGTTGTCAGAGGGATTATGGACTGGAGCATCTCTTTAGTTAGGCCTGCTGACACTTCTCAGCTGCTTTTTCAGTTTTGAGCTCCATTCTCCAATACTGGAAGCTCAGGTAAACAAAACATAATTTCCCAAAGTTAAGATCAATAGCAGCAAGTGATGAAGCTAAAAATTAGGGAAGGTGGATGATGCGTTTGATGTGCCATTCTGTAAAGCTATGAAGAAAATAATGAAAACGTTTACACTGCTGTCTGATAGTTTCAGGAAATGATAACTGCAAGGTAAGGATTTGATATTATTCCTGGTAGTACACTGTGACTGTCTGGGCATAGACTCACATATTGACACTTTTTTTTTGTGTGTGAACTCTTAATAAATTTTTTAAACCAGGAATTTAAGAATGCCTTATTCTAATCTATTGTGCTTTTACAGGGACGAGAGAGACAGATCTTACAAGAAACTATACACAACTTCCACTCTTCCTTTGAGAGTAGTGTTAGTAACACACGACCTCCAGGTCATTCCCAGTGTAAGTAGCACCTGAAAATAATTGAAAAATGTACGGATACTTTTAATTAATACTGGCTAGAAGACAGGATGTGGCAAACAATCTGGTTAACTGCTTTCAGGGTTAATGACTGATGCATGCCTGTGTCTTTTGCTGAGACTGTACACAGTAAAGGTAAAAAGTTAGATATATCTGTAAGATTTTTATATGCACTTCAGTGCTATTTGAAATAAGCAGATTTTTGTTATGTGCTAATAAACGCAGAAAATGGATGTAACTATTGCAAACTGTAGTATACAGTATACTTTAAATTGTGTGTATATATATATATATATACACAGCCGTGGGAGGTACGTTTCTGTATGATTCATAATTTACTTTTGCATACTCTATAGGAGACAGTTTTATTTATTGCGATCAAGTAGAGTAAATACATTCAAGGTTTACAATTTGCTGGTTTAGCTAGCTATGTTAATTATGTATTTACATATGTATACATTTAGTTGTTTTGTATGGGTAATACTTTACTGTGATTGTCTATAGTCAGTTTCTTTGGAATGCGTCTATTCCAACAACCAGTGTTAAAGTGCCTCTTAAGCTCCTTCAGTTGCTTACTTTGCGTCCACTCAAAAAATCATTTAAGTTCTTTAGTGGTTATATTAAACAGTATCTCAGGTATTGTGTGCTTAGGAGGCCTTAATAATGACCAGGTCCCAGTTGTTCATTTTCAGTCAGCTGAATATCACTAGATATGTGAAACTGGGCACTAAATGTGTCTTGAGGAAAATGGCATGCTGGGGTAGCTAGTCAGTGTGGGCTACTTTCTGTAGTCTTCTTGGCTGAAAGCCACTATCAGATGTCACTGTGTGCATTGTGCAGCTTACTTCCCATTCTCAGAGTAGTCGGCGTGTGTGGGAACTTCTGGATGTCTCTCAATAACATCCCAGACTCAAAGAGCCTTTTCAGTAGGTACTACTAGGTGAGCAGAAGCTGCTGTTTGGGATTTGCTAACACAGTGCAGTGAACTGGAATTACTTAAGAACTGAAGAGACATACAGATGTAATGTCTCCAAGCAACTTGCTGAGTTTTCTCCTAGGGCATTTCTTAACCTCATTATGAAAAAAAAATCAGATTTGGAGGTAAAGCTAACTGCCGTTTAGCTTAGTTTACTTTCTAATATAAAGTTCATTGAAACGCTTGAAAGAGCAAGATGAGCCTCATCACTTGGTATAGACATCCAGCTGCCTCCCCACCTTGGTGTAGACATCCAGCTGCCTCCCCACCTAAACATAACACTTCTCTTCTAACAGTGAGAAGAAAAGAGAACAACCCCAACATCTAGCAGGGACACTGAACAATGGCTTTTAGATATCAAAAGAATAAACTAAGTGTTCTCCAGATACAAATTAAATGAAAACTATGCCCATAATGACAAAGGAATATGATGCCATTCAGTCTATAATTCTGTGCAAAAATTCTGGTCTTCCAGTTTCTTCTTACACATGTAAAAGTAAAGAGTATTTTGCATATTGATACATAATTACACATATGTATTTGCATATATAAGTATTTTAAAAGATGTGACAGAATAAAGTGGAAGAGAGCGAGGAGTTGTTTGTATATTTACTTTCCACTTTTGGATTCAAAATCAAAAATATCAAATGGAAATTAATTATCCAGAGGAGGGAGTTAAAGAGATTGTAGAGTGAGAAGTAAAAATAGGAACAAAATCAATATAGACTTGCAGATAAATATTGTACAGGATTCAGGTACTCGCTGGAAAGGTACACACTGAGAAAGGAATGATTCTGGAAAAGTTTGTGGCAGTAGATGAACTTTTCATGTGTGACTTTGACTTTTCATACCCTCTCTGTACTGGAGAGGCCTTAAGGTGAGTAAAGTGAATTACAGAGTCAAATGGTTGAGTCTGGTCTAATAGTGATACTGTGAAATGTGGGCTTGTTTCTAGTAGTTGTGAAATTATTGTCTCTTTAAAGTCTTGTCTTGCTTGTCCCTGTTTTTCAGATTTATTTTCTCTTCTTTTACAGCACCTGGCTGCTCTATAAAACCACAAGAAGCTGTTTCTCCTAAAAGGTAGCTACTGGAAAAAAAAAAAAAGTTTTTTTCTTGTGGTGGAGTTTGGCCTCTGGCTGAGTAAGTCCAAGTGTACAGATGGAAATTTCAAAAGCTAGTCCTAACTACACCTGCATAGGACTTTCTGCAGTAATGTGCTTAAAATTCAAATCCCGCAAAGAATCAAAGAAAATACCAGAGATGACTTTAATAGTTCAACCTAAGTGTTGAATGGTTCAAGGCATCAGTGGTCTGAATTTGAGAAGAATGAAGTCAGAAGAGCAGGAAGAATGAATGACTATGTCAAAAGATTCCTGTTTTCATTCTACTCTTGCCCATAGATGAAAAGCCCCGTAGGAGACCGACCTGGGCACAGTCAAGAAAAACAGAAGCTTGGAGGAAGGCCTGAAAACCATCACAAATTATGAGACATGGAGAAATACGTAAACCAATCACACCCCTATTGACTGGATACAGATAAAGGAGTTCAAATTGAAAATGTAATGGTTTCATGAGAAGGAATATGAAGGAAAAGTAATGCTGCATTCTTCATCAACCAAAATACAGTTTTATCTACTCAATATAAAGAGGTTAGAACAGCAATAAAAGTAAATATGAAATACCTATTTGTAAAAACAGCACTTTATTTAATGAAATGCATAATCTGTCACCAATATTTAAACAGAAATAGTGTTAAAATATTTTATATTGCTGATCGGTTTTTTGTTGTTTTTTTTGAGAATAAAAGCATCTAACTGGTATTGATTGGGTTTTTTGAACAGTGACACTATCAGATCCATCAAATATATTTTTGTAACTTCTGTCATAATTTTGAAAGGGCCAGTTTATAGTAATTATGAGTGGAAATAATTTTCTGCTTAATAGGAATTATTGCACAGAAATTATTGTATGGCAATTAAGGTACAAGTCCTCAGAGGCTTCGGACACTAGACTTGGCTTTCTGAAGACTCACAAATACATAACTTTATCACTGGCTAAAGTAGCGTACAACTCAGGAGTACTACTGCAAGTGAAGTCAAGCTCTTAGAGCTCTAATGCAGAAGAGTGTTGTCAGGTAATTATTCTGTGCTGAACTAAAGAATTTACATTTCTCTATCCTTCTCACTGCAGTTTTTGGTGGAATTTAGCAAAAACAAGAAGAGAAGTGAGTGCAGTGGCAGAGATCATATCATTGGTGGTGATGCCCCTGCCGTCCCTCAGGTGCCTCTGGGCATGTGACTTGGATCTATGATGACTTCATTATTTGGCCATCTGAGGTAGAGCTCCGAGTTGCTGACAGCAAACAGCAGAGCAGCTGAGCTGTACCAGGTTCTGCTGTTGTGCTGAAACAGAGCTGAACTTGAACACAAGTAGCTAAATCCCTAGGACAAAGAGGAGAAGAGATTACAGGAGTGTACTGCAGAAAAGAGATGTCTGTAAACTGATGAGTCAGTCAGATGCTGTTAATGCACTGAGATCCATGGAGTTCATGCTGTTAACATTTCAGGTGTTAAGCTAACGGCCGTGTCCCTTCCTGAAGAAATGTGGATAGTTTTGGTTAATACACTTCAGAATGCAGCAGAGACTTAATTGTGGCTTCTTATTAAGACTAGGAGGTGGTTGCTTCTGAGCCAAAAACATACAGTGACACCTTGGAGCTGCTGTTGGTGTAAGTAGGAATAAGTCAACTGGAATGAGCTGAAACATCTTGCCTGCTCCCTAGTACCTGTGGGCCAGAAGGCAGCACAATTCTGTACAGTTTTGTGCTTTTAATGTAACAGGTGGCAATCCAGACATTCAGTTACACTGCAGAGTCACCTGAAGCTTCCTGATAGGAAAACCTCAAAGTGAGATGGGTTCAGCTATTCCCTTTCAGAACTTGTGGGCCTTACTCTTTGAAAGAAGTATTCAACTGAGTTGAGGGGGTAGGTGTTGCTTTTTTCCTTTTTTGGGGGGTCCTTTTCAGTAAGCCATTGAACAGTTCAGTATGAAAAACACTGCAAGGTTGCAAGATGCATTCTTTCTACAGTCTGAGAGGGTTCAAATTCATATATACCACTGCCTAGAAGATTGTAGGAACCTTAAGGCTGTAAGGCAAGGTAGAGGCATGCTTCATTCCTCCAGTTAAATCTTGTCTTACTGTGCAGAAAATAATTCAAGATTCATAGATTGTGGTCCCATATAGCAGACATTGGTCTGGGATGGCCTAACTGAAGGCTGTAGTTTCACTACTTGCTATTTACAAATTCCTAAGCTATATAGTGGCTGAGGATAAATAGTGCTATAAATTTGGAAATGTTAGCCAAAGTGCATCAAAGCACGAGCAGCAAAGAGATTTAAATAGAACACAAGGTCAGAGGAGACCTTGCAGTGCACAAGGACAGGCTTATAGCATTTACACGACAGGCAGAAAGGGTTCCTCAGACTGTCCCACTATCAACATTCTTTCATATTTTCTGCTGCATTTATTTCTTAAATGTGGTCTGTTTCTTCTGCCTGATTTAGCTGCTATCCCATTAAAACACGTTGCTTACTGTGGCTGCTTTTTATGCCTCTGAGAGGAGGTAAGTTTGAGCCTGACATCTGTGTGTCTCTGTGTAAGGCCTGACGTGAGCAGCTGTATAAACTCTGCTGTAGGCAGTGGAGGTCAAGTCAGTACCATCCCTGGGGCACCAAAAGCCAGAGTCTGACCAGTTTAGACCACAAGCTTGATTCAGCCATCCAGGTATGCACTGGCATTTGCATGCCTTAAGGCATCCAAAGCACCCATAAGGGATGCCAGGCATGACACCATGTGGAGGTTATGAGCAGTTTGTTACAGTCACTTTGACAAAGAGACCATTCAGAGATAGAGACTGTCATTTCATTGACCTCTCCTGAGACATGCAAGGATGAAAAGCTGTTTACTGTTAATTTTCTACAAAAAAAGTTCCTGATGACTGCAAAAAGGGAAAATTAACCCCCGTTTTCAAGGAGGGGAAAATGGATGACCCAGAAAACTACAGACCACTTAGTCTCACCTCTGTGCCTAGCAAAATCTTGGAGCAGATTCTCTGGAAGGCATGCTAAGGCACGTGAAAAACAACAAGGTGCTTGGTGACAGCCAGCATGGCTTCACTAAGGGGAAATAGTGTCTGACCAATTTGGTGGCCTTCTCTGAAGGGGCTATGGAACTGATGGACAGGGGTAGAGCAGTTGATGTCATCTACCTGGACTTGTGCAAAGCATTTGACACTGTCCCACACGACATCCTTGTCTCTAAATTGGAGAGACATCAATCTGATGGATGGACCACTCAGTGGATAAAGAACTGGCTGGATGGCTGCACACAAAGAGTTGTGGTCAATGGCTCAGTGTCTAGCTGGAGACCAGTAACGAGTGGTGTCCCTCAGGGATCGGTGTTGGGACTGGTCTTGTTCAGCATCTTTGTTGCTGACATGGACAGTGGGATTGAGTGCACCCTCAGCAAGTTTGCCGATGACACCAAGCTGTGTGGTTCGGTTGATGCGCTGGAGGGAAGGAATGCCATCCAGAAGGACCTTGACATGCTTGTGAGGTGGGCTGATGCCAACCTCATGAGGTTTAACCATGCCAAGTGCAAGGTCCTACACCTGGGTCAGAGCAATCCCAGGCACAGCTACAGATTGGGCAGAGAAGAGATTCAGAGCAGCCCTGCGGAGAAGGACTTGGGGGTGTTGGTAGATGAGAAACTTAATATGAGCCGGCTGCAGTGTGCCCATATTCTGGGCTGCATCGTGTGACCAGCAGGTCGAAGGAGGTGATCCTGCCCCTCTACTCTGCTCTCATGAGATCTCACTTGGGGTGTTGTGTGCAGTTCTGGTGTCCTCAACATAAAAAGGGCATGGAACTGTTGGAACAAGTCCAGAGGAGGGCCACAAGGATGATCAGGGGACTGGGGCACCTCCCATATGAAGATAGGCTGAGAAAGTTGGGGCTGTTCAGCCTGGAGAAAAGGAGGCTGCATGGAGACCTCATAGCAGCCTTCCAATATCTGAAGGGGGCCTGTAAGGATGCTGGGGAGGGACTCTTCACTAGGGACTGTAGTGATAGGACAAGGGGTAATGGATTAAAACTTTAACAGGGGAAGTTTAGATTCTATATAAGGAGGAAGTTCTTTACTGTGAGGGTGGTGAGGCACTGGAATGGGTTGCCCAAGGAAGTTGTGAATTCTCCATCCCTGGTGGTGTTCAAGGCCGGGTTGGTGAGAGCCTTGGGTGACATGGTTTAGTGTGAGATGTCCCTGCCCTTGGCAGGGGAGTTGGAACTTGATGATCTTAAGGTCCTTTCCGACCCTAACTATTCTATGATTCTGCATCCTTTTCATTTAAATGAAAATCTTTGTTAGCAAAGTTTGCTTACCTCATAATGGAAAGTAATACCTTATGGATTTTGCCAAAGAAGTAAACACTACAAGAAACAGTTCTTGTTCTGACTCGGTCTAGAATTATGGACTTGACTCATCAGTAGTTGTTAACCCTAAGATGTCTTACTTTGCTGAGGGGTAGTTTTTTTACAAAAAGCTTCTATAAGGTTCTTTGAATTTAATTTCTCTTTTTTCTGCACTTTGAGCATTAATCAAAGTCAGATTTTAAGTAAAGATACTTCAGTAGTTCTTGTGCTTTAGCAAATGCTTCAGAAGCCAGGTAGTTTCTCAAGGGAGCAAGTTTTGTTTCCAGACTGATGGGGAACACATTCCAATACAGTTCCTTAATACCAAGATTATCTTAGTTCAGAATTGCTAGGCTGGTCTGACTCTGACACTAGTAGCCTCAAACGTGCCACTTCAAGATTTTCATTTTATTTCAAAGCCCTCTTGGCAGTACAAGGATACATTTAGTGGGAACAGGCTTTGTCCATTAAACCCGAATCTTCATATGCTATTTTTAAAGCTCAATTGGAATACTTAATTTTCAGCCTCTCAGAAGTTTGTATTATTGAAATAAAACTGTTAATGCAATGTCCTCCTTCAAGTGTCAGGGCAAAGAACTGTTTCAAAGCAGTTTTTGTCACTTGTCATTCACAGCATTCCAGCATGCATTAAAACTTAATGAAGTTAACATGCAGTCATAAAGCCATATAAGTCATAAAAATCAAGTAGATTTTGAAGTACGATTGCCATAATTTCAGCTTTGCATTTTATTGCATTCTAATTGGCTTCTTATTTCTCTCAACACTTTCAGCACAGGTTTTCTGGTCTTAAGAGGAGTGCCATAAAATGGCTGTTAGAAGAGTGGCTAGTACTGTACTGGAGCAGGGTGCTTGATGGGGATAAATGGGTAAATGTGAATGTAGAAAAACAAGCCCATTCAAGACACCGACTTATAAATGGTCTAAAAATACTCTGTGTTCACACGTATACTTGATATGCATCTCTGAGTTCTTGTTTTGAGTGAGCCTGAGTGATTTGTTACACCACAGAATCAGTGACCTGCAATTAGCTGGAGCAGAGATTTATGTCTTGCTGAGTTGTGGAACAAAATCTCTGCACAGAGAGCAGCCAGCAGAGTGCGATGGATTTGATACTGTGGGTCTAATTTCAGCTGTTCTCCACGGATTTCTTCATATATTGTTTTTCCAAGTCACTCCCTGCTATCCTAAGAAGGGGGTGGTGGAATAAAAAGAAAATAATAAAAGTTCAGGATAGAAGCACAGATAGTATTTTTACTAGATTGGGATTACTGGTTTTCTCTCCAGGATGTGCCTCTCCTTTAGGCTGTTTCTTGAATAGTTAGAATTAATATTGAATGCCCTTGGATTCAATTCCTTATGTAGCTCAGGACTCCAAAGCATGCCACAGTCAAGGCGAAGCTGATCTGCTCTAGTTCCCTGCATCCTCTTTCTTACCCTTCCTAAAGACAGAGATGTCATAGGCTTCTTTTCAGCCCTCAGGAATGTTGCCCAATTGTTGCAGTGTTTCAAAGATATTTGAGAGTGGCCTTGCAATGGCTCCAGACAGCTCCCTCAGTACTTGTGGGTGCATTCCATCACATCCCATGGATTCGTGTATATATCACGCAACATCTCTTGAAATGTCATGTAAGGATATTCTGTCACCTGCATGTCCCCCTCAGACAATACCGCAGGTGTTCTGTACACACCTCTGCTAGTCCTTTTCTGTTTTACAGATATCTTCTTACTTCATATGTTTGTCCACTATATTATAAGCATCATTTCAGTTGCACAGCAGTGGTATTCATGGTTCCCATTCTTTGGACATGCTGTGTTTCTTTTTAGCCTACACAGTGATCCATCAGCTTTGGGGTCGTCCTTCTACTTCCTTGGAAAAAGTGAGTGAAATTTCCCAACTCTTTCTGTGTTACCAGCATTCAAGCTAACTCAGTATCATAATGAAGTGGGTGAGGGTCTGTTTCAAAATGCTGAAACTTCATTGGGCTCTGAATAATTTTAAGGGAAAAAAAAACCAACAAAACCACAACAAACTAGTATATACTGAAGATTGTAATACCCTGTATTTCCTAGACCATCCTAATAACCATTCCTGGCACTCACAACATTGACAAGTACAAAAAAATGAATTCATTCAAATAAATACAGAGTTAGGGAATAAGCTATTAGATGTAGAAACAGAGTAGCAAATCCTGTAATAATATAATATGTCTTATTAGTGTAGCCACAGGTGTTTTATCCAGATAACAGACAGTGAAGTCATGCTGACTAGTAGCCAGCCAGCAGTCTTGGGTCCAACTCTCAGAGAAGCCAATTGCTCCAGGTGCTGTTTTCCGTTCATCAATAATTGTTTGCAGCTTTTCCTTATTTCCTCCACCTGAGGAGAGGTGCACATTCTGAATTATTCCAAAATGCTAACTTTGATAATCAAAGATACTCTCAATATTGTGAATTTGTTGCTCAGTTTAGAGGACAACGATGTTTTCAGATTAGGCAGTATCCTTTGGCAGCTCCTAAGTGTGTTGGGGCTTGTGATAGCACTGCTTAAACATAACTATGGTTTTCTACTTGGGGCAAATATGCTTGCTGAGAAGTTCTAACAAAAAAGAAATGTACCTTTATGGCTTTCAGTAAATAAGTAATGAACTAATGAGCCACATGCTGTCCTGATTTGTGCTGGTGTAACTTCACCAAATCCACTGTGGATTTAAGTGCAGGAAACTGACAGAATCTGAGTTGAGGTAATCTGGAAATGGAAGATCCCGCCCACCGTGTTTGATTGCATCATTTCTGTGCAAGCATGGTGTGTAACAGGGAGACTTGTGTTCTTCGGTTTGTTCTTGGACAAGTAGCTGCAGAATGTGTCTGTCATGTTGCTTTAGATACTGCTTTAATTTGTTGGAGCTCACTCACCTCCCTGCAAGTTGGTGTTCACTGTGCCATTGTTTAACACGTTGGAAAGCCCTTCCACTCTCTAATCTGATAAGTAGTAATTTGATAAAACAAATATTGCAAATGTTAATAACGGACTTGCTTTATGTTGCTATTCTTTTCTGTTGGATCAAAGCAACACAAAGAGCGATTTGTACATAGAGATGGGTAGCCAAAAAAGACAAAAGAAAACTGAAGAAGAAACCCCACCAGAAAAGCTTGACTTGGCTGAATATAGCAACAAAACTAAGCAACTGATTTAACCTGTTCATTATGTGGAAATTAGCAATAGCCTTGCCACGTGTTAGCCATTATGTACATGTGTATATTTTAAATTAACTTGGGAGAACTGTGCATAAGCACAGCATGACTAACACCTTCTTTCTCTCCTGGAGACAATGCGCAATATACAAAGGATCACACATCTGTTTCACAGAAGCATTCTTGGCTTTCTGCTGCAACTTGCTGCTTCCTCACAGGCAGGAAAAGCCAAAGAAAAAGCAAATACAGGAGCCAGAGCTGATGATAGGATAGTGTCTTGGGTTCAGAAGTAGTCATTTTTCTCCTTCTTAGTAGCTGGTGCAGCGCTGTGTTTTTGACTTTCAGCCTGGGAACAGCGCTGATAACACCAATGTTTGTAGTTGCTGCTCAGTAATGTTTAGTCTGACCAAGGACTTTTTGAATCTCATGCTGTGCCAGGGAGGAGGGGAAGCCAGGAGGAAGCAGAGACAGGACACCAGACCCAAACTAGCCAAAGAGGTATTCTATACCACAGCACGTCATGCCCAGTGTATAAACTGGGGGCAGCTACCTGGCAGGGCTAGATCACTGCTCAGGTCAGGCTGGGTATTGGTCGGTGAGTGGTGAGCGGTTGTATTCTCTTCCCTTGTTATTTCCCTTATCATTGTTATTGGTGGTAGCAGCAGTGGTTTGTGTTATACCTTAGTTACTGGACTGTTCTTATCTCAACCCGTGGGAGCTACATTCTTTCGATTCTCCTCCCCATCCCTCCGGGAGCGGGAGGAGGAAGGAGGGGGAGTGAGTGAGCAGCTGCATAGTTCTGGATTGCTGGCTGGGCTTAAACCACGATGTGGAAATCCTCATTATGCTGTTTCCACCTTCTATGGATGGTTCCTTGAGTTATGCTGGATTCCTTCTAGTTTACTTCCACACAGACACAATAAAAAATAGACTCTCCTTTTCATGTCTTTAAGAGAGCTTCTCACCAAGACACACCGGTGGTTTCTTAGATGGAACAAGGATGATTCAGGAAGGGAGAAAGAGGAGAAGACACTCTCCTGTGCTTTTTGCATTTTCAAATTAAAAATTGCATAGAAAGTTTTAAAATATGACTGACAGCTGTGTAACTACATTTCTATTGAAAATTAGTGGGGTTTTAATAAAACAAAGCCCATCCACATTTAGAAATTTCCCATAAAGCCTCCAAATAAAAATATTTTGCTTTCCATTTCCAACACAAGTATTTTTGCCAGCTTTGCTTTTTTTAGTTCATGTACCTGTTTTTTCAGCCTGTCATCCTAGGTTTTTTAACATTCCCCAATGAGCTCGTGTTCCCTGTAAGTGCTTATTATCAGAGCCAAGTGCATGTTACAATGCAGGTAATTCACTTCACCATTATGTTGCTTTTTCTGTTTGTAAATTAGACATGTATATTTTTTATGCAATGAAACCCCAGGCTGAGGTCACTGGATGGAAGAAGCATTTGTCTCATGGGTTTGAATGGAAGAGTATGTTCTTGGCAATAGTTGTCATGTGATGCATTTGGAGATGAGTTTGTGACCAGGGGGAGCACATCCTGAGTTCTGCTTCTGCCTTGAAAACAGACATGCTGTGTGATGTTGAGTAAATCAACTTGCTGCATGAGTTTCCCTTCAGCAACAGTCAGCTATTAATATTTCATCCTTAGCTGGTTATGCAGTAACGCACACTGATGACAGAAAGCTCCAGGAAGAATTAACATTAGCATTAGTGGTAAACTGCTCTTTGACCTGGCTGTCAGTATTTTCTGTGTGTTGAAATGAGAAAATAAAACCACTATAAAAACATTTGCAAGTGTGTCGGTGCCCAGACAGAAACACCACCGTAGCCCCCGGCTTTGGATCATGCTCCTTTCCAAGATTTTGAATGAAAACTGGGAGAAGAAAGTGGTAAGGTTCAGCATGAGTTCACTGACTGCCTGACCAACATGATTTCCTTCTATGAGAAAATGACTAGGTTTGTGGATGTAAGGGCAAAAGCTTGGATTTAGAGAGGCTTTTAGCATTGTCTCACAATATGATTATATCCAAGGTGAGATACCACATTTTGGATGAGTGGACAAATAGGTAAAATGTGGAAGATCAAGCTCAGATGTCAGTATTTAATAAATCATGCTTTACCTGGCAGTGAGCAGTGACATCCTAGACTGTAGTAGCCACAGGCTGAGACGCGTGGTTCTAATTTACCAGTTGGGCTTAAACCACGACGACTTTTCCAAAGCTTGAGTGTCCTCTGGTCGTCCCTCGGTATGCGCCCTTACCAGGGCACCTCAGCGACAACGGCTGCAATTACTCGCGGCTATTGACAGTCACAGAAATAAACGTTCCCTCCCAAAAGCCTCAAGAAAGAGCATTGCAACACCCTGGTAATAATGGCCAAAGATTATACGCGATTACGGCCGGAGGAGCCCTCACCGCTTCTCGTGGATATACCCCCAATTCAGACCCGACCCCAGGCCCAGGCGCGGGCTCGGCCCCGGCTGAGAGGAGCGCAATGACAGCAGCTGCCCGCCAGGGAGCGCTGCCGTCGCGGCGTTGGAGCAGCGGAGCCCGCCAGCCGAGACGAGCCGAGGCGGAGAGGGAGCAGCGGACGGGATCCCCCGCCTGCGGCTGGCCTGGTCCGTCCGCTGCGCCGCGTCCCGCAGGGAGACCCCGCGTTTACCAGCGGGGATGGAGCGGTTTAAACACACTGGGTCTCCCAAATACAGTGGGGAAAGCTGATGCGAACGCCTGCCCTGCCCTGAGAGCCTGGGAGGAGGCCGGAGAAGTGTCACTAGGTTGTGGGTGCTGCAGTCGCTTCAGAGGGTGGGAGAGCCTCATTAAGTATTTGCAACGTCCCGTTTGTTGTATCCAGAATACAGGCACAGAACCGTACATGGAAAGGACCTTAAATATCATCTAGTTCCTGGGAAATGGTGGCTGAGGAGCCAACCTGCAGTGGCATTGTCCTGGTTTCAGCTTAATCATAGAATCTTAGAATGACAGACTGGTTTGTGTTAGAAGGAACTTTAAAGATCATCTTGTTCCAACCCCCCTGGTTCTACAAGACCAGGTTGCTCTAACCCCTGTCCAACCTGGCCTTGAACATTGACAGGGATGGGGCAGCCACGGCTTCTCTGGGCAGCCTGCTCCATCCTCATGCCAACACCTGAACGTTTCTGACTGCTGCTCTCCCATTTAATGCAGTTGCTGCACGAGAACTGATGTGCTGGCATCTCTACGGGAAGCTGAGTGAAATTGCTGAACACCACCTGAAACAGATAAGATCTAAGCTTCCCTCTGTTTACATACAGGAAAGGAGAAACCACAGAGTAATACTGGTGAGTGGCCAGCCAAATTTTGAGTGCTATCTAAAATTGCCCTTGTGCATTCTCTACGATGTGTGTTTACTGTAGAAATAGGTTACAGAAAGTGCAAGGAAGGGAAATGTGAGAGGAGCAACATGCTATTGTGTAGGCCCCAAAACACGCCAGGGTTGTTCTCCATGGCAGTCAGCATCCCCTTTGGAGTGGGAAGCAGTTTAACCCATCTGAACCCTCCAGATTGAGTATCTGTTAGTTTAAGCTATATGAATAAGCTATATGAATAAGATATATGAATAAGAAAAATTTACAGTAGTAAAAAATCTCTGATCGGCTTAAATTCACCCGAATTTAGGTTCAGCGTTAAGTCATCATTATTTCCTGTCAAGTGGTTTTGTGAAGTCACCCAAAATAATGAGATGTCACTTGCCCGGATACATTAATAATTAGAAGGATTTATTGTAGCAGGCATCATGGGAAAATGTAACTTTCCCATTAGATGTCCTTAATTAGAAAAGAATGTGTCAGATTTCAGATCAGCATAGGGGAACTACAACTATCCATTAAAAAGCGAAGGACAAATAATGCAAGTGACAGTCCTTGCATTGAAGAACAAAGATTTAAATACTTTATAAATTAAGGGGGTTGAAGGCGCTCATTTTCATCACTAAAACTCTATGACCTGTCTTCATCATTAAAAAGATGCAGTCTCCAGACTGAATTAAACAACATAAAGTGCAAATGCTGTATGTAATCCTGACAATGGAATATTTGTGTAATCAGCAATTATTCCTTTTTATGTCTTTCAGCAATGTCTCCTTAGGGTGGGCCAACTGCTCTGGAAAGTGTTCAATTATGCTAATAGGAAAATTTTATAGTGACAATGGTATCTCTTGAACCACAAGAACCGTAGCTAGTACATTTGTTCAGATGGTGGCAAGATGTGGGGTAGCAAAATGGTCAGACTGGATTTTAGATAAGAATTGGAGGGCTTTGAGGTAATTGTAATGTGTTACTGTAAATGTGAGGTATTACTGTAAATCCAAGCAGAATGAGGTGCCTAACTACTTGGGCATGTGTGAAGGGTTAATTTAAGTACCTGGTTTTTGTGTCTTTGTTTTGGCTGTGGAGAATTCCTCACAGACCCAGGCCAAGGGTTTTACTGGGTGGTACACAGAAGCTAGGATGTAAGTCTTATGATGCTTATATTTACTTAGAGCCACGAGTGGAACCAGTTTGCACTCACATTTTTGCCTGGTGCTTGGTTAACATACAGGCATGTACTTTGTTTATTCAAATCTTAAAATCATGCCATGAATGACATCAAAGCTGGAGTAATTTAAGAAAGAGAACGTGTGTCTGCAGTTTATTTCAGCTTGCAAAGAGATGATGTTCCAAGATGGGGATACTAGAATTTTGCATCATAACTGGCCTTCTCCCTCTGATACATTGGATCTATTCATTCCATGTCAGTTACACCTGAAAGTTACTACAAACTGGTGCTTTTTCTGCAGCCTCTATGAAATCAGTCACTAACATTGTAGCAGTGCCTAACTAACAGGTGGCCACATTACCAAGTTATCGGTTCATTTGCTGCTCTTGATAAGTGTTTCATTAGGGCTGGTTTTGGTAGGAAAGCTGAATTTGTTTCTTCTGGGGAAAGAAAATCCTTTAAGAAGCAGGCTGAGCTGCATAGAGCCTTGTTAGATAAGCTATTCACTTTGAGTGACCATTTTATGCAGCATTTTGCTTGCAAAATATGTCTGGGTTTTTTTATGACTGTTTATCTGAAGCATAATTATGAGCACTAGGTTTGGAATTAGAAAAGTATAAATCTAGTTTGCCAGAGGGCCTGGTGAAGACAGGCATTCAAAACTTGTATAGTTCAGTGGGATTGAAAAATGTGCAAGTATTTCACTCAGAAATTAATTAAAACATAAAGTGTAGGTAGAACTTTAGAGGCATGTCATAAATGTCCTTTTGAAGTACTATGTAGAAGTCCTTTTTATTGTTAATTTAGCCTTTTCTTTTCTAAATGGAGCCTTTCATCACATATTAAATCTTAAGAGGGCTGGGGAACACAGGGTGTCTTCCAAAGGGATGCATAAAAATCACCTTGCTTCCATAAGTTGTTTGCATCCAGCATTTGTGCTTTTAATGAGCTGAAATGAGAAATCTTGTAAACTAATTTGAACAAACTACAGAGTCTTACAAAAAAATGTCTCAAACATCAATCAGCTCTTGAAAGTTTGTTTGTGAGATACTTCTCTAAGAATCTTTCATCCTAAAAATGACACTTGAAAACTCTGCAGTAGATCTTGACAAGATTCACCCTGAATGCCCAAGAGATAAGCGATGCATTGTTTCACTGTGAAAAGTGTTATAAATACTCCACTTCTGAAGCTAAACAAAGCTTACCTGCTCTTGGAAAGGTAATGAAACTCGACTATTTTACATACCACTTTGTAAGTGAAATTTCCTGAAACACACCTTTATTTTCAAACCTCCTCTGCAAAGCCTCTGGGGATAAGCAAAGTTCAATGTGATAAAGAAAACATTTTATTCAGCTTTAAGAGCTGGAATGCCTGCCTCTGAAGAGTGTTATGTAGGATGGCTACATGTCACACCATCAGTGGAGTTGACTATTCTCTTTTAGTAGTAGTAGCATTTTTAGTTTTACATTAAAATCTGCCTGAAGCCACACATGAGTTCTCAGCTCACTGCTCTCTGAGTAAGGATACAAATCAAAATTGACACTTTCCTCAGAAAGCCATTTTGAATGTTAGCTGTCCATTTGGACTGAGTGAAACCCCTTTGACTTCAGGAAGACTGCTGTGCCTCAAAAGCTCCCAGGCCTGGAGTGCTGTCAAGCACTTCAGAGCAAGAGACTTCCAATGTACCAAACAGTAGCTTTTTCAACTCTTTAAATATGGGGCAAGTTATGCTAGAAAAAGAGACAAAGAAACAGATTGAATTGAAGCCACATGACCTCCCTTTTTTTTTTTTTTTTGCAAAAGAGGGTCTTCACTTATCTGAATATAATAATTTTAGGGGTTTTGCATTTTAAGAATCTGTCTCATGCATTCAGGTTTATGAACACCAACACAAATAAATACATGCCCAACTTAATTTTGCCAGTAAAGCAGATGTATTGTGCAGATTTTATAATGAAAAAGTTGCCCAAACCAAACAGATGATCTATCTGTGCCTGCAAAAATCGGAAATTCAGTCATTCAGACAGTTTAAGGGTCCTTGAAATCAAATCCGGTTATGTTGAGTCAATCTTGTCTGGTTTTGGTGGTATACCCTGAACAGCAATCTTGAATATATGTCATTACTTATGGGTAGCCATGTATACTCATACATGTATAGTTTATATATGTATACCCATTACTTATGGGTAGCCATGTATACTCATGGCCAAAGTAATTGCTCATATACCAAACACCTTCCCATTTACTGGGCTTTCAGGAGCCTCTTTAGGATTAACTGTGCTAAGAATGATAGTAAACAAAGTCAGCAAAACAGGGCTTATGCATGGAAGAGGCTGAGGTGCTGAATGCCATCTTCACCTTAGTCTTTATTAGTAAGATCCACCCCAGAGGCCAAGGGACAAGTCTGAGCAAGGAGGACTTCCTTGCCAGAAGAGGATCAGGTTAGAAAGTAGTTAATCAAACTGCACATACATAAATCCATGGGCCCTGATGGGGTGCACCCATGAGGGCTGAGGGGGCTGATGGATGTCATTGCACTCTTGATACTTTTTGAATGATCATGCTTACTAGAAGTGTCTGAGGACTGGAGGAAAGAAAACGTCACTCCTGTCTCCAAGAAGGGCAAGAAGGAGGACCCAGGTGTCGTGGTTTAAGCTCAGCCGCCAACCCAGAACTACGCAGCTGTTCTCTCACTCCCTCCCTTTCTCCCCCCACTCCCGGAGGGATGGGGAGGAGAATCGAAAGAATGTAACTCCCAAGGGTTGAGATAAGAACAGTCCAGTAACTAAGGTATAACACAAACCACTGCTGCTGCCACCAATAATAATAGTGGTAAGGGAAATAACAAGGGAAGAGAACACAACCGCTCACCACTCACCAGCCGATACCCAGCCTGACCTGAGCAGTGATCTAGCCCTGCCAGGTACCCAGTTTATACACTAAGCATGACGTGCTGTGGTATGGAATACCTCTTTGGCTAGTTTGGGTCAGGTGTCCTGTCCCTGCTTCCTCCTGGCTTCCCCTCCTCCCTGGCAGAGCATGAGACCAGAAAGTCCTTGGTCAGACTAAACATTACTGAGCAGCAACTACAAACATCGGTGTTATCAGCACTGTTCCCAGGCTGAAAGTCAAAAAAACAGCGCTGCACCAGCTATTAAGGAGAAAAATGACTGCTACTGCTGAACCCAGGACATCAGGGAACTACAGGTCAGTTGGTCTCACCTCAATCCCTGGGAAAGTGATGGAGCAGCTAATCCTGGAAACAATTTCCAGGCATCTGAAGGACAAGAAAGTCATCAGGAGTAGTCAGTATGGATTCACACAGGGGAAGTCATTCTTGACCACCTTGATAACTTTCTACAGTGAAGTGGATGGCTTGGTAGATGAGGGAAGAGCAGCAGATACTGTCCCCCTTATCTTCTATAAGGCTTTCAACACTGTCTCCCGTAAGATTCTCATGGAGAAGCTGATGACGTGTAGTTTGGCTGAGCAGGAAGTGAGGTGGACTGAAAACTGTAGAGTCCAGCGAAGTAGTACAAAGGGGATCTCATAGTTGTGTACAAATTCCTGAAAGGGGGTACAAATAAGACGGAGCCAGGTGGTTCTGGAGTCTCCATCACTGTAGTTTTTCAGGAGTCGTCTTAACACAGTTGTGGGGAGCCAGCTTTAGGTGGCCCTACTTGAGTGGAGGCGAACTGGACAAGCTGACCTCTAGAGGTGCCTTCCAACTTCTGCCATGCTTTAATATGTGCACTATGCCATGCTTTTATTTCAGGTATGAAGACAGATTGAATGAATAATTCTAGTCTCTATTTACAATCCAATATCTGAATCACAAAGTGTAAAATTAAAGTGAGGAAAAGAGCTGCAGAGGGTCATGACACTGGAACAAGTAGGGTTGTACTCTCTAAAAGTAACCAATAGTTTTATTTTCTCAATTTGGATTTCTTTTGAGTAAGTAAAATGGCTAAACAGTATCCAAAACAATGGGGAATTAAATGCCAAAATGGGAGATTTATTCATTACCATCAGTTATGGAAGGAGAATTAGCAAGATGTGTAAGAGGCCAGAATGAAGAGACAATACTTCCTGGAAAGTGTGTTGTGTCAGGAGTTTTTACCTGTTGTAGGCAGTCAGCAGAGCCACTGCAGATCTTTTCCGGCTGTGCCAAAAGGGATGCTCTTACTGCCTACAGACCCAGGATGCTCCACACCAGGATTCTGAACCAGTGTGGTGGTAGGGCAGAAGTTTGTGTGTTCACTCCCTCCACTGAAGTCTTGATACTGTTTACAGAGTAATTGTGTGTTTTCACAATGAAGAAGAGGTCTGAAAAATGGTGCCACAGGAAGATTTGTGTAGACATATGGCTACACGATTAGCACAATTAGCTGATGTAGCACTCGAGCTACATCAGTTTGCAATCATCTGCAAAGAGGGCCTCAGACTGTAGGCCAGATGAAGTTGTTAGGTGCAGATGGGGGTCAGTCTGAATCCTGTGAGAAGTGAGTTTAAACATCTGTCTCAGTTCTGTAGAGCAGGGAATGTAGAAATTAGCTTCCCAAAATGCTGTGGGACAAAACAGGGGCACATGAAAAGGATCTTGCAAGGAGACTGTCTTCCTTTGCACTGGTTTGTGAAGTTGATAGCTCCTTGCTCCTCAGTGTGATGGCCAAAAATGGTCTCTATTCAGAGGCAGGGGAAGTTGATGGAAACAGTTAACATGTGCCCAGGCTCTTTTTATCTGCCTGACTATAAACATCCGTGGATATTAGCACAGTTTGTGTATATTTTTCCAATTACCATGGAAGTGAGCATTGCTGCAGTATAAAGCATTTTCATCCATTTGTCTTTTGATCAAAACCAAGAAAAATAACCAATACCAGAACATTGAAAAAATTGCAAGACCAGTAAGCATTCATTACAGATCATACAGATGTCCACTTTGACCTACTGTAATGCCATGAGTAAAGTTCTCAGTATTTTGGCAGGCTTCATTAGCCTGGTTTCATTAGAATTTCAATCAAATGAGATTTCAGCTGTGTATTTCTAAATTTGATTTTATTATTCTTTTATTTTTTTCCTTTCATATATATATATATATATATACACACGAATGTGACTGGAAGGATTGCAGCTTTTTGGTGTATCCAGTAAATGTGGTCTGAATTGTCTTCATATACAAAACAGCTCAAATATGATTACAAACACAAAGTCACCAAAGCATTTTCTGTATTGGCTATCATTGTGCTTGATGACTGAAGCTTCTGCTTTGAATCCTCCATTTTTTTCAAAGCATAATGCAGTTTCTGTTTCCCTGTTGTTATGATTGTATGAGACAATCCCTAGCTTTAGAAAAGACAGCAGCAAGTCAGGGCATTAAAATTAAAGGGGAAAAAAATCTACACAAACCACTTAAGCACACTCATTATTATGGCCCTTGCTACCTCAGGCCACTGGAGAACTTATAATTTAGTCAGCATTATACAGTTTGAAGTGTTTTATGTTCTGCATGGGAGCAGGCTGCAATTCAAATATCAGTGGCCATGAAAAATATGCACATACGTTTAGTATGAAAATCTCCAAGGGCATAGCAGAAGAGACAGGCACATGTAGCTGCAGTGTGATGCAGAATTTCTGTGAATTAATCATTTGGACATAGTTTATCACCGTTTTATATTTTGCCAGAGATGCTTCCTCGCCATTTGTTGGGAAAACTTATTATACATGCACATCTTAGAAAGATAATAAGGCCAAAGCCTTTGATGCTTAAAGGCAACAGGCTTTGTTAGATTCTGTTATGACACAGACAACTTCTCCACTGACAAAGCCATTCAGATAACAAGAGTAATTGCTTATTTTATCGAGTTTAGGGAATTGTGCTCATTCTCCCTTCTTGCCTATTACATCAGCTATTATAACCCATCTTCTACCATAATTTAGGGGGAGTGGAATATGAGCGTTTTGAAAGCTTTCTTGAAAGAATAGAGTGCTGTATTTACATGTTTCCTTCATTATCCCAAAGTGCAAATATTTTCATGTATTCCTTCCAAAGAAGCAGGGTGGCGTGCATGTGCATGTGTGTATCCATTTATGTGCCTAGGTGTTTGTGTGTAGTTCACTGTCTGCAGTGGGTGGGGGAGTAAGAAGGATTCATTTAGTTATTTATTTCTATCCTCTTCTGACTGCAGACAATACCACTGTAATTTGTATTAGTGAAACTACAAACACAGCAATTGCTTCTGACACTTTAAAAGAACTTTATTGACATCTCCAAACACGTGGGGAATTTTAAAGTAGAACTTTTCCATCTGTAAGACTTCGTATGATCAAAGGCCTGATAGCAGCTCCAGATTACTGAACGTAAGGCTACAGACCAGATTCCAGCTCTTTTGGAAACAAAAAAACCAAAACAAAACCAAAGCCAAAAGTTTTAAGTTTCATTCAGCCTAATCCTCACAAAATTTTCAGAAAACTAGCATTGCAAGGACAGAAAAAAAACAAACAAACAAAAAAGATTATTTTAAATTTTATATGCTATCCAAATATTCTAAGAAGTACAAAAGCAAAATGTAAGTGTAGGATTCAGTATCTTAAAATGCTGCTGTGCTGTACAGTTTTATTGCCTAGAATAACCAATTCTTCCCACTTCAAATTCTAATTCTGAAGTAGAATTTTTAATGTATGAGCACTCTAGCAAAATCATGAAATTGTCATAGTCTGAATTCCTAAGTAATACAAGACAATATTGATAACAGAAGTACAACTTTCAAATGGAAGTTGGGAGTTAAATGGAAACCAAAGCAAGTTAATAACTTTTCCAACATGTAAAAGATAATAATTTTTCAAAAGTGTAACCAAATACATAAACCAGTTCTGAGCAAATTCTTTCAGCTATTTTAGGAAAACAGATTTCATTATTTTTACCCCAACAGGACAGTGAACTTTCACACTCCAGAAGCACTGGAGGCTTTGTGACTCATAAGTGAGAACTTTGTGTTTACTAACATTTGTTTTCCTGGTTTACGTGAATGCCCAGGTAGAGTATCTGAACTCACTCAGCTAGCACCATTGCTATCAGCTGAGTAGATTTGGACACCAGCTTCGTATCTCCGACGCTTGTTGTGTTTTTTCCATAAAAAGGTCTTAATTCATCCACCTTTGTGTTTGTCATACTTCAGAGTGAAGCCAGATTCTTAGTTTTGCAAGGATCTTTTCATCAACTTTTGAAGTCCTTCCATGAGGCTGGTAAAGAATGAGAGCTTGCCAGCTACAGAACGGGTATTAACAATGAATTTTCCACAGAAGACATTCATGTGTTTGTCTTGTGACTGGCTAAGAGTACACAATTGCATTCTGCACCTCAGTGGAGCAGCTGGTAAGATAAGCAGAGTATCTGGATTAATATGGCCTGCTGTAATTTGTTCTTGTAAAGAGGCAATTGGCCTAGGCAGAGGCCTGTGGTGGAGTAATGAAAGCATGCTTTTTTTTCAGAACACTCTGCATAGCACTGGTTTGTGTAAATAGACCAACTCATTTGGGCCAGCTTGTTCATGACTAAACTATGCTACATTGTGCTTGGTACTTTATAATTTCCAACTGCAACATAACATTTCTGTAGACTTGGTAAAATTAGACATAGCTGTTGATAACACTTTGTACTGAGATCAGATCATGTTTGATCCAGTTGCTTCTTGACAGCACTGAAATATTCTCTGGCTGTGTCACATTCTGCATTACATTGCTGGCTCCCAAGCTTCATGTACTAGAGGGTTCAGTTGTTGAAGTCCTACACAGAAATGGCATCAGTAGCTTTTTAGGTTTGCCAAGAGTTAGTCATGGCTTCCGTATCAGGATGTCACTCTACAGCAGAGCTACTTCAGGATTGTCTGAAATGTTGGTGATGCTTTATTGCAGGTACTGTTGAGTTGCCTGAGGTTACTTGGACCACTTGCTTCACTATTTAACCTTCTCCTTAACATTCTCCTCCTTCCCACTTCCCACTCCAAGTCTACCTTCCCTTCTTCTTTCATGTTTCTTTCGATACATACTGCTTCCTGCTCGTTTTTACTGCTGGTAATGAGACTAAATGAACAGCATTTAAGTACGGATTCAAGTAGCAAGCAGTGTAGGACTTGCCAGGGGTGACATTTCCTAGGCTTCCTAGGACAAGGGCAGGGAGAACTGGACAGAATTTTTGATGGGGAGCTGAGGAGGATATTTCCATCCACAGTGCCAACTGGTGTTCCAGGGCAATCGTAGCCCATGGGCTTTCTCATAGTTTTCTTTTTAGATGCAACATCCAGTGAGTGTATTTTGAACAGGAATCTTGGAGAGTTTATTAATGTTTCCATATTGCCACATCCTTTCCAGTTCGTATCACTGTAGCCTCCTTGCTGGGAATACATTCTGGCTCTTTCAGGTCATTTGTCTGGCCTTTGCTGCCCAGTTTCCCATTGTTCATTTGTTCTCTGTTGGTAGGCTGAGCTCTAAACATTTTTTTATGCCTTCTAGTTACAAGCTTAACACTGTATGTTGCTGTTCCTTCTCTCCAAATTAACTAACTGCTACTTTATAGATTCTCTAAAAAACGGAAAATCCACATCACTTCTGTAGCTGAGTGTAAAGACTGTAGTCTGACAGAGCACAAGGCCTAATAGAGCAGAAAGCCTGTGGCCTAACTCTATTACTTAATCGAGGTTATATATATTAATAACAGAAAATGCAAAGGTAGCAGAAATTGCAAGTAGGGACAGGCAAGATCAAAACGGCTCTGGCAAAAGTTATTTTAGTCAAGTGAGGTGTTTTTTTTTTTTTTTTTTTAATTTATTGCTTGGGACAAAGTATGAACGCAAGCTAAAATTGCAACAGCAAATAACCCCAGAGCGTGGCGAGTTATACTTAGCTGGCATTAAGGTAATGCCATGTAGAAGCAGAATATTTGTGGTTAGCTAAAGTGACAAAAATACATCTGCACTGATATTAATCCTGCATTAATCTTGTAAAGAGATGGGATTTTGAGAAATAGAGGTCCTTGGAAGGGATCTACCTGCTTCCTCTGCATAGACCAGTTTTCTCTTTTTAGGCATTAACTGAACTTGTTATTCTGATTTTGTTATTGATAACCTGCCTAAGTAGAGAGCTAAGCTTTACTGCTCACTTATCTGTGAGTTTTATGAGTTTATTTGAAATCCTCATAACAGCCCTCAAATTTTACTGACCATTAGAGGTCCCAGTTTGAGAGTTTTACTGATGGTTTAATAACTGGTCAGTGATTCAGGATATGTTTTTAAAGATGCAGCTGCTGGCTAAATACTTTTCAATGGCAATGTGAAAATCTGAATGGATATAATGTGATTTCAGAAAACAGTCCTAACTCAGGAGAGGATGAACTGTATCCTTTGAGATATGTGAGTACATAGACAGCAGTTGAATGCGTCAAAATTTAGTGTATATATTTTATAAACAGATCCTGGCTTGAAAGAGAGCATTGCAGGTAGTAGAATTCCATTCTGCAGAGGGCAGTAGTATATATATGTGTCTAATGCATAAATATGAACAAAATTAGTATTACTCATTATGAAGTGACTTTTATTCAAAAAAGTGATAAATTGTGTACTAAGCTGTTATTTCATATGGCTACAAAATTTGGTTTTACTGAGGTATAAACAGGAAAATGTTAATACTTGAAATAATATGCTATACAATAGGCTAAATTGAATCTGTGAGAAGTCAATCAGCCTGTGCAACTGATGTAGTGCTGTCATCTGTTACAAAAATTAGATTGGAATTAGCAAGCTTTAATGTTTCTTTTGTTGGTATAGGAGACGTGTAATAACCTGACCTTGAGAAGGGGCCTTATATATTTGAAACAGAATAGCAACTCTCATATTTTTACTCTCTACTAAAGGGTTAATAGGATGCCATTTTGTTGTCATCTCTTAGCATTTGTTTTAGTTCTTTATTTCCCTGGGAAGTGCTTAGGTGAGAAATGTTGGTAGTGAAATGGAGACAGCTCGGGTAGGTCTAGAAACCCTTGAGCTCACATTACTGGACATCAACCTTTCTAACTAAATAACTGCTGAGCAGTGTTTGCACTCAGTGGAATATTTTCCAATAGTAAAAGGGGAGGAATCATGATCTTCAAGGTGTTTATAGCTTTGGCCAGCATCCTTTTTCAGTTTTGCAGTTTCCACTCATGCCACTGTGCCTTTGTTTCCCCCCCCTCGACAAACACACTCTGTAGTGTTTAAAAACTGTCTGCACCATCGTTCTTTGAAATACCAGTGGTTGTTTGCTTCAGGTCTTTTATTTTCTGTATTACTGGGTTCATAGTTATTGTGTTACTGGATTACAAAAACAGGCCGGTGATGAATACCAGGGTGTTCATGACTTTTCCCTCCAGGGAAATACAGTGCTGAAATATGATTTCC
The DNA here is from genome assembly GCF_033815535.1 of Pezoporus flaviventris. Taxonomy (NCBI): domain Eukaryota; kingdom Metazoa; phylum Chordata; class Aves; order Psittaciformes; family Psittacidae; genus Pezoporus; species Pezoporus flaviventris. The sequence continues at coordinate 63,480,314 of NW_026892555.1, forward strand.
TTTTAGTGAAGCAAATGTTGCACGCCTCTGTTGAGTTTTCAAAGGGAAATTACGAAGTTTTCAAAGGGAAATTACAAAGCAAATTTGGGACTTTTCATGCCTACACTGTCATTTTAAAAATTGTAGCATGGGTATCCAACATGGATGTTCAAATTTTCCCTTGGATATCAATCCTCATGGAATTAAAATATTGCAGAGGGAAATGTTATTTGATTTGAATCATCTGTCTTAGATTGTATCTTCTATAGCTTAAGCAAGGTAACTAGCGAAAGGATGTTGCATAGCCAAGTATTTTCACATGACTTCCACGGCAGCCTCAGCTGCGGTGGGATGAAACAGCACTTGAGGTGGGGGGATTTTCAAGGTGGTTCATGCTTTAGCAGGATAAGAACATATTTTAGATAGCTGTACTAAAAAAAAAAATCTACAGGTTTTGTCTTTTTTTTTTTTTTTTTGAGGTGTTGGTGCTGTTACTGCCACTAGCTGACCAACTAGAAATACTAATATTTGCTTGTGCTTCACCTTTCTGAAGTAATCTAATTGTTTTCTGAATTAATTTATTGGCTGTTCATTAGCATCTTCTCTTGATTTTCACTCACAATGCTATCTAGCACAGTGAATGCATACTCCAGTTTGTTTCTGTTTTGGTTTGTTTCTGTTAAATAATACGGAAATTCTGGTCAGTGCTGTGAATCTACCACTGATTTTGAATTAGGTTTCTTTAAAAATGGAGGAAAGGAGAAACTAGGTTACTCCAGGTTGCTTGAAGTAACATTTTAAACCCAGCAGATATCGCAGGAAAAGTGAGGATACTGTGGTAAAAATGACCATATATAGACAGTTATTTGGACTGCTCTATTCCCCTTTTTTTGTTTTAATGTGGGTTTGGGTACTTGCCTATCAGTCACCTACTTCTCCGCAAGGCAAGGGAGAGCATTTTTCTGTTGCCCATGTAAGCCACCGAGGCAGAAGAGAATGGTGAATGGCTCTGTCTTAGATAGAATCACAGAATAGTTAGGGTTGGAAAGGACCTTAAGATCATCTAGTTCCAAACCCCCTGCCATGGGCAGGGATGCCTAACTATTGCTGTTTTACTTGTGTTTAGAAGTGCTGATTTATGCTTTTTATAAAATGTATTATTTTTCAGGGTGATTGACTGGGGGAAGTCTGATACATTCCAAGTGCTAACTGCATGCCACTGGAGGCTGGATGCAGCATAAACCTTTTGCAGCCATCTCATTACTAGAGTTTTTATGTGAGAGTGAAGCAGAGCATGCAAGCCAGAAAAAAATCTGTTGACTTTAGTGAATATTGGCTTATGCACAGAGAAGTTTGTTGTAAAAGACAGAGTCAATAGAGAGAAGACAACAGAGAAAAACTGGGAATGAGAGTTTTACCACCACTTCCCTACTGCAGACATATGAAAGGCCCATGCAATGCTGACCTCTCCCTGCATAAGATCCATTAAGGTTTGAGGTAAAAGCCTTAGCTGAGGAGCTGCAGGTCCAACCTGCACCCACTGTGTAGCTAAAAAGAGATGTGTTTTTCTCAGAGCTGTCAAAGCTATTGCTGTTCATAAGCAGTAAATTTATACAAATTAATTTTAAGAGATGGAAGAAGTTGAGTTTGCTCACAGGTAATACATTTGGACTTCAACAATGTGAAAAATTTAAGAGCAAATGGAAAGAAAGAGAGAGAGCAAGCTGTATTTTTTCCTTATATTTAATGAAGCACTATGAATTTCTGGCTCTTAGGAAAAGGTGTATTACTAAGAGTCATTAATGGAATCTAGGCTTAAAATACACTCAGCTGAATTGCTGACTGAAGAAATGTCTATGTAATACTTAATGTTTTCTTTTTTGTGAATATTTTAGAATCTTTAAAAAGAATTTTGAAGAAAAAAAGAAATCAGTGTTACACTTCTTACCATTTGCTTTAAAAAGGATTTTCCACTTGCTCATTTCCAGAAGGTCATCTCTGAGATGTACAAGCTAGCCCTTCATTTAGGTCTCCTCTTACATTCATATTTAACTTTCTTTCATTCTGTGGCCTTTATTAGCTGAGCTCAAGGAGCTTGTAGCACATTTTAAACAGCAACACTGGGAGGATGTAAATGCAGAATAATGTATCAGGACTCAAATTTGCATGGTCAAATGTCAAAAAAATTAGGCCTTTTCCAGAACCATGTCAAGAGAAATAACGTAAGTGGCCAGCTCAACAGCAGGCATGCCATTATCAGTTAGTTCAACCTGTCATCACTGACTGGGAGTGGAAGCAGTGGTCATTAGGTTTAACTCTGCCGAGGAAGGTTGTGCTTCTTTTTATTTTATTATATATATTTTATTTCATCTGACAGTATTTCACAGAGCACCACAATGCTATGGTTTCCTCCTTGACAGGGGAAGGGGGGGAGGTGCAGGTGAGGGAGCAGAGAAGAACACTTGCAGTCATCTGTTGTCACCTGGAGGAGGCAGGAATTGCATTGCCTATCGGATAAATACTCATTTAGAGTAATCACTTTATTTCAGCCCTGTAATGACATTAACAAGCTTGGAATACAGGGAATTACATGAGTCAGAACAAATAATTGAATATTCCACTGCTGGGGAATGCAGCACAAGTCTGTCTTAATGTCATGCCATTTCTGAAGCCAGCACTAGCATGCAATTAGATGATAAGCTTAAAAAGCATATAATTGGCAGTACTAGTATGAAAAACATACTATTAATTGTTAAATTCTTACCTGCTTGTAACTTTCATGAAGTAAAAGTATCTTGCATGTCTTTTTAAACAAAAATAACCAGAGGAAACATTTCAGTCAGTTTTTAAGAAAATAAGAATTGCTAGCAAAACAGAGGGGAAGAACTATAGTTCACGATCTAGAATTATAGAATCAACTAGGTTGGAAAGGATCTCCAGGATCATCAAGTCCAACCTACCCCAAGACTTCCAAAACCATCACCAGACAATGCCACCAAGGGCTTCATCTACACGGTTTGTGAACACTTCCAGGGATGGTGACTCCACCACTGCCTGGGCAGCGTGTTCCAATGCCTGAGCACCCTCTCAATGAAGAAATTTTTTCTAATACCCAATCTAAACCTCCCCAGCTTGAGGCTGTTACCTCTTGTCTTATTGCCTGTTCCTTGGGAGAAGAGACCAACCCCCACCTCACTACAATCTCCTTTCCGGGAGTTGTAGAGAGCAATAAGGTCCCCCTTGAGCCTTCTCCAGACTAAACAACTCCAGTCTACTCAGCTGTTCCTCATAAGACTCAACTTCAACATAAAAAAACTACAAGACTTTTTTTGGGTAATTATTTTTTTTTTAAACATTTGATTATGAGAAGGATGAGAATGATTTAGTATAGACAATGCCATTGTATTTCATATCCAAAGAGAAAAGTCTTCATTTGTTCTTTTTAATTCAATACCTTTGGTCAGGCCACTGTTTTTTCTGCAGATATTGTTGCCCCACAAAGTGTGTTTCAGAGCTCTTACCATTTTTTTCAGTCACTTACTGTTCTTGGGATGATCTTAAATGTCTTTTAGAATCTAGTTGATTCTATGATTCTATAATGTGGTTAATAATGCAAAGGCCTATACACATAAATTTGCCAAAGTATCCAAAACTGCTCTGGGCTTAGGTAAACAAGGAGGCAGAGGAATCTTAAAGTGATTGATTAACACAACACCTCATAATCTGTCTGATTTATCACCAAACTGTAGGTTTAATTTTTGCCACATTCTTACAACATCTCAAGTCATATAATTTGGCAAGTTCCATCATTTTAAGCATCAACTAAACTGACTCAGTGCATCAAATTATACACTCCATGGTAGAATATTAAAAGGATTCAGTTGCACGGGTTGAGATAGGAACAGTTTAGTAACTAAGGTATCTAAGGTATAACACAAATCACTACTGCTACCACCAATAATAATGATGATAAAGGAAATAACAAGGGAAGAGAATACATCACCTCACCAGCAGCCAACAAATAACTCGACCCCCCCCCCCCCCCCCCCCCCCCCGCCCCAGCCCAACCAAGCACTGACCCATACCTCCTCCAACCCTGCAGTCTCCCAGCCCTTCCGGCTAACTCCCAGTTACATCCTGGACATGACGTGCTGTGGTATGGAATACCTCTTTGGTCAGTTTGGGTCAGGTGTCCTGTCTCTGCTTCCTCCCGGCTTCCCCTCCTCCCTGGCAGAGCATGAGGCTCACAAAGTCCTTGGCCAAACCAAAACATTGTTATCAGCTCTGTTCCCAGGCTGAAAGTCAAAACGCAGCACTGAACCAGCTACCAAGAAGGAGAAAAATGACTGCTGCTGCTGAACCCAGGACAATGCAGAAGCAGCGTCTCCATCATCTACCTAGCTTACCTCTGAAAATCACAGTCTTATCCAACAGATAATACATTAGATTTGCAGCACTTGAACTGAGCAAAGTGGAGGGCTTCTCACATTTATTATAAAGATAAAAAGATCAGGACATCTTAAAACTTAAATCCTGCTGTGGATCTTTGGCCATTGATTTCAGCAGTGTTGGAGCTTCCTTATAGTTAAAACAATAATTGGCTCTGCAGCTGCTTTTTGTTTTTCTCACCAGCCTATCATCAGGGCACCACTGACCCTTCCTGTTGAGAAGTGAGCAAAAGACTTTGCTGTAGGAGCATGGTAGGCCTGAGAAATAGCTCCTTTCTCTAGAGGGGGCTTGTGGGGATGCCCAGGCCCTATGCAGTAGTTCAAGCTGTCAGGAAGGGATTTTTCTTTGAAAGGAGAGAGGAATCCAAGCTGACAGAGAACTGTGGGTTCTGATAGGTGAAGCTTTGCATGGCTAGCTGAGTCTCAGAGATCTGAGACTTGTCATGTTGAACACCTATTTCTGTTTTCTTAACAGAATAGAATGACCCCACCTCTTGCTTTCCTGAAGATAAAACACTCTGGGTGATCGTACTTCAGATTATCTCTGGCATTTGGAAAATGTGACCCATGTGTTTGACAAGTTGGCTGGAAGAAAAGCTGGCTGTAAAGTAGCAAGCGCAAGCTTTAGCTTAGAAGGTCAGGCGAAATATCTACTAGAAAGGGATGCAGTTGATTCCTGAATGGGATCCAGGTATGCCACTCTGGTAATGGGGTAGGTTTGAAATATATGAAGTTTTTTTAAAAAGGAAATATTTGGTGCATTGCTACTAATTAATAACACAATTTTAATCACATTTACGTTATTATTCCTACTCAACAGATGGCATACTCTCAAGTACTTCCATTTATACTAGCATTAAGAATACTAGCAATTGAGAGACCTCATGACTCTTGATTTTAATAATGATACTGCAATTACAGAATGTATTCACAATTGACCTATTTAACAAAATTTAACTTACTAAAACAATATTAACACTTAAAAATATTGCAATTACTATAGGCAATCTGAACATTTATATTAACTTGCTATAATTCTCTACATGCTAATATGTGTATTTATTTCAAGAAGGCAACATTTCTAGTATATTAATATTATTCATGCTTGTGCCAGGATTTTATATTCTTATGCTGGTTCAGTTGTTTCACCTTGAAACTGTACTAGCACCCCTGAAGGGGCAAATAAAAATGTTAACTTATGCCAGAGTAGGAATTTGCAGATAATATTTATAAAAACCCACAGAAATATTAGGAGGTACCTACTGAAGAAAGGTAAATGAGTGTAAATTACTGGTTTCCATGTCAGTTACTAAGTATTTGTTGGGTTTCTGAGTGTACTCACTCCCCTCAGTGGGTTTGGCAGCCTGGGCTCGAGGTCAGTGCTGATTTGGCCCAGCTGCAGGGCCTTGGATCCAACTCCTGTGAAAGAAGTTGTCTGTGTGAAAAAGAGCTGTGAGAAGTTTTGCTGGGGTTTGGTCCTGATTTGCTTGAGTACTCTATTTAAGCTCAGACCCTTGATCACTGCTACTCCCTGACTTTTATTGCACCTATGCCTGTGCTTGGCCACATACACCCTCAGCCAGATACTGACTTACGGACTTAACTGCCTGGTTTGGCTGTGGAACTGCTTCTGCATTACAGATTTGTCCAGTCGTCTGGACTCCTTCCATTTGCTGCCACCAGACGTGTTTTGCTCTTCTTTTTTAGGTACTATGGGTCTGTGCCCTTATTGATGAAGCCTCTGCCTGCCTTGCTGCCTGGTTCCTCTTCCCTTAGGAACAGCCAGCCTTTGCTGCTCCCTGTTGGTTGTTTTGGACCTTGAGTCCTGAGCCAAGCACTGTAGAGCCTGGCCATTGGACCAGGTACAAAACCTTTCACACACCTTGCATTTTGCACTCAGGGTTCTAACAGCATTCTTAAATCCTTAACAAAGCAGATAACTTTGACAGCAATGCAAGTTTGAAAATTAATTCAAAAAGGCCAGCTAGTGCCTTTCTATTCATTCATATGTATCCTATCCCTTGCAGATATCAGTATCACTTTTGATTTTTTTATAAAAACTTTAATGATTGGGACTGTAGCATCTCAGTTCTTAAAATCTCACCTGAGAGCTAACCTGAGTGTCCTCTTCTATCATTGAAGCTCATAGCTTTTTGTTTCCCTCCTGCTGAATATGAAAGAGTATTTCTAATTTTATGTTTTACTACAAATCTTACAATCTTTTAGAGATTCTCCTCAAGGCTGGACAAACATAATTACTTCCACCCATCTTCACAGGCCATGTTGTCTAAACCTGTCACCATTCTGAGCACTTAGTTCTCTGCTTACTTGAAGTATGCTGGTGGGAACTGGCCCCTGTGTTCCCAGGCTGACTGAACACAGAGCAGAAAGACCTTTATCACTCTGGTCATGTATATGACAGTCGTACCATTATATGCTAAAGATTTTCCTTTCACAGCAGCAACATTACAATGTTGAGTCTGTCAATTTATGGACCTGTGTGTTCTAGCTATGCTGTTATTCTTTATATCATATTATGCACTCTTCTTCCTCAAGCTGCATTTGACTATTGAGTGTCTTCCTGACTTATTAGATTAATTTTAATACCACTTCTATCTCTGGTGCGAGGCCTTCCAGATCAGTGTCATCTGCAAACTAGTAATATATTTTTTTTTAATTCTGCTATTCAAGTTTTAAATTAATGTGTTGAATAGAATTTGGTTGACAACTAAATTATGTTCTACTCCAATTGAATAGTGTTCCAAATCTGACCCTTGTATTTCCTAATGTGTACGTTTTTGACCAAGTGAGTGGTCACACTTTTGTAATTTAATCTCACTAATTTTGTTTGTTCATTTACAAGACTATCATAAGAGAAATAGCAAGTTTTAAAAATATGAGTTTGTCACAGCTGCTGTTTCTCTCTTTCCATTATGCCAGTTATGCTATCAAAGACGGTAAGTAGCTTGAGTTGATGCTGCAGGTTCTTGATGTGTTTGCAGTCTGGCTTCTATGTGCTTAAATGCTGACTGCTTAATACGTAGTTCCATGGTCTTCAAATTGGGCTTTTCTGCAATTCCCTTCATCTTCCTTTTGCTTTCTTTTAGGTATTCGGTTTCTCTTTTGCTACTTTACCAATCTCTCAAAGTTCTCAAAAATGAGCAGTTTAGAGAGCCCACTGACTCTAAATGTTGCAGGGGACTGATTCCTCACCAGGGAAGCTAGTTTTTCACCAGGCAGTGAGAGGTAAAACGGCAGGAATATGCTGAGGTGTCAGGAATAAGGTACCAGTTTTGAGCTGAGAAATCATTGCCAGACACAATTTTGTGGTAGATGAAGCACAGCAGCCATGCTGAGACTGAAACTGCAAGGAAGGAGAGTCGAGGAGTCCTCCCTGCAGATGTCAGAAATGGTGCTAAATTTCTCAAATACAGCTTCTCACTTCGTTGTTGTTGGGTTTTGTTTGTTTGTTTGTTTGTTTTTGTGGGTCTAGTATTCTGTCTTTGATGAGCATTGATTGTATAGTTTTGCGAATGACTGATGTTACTATGAAGAGGTAGACCATACTCCCTTTAGGGGAACTGAAGAGAAGATTCCTGGAGAGGGAATTAATCTTTCCTCCCTCCTTTTGTTTTGATGTTTTCCAGAGGAGCAGCCGCCTACTTGAGTAGTTGTTCAATGTTCTGATTTCCTGCTATTTCTCCACCTCTCCCCTGCAGTAAGGAACCAGAGCAGCTTTGCTTCCTGCTTATCATCTGATAATTTGGCATTCAGTGGACTAATAATATGGGTATTGAGGAAGCCTGGAACAGTCTGCTTGCTGACAAAGCATAATTAAGCTTTAGCTTGGTCCTTACAGGCAGATGTGTATAGCAGCTGGATCTGAAAGAAGATTTGGAGTGCTCAGCACTTGTCTGAAGGCTTCATCCATATATGGTTTTCATGTCTGGATGAGCAGCATTTTGTGCTGTCAAATACTGCATGGGGGAGAGAGGGAGGTATTATGGCAACATTTGGTGCTTAGCTGTGGGAAGGCACCGATGCCAGAAAATATTTCAACATCAAGAATAGCTACATTTCTGTACAGGTTTGAATAGGATCCAGGGTGTCAAAACATCAGATTCTTGTTTTCACTGTGACTTGTGTCATAGTGGACATCAACACAGGACCAGAGGAGTTTTAAATTTATAAATTAAACTTTCTTTTTATTGGGAGTGACCTGTAAAATCTAGTGTTAGGCATGACTCATTATGAATCTTCTCTGGCTATTCAGCTGTTGGTTATGATAGATTACTTCTTAAAGAGAAGAAGCTTTTGTTCTACAGCTTTTCTTTACTGCAAAGGTTTCTGTACCCTCATGAAAAGAAGTAGCTTGACTCATCACATGCCATGCCACATCCATCACATGCAGTTGTGGAGTTTTCTACCTGAATGCCAACATTTTAAATTAAAGGTACTTCATCTTAGAGTGCTGTTACAGGTGGAAAAGCCAAGTTTTCTTAAGTTCTCTTTGTCACGGAAGGAAGTGACAGTAGCATTGTTTCCTTCTTTTTCCAGGCTGGGAGTAAACCCACCATTTCTTTATAACTCCCCAGGTAGTCTCAAATTCTAGTTGGTTGTTCATCAGCTAGCCCTGTCCACCAACACAGTGGGGGACTGGGGATGTGACCACAGATCCAGTTCCCCTTGTAACCTTGTGATGTATCATTACAGTGGAGATTTGCAGAGTGATTCTGCCTGTCTGTATCCCCAGGCAGTAAGATGGAGGTCGGGAGAGTGTGCCATCATTCATTGAACTCTGCCTGGCATTAGGAATGCTGTGGCAGCTGGCTGCCCCTGCAGGAAGGAATTTTATGGGTCAATTTTGCTACAAAATTATGAGGATTAGAGGAATAAAAGGTAAAAGAGGTTGAGGATAAGAAATCTTAAATGAAGAGGAGTGGGTGATCCCTTTATGAAAAGAGAGCTGCTATAGGACTCATGGGAAAAGTCACATCTACTATGCTTAATAATGTTTCATCCAGTATTTGTCTTTTGTGTTGAAATAATAAAAATACTCCCAATAGAAAGTAGTTTCCAGCTGGCAAAGAGGAATAACACATTTGTATCTTTGTAGTATGTCAGCAAAGTGTATCAACTTAAAAACCCCCAAAACCAGTTCTGTAATAGAAACAATATACATATAATTAATATGGAGCTCTTTGTGCTCACAGGGACTGAGGATATATTTCTAAATAAGAGCTGGAATTTTCATGGAAATGGCAATTTTTTTTATATCAGTGTCAGACTGGCAAAGGGCAGGTGAGATGAGAAACTCTGGTGATGAATTTGCCCAGACAGATGTTTAAGAAGAAGATATTTCAAAGACATCTGCATCTCTGTAGCATTCTGAGGTTGTGCTGGTTTAGGGCTGCTCTGCCTGCTGGTTCAAAGGAGGCTGACAAGGCAGATAAGTACAACATTTGGCTTACCTGCTCTTCTATTTTTCCTCAGTTTATAGTTTATTTTTAACACTTTTCTGACCTTGGGAAGACTCAGGAGAAGGGATTTTAAATGTTGCAGTCCTCATCCTATCAGGTTGAGTAAACTAGTGTGTATTCTTGCCAATGTCTTTGATATGTCATCATTTAAAAACCTGTATATAAACATTTTTCATGTCTATACCTTAACATAGATGCTGCTTCCTCCACTTCACAAATTTATGCAGAAACATAAGCCTCTTTCTTCCTTTCTTGATTCCTGTAAGCAGAAGAGTTTTATAAAACATACAGTACTAAACCCCCTGCTATTAAGTTGCTACCTGTAGATGCTAAAGAGATGCAATATTTTTCATGTTAATAATTTCATTAAATATGTTTTCATCCTCTTCTCTGGTATAGTTTTATAGAACATCAAAGCTGCTGATATGTGAGTCATGGTCTGGTTTGTATAAATTATCTCTGGCATTAGAAATTTTATTCTATGGCAGCGTTAACTATCAGTCCCATGTTGGTTAATGATTTGAAGTAGGAACTCCAACACATGGGCATGGAGTTCAGGTAAAAGCTCTTCAGACATAGTGATTTTATTTAGCCTAAACTCCAAACCATTATTAAACTTGATTAAGAGTCAGCAAACCATTCCTGCTGTTCAGTCCTACTGATTTCAGAGTATTTGTGTGATGATTTGTCCCTTTTGAGATCCCCATAGGTTAACCTAGAATCCATGTTTACAGATTGTAATCCTTTGTACTGTAGAGGCCTGAGTAATCAGATTACAATACGCCAGCTTTAAAGAGACTTGCCGTTTAAAGCTGAACAAATCTGAGACCAGAATTTGGGACCAAATTTCTTGTTAATATTTTTATCATTGACTTGTTGAACAGTTGTTGTAGACAAGATATTGTTATGGTAGTCACAGAAGGAATACACCTCAAGAATTGTGCAGCCTGAAAAGGTTTTCTGTTAAGAATAGATATTTTTTCCATTTGTTTCCCATATGTTCTGATGTAGAAGTGCTGTTTGGAGACATCTCTAATAGCTGTAGGGTCCTTCGAGTTATAGCTTGTGACAGGCCCACAGGTAAAAATTCCCAAAGAATGGATTGCAGTGAGCATCAAATACCCTGAATGTTTAGTAATATCTTCTGAGCGCACAATATCAGACGTTAATATTGGTACAAGAGGGTCTTCCTTCCACTGCCCTTCTGTTTCCAAACAGCATTAGGACATCCAGAGTTTTTTAAACCTTGATAGAAGTGATACCACACCACAGATAAGTTCATATAAAAAATTGCAATAGGGCCAGGGTTTTAGTCCCTTAAACTGCATACTATTCATTTCATATTGCTGCAGAAAGAAAAAAAAAAAAAGGAGTTTCAAATCCCCCAGCCCTCCAAATTTGTGTTAATGTTTGAGAAAATGTGTAAAAAAAAAATAAAATACTATTTATTACTAATAATCTGAAAGCACAATTTTTTGTTAAGGGTCCATTGGCACATGAAACCTTAGGTAGGTGGTAATGAGATTTTTTAATTAGTTTTGAAAGCACATAAAGCACATTTCTGTGTTTTTATGATTCAAAGGATAGTCCTTTGGGGGTGCTGCCTTGTCTGTAGCTCTTGTGGTTGCTTTCATTGCAGATATGGAGGCTTAGAAATACCAGCTTCCTGCTACATACAGTTCAGTCTTTCTCATTAAAATATGAGACCTTTTCAGGCTGTTATGCTGAAGAAAATGAGAGACTTTTACCCATGAGTAGCTTTAGAATGATCTCCAGTTTTTCAGAAATTAGTTTCTCATCAACTCTATTAATAATTAATTATTCTATTTCACAACAGCTGTAGTTTTCCAAGTTAGCATTAAAATGATCCTTACATTGTCTTTCGACAGTTTTGTTCAGCTGATTAACTCTAACTGGTTTATCACTGTGCCATCCATTTAAATTAACAATCTGCAAAGAAAGCAGATAAAATGCTTCACATGTCCCATTACTGGGATAGTAATAGTTACTCAATTAGGCACAGCTTCTTCAGTTTCCAATCTGTTCTTTAATGATCAACACATTAGTTTAAAATGTTATTAACCAAAAAATCTATTTAAAGAGATATTTTTAGCAGCTAAAAGCATTATTAATGGTGAGAAAAACATGTTGTTTTACTTACTAAACATCTGTACCACAATTGCTATCATATCTGTGAAGCACTACAGTGTTACAGACTTCTAATCATGACCTCTGTTTTCAAGAGTATAGCCTCATCGATTATCCATTGACTTTCACAGCGATGAATGAGGAACATTTCTTAACACTTTTTCATATCACATGGATGGGGGTAGGAGTGGGGAGTTGAGGATAGGGACATTCCCTGTCTTGCTATGAAGTTTATCTAGCACTTGATATGTTCTGGGAACTCTTGTGAAATAAAGATAATAATTAATCTTTAACAGTTATTTAAGCAGCTGCTGTGTTAGCAATCTGATAACAAAATTGGTTGTAGGGAACATACCTCAGAACAGGGAGACATTAAAAAGACAGTTTGATGACATATAGCAGGTCTTGTTCTTAAGCATTAACATTTTTACACGCTGGAGAAAAATAAAATGGAACATGCTGACAGTCTTTCTGTCTCAGGAGCACTACTACAGAGCTGTATTTATACCTTAATACACTTCTCGTATATTCAGGGCTGCATTAGCAAAATGGCAGCTCTGACTTGGAGAAATACTAGCATATTCTGTCTCTAAAATGTGAAAAGCAGGACTCATTAACGATTTTAACATTTAAAAAAGTGGAACTATGATCCATTTTTACCACTGTGTCTATGCTGGCACCATAGGAAATAAAATGTGCTGGTACTTCCTCCATACATGCTACTAGGATTCCGAAGCTGAGTGCTTCTGTGAAGATTGATTAAACATCATACTAATTCTGCACAATCAGCATGTTACACAGTTTTTGTAGGTGGGTAAGCCAAAGCATGGAGAATCTGCTTTGCCCAGCATTACACAACTAAGTTGATACCCTTGGAAACAACAGAAAAAGAGTGAAGTAAGGAAAAAGTATGTGGAAGGATGAGATTAAAAAAAAGATAAAATTTGCCACAACAACTGATAAGTGGAAAAACATTTTGTGGTTTATTGAAACTAAAACATACAATGAAATTTTGTGATGAAATGAAAGGAAAAAGAAAGGTTAAAACTCCCTTGAAAAGATAGATATCGTTAGATCAAATTTGCTTTTGAATTTATCTCTGTTGCATCCTTGCAGATATATTTTGAAAGTATGCTCTTTTCATCAAACATCCCATAATACTTTAGCTATAAAATGATTGGTACCATCATTATTCACAATTAAAACACAACTGTGCTTGTCAATATTAATGAACAAAGTACACTCTGTGATGCAGTATCCTTGACTTTTTTTAATCCTGTTTGTTTATTTACACACTAATTGCAAAAATTGATAATCCATATGAGGTCACCTAGGTCCATGCAAATGAGTTTTTACTGTATGTTCTGATACTGTAAATATTTATTTAGCTGTCCAAGGTATTGGAACAAATCTCTATAGTTTTTCTGTAAAGGGCAGATTTCTCTCTACGAGGTTCCTCAAGGGGAAAAAACAATAAAGGAAGAGTTATTTGGGGAAATATTCTTTTTAATGTTAACATGCAATATTATGTATGTTTTCTATAATTATAAAAATGCATAATAAGAAGATTGCATACTATTACCCACTTATATCATGGTATAATATTCCATGATATAACCAGTTTTTATTCACACAGTGAATTGGCAATTCCGAACCAAGTTGCAGCCACCTTGAAGTTTTGGGGGAAATGCATGAAATTATATTTCAGAATATTTCTAGATTCTCCACTGGTTCATTTATGAGATGCTATAGACAACAATTTTTACAATAGACCAATGTAGATAAAGTCTCAGACACTGAGGAATGTAACATTTTTATCACAAAGTTGCTTCAAGTGTCATATATATCTGATGAACATACACTGATAATGGCAGGTATTATTATTTTTAATAATAAATAATGGCTTACAAAAGCCACTAAGCTTTTGTTGTGCTTTTTGTCCACATTTCTATCTTGACAAGGTGGAGTTCTATAGGAGATTTAGAAGAAACAAGGCTTTTGTAACCTGACTGATAATTATCCTTAATATTTCTCTTACAAATATGCAAGGTAAGTTGTACTATGTGGTTTATATTAAAATATGTCTATAATTTTCAAATGTTTATTCTTTCTGAATAAACAGAATATTTCAGGCTTTATAACTTTAATATGTTAATAGTGTAACTACACAGAATGAAATTGGCTTGGGCTTATGTTTGTCTCTACGTATACTCAGAAATTAATCCTTGAAGAAACTACAGTTTTCCTGTTAAAAAGAAGTCTCACATCTTGTTTTATTTAGGAGAGAGTTTCAATCAGTTTCAGTCTGTTTTTGTTAAATATCAGATGAATTTACAAAAATGATCCAGTGTAAGTATTTCTAAGATTATTGTAAGTTAATATTAAGTTTATAAAAGGGGCTTCACTGCATCTGCATTAAAATATTTCAAAATCTCTAAGTGACAAGATATTCCCTCTAGTTTTAAAGAGACAGTGTGTGTGTGAACTCAGATTTGCTCAGTGGTAGACACATAAACAATCAGGCAAACATTAGGATTTGTGAATATCTTCCTTAACTTCTAAGTATTGCAGAATTGTTTATGGTTATTTTTTGGCTCAGTTGTTGCTGGTAATGGCAATTGCCTTCTTCCCCTTGGCTACTAAAATGTATTCTGAGGGCCAAATACACACCATGTTTTCTCTTGTTACAGCTTTAAAATGTCAGGTGTAATGTTCGTGACATTTTAAGTTCCATATTCAGTGTACTTAATTTATGTTGTTGACACATATTGGATTCAAGCGTCTGTCTTTAACAAAAATAGCTTCCAGATCCTCCAGCCATTTTCAAAGGTAATTATCTACACGTTGTCTAGTTCTGAAAAGAGATGGAATCTATACTGCCAGAATTGATGTCATGCCTCTTGATCATGCAACTTAATATAAAGCAACACAACTTTATAATATTTACATCAGTATAAGCTTGATACATAAAGAAGATCTTCTTTCCCTTCCTTCCCTGAGATTACCAGGTAAAACAATGGAAAAAACCCCTTTCTGCTAAAATCTGGCGGGAAGGTGAATAAATGAACAAATAGGCATCAGTAATATATTGATACATTGTACTTTTTCAGGAGGAGTGAAGTCACCATCTTGCATGTTTCTTCTGCTCATTTTGTTGCCTTTCCTGGGGAAGATTTTAATTTTATAACTTGGGGTACCACAGGATGATATTTGCAGGGATGAGAGTAGACATTTCTTTCGCAATCTCTTTGTTAGTTTTGGTTCATTCCCTGCTAAAAGCACCTCTTGAGCTGATATTTGTGTTAACTCTGATCCACAGAATCTTGTGTTGATCTTTGTGTGCTTCATGCTGTACTTGACCAGAGATAAGTTTTGGGGGTTACCCTTACTGCTCACTGTTTTCTTGCAGACATAGGAAGTTCCTTGAGAATGGTTTTAGACTCATACATTGACCTTTTCCTCCCCAAGTCCAAGCAGCATCAAAGTCTCCTTTCTGAAGCTTTTGAAGTTAAATTCTGAAAATGTTAGTGTGCATAGGCTTCAAATCCTCACCTCCACTATTTCATTATTTAGCAATGTCTTAGGTCTGACATAAAGAATTTTGCTCATCATGTGCAAAGGTCAGAGCTGTTCAGACTAATTTCTAACATATAATTAATTCCATGAATTCTGTTTGCAAATTGCTGAGTGCCAGTTGCTTGGTTTTGGATATGCTTTGTTACATGGACAATTTTCTATGAATATAAAATTTTATATGAAATATTGAAGTACTTGCTTCATCTGTTTCACTCTCTGCTATTCATTCCTCATCCTGTGAGTGACCACCTCAGCTGCCTAGGACCGAGTTTGCTCCCTGACTGAATGACTGAAACTTTCAAAATGCAATGAGAAATGAATAATATATGATAAATGCTCATGTTCACACATGGCTAGGCTGGTTTGCATGCAAATATTGGAATTCAGATTGTTCTCAGTGTTTTAGAATATCTCTAGGAGTGACCTGAGAACAGGAATATTCATTTTAAGCATTCATATCACATCACTGTTAAGTGTAAGTGCACTATCTGTGCACCAGACCTTTTGTGGTCCTGCATGTTTTAATGGGCTCTTCTTTGCTGCCATTGGAGATCCATATCCTCCATTGCTCAACCCAGTTAAAAAAAAAAAATTGCCTTCAGTTTTGTTTCATAGTAGGAGATGGTAGAATTGCTGTGTTGTTACTTGAATATACAGGGGTGATGGCAGCACCAGAGATCAGGCGGCACTGTGACTTTTGACTGGTGAGCTCAAAGTGGTATGTTATGTTATGTTGTCTTCTAGAAAAACAGCTCCTTTGCGTAACTTCAAGGGAGAAATCTGGTTGATAAAATGGCAGTAATGAATTGAATTTTCCTACACCTTGAAATAGATAAATGCATATATAAAAATACATATTCATATATATAAATACATATTCATATATGTACACATACATATATAAACAATACATATGCACATACATATGTATGAGTGTGTGTGTATATATCTCAGGGTGGAGAAGACTAAGAGGCAGATATGGCTTAGCCTTCAGAAGTAATTTGGAATTCTTTACCCTCCAGGTAAATATCTAAGTGCACTCTCATGAGTACAGTGTTTCTTCCCTAGGTGTCCATCCACCCCTGATGGTGATTGTAATGGGCTTCTGGGGTTATAATGGTTGCAAGGCATGTCAAGGAAGGTGCACAGTGCCTTCCGCAAGGTTTTTGCAGTTTGAAGATGTTCCTCAAGATGATATAGTTCCAGATGACTTCATTATAAGTGGGTATTTTTGAGGTCTGAGCTGACCTTCAAGAACCTGTCCTAGAAATGCTTAATTAGCTGCAAGTTTGCAGTTATTTTGTCTTGGAATGAATTCTCCTAGCTCATCACTAAGTCTTAAATCTGCAGGGGAAGCTTATAGCAAGTTAAAGAATCTCTCAACCAGTCTGGACCTGAACACATGCTTCTGTACATGTTCGAGTGAGGCCAGAAATTCAGCTCAAGAAAATGAGAGAAAACTGTGTGGTAAAGAATATCAGAGATTTCAAAATTCTGGCTCAGTAGTATTGCCTTTGCCTTCAGAAGCCAGGTACAATAATGTCTATGAAAGCTGCTTCATCTTTTATAAAGGAGACTTTGCCCCCTCTAATTGAGGGAAGTAATTATTCCCTGCATTTTCCACATTTTTTGACATTGAGATGTTTTTTAAATTGAAAAAGGTAAATAATACTACCCAGAGCATTGGTGTGGCACATGGAATTCCTATGGCCTTACCATCTCTCTTTATGAAAAAAATCTACATGATGCTTTACATTATACACAGTTGTGTATGCATAGTGCCAAATAGCACCTTTAATTATATCAGCATAAAGAGGGCCACAACAGCTATCAAACATCAAGAGTTTTTACCATCATGTGCATTCCTAGCACAGCTAGATGTTGACTTCTTGGACTCTTTTTCCTTAGTACAATATATCTATATTCCATATGCAAATTCCACTGTGAGTGATTTGCCTGTTTTGTAAGCTAGACTGCACCTGTAACATGTGGGATTGAGTTAAAAATGACAAGCAGACAAGCACAAGGCACATTATCTTGACAAACTCAGGCTCAGAAAATTAGCCTGTGCCTGAATTATTAAAATAACAAGGAATATTTCACTCAGCTGTGGAGCAATGCTCCTAATTGTCCACTTTAGCCAACTTCTTTCAGACTTCACGATCGGTCAATTTACAGTAGCAGCTTGCAAATTCCTGAACTCCCATTAGAGAAAAGTGCAACAGCAGTCCAACACACCCTCATTTATTTTAATAACCTGCCAAGCAGACATGAAAATGTTAAAGTTGGAAGGCTATAACATGACAGGAACCTGACTTGTCACAGCCACATTATAATCTAGTTAAACTACTTTCTTTCTGCCTTTCATGTCTTTTCAGGTAAGTGGAAAACTAATTGTCAAATTACTAATTTTGTTGGCATTAATATCAATACTGAGGCTAGAGGAGCATGAACAGATAGGCCTGTGGTTTTCCTTTATATTGTGCTTGGATGCTGGAAAGCATTCTGAAAATATAGAAGTATAAAATCGGAGCCCAGCCTTTCTATCAACACTGACCTATTTATTTTAAGAGGCATTGAAGCTCTATAAAAAGGCTAGTTAAAGTCTCTGGATTCTTTTATTATTATTTAATGCTTCGAAATCTTGTTTACTTCAATCTTGTTTCCTTTGTGCATAATAGTGTACCTGATGTAACGGGGCCAGTATTCGCATCTAAAGTATTAATGACAGAGTCTGATCTTGCAGGAGAATACAAGGAACTGCACTACCAAGAAAAAAAAAATCTTCAACAATGTCAGGGTCACACTATCTTCTTTCAAAATCAACTGTAAGTAGGTCATGCTTTCATTGCAGGCAGGGTCAAGAACATCACTGCAAAAAGTGCTTGGGATGATTGAGGAGCATGTTGAGAGCCAGGGACAGCTGAGGTGACTGAAAGGAGGACCTAACTGATGAGCATGGAGATATGAATCCAGCTGCAGACATACTGCTAGACCCTTAAACCTACAGGGGGTTACTTGCCCTACATGACATGAAGGGTCCTGGGTACTTTCTCATGGCAGGACTGAATCTGTCACTTACGTTTTCAACCCAGTTTTCTGATTGATGATTCTCGATTGTTCAGGTTTTGAGGGGAGTTGTTTGTTTCCTTGCTTGCTTGTTTGTTTTTCTTGCCCATTTGATGATAAGCTTTCTGGGGAATGGGTCTTGACTTCATAAGTGTTTGCACAGATCTTTCTGACCATCATGGCACAGATAGCTTGGTATGAATAATAAGCCTTCCACAGAAAAATTGAGATGCCTTAATAAGAAACACAGCATTTCCCAGCACTACATGGATGCTTTTCCTACCAAGCTTTGTCTCTATTTCATCTGAAACAGACCTCTTACATTGGATCTAGGGTACAAGAGCAAGTCTTATTAACTGTGGCTTTGCAGGGAGCTGAGTGTTCAGGTTGTAGAAACATAATACTGTTTCTTGTACAATTTGGGACAGCAGTTATTTTCTATTGTCTTTTACCTGTTCTTTTTTTTTTTTCTCTGCTGCAAAGACGCATACAGAAGCCCATTCCCATAGCCTCTTAGCATGTCAGTTCTGTCCCAGCTGGAACATGAAAATGTAGCATTATTGCAATGAACAGGAAAAGGAGATGAGAAGGGAAGTAGGTCTGCTGGAGCACAAGCAGGGAAGGGTGAGCTAAGTGGTACAGTTAGAGTTTCTGCTCCCAGAAAATAAGGACCATGTGCAAACTTCAGATGGTATATGAGGTAGCTAAGGGTATAAGAGCAGTCAATCAACTCTGAGACTGGGTCTCACAAATAACTAATTTTCCTATGTTTCTGGCAGAGCAGGGAAAGTTTCTGTAGTCCCCTGAGAACTGGGTCATCTGGGAGACAGTCTTATAAGGCTCCACTCCAAGTAGGATGGTAGCTACTTTGAGGTGTTAAACTGGCTTTCGAGAAAACTCAGATTCCCAGAAAGACTGATGGTTTGAGTTGTATGGAATTTTTGTTAAATGATTTTCCTGCCTAATTAAATTTTTTTGAATAGTTAGAAATTAATAGAAATACAATGATTCTGTGTCAGTGACACTGCTTTTGTGTTCCCATGTGTATGTGTGACATGTACTCTCCTCTACATAGTTCTTCCTGTCAGCAATCTAAAAAGTACTTGTAAATGTGCTTTTTACTTTTCCCATTGTCTGTTTTAAAAATGTCTCCATTTTGGGAGACAAGAAGACAGCCGTGAATGTTTAACTTGCCATTAGCATCTATATTTTATGTTTGAAACATTTAAAAGCTTCTGTTTTAAATAAAGATAAACACATCTCCAAACAGCTGTGCAATGCATGACACGGAACAATTGAGTAAGCATCAAAGTGCTTAATAGATAAAACAGTGCTGGATGTGGTAAAATAAACAGGACTTAATCCCTTTATAACTTGAGTAAATAAATACAGCTTTAATTCAGATACAGTTTTGCCTTTAGGTTGCTCTGTTCTGTTAACACCTATCTGTCAGCGGTAATACCATGTAAATGAGCCACTCTGAGCTTTTCCCCTTGCATCTTGTTTAATCCTCTTCCATTCTTCTAATCATCCTACACACAGAGGTCAATATCTATTTTCATCTGGCAAGATAGGATCTCCTAAGGAATTAAAGACGGTTTCCACTTAGCTCCACAGTAGGCAAAGGCTGGGCTGTGATCTAGGGCTTTAGGGACTTCTCATAATGCGCTGGTGCTCGCTAGATCGAAGAATTGAGTTCTGGCTACTGGATTTTTAATCCTCCTGTGGCTGATGTTGGGAGCTCCAGTGATTTAAGATCTTTGATTACTCAGAGCTTGGCCCTTTGATTGAGTGAACTTCTGAAGACAGTGTGTGACTGATTTCAAGTTAGTAGTTTTAAGTAACTACTGGAAAAAATAGATAGGAAAAGCCCTGTGATTAAGATGCACCGTCTCTCTTTTTAATTGACTTTCTGAAGCTATCTGATGCTTTACTCTCTATACACAAAAGAAAAACTGTATTTGTTCTAATGAAGAACTCAAAAGTCACAATATTTGTCTGCACTTGTTTGAAGTGACATGTCTGTTAAAACTGTAGACACTAAAGGATATATTTTAAAAACATACTTCTCACAGGGCATGTACTAGAAGTAGTGGCAAATGTAGCCTTGATGCACAGGGCTAAGTTAAGCAGTTGATACAATTTCAGCTTGCAATACATGTTCAGATACTATATTTGCCAGCAGAAGAACTGTACATGCACAAAAGCAGGTAGGAGTCATGGAAAGCTGTTTTATGTTGGCAATTTAAAGTATTAGCAGTTTGGGAAACTGAAAATAGTTGGTTTGATGCATCTAACTGTATTCCTGCAGAAATGTTGAATGACAGTCATCTGAAGCAGGTGAAACTTCTCTGCCAAGAAATGTTCCAATAACATTTGCCTTTTTTATAAATAAGCCAGCTTTGTTGTAAAATACAATTTTAGTGCAGTTACCTTGTTTCAATGTGGTCCTCAAGAAAACGACAGACAGTGCAGATGTTAGCTATTAATATCTTAGATGCCTGTTAAAAGCAACAATAACCTTGTTCAGAAGGTGAGATAAAGTATTTTACTGTATAGTTACTCTTTCAGTGGAAGCATTGCAGGAAACTGCTTGTGTCTGTTGTTTGAAGGTGCAGCATCCCTACCTTGGGAAATAAAAAAGTAAGGACAAGAAAACTGGCTTGGAAAAAAGAGTGAATATGTTCATCTTATGGGTGAGCTTCAGGATTCTTAGGAGGTATTAGTGAACTATGGAGTGGTCCTACATTTAGTTTCGTGTCCTCAGTAAGATTTTAAATGTAAAGGAAGTGAAAAAGGCTGTGTCTCTGACATATTTGTATCAACATCATTCAGCATTTAGGTTCATATTTAAGCAAGCCTGAACTCTGGTCACTCTCTTGGAAAAGAAAGGGAAAAATCTGGGAAGTATGCTACCTCTCCAGGGGAGGGCTTGGCCATGAAAGAGCAGAGTGCACGTAGACTTCCCCAGAATACTGTACATCACTTGTTTTCCCAAAAGTGGAACCCCGCAGATGCGTGGAGCAGCTATGCAAGTGCAGTTTCTTTGAGTCTGTGGTATAAAATCCCATAAGCTAAAGCTTGACCTTACCAAAGCTGTTTAATTTTGACATTAGGATTATGAACTATCACTTTGGAGCACCCTCGCATATTCCTTTAATGATAAAGCTAGGGCTTCAGAAGTAGCACAGTGGGTGGGAACTATACCCTTTTGCTAGCTAGGATCTGAGTTTTCCTTCTCCTGTCTTACTTGCCATTTAATTGTCAGGTTCAGAAAGCCTCACAGAAGGATGCCACTTTTGCTCAGTCAGTCATAGGGTATTAACCATGTTTCAGGGCAGCCACAGCACTTATAGATATCATTCCTATTCACTGGGTATGTAATTTCATTCTATTTCTTAGACTTCTCTGCAAAGACAACATCAGGATGTTTTGCTTTACAGCAATACAGACATTATAGGTATGCAACATGAACAACTGGTTGCTTAAAAAAGTAAAAATGACACTGCATTTCTTTACCAACCTTTGAAGGAGATTTTGTTTGTTTGGTTTTGTTTTTGTTTTTTTGGGGGGTATGTATTTACATAGGAAATGTTATGTTTTGTATATCTATGAATCACATATGTGCACATTCTCTTACTCCCATATATGTGTTTACAGGAATTTGGAAGCTTCAGGAACTATGACAATGATTGTAATTTCTTATTTGGTGAAATGCAGTCTTGCTTGTCTTCTCCAGTGAGGTTTTCTGGTGTACTCCCTTCACCCATTTTGTCTTCTCAGACCAAAATGTCAGGGTGTCCTCCATTTTTCACTCCCTTGTTGCTTTTGCTTTATGCAGTCTGTTAGCTTACTGTTTTGGGTGCCTGTCCCACAGTAGTTTTATGTCTTTCCCACAGTTTGCTTTCACAAGCTAATGGTTGCAGTCCTCCTAGATTGCAGCTTTTGCATGGAAGCTACAGCAAAAGGAGAATAGAAGTGTTTAATGCTGATACCCTTTTGTTCTATGTGAACATCCTCTGTAATCTCAAGCAGGTTTTAGGGAATACACAACTTTGCTTTTGCGCTTGAAACTGGGCTGCGTGAATATGCTAATAAACGTATGAGTTTGGGAATCTCATTCATATAGTGTAGACTGTTCTGCTGCATTTCTGATGGGCACATTCTTGGTCATTTGGGCATGCTTTTTTGTGTGCCCATGATACGGCAAATCTGCATAACCAAATACTGAAGAGTATAAAAGTCCCTGTATAATCATGAATTAGTTTTATTAAAGGTGGGCTGGGACTGGAATGAGGAGTAATTAGAAAAAGTAAAACGCATAATTAGGAACATACATTTCCTCTAAAAGCTTTCTTTTTCTCTGGATTCTTTTTCATGGTGCCTAATTAATTCCCATCTTTTAAAATTCACTTTAATTTTAATTTATCTCTGCCTGGGCATGCAAGTGTTGTTTTTCTTTTCTTTTCTTTTCTTTTCTTTTCTTTTCTTTTCTTTTCTTTTCTTTTCTTTTCTTTTCTTTTCTTTTCTTTTCTTTTCTTTTCTTTTCTTTTCTTTTCTTTTCTTTTCTTTTCTTTTCTTTTCTTTTCTTTTCTTTTCTTTTCTTTTCTTTTCTCTTCTCTTTTCTTTCTTTTCTTTCTTTTCTTTCTTTTTTCTTTTCTTTTCTTTTTTTTCTCTTTTCTCTCTCTTCTCTTCTCTTCTCTTCTCTTCTCTTCTCTTCTCTTCTCTTCTCTTCTTTTCCCCCAAAGATTGATTGACAGCAATTTCAAAACTGTCACAGTCCTAATTAAAACCTTGAATATATGTCTTTATGAAGCCTGAAACACTCCACACTGCTGCAAAATCCTGGATCTTGTGTTTTGAATAAGTTTTTTTAACAGCTAATATGGAATCATTATAACTTGCCTTTCCTCAGGCTTGATATCCAGCTCTCTCTTTCACACTTTATTTATCACTGAATTTAGAGCTTGTATTGACAACATGAGAGAGAGAAGACCTCCCAGGCAATGATACCTGCTCTCTCTAGCCAGTGTCGTTTTACACATTGCCTTTTGTACTTGGCAGAACTGGGCAGAGTTGGTCCTTACTGAAATGCAGCATAGTTTGACTCACAGTCCTGTGGGTATATGGGGAATTCATGTTACGAATGCAGTTGTCATATTTTACTGTCTCTGTACTGACTGACTCTCCTGGAACTGTGTTGTGAGGAAAGTTCTACTTTATGCTTAAGAAATGAATATTGGTAGCATAAGGCATTGATTGCTCTGTGCATCAGACTTGCGTCCTGCTTTCTAGTTTGCAAATTTTCTAGGGACCAGAGTATTTCCAGACTCTCAAGAAAGGTGTGGCTGGAGGCTAAGGCAAGTATCTGCTACTAAACCACAATTGTAAAGGCAAAGTAGGATAACAGTCCTTGCATTCAGCTGCAATATGGCTGTATTTCTGTCTCTAACCCTGTATTAGTCAGTTTTCCTGTAAAGCAGAGAAAACTATATGGAGGCAAGGTGAAGACTCTGCATCACTTTCCTTATGGCAATCAGTAAAAATTATTAACTGTGCAAAACTGCATGCTATATCCTGCAGCAAGCACAGTACCAGTCCTGGTCAGAACATCTAGAGCAGGTCTTGCTGCTTCTCACGGTCACAACAGCATTGTGGTACCTCTTTGTAAGTATAGTTCATTTAATACAGAATACTTCGTGTGATAATAACTGAAAAATGAGCTCATTTTCTCATTCTGTTTCTTATTGTCATAAACATTCTGAAAGATTATTGTATTTAAAAAGTGATCAAAAATAGGAAATATTATTCTTGTTTAGTGTAAGTGTTCTTGTACTAAATTGTATGACAATTGGAAGTTTGTTGAGTTGATTATTGCTACTGGCAACAATTCTTGCAGAAAGAAAATCAGAATTTAAACAGTGTGGCTAAAAGATTTTTCCTTTCTTAGACACTAAACCTGATTCCTTAGCATTAACATTGTAATAGTTAGTTCTCCCAACCACCATGAAGCTTAGGCCCTATTTCCCTGCTGGACAAGGTGCTGGCTTTTCAGTGCCTGAGACCTTTTTGAATATGGTGCACTATCTGTCAGACCCAGCCACCTCATCTGTGGGCCTGAATATCCAGTGTAAATCTTTTAGCATGAGTGCTTTTGCTCTGTCTGAATGGCTATGTTTTCATCCTCATCAAGGTCAGCAAGACTGTCCAGAGGGAAGGGCAGAAAAACAGCATAATGACAAGAGTTAGCAGAGCTCAGTATGAATTGATTGGTGAAGGATGATTTCAAAATATCTCAGCTGCTGTGAAACCAGCTACTAAAAACCCCAGCATCTCCTCCAGTTGATGATAAGGATGATCTGACTCTTGCCTTTCCATCCCCCACCCTATGCACACTCTTCCTATGTATTCAGAATGTATGTATTTCTTAAGTCCCTGCCTGCATCACTCCTCTGTCACAGTAATTTTCATGGGAAAATTTGCTATCCATCAGTTTGTGAGCTGTTGGACTTTTTAGGAATACATCATAAGCATATCAGGGTATAGAGGAGAGAGGTGAAAATGCATTTAGCTATGGAGGGCAAAAAGCACATATCAATGATACATTTTTCCCTTCCCTATGCAGAAACCTTTCTAGCAAAATTATTAAAAGGTGCTAACATGGTTATTCTTAAGTAACTGCTTTTACCACGTGTTCAGTCTTGGATAGAGTGGTTATTGCTTACACTTAAGATTTTAATATGAACATTTGCACAGGAAATAGTATCTGGTGATAGTAACTGCCTGCTGTGGCAGTGATTGTGCCTAATTGCAGACAGGAGGTATTCATATGTCCATCCCCAGTTAAAAGCTGCTCGATTGGATCCCTTCCACTCATAGAAGTGGAGTGGATTATCAGGTTTTGTCTTCTTTTTACCTCAAAGGAATCTTTACCAGTCCATGATCACTTTGCACCCTTTCAAATAGAAAAAATATATAAATATAAAAATATGAATTTTCTTTTCCCCACTTCTGAATTATTGGTAGTACTTGTAATAAAAGTGCCCTGATTAAAAAGTGCTAGGCTCTGTATAACATATAATATAAATACTTTTGTCTGCAAGTGCTTGTAAGGTAATTTTATTACAAGCACAATAGATTAAAACCAACTAAATACAGGATGCGAAGGTGGTAGGACAGCATAATGATCTTGTTTTGCATGAAAAGTAATATTATTAGTTAGTCACACTCTTAGACTATAGTTCCAAAAACAGAATAAGTGTTAAATAAGACAGAGGATGGTAATTTATTTTTCCTGAGTAGGACTTTCTTATCAGTGAGCAGACACTGGAGGCTCGCTTTTCCTCTTGATGGGTATCAGAGTGCAAAAGGTCTAGCTGATAAAATTCTTTAATGATCTAAAGGTAACTTTGGGAAGTAAAGGATATCAGATATTGAACGCTGAATGAACTATAGCTGTCTGTATAGTGGCTTATCCTATAGACAGTGAAAAAAATGAGCAATATTTGAGGCAGAATGACTGTTTATTTGGCTTAGTAAATCTGGATTTAAACAGCAGGTAGAATGGAAAGAATGGAGCTGTGGAAACCACTGTGATTTTCATCTTTTCTCAATGAATTTGTTTCTGCTGGTGTTCTCGGAGAAAAAGAAAAAAAAATCCTGACACCGTTATTAATCATAATTATTATTGCAATGGTTAAGGGTCTGTCAAATATTGATCCCCATTTTGTTAAGCACTGTACAAACACAGAGCTGGCAATCTAACTAGACACATTGCAAATAATGTAGAGCATAGATTGAGTAATGTGGTCATAGCAGGACTCATCTTGTCAATTCTACAATTAATTTTAGTAGGAGATGAATCGTTTGGAAAAAGAAGCAAAAGGAAGTTGGTTAGGAGTGATTGAAGGGCAGTAATTGGAAGAATGTGGAAAAAGCGAAGTATGTGTTGGAGTCATAGAGCTGCTTACAAAGTAAGAACACATTATTATTAAGAGACATTCAGCTACTGCAGAATCTCCTCTCTCCTCCAAAACAGAAAGTCATAGTCTCCTGATGGACGTTAAATGTGTTCAGAACCTAATTCAAATGTACATTTCTTGAAAGCAACATACTTTTTTGTGTTTCCAGCTTGCAAGCAACTTGATTTCACCGATTTTTGCAAGATTGCATGGTAACACCCAGAAAAGTTGAAAAGAACCTGGGGCTGATCACAGCTTTTCAGCTATTCTCCACCCTGTTCTTATTTCCTGCAATACCAACATGAGCCAATTTCTAATTTTCCAGATCCGTTCATTTGTATCACTGACACTCTTTACCCCTTCAGACTCAGGCATGCTAGACCACCTCTGTAAAGTCTTCTCAGGTTCTGGTGTGGCCAGGAATTGGATATAGTTGCAGGGCCTTGTAGTCTTTAGTCATAGTGAAAGTGCTACTGCTCCTGTACGTAGGCCACTTCTTCAGAACCCTCTGTCTAAGCAGATCTTCATGACAGAGACCTGCATCACTCCTACTGGAGCGGAAATCCTCAATGTCCCAGTTGATGTTAGACATCTCCCATTGCTTCCACTGTTTTTCCAGGACTGTTACTGCATTAATGCACAGGAACAGTTTGGCTGGACAGGTTGTGAAATACCCATCCTCAGAGAGCTTCAAAATATGGTTGGACAAGGCCCTAGGCAATCTGATCTAGCTTTGATGTTAAGCATGCCTTGAGCCATATGTTCAACTGGATGGCCTCCCACAGCCCCTTCATACCTAAATTACTCTGTGACAACCCAAATTATTCTGTCAGTACAACAGTAAATTCTCTAGGCAAAAGTTTTAATTTGATCATCTTTTAAGTACTAAAGAAGGAGTGGAAAAAGCGGGGACTGAGTTGCCTCCAAATGATACCACAGATCTTCCAAAACTGCATTTGGATCAACTGTGACTGGTCCAGAAAGCTTGTCACTATTAGAGGCTTTTTTGATGAAGTTTTATGGATTTAGTTTTTCTTGTCCATGGAGTCTAAAACAGCTGGTGCACAATTCTTCATTACAAATGATGTTTTATTTAAGGACTTAGGTGGGTTAAAGTAGTTCTTAACAGACCTTAATTTTATGCAATCTATTTCATGGGACCTTTACTAGCCTCTGCTATGTGCCTTTTTCAGAGTCTCGGGAATAAAGTTTATGATTTTTAGAATTCTACATTTCTAGCTACCAATAAGTAGTGTTTTGGCACAAAACCAGATGATCACATTGCAATGAATATATATTTGTAAAAAAACCCTGTCTTAAGTCTTTCCTCCCCTGAAATAAACCAGAACAACATTTATGGTTTTAACTGATATAGCTTCAGGTCCATTCACAATGCAGCAAAATCTGATCATTTTATCAAAGCTTCTCTCCGTATTAACCTGTTTATGCCTTTCAAACCTTGCTTTTTTCTGTAATTATAAAATATATGAGAATACATTTTATACATGCAAGATGTTGGAGGGTTGGTTGGGGTTTTTTTTCAGTCTTACTAAGGAAATGTAAACCAGACACAGGCACTTTTTGGTGGTGCCCAGTGGCAGGACCAGAGGCAATGGGCATAAACTGAAATACAGGAAGTTCATTCTGTTTTGCTCTATTCTATTACATTCCGTTCCATTCTGAAGTTCAACAGTGGGTGCAGAACTTTGGACATCAGACTTCTTGAAGTCCCTTCTAACCTGAGTTGTCGAAAGAAACTGTTCTCCTATCTGAAGAATGACTTACAGAGTGGACAATCCCAAATATGCAATATCCTTCTGAATAAGGATTTAAGATTCACCTAAAATTTCATCAAGAATATTAATGGTGATCTGAGTTTACCAAAAGCTTGGTTCCTTCAGTAGGAGCTTGTCTAAAGTTCTATCTTGTTTTTTTCATATGTGCTTTATGTGAATGCTTTTGCTATGTTTATCTTTTAAGGAGGATGAAGAGACTGAAAAACATTAATATCTTGACAAAGGTAAATTACTTTTCTTCCCCTTCCTGTTTGACTCAATGGCTTTTCACATTCAAATGGGCCTGTGACATCTGCAGTTTCACTTGCCCGCATTAGTTTTGACTCAGGCCACTCAGAAATTAGTGATACTATAAATTTTTAACTTTTAGCAGTTCCTATAAGCAAAATAATTATGAGGTACAAAAAAGGTATGGATTTTGACTGAACTCCATCTGCAAATTCCTTAAATTATTGGTACTTATTTACACAGAGAAAGCTGAAAAGGCAAGTTTAAATTTTGTGTTTCTTTAAAAATCATGTAATATACAAGTATGTATTTGGCAGTTCTCATTAAAACATTTTCTGAAGATGCACTAAAAAAAAATGCCTAGTTCTGGTGTGATCAAATTATTTTCTTGAATAATGAGCTGAAGGGTCAAAGTGATGTGAAAGCAGCTACAAAAATGAGAGAATGACAACTTCAGCAAATGCTGTCTCTCGCTTCCTGTTAAGATGTACATTACCTGTGTCAGCACTGATTGGTCTAATAGCTGAAGCTTAGTCAGCAGGGATCTTTTGGATTATCAGAGAGGGAAGGAACACAGGAGGAATGTACTCTTTTTTGGATCTGGATCATTCCCTTTTAACTTTTCACACAAAGTCAGGCCACAGTTATAGTAGTGAGTGGCAGAATAATTCTAGGGGCCAAGCCTCAGTGAGGGAGGGCAGCAAGTGGGATACAGGTTTATTCAGAGATTTATGAATAGATGGGAAAGATTTATGAATAGATGGGAATGCCATGCTGGGTTTTTTTTTTGTAGATCTACAGAGATCATGGGCTTCTCCTTATTGAGGAGATACTGAGTCATGCAAAAGGTGTTTTTAAAAGCACTGATAAGTACCAAGAAGCTTCAAAGCTAGGTGTCTAATTTTGTATTTGACCACCAAAGTGAGTGAAATTGTTTATCTTAATGACAAACAAATAGAAACTTTGAGCAGAATTGGGCTTCAACTACACTTCTTAAAACAGGTAATTTTATTTCATCTTAGTGTACTAGGCACTAAATGATTATACATTATTGATCTGTGTAGCCAGCCTTCAAGATCACTATTAATAAAACAAAGTCTTCACATTTAACCAGTTTTTTAAAGAGAGCATAGTTTTAGCCTTTTTAGTGAACTAGAAGCAAATTCTGAATTTGCTTTCTTATCATGTCCATACTCTGGCTCTGTAATAGGTTATTATATGTTTCAAGCTCTTGAGGTTTTGGCTATGGTAAGAAAAAATGTAATTGTCACTTCTGGGGTATACAGTAGGTAGTTTATTTGTAAAAAGCCAATAACAGCTTTTTTCTTCTTCCTCCAAAAATATAGGTGACAGGTTATTTATAAAAGCACATCTTAAACGAGTAGTTCAAACCTCAAATTTTTATATTTTTTAAGTGTCATTTTTTCCTAAAGGCTGTTATCAAAATAATCTAAATCACTTGCTTTATATTAATCAAAGAATTACAGCACTAAAATTTGTAGCTGTCACTCACGTAGTTTGTGCCTAAAGCATTTTGAAATTGCTTTGTGTGGTCTTTTCAATCACTGTGTTTTTTTTTTCTTAAGACATTGTCAACATGCACAAAGAATGGGATCACAATTGAAATGAATTTCATTCCTTTGGGACTTTGAAGGTGAGGTGTAATCTGATTTCCAAGGGTTTTAACAAAATAGTCATTGTTTCATGGATTTGAACATTAAGCACAGTCAACAGCTACTCAGTCATGGAACATCTTTTCCAGCAAATTGAAAAATAATAAAACCAAGAGTTTCCTACTCAGTTCAACAAAACCTAATGAAATCTGTAAATGAACACCTTCAAGAAGTAGTTTCTAGTTTTCATACTGAAAGTTCAAAAAGCAGTTAATACCTCATCATTACTTTGGCATTTTATATGATAGCAAAATTCTTAAAACACCACCTGCATTGTAACTTTAGATTAGATTTTTCATATTATTACAAGGAATTATTCTTTTTTACATTGTAGAAACTTGAAAAAGCAGAATACTGCTATAATAAAGAAGACATAAGCTTCTTGAAATAGGTATTTTTGCCTATAAATGGAAAGGATTGAGAGAAAAGATGAATAGCTCAATGACTGATTGAATAGATGCATTTGATTATTGGACAGTCATCCATAAAATAAATGTGAAAATAATATCTCCAGTACAGGCTAATGTAAACAGTATAATAATTTTAAGTAGACTCATCAATTAACTGGATATTGTTGAGGTCTACTATATTTATCTTTGACTATGTATCTTCTTAAGCAGCTCAAATTCAACAAACAGGATTAATCTAAAGACTTATGGCATAAATAAATACAAAATTTAGCACAGCATCTTGGATATATTTCTGGATTGATATAGACTTTTTTATTTATTCTGAGTTTGTGAATTAAAGTGTAAAGGACAAAAGAGGAATATTAATTATTACATATTAATAGAATATTATTTCAGATCTCATATAAAAAGTCTGTTATACATTTTCACACTTTGTTTAGCTCACTAGAGTTATTACAGTTAACAGAGACATAATTCCCAAGAGAAATAGTAATTACTAATATTTAGCACTTAGTGTGGTATATTTTTGTAGAGCACAATAAATATAAGTGAATTGAATTTGGTCACCATTTGTGTAGTCACTCACATCCAGGGTATTTATCTGTGACAAATAATGTCCTTAAATTTCACTGAATTAATTTAAAAATTAAGCAACAAAATCAATAGTGGTAGAAAAAGCCCAAGAAGGAATTATGTTTGGATTTAGACAAGTACATCGAAAGAAATAAAAATATAAGTGAAGGAAGGAAATAAATGTGTTCTTTTTTTCTTCATTTTATTCAAAGAACAGACAGAACTCTTGGGTAATTTTCTCCACCTTTTTGACAGCCCTGACAGAACTGAATGTTGTGGTTTGATGCCCTTCTTTTTTAATCAGTAGGACAGCAACTAAGAATTTTACCCATGACAGCCAAAGAGTCAGAACCAGACAAGAAAGATAAATTTCCTCTGGTTACTTTTATAAACTTAGGGGCAACTCTCCAAGTCTTTCTTTAAAAACTTTATTTATTTTCATTTCTTGATAATGAAATAAAATTGTAGATTAAAATAATTAAAAATAAAATTCTTAGTAATTTACACATCCGTTTTCATTCTGAGAATAATGAGATCCTGAAGCTAATAAATTACCTTGTTTGAATGGCCAAGTTTGGAAACTCTTTAGCATATTAGTGGAGAGGTGGAGCAGTTCCATTTCTCAACTCTGACTCACATCGCAATCAAGATATTAATAATAGCGTCTTTTTAAATAAATTATGTTATTTGCTATTTCTTCTTGGTTTGGTAG
Organism: Pezoporus flaviventris; assembly: GCF_033815535.1. NCBI lineage: Eukaryota > Metazoa > Chordata > Aves > Psittaciformes > Psittacidae > Pezoporus > Pezoporus flaviventris. The sequence continues at coordinate 63,512,367 of NW_026892555.1, forward strand.
CTCATTTGAATTTCTTTAACAAGCTGATCTTGCTTTTTTTCTTGATTTCTCCTTTTTGTTTTTTTAATGATGTCTTTGATATCTCTGGATGCTGTTGCATACAGAGGGAAAGTAAGAGAGAAAATATGGAAGTGAATATGTTCACTAAGTAAGAAAACAATTTGGCAAGCGGTTGAATTAACTGTGCTTAGTAGGTGGCTTGCATCCTGTTATCCTCTTCCCAGACACAACCGTGTACTGTTCTAGTGTATTTTAAGGAAAATATCTGAAATCACGCAAAGAATTGAAAGATCAATAAACAAGCTTTGTTGCTCAAGCAGTAAAAATCAATTCTGTGGTGTCTTGTTTTCTAAGTGTGGTTTGTGGAATTACACTGTAATTATGGACAAAGTATGCAAAAAAAATTAACCTCCATGAAGGACAACAAATAGGCAGTTGTATATCTTTCCTTTAACAAACAGTACTAAATTCCATTTCTTAATGAAATTTTCAAACAAAGGTTATCACTTAGTACAGTTTTCCACCCAGGAAATGGTTATTTTTCTTCCCATATATATTTTATTTCCATTATCACATAATATGCATTATGTATATAGTATTCATCTTCATCCTTTGTGTCTTTGATTACAGTATTTACTCTTATTTGAAGCACAGAGCTTTCCTGTCATGAGTGGAGCAGATATGCTAAGGAGGGCAGCAGTCAGTTTGTTCTGATTTTTTTTCCAGCAAATAGAGAATGCATCCATACAAAAGAGAAATGCATGGTCACAAAAAAACATCTGGATCTCAGACCTGTTGTGTTCAGTAAAACACTATCCAGTGGCCAGGATTCAGTGAACTACAATGAGATTTGCATCATTATCTTCCAAATTACACATGCTCTAGAAGAAACATACAGGAAGGTTAAAGACACCTCACTCAGTTTAGGTATGTGTCGCACCTATTTATGAATGTGAGATAACAGCTACTAAGTGACTGTTGTGGGTTTGATGGATTCTGGATATTTTCATGGAAGACAGATGTCAAAACGTGCATCACTTACTGGATCACCTTACAGTAGACTATGTAGGAGATGATAGAGGTTCTAGTCCTTAGGCTGCATATAAAAAGTTTGCTCAGCATTTTTAAGGAGATGTTATCCCTCTTCCTAGGTCTATTTTACAGAATTGTCCTGTGACCTGGCATGCCCAGGAAAAGGGAACACTAACTATTCTTACCTCTATGCCAGGCAAATATCTGTATCTGCTAGGTAAAATTTAAATACTGTGTACACAGCACTATCACTCTTGAACCATTATAGTTCCTATGGAGTGTGAGAATAGGAAAATAATCAGAGTGAACCCTAGGGATGAGATATGCAGAGATGCACCTAGTTTGAAGTTCTGTATGATGTGTGAAGAATGGCTGCAAGACTGCTGTGTGCCACCAGCAGATGGCTGGCAGCAAAAAATTAGAGAACAGCGTTAGCATGACTGAAACCCTGCTAGACTTCTGTGTCTTTCGGTGTGGCACCAAAAAGGGAAAGGGACAGATAAATTTAATGTTTAAATTTTTGAATGTTCCATGACTCTGAGAGTATTGAAAGTTAACATAAGGCTCATGTAGATGAGGAAGTTCCCTACTCACATACAGACAGTACTGTATGCACTGTGTACGGTATCCTACAGCCACGGGGTCAGAGGCTTTAGTCTCCTCATCAGGCTCAATCTTTCTCCCTGTCACACTTACACCGCTGCCTCAAGCACCAGGAAAAAATGCTGGCCCTGTGTGAGGGATGCAACTAGCAATTGGGGGGGTGGTGGTGTCTAAGCCCTCACTGCCTCCCATCTAGTGCTGTTTTTAGTTCTGAGAAACTTCTATCCATATAATCTGATGGAAGTAAAAGTGTAACAGTGGATGAGGTTCATAGTTATAGGCAAATATTTCACATATTTAAAGAAGTGGACACACCGTAGTCATCATAATGATTTAAGTCTTAGTAGGCTTGTTGCTTGTGATTTTAGAAAACTTACGCAAATTAAACTCCAAAAGGATTTTAACAGAATAAAAGGTTCACAAGTAGCAATTCTTAGTATTTAGAATATAAGTGGCCTGCTCAAGCTGGTGCATCAATGTAAAAGAAAAGCCAAGCTTGCCTTTTAGAGTTCTTTAAACAGAAAGACTTATTTTGATTGTAACAAAAACACCCATAAATCTATGCACTTATCTATTGATCTTTCCTTCCTCTTAAAAATGACTCTGTCCCAGTAAGTTGGCATATTTCATAAACAAACCAACAAATTATTGATCCATCATAAATTCTAAAAATCCTGTGAAGAATCTAGGTTGCTTTTAAGTTCATGCTGTACCTAAGGGAATGAGAAAGTCCAAAATGAAAAATAGATATTTTAAAAAAGCACAAATAAAAGAAGATGTATAGCTATTTTTACTTCTGCTCAATCTTTCATTGTAATTCATTCTCTGTTCATCAAAACTATTCTTTATGAGACAATATATAATGTAATTTGGTAATATGATTATTTGTGGTTATTGTATATTATGATTATTTGTGGCTATTGTATATTATGATTATTTGAGGCTATTAGTTATTAACTAATTATATAGCTCTGCAAATATCTTTCTTTTTTGTCAAATGTCATGGTAGTGCATATTTTCTTAAGTAGGAATCATACAAAATTAAGACAGCCTAGCATCTTGGTGCTGCAAGCAACGTTATATTCAGTTTGGATTAGAGATGGATTCTAGTCACATCCTTTTAAAAAGGAAATGATTAAGTAGATTGCAGGTGTTTACTAGTACCAAATAAGTGAACAATTCTATGAAATGTGAGAGCCAGGTAGCTTTTCAGTTAGTTATTCAGCCTATCTTCCTTAGAGTGCTTTGAAGAGCTCACATGAAGATAGGCTGAGACAGTTGGGGCTGTTCAGCCTGGAGAAGGCTGCATGGAGACTTCATAGCAGCCTTCCAGTATCTGAAGAGGGCCTATAAGGATGCTGGGAAGGGGCTCTTCATTAGGGACTGTAGTGATAGGACAAGGGGTAATGGGTTAAAACTTAAACAGGGGAAGTTTATATTGGATATAAGGAAGAAGTTCTTTACTGTAAGGGTTTTGAGGCACTGGAATGGGTTGCCCAGGGAGGTTGTGAATGCTCCATCCCTGGTGCTGTTCAAGGCCAGGTTGGACAGAACCCCGGATGACACGGTTTAGTGTGAGGTGTCTCTGCTGATGGCAGGGGAGTTGGAACTAGATGATCTAAAGGTCCTTTCCAACCCTAACTATTCTATGATTCTATGATGCACAGAATCACTAGGAGCTTAACTGTGAATGACTTCCCAGTGAGGAATGGCAGTAGGCTAACATTGCCTTTTGGGAAGGAGACAGAATTAATAATATTATGTAGTGATAAAAGTAAGCCATTGTTAGTGGCTATTTATTCAGACACTGATCAATTATCTACAAAGATGCAACTCTTCATTAAAGTGTAGTAGCAGGGCTGCAGAAGCTAGGTCCATTTTTGCAAAACATGTTCCCTGAAGTAGCTGAAATTCCTGTACTGAGGCAAATATCAAAAAAAAAAAAAAAAAAAAAAAAAATTGTATCTTGGACACCTTGGTGCAAAACTGTCTGAAAAAGACTTTCTTCTCAGCAGCTGTCCAATACTGGAGATTCTTTCCAGTTTGACCTGAAAGTTCCTCATATTTCTGCTTTTGTCCTTTTGTCTTTTCCCTTTTGTACTTGCTCCCACCTGCACAGGTAAATATCATCCTCTGATAGGGCAGGAAACAGTAACTCCATGAGCAGCACTTAAATCCCCCCTACTGTCTTTAACAGTAGGCTTCTTATAAAGTCGCCTATACACACTCATAGGGTTTGGCATGAATTAGGTGCGTGAATCACCTGGTCCTACCTGTGCAATGGCACAGCTTCAACGAGAAGAGCAGAAAGTGCATACAGTTACTTTCTGGCCCCTATTTCTATAATTTCTTGCTTTGAGCAGTGCCTTACTTTTAAGGCTTTTCTTCTATTTTGTCAATTATGTGAATAAGAGGAAGGTTGAAAAGATCAATCAAACCTTTGCAGAACAATGTAGGATTTGATTAAAGATGTTTTCAACTGTATGTGTTAAGAAACCTTAAGCAGAGCACAGGGTCGCTATGCTAACCAAAAAAAGAGAAAAAAAATAGACAAATAAAAGCTTCTTTGTACTGATCTAACAGCACATTGAACTACCTGAAATACAGATCATGGAGCAGATCCATGAGATAGCAATTGGTAGATCTTTTTCCCTCACTCACCGCAGTAGAGTAGAGCTGTGCAAAGGAAGAAGCCTTTGTGACTAATGGCTGTGTGAAATGTGATTGTTTACTCTTTGTATTTTACTGCAAAGATCGAATGAATATTATGAGTAGGGGAAAAGCCAGCTCCTCTGACTGCAACTTTAAAGGTCAAGGGCCTTAACTGAGTTTTCTGAATTATCATTTGTTTGCCAGCCTTTGTGTAGCTTCACTTTACTATGCTGCTACTGAAGGGACTTTAGAGAGGAGTTTCTGAGCTGTGATGTGGAACTGGGAAAAAAAATTGTCTTTTTCTGAGCTTACAGTAAGGCCCAGCTGAACTTTTCAGAGAACAGTGGTGGAAAACTTCCTTCAAGCTGGATACAGATTAATTTATTGAAGCAATATGAGAAGAAAAGCATAAGGATTTTCCTCACTTGTTTGAGTGAGGGGAAAAAGTCTCAGCGCAACAAACGGGGATAAGTAATATTAGTATTCACTCCATCAGAGGGATATCAAAAAGACTCAAACTGAGCTTCTGCACTGAAGGCTGCTTTATATTCTCAACCTACCTGGTCTAAGATTAAGGCTTCCCAAATAGGAATGTTTTATACTCATAGGCTTAACATACTTTTTTCTTGCACTGACTTCTTTAAAAAAAGGATCTTAACTTGAAATAACCTGTGAAGCTATGATTGCTACTACCTACCTATCAGAAAGATACTTTTGAAATGTATTTGTTGAGCAATTGTTGCGTACTCAACGTGCTGATTACATAAAGATAATTGTACTATATTTATTTAACATGGCTATTTTATTTACTATTGTCATATTGGTTTTATGGGACTGTCGTGGTTTAAACCCAGTCAGGGGTTTAAACCACGACAGGGACACAATACTTTGAATGGTTAGTTCAGTGCTCCACACACTGTGTGATAATGGTATGAAGCTAAGCCTAATTATTGTTTAGGTGTTTTGATTGGTAAATAGGATGTGAATATGTCACAACTTTGGTGGCAAATATAAAAGTAATACATCAGTCTTCAAAAGCGAAAGAAGACTTATTTGAACACAGAAAATTTTAGGGTAACAAATACTTCAAAATACAGAAACATCAAATGTTCCTGATATTTTTTTCTGCATGAGATGGTCAGAAAGTATAAACTACTTTTTGCTTAATTATTTTTGAGGAGAAATGTTGGATTTTCCAGAAAGATTAAGAAGGCATTTTTCATGACCAAGTTTACAATGACTGAGAAGTAGTTGTATAATTCCTCACAAAAGACTTTCAGCAAAAAAATACAAACATAAATCATAAAAGTAATTCTTATGCAGTTAAGAGCACAATTATTAAAACAGTGTTGCTACTAAAAAAATCCTAAGTTGAATGCTAACAGCCACTCTCAAAGAGGATCTATGTGTAGGCGCAGTTTAGTGAGTGCTATAGAGCAATGTTTAAGAAAGAGAAAAATATGTGTATTGTCAACAAAATGCAGTTCCTTGTTTAGCTGAGGAAATAAGAATTACCTTGGTTGGAATGTGCTTCTCTATTGCTGATAATACCTCAGAACAACTGCAATATGTAATGTTTCCAACTATACATAAGAATAATCCACCCTTTTTTTAGACAGCAATCAAATTGCATTGAAAATATTTGCTAAAGTAATAAGTTTAAGTGAATTTAGACAGATTTTGGCAGTTTTTTTATTATTTAGTACCTACTACACTACTGTTACTTTGGGAGGAAATGTTTGTGATAATTAATGGAAAATATTTGTTTCTAGCTAATTTCTTAGCTCATATGCTGTGTAATGCAACAATATATATGATTAAATTAGTCATCATTTGATCATGTAGAAAACATAGTAGACGTTTTCAGTTACATTATATTGCAATGCGTTTTATAGTTGCTGGAAACAAACTTAAATTTCCTACCCTTAAGTACATGGAAGTGTTACCTTTATGATCTTGACAGATTTTTGATTATTTTCTAGCTGTTAAAAGTTCAATATCAAATGTTAGATGAGTGAGATTTTTTCAGTTCTCTGACAAGAAGAAATGGGAGTGATGGATTCACATCTGGTGCCTGAATAGTAATTATTTATTTTCCAAGAGTATGTTAAAACATAAGCCAGGAAAAATATAAAGTCTCTCCATTTAATTATATACAATTGCTCTCAAATATGTGACTTCACTTCTTGATTTGTCAAACAAAACTAGCCTTACCTGATAAAGTCAGCTTTTGAAAAAAAACAAATCAAACTCATCAAGCATTCTTGAAGGCTCAGTAATGAAAAAGACAGGTTGTGGAGTGTTTGTCAGGAATACTGTAGTGAGATGCTTAGTAGAGCATGCATACAGCTTCAGAAGTGTTGTGTTAGGAAACAGCATTTCAGTCTTCAAACCTTGAGTATCTTAATCACTTAAAACCTGTGGAATTTATGTTCACTCTAATACAACAGTAAGAATAATATTTCCTCAAGAAAAGAGGTTTGCAGAAATCTGATAAACATGGATTCTATAGAGACTGTTTAAATTTAAATTTTGTTTGACTTATACATGACTAAAGTTTTACGAATTGATTTACAGCACGTTTGCATGGAACTGTATTAAGCAGGTATTTAAATTTATAATACTTGTACGTCTGAACTAAAAGACAATAAATATGTGCTTATGCATACACACACACGTCTACTTGAAAACCATGATAAACTAAATGGTGTTCCCATAAATATTCCTTGAAAGAAACTTTTCAAGAAAAGTAATTTTCTTCTTTGGATTCTCTTGATCACACACTTTTTTGGGGGGCATGGGAAGCAGGTGTTTTAACCTGTTTTAACCTGCTGTAGGTGTCATACCTGCAAGTCCGGGGCTTCCTCAGGTAGCCAGCGTTGTCCTGTGTAGTGGATTGACCCCGGCTGGGTGCAAGATGCCCAGCTTTCACATACTCTCACTCCTCTCTCCGGCTGCTGTTTGTTGTGCAGTGTTGACTGCTCACCCCTTTCTTCTTAAATACATTTTCCCAGAGATGCTACCATCACCGTGATGGGCTCAGCCTTTGCCAGCAGCAGGCTCATCTTGGAACCAGCTGGCATTGGCTCTACTGGACACAGGGGAATCTTCTGGCAGCTTCTCACAGAAGCCACTCCTGTAGCCTGTCTGCTACCAAAAACTTGCCACCCAAACCCAATACACCATAGAAAACATTTTAACATTGTAGCAGATGTTATGATTTGTGCAGCAGGTACACATACAAATGCAAGTATAAATTCATACCCTTGTACCCACTTATCGAAAGATGACATCTAGATTTCCATGTAGTTAATTTCCAATGACATTACAGTAATAATTGTTGTTCCATATTTCACAACTGATAGGTATTAATAAAATGAGTAATAATATTGTTCAGAAGCCCATGCCTCCTTCTGTTGACAGTCTTTGAGTATGAATCTAGTTTTTCATGTTGCAGTTCTTTCATATATGTCAGTGGTGACCAAAACCTCAGCCTGGTTTTCTATTGCATAATAAAGAAATTAGACTAAGCATGAGCTTAATAGTTCAGTACCAAATGATTAGTCTTAGAAGAAAACTTCATATATATAGGTGAGATCCATTTATTTAAAAGATCAGAATGATTCACCTCTGGAAATATAGTGAAAAGGTAGCAGAAGGAAGCTCCTCACAAGATTATCTTGTTGGAAAAAATTTTAGTACATGGGATTATCTGTAATGGGATTAACCACTGGGAGATCAAATTCTGAATAAATGCTTCAGGGAGACAAAATGCCCACTAAAACAAAAGAGAAGTGGGAGGTAAAAGCTACAGAATTTAAGATAAAACCTGGTCCTGATAGTCCAGTTCTTCAGGCAGCAATTATAGGAAGAAGACTGGTTGGCAAACATTTAAGAGACCAATGTTAGGAAAAATGTTTCTAATGAATAGAGCAATATGGAAATGAGATAAAAGCTGGCCACTGGTTCTTCTTCATCAATGGGTGGCTGAGAATTCTCATGTGAGCAGCAAAATGATGCTGCAAACAATCACAATATGTTTGACATTTTGTCTATTATTACAGAGATCATCTTAGACAGAAACCCAGAATGGAGGACAAAGCTGCAAGACATTCTACAAAGAATGGGCAATACTTGTTCTTAAAATCACCCAGAAGGTTTCAGAGAGAATTTGGCAAGCTATTAGTGCTTCTAGTAACTAGTCAGTAAACAAATATCTGAACATCTTTTCACTGGTGCAACATTTAAACAAAACAGAAAGCGGTTTTGAGGGATGGATCTATTCATATATTGTAAAAACATAGGGAAAGGAATTGTCACTACATCTAAACTTAGGTAAAAATCTGTATCTAAATTTTCCAAAAGTTTCACTCCAAGCCAGTATTTTGGCACTTCTAATTATCAACAGATGCTGCCAGTGGGTAAGTTTATATTTCTGAGGCATAACCCAAAGCAGAGGTAGAGATTGTACATTTCCAGATTCCAGAGATTGTACCTGTACAGATTCCAGAAGTGCAACTGAAGCTTTGCCACTCAAACCTTGGTCATTCTGCATACCTTTTCCTGCTCTTGAGGCAGTAACTCCTGTGCGGCATACTTACTCTGCAGTAACTTTGGCATATCTAGTAGAGAGCGCTGAAGGCTAGTTTTAAAAAAGCCATGGAAGACTACTGTGTCTATACAGAACAATATTGTGTTCACAGACATATTTATAGTTCCACAAGTTGCAAGATATGGGACTTCTGTTTAAGGGAGTAATTGAGAAAAACTGAATTGGAATCCAGGTCTGTCCTGGAGTCCTTACCCTGCCCTGTCTCCATTATCCATTACTCACTCTAGTCAAATGTGTCGACACGCAGCTGCAGTTTGTGGTGTGCTCCTCTGCTGAAATGTCCTTAGCTATTCTGTATGCCACATATAGGAAGGGATAGGATGTGTCTGATTTGTGTGGCAAGATTTTGACAGTGGGTGGGCTACCAGGGTGGCTTCTGAGAGAAGCTGTAGAAGATTCCCCCATGTCAGATAGAGTCAATGACAGCCAGTTCCAAGATAGACTCACCACTGGCCAAGGCCAAGCCCATCAGAGATGATGGTAGTGGCTCTGGGATAGCATAGTTAAGAAAAGGGAAAAAAAAATATCTGTGGAAAGCACAGAATAATGACCTGAAATGTAAGCCACACAGCTGGATATAAATCTTAACTGTAGTCTGCAAGATACAAAGGTATAGCTATGTACAGAGCATTATTTCAGCAAATATTTTATGTGTCTTGGTGTGTGAAAATAGGAGTTTAAAGCTCTGAGAAGTCTGAATCTGCTTTCTTGTCTGAGTTATCCAAAATATATGGGAAATGGAGAGTTACTCAAATGCCATAAAGCATGTACAACTTACCTAAGAATAAGGCCAATTTTTGTAAACAGAGTTTTAATTATTTTCAATTAGGAGATGTCTTAGATTTTATTGGAACTTAATGGAGCTTGTCAAATACTTGCAAAGATATTCTTCAAATAAATTATTCAAAGGATATTGCCATTATACATTAATTAATTTATTCAGTGAATAATATTCAGCTAGCTACAGAATTGGTCAAATGCTGCTAAAAGCCATTTGCTGGAGAATGGTTTTGATGAATAACAGCACTACTCTCTGAGTAGCACATTTAACAAAAACTACCTGACCAATTCTATTTTTATCAGGTTACAGATTTTGAAGTGTTACAATTGAGCAACCACAGAAACTCCAGGTACACAAGACTCATGAGAAACTCAATTATTTGAGTAGTTCCTGCTACTACAGTCAACTAGGGAATAGTGACTATTTTGCAGTACTTCACATTCTGTTAGTAGCTTCTGAAAATTAAGCTTGCAGGTCTGCTGACTCCAGAGATAAATCATCTGATTGTTTTGCATATTTACTGTAATACTTAGTGGATGATTGGTTCTTTGGTGTTTCTTTTTCTTCATAACCTGGCTACACCCTCCAAGAGAGTCAGGACTTCTGCCATTCATCCAGCAGCTCCAAGAAATCAGTGGAAGATACTGAATGACTGTTGAAAAGCAAGGGCATCTCTAGTTGTTTCAGTTCAGACTCATCACGAGACTGACTTCAGGGTCTCAAAGTGTTACAGATGTGGAAGAGACAAACAGACAAGCTGCACTGACCTGCTAAATTCAGTGACAGTGAGAAGCAGGCATCAAAGAGAGACACAGTCCCTCCAAAATAGGATTTACATGATTTAGCCCCAGAAAGCAAAGCTTTGAGCGTCATTCACTACACTATTTGTGGACATCAGGTAAAATCCTGCATTCAGAGCAGCAAGGTTAATTAATCAGATTGTGATTGCCTGACTATTTGCCTCTGTGCTTTTGTTTGATTTAGAAAGCCAGGACTCCTCATGTTGCACTTCCTACTCTGCGATGAACATTTGTCCTTGCCCAGTCTTTAGAGAGGGACTGATTGCACTCAGTGTGTTTGAGTGATACTGCACAGTCCATTTGAATTATGGTCAGAGCTTGTGGACATAACTGAGGAAATTGGATTTAAAATACAATATAAAATAGATAGAATAAAACCCATCTGGAAAGTATGGTACTTACACATGGATCTATGCCCTGCTGGACTCCAGCTCCCAGGGCTGTCCTGTTGTTACATGCAGTGTTTTATAGCTGTAGCCTTATGGATCTATGTCATTAAACCTTAAGCATGTCAAGAGGAGCTGTCCTCAGAAGTTGGGCCTATAGACAAAACTTTACAGGCTATGTCAATCTTAACCATTAAATTAGTCCAGAGTAATAGGAACAGCCTTCCAGGGCTAAAAGATCCAAAATCCCTTCTATCCACATTTCAGTAGAATTTACTTTTGGCTAGTTCTAATTTGCTCCCACGGTCTGAATGCCTGATTTCATCTGATGTGCATTAGGTGTGTTGCAGAGGAGTGTCTTCCAGTTTAATTTCATCCAAATAGACGCTCTGAGACTGCTACACAATGCAAATGAAAACACTGTTACTTGGATGGATTGAGAGATTTGCTTCAGTTGAATAAAATGCCAAGACAGACACACTCCTTATTGATCAAGGAAGTAGGCTTGCTGTGTGCTGGATTTTAGATAATCATGGAACCAAATTAGATTTTTATTATCATTTCTTATTAAAAAAGCAGAGAGAAAAGCAGCTACAGTTTACTGAATTCTACCCTTCAGATTTCTTTGAATGAGCTTTCACTGGTGAGTGGGTTGAGCAGAGTGAAGTGAGGTGTTTAGGATTTGAGAAATATATTTATTCCACAAATTAATTAAATCTAGAATTACAGATGTTTATTAGTGTTTGTCAAAGTCTCACAGCATTGCATATACTGTTGACTGTGTTAAAATTAGCATCTCTTCTGAGCTGCAAGACAGCATTATTAGGCTCAGTTACAATACTGAAATAAATATATAATTTAAATCCTCATTCCTGCAAGTATATATATTTCTTTTTCACTATCTATGAGAAAATCCCAAATGGTATGATGAGCAAAGACCTTTAAATCTGCACTCCCTCCGGAGTATAACAGTTTTACTGTAATTGCATCCATGAGTGAGAAATATTATGGGTCAAAAGCAGGCTTAGGAGGCCCTCAAGTCTGACCTAATTATCTACAGTACATTTCCACTCTTCTCCAGATACAGTTCTATATCTGGAGGCCAATTAATTTTCATGCTATGTACAGTGAAGCATATTTTTGTGTCTGTTGTAGTCACTTGGGACTTAATAATAATATACTATTTCAGTATAATAACAGAACACAATTGAGATATTGTGATTTAGTAATATAATAGAGCTCAACATCACAGCTAACTACTATATGAACTACACCAGAAACAAACAGCTGTGTGCCTAACATTTTATACAGAATTTGGGGTGAAGAACACTAAAAGCCACTCCTCTTCATCTCCAATCTACTTGTCTCCATTTTGTCTGTGGTCCGTGTGACACAATGGCTATCCTGCAATGTGTGAACATGCACGTCAGGACTCAATCTGATCTAAATGTTCTAGAAAACCATTATTTAACTGTTTTTGTGATTATTCTGCTGTGTAACTTTGAGGCATTTAAATCTTCTGTGCCTCTGTTTCCCGGTGTCAGCATTCAATTCTGATCTTACAATGCTCTGACATTCCACTGTGTACTACCGATGCAGAGGAACTAAAACTTATCAGTAATTCATCCTAGTTATTCCCCTCTGTATTATAAAAGAGGGATCCTTCTCAGTGCATTGCCTTCTAACATGAAGCTGTTTCCTTTCCTCTGCCAGTGGAATGGGTTCAAGAAGGCATACACAATGCTGCTCACCAGGAGTGGGTCATACCATTTCTGTGCTGGAGCATGTAAGACCTGAGAACCAGAAAAATAATACTTTAGTGACAGTACTGAAAAAAAAAAAAGAAAGCAATAGCAACCACAAATTAAGGAGTGAACAGTGGCAATCACGTTTAAGAGACAGAAAAACAGATGTGATGACACAGAAATAAAACCCAGGAGGTGTAATTTCTAAAGCACTGAACATTGGACTGGTGATATTCCATCAGCAGATAGTTCCAGAAAACCCATGTAAAGCTTATTCAAATGCACTTTATATTTGGTATTGTTTGCCTTGCCTGCTGTGATGGCCTCATGCTGTCTAGAGTAAAACATATAGTTTCTTAATGTTCAGCCCATATATCTTGTCCACTCTTACATGCATCTTAGACTGGTATCACACTTGCTCACTATTACTTTAAAATTCCGTAAAGAACAGTGTGATGAATTGTCAAACTCTTTATTTTGCTTGCTGGATACACACTGTGTTCTCTGCTTTGTTAACAAGCCTGTAGCTAGGCAGAGCACATTGTGCTCAGGATCATGAAAACTGTATAGATGAAGGGGGAATTGTGCCTTTCCTTGAGAATAATCTTGTTGTGCAGCTGGGAGAGGTATCTGGGCTGTGGGGTGGTACAGCTGAGGATGGCTGGAGGTGAGCTGGATTTTTGTAATGTGGGCTTTGGATGAAAGGCGGGTAGACATGCATCCAGACCTTGAGGTGATGGAGATGGTAAGATGTTGCTGTAGCGCTCCAGACGGTACTGTAAAGTTTGTGCTTGTTAGGAGTTTGTTATTAGCTTGAACATCAGGACAAAAGGGAAGGGCATCCCTGCAAGTAAGAGTAGGTGAATGTTTCTAAACCTCTAGTTTCGAGCTGCTTTATTCAGTAGTCCTGAGTTTTACTTTAGAGCTTGTGCTATATTAAGCCTACCTTTAGTGTATGGGAGCTCCTGGCATCTTTGCTGTGGAAAGGAAGTTTCTTTTCTGAGTGCTGTACTGGGTGCTGTTGCAGGTAGGTCTAATATTGCGTTCAGTCCTTGGGGTGCTTTGGGGCCAGATTATGTGACATTGTGGGACTTTGTTTAGTAGGGCACAACTTGCGTATTTTAATGCTGGTTAAACTTTTAGGTGTTATGTTTGTTTCTCTTGAATAAAGCTGTTATCAGTTCTTTTACTATATCTATTTCTCTTTATTTTACATTTGCTAAAAGACACAAAATAGTGAGTGGATGTTATTGTATAAAAGCTCTGACAAGTTACTTCTCCCTGGCCCTGTAGGTGGCAATATTATAGAGAGATTTTGATGTTTCTTTTGATTTTATTTTGAGTTTCTTCTGATTTTCTACTACATCTTAGTGCCCATAGAGAAGTCATTGGTAAAGAATTAAAAACTGAACAAATGATTGTACAGAAAATGATTCTTCCTGTAGTGCATGGGCCTGTAATCTCTGTGGGATAAAAAAAGAACAGGCCTCTACATCCAGAAGCTCAAGAGGAGGTGGCTGCTGAACTGAGTGAAACGCTGCCTGGAGAGTGAGAGATTGGAAACACGAAGGTGACAGCCCTTCACCTAGAAGTCTTTATTTCAGCTATTTCAAGCCTAGTGGAAAAACAGTAAAATTGGTGACAGCTGAGAAAATAGTGACCAATGTTATGCTGTCAGATATTTGCTAAAGTATAAGTAATACTGAGAAATTTGGGAGTGAATGTTGTAAAAACTTCAGGATGCCCAAAGAGTGTATATGTAGTGCTGGTGAGACTGGAGCACCAGGATTGCTGACATACTGTTTTCTTGCTGATCACAATGAGTAACTCAACTGAAACCAGTCAAGTTCAGATGAAAAATAAGTCACACATCATAAATGAAGTGAAATGAAGTAAGCTGATGAGTGATGCAGTCTCAGTCTTCAAGTCTGACCACCTTCTGGAGCAAGATGTCCTTTAAATGAATGTAAGCTTCTAGCCAGAGTGGGACATATCTGAGTAAAATGTAATACTTCTTGTTAGACTGAACTTTCTGCTAGTTTCTTCTGACCTTAATATGTGTAAATTCTCACCTTTTTGACTGTATTGATGTGGGTGCCCGACTGCTGGCCCTGCAGTGTTGCAGGGGCCTCTGTAAGGAGAGGCTGGAGTTGCCCCATGGCAGACACAGATGGTTCCAGCTGGGTCCATCTGCCTCCAATGGATACACTGCAGGGCACAGCTGAGCCCTGCAGTCAAGGTGGTGATGGCTCTGAGACCAAAGCTTGAGTAAGAAAGGGTGGAAAACACCACACAGACAGGTTCCTGAAGGACTGCAGCCCATGCGGTGAGCCCATGATGGAGCAGTGGGAAAGAAGGGAGAAGGAGCAGCAGAGAGGAGCTACTGTGTACTGCCCATTCAGCCCCTTGACCTCGCTGCTCCTGCACTGCTCTGGGGATGGTGGGGTGTAGATGAGTCTGGAGTGAAGGACTTCATGCTGCACATGGGAAAGGGAGTGGGAGGAGGGGTTTCTCACTACCTGAAACTGTTTAATTCGCCATAAAATAAATGAATTTTCCCCAAGTCAAGTCTGTTTTGCCCACAACAGTAGCTGGTAAGCAACCTCCCTGTCTTTATCCCAACAGGAAGATTTCTCATTCTGTTTTCTTTCCTGGCCCCATTGAGTGAGCAGCTGGGTGGGTATTTGGCTATTTCTCACAGCTGACCCAAGCATTGGCACGTAGCAGTGAAAGTCTGAGTACACGACATGAACCTAGGGTATACTTTTAAGCTGTAATCTTTGCTGCAAAAACAATGTGCATAGACTGCTTGGTTTGGTCAGATTTCCTCTAAACTTGAGACACATATGTATATCACTTAATTAAACAGGGTAAAAAATTATATTGAAATTTTAAGTTCAAGGAGAAGTAATTTAGGCAGAGATCCTAATAAAAGACTTCTGTAATTCTGAAACCAGCCCAAAACAAGAAATGTCTAAATATTTCCTGCAAGACAATGCCAGAAAAAACATTGCTGTGACTATAACAAGAGTGGATGGAGAATGTGATATTGCAGGTTAGCATGCGTCTATTTCCACGTAGGCTTACAGCCTGTAAGCAAGACAGATGAATTTAATTGAGAAATTGAAATAACAAATGAGAAATGGTCCTACCTGTATGATGAGGAGAAAATCACATAAATTTGAACCTATGTACATGTGTGGCTTTTGTTTTTCCACTATCGCTTTGGAACAGGTATTAATCCACATTTCTATTATGTTTTATCCAGGTAGAACCAAAAGAGCAGTGCAACATGGGGAAATCAGAGAAGAAAGCCTAACCAGAACACAGCTTAATTGGTAGATTAGTGATCTTGCAAACAGTCAACTACAACAAAAAAATACCCACAACAAAATCAGAAAACACCAAACATTCAAGAGAAGTTTGAATGGGATTTGATTGGTTAAAGTTAAGGTTAAGTTTTATTCATTAACTCTAAATGGCCACAGCAGCTTTTGTGATATGATGTGTTCTGCTCTCTGTCCACCTCCTGGGCATTGCAAGCAGCTGAAGAAAACCTTGCCTGTGAATGCCTGGCAGCATATTAACCCCACAAAGCTTTCCAGAGTCCTTAGGGAAATAGGTTTCTGTGTGTTTTAGAGGATGGCCTTCTGCTTTGCCTAGGGCTTCATGTCTGGGGTTGCTACCTAGATAGATGGTGAATCTGGAACTGAAAGGAGAGCTCCTTTCAAATGACAATCTGGATGTACTTGTGGGCATCAGATTTTCATCTGGCAGGGCTGGACCTGTGAACTCTGCAGTAGTTCTGAACAGTAAGCAGTATTGGGTATGTGATATTAAAGGTTATGGACCTATACAGTGCATTATGTTCCACTCACAGCCATTCAGTTTTGTCAGGTTAGGCACTGTAAGACATCTATTACACTTAGTGTCTGTCCTGGGTTCAGCAGTAGCAGTCATGTTTCTCCTTCTTGGTAGCTGGTGCAGTGCAGTGTTTTGACTTTTGGGCTGGGAACAGAGCAGATAACAAGGATGTTTTGGTTTCGCCAAGAACTTTGTGAGCCTCATGCTCTGCCAGGGAGGAGGGAAAGCCGGGAGGAAGCAGAGACAGGACACCTGACCCAAACTGACCAAAGAGGTATTCCATACCACAGCACGTCATGTCCAGGAGGTAACTGGGAGTTACTGGAAAGGTCTAGGACTGCAGGGTTGGAGGAGGCATCTGTCGGTGCTGGTCGTGCTGGGGGGGGGGGGGGGGGGGGGGGGGGCGATTTATCAGTTGGCTGGTGGTGAGATGTTGTATTCTCTTCCCTTGTTATTCCCTTTATCATTATTATTATTGGTGGTAGCAGTGGTGATTTGTGTTATACCTTAGTTACTAAACTGTTCTTATCTCAACCCGTGGGAGTTGCATTCTTTTCGATTCTCCTCTCCATCCCTCCGGGAGTAGAGGGAGGGCAAGAAGGGGGGGAGTGAGTGAACGAGCTGGCTGGCTGGGTTTAAACCACGACATGTCTATTGTAAATTTATTTTGAGTTTTGGGGCCCCTAAAATATGACAGTAATATGCTGGCCATGATATACATGTCCTATAGAAGCTGTAGCAAAAGACATTAATGAATATTGGAAAAAGCAGGGAAAATGGAGGATGGGATTCCAGGTGCTGGAAACGATATTAAATACAAAAAAATTACTGCTGTAGACATATGGCATTTTTGACTCTGGAGGTATGGTGTGCTTCTAGGGCATATGACCAGTCACCAGTTTTCATGAGTGCTAAAATCTAGCAAATTCTTGATATCATCCCTGTCAAACCCCAATGGTCTTTGTGGAAGAGAATTCTTTATAGCATTGAAGCTCTTAGCAAAGGGATAAAACGGAAATGTTCGAACGCCTTTAAGTACCTGTCTCAAGATAATGGAGATTAAACTATCATTTAATCTCTGCTCTTGTGAGACTAAAGGCCTGAGAAAGAGTTTTTGTCTAAAGCAAAATTGGTGAATTTGGACTTTTGTTCCTTTTCTGTGAGGACAAAATGCTTCCAGTGCTGTTGTGAAAAATAACTTACACATTTTGAGACAAAAAGAAAAATCAAGATAGCTGCAGATTCAAAGTCTTGTTGAAATAAAACTGGTCTAATCTAGTAATGCTAAAAGGAGTCGTTTAAAAGGCAGTGTCTCAGGATTCAGGAGCACAAATGTAGTCTTCATGGCCCTTGTGTTCATTAAAAATGGTTTCTTTCTTCCTTTGCCTTCCAGATATTATAGCTTTCTGTCTTACCACTTTCTTGTGTCTGTGTAGGTGACTCATTGTCAGGTTGTACCCTGCAGACAGGTGCCATTGAACTAACTTGAAACCCAAGGAGCTGGTTTTTACTGTTACATTAACCAGAACCCAGCTTCCTACAGAGAACTTCTCAGTTGTAACCTTTTTTGGTTTTGAGTATTTTTTTTTCCAGCTCTCATAGAATCATAGAACAGTTAGGGTTGGAAAGCACCTTAAGATCATCTATTTCCTACCCCCCTGCCATGGGCAGGGACACCTCACACTAAACCATGTCACCCAAGGCCTCGTCCAACCTGGTCTTGAACACTGCCAGGGATGGAGCATTCACAACCTCCCTGGGCAACCCATTCCAGTGCCTCACCACCCTAACAGGAAAGAATTTCCTCCTTATATCCAATCTAAACTTCCCCTGTTTAAGTTTGAACCCATTACCCCTTGTCCTATCACTACAGTCCCTAACGAAGAGTCCCTTCCCAGCATCCCCATAGGTCCCCTTCAGATACTGGAAGGCTGCTATGAGGTCTCCATGCAGCCTTCTCTTCTCCAGGCTGAACAGCCTCAACTTTCTCAGCCTGTCTTCATACGGGAGGTGCTCCAGTCCCCTGATCATCCTCGTGGCCCTTCTCTGGACTTGTTCCAACAGTTCCATGTCCTTTTTATGTTGAGGACACCAGAACTGCACAAAATACTCCAGGTGAGGTCTCACGAGAGCAGAGTAGAAGGGCAGGATCACCTCCTTTGACCTGCTGGTCACACTGCTTTTGATGCAGCCCAGGATACGGTTGGCTTTCTGGGCTGTGAGCATGCACTTCTGACTCATGTTCATTTTCTCATCGACCAGCACCCCCAAGTCCTTCTCCACAGGGCTGCTCATAAAGTAATCAAGTACAGTCTTTATTAAAACTCCTCCATGTGGGCACTATGACAACGTACATGCATCAGTGTCAATGTGCTGAAATCCTCTGGTATAATGGTAATAGATATGGAGATTTCCCCAGTTGTACCCAAAGACAAAGATCACAGGCTGTGGAAATCTATAGTACTTTGTGGCTGATGAGCTACTTGGTTATATTCTTTAATTGCTAACTGTGATAATCAGTAGCAGATATTGTGATATAATGAAGAAATTTGTAATTACTGAACAGCAATAGTTGCACTGTAGTGATTGGTGCTTGTGAAGCTCTGCAGCTCTTGTCCGATTGATGTCTTCTGGCTCACTGTGTACCTGGTTGCTAAAAGTTCGCATGTGGCAAGGCAGCCAGCTCATGGTAAGGAGGCAGCACAACTGTTGCTCCTTTGCAAGTGTAGCTAGGGAAAGGATACATGAGAGTGCATGTCGTGGGTGATTGTCACCAGTAGAATGTGAAAGGGGCTAAAGATTAAGAGATGAATGGGACTGAGAGACTGTCAAGTCATGCAGGACGTGTACTTGCTGAAGTGCTCTGCATCACAATTTCCTCCCTGACCTTCTATATGGCCAGGTCAGGTATTTATGGCAGATGATTTGAGGAGATGCATTGTTTGGCTTGTTTCTTTTGCCTGTCGTGTGGGCATCAACTTCTAAAAACCCTGTTGCGGCTAAACTCATTTTAAATCTATCTCCATGCAATGACAGCCTGCCACAGAGGAGGATTTTTAAAGCTCTGTTCACCCTGTATGCATCACAGGCATGGTAGAATACACAACATAGTGCTTTCTGACCCCCTTCCTCCCCATAAGGACATGCATGCATGCTCGGTGCAGAACAGCCACTGAATAGTCGAACCAGCTGGACTGCCCTTGTACTCCTCAGGCTCCTTTCTTCCTAACCTGCTCTTAATTTAAAGCTCTTCATGGCTCAGTCAACCTTTTCTAAGTATGGGAGTTGTCAAAAGAATGTATGCTCCTCTGTAGGATTTGTAAAGCTCTGCAGAGACTCTGCAGTGTGCGTATGCTGGTGTGCGGACACATCCTCCCATGCTGGTGTGTTATGTGCTAGTCAATGAAAGTGTGTTATAACAAAAAGTGAGCAAATGTTTTTTAATGTGGTAATTATAGCAGGTCCTCAGTTGCCAGAGTTATTTCTTCTAAAATCTGTCTCTACATGCTCTACTTCTGTTTGAAGGAGAGTGTGAGTAAGGCGCATCTATGAGATTCTAATTGTAAGAGTTTATTATTTGTAACTGAAATATTAAAAACATTTCTTTGGTGGGCTATTTCAGGGAATTTTACTTAAGTAAAGATTGATGTTTTGGCTTTTTTTTTTTTTTCTGAAAGCTTTTCAGGCTTTTCTAGTGTATTCTGTTCTTTGATCTTCTTTTGTAATAACATGATAGTCTCACATTTCAATAGAGAAACTGGAACTAAAGTACACATGAAAAAGTCCATAACAGCTCTCTTGCTGTTTATTTCAACAATCTTAATTAAAGAAAAACCTAATCCTACAACAGACTTGTGATTTGCCTTTTCTTTGAAGCACAATTAGTTTCCATTCATATCCCTTGATGTCAGTGAGGGAGAACTATTGGTGGGCGCATCAGTGCTGAGGGGTTCAATTAATTTTGTTTTTTTTCCTGAAATGTATCTCACAAGAAAACCACGCACACAACGCACGTGCACACACACATATGAAAGTAAGCCCTGTATTCATTCTGCCTGCAAAGCCTTGTCTAAGTCTCTCTTGGCTGCTAGCCAAGGTCTCTAAAAACCCATTAAGGCTATTAGAGAAATTATTTCTCTTCCTTTGTGAGGTGGGTAAATTTCACAGTTATCATTGCAGGAGGAAATGAATTGGGAATATATCTGTCTGGGGATGGTTGGCCCTTCGGTGGGAATTGAGCCAACTCGATGTAAAACCGCAGCTGTGTGTGTCAGTGCACGCACTTACAGGAGAGTGTCAGTGGATGGCACTGTAATATAACTATTGTGCCAAAAAATAGCTTGCAAAAAATTTTAAGTGCTGTCTGGTATTTGCGAGTAAATTCATATCTTCTTGCAATTATAGGCTTTATTGGAAATTAGCTTTTGCTTTAAAATTATATGTAAACCAATATTTCCCATGTGGTGTGTTTTCCAGATAAACGAGAACTAAGCATTTCACTAGCCTGCATCAGAAACAGCATAGCCAGCAGGGCCAGGGCAGTGATCATCCTCCTGTACTGGGCACTGGTGAGGTTGCACCTCGAATACTGTGTTCAGTTCTAGCCCACTCACTAACTGGGGTTATTTAGTATGGAGAAAAGGCTCAGGAGGCACCTTATCTGAAAGGAGGTTGTAGTGAGGTGGGGGTCAGTCTCTTCTCCCAAGTAACAAGAGATGGGACAAGAAGTAACAGCCTCAAAGTGTGCCAGGGGAGGTTTGGGTTGAATATTAGGAAAAATTCCTTCACAGAGAGGGTGCTCAGGCATTCTTCAGGCTGCCCAGGGAAGTAGTGGAGTCACCATCCCTGAAGTGTTCAAAATCTGTGTAGATAAGGCCTTTAGTGATGTGGTTTAGTGGTGGCCTTGGCAGTGCAGGGGTAAGGGTTGCACTTGATGATCTTTAAGTTCTTTTCCAACTCTGTGATTCCCAAAATGCAGCACCATCATGTATGGCATTGCATGTTGACCTTGTCAGACTATAATAACAATATAAAAACATACAGTACAAATTCAGGAGATACACTGGACTTGGCCTGTGTCCTCTCCTATGCTTCTCAGTTTTTGCATTTGGAATCACCCATTCAGAGGAAGTTCTTGGTCAGCATGGAAGAAGCAGCAAAATTTGTTTCTGATTTGTCAGCTTTGGTAAGGGCAATTTACGCAGTCTGCCATGTCAGAGTTCACAGGAGAGTAGAATTGCTTTTCTTGGTTTTAAAATCTCACTTTTCAAATACTGTGCAACTTGGAGTTTCTGGAACCCATATGTAAAACATGCAGTGGAACAGGTACAGAAACACAAGTATAAATAAACTATGTACTTAGTCATGCAAAAGGTTTTTATCTGTCAAGTGAAACAAACAAGATATAGAATCATAGAATAGTTAGGATTGGAAAGGACCTCAAGATCATCAAGTTCCAACTCCCCTGCCATCGGCAGGGACACTTCACACTAAACCATGACACCCAAGGCTTCGTCCAACCTGGCCTTGAACACTGTCAGGGATGGAGCATTCACAACCTCCCTGGGCAACCTATTCCAGTGCCTCACCACCCTAACAGGAAAGAATTTCCTCCTTATATTCAATCTAAACTTCCCCTGTTTAAGTTTTAACCTGTTATCCCTTGTCCTATCACTACAGTCCCTAATGAAGAGTCCCTCCCCAGCATCCCTGTAGGCGCCCTTCAGATAGTGGAAGGCTGCTATGAGGTCTCCATGCAGCCTTCTCTTTTCCAGACTGAACAGCCCCAACTTTCTCAGCCTGTCTTCATAAAGGAGGTGCTTCAGTCACCAACCATCCTTGTGGCCCTCCTCTGCACTTGTTCTAACAGTTTCATGTCCTTTTTATGTTGAGGACACCAGAACTGCACACAATACTCCAGGTGAGGTCTCACGAGAGCGAAGGGGCAGGATCACCTCCTGCGACCTGCTGGTCACACTCCTTTTGATGCAGCCCAGGATTTTTTCATGTGCCTTAGGATGCCTTCCAGGAGAATCTGCTCCAAGATTTTGCTAGGCACTGAGGTGAGACTGACTGGTTTCCAAACTTCTAGCTGTGTTTCCTTACCCACATCATATAATCTTTCCGAGAATGCTTGTTTATTTATTCCCTTCTTTAAAGGCCCCCCTTTAAATCCTGGCCTTCTGTCTTCATCTGTTTCTCTTCCTGGCTGCTAGTGACTACCAACACTTTGTGCAGAACTTTTTTACTGGTCTGCTTTTAGGTACTGCAGGTAGCAGAATTATGCAGACCCTCTGAAGTTATACTCTGTGTACCATCTGACCATGTAAAGTTTTCAGACCTTAAGATTACAGTTTCTTAAAGGGTCTTGCATGTTTCCCAAGCTTCTCTTGTAGATCTACAATGGCACAGGACTCAAAGGAGTAAGACTATGGAAACTGAACAGAAGTGAAGCTCTCAAATTACATTTTAAAACGTAAATGCACATGGGTCTTTCCAAAGTCTGCATACTCTTTGTAAGCTTTGTTATAAAACCATGTGTTTTATCTAGATCTGATAGCAAGATATTTTCCCAGTATGAAGCCTCTCTTTTTCTCCAGAAGGCTAGATATAATAGCTAGAATAAATGAAATTAAACGTGTGAACCACTTAAAAAGAAAAAAAGCAGCCAAAAGTATGGCTTGTGCAGTTACTAAGGTAATACTTGGTATATTTGCCCTGAATATCTGTCTTTTTTCTCTGCTTCTGTTATCTCCATTGTTGAACTCATTCAAAAAAGTTTTCTGTAAAACTCATGCATCCTTTATCATAGAATATTTGATTATTTACACTTATGTTCTCTCTAAGTTTCATGAACTATTAAAGTGCAGGCTGTTTGTTCAACTTACACTTCGAAGGGTTGTAATAAAACAGTCATAATTTCAAATTAAGTAAGCCATGATGCCAAAATGGTGTATATCCAAGAGTCTGGAGGAGTTTTAAGTATGACTCTGCTGAATTTCTAAAAAAACCAACAGCTTGCTTAAAAATGAGCTAACTAGCCAGATGATGAGAGGGTAGCACTGCTTACTATATCTTTTAAAAATGTTTTAGAGGAGTTCTGTGGGACTACTTGTTGATAAACCTCACTGGGTACTCAGCTAAAATAACAATGAAGTAGAAAAGGGATTTGGAAGATAATAATGTATAGCTAATCATATAGTTCTGCAAACTAAACTTCGGCTTGCTAATGTCATGAAATTCTTTGAATGTGTCAGCAAATAAGCAGAGGAGATATTATTTGTATCTTTCAAAAGGCTTCAGACAGGGTCATTTGTGAGAGACTAATCAGCATTACTCCAAGGGTTTCCTCTTAACCCGTATATTACTTAATTTTGTTTCTTCTAAATTCTTCAGTATGAAAATCAAGAAATTGAATGAGAAGAGTTTGCAAAAAAGAAAAGAAATTCTAAGCCACAGCCAGTCTAGAAGCTCATGAATTAAACCTCATGGTCATGAATCAGTCTAGCTCAGAAATGGACCTCAGGAGAAACAGAATTGTTATTATGTCTTAATATGTCATGATTTGTAAACTATCGGATGATTCTGTGGCTATCCATGCATGGTGTTTTGAAGGCTGTGGATTGATAATATGTCTCCTAAAAGAAATCAAGTAGCCGTGAGGCAATGTAATATCATGGGTCAAAAAGTAGCTGAGAGGCAGGAGACAAAGCAGGAACAAATGGTCCATTTTCTTCATGGCAAAAGGTTAATAGCCACAAGTTTCTGTACGGGGTCTGTTGTTGTGTAATGTATTTATTCGGTATCTGGAAACAGGAAGGAGAAATCAAGCAGCAACACCATGTTTTTTGTAGATAACCTCTTTGTAGGTTATTTGTTAATCAAGTCCAGAGAAGCCTTAAGGAATTTCACATGGACTCAGTCAGATGAGGTGATTGTAAGATACATTCTTTTTGAAGAAATATAGAAAAAATTAAAAGTAATTGCATACACAGTCATTGTATCAGCCAGCAGTAGGGTGTTACATCAAATTTATTGGGCATTAATGGAAAGTCCATCCTGGAAAAAAAATACTGTAGAATTGGACAGGCGCAGATGAAAGTAAAGAGAAAGGGTAGTGCCATAAAGGTATCTGAGATTGAAGTGATAAAGCATGTGTGTTAAAAAAACACGACAAGGAAGAAGAAAGTAATACAGCAGAGAACAAAGGTCAGGAGTCTGGTTTTCCCTGTCTCTTAAGAAGAAAGAAGCATTTAACCAAAAGATGTCTGTGGAACTCATTGAATCTGGATGAAGGTGAAATCAAGAATTTTGCAAGCTTCAAAGAAGGAAGGGGCATTTATATGGATAACAAGAATATCCAGAGTTATGATAGTAATGCTAAAAAAGAGTGTTTGAAGGGATAAAAATCCCCATGCATCAGGATATAAGGCAATCTATAACTAAAAGGATTAGGATGAGACCTTCAAGGGAGACAGATTATCCTGCATCTATGGGGGTTTCTTGTACCTTTCACTGAAGCATCTGGTGCTGGGTGCTGCTGGAAACAGTGTATTAGGCCTAGCCAGTGACAAATTTGAGCCAGAACAGAAAATCCTGTGTACATATCTGAAAAACAGTGTGCATCGCTTGTGTTTCTGCCCACTTGCAGTGGGCTTTGACTTCTCCTTAGTTGCATCATGATATTCTCCTAGATCAGGCTCATGTTTCTGATGATATAATGTAAGTTTGGAATCATTGCAATGAAGAGGTTGTGCGAGCTAGTGGGCACCACACATGTTCTGAGAAACAACTAACATGATATTCAGCCAGAGGGAAGTTCCTCAGTCTTTCCCTAATTCTCCAGCTGTAAAATGGGAAACAGTAACATTTATTTCTCAAGGGGAATTATCGAGGGGCACTAATTGACAGTTACTCTTTGAAAGGTATCATGAATTGGTATTTATGTGGCATATGTCCTGAAGTACCTTTATGACCTGACTGTTATGTTCTGCCTTCTTTCCTAGGACTATGTTTTGACTGTATTAATTTTTCAGATGTACTGAGTAAAACCCTTTTAAGAAAGGGGAAGGAAATGTGTGCTGCTTCTTTCAATATAGGAGTACAAATTGTAGGGGCAAGTATTTCTAGTTATACACGTAATGGCTGTGTCCAACCCAAGCACTTTAGAACAGTTTAGCTTTGGGTAGCTTCCAGTTTCGCAATTTCTTCTCAGAAGCTTGAAGAGAAGTTCAGCCTCAAAAGCCAGTATGTAAAGCATGTTGCCCCCCCCCCCCCCCAAATCTATCTTTATATTTGATTAATTGGATTTTTCTGACTGCAAAATATATCTGACAGAATTCTGTGGCTGTGTCCATGTTTCTATCATAAAATATATTTCAATTTTATTGCTACTTCATTTGTCAGTGATCCTTTTCTTTTGTATCTTCTTTTAAGAGTATTTTGACATAGTTCCTCATTTTTTTTTCATTGAACTTTAATATCTTTGACTTAAATATTAAGACTTCTGTATTTCAAGGGCTTCATTTGGCCAATGTGTCAGTAAGACCTGAGCATGATTTTGGCTGCAAAATTGGAAGAAATATTTGAGTAAGAGGTAAACAATGGTGCAGCCATTTATCGCATCACATCTTTATGCAACCATACAACAAAGTAAGTTAGTAATGATCAGGTAAGTTTTCCATTTCCTGGGTTTCATGAGGCTTTGTAGTGTTTACAGCTACTGTGTAGTACAAACTAATTGTTAAGGCGTCACACCTAATGCACAAGATAATTGTGCCAATTAAGCTTTTCCTGAAGGACAGATAATATTTCATCCCTATGACGTAAAATCTACAGATACTGTAGCATTCTGTGACAGCATCTAAACTTTCTGGGTTTTCGTGTGCTTTTTTGTCCTATCCTCTTTGAGATTTCATGGTTCAGATACTCAGTATTAACCATTGTTAACTTTGTCAGATTTCATTTTTAATTTTCTTCTTCAAAGAACCACAAAATTTTCTAGTTTAAACATAGATCTGCTGCCTTCTTTTTGTTTAGATCAAACAGTAATTTTTATTAATTTGTGTAAGCATGTTTTCAGATTATTTTTGTGAATTGATTGGTAATTTATCTGCTTTGTCTGGGAAGCAGTAGTGAAGTTTGACAAATCATTTTGCAGAGCTTCTACAAAGAATTAAGGAAGTTCAGCTTCTATGAAACTGTTTCACAATGGTGAAATTGGTCAAATCAGAATTAGTTTCACTTTTAAATAAATTTTGGCTCAGCAGTAAATTCATGTATTGTAGTCTGCCTGGCAATTTCCTTAAAATTCTAAAATTATAGTCTATCAACTGTTTCACTGGGGTATATGACCTCTAATCTTTATTAAAATTGGGTTGAACTCAGTCAGTAGTTGGTGGTAAGATTTTAGGGCTATGCAGACTTATTTGCAGCCACTTCTGCTATAGCTTAAACAGCAAGTATTACTTATTGATAAAAGTAGTCTTTGGAAATACTCGACTGCTTTTGAGAAAACTTATTGAAACTTCTCATCTCTTCCTAGGTCTTTCATGTTTTTGATGAAGCCAGATAATATGTCAGTAGATTGTTTTGAAAAATGCCAGGACTATTTCACCAAAATAGAAGCAACTTCAGAATTTTTACCTTAGCATGATATAAAATGGAGCAACTTTTATCTGATCTTTTTTTCTTTTCCCATACGGTGGGCTGATGAAATGGCAACATCAAAATTATGCAGGCCTAACATTTTCTTTTCTCATTCTTATCTTTCTTCTTGCTATGAAATCAATAACATCTGTGATTTAATCTCTTCCTTTTTTTTTTCCTTTTTACTGCTCTGCAATTTCAGAACCTTTTGCAGTTTTAGGAAGCTGCAGAATAACAATAACAATAATGAGTAAAAATACCTATTTCTCATTTTTTAGTTCATTTTGAATAGGCAAAAAAGGAGGAGAAGAATGCCAAACTTCATATTTTTTCTTCTGCCTGTGACATAATTTCAGTTTGATTCTTTGTTAGTAGCTAGTTTAATTTACCATTTGAAAAGCTGACAATATTGCACTAGTAATATAAGAAAAAAACTCTGAAGACCATTTCTATTTCAAAGTACTGAAGCCATATCAACAATGGGCTTCTTTGAAGGACAGGTATTGAGCAGTAGGTACTGGTATCCCATATTCCCCTTGAACATTCCCAGTGATATGTGCAGTCTCTCTTGTGCCACCTATGTGAAAGATGGTCTATTTCCCATGTAATCCTTGTAAAAATATTCTCCCCTACCTTGAAGTCATAATCATCTTGTAGGATAGTCCTTTGACTGCTAGTTGACCTCATTGTAATTAACCCCTTCTCTGGAAGAAAATTTAAATAACTTTCTGCAATAGCTTTCTTAAATATATTTATAGATCATCTAAGTAATACCTAAACTGATCTAATTGAGAGCCAAAGGGAAAACAATATGGAACTTCTTCCTTAAAACCAAAGGTTACATAAGTAATGACAGCTCTTTTAAGCTTAAAATATGTGGGAGGATGGGGATGTAGAAAGTGACATACGGTGTGTGGATCTCATGTTAAAATATGTGTCTGACAGTAAACAGTAATTAGTTACTATTTCATACAGCACATATCCTGGTTTATAAAGTTAGAGTTTGAAGAAGCCTACAGTACAAACCCTGTCATGATTATCCTTGCTGGGACCATATTCTTATTCTTGGTGCAATCTTGTGGTGAGAAGGGCTGGTTTATTTCAATAAAGGTGTGCATCTCTCTGTTCCCTCGGAGAGGCCAGCTCACCTGTCAGTTACAAAAGCATCTGCTTCCCTAAACACCAGCTTTGAGTATATACTAGCTTGGAAAAAACACAGCTACTTGAGAAAATGCAGGTCAGAAACGCCCCCCGAGATGCTAATACAATAGTACTTCTCTTGGCAGACACATGTTTTGAATATAACCTTCCAACATTTTTGTGATCCTGGCCCTTGTGGAGTCCAGGAGCTCTGGGCATCCTGAAAGAACTGGAAGTCCTTTAACCTGACTTCATTGTACATACTGTTGTCATGCCAGTTTTCCCATGCTGATGGATGATGACTTTTGGCACATGTAGTAATCCTAACTAGTGTTGTACAGTTCGGTCCTGTCCTCGTTGTTCCTGAAGTAAGTGCCAGACTACAGGTGTCACTTTGCTGTTTCTTCCTTAAGTTTCTCTCCCACGATTTTCCTTGACTTTGGCAATTTAAATAAATAAATAAATAAATAAATTTCCTGTATTATCACTTTCTTCTTCCTTGGTACCCTAAGTTTTCCTGTCTGTGACTGATTGAAAGTAAAACGTTTTCTATGTATGTTCTTTTTAATCAACACCATGTGTTTAGGTTGATAATAATAACAAAACTAAATGAAGTTTTCCCGGTTTGGAATAACGTTAATGATTCACAGCAGAAAGAACAAACACATGCTTCAGGCTCTTAGTGTTGTTAACAACTAAAATACCTTATTCAGAACAAACCCAAGGTTCTGTATGGGATGAGTAGTCCAGTCTTTGTCCTATCTCAGATTCCCACCCTTCTCACCCAGGAGCCGTTGTTCATTGTTCCTTGCTGTAAGGAGAACCATCTTTTTAGCTGACTTCATCCCCCCAGTGAAAACAAACAAATTTAAAAGCTCTCCAAAATCAACATGGAGATTTCTTGGAAAAAAACAGTCAAAGGGAAAGTCTGTTGTAAGTCCCAAGCTATTTTTACTGTCATGAACATGTCTAAATCATGTCATGGGGAATGACATTAGTTATGTATTTCTGGTATTAAATGAGTTGACTGCAGACCAGACCCTGTCAGTAGGACTAACCTGCTTGCCTAGTGAGTCATGCTGATTCTTCTGCAATGCTTATGAAGCAGTGCTTTCTTTTATTGCACCAGGTAGATATAAAAAAAAATTGGAGCTTGTTCATTGCTTTCTAAGATGTGCCCAATTGTGCTGTGTGGACATGGTTTTCATCATCTTGGAAATGTGAACCTTTCTGAACCACGTCTCTTCTCCTTCCATATAAATATATTTTCTATTACTACCTATGGCCTCTTCTGTTACATGCAGAATTTCCCTG
Source organism: Pezoporus flaviventris (assembly GCF_033815535.1). Lineage (NCBI taxonomy): Eukaryota > Metazoa > Chordata > Aves > Psittaciformes > Psittacidae > Pezoporus > Pezoporus flaviventris. The sequence continues at coordinate 63,541,943 of NW_026892555.1, forward strand.
AATTGCCTGTGATTCTTCTTGAGGTGTGGTGCTTCAATTATAAAACCATAAACTAAATGAGAGCCTTATTTATAATGGAAAACAGATTGGAATATTTTCATCTGCCTTGCTGAGAAGTCAAAGGGAGATTAAAAAGCAGTGGCCTAAATTTGTGTTATTTGTATTTCTGTGAGTCAAACCTCAATCATGTAAAACAGCCAGTAGGCCTGTACTAATGGGGGAGGCCAAGAGAAGTGAGTCACAAAGGGTTGTTGCCCTTAGGACATGGTACATTATGATAATGTGATGAAGAATAATTACCAAATGTGAAATATATATTGTCAAACAAAAGAACAAGCTATTCCTTACTGGAAGTGAGGATGTGAGAAAGGGAGTGAATGCCAGTCAGCCAGGGGTAGGTTTCTAAAGGCACCTTCACTAAAACTGAGTGTAGAGGCATTGAATCAGCACTCAGTTTTCACAGGTTAAGACAGATAAGTGTAGTGGAGTAAGCTTGTATTGTTTGTACTGAAGCCAGATCTGAAAGCTTACTGCAGAAATTATAGATTTATATTTATGGCAGATTTAATGATAGCATTTCTGATGATGACCATTGTTATGATAAAGCCCAATGAATGGCAGTGATGACGAAAGTGTAAGACTTCACCAAAGTATATTAAAAGATGATGCAGAAATGGAACAGGAACAATTATACACATGCATTATTGATATTGGTTATTTCTGACAAAATACATCAGTTCTTCCATTTTCTTCTTCCAAGTGTATTAGGATTCTTTTTCAAAAGTTTTTTGTGGCTATTGTGTGTGATGTTGTCAGCATTAATACTGTGCTTGTGACATGCAGGGTGGGACATGGAACATGAACAGTCCTCTGGCAGCTTTTCCACTCATACTTGTGTGGTCCCAGGCAGCACTACAGTCTCCATGGTTCTTCAGTCAAAACAGTAGCCTCCTTCAAGGTGGCACGTAACTGGATTAAAGCACAGGACATATATATTGTGGCTTTGGTTAAAGGGCATATACATAGGTGTAACCTCAAATATATAGCCAACTGGATTGAGATCAGTGATATTATTTTCATGCTTCAATTTATGCAATGAAGTGTTTACTGGATCAAGCCTTTATTATAGGTGTATGTACAAATTCTTAGTGAAATATGCCAGTAAAACCTCAGGTAAGAGGTATAGCTCAAAATAAAAGCAAGTCCAACTAAGTTGTGTGAAGGTCATCTACCAAAATGGACTTGTGACAATGAGGCACAATTAATTTGTAATTAATTCTCTGTCTTGGGAGAGAACGGAGATTTGGCAGTGAATATAACCAACTATAGATGAAAACCATTAGCAGATTTGTCAAGTGTATTTTACTTCATTTGCCGAATACCATGCCTGTGAAATAACTTCTCCTTGAGGTATTACCTGGTTGAGGTGTTATATTGTTTGTATCCTCCCAGCTCTCAAAGCTGTTACATGTGTGCCTCATGTTCTATAATAGCTGTATCTATACGCTGCTACTGCATTGTAGGGTGGAGTTGTTGGCCCATTTTAAGACAGAGAGCTGGTGTTCAGATCAGCTTTGTCAAGGTCAAATAGAAAATTTCTGGCAGAGAAGACCATTGATTCCATGCTTCAGAAGTACATTCAAAGTACTGCTTTCTGTGCCTCTTTGCCTATCTGGCAAATAAATGTCATCAGTAAATCACTATGAGAGCCTCTTTTTGTTGTTAAGCTAAATAACTTCACACCGGCCCTGATGAAAATTAAATAAGATTTTCCATGTCACTGAAGGACTCATTTGAAGAGTTTTGGAATCTTACCACTAAAGAAAAATGCGCAAATATATATCAGTACTTTTAGAATCTGTTGTCAGTAACCTTGGATTACCCATATGTATGGATCCCAGGCTAGACATGTAAAGTAATGGAACAATCAAAGTAAAAAGACATTTCTGAAAAATACTGCCTTTTTACAAGCAAGAGATGGAAATATTTGGTGTAAAGAAATAGGGATAAGTCTTAAACTTGCATTTCATGTTTTGTATAGTATAAGCAAAATCAACAAATGAGATTTTAAAAGACTGTATCAAGTATACACATCTTTTGTCCCTCTCACTTTTCTGCATTTCCTTTACAAATCTTAACTACATGATTTGAAGCTAAAAGGTTAAGCCTTAGACACTGAAACATTTTCTTTTTTTTTCTCTTGAATTTTGTAATGGTTTAAAAATCAGGGCAGGGTAAATCATTGACTAGATCTAGTCTTCCCCTGACTCTGGGTCTATTTCTAGATCCATGTTGTAGTTACAGTATTTAATTTTGGTTCTTCTCAGTTGAATGAAATATAGAGCTTTTCTGTTTTGAAGTCTTCCAAATGTTACCATACAGCTGAGAGAGGTAGATGTTGAATAAAATCATCAGGAATCATAAAATTCTTTCCACAAACCTCTTCCTGTACAAGGAAGAGTGGTAAAGCAAAAGCTGTAGTATATGTTTTGGTCTGAAACTATCTATCTCTCAAATTGCCCTTAGGCCAATGTTAATTGCTGAAAAGCCAAATGATATGAGCAGGTTTTGAGAATACAGAACTGCTGCTGAAAAATAAATGTAATAAGAAAGCAAGATAAATACCCAGTGCTAAGAAATGATGATTCTGTATATTTCCTCAGTCAAGCAGTATTTATCAGGTGCATTGATTTAACTAGCGGCTATTGGCAGTTACAAATGGATGATGACAGGAAACAAAAAACCACCTTCATTTGCCATAAGGGGGCTTTTCATTTTAATGTAATGCCTCTTGGAATTACCAGTGTCCCGACTACATTTCAAAGATTAATGAACATCATCCTGTCAGGTTTAATATATCATACTTCTGTAGTACACTTGGACAAGATGCCATTCTCATAGATTTCCAGAGTTTTCAACAATGCTTAAGAGATTTTTTTTTTGACATAAGTTCTGAGAGGAGCTAAATATTTAGGAGTTTAAAAGAAAGCTTTTATTCCAAACTGGATACACAGTAAAGAGAATAAAATTAATTTTTATCTCTAGAAAAAAACACATATTAAAATGCTGCAGGAACATGCAGAAAGTTGCATATAGCTGTGTCCTGTTATCCTGGAAGTAGTACTCTTGTGTTAATGGAAGGAAGGAAAAAAAACATTACTCTCAAACATCAGGAATTATTTGACAACCTCATGAAGTCTCATGGGTCTCTTACAAAAGTGGGATTAAACCAGGAAAACTTGTTCTTCCTTATCTGTAATTTGAAGAATACAGCACAGTAGTTTCAAAATTTAATATTAAAGCTGATATTAATAAACAAATTTAAATTGGAAATATAATATTCCAAACTTATAATGATTTAGGCTAAAAATTGTTTTGTTTCAATGAGTTTACTCAATATCCCATGAGCTCAGAAAGCACACAACCACAATTTTCGGATATAAAACACACTATATACTATGATAAAATAGCATCAAACATGCCTTCCTACATGGGAATAGAGAAATAAAAAAGAGAATAATTTTCTTTTTCTTGAATACATACCTTGAATGATAGTTTAAATATCATTAACCATTACTTATTTTTTGACACATTTGAAAGCATATTCTAAAGTGATAAAAACAAAATCAACAGTATTTTTTACACTTCATGAGCAAATTTTTGGCTTCTTCTTTTACACTAGGGAATATCTTCATTTCTAAAGTGAAATGGAAAGATTTTTCCTGACCTCTTATGTCTCACAGGTCTTCTTCATAACTGTGGTATTGAATAGTGAAAATTTGTTTTACCAATGGAATTGAAAATTAAGGTCCTTTCCAACTCTAACTATTCTATGATTCTATGATGCCTCACAGAGTACACAAAATTTGATCTTCGAAAAACACTTTCCAGTGGATGGATATACATGTTATATATGTGTTAATTTAATTAATGTGTGATTTAGCAATTTTGTATAGAGTGTTCCATTAGCTTACTGTAGTGTATAAGCAAAATATTCTATGGAAAAAGAGAAATGCATATGCAACTTGATGTAAAACATGTAAACTTTTAGTATAAAGAAAATTAAATCAGAAAACCTGTTTATCACGTCAGTAATTTTTTTCTAAAGCCTAAAATTGTTTGGGTTTTGTTTTGTTTTATTAAAATTAATATTGTGTCATCAGTACACAAATGTAATCTGTGATAAGAACACCTAATGCAGCTGAAATTAAGCAGTCTGTTGTACTTCACTTCAAAATTCTTGAGACCATTAGGTTCTTCTGAGTTTTGAAATCTGTAAGGAAATACTGGTGTTTACAAAAATGCCTGGCAGAGAATTCTTACCCTGAACAAGCTGTTTTGTGAGCTGGATGAGAAAAAACACCTTTGCATCTTTTGGCTACAACACTCTGTCTTAAATAAGCAGCAATGCAAACTGCAGTAAGACTGATTTACAGCTGCGCAGGGTGGCTAGCACACAGCACTACTTGCCTTTGCTGCGTGCAAAAACACTTGATCCTTATTCCTCTTTATCACTAATTTTTGGGAAGGCTTTTTAGAATTTTTGCATTTTTCACATTGAATTCCACTTCCAGGTTGGCTACTGGGAATCTAATGAGGGAAGATGTGTAGGAAAAAGGAATGTGATAGTAAGTACTGATAAATTTAATTTCTTTGGGTTAGTGAAAAGCTTGATGCATCAAAGTATGCATTTATTTTTGCAGTAATTTTTTTGCAAACCAACAACAAAGTGTCCAGATCCCCAAAAGAGATATAGCCTTTCATTAGACGTACTCTGAAATCTGGGGTGATTCTTTGGGTGTTTCAGAACCTTCACAAATTGCCAGAAATAGCTCTTAAATGCTGTTTATTAATTCTGCTGTGTAAGGCTTGCTTTGTCCTTCAAGGTGGAAATACTGATCATTTCTTCCATTACAGTTGTCCAGGAGATTCTCCACAAAATCATGCTTTCCAAGAAGTACGTCACCTCCAGCCTTCCTTAGCTATGCCTCATTCACCTCTACTCTGCATATGCAGTGTTATTAACTGCGGTGTTAGTGATGAGCCTCCTTCCTATGCTGTGATGCTATGACATTTCTCAGTCTTGTGCTACTTAGCATGCCAGCTGCAGAAATCTCTGCATACTGTGATTGGGTAATATTGCCTCCAAGAGGTTTAGTTCCTGTTTTCAGCCCTTCCTTACTTTCTTAGTTTTCCTGTATGACACAGGCAAATCTTGATCCAGTCTGTCTGAGGTGTAAAAAAGTGCTGAAACTTCAGATGTCTATCAACTCATAATCAAGCAGGGCAGGAAATTGAGTCTTCCACTTGTTCCACCATTTCCTCCTCTCATTTGCTAGAAAGTATATCTTCTCTTCACCCAAAAGACTGAGGTCATCTGCTCAAATTTCGCAACTAAATTGTTAAAAATCTCCTGTGTAGATAAGTGACTAATTCTAACTTTTGTGCCTTGAGCTAGTATACTGTAAATTCTTCTGGTGTCTTACAGAGCCCATTACAGCTTTAAGTCATTACTGTCACTGTTCTCAGTGGTGCACTGAGATGCTGAAGACCCAATTTATCAAGCTGAAGTAACTTTATGATGCTCTCTAGTTTCTTATAAAAAAAAACAAATCTTGAAAAATATTAAACAAGAAGTGTGTTGTGTTTTCTGGACTGATTTTGAAGCTGTCATTTTGTTCTGCAGAGTTCTTTGGGATTTCTATTTTTGGGCTGCACAAAAACCTTCTGAAGTTTTATGTATGGCTTTTTAAAGCTGAGAGATTTTTATTTTTACTTTTTAATACCAGAATAGCCAGTAGACTGGACTGGGGGAGTCCCAGTTTCAAACACTTTTCTTTATATTGCCATCATCCACGTGTACCTGTTTGGGTTATATGATTGTTAGACCCGGTGCACTCTGTCTTTGCAATTAAACAGTGTTTAGAACAAGGACTTTTATTGGAAGATGAATTAGTGGTATGCTGGGAGGACAAGAGGCAATATGCCCAAGTTGAAACATGAGAACGTCTGAGCAGGCGTAAGGAAAATCTTTTTCACCACCTTTTTCAGTCAAGCATTGGAACAAGTTGGTTAGAGAGGCTGGGCAAACTCTCCTTGGCATTTTCAATATCCAAGTGCATAACATCCCGAGTAACCTCTTCTGACCTCAGAGGTGACCCTGCTTTGAGCAGGAGGTTGAGCTAGAGACCTCCTTAGGTCCCTTCTGACATAAACAATTATCATTCATACATACAGTTCCTACAGTAGTGGGAACTGTTAACAGTCCTGTAAGTTCTCATACTGTTTCATCATATAGTTATTAATTTAAACATTTAACTACTCATCTAAAATTTCTATAAAGTTCTGAAAATATAATAAGCAAAGTGCCTTTTCCTCTGGGCCCCAAGTAACAACAGAAGTAAACATAATGTGAAATACTTTGTTCGGGGTCTTGCCTGATATAAAGCAAACTGAGTGTACCCAAATTTAGCTCAGAATAGTCAACAATATTTTAATGCAAGTTCAGACATTACAGTAAATAATCCGTGGGTAAGAGGTCAGGATATCAATCACTTATATATATACGGTACACATTGCTCTGTGCCTAATATTAATAGTGATTGGAGTGAATACACGTGCATATGTAAGTTTCCTGCCTAGCTCTAATTAATTTGGAGTATGTGACTGTGTCACTCCAGTAAGGTGATGCATTTGGCCACGATATGCCTGTTTAGTGAGAAGCCTCATTTGCTCATGGAATTGACATTACAGCATTCTGCTTTCAAATGCATTATCCATCCTGAACAGAACACGAACAACATAAAAACCTAAGAAAATGATTCTTCCCCGAAAGATAATGCCACATAATTGAGTCTCTGTATAGGTTGTTTGGAGACAGTAACAAAGAAATGTAAAACAGGATCCCTGAAACTGGTACACCTTGTAAAATCTTGTTAAGCCATGTTAAAAAAAAATACATTAATGCCCCCATTAGAAGCTGCAGTTTATTTATTGCATCCTATTCTTTAGCCCTAGTAGGCATAGGCTTTTTTTAATCTTCCATCCGTCCTTCCCCCTCCCCTTTGAAAGTGCACTCATTGAACTCTTGGCAATTAGTGTAATTGAAATTTATTGACAATGCAGCCGTCTGCTGAAGCTTCATTGTTCCGAGTGCTTAGTGCACAGCGCTATTGAGCAATGCCATGGCAGTGTCAGACAGCTCATACCTTGCTCAATTATATCAATGGACCAGTGACTGCCAAAGGTTCCTTTGGGGGTACGAATGTTACTTAGTGATAAGAGCCTTTCGAAACAGAATCCCTGGGCCCCATCTCTAGTGGGAGATGGAAATGAAATATGTATTTCTCTGCTGTGGAAAATTAATGTAATTGGCTCCCTTAAAAAGCTTTGACAAGTTGACCTGTTTGAAATCTGAGGAGGGCTTATACTGCGGTATCATATTATCTCTAGCATAAAACCCCTTCTTTGGTGGTAGTGACAGTGGGATAAAATGGAATTTGGATAGTAATATTAAACTTCAGCTCCATTGAACACATTCATATGTTTTTCCATTTATAGCTGTAAGATTGGGGTCTTGTAAAAATAATACCTTATTTTGTATTGCCATCTAATCTTTTTTTGTTTTGATTTATACTGGTACAGGAGAGTGTTTGAGTAACAACAATGTGTATGAGTAAGATCTCTATAATTTGTTTTTTCTCTAAAATATATATGTATAGAAATTTAAATAATATGTAAAATGAGAATATTGATTCAGACTATTTCAGAAATCAGAGTTAAACTGTCAGACAAATTAATCAGTATATTTCTTATACCCATAAAGGTTTACACACCAAAAATAAATAAGAGCTTGTCAAAGCATTCAAAGAACAAAGCTGAATACCCAAATATGCATTTTACCTTGTGTCTGAATATAAACGCATACAACAGTTGTGTATATTATTGGAATTAAACTACCATCATAGAACAGGAGGCATTTACGGTGGACCATATTATGCCCAGGATTAAGCATCCTGCACTTCAACTAAATTCATTGAAATAGTGTGTTCAAAAATTAGGCAGAGTTGAACTAGTGGTTTTTATTTCAGATAGTATAATGACTTTATAATTCATTTTATAGAATATTTTTAAAGTTTGAGTGGGAAACCTCGACATACAAATCCAGGATTGCATTAAATTATCATTAATTTTGCTATCTGTTCTCTTGTCAGAATCAGAGCAAAATCTTTTCTTGGTAAAAGATAGAGGAGTAAGTATACACATTGTAAATTTTCATGTTACAGTTGTCTTTGACCTTCAGCACATGGATAAATATCTATTTATTTTATTCATGAGAGTTCAGGGAATATAGGATACTGGTCTATGAGGGTTTGAGGAGCTATAAGATCCTCTTTTGTCACCAAAAAATATTTGCAGGTAATGAGAAGAAGTGTTTCTGGATGACTGAGGCACCTGTAGTGGCAGAATCTTGGGAGAGAGAAGTGTAGGACAGAAGGGAAGGGTGAGTTTATTTCATGTAAAAAAAAACAAACTCAAAACTGAAGGAGAGAAAAGAAAGAGATCATAAGTCAAATTGGTTGTTATTGCTCTTTAAAAAGGAAAATAAAGAAAAACTAAATTAACAACCAAAAATCAGATAAAACAAAGAAATCTCCTTTGACTCATGTGAAGACTGAGCTTGGTGATCACTCTGTGATTTTAATTGCCTCATCTTAATCATTGCTTTTTTGCTTACTATTGCCTCCTAAACTGGAAGAGCTCCTTTCCTGGTTTCAGTTTGGATGCCACCAAAACCTCTTGAGGATAGCTTTCAAGATGCTGAGTACTGTTAAATCAGAATTAAAACTTTAGCCAGGTTTTAGCTTCAGGCCTAGAATAATCCTACTTCGGAAGGTCTTTTCCCCAGATTGCTGCTGCTCACAACATAGTAACATTTGAACTCACTGACACATTTCTAGTGTTAAAAGCTTTAGGAAGAACTCTAGGTCTAAGTAGCCTAAAATTTATTCTACCGGATATAAAATACTCCCAAAAATCCCTTTCAGTGTACAGAGCTACCTCTCATTTTTAGGAAAAAACATGGGGAAGGAATGTAAGAATTTGAAGAACTAAAGTGTCAATATTTGAATGAAAATAGTTTAAGGACATTATTTTAAATGAGGAAATAATTATTTTAGATAATTATTTTTAAACATTAAATATTATAAGTATTTTTAGCATTTAGTATTATCACATAATGCATTTGTATTTCGTTAACTGGAAGTCTACCTTGGTAAGGTAGAGTCTGAACATTACACTGAGTTCTTTATGTAGTTATCACCCCTTGATTGCTGGATGGTAAACTAATTAGTAAAGAACAAATCCTTTATATCTCAAACACGAGACATAATCAAAGCTCATTCATCAAACCCATCCTCGTACAGATTTTTCAACCACGATCATCTTTCTTCTGTTTCTCCACAAGAGAATCTTACAGAAGATAAATACATATAATACTGGATTATTTATATAACTTTAAATAATTTCCTTTAATCACATTAAACTTTAGTGAATGTTGTGCATGTGATGGGTTTAAAGCTTTCATCCTAACTTCATAAAAGTTCTTTCAGAGCCTGTACTAGGGAATGATCATTCTGAATTGCTACTAACTAATGTAAGCATGCAATTATTTTAAATGTTCCTCCCAGGGATTCTCTTGGTAAAGTATTTTAAATTCATATATAAAACTTTAATGATAATGTCAGTTTAACATCCTCTGAATCTGTGCTGACTGCAGTAATTACATAGAGAAAGTTATTTTAATATCTTTATTAAAAGTACAGTCTTGAGATGCACACTTTTTTTGCTTAACAAGTTGCTCTTCTAAACTTCATAAAATTGCCATACAGCAAAATATACTTTACATTTCAAATCAACAGATTACCTGATACTCATCTAAATAGTCTGTTCTTAGTCTCAGGAACATATATTGCTCCTTTCTTCTCATGCATTCTACACACTGGCTGATATAAAATTTAGACAACTTGCTAGCAGCTTTAGGGGATAACTATGGTCTGAAACAGTATATAGTAGGGCTTAAAGTATTCTAAAGTACTATTAATTTTTTAATACACCCACTCCTGCAAGCACTGTATATTATTTTAGGCATTTTTTGATTAACTCAAGAAATGTATAGGGTAGGGAAAGGAGGCAAAAGAGGGAGAGAGCTGAAACTATGAGAGGTGTACATGAGTACACATACATCTGGAGGAAGAAAAGGCTCCCCATAGCTCTAAACCTGGTTACATCTGTTTTAAAACCTCATAAATTTCTGTGTAGCAGTCCAGCTGGGCAGAATCTTAAAAGAACATCAAAAAGATACTCATCTTGATAAAGCAATTATGTTGTCAGTTCCCTTGATCAACACGAGCTTGACAAAGCGTGCTCCAAACTTGTAATTTTAGCCTAGAGCTCACAAAACTCGAAGAGGTGATCTGTGGAAAGGAATGAATTATCTGAAGGTATGGGTTTTCATGAATTGTTCCTTAAGCACCAAATCTTGGCCTGCAGTTATTCAAAAGCTGGGCGGTACCAGCCCTGGGGTGGACAGAGAGAAGAATATTTAGGCAGTGAATGTATTGTCGCTCCCAGCTGACAGCTCCATACCATAACTGTCAGCCGTGACATCTATCTTAAGAGCGTAGCACTTTTCAAGTTCTTTTGTGTCTGTCATTCAACTATTGACACACAGTGTGAAATCCTTGCCTTGCAGACAAAACTCTTGCTGACTGCCCAGATTTCATGCCCTCCATGTGGAATGGGGGAGAGGCTATTTCTGCTATGAGTATTCCTGAAGTTGCATCTTGGCCTGAAAGTTTGGATTCTCTGACCAAGGTGCATAGGGACATGAGTTAAGCAGTTGAACAAGAAAGAGGAGAACACTTTCTAGACCCTTTGGACTGGGATTGGGCTGGGCAACTGTGCAGTACTCAATGAAAAAGAAAGGAAAACTATAGGAAACACCATGCATGAGAAATGTAACTTGTATTGATGAAGTGTGTATAAAACAGAAAGAATCTGGGGGGAGTAACTGGTATCCACATGCTTATGCAATACTTAGGCTAGGTGTCGTTTCTCAAAGAATCTATGATAATTATAATTGTGGAGGTTTTATTGTGTGGTTTTTTTTTTTGTTGGTTTTTATTTTATTTTTGTTTTATATTCCTCCAGGAATTAGAAAATAAATTTCTAAAAGAATTTGAGTTAAAAAAAAAAATCAAATTCTATTTTCTGAGCTGAAACAATTGATATATTAATTTCTAATGTTTACCTGAGTCTTATTTAAGCATCATGATGTTAAAAATATCTATAAAGACAATCTAGTATGCTCTGGATTTTGTGACATGCAATGTTCCATTGAACCAATGAAAGATGGCAACTTGACATGTATTATTAGATCAGAATAGCACAGTATGTTTTCCTTGAAGTTTTGCTAGTTCACTGCCTGGTGCTTTTTAATTCATGCTAGTACATAAATTTGACACATTGAAGTATTGAGTATTCAGCATTAGGTTTCTGATAGAGCAAATGCAGTCCCTTGGCTGTCCAAGAATATAAGTGGTTTGAAACATGATCACAACGCCTGAGAGAAACCCTTCTAATAGGCACTAGAGAGAGTTGACAATTTTAAAGGATAAAAGCATATGGTAGTCATACAAGATGGTGCTTCTTTGAGATAGAATTAACATGAGATATTGATAGTATTCCTTTCAGATTAACATGTTGCGCAGTCATTACTAGTTTCATTTGCATTTACTTAATGCATTTCTTCTAAGGTACTTACTTTCTCAATAGGGATTGTCTTCTAATAAACACTGTGGCCGAGTGACGTGTGATGTAAGATGTGTTCCAGCATATTCTCTGAAAAACATGCCAGAAGGGCTGAAATACCATTGCTTGTTATCAAAGTGCAGAAACAACCTGTTGAAAGATTTAACAGTCTGTAGAGTTCTCTGTAAAGGCATATTGAAAAACCTACAGTGAAGCAGAACAGTGGGATTTTTTAATCTTTTGGCCTCCCATCGTTTGAGAAGATTTTACATGCTTGCCTGTGCCTTTGCAAGCTTTGTTTGAGCACACTGTTAGAGTGGTCTTTGGCAGAAGACAATGACAGAAGCAAAAATGTCATTGCAGATTTTATAACAAAATAAATGTTTTGTTTAGCAAAAGGTTGGTACTGTTTGTTAAGCAATGAGTTTTGCCTTCTGGAGTCTAGGACAACATCTGACAATTTATCTAACTTGCACAAAACAGGTTACTCATAATTTAAACTTCAGCAATGCTTAGTAGCTCTGCTTCATGTTGGAAACTTACTCTTCATACAGCTATTTAAGAAATACTGCATTGGCTGAAAAACATCTTGATGGCTTTATGACAAAACAGAAATGGAAGAGATTCATATGAATGAGTTTAAACAATGTACTGCTATAAAGATAAACTGCCATGCTGTATAGATTCCATGGATATTAAAATACTAACTTATAGGAACTAGTTAAGCTTAAAGAAAATTAATAAACTGTCAAAGAGCCTCAAAAAATATACATAAAAAAAGGTGCACTATATTTGGTGGGCTGGCTGTTCATGTTAACACAAAATGTGACAAATATTTTAAATCTGAAATACTCTTTTGGCTGAAACGAAGTAAATGATTCTATAAACTCCTGCTAGTGCGAGAGTTTTATTTGTTTCTCCTCATGCTACAGATCCTTTGCAGGTCTGTCATGGGTTCCTCTCTTCTACCCTATAGTCAGTCCTAAAACCCTGTTAGCACAGAATCCTGAGCACTTATTTCTTATCATAAGGCAAAAAGAACAAGAATTGCATTGCAGACAGTGATTATCATCCATTATGCAGAACTATATGTGTTATGTAAGGGTAATATTAAAAACTGGAAAAGCAAACAAACAATCCCCTACAACTTTAATAAATTTTCCTAAAGCTAAGGCAGACCAAAACAAGACTCAAGATAGCCAAAAAAAATGCAAAATACAGCAAAACAAAACAAATCAAAACCCAAACCCAAAATACCAAGGTAAAACAAAACAAAAAAAAAACAAAACCAAAACCAAATCATAACAAAAAGTGCTGTCATGTTTCCTTTTGGGGATGTTCAGGGAGGCTGTATCATTTCTGTGTGAAATTCTGATCTATCAACATGTATGCTAAATAAGTGTAGTGGGAAAAACAAATCTAATGCTTGCTTTTTTGTTTTGTTTTGTTTTGTTTTGTTTTTGAGTTCTGTCTTTTGTTTTACTCACTCTGATAGACCCTGAAACAGTTTTCTTCCCAGTTTTGTGCTGAGAACAAGAAAGCTGTTCAGGTTTGCCAGTCAACTGTATCATCACTTTCTCTATAACTTCCTGCCATAATTTGAAGAAGTCTACAGCGCGTGTTGCTTGCCATAATGTAAGAAATAAAACCCAGTGGTTTCTTTACTGTGTGTTTGTATTTGCTATTACATGTTTTACAAGAGGTATTGGCAGCATAAACAATATTATATGTTTGCTAGTATATGAGGCAACTGTATGGTGTTTTTTTGTTTCCCTGATTTAAGAAAAATGAAAATCTGATTTTTGTTTGGAGTCCTGTTATCCAGGCATATTTTATTTTTTAATATTTTGTAGGGGAAGTCAGAGGAAAGTGTTAACTGATTACTCTTGATTTGTAAATTACATGCAGTAAGAAAGGTTTTACGTTGTCCTGCTTGCACTAAAGTAAGTCAGAATCCTGTTTGCTTTTAGAGATGTAGAAGTAGTCCATTATATTTTCAGTGTTCTTTCTCTTCAGAGTCACTGGAGAAAGGCGAATAGTTTTGAAAGAGGCAGGTGAATTTAGGAATCTCAAAGAGAATATTTATAGCCATTTCTTAGTGTACAGGATTCTTATATGAGTTAGTATAAACAGTCTGGCTTGCTGAGATGTAGATTACAGTAAATTTACTGATTTTATATATAAGCAGTCTCACTTTTGTAGGAAAAATAAATGCATATCAATGTGACTAACCTGCTCTGAAATTTCTCCATGTCATTTCATAGGAACTATAAATATGAAGCAGAATGACATTAACCTGATTTTTTTAATACCAAAGACAGCAAGTGGAAAAATGTCACAAAATCAGATTTTGTATGACTGTCAAAACTTGTCACCTACGTAATTTATGCTGTAAAAATATGAATACAGCAGGATGTTATACATGATTTATAAAGATATAAATAGTAAACAGTTCTTGATATACATATATATATATTATTGCTAGCTATTCTCTAACCCCATTGTGTAATGCTGAAAATTGAACTTGTTTCACAATTTTTAACTTTTTGTCTCTAGCAAATCGTTTACATTGGAGTGGGACATGCTGAACTGGTAAGCAAATACAAGACCAGCTAGATTTCTGAAACCCAACAATCAGGGAAAAGAGTCATGTAAATACATCCTCAGACTATTAGTAGGTGGCATTGTTGTCGTATTTTAAACCACAAAAATGTAGAAAATGTAGGTGTTTTCTGGCAGGTGGTATTTTGTCTGTGCTGAGAAACTCTCTGGCTGTATATTGAAACAGCATGAATTTCTGAAGTCTAGGGAGGAAATAGAATTAGGTGTGTTTTGGGGGAAAGGGGTAGGGGTAGGAAACTGCCATGATTTTTAGGGGTGCTAAACTTTGTTTGCAACTTATGAATGTCCTCAGTGAGTTGTGAATGTGCTTTTTTAGATATTAATTGAGAATGTACTGGTATATATTAAATACTAGATTGTGCCTCTTTAGACTGATATACAGCAACTGATATGGTATGGATCATGGGATATTTATATCAGGGATAGGTAGGCATGTCAGTAAGAAAAATGTTTCACTATGGTTACCCAATCTCATTGTTGATTTCTACCTAACTTTTATATGTCTTTGCTTGGCATTAAGACCAGATCTTGGTCTTAGACATTGAGTAATTTAACTATTTTTTCCCCATATGTTTTTTTTTTACCACTTTTTTTTTTTAAACCAGGCTGCCTTTACTGCTTCCCAAGACAGTGTAAATTCCTATTATAATTATTATTTTATTATTATTATTATTTTGGAGTAGGTTTCTTGAGCTAGGTTATCAAATGCTGTATGTCTTGGGGAATATTTTAATGTCACATTATTTCCATCTCTGGGTAATCATCTGTCACTTTAAATACCGGTGTCAAGCAAAAACTCCAAGTCCCTCAGGCCAAAAAGCTCATGCTTTCCTCTTCTGTAAATTGGGGCACATTAGGACTTACCTCCTCTTACAGTTTGTATTTTATCCCATTCTTGCTGACAACAACCATCTGAACAGAAGTTCTTCCTTGAGGTACCTAATATTTAGCTGTGTCTAATTGGTGGAAGAGAAAAAGGAGTCTTGAATGACACCCTGGTATTTGGAAGAGGGCCTAAGAAATCCTTCTGTTGACTGTCCCACAGCTGTTTCTGAAGGCCCAGGTCACTGTATTGCTGCAGTCTGGATTGCTTGTTCCTTTCTAAGAAGAGCCTCATAATGCAGATGGGTTTATTGCCAGGTGCCAGAGAGAGGGGATTACTCACCTGCATAGAGGACACTTGCTGTATGAAAGGGATCCCAAGGTCTCTCTTTTCAGATGTCTCTCTCATTTTCACAATCTGATGTCAAGAAACCACAGAAGAGTCATGAAGATAGGCTGCAGGTGTTACTGTATAGGTCATCCTTTCTCTCTTTCACATTAGTGTCAAGCGAAGCCTGAAAAGGAGAAGAGGATAATGGAGAACCCCTGAAAATGCAGGAGGAATGAGTACATTGTCCACAGGGTGTGCTGGAAAGCCATGTAGGAACTCTGAAGAGTCTATTAATTATGGCTCTTTGATGGGCATATGAAGAGCAGAGAAGCTTCATGCAGTCAATAATTAGTTAATTAGTAGCTGACTTTTGATAAGTTTTAAGTTTTATGCTACCTGTTAATCAGCAGGAGCTTCTAAAACAGGGGACAGGTTTATCTTTGTATATCAGCAGAGTTGACACAATTACATGTATATCCCTTCATTAATGGGAGGTCAGAAGACTTGCAAATGTCTAATAAAAATACATTCTTTTTTTCCGTGGGATTTTGGCATTGAGGTAATGATTTTTTCTTTTGTTTGACTCATGATACGTGAATGTTTGAAACTAGCAATAACAGGATGAACTGGGAAATGTTAAGGCCTCAAAATTTAAGAGGTCTCCTCACATCTCAGGAGAACGGCAGTTTTGCAAAGGATATTCTTTAGCTGAATATCTCATTTTGTACAGTATCTCAGGAGAACTAAATACAGTTGGAAGGTCTTGGACATGAACTAAAACATCTGGTGGTTCTTTCAGGTTTCCAACTCTTCAAACTGGTATAGATTATGCTTTGTGGTCATGGGTCTTCCTCTTATGAATGCGTATGAAGAGAGATCTCCCTTGGTACATTTCTATAATTGGATATTCAAAGTAGCAACACTGGTTTTAGGCTTTGCTCTGTGAAATGCTTCTGTCCTGAAGCAAAATGAATTGCTCTAATGAATATGACTGAGAACTCCACAGCAGAGTAAGACAAATTGTCATTAGGAACCAACAGACCTGAATTCACCCATGCCCAATTCTTTGCTGCTCTGATTTTTGGCTACTTTATAGCAGAATACAAAGTCTGGAGCTCCTGAAATGCTGGCTATATATAAGCACAGGATGCGTTGAAAAGATCAGCATTGTTGCAGTGTATTCTTTATGCTATTAGCCAAAATTATTTGCTGTTGTTTAAGAAAAGTTTTACTTCAGTGTATTAAGAACGAAGACTACTTCTGTGGTGACTGAATACAGTATGCAGTTATACTACACGTGCATGAATGAGTTTTGTTGTTGCATGAGTATGTTAATATGTTTGTCTTTGAGGTGCCACAATTTTTTCAGCATGTTGCTGAGTGTATGGTAACCTTTTTCCATGCTGTCTTTACCTGATCTGTGACTGTTCCATGGCAATTCTCACAGGTTTGCATCTCAGGACTTTAACGATGCCAGGAGGCAAGTCAAGACAAATAAGGAGATAATGTATTTATATTGTCTTCAAGGAGTACTGATATGTTTCTGTGGTCTGGAGATGTATGCTTTCAGAAGATCTGCTGGTGTCACAAGCAAGTTGCCCAAGTGGCAGTTTTTAGCCGTTCTTCTCCCAGTGTCTCCAACTAAGTCATAAGAAGGGGCTGATAAAAATTTCTCTTTCACAGCAACCATTAAATTTCTTGCTGACTCCGCAAACCACTGAAGCAGACAAATCTTAGAAACACCATCTAGAATCATTTTAATGTGTCAGAGATGCATACTCTACCTTTGGAAATAGCACTGGGAACTTTGCAACCAGAATGAGAAGGCCCTGAATTAGTATGTTTTTTGGTCCCATATAGTCCACTTGTTTTCTCCACTGATAGAGAAGTTCTGGTGTGTATAGCAAGGAAGACAAAATTAGTGATTCCAGCTAAGCTGATGGTCAGGGCTTTTATCCCCAGGTCCCATTTCTTAGCACTCAGTAGGCAGATTGGTTCTGTGGTCCATGACTTACTTGCACAGGCCAGTTGGATGAGGTAAAAACTTGTCTCCAGGTAGGCAAGTTGTCTCCCTATAAGCAAGTTGAAGGCTGCTGTATTTTCAACATGAGTACTGGAGGTACTACACATGCAAATGACAAGGACTATATTTTTGTACATTGCCTCTTCTAGGTCCTACACTACAGTCCACTAATACCATAATAAAAAACTAGCTTTGTCTTCTAGCATGGAGATAAGCTTGGGAAGCCTTGAAATGCTTGGAAATCAGATTTTCTATAATACTTTGTGGCTAACAAATATAGAAGTACTGTGGAAATCCATTTTCCATGTATGTTTAGCCCACATTTTGGCTGCCTCTATAAACAACATGAGAGTTTAAGAAGATGTTTCATGTAAATTAAGCATAGAAGATTTTTGGAGATCTTCTTGAGTAAATATTTAAATATATATTTAAATGGGTTTTTTCCCCTAGATCTCTGTGTGGTTTATAGAGTTGCTTCTCTTTAGCAGATAATCATTAAGTCAGTTTGAATTTTACCCTCAGGGGGTTTAAAAATGCTAACACCTACTGAAACTGCATTAAGAACCATTGTCTTCATTGTCTGAATATTTTGTAATCTGTCTGAGCCAATCTTCAACTTAAAGGTGGCTTATTTTGTACATCTAACATCAAAAGAGGTTCCTTTGGTAATATTTAAAATATGTGCTTTTTTAAAAGTTTTTTTTCTTTACCACTGGCACAGTGTTTTGAATGCTAAAATTATTTCAAGGGAAGATCTTCCTTTTAGAAACTCACTCTTCATACATATGCCAGAAGTCAAGAAAAACACACTACTGTTTATTCCATTAGATCACACAGACAATTAATCAAAATTTGAATGAGTATCAAGATGTAGCCTTCATTCTGTCTGCTTATTAACTTTCATTATGTGTAAATCTAAGGTGTAATTGTTAACAGGATGGATTATGCTGTAAAGTTTTTTTTTCCTATAACAGCGTTCCTTCACAGGTCCCCTTATTAAAACATACCCAGGGTGATATATTATGTTAAGAAGGTTTAAAACATAAGGTGACAATGACCTTCCCTTTAATTAACTATGATTGAAATAAAGGTGAGAACAATGATGATGAAGCTCTGCTGGAGACCATAAATCATTTGCTGCACTGGTTTCGACAGGACACAGCTACAAAAATAACCTTGCAATTCACAGGTTAAATGGCTGTTCCACTGTGCTGCGTTCACTATTGTTTTTATTTAGGTACATACAGATAACTTTCATTTTTTGGCAGTGTAAAAAATGTCTTTGATCAAGCATTGAGTTATTTTCTGAATATATTTGAAAGCACTTAAGTATTTTGTTTGTTAAAGTATTACTCAATATTCCAGCTTTAGTCAGCAAAGGGGTACATACAGCAATGGAAAGTTAGGATACTTATGTTTTCCTCTGGAAACTTGTGCTGTAAAGGACAGAAAGCAATCTAATGTTTTATTGTAAAATGGTTCTTTCATCCTTCTAATGATTCTGAGCTTTTACCTTACTATGTAAGGTGAGATTACCAGTTCTATTCTTCATGATCTCAGGAATAGTTTCTAGATTATTTAAACAGGTTTAAGAGCATTTCACACCCTTAGAAAGAAGACTGCCCTTTTTTTCTAAATACATCACTTTACCTGAGAGTTATAGTCCTGTACCATTAAGTATAGCAAGCAGAGTTTGCAATATAATATATATATAATTACAGTTCAACAGAAATGACAAATATAGTGAATAGTGTCAACTGTTGCACAATAAAGTAAGCAAGATTTTTGTCACCTTGAACATTAACATTATAGAGAAGACATTAAGGGCTTCATGTTCAAACTAATATGTGTTGGATAATCCTGTAAGATTATAAGATTAGAATAGATACTGAAGCCTTACTACTAGATTAAAACAAAACCCCCAAACCAATCAAAACCCAACAAAACAAACTAGTGAAAGTAGTACAGAATATTTTATACTTCCTTTATGTTTTATATCTCTTGATTTATTCACAAAGATGTCTTTGAGACTGGTAACTCTAAACTTGGAAAGCAGACTGTCTGGTGAAAAAAAGAATATTTCAAAGTTGATGTTAACAGGCATGAAGACGCAGAATTTTGGGATATTTTTGCAACTGATAAGAAAGAGGTAGGTCTCATAGAACTGAAAACACCCAAAAGAAATGAGCATAACAGCAGAAAGCCCAGAATTAACTGTCTATTCTTTTCTGTGTTGTAATGCCAGCAGGCATTGCTGGGGTAAGTTTTGGGTGGTAACATGTTTTTTCTTCAAGATAGGAGCATGGAGTTTTGTTTTAGGCTATTTCCCAGCTACCTGAGTTTAGCATGTTAAGATAAATCATCAGAGAAGTTTTGGCTTTTTGAAGTGCTGAAACACAAATGAAGGTAGATGGATGGACAACCAGCTGTATGGGAATTGCTTTTCAGTAGACAGACCTCCTAGGGCAATGAAATGTTATTTAGTTAGGTAACATTGTTATATTTATGTGTTTAAAAAGAGTGTGTAAGAAGGGGAATAGAAATTGCTTTGGGATATCTTGTGCATAACACTTCAGCAGAACATTAATTTTTAAAATTATGCGGTCTGCATTAGTCTTTGCCCTATGTAGGTGGCAATGTGCATAGGTCTTGAGACTATAGGAAACATTACTGAGCATGAAAACAAGTTTATTTGTGCCCTGGGAAATGGACAAGTGATGCACTCAACATTCTACAATCTTTCCCTGGGTATCTAGCTCACAACACAGCGGGAACATAACGTTTCTCTAGTGCCTTCCTGCACATGTTAAACAAGTAACAGGGGTGACTGGGACATCATCAGTTCCAAATGTCTCGGCAATAACATTGAAGTGATGAGGCAAGATACCTCCAAATGGCCCCAGTATTAGTTGCCATTGGATAGTCCTGTAAGTGAAAAGATAACAGTGATAATTCCTTCTCATCACACCTTTACTGACTGGTGTGAAGTTTGCTATTTAAACAAGGAATATCACACTGATGTGGGGAATACTGCTCAGCATTCATCACAGCTCATGCTCTTTGGTGCTGGTCGATACTCTGCCTTGGTCAGTAGGTGGTCTCTGATGCTTCTAACCTGCCCTGACCTTAACATAGACAACGAAGAAGGAGAAAAATCATTTCCATCTCTACAGGCATTTGACCTTCAAACAGAAGATTTGTTTTCATGCTTTAATGTAGCATAGAACAACAAATGTTCAGACCATCTTCTGGACAGAGAAATAATAAAGAGGACATGCTTAGGGTAGGCAGAAAGGCCCAACTACTGCCCAGTCCCTAACAGACTAACCTCTTTCTAACATTATTTGCACTCTTAATGCGGCCCAACCCCTTTGAATGCCATTGATCCTCTTGAAACTCTGAAGAATTTTTTTTGAATGAGTTATTTGAGCATTTCTATGAGAACTGCAGCTTCAACCTGCTTTTCAGTCTTTGGATCTTATTGTATATTTTAATAAACTTTTCCAATGGAGAATATTTTTACCATACAAATGTAAACCAAGATTTCTAAAGAGTCACCAAAAAGACTATTTTCAAGTCAGTGGAGAAAAATGCCAGTGTCAGAGCACTGTTGATTTGGTGCTGGGGTAAAGTGCTGTAATGGGAGAGCAGAAGTGCAAATCATTAAGCAAGAAGCTGGTGAGAGCCAGAGGCAGATCTTAGCTTGGCTTCTTCCTGCAAGAATCACAACAGACTCAACCATTTCAGGCCAGAATGCAAAATTCATTAATTTTCTCTGAAGTACCTGGTCAATGGTCAATCTCCTATAAATACTAAGAAGAAGGGAAATGAGAAATTACTTTCCTGCTGCTGTTGTTCTTCTCTGGGTCTGCAACTGATGTGACTGTTGTGGCTCAGTTTGACCTAATCTTTTTAGGAAAGAATGAATATTTTATTATTGGTGTTAATTCTTAATAAAAGTGCTTAGGTGTGATTCCCTGCTCCTACTTTATTGCCTTTCTTGGCTGGCCTTTCTATTAGAATGGATAGATTCCTACAGGATGCTTTAATTATCTGTTTTTCATGATCTTTCATTCATGCCCTGGCCTAATTAAGTGATGAAGGTCCATAACACTTGCTTAGTATTTCATAGGCCTCCTACAATTCCTTACTGATTTTTTCTTGTATGTACATTGTTTCTGCCTGGCTCCAAAACTTCTCTCAGTATTTCATTTTCTCATTTCAGTAAGTGCTCCAAGACTGAAACCCCCACTGGAGCCAAAAGTAATTTTTAATTAATGTGGTGAAGCTGAAAACCTTTTTCTTAACAATTTTGATTCCCATGTTTTTAATATAAAGGGAGATTGCTGTTATTTTCTGTATTATAAACTTGGAAGACGAATAGTACTGAACAAATCATAAACAAGGTAATGAGGAGACATAAACAAGTGACAAAGATCGGAAATTAGGGACTGAGCCTAAGTGAGGTTACTTTTCAAAGTATCAAGCTGCCTTGTTCGTGACAAGGACAGGGTAAGGAAAGAGAGAAAGAAATTGTTGCCGGTTCACCAATTTAATGACCACTAGAAACCTAGGAAAGGTTCCCATGAAGATGCATAGGTATACAGTTAGGAAATGTGGTTTGACTTGTTAAATCTAAAGTAAATATTGCTTATTATTTCTCTGCCAGTGAAACATTCCTTTTTGATGACTGGGTTTTTGTTTATTTAGCTTCTGATTTATTTACTTTATTTAAATGGATTTGAAAGGAATTCTCTTGTCCTACATTTGAATCCCAATTTATTAACAGTCTTGGAATTTTGGGCAGCCTAACTGAATACATATTTATAGGCACATTCATCTTCCAGAAAGTTTTAAGTAAAAAAACAAAAACCCAAACCAAACCCTAGGCTCAGAATCTGATTTGGATCATGTCATAATTTTTTCCCATAATATCTGTGAAAAGACATGAGTAGCATATGCAGTTCAGTGGCAGAAATCTGGTTTTGTAGCAGTTTTAATGAAAGTAGTGACATCTTTTGCATTTTTAGAAAGGTGCAAAAATTGTAAATAAACTTTTCACCACTATGCAACAGGCATTTGCATAATGTTGTCAAAGCATATCTCAGTGTATTGAGCTACTTCTGTGAAAAGGGTCTCAGCCAGTGAGATGAGGACACAGCACATGCATTGTGTTCTTGATCTGCACATCTGTGGGTGGCTATATATTGAGATTAGATTCTCGGTACATGATATTCAAGTGCTGTACCTATATCCTCCTGATTACTTAAGAAGAATTAGACACAACTGTTGTTTTAAAGTTGGACTAGGTGCAAGTAGTTTCTCAGGTAAATTGCTAGATCTTTCAGGTAAAATGTTATTGTCGAAGAAATGACATTCACCTTAGTGAATTCTGTAATGTAGACTCATAGGATAATGAAATGAAAAGCTGGCTTTTTATATTACAGAGGGAGGGAGATAGTTATGCAGGTTTAAGGCTGTTTCTTTCTTTGGCTTTGTTGAGTCCTATTTAGGACAGAGGGCAAGATGAGTTAGTTTCATAATTCAAATTCTAGATATCATTCTAAACAATCTTTTAGGTAAATAGTAGGGGGTTTACACAAGATTTTTTAGGTTGCCTTGAAAAATGAAAAAAAAATGGGGATTAGTTTAGATCAACAGAAGAATTCTGTCCCTTTGAGCTTTCTTAAATATAATTGAATTTGGTTGTAACTTTTTCTTTCATTCCACACTAGGACGAGAAAAAAGCTTTATAGATTATTAATAAGATAGAAGACTGTTGAAATCACTGACTTGTGATCAATCTCATATTGCACTCTGGGAAAAGTTTACACTTACAGGACATCTAGTGTCAAATTTTCATCCAGTTTCCTAACTCTGGGATACAAAATATTTTTCTAGACTTTCCAGAAGAGTTTGCAAGAGTCTTACAGTTTTTCTAGATTTTTTTTTAAATACACTTAGTAAGTCTAGATGTCACCTAGTATAATGGCTGAAGATTTTAACATGCTCTTTTTTTCCAATCACAAGCTGGTAGCAGAATTATTCAAGTGACTTAGAATGAGAAGAGCAAAGGGTAAAACAACAGCATAATTATAAAGTCCAGTAAATCAACACTTCCCACCCAAATACTCAGTAAAATTATCTGCATTATAATAATAATAGTACTCGTGGTGCCAGTGGGATGGTAAGAAATCCTGTTCTGAATCATTAAATTAAAAAAAAACCAAACAAACCCACAGAAGCAAAACAAAGACGGCAGGAACTAAAATTTGTAGTTGAGCAAGTGAAAGTCAAATCAATTTGACTGTATCTTTTTAAAAGCAGATTTTGCTTGGTTTGTTACCTTTTTAATTTTTTCCCATACTTGCTGCTAATCAGGCATGACAAATAGGCTCACCTTTGAACACACTTTGCACTAATAATGTCATAAAGTAACTCCCTTTAATTGGTACCTCAGGCCACTGTCATCAAACAAGCTCATAAAAAGAAACTAGTGACAGCTTTCACTTCTGCTAGATTTATGAAAGACTTCTCACCTATGCCCAGCTGGTGTGTGTTTACATTACTGTTCTAGGTTTGACCTTTGATCAAAGGAGCAATATATTTTGTGTTTCACAATGAACCTGCACCATCGCTTCAATTCAGACATTTATTCTTGCAGAGCATGGCTACTGTGAAAACTTTGCACTTAGAAAATAAAAAGAGCAGTCAGTTTACATTCAGGCTTACAGTCCACTATAGCAAATACATTTTGGAGCCAGATACGTAATTTAAAATTATACATATTCTACAACTGATATTTTTTTCTTCACAGACTGTATAAGCAAAGACTCTCATATGTGCTCATTATTCAAAACTATTCACCTGATAACTTTTGTGAATAATTCTTGGTCTTGGTCTGTAGCTCATTCTCAAGGATCTCATTGTGAATATTTGATCATCAAAATTCCAGCTCAGTGACTCATCACCTAAATCATATGGTATGCTTCTGCCAAGATGAAGGAACACAGCCCTTAATTTTCTACTTAATGATTCAGAAAGTGGTGAGCACTTGTCCTCTGAAAGTCAAGGCCCTTTATCAAATATCCAGAACTTGAGTTCTTAGTCATTGGTTTTAGCAGGTATTAGAGGTAATAACCACTAAATGCAGATTCAAAATTATTTTTTTAACTACTGAATTTTAAATTAGATACTTGGATGCTCTTACTTTTCTGTTCTTCTTTTCCTGGAAGTATTCCAGGCAACTAACAGATAAGAATTAAATTATTCAAAGTGTGTTTCTGCAAAATATAGGATTTATAGGAAGAGAAATTCTTGCTAAAGTCCAGTAATACATGCTTATAAATTTTATTATGAAAGAATTTATTTTGAGCTTTACAGTATAATTCTGTCTATATTTGGGGTGGCTGACAGCAGGATTTCTGATCTTGATTCATATTAAATTCCAGAGAATATACAGATTTTGATTTCTGGATTCTACAGGCACACATTTGTTGTCATGATAGCTTTAATATTAGAAAGACAGAAAAAAGGTTTTTATTTTAATTCTAGTTCACCTGTGGTTTTCCTCTTTAAATAACACTAATTCTTAGAATGACAGTTTGTTTTATGGTGTAAATTTTATGTGACCTGCATTTTGCCTGCACAAGTGCTTGCTCTTAGCAATGGATACTGTTAAACTAGAAATATATTTATTAGGTTTAAATTAAGGTCGTTTATTTGATCTGTCCATAATGCCTTGCTATTGAATCAATTTGTTGTCTTTCAAACAACTTTATTTCAGAGGTTTTCAATACAGCATAACATTTAGAATCATAGAATCATAGAATAGTTAGGGTTGGAAAAGACATTAAGTTCATCTAGTTCCAACCCCCCTGCCATGGGCAGGCCCACCTCACACTAAACCCTGTCACCCAAGGCTCTGTCCAATCTCGCCTTGAACACCACCAGGGATGGAGCATTCACAACCTCCCTGGGCAACCCATTCCAATGCCTCACCACCATTGCAGTAAAGAACTCCTTCCTTGTATCTAACCTGAACTCCCCTGTTTAAGTTTGAACCCACTACCCCTTCTCCTATCATTACAGTCCCTAATGAATGAAAGAATTCAGCAATCAGTGATACCTGTTGTTCATAGACATGTGTGTTAACAGTGTGTTTGGAGTATAACTTTGTATAGTTTTATAATTTGCCATACACCCAGGCCTTTATAGTTGACTTTCCTGTGTTTAAGGTTCTCAGGGTTGTTAGGGAACTAGGTTAGTACACTGTGAGTGATATCAGAAAGGAATTAATGATTTTCAGAGTCCTAGTTCTACCCCTTTTCCCTCCTTGTCATAGCTGTGAGAAAGTTATTTCAGTATTTTCTAATTTATCTATCTATCTCCTCTTCTCTCGACAGTCTATATAGATCAGATTAGCTTTGGTGATGCATAAGTTGTGACTCTATTAACTTCTTTAAGAAACGCATAAATGTACTATCAAAATGACAGGTTGGATGCTGTTCTGAATGTTGTTTATAGCATTGTATTCACCATCAGTAACTTCTGGTTTATAACCTGACTGAAGTTGCTGTATATTCATATTTACTGAATAAGTAAACTATGTATCCATCAAACTTACCTAGTTTTAAAGAGAATACATGCTATTATAAAACTATTGCTAATGAATTAAAACATTTTAAACATGTTTTGCAATCATGTAAAAACATCTCATCATGAGGAATATACGTATTTGAATAGATATAATTGGAACATTCTACCGTCCACAGTAGAGTCCACTCTTCTGAAAAGAGTCCACTCTTTTCAGAAAGAGTAATATTAAAAGATTTTACTCTAATTTAAAGATTTCTATCTGTATTTTAATGGTGTTTGGTGAAAAGGTGACTTAGTGACTTTAAATGAATGCTGCAAAAATAGCTTGTAAGTTACTACATATTTCACATTAATATAGATTTTTATAAGTTTTTTTTTTTTTTATTTCCCTGCAGGTACAACTTTTATGTAAAACAGCATAGTTTATACTTGATTAAGGTTTTAAGCCATATTTCTCCATTTTTGGGCTTTGTGCAAAAATTTGCAAACCAGTCAGGTACTGATGGCAGTAGACTCATTTGGGAAAAAAACCCATCAATAATGCCACAAAATATTTTTTTCCTTATGTGTTCTGAGGTTTCGAAATTCAGCCTTCTAAATATATTAAGAGTCAGTATGGAATAGAAATATCTAGGTTTTCATAGTGAAAAATTCAAAATATGCAGTTAAATAACAGTTGCCTTTAGCTAGATGAATTCATTTGAATAAGTTCTTTCTCAGATCCAGTAATTCCCAAGTGGGGTTTTTGCTGTGTTTGATTTATGATAGATTTAGTGAAAAGATGGGAACAGCTTAAGAAATTCTGTCTTCCTTTTTCTAATAAATTTCCTTCTTCAGTGTTAGACAAGATTGACTATTTTCTGTTGATCATCACTGTTTTCAAACAGGGGGACTGTCTTTACCTTCTGGCAAATAGATAAGAGCTATGAAGGGAGGATGGTGCAAAGCTGCTGCTTTGGGTTGGGAGAGAGGAAGATTAGACTGAACAAAACTGAAGTTTAAATTCTCATTATAGGAAGCAGTAACTGCACCTATCAATACACAAGGTGTACAGCAAGCAGCTTGAAAGTGACCTCAGTGGTTACTTCTATTTGCAAATTTCATTTACCTCACAGGCTTTCTTTCTAGTGAAAAGAGAGGATGGGAAGGGACTGCTAAACACGAAGAAAAAGGCACTAACTTCCTACAAAGCCACCAGACTGGAAAAGAAGTAATTTTGCCTGAATCCATCCTGCTTCACTAAGCCAAATAGCTTGAAAAAGTACATTGTGCTCTGACGTTTTCCTGTTCTAATTTATTCAGTTGACATTGGAAATATAATAAAGAAACCAGTCAAGGATGCCTTGCTTTGTAAACAGTGCAATAACAAAGTTAAAGATTTAGAATTAGAAGCTAGCGCACTGGTTTTGTGTCTCAATTAACAGGTGCAGTTCAAAAAAACAAATTTCAGTCTTTATTAGTTATGTGAAGAACTGAATTTGTGGTAGTTCAAAGGATTTCTCTAAATTGCTCCAGGTGAAAAGGTCTGTTCTAAAGTTAATATAGTAAAACCCTGATTTTCAAATATAACTCAGTGGAGATTTGTCATAAATGTAGGGTATTAGGTGTGTGAAGTTAAATCAAGGTAAAACCTCTCCCATTTCCTCTCCTAATCTTTTCAGAATCATTTTTTTTTTTGCTAGGGCAGATGGCTCCTCAACTGTGGGGCTGATGCAGCTCCAGGTCACAGGGGGAAAGATTTTTGAAAGGAAAAACCTCCAAACAGTTGGTGAATGTTTAAACTAAAAAATGTTTTCAAACATCCTGATGTGTCTGCAGGAAATCAACAAAGGAAGGTACATACTGTTGGGGCTGGCCCTGCTCCTCCTAGGGAGGAGGAAGATGTTGGTACAATGGTTCATGAATTACCATCCTTCCCTCCTTTACAGTACTGTGCAACTGCAGGTGTGGCTTGTGCAGCCTTAGTAGCCGCAAAAACTACCTGAAGGAGAAATTCTTTTCTTCTAAAGCTAATGTGATCTAGTTTTCAGGTGGTGTCCAGATAAAGAATATTTGCCCTTTGATGTTTTTAATTACACGTAGTTAAAGTAATGCTTTCAAACTCCTTAATGGTAAGAATTCCTGCTTAAGTATCTGAAAATTGTTTGCCTTTGATGAATGCAAATATGATAAAACACTTAAAAGTATGTTAGCATTCAGAACTGCCATAAACTTGCTTAAATACTGTTTGCAGTGAATATGAATAATTTTTAATATATGTAAATATATAATGCCCTTTTAAAAAGGCGGTCTCGGTATAGTCTCCACATAATAGTTTAACCATATTCTGCATCCCCACACTTGTTCATACAAGTGACAGAATTTGCACAATTAAATCCATTTATTCCAGTGCAGTACCGTGAGAATTCTGTGTCAAAACAACTACTTCATATCCATTATTTATAACTACTTTTTTGCCTTTTCTGTATTTGTGCTGTGTCATAAAGAAACTCAAAGGGCATCTCCAAGTGCACATAATTAAACACTGAAATAAAATCTCATTGTTAAAAATGCTTTGCCTCTCTGTTTTTCTTCTGCTAGTGACAGATGCCCTGGATTGTTTTTCTTGTTTTCCATCTCTGGTTTCCTACATATGTTGAAAGAAGTGTCTTTGCCCAAAATTTAACTTTTTTCTTTCTGACAGTATTTCTAGGTTTATGAAAAAATAAATGTTTAGAAAGAACCCCCCCACAAAAGACCAAAACCTCTCAGAGTAAGCAGAATAGTCGCCAATAACTTGTCAGGTTATTGTTTTTAACCTTCAACTCCAATAATCAGTTATGAGGGAAGAGTTTTAAGTGGAATTAATGTTTTCTCTTGAAACCTGTAGAAATTATCAGCTTCGTCTCTGCAAGTGTCAAAACATAAATTTGTGTCAAGAACATATGCTTTCAGTACTTAAAACAAGCTTGGTTTTGTGCTGCTGCTCTGCCTTGTTAGTTCTTACACTTCGATTGTCTGGAAAGGTTGCCCCTCTCTACTACACAAAAAAAAAGGGCCAGGCATAATTTCACCGCTGATTGAATGCATGTAGCGAACAGCCATTCCTGGCAGAGAAAGGCTGAGCCTCCTGCCATTGTTCTCTTGACAAATAGTGAGTGTCCTCCCTTTCCACTGTCTGACCTTGACTAATTGTGTAGAATTGGTGCAGCTGTCCCTGTCTCATTCAGCATCGCAACACAAGGGCATGTAAGAAACTTTAAGCTGCCATCATAAAACTCCAGTTTGAGGACTTCATCACAAAGTGCAGTGCTCACTTCCTTTGCTGTATGATGTACAGTTTGTTGCCTTTTACTTCCTCTGATAGCATGTTTTATAGTCACTGTGTTTTCTTCTCACTTTTGCTTTGTGCTTTTTTATATATTTCAGAAATTTGTAGAGACAGTATTTCTGAAGTAGCTAGATAAAAGTCACATGGAAAAATACTTACAAAACTGTCAATTAAAAAATATTATATGGGAAATTAATCTTATCTAGAAAATGAGTGGAAAAGCATGTTTGTACTTTTCTTCTTCCTTATTACTGGCACAATCTATTGTTGGAAATTCTTTTGGTAGAAACCTTCAGTGTATTAATTTGGAAACTGAAGAATATAATGAGAAAAACAAGTACCTTGTGCATGTTAATATAGGGATAAAATTTTCTTTTGCTGCTTTTAAATATTAATCCTAACTAAATATTTTCTTTAGCACGTGCACCAAAGCAAGCAAAGTATTTTCTTGTACAGGTAATTTTTCATACAACAGGTATTGGTTAAATACATACTAATGTTAATATAATAAATAGGTAATGTAACATGGAAATTTTACTAGAAAGCTTCTGAGAATTTTTATATTTTTATTTGCTTAATTAGGGTGAAAATTTGCCTTTTGAAGAGGGAAAATTCAGTGTACATTTTAAGTCACGCTTAGCTTTTAGTATTAGGGTTAAATGGACTTAGGTTTGAATGAGAAATAGGTCTTGTACCTGGGTAAATTCCATTCATATAGAATACTACTGGCTTGCTTTATATAAGGTTGAACATAGTTCAGTAATGTTCAGTTTGTCATCTACTGTGTCTTTCAGTCACGCTGCTTCTCGGTGACAGATTCTTTTGACAGAATAAGCTGATTCCTATGAAAACATCATACAAAAGTGAAGGGCTTAATTTGTCTGCCCAACCTATATTGTCTTTCCAGAATAAAAAGAACTTCTGGGTCTTTGGATTGTGTTGCTTCCAACAGGATAAGTGTTTAAGTTAGGCACATGGAATAAATTAAGAAAATCAAATAAAACCTCTTCAAGAAGTATCTGCAGAAACACAGGTCTCAGATCAGGTGGGAATATACTCACTGAAGGAAATGCAAGTAGCAGATGAATGTTCAGAAGTGGTGAGTATTTGGTGGCTCATATTGACCTGGACATATCTAAGTCAGACAAGGCTGGCAATATAACACTTTACCCCATGGAATATTTTCCTCCTATTGGATCTGCTCCAAGGTGTGTGACTTACAGCTGTGAGTAGGAGGCTTAAATGACTGGGTTCATGAGATCTTTCTTCCCCAAATATTCTTCCACTGTTACCCATGTTAATGGCAAATTAGGTGTTTTGCTTGGCTTGTTGCTTACTGAAAGGAAAGAGTGGTAACATATGGCCTGAAATACTGCAGGCAGACATTTAAAATATGGTTGCTCTGTGTTCCTGATACTGCAATATGGTAGCAAATGGAGTTCTCTTTTAACAAACTCCCTCCTGTCCTTGCTACTCAGACCTGTGGTAGGAAAGGATTTAGCACCAGCTTGTGACCTGTTTGAAACATTTCCAGTGATATTTAAATTTAAGAAATGTGTTGGTTGGCTAAAACTACTAGTTCTCATAGCCTGAATGAGACCTGGTAGTCTCACAGCAATGATGCTCAACTGTGATCTGCGAGTCCCTCCTTGGTTTGACTTGAAGACACATGATACCTACTTCAGTAATTCTCAACCATGATTTGCTTAGAAACATTGGACCCGATGATCTCTGAGTTTCCTTCCAACTTGGTATTCTGTGATCCTCCCCTCTCACCCTATAAGAACTTTCTGGCAGACTTTGATCTCTCTCTAATTTAGAGTGTGATGGACTATTCATTAGGGACTGCAGTGACAGGATAAGGGGTAAAGGGTTAAAAATTAAACAAAGGACGCTTAGATTGGATATAAGGAAGAAATTCTTTACTATAAGGGTGGTGAGGCCCTGGAATGGGTTGCCCAGGGAGGTTGTGAATGCTCCATCCCTGGCGATGTTCAAGGCCAGGTTGGATGAAGCCTTGGGTGACATGGTTTAGTGTGAGGTGTCCCTGCCCATGGCAGGGGGGTTGGAACTAGATGATCTTAATGTCCTTTCCAACCCTAACTATTCTATGATTCTATTATTCTGTAACAACCTTGTTGTTATCAACAATTTGATGGCCTATTTTTGACTTCTGAAAATGACTAGTTCTTATTCAAAATTTGGATCAAGCCATATTGAGAAGACATTGCCATAGGTTGAAGTGTGTAGAGTCATATTTTAATAGCTCATATGTAGAAAAAAAAGCTTGTTTTAGTTTGCATAATAGCAACTAAGTAAAAAAATATAAAGAGAATTGTTATTAATGGCTATCTATGGTATCCCTTAAGAGCAGTCAGGACATCAGTGCCCTGGTGTAGCTCTGCAGCTGGGGGTGAACTGAGAAATGAACCCCAACTTCTTGGCCTCCCACCAGCTTCCTAATAGGCAGATGAACAGTGTGGCCCTGGTTGTAGATCCATGCTATAGAGTCCTTCAGAAACAGTGCCAGTTTAAGTCCTGCTTGAAGCTGCAGGTTTTTGGTTTTGCATGGCAGTGTGCTGCCTTCCTGCTTGTGCCAGCACAGATGTTGCAGGCAGTGAGCTGGCTCAGAGACATAACAGAAACTAGTCAGTGAGGCTTATGCTTATTCTTCTCTCTTTTTATAGGGACTTAAAAAAGATAAAAGGCTGGAATATGCTCAAAGATGAGGGATATTTTCAACCCTAGTCACACTGACAGTCTCACAGTTGCAAAGGAACTGCTGGGGCATGTGAGTATGTTGCATGTGGATAGTAATTGGAAGGTGTTTTGAAGAAGAAATCTTTAATCTGACTTTGTTGCCAAACACTTTGTTCTGTGGAAATTCACACAGTGGATGGGTTTAACTGTTGGTGTTTTAGATATTCTATTGTGAGGTAGATTAGTATATGATTAGTGAGACGCCACCCTCGTGCTGCCTGTCTTCAATCCTGTGTGGATCTTGATTTAGGCACAGAGGAACAAGCTTTTTCTCTTAAGTGGGTGTGAAGGGATGAAACAGAGATCCTGCTAGGGATTTTTTGCCTTTGCCATTTCTATCTGCCCAGCACAAGCTAACGTGGGAGAAACAAGGAAACAGAATGATAGTATTTCAGGGTTGTGTTTAGCTATGCCTTTGCACCCTTCTCAGCTGTGTCTTGCAGTGTAGTACTGGCTGAGTGGTATCTGATTAAGTCTGTCCTGCTTTTATTCCTAGCAATCTTAGAGATGTAAACTATCAAATGGGTTTTTCTAGCTCGTGGCATCATTGAGATGCTTCTTTCTTTTTTCTTCCATAGAGCATATGGAAACTTAAGAGAAGTAGTGCTTCCAAGAAAACTTGCAGGTCTAAAATAAGTGGGACAAGAACACAGAGGAAGATACAGGGTAGTAGCTGTCTTATTCAAGAGAAGATGGGATAGGGCTTGCTTTTCAGCATGTGCAGGTATGATTGCTCTTTCTCCAGTGACTCTCCTGCTCCTTTTCCCTTGGGTATCTAGTCACTAGTTCTTTTCATTCCTTCCTTTTCTGATTTCCTCCCTCAGCCCTGGTCAGAGAGGTCAGCAAGTCCTGTTTCAGCTTCTCTAAACTCTGCCTGCCACAGGAGGGAAGAGAGAATCACTAGAGACCTAAATTAGAGCAGCAGTGAGTGAAGGCTGTGGGCAACAGTGGAACAGCTGCCAGGTTTTACAGCTCGGCACAATGTAAATAAAAAAGTTCTATTTTTTTTTTAATAAAGCCAATTTAAATGCAGGTTTTCTGTGTTGTGACTCAGAGAAGTTTGTTTATCGTACTAGTAGCTAACCTGCTTCTAGTTCTGTGTGCCTGGCTTCACTCCTTGGCAGCAGGGCTGCAATCTTTCTTTGCACAGGCTCCCCAAACTCTCTAGTTATGCTTGGAAGCACTGGTGGACAATATTCCACAGCCGAATTCTGATTCATCCTCAGTTGGTTGAATACCCTTCCTGAATGCTGACTGTCTGCTGTACATATGTATGTTGCCTTTATGTTTGAAAAGAAACCCAGCCAGAACACAACACAGAAGTTGCAAACTGGAGAGCTTAATCTTTTATTTAGGAATGAACACTTCCATTAATTAGTTAAGCCCTGAATTAGATAACAGGTTTTGAGAGCTTGTTGTGCAGCTGGGACATCTAAACTCTTCTATCCTAAGTGGTTTAGAGCAGCTTTATTTGTCAAGCAAATGCAAAAATCAGGAAGATCACATATTTTCCTTGGTGATATACTGCCTGCAGTATTTATGGCATCCCATGCACAAAGACAGATATGCGTACAAAAGTATGGATAATGTGAAAAGGATTACATGAGAGCTAGCTAAACTGTTTGATTTTCATATGTTCAGGCACAAGACAGGACAAGACTTTAGTACAATGAATGTTCCTTAAAATCCTATGCACCATACTAACTAGAAATTAAAATAAAGCCTTGCCTTTGTTTTCAAATAGAAGAGGGACTGGCATATTTTGATTTGATGCTTTTATGTTCTTTTCAGGAAAACAAAATATCAAACAGGGTTGGAGTGCAATTTTCTGAGTAGGAAGACAGTGCTGCTCAGAGACAGAAGACAAATTATTACGTGTCTGATTTCTGCAAATCTTGCTTCACAGGACTTGGAAAAGCCAAATGCCGAGGAAGACATGCAAGGGTTAATATAATTTCCATTCCAGCGAGTTTTGCTTGCCATTATTTTCTTTTTCTTTTCTCCCTTTTAACTGATTCATAGCATAAAATCTTCCTGGACACCTAATTATCAAGCCAGCTCACAGTCACAGCTGTCTGCTTGGAGAACCCATTAGATGCAGCAGTTGAAGCCTCCATAATTCCCCAAACTTCCCGGTTGTGAATATTAAGAAAAGATTTTTACATGTCATATGCAATTCGGAGGTAGTGTGAATGGCGTTGGAAATGACGAGCTCTGAATGCTTGTCCATCACTCCATTCACTGGTTACAGGTGGTCTCATTTTCCACTTTCAGATATCAGCTAGCTATGACAGCAGGCACTTAATTTGCATGTTCGACAGACAACAAACGGCCCTGTGCATGTCAAAATAGGTGGTGATGCGTGACAGTTCCTACACAATACTGTCTCCTCTTTGCTTGACCTTTGACCTCCCTGCATGTCTTCTTTCACAATCAGAAAAAAATGCACTTTTAGGCTTTGGAATAAATTTGATACCAAATTGATTATTTTCCTTTCTCTTTTTATTCTTCTCTTTCCTCCTTGCCCACTTTTAAAGTATGCAGGCACCCAGGCTTTCATCTGAACAGCTACAAAACTCTGCCCGAAGAGTCTCATAAAATTTAAAAATACATAAGCAGTGAGGACAGGAAGCAGCCTTGTTAAAATTCATTGTAGTTAAATTGCTTGAAAGTTCTTTGTAAATGCAAATGTAACCTTTAAAAGAAACCTTAAGTTGGGTTAATATTTGTTAAAAATAAAATCAAGTTTCGATAAAAAAAATATCTCGAAAGTGCTTTATGTTCATATTTCCTCAGGCCATATATCCACCTCTATATGTGCAAGCTGAGTAGTTTAGTACACATTTCATCAAGACATTCCTCCAGTGTTTTTATGGCTGCCCTGACTTGTACTAACGCTTAGTTACAAGAATCAGCGTTTCAGCATCATTAGAAGCACACCTAAAGTTTTCAGTTTTATATAAGTCAAAATGCTGAGAAGTGATTAAGGTGCAAAAATGTTTGAATGATGGCAGCTCTGTGCAGTTTATTGGGTTATTCAGTGTTTGGTTCCAGGAGATTGCAGCTTTTTGTGTGTGATGCCTCCTGGTTAAACCATATCAAAGGGAAAACTAAGACAATCTGGATTCAAGCACAGTTCAGCATTGCAGAGCTCCCCCAAGCACCTGAATTTTAATTCCAAAGATACACGTTCCCCCTTGTCTCACCAAGAATGACCATAATCCTCTCACAGATCTTATCTGAGCTGCAGCTCTTGTTTTAATTAAGAATTAGAGCATGACAGCAGATAATCACACCTCTGGGGTGTTACAAGGTTTGAGATGTGGTTGTGTACCCAATACCCAAGGGTGTGATTATTCTGTGATAACCCCAACCCTACTGAGTCGTCCTGCCCAGGGCCTCAGTAATGGGCAAAGCACATTACGGTTGGCTTCGAACATTGAGCTGGCTCAGCAATGCACAGTGGGCTGATCATAAGCGATAATGCACTAGCATATCTTTTGTTGGTTTTGGTTTTTTTTTGGTTTTTTTTTTTGTTTTTTTTTTTTTTTTTTTTTTTTTAGCACATCTCACCTTTTTCCGTAGGCATTTCAGGCCATTACGAACCTTGGCAAGTTGTAGGCATTCCCTCCCTCCCCCAAGACCTAAAATCTCCTTCATGAAGCAGCACCTGGTGAAATTTGATGGATATGGAACTCCGGTGTTAATTGAAGATACGAGATTGTCTCTTTGATGTTTAGTTGAAGTGCTTACAACATTACCTTAGTGAGCTTGTTCTGGTTTTCTTGTTCTATGACACCTAACTGTCAATTTGAACAGTGGCTGAGGACCAGATCTGGCTCCTCAGGAGCACTGAAATATTTGAGCTAACTGATTAATTAATAGCTCATACTCACAAATGCAATTTACAGATGAAGTTAGTTGTAATATAAGGCAGGACTATTAGCAAAATCCATTCCTGCTGCTAGTGACAATCATGCTACTGACCAATGGACTCTCAGAGTCATGTTTTAGGTATCAACTTGCCTAAACCCCAGTTGTATAAGGAACGGGGAAGGAAGTAAGTGCTGCTGAGAAATGAGGCAGTCCCAGCTTTTAGGTACAAGT
Organism: Pezoporus flaviventris; assembly: GCF_033815535.1. Taxonomy (NCBI): domain Eukaryota; kingdom Metazoa; phylum Chordata; class Aves; order Psittaciformes; family Psittacidae; genus Pezoporus; species Pezoporus flaviventris. The sequence goes on from NW_026892555.1 coordinate 63,578,327, forward strand.
GGTGTGATGACAGAGCTGCAACAGAATGGCTGCTCTGTGTGGTTCAGTCAGTGTGTACAAACACTGGTTTCCTTTCAGTGTGAAAGGTTGTTAGGAAGAGCAAAATGAAAGGGAAGGCAGAATGGCTGTATCTGCTGTCAGTCAGATTGTCCACTGACAGCTCAAGAAGGCATTTTAATGTTTACTTTACCTCTGTCCACTGACATTAGCAAAGATGCCGGCTAAGCAAACAACTGTTTTGCGAAACAGTTGTCCAAGCTGGGCTACCCTTCAACAACACCAAAGAGCTGACTGAGCTGCTAGCTCTGCTCTAGCCCAGGCACAGAGTTGTTTCTGAAGGTAGATCTTAGACTGTGAGATCAAATGGAGTAATTTAGGATGGGGCAAGTTTTGTAGAGAAACCAGGTCCAGCATGCACTGAATAGCTTGCTGTATCGGTCACTATAAGAACAGAAAGGCTTGAATTACAGTAGAGTTGAATGAAAGCTCTCACTTCCAAAACTTTTATATGAATTTTATTCCTTATATGTCAAGGCATTGTTAAATAATGTGGTTTATCTGATGTATTTCCTCCTGACCATGGATGTCTGAATAGAAATTTCATAGGTGCCAATATCAGCTTAACGGGCTGTACAAGAGCAGCTGACACACAGGGTATTGTAGACTGAGGCAGAGCTGAAGTATCTGCCTGCATGGACATGAGCCAGCAGCCGTTAGTCTCTCAGTGGGACTTACGAACTGACGCTCCGTGCCCTGCTAATGGCTATCCAGCTTCTGGATCTGACTTGTTTGTGTCCAGCCAGCTCACAGCATAGGCAGAGGCAGGAGGAAGGCACATGCTGTGCAGTGCTGCATCCAAAGCGGGCAGATTAGAGAATTATATCCTTGGAGAGGACAGGGTGTATTCAGAGAAATAAGGAAGGGAAGATGGATGCAGCTAGCCCTGTAATCATGACAGCTAGCTTGTTTTAAACCCCCTCCCTCTCTACCCCATAGTAACACAGCCAAAGGTGAATGAGGTGGAGCATCAATGATGGAATAAAACCTACAGTGATGTTCTAAGACTCTGCTTCATCAGTTGTGTTTTTGTATGTGTTTGCTTTGTCATGCATCCTGAGGTGCTCTGGATGGGTATACTCTGCTTTCCTAGTAGAAATTCACACCTGTATTCAGCAAGAATTCAATACAAAATGTCAAAGCCTGAGTGAAATCTCAAAGAAAAGGGAAATTACTTCTCCAGAAATCCCTTCCAAAGTGGTATGATGACCAGCTTCTTTGTTTATGAAATTTGATTTTCATGAATATAGAAGGATGCAGGCCCAACATTCAGCTACCCAACCCTTACTTGGGTGAAGATCTTGGGTGAAGACTGCTTGGAGATCTGCCTTTACATATAATTTCCAGGCTTGTCATTTCTCAGCCTTGCTTGGGAATATATCATTTATGAGGGCCCAGGTTTCTCAAGTTTTTAGTGTTGGAGGCCTGCTGAGTTGTGCAAGACTTGAATGTCTGAGGATGTAAGGTAAAGAACTTTTCAAAATTATGGGACACTTAAGCCTTACCACTTTAAATGGAAAGAGCTGAGAAGATAAACTTCCTGTTGCTAATTCAATTAATAGAAAGTGATAGGTAAAATAATAGGAATAAAGATTAGTCTAGCTTATTTTCTCCTTAGGTCTCAGGACTGTGGACATAGGTTTAAAAGTTATTGGTAATCTTTCTGTTACAAAAAACCCACCCTTATTACAATGATGTATTTTTTATCACTTAATGCACTGAAATACAGCATTTAGTAACATTGCATTGCTCCTGGATATATTTGTATGTGATTGCTTTTCATTGTGCAGTTTTGATGTTTGGTAGAAGGGGTAAATTTTATGATATGCTTACTACAAATGTTATTATTTTTTTTCTTTCTAGTGTAACTTTTAAAGTTAAATAAAGAGGAAAGGAAAACAGTATAAGAATTGCTGTTGAATCTATGGGTGACATAGATCCATCTGTCGTCCTCCTTTCAATTCAAGGATGAATGCTGATTCATGATTGACATTAAAGCTCACTGAAATATATTTTGCCTTAAGTTGGACATCTTTCTTTTTGATTTCTTTTTAATTGTAATTAAAAAGAATTTACTAAATTAAATGTACTAAATTTAAATTAGTAAAAAGTAAATTTGCATTCTACTTATAAAGTACATTGTACTTTACATCGTATTAGATAAATTTACAGTGCACATACTCTTCAACATGAAAGAAGACTAAAACAGGAGAGGTAAAAAATACAATCTCTAAAAATTATACAAAATTTTTTTTTTTGTTGTTTTATTCCTCTTGGTGAAAGCTGGCAAAACACAATTTTATCACAACTGTGTCACATTTCAGGTTGGATTCTATGTTCTCTTTTCTGAGACCTGGAGTAGGCAGCATCCATCCAGCACCTAGCTCAATGAGCCCAAGGTCTTGAAAACCTTTTCATCAGCAAGAACACTCTCAATAGTTTTAACTTGTCCTTAAAACTGGCCTAAAGCATATTGCTGCATCAAAAGGAAAGATTGGGTTTTTTAGTTGTTCTAGCATAGTTGAGGTTTGTTTTCACTTGTTAAAATGATAAGATCATCTCCAATTGTCTTTATTTGTATATGCAGTGTGAATGAAGGAAGTACTTCTGTTCCTCTTTTTTCTCTTCTCAAAGTGTTTGACATAGAAGCCCTGGAGCTTCATGCTCCAGATACCAAAGCTACTGTGTAACAATTCTGGGGGCCTGAACAAGATCCAGAATTTGAGTAAGAAAACGGTAATGCGCACGGGTGGGACTTATCTAACACATTTTAAAGTCCTCTATCAAATTTAAGTAAGTGTGATTTGTTTCAGGATAAGAACAAAAATACTGGAGATAAACCTACCATTGCCTAGTAAAGATGTATAGAACGCTGTCTCATATTAGGTGCAAAACATTCAGATAGCTGTTAGGTCATACACTTGCACATATTTCTTTTCAGCATAAACAATTTGTACTACTCTGTAACAAGAAAATCCTGGATAGAGTATACGAGATAGATAGCTTGTGATCATGGGATCACAATAACTTTTTAGGCTCCTATGTCTTGGGTTAGAGACATATGTGAGGTGTGTGAGAGATGCAGTCACAAAGTGGCTGGGAAAGGGCAAGTGGCAGACTGTCATATATCGGATTATTAAAACACCTAGGGTTGTTATATCAGAAAGTCTGATAACGTCCCATCACAATTTTCAAAGGGGATGGAGACAAAAGGCTTCTCCCTCTTTGTGTATGGTCTTTTCATGAATGGAAAGGTGTAGCTTTATCACTGTTTATCCTGAGGCACTGCATCTGGCTAACTGACTTAACAATACATAACTGTAGAGCCTTTCACCAGGGCAATAGTTCATATACATGAGCAATAAAGTCAGCTCCCAGATTAGACCAGTTCACTTCTAAACCTTTACCTTAAAAACACCATGAGTTTCACAAATGGCTCTGTCAATTTGGATTTTCTTTTCTTTTTTTTTTTCAGTTCTATTTGTGTGTTTGCTTTCTGAAGCAGGGCTCCCCTGCCCATTTTGACAGTACATTTAAATTGTGGCAGCCCTAGAACTGCTCCAAATTTATTTGCAGATATTCTGCTTTTTCTGTTTACTGTTTCTTGACTGTCGATGTTTCAGCTGTCAGCATGCACATAGAATGAATATATTCTTGGTTTTAAAAATTTGAAAAGGAGATAGAAGCTTTTTTTTTTTTTTCCTTAAGTGTGATATGTGATGACAAGTAGATCATGTACAAGTCAATCTGTGGTCAGCCACATCTAAAACTCAGAACCTTACAGCTTCATGTTTCAGGAGACCGTGTTAATCCTCCTGAAGTAACCTTTAAATGCATATTCTGTGTATGCACTGGGGCTACTCACTCTTAATTCTTTTGCATGGTACATACAGTCCTTGTGCTTTAAGGACAGCAGTGATTCTATTTGTGCTCCACTGCTGTATGAAGTCTTAAAAGTGAATTAGAGAATGGGGCTTTGCCTAGACCACTTTGCTCCAGCTGTGACCACAGGTTGTAACCAAACCAAGCCATTATGGCTGGAAAGACAGCATGGCACTTTATATTTCCTTTGCCCCATTAAAACTTTTTGTAAGGGAGACAAAAAAAAACACTCCTCTGACTCTGTAAACAGCTAGTTCTCACTATATCTATACTATGATATCTCTAAGTTTTGTATTAATCTATTAGTAACTATTAGTAACTTTGTACTACTAGTGATGGCTATATTATACTATTTCTATTGCTATACTACTAGTGGCTATACAAGTGCCATAAATATAGTGACTCCGTAAACTTGGTCGCCTATTTGATGAACTTTATATCGAAATTGAAAACATGTACTTTGTCAAAAAAAAACCCTCAACAAACAAACCCAAATTAAAAAGGTCTCTTTCTTATATTCAGCCCCAAAAACGTACATTTGGAAACACAGCCATTTTTTAAGCAAATCTTGCTCTAACTACCCTGCCTGACACATTTCATTACTGAATGTTACTCAATGACTGTAATGGGGTTTTCATTTAAATTTCAGAAAACTATCTGGAAAAGAGATTCTGTTTTTTTATACAAAATTGTTTACTTGTAATTTGAACAATTCTTTCCAGGATTTCTTAAATTTTGAAAAACAAACAAATTGTTTCAGTGGAAAAAAAAAAGAAAAAAAAGGAGAAACTGAGGCATTTCAAGTGTTTCCTTTGTGTGTGTGTGTGCGTGCACGGGAGAGGGAGATATATCTTTTTACACATTTATGAACAACTTTGAATAAACAAAAGCCTGTTTTCCTGTTGACCCCTGTAAAGAAAACCTTACTTCTTATGTTTTACTTCTAATTTTCATCCTTGCCCAGAATCAGTGAGAGCAATCACTAGCAGCATAAAAACTGTTTATCTTCTTGCTTGTAATGAAAAGCACGAACAAGTGGAGAATTTTCCAAAAGGAAGAGGTTTATATAAATCCATATCCTTACCTTCAAACCTGATCAGGTAGACCCAAAGTGCTGATAAACTTTATTTCCACTTCTGTCAATGCCCGGTTCAGATGGAAATCCAACCTTTCAGAGTTAATTTCTAGTTTAGTGATTTCAGGTAACCATCCAACCTTTTGGCTTTGTTTAAAAACTTATCTGTAACACAGTTTGGCATATCTGGGCCCTGATTTTAAGAGAGAGTTTTTGTGATTAGAGTCTCAAGATGCTGCAAATTTGTAAGTTCTGATTTCAATGTTGCTACCTTTATTAGAGAGTCAATTCTCCTTTTCAGCAGATACTGATATATAATTGGATTCCTTATACCAAGACATGAAACCATAGCTATCAAAAAGGCATTTTTGTTCTGCTGACCATTTTACATTGGTAGAAATTTTAACATGAATTAGAAGTTCCTTCCTTACCTTACATCAGCCAGTTATGAATTTCCTTTTTTCCATAATATGTCAGAATTTATGTGTATGACAAAGGCCAGAATTTGAGCATCTGAGATCGGATCTATACACAAACTGTCTGTGGCACCATGTCACCTCAGATTTAGGTTTCCTCTGCTACTTGTCCACTTGTGTACAGCATGGAGTTCTTGACGTTGCCAGTAAATACTTACTGGCACAGATGGGGCCTAAACTAGATTCCTAAATCTCCGAGGTGACCATATGGCCGATGAAAAATCATTTACTATTTAATGATCTTCCTTACATGGCTCTTAATCATACAAAAGCTGATAACAGAAAAAAAAAAATTAAACTAATTGTTTTAAGAGTCAACACAAAACCAGAGAAAAAAAAATCCTGCAAATCTTCTCTGGAACTTCTAGTGTGATTTATTGCAGCTCTCGTGAGCAGTAAAACTATCATAGAATCCTAGAATAGTTAGAGTTGGAAAGGACCTTAAGATCATCTAGTTCCAATCCCCCTGCCAACAATTAATAGTTGTTCCATGCCTGTTTCCATTTTATAATGTAATTCCAGGGTTAATTTTAACCCTCAGAAACTATTGTGATACAAAATGATTTTAAGTTGTACTTAATTTTTAAAAGAGTAAGTAATTTCCAAAGGGAATGTTAAAATCTTATAATACTGTGCAATATAAATATGAAACAGAGATCTTAAACCATGAAATATTTCATACTGCTGGCAGCTAACTCCTATATCATGTTTGAATCAGAAAGAAACACTTTTCTTGACTCTCAGGTTTACTTTTCTCTTTCTCCTTTATTTTCACATCAAGTGCTACTTTTCCTATCAGAAATTTGCCACCTTGACTTATGGACTGAATGCAGTAAATTCATATCATTGTATCTCCATTTCTCCCCACTGTCTCTATCCTCTTTTCTCCAAGCCTAAAGGATGCATTTTTTTCTTAGAAAAGATCAGTCGGTAATGCTGTTATTAAAGTAATAAAGATAATTGTTCTTATTTCCACTGAAAATGAAATATCCAGAAATTCTAAGTAGGGCTACAGTATTCAGGTCATTTTTAATAATTAATGGCTGTGTGATAACACAGACTGTGGTGTTGCAGTCATCTCCACATCTCTGTTTATAAAAGTGCTTTCTATAGCAATACTGAAGCATTGTTATGTTGAACTCCTGGAATGATTGTAGAAATTTGTATTACACATCAAATGTAGAAATAGAAAGATGAATGAAAAATATAAAGTGACATAAACATGGTCTAGTCATAATTCCTGCCATTTATATGTCATTGTATTCAACAGCAGAAAAAGAAAAGAAATAGTATGCTGTTAAACTACTTAAAATATCTTAAACATTAGTAGGTTGCAAGTGTTATCCCTCATATATATTGCATGACAGCTTTGTAGCCATACTTTTTTTTCTTACTTTTAATTTGTGCTTTGTCCTTCTAATTTTTATCAGACCAAGCTGGACCTTTTATGCTGTCCATTAGCAAAATTCACACAAGAATTTATAGGGATTTTTAGGATGGAAATCTTGATTTAGGCAGAAATACCATGTAAGACCACTTGTGTTTCTTTGACGTTAAAATGCCAAAACACCTGAAAGGAAAAAAATCAACTATTTGGGTTTTGTTACAACACATATTGGAAAAATGTCTATTGAAGTGGGGGAATTCACGTCTGGAGAACAAATATGGACCAGATAGCATGCCAAACCATTTCCAAAATTAGATTTTGATGGAAAGAACAAGGAAAAACTTTGGTTTATTAATTTCCTTTTCCGTACTTACCATCTTCAGCTTAGTCTTAGTTTAGGTTTTATACCTCAGACTGAGATTGTACTGATCACATTAAAAAGCATCAATTAAAGCAAGATCATAAACTTAGCTAATTACAAATCCATAAATTACTGTTAGTCTATAAAAATGTCATAAGGACAGACATAATTTTTTGTTCAGTGTTAACTTTGTTAAGCCTTGACTGTAGCTGCAGAATATTCAAAATAGAAGAAAATTGCAATGCATGCATATAAAGACATGAAATTATTTAAAAATAGTTTTTACAAATCAGCTGTATAAGTACAGCATTATTTGTTAAATATTTTGTAATAAATTCAGTCCTCCTGGTTATGAAATTTTATTATTTGAATTGAGTGGTATCTATATTATGCACACTAAAAATAACTTTGAATGTGGTTTCATCTGAAAACTAAGCAGTTGTAAGTTTAGAAATGTCAGAATTAAAGAATGAAACTCAAAATTAGCATTTTAGATCTCAGAGCAGCTAAATGAACATATAAATATGTGAGACTAAATAACAATAAATTGCAAAAAGTTTGTTGTAAAGCCATGCCAAAAGATCACTTAACAGGTAGACTGATCTAGTTTGAGGTCACTAAAAATGCCAGGAATTGCCAACACAACTGAATCAAATTTCAGATGGAAAGGCATGTGAGCTTTTATCAATAATGTTTTGTACTATTACTAGGCAATGTAGTGGTGGTCTTAAACCTACAGTGTATGAAATGGTGGGATTAAGTGTAGAATTTATCATGCGCTGGGATCTCTTCAGCAATACTCTTGATCAGTAACTGGGGAGATGGCCTGAAGGGGTTTTATCTTATAGAACATTTTTAGTTTTTTCAGACAAATGAGGTATCAACTGGAGAGTGTGTGTGTCAGTGTAGGGAACACCAGGATAGGATGGGAGAGGAGTTCAAGTGGTTACAGCCAGGTGCAAACAAGAAGTTATCAAGTATTTGCAACCCTGACCCCAGCAAGTGCTTCCAGTCACCTGAAGGGAGCCTGGGTTATTATATTCGTCTTGTTAGCTCCTGGAGTGAAAAGAGGACAGATAAATTCTGGAGGCCAAATAGTTCTCAGCAATTTATGTGGCAACTCCTGTGTCTCAAATGAAAATAACCTCAGGCTTGCTTTCCATTTCTGTGTCATGTTGTTACCTGCATTTTGATTGTAGTTATCCATGACAAGGCTGAAATTTGAAGTATCAGAAGATATAACACTGTATGGGTTTTGCTTTTCCCAGTATCTCTTTATCAAGTGATCTTTATCATTTTCTCATCTCCTGAACCTCTCCCTTGCAAGAGCTGGTTACCCACTGTTGTTTCCCAGTGGTAGCTGTGGTTTTCATTACCCTTTGTTGGATATGTCAAAACTACATAAACTTAATTTACACACATTAATATACACTTTCATGAACCCAGTTAAACAAACATAATTTCAGCCTTTTGATCTTTTATCTCCTTTAATCCTACATACTTTTTCTTCACATAAATTTGGCTTCAAATGGGAAGAATTTCTTTCAATGCCTTAGTCTTGAATATCCCACTCCTTTGCTGCTACTGTCATTCACAGTGATGTTTTTTGTTTCATCGAAGGCTATTTCATGACCACCCTGTTCTTCCTTTTTTCATATTTATTCTTCTGTGTGCACAAATATTCAGCATTGGGTTCTGAGGTAGTGTTACCTCTTAGGAACTTGCTTTACACATTATGCTATTTCTTTTGTATTTCTGCTGTTTCTTCTGTATTTGAAATTCTGCAATGCAGTGCCCTGAAGGAGGGATTGTTTTCTTTTCTGCCCAGGCTCAGTGATATGCTTTTTGCTGAGAAGGTGTAATATTATATAATAAACACATTTATTTCTCACATCTTGTATGGAATTAGGGTAGCAGGTAGCAAATGTGTACAGTGTTTACAATCTGCTTTATAAGAAACTTGTTCCCTGTTTAATGTAAATTATAGGAAAGGGTTATATTTGTACTAAATGAATGGTGAAGTTAACATGATACTTAAAAAGATGAATCTTAGAAACAGAAAAAAAGTTCCTTTAAAGTTCTGATGACTTTCTCTTACTGGATAGTTAGATGCACTTAGTGATTCTCACTTATGGCTCCTGGATGACAAATATGCAGAGCTGGTTTTACACCAGCTCACATGATTTCAGCATAGAAGGTTTTTGCATTCAAGCCTTACTCTAAAACCGACCTTCCTATCTTCAAACTTTGAATGCAGAAATGTGAAAGATGACAAGGCATGTGGTTCATAGAGCAAGGCTGCCCTAGTGCAAACTGAGTGCCTTCCTTAGTTGCTCTGCAGTTACTGCCTTGTTTATTAATGCCTGAACAAAACGAAAGCCCTGCCAGTATATGGCTGCTAGCAAAGTAGAAATGCTTCAGATACCTCATTGCCATTATTAATTAAATGACACCTGGCTACAGATTCCTCTTCCCTGCTCATCCTAGAAGCCTGCCAGTGTTGCTGGGATTTAGTGTCCATTCAAATTGTTTCTCCCAGTCCTCTGACTCTGTTATGATTGAACTTGCCAGTCCTTGGACACAGTCAAATGCAGAGCTATGCTCTCTGAGAAGGTAGGGCCCATTTATGATTTTGGCTTGGTTTCAGATTAACAAAGCTGTAGGGAAGAGGTGTATGCAGCAGACTGCTGCTGTAGCCTTGAACTTTCTTTCACTGCATGCTCAGCTTCAGGGCTGACTCTTAGACATCAACAGCGGCTTTTTGCCTATGATTCAGAAGGTTTTTTTTTCTGTAGAAATGTCAATGAGATGAGATGCATCTAGGCAAGCCTTAAAAACCTCCATATCTTAAGACTTGTTGCTTATGAATGTTTCTTATCAGAGATGTTTATTGCAAAAGGACTTTTGTTGCAAGGATGAGGCACCCATTTTTCTGCTACCCTGCGTTAAATCAGAGTAGTACAGAGTTCTGTTCTGATAATGTTTTTATATACTGGGGTCTGATGTGAAAGAAATATCAGGCAATCGGGCAGCTGTTTTGAGATGACCTGCAGCACATGAATCTTGCTGAACCAGTTTTGCTAATTGAGATACTGCTGAAGAAACTCTAGAGGACTAATTCTTTGCAATAAATTATATTTCTAATCTGATCATTCTAAACCAAAAGTTTCCTTATATGCATTGTATCCACAGACAGGAGCAATGAAATAGAGGGAGTGCCAGCTAAAACAAACTAATGTGGAAAAAAAAATAGAAAAGTATGTAAAGAAAAAAAAAAAAAGGCCAGATAATGCTTACTTTTCCAGGAGAATAGAATCCTAAAAAGAAGAAAGAGAGGCATTGTAAAATGACAATTTGTGACAATTAGCCCTGCCATAACTGTTACTGCAGATAACAAGAATTTCAGCAAGAATGTGTAGATTTTTCAGTGTATAGTTATGGAAGCTAGTATGTAAGTCATCCCTTTTCTATTTTTTTCTTGCAAAAAATGATTTTTTCAGATTCCATTTTGGCAGCAATGTAAAAGTTGTGTCAAATGCAAGAAACATATTTCTGGGGAGAATAAAGAAGCAGTGGAGGGATGCATTTCTAATCAATATAATTTTAGGAGAAAAAAAAATTAAACACTAAGTGTTGACAGCTAAAATGTTGTTGTCTGTTTTCTATCCACTTGTGCTGAGAATGGACATGAGGAGATGAAGCCCTACTGTAAAACTGAAACTTCTCCCCCACTCATTTCAAAGGAAACACTACATTGCCGTAAATAAAATTTGGAATAAGTATATTTTGGTTGAAGATGAGGTCTTGGGAGTTGTTTGCTTGGAGATATCAAGTGTCTACTGTAAGCATGTTTATTTTTATATTGCACAATGAGTCCTGTTTTACATTTCATTAGTTGTGGCTCTGCACAAGAAATAATTTGACCCCCGTTTGCCATTAATTAACAATTGTGCATATATGCTTTGAAAAGATATTTTTGTGTTAATATGTATTTTATGTCTTTTCATTCTTTGATATTTTGTAGAATGTCAGTCTTCATGTTAAGCCTTAGTAGTTTCTTTTTGATGGGATTTTTGTTTTTAGAACATCTCCTAGTAGTTATTACTTTCCTGTGTTATAGAATTATTTTCCTTAAATGTTTATACTTCTAAAAAATATTCTGTACGCAACTTCAGAAATGTTCCTAGGAAATGGTTTGAATACAGTGCTATCTAAATTTATTTCACTTTGTTCGCTTAGCAGGCTTGTATGTGAGTATAACTCACATGCATAAAGTTTAGCTGTTTCCATTTCAGACCTGAAGAAGGGATTGCGTGCTTGAAAACCTGTCTGCTTTTTCAATTGCATAAGTTAGTGAGATAGAAGAGATTAGAACAGAGCCCATGATTACTCTATGCTTTACTGCAGATGATACAAAACTGGTGAAAACTACAGGTTGACTTGTTTGAAAGAAAAGCAATAAAACAAAACTACCAAATTTACTTCCAGCTTATTTCAATAGTGTGCAATTGTGGAAACAATGAAGAGCCCAGAATGATGTAGTCATAAAGTCCTAAGAGTAGTAATTGATAATAGTACTTTAGAAAGAGATTGTTCAAGACATCACAAAAATAAAAGCAGTTTGGAATTACCTCACCAAAGTTTAATTAGGAGGGGTTCTTTGTAAAATTTGAGACTGCCTTTTAAACTTTACCCTTTTCAGAGAGAACCACATCCTGGAATATGTATACTGTTTAGATACTTTCTGTACGAATTAACCATTGAATTAACATCTGTTCTAATCAATGCAGAAAACAAGAAAAACTAGTAAAATATCTCTGGATTTCAGTTGTCACTGAAAAAACTTTCTTTGCTACAGGTACCTTCCTTAGAAATTCTGTAAATATGATGCAGAGCATTTACCTCTTGCAGCATCAAAATTGAATGAAATAGATATAATCACATGTTCATAATGGACATTGGAAGCAAATCACTAGTAATAAAAGGCAGCACACAATGTAATTCAGTACTGGTCTTGTAAAAAAGGTACTCAGGACTTTTAAATCTTCAAGGCAAACATTTTTCCCCAGCTCTACATAGACAACATCCAGCCCTGATCTCAACTTGAAGGGTCCAAATAGACAAATAATATTCATTATCCCTGAAAGAAAGAGGCAGATTCCACCTTGAAATCTATACCATGGGTTACAGATGTCACAGAAAACCAGATTTTCTGCAGCTTCTAGTGTACAGAAGTCTGGATGATTTTTCATTGAACTGGGCCCTTAGCTAGTAAAGAAAAGCAGTTTGAAATGTACTTTGGCAGCTTTAGTATGCTCAAAATGTACACTTATTGCCATATCATATCAAACACATTTGTAGCCTCTTTCACGCTAAACTTTTCTTAATGTGCTTTACAGAAACAGATAAAGATATTAAAGGGACACTGCCAAGGCTGTTAGTCCTAAAAATTGACCTACTTTGACACTGGCCCCATATCGAAGCTTTTACCTCTGAGATTTGTTCTGTGTTCTTCTTCCTGGATACCTGTTTTACACAAGGGCTAGACAGAAAAATATACATTCATATTGATTTTGTATTAAAAGGGGAACTTGAAAAAAAGGTGGTGTTTTGGGCAAAGTTTAATTTTAGGATCTTCAGTGGTGTTTTTTTCTTAAGGTTCAGATGTAACTGCTTTGCTCTTAGTATGAGATTTTTGAGGACATCCTACTGCAAACAGAATGTATGACTCAAAGGGCTGACTGTTTATGTGTTGGCAGGTTGATACATGCAGAAGTGACTACGAACATGTGCATGGAGTAAGATGTCCATTTAGACAAAAAGTTTTTTCTAGCTTCTGAAACTTAATAGCCATTTTCCAAAAGATGACTTACTTGTACTTGCTTGAAGCAGGTGTTCTCTGCTTTCCCACACATTAGGAATATATTAGAAGTGAGGTACTAATTAACCACTTAAAGGCTTGGGCCTGCCAGGAGCTTAGTTTATGTGTACTGATTCAGTAAAGTTCATTGCTTGCCAGACTGGTAAAATAATATCATAGACTGTTGAGTTTATTGCATGACTATCTATCTTGTTCACATCCTAACTTTTCCCTAGTGCTCTATATTCCTAGGGAATATTAGTTTTTTAAAAATACGTTAAAATTCTATACTCTTCAGAATCAAGTATCTATTAAGAAAATGATATAGGGCAATGCTGTAACTCTGGATTGAACATGAGTACCTAGCTCATATTGTTTGCTGTTTTCTTCCTAACTGTCTGTTATTTTGTAATGACAGGTATTCTCAAGTGCTGGGCAGATATACCTTTAAACACAACATGTACTGATCCAAAGTATTGATCAAAATCCAAAATTTCTATTATATTTTTATAATATTTTTTATTTCTAGTCTGGGCAATTGTGTTACCAAAATCCAGTCCTGAATGCACGGCTGCACATGACTGACATCCCATCCCCTCTCTATTTGTATTGGCTAGTAATATCAAGAAAACAAATTACTCATAACTGATGTTTTCAAGACAACAGACCTGATGTTTTTACAGGAAAGCTGACATTTGTAAAGCCTTGTGCCAAATACTATGCCAAGTGCCACATTTCCCAGGAGTTGTGATCTGGCAGTAGTTTTGCTGGATCCATACCAAAGAGAGAATGGAGCATCCTCTTGCAACTAATTTGCAATCCAATGCTACTGGAAAGCAAGTGAGCAGTACCTATTATTCTGCATTAAGTGGTTTAATGTGTGCTATATATTCTGCTACTGTATTTCTTCAGTGGTTCAATATCTAATAACGCTTCATAGTACTAATATTTGGGGATTTGGCTGTCATCATAAATGAAGTACTTATTTTAACAAAGGTAGTATATTGAGAAGGGTATAAGACTTGCACTTCATTTTGTAATGTCAGAAAAATATGCTATGTTTGATTTTTTCCTTTGCTGTCTTCTTTGGGGAATTAATTTCTACAACAAATGGACATTACGGTTGGATTTCAGAACTGATTCTGTGCAGTTTTCGTGGACGCCTCTGGCTAGCTGAAGGCTGCCCTTGTATAACTGTTGCTACCAGGCAGGCTACGTGGTTGGTCTCAACTCCCATTTTCCCCCTTCCCCTCAGGAAAATTCACCGAAGTTTGTATTATCCCTCCTGGCTAACCCCGTAGCTGTCTTAATAACCTGAAGCCTGTCCCCAGGCTAGCTGTCTTGGTGCTATCTCATCCTCTGTCTTGCAAACCCAAAGGTAGTTAAAATGACTTCAGCAGAAGGTCAGGATTATTATGGGTCAACTGTCAACTCTCTTCTGAGTTTCTGAGCTGCTTTTATTTCTAACACAGGGCTCCAACAAGAGATGTACCTAATTTCTGCTAATCTCTACATGCTGTTTCTAACAGCTCTTCTGTGTCCACCTGGAGTGTGAGTGGCTGCTTAGCACAGGGAAAGAGGAAAGTGATCAATGCAGGGTTCAGATATAGTTATGGGCTAAATATAAAATGTAAGCCTAACACTTCACTTGGAGTATCTCTTAGGATGAATGGACTTGTGTGGCTATGTCTATGGCAGAGACAAGAATCAGCATGCTATTAGGCTTTCTTTACCTTCTTTGAAAACCCTGGTGTACAGTCTCCATAATTTTGAGCATTTTATAATAAATCAGTAACTGACAAAATATGATTTGAAAACCAAACATAAATACACTGAAGGGCATTTTTTTTGACATCTGTTTTCAGTTTGTTCCGCTTATCATCCTTAATTTTTGTAACTCCATCCAAGTGCTGTGGCCATTATTGTTTGTACTCTGATTTCTCTTTTTTCAACACTTGCCATAAAAAAACTTCCTTCAGAAAGACTTGCTTCAGAGTGTGTGTAAACTGTTTTGTAATCTCAATACTGCATGTATCTTTATGTATCTGTCTGTCTCATTTGTTTTATATTTCTCAAGAGCTTAATATCATGTTTGTAAATTATAGTTCCACGATTTTTTGTCCTTTCTGATTGTTTTGGTTGCAAGAACTAACACTTATGCAAAACATTATATCAAAAAAAAAATCTGTGGTAAGGCAGAAGGCAATATGTGTTCAAGCTTTAGCTGATGGGTGTTGGGAATATCATTACTGCCATCAGCCCCACACTGTAGATCATGTGGGGCCCTGCTACTTCTGTGGTACCCTGCCAACTTCTCACAGATATTGGTTCCCAAAGGTGCTCTCCAGTGGTGAACCACAAGGAGCTTCACAAGGCAAGTTGTTTGCTTGTAGTTTATAGGACAAAAACCACTGTACAATTAGAGAATAGTTGAGGTTAGAAGGTTACTTCTGAAATTGTCTGGTCTAGACTCCTGTTCGGAGCATATCTAACTTCAAAGTTAGGTCATGTTACTTTCTCTTGCTCTTCATATTTCTTGTTTATATACTGTTTATGTGTGTAGTATCTCATATATATAATGTTTATTACATAGGACCTTGGTCCAGAAGAATGTAAGATTATCACTGGACATTTTCAGTGTGCATGGATATATTGACACAACTTTCAAACTGTGGTATATCCCTATAAAACTATAAAATATAGCATAAATAAATTATTGGTTTACTAGGGCTGTGAATAATAATTACCACAATCCTGGATGTTATTGCTTTAACTAAGATTTTTCAACTTATTTAAGTAAATTCCTTTCTAATTTCATGGCCTGAATGGCTGAGGTCAAAGGACTTCACCAAAAAAGAATTTCTAAAATGCAGAGCTGCATTTCATTTCTTGCATGTTGGCTTTTTTTTCCCAATGCTTTTCAAAGGTCATCAGTTATTAATGATACTTCTCTTATATGCTGTTATAAATTTCTTATTTATCTTTTCTTTGAGTTCCAGGTTTACCTCTGCTTTGCCACTTGAGCATATACCTATCACTAGTGAAACTAGAGTATGAGCCATCTTATTTGTGTCTTTTTTTTTTTTGGTTTATAGAATGTCCAATCTGCCTCTGAGTTTTTGTCTTAATCTAGGACACTTTTCTGATTTAATTTCATATTTCTCTGTCTATCATATTTAATTATTCACTTGTTTTAATTTTAATGCCCTTTTTGCAGCTGGGTGGAAATTTGTGCTCTCCTGAGGTAGTCCAAGTGCCCAGTGCTGTGTCTCCACTGCCAACATATTCTGGGGTATTCCTAGGAAAAGGGAAAACATTCTCAGTGGTCACGTCATGTCATGGCTTGACTTCACAAACGAAGATTTGGGAAGGGCTTTACCCACGCTTACTACAAGTGCGCTGATGACTAAAAAGGCCAACATGAGATACGCAAATCCGGCTGCAAAAAGCACAGCGAAAGGTCTCCTTGGGTGGTATAGGCAGGGTGCGATTCTTTCTACGGTGTCTTTTCTGCTCGAGACTAGTTCTGCGTGAGTTCTCAAAGGAGTAAATGACATTACGTATGGTGTGTCTCCAAGTCTCCCGATTGGAGGCCAAGGTGGACCACTGATGGTAGTCAATATGGCCAAGGCTAAGGTATTGTTTCAGGGAGTCCTTATATCTCTTCTTTGGGGCACTTCTCCTGCAGCTACCAGTGGCAAGTTCACCGTAAAACACGATCTTAGGGAGGTGGTGATCCTTCATCCTAGAGACATGCCCTGCCCAGCGCAGCTGGAATTTCATCAATATGGCCTCGGTACTGGTGACCCCTGCCTGTTCAAGGACAGTAACATTTGACACGTAGTCAGTCCAATGGATGTTTAGAATTGTACAGAGGCAGCACTGGTGAAAGCGTTCGAGGAGTCGCAGGTGATGGTGGTAGATGACCCATGACTCAGACCCATATAAAAGAGTAGACAGTACGATGGCTCTATAGACACTAATCTTTGTACTTCAGGTGTTTATTGCACCAGACTCTTTTACAGAGTTGTCTGAAGGCTCTATATGCCTTTGCTATTCTGTTGTCTATCTCTTTGTCGATCGTGGCATCCGAGGAAATAATGCTTCCCAAATAGCTGAACTGCTGAACTGACTTAAGCTCTGACTCACCAATGGTAATGTAGGGATGATGGTAATATTCTTGTGGTGCAGGTTGGTAGAGACCTACTGTCTTCTTCAAGCTGACTTCCAGCCCAAAAAGCTCAGCCACCTCCACAAAGCAAGATGTTAAGAAAGAAATGGAAATACTATCCTAGCAGAAGTAAGCTTGTTTCTGTTTATATATTTCTAGTAGAAAGAACTTTTGTTCATATTCCAATGGAAAGAGTTAAGACATGCTGTTCCAAGCATGCCATTCAAAGACAGATGTTTCTCTTTCAGTAAAAGGGGTCTGGTGGCCCTCTGTGACAGTGATGATATAAAAATACCATTTACTTGATTTTTAATGAAAGCATCAAGTGCATATTTCACATCCACTCAAAGAGAAGAGCTGTCTTGGTTTTGCCGTCCTGTGTATTCACAAGGAAATATAACTGCATTGTTCTGAGGTCTGACTCTGCGCTTTTGCCTAATCAGAGCAATTTTCCTGCTTGTCATGCATAACATTACTACAGCTTTAAGCAATTAATTGGATAGTTCTGTACTAAGATATCCCCAAACTGAAGACTTGTGGAGCATAATAGATGAGCTGTCTGTATCAGAACTGCAGCTTTAAAGATGACAACCTGCAACGTCCAGCAAAATTTCTTTCTTGAGTGGCAGTCCTTATTGCTGACATACATTTGATGTGTGCTAAGCATTATCCATTGTGTGTCAGTTTATAGACCTTTAATTCTGCAGACTTTTCAAATTTGTTTTGAAATTCTCAGTACGAATTTTAGGATAAAGCCTCATAGACTGAGATCCAGCACAGCTCTGCTTGAAGATTTCAACCTCATTATAAACCTTATTTTGTGAAAAGTAGAATCTGGCTGTCTTTGACCAAGTTTTCTTGTCTTATCATGAAATGTACCACGCACTGACTGCCTGTCATTCTCAGCTTGAAGGAGCTGAGTTTGTTTAAAACACACTGTAATAGTTTTGGTAGGGAGTGGTAACAGATGGCACAGCAGTAATGAGGAAAAATGTGATATAAAATGATCCAAAGTGAAAGGGTTAATTTTTCCAACGGCTCACAGTTTCTGTGCAAGTAGTTTATGCCAAAAATTACTTCTAAAAATTTCTGCAGCTACTGAACAGTAAATGATGAACATCATATATTGCCTGTTTGCATATCACTGGACTTTCCATCACAGGTTGAGAATGAAAAGTTACCAAAAAGTTAAAGAAATCAGTCCCCAATTCAGTTGGTGTGTAAACCTCTTATTCCAAAACTGCCAAAACCAAATTTGGGTCATATTTAACATAAATAACAAAATTACTAGTACAGATTATGCACAATTGTTATTAATTGAATATTTTTTTGCTATTAAAATGTCCTTTTGAAAGTCTGTTGATACGATAACTGTAATCTTTTTCTTAATTTATACAGTGATCTGGTAGCATCTCTTCAATGTACTAGTTATTTCAGCTTTAAGTAGGCTGAAAATAGAATAAGACAGTTAAATAACCACTAATACATTTCAAACGCCTATATTAGGATTTTCCCTTTTAATGTTCAGATATATGATGTGTTGTACAGTTGCAAATTATTGTGAACTTTCTATCTACATTGCTTCACAGATTTGATTCAAATCATGTTCAGGACAGATTTTCTTCTCTTTTGTCAGGACTGATGCTAGTTTAGGCTGGTTCTGATGTTCCAGGAGAAATGGGATTGTTCTGTGGCCAAGTAGACGCTGAGTGTGTAAAAAAGCCTCTAGCTGGACTGCTGAAGTCTTGCCCAGAGAACTTCAAGCTTGCCAACATCCTGCTGTAATTTATGAGTCAGGTAATATCCCTTCCAAAACAGCTATTTAGCAGCACAAAATCTTTTGAAACTTGATTGAGGGCAGCCATTGTCACATTAAGTCAAGTTCCTCTCAGCAATTTCAGTAGAGCCCATCCCTGGCTCTGCAGCCCTGTATTTTTGGAATTACAATGGTGTTTGCTATCAGAAAAGTTTTATCTGCTGTATGTAGAGGAGGAAAAATTAGGAAGTGTCAAGAAAAATTGCTTTTTCTTGTGTTGTGAATTAGGTGACTAAACAAAAATAAAGAGGTTTTAAAAAAACAAAACAAAACCACATAAAATTTAAAGCAAGTTAAAAATAAGACCTATCTGGCTGTGCTATTTGCCTTGGAATATTAATTTTAATTATTTTTTTTTTCAGTTGGAGCCCAGTGACTATGGGGGTACTGTCCAGTGTGATATCTGAAATGACAGGTACTGGTATTCTTCAAACTAATGGATCTGGGGTTCTGTTTTTTACAACTTAACTGAAATTTGAGCTCTCCTGCACCTTCCTGGGTTGTGCTTCAGGATTTTCTTGCCCTATGTTTCCCTTCATAGAAGCTGCTTCTTCAAGCTGCATTCCACACCAAAGTATTTTTTAGAATTCACTGAAAAATCCCTTTGAGATGTAGCTTGTGAAAGGGAAAATAAAAGGAAATTATAGAAGACAGTTACTCTGAATTAGGATTTTAGAAGTGAACCTCAACTTCAGGAGAGGCCAGTCAGCAGACCAATTATAAGGGCAGAGATTTATTTACAAATAAGAATTCAGTATGGGCAACCAGTGCCAGAATAGGCTAAATGGGTACTCTATGAGTCAGAAGTGTCCTTTGGCAGGGGCACTTACTGTACTTGCATAATTGGCACTTGAAAAGTTATATGCTCTCAGAATCTTCCTACTGCAGGTCTGGCTACTAAAAGTATAACAAATGGTACTTCTTCTCTTGTAAACTTTACTGCATAGCCGGATCGATACACTTACTGTTTAGCCGTTTAGTTGCTGACCCAGTTTGCTAGCTTTGCTAAATACATGGAACAATGTAACCACTAAACTCCATCAAAAAAAAAAAACAACCAAACCCCCCCAAAAAAATCCTCCCAACCCCCCCCCCCCCAATTTAATTAACCTCCTTCTTATTGCGATCCAAAGAGACAATTACACTTCACATACACACTGAATAGAATAGAATAGGGCAGAATAGACTAGACTAGAATATACTAGAAGCGAAGCTGCGAACCCCACGTGTACGGGCCTTTTTTTGTGATGAGAAAGAGGTGTGGGCAACCTGAATATTTAAGAGGATTTCCTGACTTGCAGTTTAAAAGAAAAGCCTAATAATGGGAAAAAGAGACTTGTCAGGCTTTGTCAGTACAATAATAAACAGCATTTTTTGCAGCTACTCTACATTTCTGTAGTTAATATGCAGTTAATAGTAAAGCAGAATCCCCCCATGTCAGTATCCAATAATTGTAGAAAGCAGAATCTTCCCATGTCAGTGTTCAATAACTGTAGGGCTAGTGTTTTTTTTTTTTAAGGGGGTTACCTCTCCCTTGCTGGTGTCACATAATACACTGTCATAATCTACATTTTGCCCCTACTGCTTTGCTCTGGCCTTAATTGCTTGTCAGGTATCATTTTTCCTGCCCCTGCTTCACAGAACAGAAGTTCAATCAATCTGCTTTTCTTTTTTTGCGCACGTTGTTCTTGTCCAGTCACTCTGTAACATCTGACACTTCGCCTTTCCCCTTCCTGTTCTCTGTCTTTCTCTGTCTCTCTTTTGTAAAAGATTGAGATGTGTTTTATGCCCTAATCCTTTCAAAAGACCGTTTCCCTTTCTAAATGATGGCAACTTTCTGACAAGGCAAGAAAATGAGAAAGCTGGAAGCCACATCAGGAGGACCTGCTATATCTGTTGTGACAACAGGGAGGAATGCTCTGACTTGCAGCATTTAGGTGTAAAAGCCCTGTGTTGTGTTTCTGACAGAGAGGGAAAGAGGGTGAGGACCTAAACTGCTGGTCCTGTTCTGTGCTGCCACTCAGTCCAGCCCTCATTGCTCACCTGCTCTCCATCTCTCCCTTCCTCCCTATCTCACTCTCTTCCCACTCCTTCTTAACATCTGAAGAAAGGGTAAAAGCAGAATTATGCAACTCATATTGAAATAGGCAAATTATCCATTCCTAACTGGAAAAGCAGAGAGTAAGAGAAGCTAATTTGTGCTTCTGTGTGTCACAGGCACTGCGTTCCTGGATTCCATCCTGGATCAGTTGTTATTTTAGTCCTGAATTGGCTTTAAAGAAAAAGAAGCATTCTCTTCTTTTTTTTGCCTAGTAAGGTCCTCATTTACATGAAGCTGTCAAGTGTTATGACATTTAATGCTAATAATGCCACTTTCATTATTTTTCTCTGTGTCTACTGCACTCTTGTAAGAACCACAGGTATGAAACATAAACGTTTCTGATGGTGCTGTCATAACTAGGGACACTGAAAGAAACACAGCAAAGATGCCTGCTATGGGTACCACAGGAAAGGCAGAGGCCTTGCTATCTCTATCACTCCATTGTTATGGGGCAATATTCAGACCATTTACTCTTGCATTGCAATAATGTTCTCTAATGCCACTCTCTGAATCATACTTTTGCCAACAGTGATAACTACAGAAGAGAAAGCTTAAAGTGAGTAGCTCAGCCACTCTAGAGATGCTATTGCTGAGGAACAGGAGAACAGCTTCAAGACTAAATGGCAAAACCGTAATCTCAGGGATTTTGTTCAACCTACAATGTCATAAAGGGAAATTTGATGTCATTTTCTGGTGCCAGAATTTATATCATGAGCTAAATGGAATATCCGAAACATATACAAACCTAAATACTGAAATACAGGTTTTACTACTGTTATCATATGCAAAAAAAAAAAAAAAAGAGAGAGAGAAAAAGAAAAATTGGCTCCTTACTTTTTTTTTTCTTCCTGCACTGGCCAGTCTGGAGCTTCTGGCACTGAAATGCATTAAGATGCAACAGCATTGTTATATTCATTCTCTACAGTAATGCACACGCAATAGATTATGAATTAAAAGCCTCAACAACTTTCTTGTATGCGTAGGTAATTTCATTTGTTTCATGAAAATGAGACAGAAGGGTGGTCAACAAAGTTTTCACAAACCAGTAGTAAGTCCAGGGGTATAGGTCAGTGTTTTTCTCCTCTTATTTCTGCATTCACTCCAGTACATGCACTACCCTGTGAGACAGAGCCTGTTCTCATAAAATTCCAGCTCAGGTTTGAAAATCCAGGTGTCCTGGATAAGCATAAAATTTTGCATTCCCCTTCTAAAGGAAAGTTCAAAAGACTTAGAGGTTTTGTGTAATTGGGATAAGCAACTAGAATTTCATGCTTATCCAAACAGTGTTAAACCTCTCAGTCTTTGAACTTTTTCTTAGAAGGGAGCACCAGAAGAAAGTTAAAGGGATGGGAGAGGGTGTACATAGAGGGGTTCAAGGAAAAAGAAAGTACAGAAAAAAGAGGGGTGTGTGCGTGTTTGTGTATGTGTATATGGAAGTGTATTTTGCAGTGGCAGAGATCTACTTGAAGGCAGTAAAGAAAAAGGTCACAGAAACAGAATAAAGACTTTAGCTCCAGCCTTTTAAAGGAGCTGAACTTGTATTTCAGAACAAAAGTATACTTGGGAAGTTTATCAAAGTGTTTGAAAATCACTGCAAGTTTTGCACAATATATTGGGACCAGACTTCAATTCTGCTCTGAAAATAGACATGATAATTATGAAGTGGTAACCTAAATTTCTTCCTTGCATTGAAAACAACAAAGTAATTATGGTAAGACATGTTCTAGCAAAATAACTGCAGTTAAGGGTTGTTTGTCCTTTAGCATGTTTCTCACTAATGCGGATTGTTTGCAATGATATATGGGCTTGATGACTATTAATCAGAACAGAAATTATAATAAAGTGGTTATATATTCATATTTACAATGGCTGAAAGAATGATTTCAAGACAGGATGTAGCAAGAAATAATAAATCAAAGTAATAGAGTAAAAATTATTTTTAAAAGGCAAGCATATTTGAATCTTATATCAAAATGATCCATGGTTGCTTTATTGAGCTCTTTATTAGTTTGCCACTCAAACTGGAAGGTCTAATAGAAACTATATCTACTACTGTCTGAATTAAAGAAATTCAGAAGTGGGAAACTACGATTTAACTGAATACTCATTTAAATGAAACTAACTCAATTTAGCTGAAAACTGTTTTCCCAAGTAGTGTTCACAGTTAACCATTTTAGTGCCATCCACTAAATATTAATTGATAATCTGATTCTGATTTCCTTTATGTTAATAACAAGGTTTGTATTGAATTCAGGGATAAGAAATTCACGTACCTTTAATGTTAAAAACAGTTTGTAACTTTAAGAAGTCTAAAATCAGCATAAAAGTAGTAGTCCATATTTTTGAGAATATATGTAAAGTGTGCTAGGTGTTGTTTGGTCTAAACTGTATGTTAAACCAGTGAATTCATAATTAAACTCAGAAATGTAAACTTAAGTTTAGAGAAGTTTACATATTCATGTAACATGATAAACTACCACTATGGGAAAAGCCTCTGGCTTCAAACTACTTTTAAACATGGATACTCTAACTTATCCTTTTTTGTATTGCTATAGTAAAATAATTAAACTGATTCTGTACTTGCAATTCTTGATACTTACTGAGTTACAAATATTAAAGTTTATGAGCTGAAACTTGTTACTGAAATTTAAGAGTGTCCTATACTAACTGTGCCATCAACTCAGTAAATTAGTCTAGGTAACATAACTTCAGCTGCCTTGAGCATTGCAGGCTCAAAACCTGCCTGAGAAACTCCAGTAATCAGTTGCAAACAACATCAGGATGCTGTGTTTAGACTGCTTCTGGTGTTGATGCTAGCTAGTGCGACATTTACTTACATCTCTCTTCAGTAGTCAGTGTAACTGCAGGGGAGATACATTCTCATACATGGATTTTTATAAAGTAGCTTAAGGAATTGAAACACCCAAATGTTCTTAGATGTCAATAGAATTAGGATGTTTATCTACACAGAGCTTCTAAAATTATTGTGTTTTTTAAATACCCACAACTAGGGCATCAGGTAAGCTTCATGAGAAGTGGCTGAACACTGGTCTCAATGCATGAAGGAATTTATGTTTCAGCTTCCCAGAAAGCAGCAAGAAATTTTTTCATCCTTCTTCTGCCTGCACAGCGTTGCTGTAAGAATTACTCCAGATCCTGTTATAATTGAATATTGAATGCCATGTAATAATTTAATATCATGTGACATCCTGATTAACTGAAGGGAAAGCAGTAGAGTGAGAAAGGAAGCAGGGAGACGAGTAAATTAGAAGAGGGGAGGGAGGTTTCATCACAGTTCCCTTCAGGCTACTTGGCAGTCTTGGCTTTTGTGCAGCTTTGACACTGAAGCAAAAAGTGCTTTGGAGGAGCATGCTTGTTTCACAGCAGTATCAGGGATCTTTGAACATCTCTCTCCCTCAGCTTGCCACTGACTCCTCATACTTCCTTGTAGTTGTTTGCATGAGCATCAGAGAAATGGTTGTAGTATTGATTATGCTTTTCTTCATAGTGCTTCAGACAGAAGTCATCTGGCATTGTGCATGTCTCATTTTGGAAAGGAGTGTGTGATTGGAGCAGAGGTTATTAGTAGTAATAGTACAGCAGTCAATTATGCTTAGGGTGTCTTTTGTTCCCCCTTTTTTCAAAAGCTTAAAGACCTTGCTAAGTTTCTGCAATGACTGGACTCCTATAGTGTGGAGGTCTATCACTGAAGGTCTGTACCCTTGTGAGCTGGCACCTCTCTGCAATATTGGCCTTCCCTCCCACAACACAGTGCTTGCATGGAAAACC
Organism: Pezoporus flaviventris; assembly: GCF_033815535.1. Lineage (NCBI taxonomy): Eukaryota > Metazoa > Chordata > Aves > Psittaciformes > Psittacidae > Pezoporus > Pezoporus flaviventris. Next base: position 63,603,302 of record NW_026892555.1, read on the forward strand.
GCAGTGAGACATCTGCTGTGATACAGATAACATATCGAAATAACATAGATGTAGATATTTCCAGTCAGCCAGGAATACTTCCATGGTTAAATTGCACATCCTCTAAATAAGACAGCCACATCAAATTGCACTATCTTGCTTAAAATATATTCCTATAGGAATAGCAGCTTTTTGCAATACTTTTAGCGATAGACATTTATTTAATTGAATTTCATACTTCGGTGGGGTTTGCAGCCAAAAATGACAGTAGCAGTCTATTCAGAGTGAAAAAAATATAGAGAGTGATAAGGTGTAGGAAGGATAAATTTATAGTAAGATTAGGGTATTTGAGAGTTTGCACAAGTCTAGTCCACTGAGAAACAAATATTTACTTCTTTGTTATAAAGATGTGTAAGACACTGCCATACTTTTGTTTCACTTCTATTTTTTCATCCATTTTTCTTTCTGAATGTGTGAGAATACTTATGGCAAGATGATTAAAAAGAAAAAAAGAAGTAAACATTGGTCCCGTATCATTGTTTTTCTTCTGTGAATTTTACCAATCTTACTGTTTTTAATTCAGTGAAATGGTACTGAATTATAATGTGTTTTGCTGAGATCAGGCTGTACCATATGTACTGACAGAAAGGGTAGTATCTAGCTGGATCGGAAAGATATTCAAGATGGAAAACTGTAATTGCCAAATAATATTAAACCATAAGCATATGGATGTATGCAGATTATTAAACCTAGCATAAGTAATTACTAATAGCTAAATATTTTTACATGCATTGAAAAAGTTCTTGCACGCATACTGTACAGGACAAAAAGACACTGAAAAAAGGAAATGAAAAGCTCCAGTATTGCATGCAGAAACATATTTTATATCTCTTGTATAATGCATATGCCCCATTACGATCTTCTGTCTCCAGGAACAGGTTAGTCTTCAACAGCCCTCTCACATTAGTTGTACATTTTATACAGATCTTTACAACTTCGTTTCATCACTGTGTTATCTAACTAGATGCTAATCCATTTTTACTGCAGGGAACATTTTTGTGATAATTTTAAAATTATTTTCTGACTCTCATTGTGATATTTCCATGTTCTCTTTAATTCTTTTTTGTTTCAATTTAGGTTGCCAGAAATTAACTACCAAGAAAAACAAATAGCTGTTTTCCCCTGTTGCTCATCCAGACTTCGTACTTGCATATTACACTGTTCATTAAGGGCTGAAGCACCTCATTTCTAGAAAAGGTACTGTCATCAAAATGAACTGTCCTTGCTTTAAAAAACTGTATAAAATATTAGCAATTTCATCAAGTCCAAAGATTTAATTTCATAAACACCTCAATTTCTTTTAAATCAGCAAAACGAAGTCTGGAAGGAGGTATAATTGATCTGCTTCTGTTGCTCATTAGAGATGAAGGGAAGCTGAGAGCAGCAGTTGACATTGAGGCGATAAAGAGCTTTTAAGATACAGTGGTAGCTAAAAAAACAGTGCTTATAATGATAAAATAACAATATATAAAGTATAAATTATAATTTATAAATAATAATTTAGAAATAAATTTGCTTGGAACAACTTAAGATTGAAAATCATGTTGTTAACCTTTGGGCACATTTCAAAGTTGAAGCTGTTCAGCTTTACATGAAACTGTATGAAGTCATTTAAGTAGATTTGATAAGCTTGATAGCCAGGTTGGTTCCTTCAAGTCCTGTATTTTGTTTTAGCTCTACAGCTTTAATAGTTTTGTTCTAACTCGAGAATGTAAATTCACAACAGATAGAGCATAAGGAACAGCACAGGAAGAGCAGCTACAATAGCTTTTGGCACAGAACTTAGATGAGTTGTATAAAGAAATCTCTTTTGTTGTTGTTGTTGCTGATTGAATATGCAATCTACTAATCTTAGTTCTTGGCCCTAGCTCCTCTATTGATGAAAAAAGATGAACAACTGTTCTCAGTTCATTGTTTTCTGCCACTTTTGATTTTATAAACCTGTTATATCCCTGTCAGTAATCCCTTTTTCAAGATGAAGAGTCCTAGTCTGTGTATTTTTTTTTTTTTTTTTGTTCACAAGCTGTTTTTTACCACGGGATTGACATTTTTGTAAAATTCCCAGTATATTATCAAGAATTTTTTGTATTGGGGTAACAGTAAATCAAGAGAGCACCCCTTCCCAACTGTGAGTAAGGAAAGTTCTTTCCCCCCTTTTTAATGTTAATCTATCTTGAAGTTCATCTATTATTCTATCACTATTTATAACAAGGTTGGTCTGTAGTTCTTCACAGTCAGTCCAGATAAACAATAAAGTTTATCAGCTCATCCCCTTTCAAGAATGTTCACATTGCATAACATATACCATTACATGGCATAGGTCTTTGACAGACAAGCGTTACAGCCACTTGAGACAGCAAAAACTGCTCATTGTTTGCTGCCTTTTAATTGGTTTCTTGGTTCTGTGGTGTTCTGTGTATCTTGGTTCAGGTACATATAGTCCCACTGAATTTTATCCTCTTTAAAAGCCTTTAATGAAGGACATCATCAAATGAACCTATATAACCACCTGTGTTAACATTGTCCTTTATCCACTTATTTGTTCTAATGATAAATGCAAGCATTATTTCATTTTGTATGCAATATTTATTTGTTACAATTAATCGCATATTTTTTTAGCTTTATTCAATAAAGCTGAGATATATTCTTCCTTCTGCAGGTTCATAATAGGTCCTGATGATTTGCAAAACAGGAAGAAAGGGACATCTGGGCCTTGAAGTTGGGTTGGTAAGACCTAGCATGTAGTGGGAATTTTAGCGGTAGGAGTAGTTGCCAAAGGATTTGCAAAGTTTGCAATAGTTTGCAAGAGTTTACCTTCTTAATAACACCTAATTTTTTCTTGTTTGTTTAATTGTTTTTATTAACTTTTCAATCTCCTGCCTCTCAAGTACAAAGCTGATTAGTGACTTGGCCTTACAAGTTTATGCCCTTAAGACAGCACTTCCAGTTACACAGATCTACTAGTACTTTCTAGCAAGCCTCACTGTTACCTTTATGTTAATTTTAATAAAGTCTAAAGCCACAAATCCAAAATTCTTTGCTTCTGTTTTATTTTAGATCTGACCCCCCTTGAGAATATATTTTTTGTTTGCTGCAATTGGCAGATGAGTTAATATCCCTTCCAAGCAAGCAAAGCACATAATTACTTACATGAAAAGCAAGCTCTTTGGAAGAATTATCAGCTAAACCCACCCCTTAGAGAAAAATAGGAAGGGCACTGGCAATTAGATAAGCCGCACTTCAGACATGAACAAACACATTTATCAGATAATTAGCAGATACTTCTCTAGGTATTTCTGGCATTGAGATCCAAAAACAGTGCTAAGGCAGGTAAGCTCAACTGATGAGAAAAGCCCTGTGGCTGCAACAGACTGCTAACTTCAGGGGGAGAAATGGCCTATATTGTAACTCCTTGCATTCTTCAGTCATTCAGTGTTCTTTGTCTTGAGTCTTCAGTCATTGTTATCTATTCTTCTCCCATAAGCTGGAAGGCAAGAAATGTCACATTCAGAGAAAGAACAGCCTCCTGTGAACTGTTTGCTTCTTGCAGGGGAGAAACCCCACCTTGAAGAACTTGAGAGAGGTACTTGGGGCAGAGTAATGTGAGGGAGCAGACGTACTGAACAAAATTATCCAGAAATGACTTATAGTTCTTTTTTCTTGTTGGAAATGGGGACAGGGTATACTATGGTACTAACATACTCAACAGTATTATTTTAGTAGAAGCTGGCCTGCCAGGGATTTTAATACTGAGATTGATGACTCTAGATAGTTGGCAGTGATCTCTGGAGGCTCCTGGATTTCTCTCTGGACCCTTAGGAGAAAATCCTGTAATGTTTTTGTATGGAGAGAAGACAGTTAATTTGTTCTTAAAAAAGGTAATGTTCTGATAGTTGGAGTAGAAAATGATGGAAATTTTGTCTACTCTTTACCAGGGTAAAAAATAAAGAATAAAAGATACTGCAGAGATGTTGTAATTTCTGTGTTTGTGGATATGCATATATATACATAGAGATGTATATATGTTAAAGAATACACATGACAAAAGTCTAGTTCTCTGCTTTCAGAAGAGAATAATCCTTTTAATGACCAAAACCATTAAAGGATTGAACAAGCAAGTGATTGAACGATCTTACGCTTTCATGCGATAAATAAAGCATTCCAGGCTAGGAAATATTTTTGTGAATTAACTTCTTTTTCAAAATACAAAGCACTTATGATACTTCAAGGCACAAGTTTATGAAATAGTCTTTGGAATGTTCTTCTGCAGTGAGATATATGCATGTAGAAAGTTATTAGGAACATTCCTCAATGATCAAATAATAAAACACATTCTCCTGAAAATTTTAACTGTCTCCAATGTTACTGGCTTTTTTTCTGCATCTGTCTGGATATATGTATATATTTGTAGGCATGCACATTATAAAATGTATAGAATACATGCTTATCTAATGGTATACAACTATAAGGAGTTTTTGACACTTGAAAATAAATGAATTTTTTATGAGTACAGGTAAAACGTATAAAAAAATATTTCAGGAACAATTTTGATGTTTTTTCTAATTCAGAATAAAAACTGTTCAAAAAGTGAACATTTTAAAAACAGTGGTGATGCCTGTTTCACAATTAGTCTTATGATATACACTCACAATACTATGCATAATATACTATGATGGAAAAGACGATGTCATGTAGTAAGTTGCAACCTTTCCTTCAAACTGCCTCAGAAATATATTTCTGCATTTGGCAAGATTTTAAAGTACCTCAGCATGTTTGATTTTAATCTCGTTATATGACAGTTGTCAATCACAGGTTGCACAAAAAAGAGAGATGATTGTAATGTTGGCCCTGCTGCCAAAACTATTTCCCCCAAAAAAAGCAGCTTTCAAAAGCCTGGTTTTCATATATACATTCATAAGGTGAACATTAAATGAGACTTTGTAGTTCTCAAGCACTAGAAACTATTCCATGTGTACTGTTGTAATTTCAAGAGCTATATAGACAATACAGTAATACTATTGTCCTCAAAGGCAAGTTAAATTCATTAATGTTTGTAAGGCATCTTGCGAGCCACACACATGAGGTATTAAATAAGTGCCTATATATGAAGGCAATGAATATTACTCTAGCTGTGTGGCTTTATAGATACTACAACATAGAAGTGCTTTACTCAGACTGACCAAAAAAATAAGGGCTGTCTAACATGTTACAGAAAAATTAATGGTGTTGAGAGAGATGCATTACCCTCTTTGCATGCATCTATACATCAGTTTTAATACATAACTTGTTTATTCTGCATTTTTATTTTCTATTTGGAAGTGAGATCACAGGACTTTATACAATATCTACCTCTAAATATTTATTTAGAATGGTATTTGTTTAATGTAAAGTTATCTACCTGAAAGCCAGACATCTAAGTGCACAAGTCATTCGTATTCTCTCTATAATCAGCACAGAAAAGCATGCATCTCCTGAGGGCAGCTCTTCCTTGGTATACGTTAAAACTGGGTGTGATGAAACACCCTCTGGAGATGTCTATCTGCATCCATTAACTATAGAGGGAGACTATTTTAGATTAGCTTTATCTATCTAGAAGTTGAAGATCTAATGGAGCCAAGGCTCTCCCTTGCTGCTCCATTAGTGAAAGATGCTGCCAATTATTTTCCAAAAAAGAGGGAATGAGACTCTGGCCCTACTAAAATCAGTGACTCCATAAACTGTGTGCAAAGTATCTAACTTCAATCTAGTCTTTCTCCTCCTTGAATAAAAGTTGTGATCATGTAAACTTGTTTTACAAAAACAGAAAGCTTCTGCAGCTGCAAAATATGGAGTCTAGGAAGAACTATAATCTGTGCAATGTTTGTGCTTTACTAAAGTGAGTGTTTATTTACTGCATTTAATTCTTTAGTTATACAGTTCAAGCAAATGCCTAAATATTTCATGCCTTTGTTCAGGTACTTAAAATACTGCTGCTCTGTAAATGAAGGCAAGTAGAGATAGCTGCAGCTAGCTTTAAGCAAAGACTAAGCATGAGCAGAAGATGGCATCAATTTTGCTGCAATAAAAAATTAATTTTGCCACTCTATGCATGAAAACAAAATAAGTTATTTCTTCCCTATCTTAAATATGACAAATTCAATTTTGCCTATGCTACTAAGAAACTTTAGGCAGGCCCACACATTGGCTCTGGCTTGTTTTCCAACTTCTGCCTCCTGTAAAAAATGTTGATGATTATAAGTGGGAGACACCTTGATGGACTTAAGGCTTTCACAGAAAATAGTCAGACTTGTGGCAAGCAAACAGAAAGCGATAATGGACTTTTACAGTAGTGACTTTTCTATCTGATTATTAGAGAAATATTTATGCCTTTACACATTCAGAGCATACTTATATCAAAGGATACGTCTAAAATGGGAAACGTTCTTGAAACACAGGGGAGTGCAATGCCAAATGAAACAAGAATTCCTAAGGAGTTTGGAGTAAGCCTGTTCACAGAAGGAACTGAGTAGCCAATACCAACCTCAACAAAAACTACAACAATAAGAGGTGTACCAAATATTCTCTGAAGAAAGTAATAATCCAGTAATGTGTACTAATTTTGATAGTTTATTAGTTGTACAATAGATATAAAGGTATGCATAGAATTTAGCACAGATGGGCACAGACTTCCTTTACTTCTGTGCTATTCTGTCTGCTATTAAACAAGGAGCAATGAAAAACAGGTAATAAACTCTCCTGGAGCCTGACACCAGTGTTGGTTCCTGGTTACTCATTCTTTTTCTTCAGCCTCAGTGAAAATCTTTGAGTAATGTCATTTTCATGCTTTTTACACATCCCTTATTCAGTATATTTTTATCTTATTCAATGTTATCCTTATTAAGCCAATGCATTTTTTATTCAATGTTTTAGAGGTTTCTTAAACTGGCTGCTTTGGTGAGTTTCCAAAGAGTTGGCATGTCATAGCATCAAGGAAAGCCTTGATGAAATGTCATGTAGCTGCTTGTGAAAGGTGTATGTATATTCATGGCAGAAGCAGCTAGTCCTATAACAGGAAGTACCGGATGACCTTAAAGATGATGATACCAGTTCTATCTATCCTTAAACATGCTTAAATTCAGAAGAAACACTCTGCAGGTTTTAGATTTTTACTTCCTTAAAACATAGGACTCTTACTATCTTAGTCTGAGAAACACCTTAGGAACAAAATTCTGGCAGAACATATAGAGGAGGCATATGTATATTGTACTTTCCACAGGAGTCTTATTATGTAGGAAAAATCACTTTTTAATATTTGCAGCTGCTGGGAAATCTCAGTAACAGGGAGTTCATATTATGTTCTTTGAGCTGATTTTCCTTTTTTTAATCTTTCTGAGGGTGAACCAGTCTTGTCTTTAATACCAATAGAAACTCTCAGTTTTGGTGGTGTTTTTTTACCTTCCCTCCTCCTGCTAAGCTGAATGCTCTGAGAAATACAGAGCAGTTGTAAGTGTCCTCGTTTCTCTTTTTGTGTGTACCTTTGGAGGCTCTTTAACAGTCTGTGCCTCAGCAGCAGATTGTGTGGGGTCAGGAAGGTCAGGATGATTTGCGAGCTCTTCCTTGTGCGACAAGTTAGTTTCAGTCTCAAATGCACTCAAATACCGCATTACGCACTGATGCCTTTCTGAAGTTGTTCTGCCCCACACCCTGAAGAAGATGGATTGTTCCTGATCTGTGTGTGAGATGCTGCTACTGTAGTCTGTCTCCATTCCACCTCACATATCTTACCTCTGGGCAACAGCACTGTGTAATTGATGTTCAGTATGCCTCAAGGGGTTAAAAGATTAATGCACCACAAAGGTATCCTGTAAGCTGCAGTTTTAAGGAGCTAGACTCTGATCTGCAGTATTAGGTTTCATTAAGAGGTTAAAAAAAAAAGTTGTACCAGAATGTATATTAGGCCAGCAGCTGTAAATAGTTGGGAGTCATAACTTTCTGAAAGTTTTCGTCACTTGATTGTATGATTTCACCATAAACACTGAATAGGATTACATTTGACAGCAATATTTTCTTTAATACTGGTAGTGAAACAGTATGCAAGAATGGTTGTTATTTTAAGAATTTCAAAACAATTTATGTAATCGTGAGAAATTTAGAACTGAATCCAGAAGCCCTGATTTTCCTGCTTAGGTTATACTAAGTTCTTACGGCTTCAGTGAAGAGCTGCAAATGTCCAGAGCAGAAAATATCACCTCTAGGTATATATATGCTTATACGTACACACACTCAGGCACATGTGTGTGTGTGTGTATATATATATATACATATATACATACGTATATACGTATATATATATATACACACACATATCCTCTTACCCTCATTTCTAATTTTTTCAGTAAATGATTAGCTCTGTGAACATTTTGTCAAGGACACCCATAATAGGCAGATAAAGTGTTATTGCAGTGACTGCACGGAAAGCTGAGTAGCATTAAACTTTGAATGTGAATGGATTTTTTTTTCCCAGTAACAAGCTTAGATTTCATATCTGATTCAGGCTTAACAATAGCAGTATAAGGCAAAAGAGAAAAAAAAACCTTTTATGTATATTCTGTTTAAATTAAGTGTTCTACTTTTTAAATTAGATGTGTAGATATTATTCCACTGAAGCTGGAAATTAGGTTCACTGAAAGCATTTGGCCATTATCATAAATATCATAGAGGATGATACAAAAAAGAAAAAAAAGCATGAAGAAGTGGTATGACCTGGATGAGCCATTAATATTAAAGCTTCAGTTTGGCAGATATTTAAGTAATAGTGAACATCACCCTTCTGGCCTGTCTAGCTGGAGAAGTCTTTAGTAGAAACAGAGTTTTTGGTCTCATCTGAATCTAAACTCAATTCTAACTATTTATATATAGCAGTAATATGGCCATATCCAGTGTAGTTAGGCATTCTCAGGGAAGTTCAAAAAGATGGTTTAGAACAGGTATCCCTGGTCTTCAGCCTAAGAAGTTGAAGCAAAGAACATGTCATATGCCTGCATCAAACACAAAGTTTATTAACTCCCAGATTGCCAATACATCTGTCTTACCTCTGCTTCTGCTATCCATCTGCAGATATAATCTGTATTTACACTAATGTTTGTTCTGGTTATAGGCAATTAAGTGCTTGTACAATCCATGGGTGTTGGCAGAATTTGTCAGTTTGAACTGAAATTCCAATTTCCTTGCAGCATTTAGCAAAACTGAACAGAGCTGGAACAAAATTGAGCAATAGACTCAAGCGTGTAGGAAAAATGAAAACACTGATATCACTGATAAAAACTGATGTTTAAAAGGCACCATGAAGCACTGGGGACATTTTTTTTTTCTCCTGGTTTCTGTAGAAGAGTGTGGGATGAGAAGACCCTGGAAATCCTGTGTTTGAAAATTCTTCTCAATAAGTGAATGAAACAAAATGTCTAGAGAAATGGAGTGGGAATCTTAAGAAAAAAATAAATGGGTTGAAAACCGGAGCAAAAAACAGACAATATGGAAAAGTATGGAGCTTGTAGTATGTCAAAACCAGACACCTAGAAAAATTTAAAACCCGGCATATCGTGACATATGCAGTGCTTGGTGTATTGAGATATGTTGAAATTTTCCTCATAGAAGAATCCATGTAACCAGAATTTGTATAAGCAAATTCTATTTATTTAATTAGATTATAGAATATAATATAGATTATATATAATTCTATTATTATAAACAAATTCTATTTGCATATAAACAAAATAATTTGAGATTGTATAATTTATTCACAGAAACAGTTTTGGAGGTTTTAGAGATTGCTATTGTCCATTTAAGTATGATGGTAACCTTCAAGCTGACTCAGCTCCCATTTCAGTCTCCCAGTTATGACAAACTATCTTGCAAGCCCTCCAGATATCATAAAGTTCACAAGTCTTCAAACACCACATGTTTTGGCAGTGTCAAAGCCAACATGTGCTACTTTGTGGTAACAAGGTAGGAATCATCTAACAAGTTGCTGGAAACAATGGTAATTACATAGTAAGTTAATTATACAATTATCAGGAGATACCTGCCAGTGGTAATATGAATCATATCACCACTATAATGCCAAGGGATAATGCAATCTGGAGTCAGCTGGTGTTAGCATTAAAAAAACACCAGAATACAAAAGTCTGAGAGGACAAACTATGGAAACTGAAATACTTCACAGAGGTAAGTACCACAGCATTAGGGCAAATAAGGATATCTGCATGATCACAGATCTTTTCTAATCTTGTCACATTGCATCACATATTTTAAAGACATCAGTTGGTTTGAATGACAGGCTACAGATTTCACAGAAAATGTAAAAGTGAACTTCAATATTAGCCAGTGGTTAGGGACTGATTTTTTCAAGCTTTATTTTATTTTCTCTTTTTAATTTTATTCTTTGTAATTCTGAGAATTCATCCTAGCTTGCCCATAAAATTGTACATTCACATGACATCACCCAAGGGATTAAAAACATAGACTTTATTTAAAAAAAATGAAACTTTACTGGAGAATTTAGAATTTAGTAATTAAATGTTTGAGAACCTCTTAATAGATCACTTGTTACTTCATGAGGCACAAGTGCTGAAACAAATACACTATAATTCTGTAAGTACTAGAACCACATGAAGCTTTTGAAAAGAAAAAAACCAAACCCTGAGAATGATACAAACTCATTTCAGTATACACAGCATCAAGCTCCTTGTACTGCCTGAACACTTTTGCTGCAGTTGCCAAAAGATTTCAAACAAACTCATCTGTACCTCTTAGTGAAATGAGATAATAAGAATTATAGTATCTGCTTCCCTCCTCTGTGGTCTGATTAAGCTTATACTGCAAACTATGCATTGAAGGCTGTTTATTGCTATGGGTAGAGATGATGCCCGATCTCACCTGGGGCCTGTAGTCATGACTATAAGCAAGCAGTATTATACCAAATAAAAATTTATTTTTAAGTTTTTAAACGTAATGTGACAGATATTTTGGGCTGGTTTTATGGCAGTGCTTCCTGAGATGTGGCAAATATTTCACCTTCATTGCTGCAGTACAGACGGGGAGAGGGTTGGCTTTTGAAGAAAGCATTAGTCTGGGGGCTCTGTGGATCATATCAGCTAGAAGGACTGGGGTTGTGGGAAGAATGAGTGAGGAAGGAGCTAGAAGAGATGAAAGAGATCAACACAGGCAGTGAGGCAGCTCAAAAAGAGGAAAAATAATTTTAACAACAGCAGGGAGGAGGCTGGAAAAGCTGGAGAAAGCTGGAGGCTGTTGAGGAGATCAAGTTGAGGAGAAACTACAGGAAAACAAACTCCCTAAGTTGAGAGCACAGTGACCTGTTTATTCTTACATGCATGAGGAATACAGCGCTACTGATGTCACTGATCCTTTTGGCACCAAAATGCTACAGAGGTAATGGAAGAAAAAGTAGTTGTCAGACTTGAAACAAAATAAAGGACACAACGACAGCTTTCATTCTAGCCCCCAGAGTTGTCACCAAGCAAAACTATATTGTTAATATTTTATTGTTATTAGTCATAAGTACAACAAGGGAGCTATTACAAGTGAAACACTAAAACAGACTGAGCTGACAGTAAGCTAAAACATGCCTAGGGCAACAAACTTTTTTTAGTGTTATGACTTTCTAGTTTCTGCTTGTGACGAATAATGTGTCAAAAGAATCCCTAAACTCCTTTACTGATTACTAGAGTGCTGAATAAATGATCTGGAAAACAGGACAGCTCTAGGATGGTTATTTGAAAATAACCATTTTTGTTTTGTTAAAAATTCATGTTAACTTGATCTTTCAGATCCTTCATTCATCTACTGCCTATACATTTACTTTTCCAAATGAATCTGAGCTCCCAACAAGAAGAATGGATGTATGTGGAAACCTCAGTCCTGAGAATGTGAAAAAAACCTTTTTTTCCCCCTACTCATTTTATGCTCTGTCACAAATTGCGTAAACCTCAGATTCTGTCTCCTAATGGGAAAATAGTGACGCTGACTCTCTCCAACTTAGACATTGGTGAAAGTCCATCTAGGGAACTGTGCTTATTTCACGAGGAAATGCTGAGAGAGTTGGGGTTCTTTAGCCTGAAGAAGGCTCCGGGGAGATGTTATTGGGCCTTTCAGTACTTAAAGGAGGCTTATAAGAGACATGGGAGACCTTCTGGTAGGGCCTGTTGTGACAGGACAAAGGGTAATGGTTTTGAACTGAAAAAGGATAGATTTAGATTGCACATAAGGAAGAAGTTCTTTACTGTGAGTGTGGTGAGGCACTGGCGCAGGTTGCCCAGAGAAGCTGTGGATGCCCCATCCCTGGCAGTGTTCAAGGCCAGGTTGGATGAGGCTTTGAGCAACCGGGTATAGTGGAAGGTGTTCCTGTTTATTGCAGGAGTGTTGGAATAGATGACCTTTAAAGACCCCTTCTAACCCAGACTATTCTATGATTCTATGTTAAGAACAGTGCTTATGAAGTAAACTAATCTTGAAATGCTAAACTGAGGCTCATCCTGATGACTGAAGGCCAGGCGCCTGCAGCCAAGAGTGATTCAAAATTTGCTTTTCCAGGCTATGTCTGAGTTTGTTGCGAGCTCAAGCCCTGGTATCTGTGTGAGCTGGAAACTTTCAGTTTTTGTATGCCATTACATTCATTTTTGGAAAATTAAGTTGGTTGGAAATTTCAGTCACAATGGCTAAAACATGTCTGGAAACCTAGGGCTCCTGTATTTCCTCCTGATGAAGGGCTTCAGAAATTTGTTTCTATTTTCTATCTACCCTGGCTGAACTCATAAAAGATATTCTTTCCTCTTACAGATATTATTTTACAGATTTCTGTTGACATCACACATAGTCTTAAACTCCTCATAAAGTCTCATTTAACATCTTTATTTTAATGTTGTGAGAACAGCAACTGACGGGCCTCGGCTCTTTCACTCCTCTGGTGTTAATGCACATATAGTAATCGCTACTGCTTTCCATATCCTTCTGGATAATGTAGACTGCACACTTCACTGCAGTTAGCCCTCGTTGCTGAATGGTGTGTGTAGAAGAGAAGAGCAGTCTGACATTAGTGGGGATAAATGACTTTTAAAAGTGAGTAAGCAGCACAGACTAAAGTGTTTGATAAGAAAGGGACATATATTTTTTTCCAGCTGGAAGAGCTGCTGTTCTCAGTTGAAGCCATCACCTGCTAAAGGCTTTTAGGACAATAGTACTGGGGATGTTGTTTTTTCACTGGTGTGAATGTTTTTTCCAGGAACTGAAAAGGGTTACTCTGAGCAAAATGAAGCTTGCTTCTGCATCTGAAAGATGAAATTATTATCCAGAAACTGAAATATTTGGAGTAGAAGAATTACATATGACACTGAAAATAATGAACTATTTTCATAAAATGAAATAATCGAAACATTAAGTGTTAACTTAAGAAAGTCTATTAGACTTGCTTTTGCATTGTAGGTTTTTTCAAAGGAAATTAGCAAATGAATTTATGTAGGGTTTGTTTTGTTATTTTTTTTCCTGGCTAAATGGTTATGAAAGCCATTTTTAAATCTTATGAAAAATACTAATTCTAAATCACTCAAACCTATGAAGAAACTGTCAATGAAAAATTCTTCAAGTGAGACAGCTTTTACTTATTTATTCTGGCTACCCACAGGTACAGAAAAATTCAGTTTTAGTAAATACTGAGCTTTTATTACCCAAGTGAGTCAGCGGTGGGAGATTGATAAATCTTCGATGAACAGTCAGATAGATACAGTAATCTTAAATCACTTCCATGTGATTCAGCAGGGAAACAGGTATAGGCAGCTGCTTTATTCTTGCTAGAGTTCTCTCTATGTCAATAGACAATCTCACAAACGAGTCAGCAAATTAGCCAGTGTTTACCATTTAAAAACATATTGCTCATCCTTCTGTTTTAGGAAAGGTTTGGTTACATTTAATCCTTCTAATCTCTTGATTGTACAGAATTATTCTAAGGCACGTTGCCTTCCTCCCCACTGAACTCAGCCAACATGACACTATCTTGTTTTTCCTGTAATCAGAAGCTAATGGGGACTATACAAACTGCTCCCTTCCCTCTACCCCATTCTTCTCCACCTCCCTCTGAGGCAATCAAACTGTGTAATCATTAGAGAGACTAATCGAGACAACAGGATTAAGATCCAGAATCTCACTATAAGCCTCCACTGAATAGTTATCTCTAAATAGGCCAAGAATACAAGCATGAGTAAGTCAAAAGTTCCCTGAGAAAATCATAGGTCAAGTATGAGAGAAGGATGTAAGATTAGTTTTTGGTGACTTCATTAGCTTGCATGCAGGGCTTCAGCTACAATGCAGAGAGCACATGCACTTCCTTTTTTAAAGGGTACATGTTCTTTTTAAAATTTGCTATCAATCATTTATATTTAGTAGCTGTGCTGTTTCTTAGCTGCCTTATAGCATTCACTGCTATGTAAGAATTCTTTTTGTATGTGTATGTAGCGATGGTCTAGCAGTAAGCTTTCATGTATGTGAGCGCTTATTCAGCAGAAGATGTCTCAGAACCTGAAGTGTAAAATGAATTAGAAATATTAAAAAGCTTTGTGACATGTAAGGAATATTGTATATAGAGTGCAACTTGAGAAGAAAAGGAGAATCAACACCCAGTTCTGTGTGTCTAAGAGAGTGCATCCATGTTGGAATGCTAGTTTTTATAAAAATTTTGTTTAAGCATGATAAGATGAGCTCTGTGTAAGAACTGAAGGTATAAAAGGGAAAAAAAAAGGATCCACAAAGGCTGAGGGAGAATACCTTTCAGCTGTTCATTGCTGAAGATATTAGAATTAAATAGTCTGGATTGCCAAAAAATCCTTATAAACATTTATTTATTTATAAGTGAAGGTATGTTTATAGTTGGCTACACTTCTAAAAGAAGATAAATGTATAAAAGAATTTAAAAGAAGAGAAAACAAAGATAACAGTGTTGACCTTTATTTTTATGTGTGTGTCTATTTGTTTGAGGATATGAGTCTATGTTATGTGAATAGAAGATGGACTCACTGTGTATACAGTAGACGGCAACGGGTAGTGGTAAATGTACTGGCCAGACACTAATAAAAGTGCAAAGTTGGTGTTTGTTTCTTTGTTTGTTTTTTTATTTTATACTAATTAACTCATGAGTTATTTTACAAATGTGTGATAGTAATTCAATAAAATTGCTAATTTAGTGCTAGGGAAGTTTATTTCTAACTATCAAATATTTCACTGTGCACATCTGTGTCATGGAGAATTTTGCCAATATGATATTATTTCACTCATTTCAAAAAATTTGTTGCACAAATATCAAGAGGAAAGAAAGTCCAGGCTGTTAGGAAACTATAGAGCTGCTGTACTAACATGCATAGACATGAGAGGGTATTATAGGCTCTGCTGAGCATTCCTCAGAGGTGTTAACGACTTTAAGCCTGTCAAGCATGTCTCCATCTTGTACAGCAAAGACAATTCAACAGTTTAATAAAAAGGTGTAACATTTCCTACAGGTGAGCTCAAGTGATCAAAGGATATAATAGAGCTTTTGTTACTTCATTCAAAGAATGCGTTCTGGAGTTTAACCTTTGCTTTTGATGTAATGTCATCTTTGAATGCTAACAGACTTTTCTAGGAAGGATTAAGTTGTTTGAAGTGTTTTTTTGCTCTTTATTTAGGACCTGGCTTTGGAAAATAAAGAAAGTGTGGAGTAACACGTTATAAATCGTAGAAAGGCTTTAAATAGTAACATCTAGAAGAATAACTAAAACTTATGAAGAAGGTCAGGACTGGATGGTTGAGTTTGATCATACTAGGTTTATGTTCAACATAGATATCTAGAGCTTCTCCATATAAGAGAAACCTTTTAGATGAGAATATTTGTAAAATGGCACCAGCTGGTCCATTTTAGTGGGTAGAGTGTGTTTGCATTTCCATTTTTGAAGTAAAACTTGTAGCACAGAAACTGGATAAATAACCAGAAGTAAATAACAGGAATATGCAGGCTTAGTATCTCCTCCAACTGCCTCTCAGATGTTTCTGCTCTTGGGACTGAGATATCTTATTTTTGCCTTGATCCCCACAGGCTTCACGTCAGCTTTTATATTAATATTACCAAGCCTATGAGTGTGGCTGCTGACAACCTATGCAAAAATGTCCTTGCACTTGGGGGTGGTGAATATGGCATGGCTAAAAAGGAATAGTGACTTTTGCTGTCTTATTTCAATCCTATTTCAAATACCTGTTGGAGTCCATAGTCATACTTCCACTGTACTGGCAGATGTAAAGGTAGAAGACATAATGTCACTGAATCTGCCCAGTTTTGCACTCTTCCAAATAAACTCTCTTTCTACTCACAAAAATGCAACCCAGCAAGCAGAGCATCTTATTTGCTTATGCTGTGCTCATACAGGGCAAAGCATAGATACTGAAAAGTAATATGAGACCTGACTTTTAAATAAATTCAGATGTAATGCTGTCTAAGATTAAGCAAAATATATATGAAAGAGAAGTGACAGCAAGAAAGAGATGTTGATGCTTTGTTTCTGAGTAATGAAGCCAGATGGGCAAAGATGGTTAATTCTAGTAGTTATTACCAATTAATTGTATTGGCTTGGAAGTACAGATACATCTCCATCCTCTGGTTAAGGTGGTTCAGATCTCTTTCAGGAGTGGCTGTCCTGGCAAAGAAACCAGGAGGTTTTTGAAGGTTGCAGAATGGTTTTAGGCAAGGGTGAAATTTGGGGCAAATTCAAAAATGGTTTTCACATTTTGAATCATCTAAATGGGCTTGAGATAGGCAAGATTATTGTAGCACATTATATCTTCAAAATCTGAAACAGGCATGGGAATAGGTAGGTAATAAACAACGTTTAAAAAAGCCCTTTTGTCTGATATTTGGTTGTGTCTCCCCCCTCCAACTTTCCAACACAATAGAACAAATGGGGAGCCTAGGAAATCAAAAGAGGTGCATTTCAGATTGCAAGAAACAACAGCAATGTGGTATGTTTTAAAGTTCAGAGCAAGATGCCCTCTCAAGTCACTGCCTTCACAGACATCCCAGTTTTGCTACAAATACTGGCTTACAGTTGGTGCTGGAACTTCAGTTCAAACTAAGTTGTCCCTGGTTGTACATCAATACCTGTCAACTGCCACAGCTCTGAAGTGTTTCATAAATAAGCAGTGGAATTTATTTGTGTCTTTGAAGTATTTCCACACAAGTGGAACACAGATATTAGACTCCATTCACTGCTGCTGGCTTGGGAAGGTGCAGGCTGTGGGGTCAGGGCAACATGAAGCTCTCCTGAAGCACTGCCATGGTTGGAAGGTACACTGCAGAGATGTTCTGAGTAAAGGTCACAGGTTAAAATGCAGTCCTGTTCAGATAACAGGACTCCCCAAATTTAAGGTATTTGCATATGCAGATGAATATTAACATGTGAAATGGATTAAGTTGCATTTATAGCGTCTCTCTAGAGAAACAAAACTTTCATAATAGATGGGAAAGATGAGGGAAGCCCTATCTTTCCTGAAGCCAGAGATTGCAGAATATAATTCAAAGAGACTTCTTCATAGCTCTTCTGTCAATGCTGGATGGATTACTTGCCAATGCAGACATGCTGAATACTGGAGAATAAGTTTAATACATGTGTATACATATATGAAATATCAGAACATGAGTATTCCGAAATCTGTGGTCCAAGGGAATGAATCCTACTACTGCAGTTCTCAAAAACTCTCCAATACTTTGATTTATAAGGCTTTCTCCAATGTATTACGGTATTCTGTTTTGGACGGGTTTTTTTTTGACCCATATAGGTATTGCCCAAAATATGTCAGACAACTTTTCCAGAACTATTCAGTGGAAATTTTTGGTCTTTGAAAAACAAAAATATACTATGTTCATTTTAGACATCATTTTATTTCCATTTCCATAACTATTAGAGAAAATAGCCCTCTACAGGATTAGAAATAAATTAACATTTATATCGCTGTTACCTATGATTCTAGTTTTTGGATAGTGCATGCATACATGCATATATGTTTTAGGACCACATATTTAAATGTGTTAGTTTTCTTCTGGCCATACCAACAAATCTATATATGTACTTCTCAAATGAAACAATTTATGATGCACAACTTTCAGGGATTATATTGCTTTAAACTGAGACATTATTAACCAGCATATGTAGTAATTCATCTTTATGAACTCTGTGTGTGTTTCATCACCAGTATATTTTTTTTCCCATTTTATGAAGAGTGGTAGGGTTTTTATGAGAAAAGACAGCTGATCCTATGAAACAATTGAGGGAATAAAATGAACATATATCCTGAGTGGATGTGTTCTTTATTTTATGAATAAATCTATGCTATAATTTTGCTTATGGAAGCATCAATGAATAATAAGTAGCGTTCACTTTTTTACATCTTTACTTCTCTAAATAATTAGAGAAGTGGACAATATTTCTGATCAGACAATGAAAAATCTTGACAAAAATTTGTAAAAACATCCTTGAGATCATTGGTGTAATTCCAACTTTCCATGGACTTCTTAGATTCTTTTGAATTTGAAGAGAAAACATGAAGAAAACTCGACTCATCTTTCAAAGTCCATGCTCTACAGGCAGCAACTTGCATGCTTTTTTACTGCAAGAAGAATTTCTTCCGTATCTGATCTCTTTTCCAAATCAGCATCTAATATAGGAAGTTGTCGTGGTTTAACCATGAAGTTTAAACCAGAAGTTTAGCTTAAATTTGCACAATTATATTCACTGGAATTGTTATTGGGCATTGAATGGAGGAAAAAACTTAACATCCATGTGTCTTGTTTCACAGTTGATTTTGTGATTAAATATTTGAAATTTGGCAATATGTAAAATGCAGTGGTCTGCTGGAGACAAAAAACATACCATGTGTATTGGCATTGCGCAGTGTTCATATGCAGTAACAGTTATCTGTTTCCAAACCTTTCTTTTTCATTAGAGCCAAACTTCTGTCATTTCAAGCTTCAGCTATGGCCTGAGGTTTTGTGTCAAAAGAAGAGTGGTCAATGAAATATATGGTATTTCCAGGTGACTTTCATGGACCTCTAATATTCCTTTCTGTATGAATAAAAAAATGACTAAATTTTCAAAGAGTACTAGCAGGTTTAAATTCCCACTCTCTAGCTTCTCTCTTCTGTCTGTTTTTGAAGATCATGTGATTGATCTTTGACTTTCTGTCCTTGTTTTTAATCATTCTACATGCAAATGTTCTGCTGGGTCTCATTAATGTTCAATTTGCAGCAGGAAAACATTCCCATGCACTATGAAAGTTGTATTCAGGAACATAAGCATTTAATCTTGTATGTGTCAGAAAATGAACTCTAAGGGAAAGATGAGATTTAGCACTCCTGTTAATCAGATGTTCTCAGTTCACCTCTTAGGAAAAAGAGACACATAAAATAAATGAGCATTTATGTGTTGCTATGAAATTTCAGAGATTCAGAGAAAGAGACTGAAGGCTGAGTGAGTGTCCATAATAGGTTATCCTCTCCTAAAACTTGCTCTGCTGGTCAAAATTGGTGGGCAATCCCAGGAGAGCTCATACTCCCCTTGTCCAGACTAGAACTGCTATCTAAATTCTGTGGTTAAATTTCAGTTTAGATTTAAGATTTCACACACCTTGGGTATGGAATAAATTTTCTTTCTCATGCCCACTTCTGGAATTAGAGGTATTAGTCATTCAGTTGCTGCTAAATCATGATCTTATCTCACTGTTTTTTGCATAAAAATACATCTTTTCAGTCAAACTACTCCACTATTAAACTAAATAACAAGAAGGGAGTTAGGCCACAGTCTGCAAGTACTGGAGAAGAAACACTGTTGAAATGAAGCACATGTGTGTGTGTATGTGCATATGTATGTATGCACACAACATGTAAGGGTGTATAGCAGAAGACCGGGGAAGGAAATATTAGGACAACAGCTTTGCTGAGATAGTTTCCTGGGAGATAATCTAATCTAAAGAAGTTAAATGGGAAATATTCTAATTGGAAAAGCATTTAACTATTTGCAAATGCTGTAACAATATCTGCTGTAAACAGACACTGAATGTGCATCTGATTCTGAGGTTGTATATATGAATGCGCAGGTTTCTCTGAGAAAGGTGGAAAGAGGAATTATTTTCTTAGCACACAGTAATTCAAGGCCAGGACATTTTTTGCCCCATTGCCATTTTTAATACAGGAAGAAGTTAAGCAAAAAAAAGACAGGATTTTAAATCTTGCAATTTAACGGTGCTGTTCAGATATTCATTTTACATACTGATGTTATTAAATTTCTTTACACTGTTCATTCCATGAAGTCTGGTGTAGGTTTCAGATACTGATTTTTAACCTGATGTATTTTATCACTGTATTCCTTTCTGGTAAATATAGTATTTTGGAAGACTTGGTGATACAGCAACACCAATACAAATGGAAATAGTAACACTGGATTTTAAGTTAATTAATGCTGTGGAGCAAATTTTTCCTTTTTGGCACTGCCGTCCTCCCCCATCAAATGACAAACAAATCAGGTAATTTTGGATGTTACCCTTGAGGAGGTAGGGCATCACTTTACAATCCCTTTCTGTCAGCAGATGTTGAGTGGGACAAAAGTACAAACTCAAGACAGCAAAGTACAGCATCACTCCAGCTTTGATGAGGTTTTGCTGAGTCTAAGCCTTAGATGCACCTCCTTCTTTCTGTGCAGCAGTGTTCTCACATGAAATGTAAGGCTGCAGATTTCCAGTGCTGAGGGATAGGCTTCTCTGGAGCCTGCTGTATATCTATAACATCAGCATGGGTTATTATACTTCTTTGCTCAAAGAGGGCAGGCAGCAACACCCAGAAATACAATTTTCCAGCTGCTTTCACCCCATTAGAGCACTAAAAGAAGGTCAGAATCTCCTTTGTGTTCCTTACTGAGTCAGTTTGGGCTCTGAAGGGGGTGGCAGGTAGTCTGCAGAAAGGTAAGGGTCTTCAGGAATTGTTTCTGACATAGTCATTCACAAAGAAGGATAAGTGAATCTGTACACTATTATTTACTTTTCTTGAGATATTTCAAGGTCCCGCAGCCTCCATGTATGGTACATGAGCAAAGCGTGTCACTGAGATGGGGTTACATGACTATGCTAAACCTCTTCTCTCACTCCTTATGTGAGGAGTAATCAGTAAAATGAATTTACCCTCTTCTATCAGACAGATTCAGTAACAAACCCAGATTTAAATAATGGTATTAAGTAGGTGTTTTGTGTTACAGGTCTAGTCTTCTAGCTCAGTTACAAAACCAGAGGTGTTGCTAATGTTCATAATGTGAAAGAAGTCAATTCTTGTAATAGAAAATATCAAAGGCTGTAGGGCCTGAGAAGTTGGACTGAAGTTGCTTGCCCTGTGACATAGGGTCTCTCCAAATTCCAGTACACAATCTTTGAGAACTGCTGACTGATTGCAGTCTTTAGATGTTGCAAGTTTCAGAGAAGTTAATGTTCTGGCTTAAGTCTATTCAGGGTCATGGGAGAGTATGTCAGGGAGGCAGTATAATAGGGCCATGTGTTTGTTGCCCTAAATTACTCTGCAATGTTCCTTTATATTGTTAAATAGCTGTTCCTGCTAAATAGCAGGCTAGTGTTAGATGCTGTTCTTAAACAAGCAGCCCACTACTCCTATAACTGATGTTGCCAACCAGCATTCTGGTAGCATTAACAGAATTTAAGCAGTGGTTTACAAAGTCACAAACTGTTTGGGATCTGTGTCTTGTTTACTCAGATACATCACTGTTTTCTAACCAGTGCTAGTGTACCTTTTGAGAAACATTAATTTCAAAGTAGCTGCCTGTAGAGTGTTTTATCTGTTCTTAGGGAAATTAAAGTGGGAGGTGTTACTTCAAGTTGGGTCATTCTAAGGAGCTTTTCATCATAGCTTCTTTCTGACAAAGTAGGGCAATTCTGGGCAATGTGAGAGGATAAGGGGAGATGAGAGAGACTATAAAGCTTTCCACCTGGAGGAGAGGATTTTTTCTCCCACAGTTGTGTTAAAACATGTTTTCAGCTTCTGTGATTTTTCCTAATCCTGTGTGTTCCTTTCAGCTGTTTCAGCATGCAGAGCATGTTTACAGACAAGATAATGCAGGCAGGATCACTAGCTGGTTATGAGAGTTATTCATAGATCTCTGCATAAGTAAGGATAAAAAGAAGAGTTTATTTTCTTGACAAGATTCACTGTGTTGTAGTTAAATGGAGTAGGTTTAGTGTGTTGTCTTAATCCAGCTCTTACAAACAAGTTATTTATTCAGCAAATCTCTTGCAGTGGATTAAAATCTTAACTTTTTGAGTCCTTTAGCATGAAGATAAAATCACAGAGGTAGCCTTGAAACTATTTCTTTGTGGTATTTAAATATTTGAAAGGGTGTTTATTTAACTTAAACCAAGATCTAAAAAAAAGGTTTTATAGTATAAAAAATTGAGCATCATGGAAAAAATATTTGAGTGAAAAATATATATTAAGTAATTATTATAATACATGGGAGTATTAATGGAGAATTTCTAATTGAGAGCTAAAAAATAATACTCAGGACTTTTAATAGGTCAAGAAGAGCTACTGACAACTCAGGGTAGCACTTTATTGTATAGACAAATGATCAAATTCATCTTTCTACTCCCAAAATTCAGAGTCACTCTGCTTTTACTATGTCTTTAATAATTAGGTTCTCTCCTGATGAAATTTCTTCTTTTTTACCTTTTGGGTAGATTTTTTGTCTTTCTGCATGCTAGAAATAGAGTATTACTTTATGCAGAGGACTTTTCCTACAGAAGCTTGCCACAATGAACAGCTTATGACATTTGGTTTGAGACACATTTTACAAAATCTCAGCTGTGTTAAGAAATGTGCTTCCCTTTCAGAAGAGGTGAATATTCTTCTCTACATAACAAAGTTGTGCTTGCACAATGAAGAGTGAAGTTCATGGAGGTGAGATATAACTACAAGTAAGTATTCAGATTTGAAGTCAAAAGTTTGAGATCTAAGCCATATAGTAGATATAAGCAAAGTTGCCTTTGCCAAAGAAATGTCTTATTGTACATCCAAATGGGAGACTCTGGAAATATTTCAGGAAATAATCCACAATTCCAGTGATTATTTAAATATTGGTGGGTTCTAAGTTTCAAGAAAACCAAGAGGACATACAACAGAGCTCCGAACAAAGACAGTGGTAAAACACCATACCACAAAGCCTGGCCAGGTTTTTTTTTGGTGCATCAGAAAATGCTTTCCAAAGTTAAACTAGCTTTGCTTAGATTTTATTCTTGTGCCTGTTGGTCACAAAAGCTCTTGCTTTTTGTACAACCTGTGGGTTAACAGATTTGACCCTTTTCTGCTTTTTGTCTATTGGTCTCTTATTCTCTTGCAGAGATTATGTAAGTAGCAAACCACAGCTTCAGAGGTGGCATGTGAATAATTGCTGTTGAGCTGTTGGAGATGCCAGTCTGGCACACAGGAAGGTGCCTGCTGAAGAGTGCAGCCATGCTACGAAAAGTCATCATTCCCTTCCTCAGTTTTTTTTTGTAGGCAGGGCAGGGAGATTCCAGTACCCATTAGGCTTTTTGTTCACTATCACTATCACTCATAAGCAGCTGTCACATATCGTATTTTCCATCCTTTCAAGCATCAGATGTGGTACTATTGAATAGCTGCAGCGCATTGATTCTGGAGCGGTGGTTACACTGGATTGCTGAGTGACTATTAGCTGTGGCAGGTCGACAGACTTCTTCCCAGTAGTACTCCTAAGGGGGTCCTCAGCAAAGAGGCAGAATGATTTTTGAAGTTTCTTTTCCTATCTGACTGCCAAGAGCTTCCAAAAATAACACCTATTGCTCCTGCTATTAGAGCTGAGGCTGGAGCTGCGCACTTGGGGAGCGTTCACTGGGCTCAGCGTGGATCCTGGCATTTCAAAGCCAGTGCTGCTTCATGTGCAATTCAAGCAGAAAAGTACTTACACCCCTTGCCCTGCAGTGGGCTTGGCCAGCTGTCCTGATGAATTTACAGCCTTTAACGTTTCACAGCTACTTAACATTAAGCATGACTCCTCCTGACCCCCAGCCCTCCCAGGCTGGAATAACAGGCCATTCAGTGCCTTACCTAATTGTTAAGGCAAGATAATAATGACAGCAAAAGAGACACGAAGACAGATCATGCTTAAATGAACACAGGGGAGCTTAACCAGCAGGAATAAGAATAACTAAGATCTTGTGCTTATTGTTTGCATAACATTCTGCTTTTATAAATGCAGCTTCCTATCAACACTTCAATCACACTTACAGACACACAGAAAAGGATGAATGCAGATGCTTGTGACACAGTAGGGATGACTGCACAACATAAGCTGAGCTGCTGTATATCTTTTCAGAACAAGGAAAAAAATCCTGTACACTTTTTTCCTCCCAAAGGCCTCAGTATAGAGCTGCAGTTTTTTCAAAAAGTAGTCAATTTAGCAACACAAAGGAAATAAAAATTCATCTTTGTACATCTAAATTTATTTAAAAATTGACACTGCAGAACCAAGGTCTCTATAACTTATAAAAGCAATATTCTAGCCTTTTCTGGGTTCCTTAAAAGTGCTTGTCAAGATGAATGAGAACAGTGGTGTGTAATTTTAAATATGTAATTGCTTTTCTCTCTAGCTTTCTCAAAGCATTTCCAAGGTCACCCATAAAAAGGGACAGATAAACCTATAATCCAAGTCTTCTCCTGGTGTTCCATGCTAGCGCATATTACTCCCTGAAAAAAGTCTTGTAACTTCTTGAATTGTTCACTTCTACTTTTTCCCTCTTCTCAAAAGAGAATACAAAAATCCTACTGGTTTGCATATCCTGTCATAGCATTAAAACTCCAAGTGACCATGGAACAAAATACACTTACATGTATTTTGAAGAACACCTGCAAATGGATAAAGAATATTTATTTCCTTGTCATCCACAGTATGTATCAACTCTGGTTTGCTACTTCAGTCTCAGAGGAGCCGACAAGGAGAGGTGCCATGCTTGACCTCATGCTCACCAACAGGGAGGGGCTCGTTGGAAATGTGATGCTCCAGGGCAGCCTCGGTTGCAGTGATCATGAGGTGCTCGAATTTGAGATCCTCAGGACTGTGAGAAGAGCGTGCAGCAAGCTCACTGCCCTGGACTTCAAGAGCGCAGACTTTGGCCTCTTCAGGAACCTGCTTAGTAAGGTTCCATGGGATACAGCCCTAGAGGGCAGGGGGGCCCAAGACTGTTGGTTGATATTCAAGGATCACTTGCTACAAGCTCAGGAGTGTTGCATCCCAACTAGAAGGAAGTGCAGCAGGAGGGCCAGGAGACCTCCTTGGATGGATAAGGAGCTGCTGAGGAAAATTCAAATGAAAAAAGAGGCTTATAAAAGGTGGAATCAAGGACAGATGGCATGGGAAGAGTACAGTGATGTTGTCCAGGAAGCTAGGGACCAGGTTAGGAAAGCTAAGGCCCGGTTAGAATTAAACTTGGCTAGGGAAATTAAGGATAACAGCAAGGGATTCTATAGGTATGTAGCGAATAAAAAACAGACTAGGGACAACATAGGCCTCTATGGAAGCTACCGGGAGAACTGGCTACGCAGGATTTGGAGAAAGCTGAGGTTCTGACTGACTTCTTTGCCTCGGTCTTCACTGCCAAAGGCTCTGACCAAACCACCCAAGTCTTGGAAGACAGACGCAGGGACTGTGAGAATGAAGACCTTGGGCCCACTGTAGGAGAGGAACTGGTTTGAGACCATCTTAAAAACCTGAACGTGCAAAAGTTCATGGGACCTGGTGAAATCCATCCGCAGGTCCTGAAGGAGCTGGCGAATGAAGTTGCGAAGCCACTGGACATCATGTTTGAAAAATGGCAGTCAGGTGAAGTTCCCAATGACTGGAAAAAGGGAAATATAACCCCCATTTTCAAGAAGGGGAAAATGGATGACCAGGGGAATTACAGACCAGTCAGTCTCACCTCTGTGCCTGGCAAAATCTTGGAGCAGATTCTCCTGGAAGGCAGTGTAAGGCACGTGAAAATCAACAAGGTGCTTGGTGACAGCCAGCATGGCTTCACTAAGGGGAAATCCTGCCTGACCAATTTGGTGGCCTTCTATGATGGGGCTACAGAACTGATGGACAGGGGTAGAGCAGTTGATGTCGTCTACCTGGACTTGTGCAAAGCGCTCAACACTGTCCCGCATGACATCCTTGTCTCTAAATTGGAGAGACATCAATTTGATAGGTGGAACACTAGGTAGATAAAGAACTGCCTGGATGGCTGCACACAAAGAGTTGTGGTCAATGGCTCAATGTCCAGCTGGAGACCAGTAATGAGTGGTGTTTCTCAGGGATCGGTGTTGGGATCGGTCTTGTTCAACATCTTTGTCGCTGACATGGACAGTGGGATTGAGCGCGCCCTCAGCAAGTTTCCAACAACACCAAGCTGTGTGGTTCGGTTGATATGATGGAGGGAATGAATGCCATCCAGAGGGACCTTGACACGCTCGTGAGGTGGGCTGATGCCCACCTTATGAAGTTTAACCATGACAAGTACAAGGTCCTACGCCTGGTTTGGAGCAATCCCAGGCACAGCTACAGGTTGGGAGGAGAAGAGATTCAGAACAGCCCTGTGGAGAAGGACTTGGGGGTGTTGGTAGATGAGAAAATGAACATGAGCCAGCTTCAGTGTGTTCTTGCAGCCCAGAAAGCCAACCATATCCTGGGCTGCATCAAAAGGAGCAGCAGGTTGAAGGAGGTGATCCTGTCCCTCTACTCTGCTCTCGTGAGACCTCACTTGGAGTACTCTGTGCAGTTCTGGTGTCCTCAATGTAAAAAAGACATGCAACTGTTGGAATAAGTCCAGAGGAGGGCCATGAGGATGATCAGGGGACTGGAGCACCTCCCGTATGAAGACAGTCTGTGAAAGTTGGGGCTGTTCAGCCTGGAGAAGAGAAGGCTGCATGGAGACCTCATAGCAGCCTTCCAGTATCTGAAGGGGGCCTATAGGGATGCTGGGGAGAGACTCTTCATTAGGAACTGTAGTGACAGGACAAGGGGTAACGGGTTAAAACTTAAACAGGGAAATTTTAGATTGGATGTAAGGAAGAAGTTCTTTCCTGTCAGGGTGGTGAGGCTCTGGAATGGGTTGCCCAGGGAGGTTGTGAATGCTCCATCCCTGGCAGTGTTAAGGGCCAGGTTGGATGAAGCTTTGAGTGGCATGGTTTAGTGTGAGGTGTCCCTGCCCATGGCTAGGGGGTTGGAACTAGATGATCTTGAGGTCCTTTCCAACCCTAACTGTTCTATGATTCTATATGTAGAGAATGGGCCTGTTGAGAAGGGCTACAAAATTTGAGCTTGTGTCCACTGTGTGGTAGCTGCAGGCCTGCTTTAGGAGGTGGTTGCCTGCACTGAGCTTGTCCTCCCCTCTGCTTGGTCTGCATTCTTCTTCAGTATTAGGAAAAAACAACATTAATTATTGCAACTCAAGATTTGCAACATCTTAAAAGGGCCTGAAGAACAAATTTCCAGTTTTGCCTTGGTAATTTCATATCACAAATTAATTCTTACCGTTCTCTGACACTTTGGTCTAACCTTGGCAGTCCTTGGAGTGTGTGACTGGTGACTTGTCTTCTGCTGGTTGATGACAACTGCTGCATGCTCACACAAGGAATCAGGAAGCAGAATACTTCTCAACTGCACTTGGCATTGCAGAGAAGCAGCCATTACCACAGCAGCACTTAACTTTCTTCACCACTTAGGTGCCGAATGGCTAGTTCACTATGATCTGTGGTGAAGCACACTGGTTTGAGTCACATTTGAGTCCTCTCCTTGCACTGGTGGCAGAGAGTTATGGACCTTTGTTCAGGTGGTTCAGTCTTCTGGAGATTATGTATTCTACATAATCTCTAACTACTTGCTTTAATTTCCTTAGATAACAGGACACCTTTCTTTAGATCATTTTAAATGGCAGTGAAGCCAGGAAATCTGATTACATTCTTACCATGTAACTCACTTGGGATTTGCTTCTCTTTTGTTAATCATCTACTGAACAGGAAAATCTGCTTCCAGGATGAGCCACCAGGTAACAGATTGGACAAGGCTTTGAGCAACCTGGTCTAGTGGAAGGTTTCCCTGCCCATGGCAATGGGGTTGGAACTAGATGGTCTTTAGGGTCCTTTCCAACCCAAACCATTCTATGATTCTATGACTGTTCCAGGAGGGATTTCATGTTTTTTTTTTCCCTACAAAAGCAAAAGGGCTACTGGACCATCATAATTTTCCAAATATTTGGCAATGTTGCAGTGTGCAGCCTATTTCTGAATAAATGTGTGTAAGAAGCCCAGCTGTTTTGTACACACTTAAGTTTCTCTGATGCTTTATAACTGCATGTAGGAAACCTGAAAAAGTGGCTAGAAAGGCAAACTGGATAGAACTAAAGAAGTGGAAACAACATAGATTTTTCTATTAAGGTCCCTTTGGGACCTTTACTTCTTTGACTGTAAAAAAAAGTTTGAAAAGAGTAATTTTTTGGTAGCCAAAATTTATGTTCAGTACCAGAGGTCCGCTACACCATCTCTTCTGGTGCACATAAGTAAGCACTTTCTAGGACTACAGGACAGATACATTCTCTGTTCAGCTATCTCCATGTCTGTAAGTGATCCCACATTAAAAGTCTAACTATATTACACCCAGTCATCAATTCCAACAACAGCAACAACATCATAATAATAATTACTATTATTATTAGTCATTAAGAACATATTGCATCTCAGGTTTGCCACTGCCTTTTTTTTTTTTCATCTCATAATGCACCAATAGGTCCAGTTTTCCTTTAGAAATCTCAGAATTGCTAAATATTCTGCAACCTGGGGACGCAAGTCTGTTATTGTGATCAACAAAGATATTCCAAATGGAAATCCACTGACAAAAACTGCATGTAGGTTCAGGTTACCAGTGACGGTTCTTTTGGAGAACTACTTGTTTCCTGTTTAGTATCCTACTCTGATCTACCAGAAATCTGATTCATTAATCTTCTAGACATACTGGAAAATCCCATCTATTTTAATAACCACAGGAGAATAGGAATGGTTGAGGGTTCTGTGATTATGATTGATCTTTGTTAGGTAATCTATGGAAGACACTCTATTAAATTATGTTGATCGACAGTATTTGAGTTTGTAACGTTCAGTTAATTTTTTTAAGGGTTCCAAAGTCTGGATTGCTGTCTATTAGCATTGTTATAAATGGATATAAATATGTTCCACAAACTGTAACAAATTGAACTTTGAGATTTTTGTGATTGAAATTATTCTTAAATCAATTATTCATAAGTAGTTCAAATTATGATCAAGTTTAATGCAATGCCTACTCAACAGAAGTAGGAGAGCTATTGAGAAAGCCTTCTTTGAAGAGACAGTTTGCCTTGTTTCATGGTAATCCTAAATTGATTACTAGACATATTGCTCTGATTTTCTATTATATTTCATGGACTTTGCTTATGTGACTTATATTTCATTTGCTGGCATGGATTTCAGTTATAGATTTTAATGAATTTGGCAAGGGACGTCCAAATAATTCTCTTCCATTGTGGCTGTAGCCAAGGGGATCCTTATAAATTTAAACCGTCAATAATTTTTAGTATTGTTTTCCATTTCCCTGAAAAGCTATAGCTCCTTCTAAACAGAAGAGATTTAGGGAACCGTAAAAGACAAAACCGTCATGGCTTGCTTTAGGAGTAGGTGAGAGGCCATTACCTGGAAGTCAGCTACCCTTCACAAACTGTCTGGCATTTGGTCTCAGTCACCATTTTGAAGTCTGTAAAATGACTAGTATTTCAGAAAGCAGCATTAAGTTGTCCCTTCTGTGTCTCACGGCAAGCACAGTGATGACAAAATAGTGCCAGTAGACCTCTGGGGGCAGGTGACAAAAAGATCCATAATGTTGCAAGAAAAGAGGAAGGCATCATTGCAGATAACATCCACTCTGTTCTTGGTCATGTAGGAGTGTTTTGTCTCGTCTGTGTTCTCTGAACAGGATATTTTTTAAGAACAGTGGATTTTGCAGGGAATGTTTTCAAGGCTGAACAGGGATTGATTTTTTTTTGCATTTCATATATTTCAGAACATTCAAAGCTATTTCCAATGCAAGGAAATTCTTTCTTGTCCAGGACCGGAGAAAATTGAAATTTCCAAATCCATTCAATCAGCTTGGCAGAAAAGGAGCTTCTGTCTGAGATGTTTCCCATGTTAGCTACTGGTGTGTTAACCCTAAACAAAGAAGGGACAAGAAGACACTGATATTCTATCTTTTGGATATTTGTCTACTTCCAAAATCAGATGACACAGTGTACCTTCACAAGCCAAGTTAATCAATTTAATTATGAATATCTTGAGGGGTTTCATTCTATTAGAAAGAGCCTGCTTACATCATGCTTTTCCAAAATAATCCTATCAGTGCATTTACTCAAGCAGATGAATCCTGAGCTCTCCTCTGGGCTTCAAAAAATATGTAATAACTTGCTGTAATAATATTAACAGAGAAGTGGGGAAAGGTTCAGTTACTAACACTACACAATCCACCTCAAACCTTGTTTTTTTAAATATTTTTTTCAGTTCAGAAGAGTAATTTAAGGATAAGACATTGTTAGCTATCCTGCCTTGCTTGGGGCTTTGCTGCAGACTGACAGGTCTTTCTTCTTCCATAGAGTGAATGCTCTAATTACACCTACTGTAAGTCAGAGCTACACTACTACAGCATCAATGCAAATGTCAGATGTCTTTTCACTTTAAACTGTCTAATCTCTAATAAGAGTGTCTCATTTTCAGGAAGAGTTTTTAGGAAATTTCTTTATATTTAGATACCCTTTATTTGTCTCCTTCATCTTTATGTCACTAATTGTGTTCTGTATCATATTTCTTTTCTGAGGTCTGAGCGTAGTGCGTTGAAAGTTTATATGTTAATTGCCAAGGTCAAAAGAAAGAGAAAACATGCTCTGATTGTTTAATGACAAGTAGAGTGATTTGAAACAGAAGTTAAATGGAGTGCTCTTTGTCTGTTCATAAAAGTACTAATTCAGGGACACTGAATGTCTGCAATTTAATTCAAACCCATTCAGTATACTGCAAAAGGTTTAAAAATACTTTTTTTGTAACACAATTTCCCCCCCTTGTTTCTGTACAGTTTGAAAGCTTGGTGAAAGCTTCACAAGCAACTTGGCCTGATCATGCAAGCCTTTGTTCGGAAAGTCATCTATAACGCTGCTCTTGCATATGCTTGTAAAGCTGTGCTCTTTGATATTTTTTTTTTTTCTGCTGCTAAAAGCCAGTGTCTAAAGCACATGAATAGATTTTTTTTTGCTATTTCTGCATCTCTGTCAAAGATGATGACTATCTTTGGTAAGTGTAAGAGAATTCAGAATTGGCTTGTTATCATTTCTAACTGAGCACCAGATCCCGCCTTCACTGAAATCAATAGTTATTTACAATACCTCAAGTAGAAGCAACATCTGTGTTGCTACATAAAATTTCATTACATTACATAGTATTGAACAAACTTTAAAACACTGCATTGAATCATAGCATATTTTGCAGAACAAGAGCATTTTTGATCATAGCTGATTCTCTTCTCATTCTGTTCCTGAAAAAAAAAGTAATTAATCCAGTTTCTTGACTTATTTATATGTTTTCCAGTAATAAGTATACTAAACCCATTTTGATCAGTACATGGATCACCCATAATGTATTATCTTACATGTATTGGAGATGAGCAATTAAGTGCTGCCCTTTCAACTGGCTTAAATGGCATTTTTAATAAGCATATCTCCAATCTGGCTACTCAGTAGGAATAGTATGGTTCAGTTTGAATAAACAGCATTCGAACACCCTTCATAAAATGTTTCCGCTTGTTCAAAGGGATAAATGTGCATGCAAATATTTTCTTGTGTGTGTGTAGTACATGTGTATGTTAGAGGGCTGTGTCTTGTTCATTCTCTATCTAAGACTAATTTCCAGAAAATAAAATAGTTTTCTTATTCTCTTTATCCTCATTAGAGCTATGTCACAATACCATTCTACTGTTCCCTGTACTGTCCTGTTACTTTGGCTTTCAGTCTCAAGTATTAGTATTTGGGATAAAATTAAAGGACTGTTGATTTTTTATTTTTTTCAAGAAAAAGAAACCATTCTCTTGGCTCTCAGCTCATGAAAATATAAAATGTAGTATGAAATACTCATGTAAAAATGCTGTTGATCTGCTGTTACAGACCTGAATGCAGTACTGCAGGTGGGGTCTCACAGGAACAGAGTAAAGGGGGAGAATCACTTCCTTCAACCTGCTGGTTATGCTTCTTTTGATGCAGTCCAGGCCATGGAGCAAGGTCCTGCATGTGGGTCAGGGCAATTCCAAGCAGAGAAGGGGTTGAGAGCAGCTCTGAGGAGAAGGACTGGGATGAGGCCCAGACAAAAAATTTAAAGTTATAATTGATCTCACAAATCAGTCTTATCTGAACAAGAGAATGTTCAGTTCTGGACTTCTGGACTGAGTCCTTTGTAATCTTGAAAATCAGAGGAAAGGAAAGTCATGCTTTTCCATTTGGTATCACAACTGCCAAAGCAGATAAGACTCTTGCCAGCTGTCAGTGGCACAATTACAACATTTGACAAAAAATAATTTTCTCAGCAAGAAAAAAATATGAACACTCTCTTTGACACTTCTTGATGTCAAAGTTGAGTGGTATCTAAATGCAGATTTAGAATCATATATAGTGGTGCTGAAGCTGAAGTCCAGAAACCTACATTAGTGTTAACAGATTTTTAACAGTCAGACCCATAGTTCAATTACACTATTAGGATATACTGGAAGCTTAGGGAGTTGGAGGTATTGGCATTAGTATCTTCCTTTTTTTCTTTTTTTTTTTTTATTTTAAGAAACAAAAAAAAACCTAAAACCTGCTCTGTACATACATTTATTTTTATCATATTTGTTTGTAAACAATATTTAGTCCACAACTTTGTAAAGCAGATAAAGGTGACCTTTAAGTGCTGGTATTTTTTTACTGGCAAATCTTAAGATGCTGTTATATGTTATAGGTGTGAAATATTTCCTTGAGAAAGTACCATGCAGCCCACCAGAGAATTTATATGTAAGTGAAAACTGTGAGAGCCACTGGAAAAGCATGTCTTTACATTTCAAATGGGCAGGCAGTTTCAGAAAAGAAAGCAGCTGGTAGAGACGTTCAGGATCACATCAGCTAACCTAAGCAGCAGCTCAGTTATGCTATTCTCTGGCATTTTAATTGTACTGTTAAGTAATTTTTAAACAGCCACATCATTTGCAAATGTTTTTTAAAATGCACAACCTTAGGTACCTTAGCTAACCATCGGGGCTTGTCCGCTGCTGGAATTGTTACCCCGACTCTGTCTGATAATGATTAAACATAATGTAAGAAATTTAAGGGTTTAGGCCAAATAATTGCTACAGAAGGTCTTCCAAGGGCACCCTTTCTCTGTCTCTTGCTCTGTTAGACACGATTTTCTCATGATTAAAATTCAGGTGCAGAGTCCTTAATCAGGCAGAGAGAAACAAGAATTATGCTTGTGCTGGGCTGACTGCGTGGGAGAGTTGGTGATTTGCTCTGAGGACAGGTACTGTTGCTGCTACCACATGCTTCCTCTTGGATTTCGACAGCGGTGGTTACTGTAGGTCAATGCAAGCATTTGTAGTGCTAGAAGGAGCCTTTTCTTCACTTGGTTATATGAAGATGGGTTGATCTCTGCAGTTGCTGCAAGCTGAAAGTACGCTTCGCCCTGGCCTAGTCGTAACTGCAGCAGAAGCAGATGTGCTGGTATGTGCAGCATCTGAACATGAAAGTTCAGACATATTTGCAGAAAAGTGCAGAGAAGAGAGCCAGATGAAAAGTTGGGATGCCATTGTCCGAAACAGTCTTGCACACATAATTACACAAAATCAACATTTTGAGGGAGAAGGGTCAAGGTAGCCCTTCCAAAACATCTTCTGACATTTTTCAATAGCTACTTGAAAACACGTGTGTGCCTGTGTGTGTTTGCATGTGCCTGTGTGTTTTGCATGTGCTGGAGAGGAGCAGTACACACAGGACACACTTAGCTGGGGAGTTAATTTTGAGAGTTGCACTGAAGATTGCCCTGAAACAATTCTTTGGAAGGAGCTTTGCTTCAGATCCTTCTTCACAAAGAGACCTCCATGTGATATGGGCATACCCACACAATGGGACTGTACAAGCTTGGAAACGGTGTAAGCAATGCATTGCAGAATCCTCTGCAAAGCTGTCCCTGGGGAGGGGGAGTTTGGGAGGACACAGACTGATCAAGAGGCCATCCCAAAAGTTCCAGACAGTGTCTCTGCAAGGGAAGTGTCCCCTTGAATAGGTGCCATTAAGGACTGTCCTTGTGGTGTACACCTGCTTCTTTCTGATGGAGAGGCTCTTGCAGACCCTCTTGTTGCCCAGGCAGGGCTCTTGAACGAATCTGAGAGGCAGATAATACTGTAGCAGGCACGAGGATGCTTTTGCACTGCTGTACTGTTGGGCAGCATGAATAGTAGCCAAAATGTTCATTCTATAATTCAACTGTTTTCCCCTTGATGCTTGAGTGGTGCCTGATACCCAAACATGCAGAACAATCCATTGCCTGCAATGAGAATGCTGTCACAATGTTTTCCCTCTACTTTTTAGCTTGAGCTACATGAATTGTCCAAAAAATGTAGCAGGAGGATTGCACAAAGGGAATACTTCTTGAATACAGTTAGGTTATATAAAAGGATTATTAAAAGGATTTAAAAAAAAATCATTTTATTACTCTTATTTGCCTCTGTATGCAGGTTTGTGTGTGCATTTGCATGTATTTATATATGTCTGTGTAAATTTTATAAATAAGACTTACTGATATTACAAGGGTTTTCATTATGACAGCTTGATGGAGTTTGTATACATTTAAGGAAAAGGCACTTTTATAAGAAAGTAATTCCCCACAGTCTGATAACTAAGCAATAAGAGTCATGTCGGCACGAGTGTACTGTCATCCTCAGCAACACAAATGCTAGGAGTGAAAGCTCTGTTTAGAAAACGAGGTTATAGTTTTAAAAGGCAAGTGGTAGCTGGCTAACATGTGTTTGCCTTTCCAGGAAGGATAGTGAGTTCTCAGCAGAGAATATGCCAAACTGACCCAAGCAGGTCCTAAGTAAGTGCTGTAATTTCAGTAACTGGAAAATCTGTCAGGTGATGAGAAGAAAACCAGTGTAAGTTACTTGCAGAAACAGGGAGGCTGGAAAAGCTGAGCAGAGCCTGGAGAGGAGTCTCAGAGGACTGCAACACATCGGCAGGTGGCAGCATCGTCCCAGCATGACAAGTTTTCCCACCACAAGTTTTGCATATGGAAAGTTCTTTGACCTTTCATACATTTATTGTCACCCGGGTTGAGTGGCACCGAGTGCAAATAGTCCGCCCCTCCTTCAGTGTTTGCCTGTGACTGGGTCTGGTAATTAGAGATTTCCACCTCTCCGAGCTGCTCGACTAATTTGTTCCACTCGTTGTTTTTGTTACGTGACACAACCTAAATTCTCCAGCTTGTATTTACATGAGCCTGTTCTCAGCCTCACACAGGGAGGAACCACGCTACAGTCCATTGTAGCTGTGTGAGGATGGGTTTATGCAAGGGAGTGTGGGGTGGAGGTGAAGAGATTCAGGCTCATTCCTGGCTGTCATGAGCCTGAGTTTGATGTTCAGATCCATAATTCAAGTACCGTTGCTAAAATCAGTAACCGTGCAGAATTTCAAGGGCAGTCTTTTAGAGGGATTTCTAAAATAATCTGAGTGTTTTGTCTGTGCTAGCACTTCTGTCTGATCAACACATGCACATAAATGTAAGTGTTTGTTGGAGGTAATGTTATACTTGTACGCTTAAAATGAGTGAATGGTCCTGACCTAGGCATTGCAATCAGACTCCTAGTTCTGACGTCAAATAGCAGCTTTCAAGGAGTTTTCCGTTTTTCTGTGTCCCCTCCCCTCTTCCACCCAGCACTTTCTGAAGAAGGATACTTCTTTTCAGGTTTTATCAGACTCAGGAATCAAAAGTCAAGCCCAAGATAATGAATCCACTCCAGTTTCAACTATTCAGTTCACAGTGAAGTTAGTTTATCTTCAACTACAAACCAATTAGACTTTCACCTTGACACACTGGTGAAGTGGTAGTATTATTTTTGCTTTTGATTGTTTTAAATCTAACTGCTACTGTAGACACAGAATTATTCAACCTTGATTAAACATTTTCAAGCTGTCTCACTAAGCCAATCGTGCACATACATTTTCACACACCTTTTTCACAGTAAATTAGTAACAATTGCTTATATGGTTAATAGTTCAGAAAATGAAGTTCTCCCTTCAGAGGTGTATTGTTACTGCCATAATGTACACCCCAAATTGACACTACATCGTTGTGTATGCAGGTTCTACTTAAAGTGATGGTAGACTGAAGCACCAGGATTCATTAAATCAGGCAGAGTTTCTCATTAAATGTGTAGATTGACACTCAGAACTGACTGTCATTTGTTTTTTTGCAGCTGTTTTTTCATGCCAACAATGCTTTATTTGGAGTGAAACTTTACCACCCGGTGACTGAGAGGTAGCTGATTTGTGGGGGGAGAAAAACAAGTAGAAAAATATTTTACATTATTATTTTTCTGGAAAAGACAACTGGAAGCTTTTCAGATTTAAGTTCTTGATCTTGTCTTCCGCTTATTTTTTCTCTGTGTCTAATTTATACCCTGAACAATGTATGCTATCTAGTTTGCAACGTGCAGTGTATACCTGTACATTTGTTTTCTAAAGGGAACCAAGTTAGTCCTCATCTATTTTCTAATATAAACTCCTCTGCAGAGGTGTTAGTAAGTATATTTCATTTTAACTGTGCCCTATAAATCCTTCATGGAAAATTCCAATTAATATGGCTATGCAGCAAGCTGGGCCAAAAAATTAACTGATCTATTCTTCCTCAGCAAAGTGACTTGATGAATACAGGAATGGAACAGACTCAATACAAAAATACTGTTTCTCCTCAAGGAGCTGGAGTCACCAGGTGCCACTGTTTTGCATCTCAACATAAAAATCTATAAGACTGCACCTTCTGGTATTAACAGATAACACCAGAATGCTCTACCCCATGGCAATTTGCTGAGATGCAAGATATCAATGCCCTGAGACTCTCAAAAGATTTTTTTTCTTTCCATAAACATGGGACCTCAATCACCGAAGAGCAGAACTTGAGGAAGACTCTCTCACCATGAATCAGCCTTCAGGGGGGAATGCTGAGTTCAGGAAGAGATATTATTCATGGCGGACATTCATGAGATGGAGAACATGGAAGGGAGATCCTTCCAAAATGGAGGGAAATCTTCAAAGAGTGCAGTCCCTTTGTTAAGGACATAAAAAATATGAACTCCATGGAATGCTGAGTGTATGCATAACCTTGTGAGGAAAAGTCTTCACTGCAGGGGGAAGCAAGGGCATGCTGCATCTACCTCCCATGTTACAGCCTGATGGCCTCCTGGGTAAGTCCAGGAGAGGTGTATACAATGTTCGACTTTTATTACACATCCATACTTCTGGAACATACTTCACAGTATCTCAGAGTAGTCAAAGTCAGATAGGATCCCTAATGGTCATCCAGTCCAATCTCTCAGCTCAAGCAGACCATGTCCAGACAGCTTCTGAATACTCTCAAGGACAGCAACCCTGTAACCTCTTTGGGCAACCTGTGACAGTGCTTAGTCACGCTCAGAGACAGAACTGTGTTTTCATCTTCCAAATATTGTCTCTGGTCTTCTCACTGGGCACCGATGAAAAAAGTCTGGCTCCATCCTCTTTACACATTCCTCTCTCAGGAATTTATATACACAGATGAGTTCCCCCCATGAGCTTCTAGTCTTCAAGCTGAACAGTGCCAGCTCTTTCAACCTCTCCTAACAGGAAAGACATTTTAGTCCGCTCACCATCTTCGTGGCCCTTACAGTAGCTTCCATCGCTATTGTACTTAGAACAGACCTGGACACACTACTCCAGATGTGGCTTCCCCAGAAGGATCACCTCCCTCAGCCTGCTGCTACCATTCCTTGACCAGCATCACCAGGAAAACTGCATCACAAGATTGACAGAGGTGGGCACTGAGCAGTATAAGTGAACTACTGTTCCTGGTTCAGGTGATGCATTAGAAGGCTTTTTTTCCCCCCTACTTTTGTGTACCTAATGGTCCTGAGCAGTACAAGGGCCAAAAATGTAACTTTCTGTATTCAGAGGTCCTCAGAGGCCACACATATGGCAGGAGGGTGAATCCTGGACAGATGGTTTCAGTATGAAATATTCCACACACAATTTCTGTACAGCACATGTATGGGCTCAAGTCCTGATTTAGAGTCTAATAGAACATCATAGTTTTCTGATGTTTTACATAATGCTTTTCCTCTAAATATTTTGAGAAAACATGGTACCACTGCATAGGAGAAAATATCCCCAGCCTGTGTTCCCAAATAGAGTGGCCAAAGTCGTATGTGTTTCTTTTGGTAAAAGATGTGTGTTGAAATTGTGGTTATGTGATTTTTCCTGGCATTATTCATTGTGCTTTTTTTTAAATGGAA
Source organism: Pezoporus flaviventris (assembly GCF_033815535.1). Classification (NCBI taxonomy): domain Eukaryota; kingdom Metazoa; phylum Chordata; class Aves; order Psittaciformes; family Psittacidae; genus Pezoporus; species Pezoporus flaviventris. Next base: position 63,642,076 of record NW_026892555.1, read on the forward strand.
TATTCACAAAGTCTTTCAACCCCATAATAAAGAAAAAAAAAAAAAGACTTTTTTCCAAAACTTTTTACATAATAAAAATTAAAATCTAAGTTAAAAAAGAATAACTCAGGAATATAAAAAGCCATTTTCTACAGGAAAATGGCCTTATTCTAAAAGAAATTTTCCTAGTTCAGACCTGTTAAATTTCATAAACTCTCATAAGCTAAGCTTAACCATGTGTTAAGAAGTCAGACTAATGCTTAAAACTTGTTCTACTGATACTTGTCATGCTTTTTCCTACCAAGATTTGAATCTGCACAGCACTTAATACAAGTGCTACTTATGTGTTTGTAACTTTAAGTCAACAAACATAATAATATACTAAAGATATTATGCTCTATGAACATAATGTGAGGAACTGAGAAAGCATTTACAGAATATCTTCTGAAAATGTAGTCATTGGGAAGTGTTTTGGAAGGATAAAGTCATGAGGAAAAACATATAATAGAAAGATTACTTAACACTACAACACTTAGAAATTAAGTAATGCCTTTCAGGAATAGATTTCAGTCACATTGAGATGCATTATAGTCACCAGACTGCACGAGGCTGGCTGGGAAGGACTGATTCTCAGTTTTCTTGTTGAAGCTGGGCAACAGAGCAGTCATCAGTGCTAGATCTTTGGCTTCAGAGGAAGTGAACACAAAAGGGTGTATGAGTTGGTAGCATGGGGCCAGAGAGCTGTATTAGCAGAGGGGAACAGCTTCCTCATGCTGGGTTCCCAGGGCTCAGTTGCCTCCTGCCCAGGACTGAGTGCTTCACAGTTCTCACCATTTCTTACTGTCTAGTTCAGATTCTTTCTTGTTCACTTTATGGAATTTGTGAGCTAATCTTTAAGTGTTTGTTATGATATTTTGCCATACACACAGGGTATATTAAGACATTCTTAATTTTAGGGGGTGTGGTATTTCAATTTTTTTTACTCTGCTGTATACTTTTACAAAATAAATCTGAAATTGTTGTGAAGCTCCATTTCTCTCCCCATAGGAAAATAAACATAAAAGAAAATATGTACTGCAAACGTGGACAGCACTGATATGTTTAAAAAGAAAAAAATAATTTCTCATTTTAGGCATAGTGTGTTCTCAGGAAACACATCTTAGGAGGAGTATTAATAGCAGGACTATCACCACATTTATACATTGACTGAAAAACTCAAAAATATCCTTCTAAAATGCTTTCAAATACGCTGATGGCAACTTGTTATAGCTTTTTAAGGTATTAATTAATTAGAGCTAGCTAGAAAATGATTATTATGTGTTCATGTCTGGAAATGACAACTGTAAGATAAATTTGCAAGTATATTACCACACACAGTTTTGTTCATCGATGTAAACATTTTTTATATCTGCCAGTAGTTAGCCTACACTGGGTACTGTTTTGAAAATCAGCATGTGTCATTAGCATATTACAGAAGATAAGGCATTTCCAACAATAAAAACTTACTATATGGACTCTTAATACATAACCGTGCACATAATGATTATATGTCATTTAATTTTTAAGATTCTATTCTGAATGAGTTTACCTAAACTTTTTTGGAGAACTTCTTTTGTCATTCTTTTATCCCACTTACTTTGTAAATGCTGTTTTACTGCATGTTTTGTGTTTGTTGGTCATTAGATTACTGAAAGGTTGATACTAGAAAGTCATTGAAGAAGTCAGCACATTCAATATTTATTTAATGTTTTATTAATAGTTCTCTATTTATTTGGGTAATTTTTGCTATAAAGCACAAAATGCAATGAGGCATACTTGGAAAAAGAAGATGGGTCATTGGTCAGCGGAGCTGAAACAAGGGTCACTATCTAAGTTCTGTCTACCAGAAGTGAAAATGCTCTGGCCGAAGGGACATCACACCTAAAGAAATTCTGTCAAAGGTTGTGTTCACCTCCATGGCCCAAAAACACATAGAGCTTGGGGGTATCACAAATCATTATTCCTTGATGCATATATGGATGCATGATACTGCTTTACTTGGATTGTTTTAGTTTTGATTTAGTGCCAGTACTTTTCTTCTCTAAATCTGTGTCTGCCCCACTCATGCTTTAGAGTTGGTGCCATCTGTGTAGGTACTGGTTTCATGTCTTGTAGACAAAGCCAACTGCAGAGGAGGAGATTGTATTGTGACAGGTATTGGTTTATTTCACAACCGAGTAAGACTACCTTGTCTTCAAAACTAGCATAGCTGGTTTATTTTATTCTGAAGAGTTACATCGGCACAGAGACCTGGTGAAATGTATTTGGTGACATGCTATTATCACACTTTCCTTAAGGGTTATTTGGCTAGGCAGCATGCACAAAGAAACCAATTTATAGCCTGTCAATATTGTCATATTTGTGAAGTATCCTGGAAGTCTGACTTGCTTTCTAGGCCTTAGCACATCAGCACATCAGCAATTTGCCTCAGGATCTGGCTCCTTAAAGATTATGGTGATGACTACAGCTTTTAAGTAAATGATCCCACACTTACATTTCTAGATGCAAGCTCCAATTTTGTGATAAATCAAAGCAGTTCATGCTCTGTTTCCTGAAGGTCACAGCAAAGCTAAAGTGGATTTGCTTCATTTATGGTTACTGAGATACGTATTTTGTGAATCTCTGCATTTTCTCCTTCCGCCCCCGTGCACCAGCACAATCACTGGATGCATTACTCGTAGAAGAAGGAGCTTGCATGTTATGCCAAGAGGGATCTCAGCTTGCAGTAAGTACATTTTGATAAATTCTGTACTCTTCTTAGTTGGTCTTTTTATATTTGAAAGTATGAAACAAATTCCTCTGTAATTTCCATGAACACACAGAAATTTTCTTGAGCTTTGGAAGGAAAATAGGAGGGAAAGAAAATACATGGCATGAGGGCATTTAAACCCGCTTTCCATTCATGACTCTTCTGTTCTACCCATTGCCCAGAAAAAAGTAAGTCTAAACACATACTTCAGAACAGAAAAACACTGTTTGAGAGGGCAGGATTATGCTTGTTTGCATTTTAATTAAAAAAGGGGTAAAAAGATTCAGACAGAAAAAAAACCCAAATCTTTCCTTTAACAGGGCAAGAATATGTTTCCTCAGCAGATACATGCTATGTGTGAAGTGCATAAATGCCTATTTCTTATTACTGAAGAATTTATACAAGGTACCTGAATGATTCTCTCTAAGGCATTTTTTTTTCTTTAAGGGTTGAAATACTATACGGCTTCTCTGAGGGAAAATTAATCTACAGTTTTCTATAGAGTACCATGGGATAAAGTAAACAGTGCTTTAATATGTCTTCTAAAGGACATACTATAAAAATAAAAGTGACACATTTTTTACTTGTTTTGAGTGCACAATTTTTCACACCACAAGTAACTATGTAATTTATTGGAAATTACACATTTACTTTATTCATTAGTACTTGTAAAAAATAATTGAATTACTTCTAGCCTATTCTAATTTTATGGAAAATGAAGAATGACTTGATTCAAACATTATTAACTAAATTAAGTAATTCTTTATGAGGCATTTATTTCTAGACTGCCAGGACTTTCAGCTGCAAATAAGCCTCTTAGACTATGGCAGAGATTAGTTCAGTGAAAGCACAGAGCTTCCCATTCTCACTTTGTAACATTCGTCTCATTAGATCACGCAAGATCTGTAACTCCCAGTAACAAACGAAGAAAAAGAAGACAGACATATGGAAAGAGATAGAGAAGGAGAGAGTTTTCCTTTTTCTGTATATATCAGGCCAAAGCTAGGACAAAAAAAAAGTAACACAATAATGCTTGTCAATTAGAAAAGATGAACATATTCTATTAGTTTGGTAACAGCTTACTCTGCAGCTCTTCTTCCATGTTTCCACTATTTGCTGTGGAGGGACTCTTCATTAGGGACTGTAGTGATAGGACAAGGGGTAACGGGTTCAAACTTGAACAGGGGAAGTTCAGACTGGATATAAGGAGGAAGTTCTTCGCTGTGAGGGTGGTGAGGCACTGGAATGGGTTGCCCAGGGAAGTTGTGAATGCTGCATCCCTGATAGTGTTTAAGGCTGGGTTGGACAAAGCCTTGGGTGACATGGTTTAGTGTGAAGTGTCCCTGCCCATGGCAGGGGGGTTGGAACTTGATGATCTTAAGGTCCTTTCCAACCCTAACTATTCTATGATTCTATGATTTACAAACGTGCTGTAACACAAAGGCCACTGGAAAGTACAGCAGCATTCTACAGTGCAGTATGCTGCAACCTTTGCTAAAAGAATTGACTGTAATCACACAGTTAACACCAACCAGTGTCAGGGTGAAAAAAAACCGAAATAATGAGTCTACAGTAGGGGGAGAGCAGGTTAAAGAGCTCTTTTGTAGGGTCTGTAAATGATGTGAACCAGGCGATACCCACAGATCCAGATGAAGCAGTTGCAGATTAGAAGCCATTTTTCTCTGAGAACTTGTGGAAGTTTCATGAACAGGTAAATAGCAAAGCAGGTCTATAGATACAAACAAGAAAAGGAGGATGAAGTAGAAAATATAAGTTAGTTACAGAAACTTCCATTCCTAGAGAAAATGGTGCATAGTGAAAGAATTTGCAAACACCTGAGTGGTAACAGAGAGGAAGAAACACCCAGTGGGGATTTCTGAGGGGCAAATCATATCAAAACAGTTGTATGATAGGTGAAAGAAGAGATTAACAGCATTTGTATTTTTGTAAAACATTTTGCACTGTGGTGTTGCAAGAAAGCTTAGCAAATGTGCTTTAGGTTAAATTGCCACTATCACAGAAACTGATTGGAAGCCATACCCATCTTATAGCTACTAGTAACATATTTTCAAAATGGAAGACTGTAGGGGATGAGACTTAACAGAGATCTGCCTTAGTCTGAGTTTGTCACTAAAGAATTGGGCAAAGGACTTGAGAGGATGCTTAAAGAATCTGTAGATAGGCCCAGCCATGAAGTGCATTGGTGGACAGAATTAAAAACCAGCTCTTGACAAATCGAGAAGATAGATATTTAATCATCAGAGATGATTATCTCAGCACTGTGCTGAGATAAGAATAAATAGTTGCAAGAAAAAAATACAAGCTGACTAGGTAAGAGGACTGAAGAAGGCCCTAGGGGGTTGTAATGGACACCCCCCCAGTGGTGTTGCAAAATGCGACAACCAGCTTGGGATGTCAAGAGTATACCCTGAAAAATGTGACTTAATGCTTCAATCATGTTCAGTGCTGCAGCGATACCAGCTGGCATATTATGTTCAGTTAATACCATGCTTTTAGAAAGAGGAAGATCAAACTAGTGGAGGAATAAGATCAGAAACATAGAAAATATGACCTATGAGAAAAGGTGGATTGAAATGATATTATTTAGCTTAGAGAGAGACATAATTTTTTATATGATGAGAATAAACTTTTTTCCTTTTCAGTGAAAGGTATGTGTTATGCGTTCAAACAAAGGAAAAAATCCTCTGAAAGTAACAAGTGCACAGTTCTGCAAGGAAATTGTGAGACCCCCATCACTGGTGTTTCCAGAACTAGTTTGAACAATTATTTGTCATAAGTGATTAAAGTAGAGGTGGTCATGGGCAGGTGGAAGGATGAGATGACCATGTAACTTCCACCTTTCCTGTTTCCTATGCCTTGCGTAGGAACAGATGACCAAGTAAATTGGTGGCTCATTAATAGGTAGATTTTATCATGACAATAAATCATGATAGCTGAAATAAGAGAACTACTCATAGACAGAGAGGAAAAAAGCCATGAGGCCTAATTATAGTTTTTGTGAGACCTTTTATACCACACTGGTGGAGAGAAATCATAGGAATGCAAAGAAACGACGTTATCAGCCTGAGTCCCACCCTTAGCATTAAATGACACTGCACTGCAATATGTAAGTCTAATGTTTTATTAAGTTTTCAACTGTTTGCAGTTTCAAAGTAGGAATTATTTTTCAAAATCAGCCACAATACACTGAAAAAGAATGAGAAGAAAAAGAAAAATAGCCACAGCCATTATTGGTAGTCATGCCTGATACATAGCAGTCTTAAAAGCATAAAAGTGTGAATGTTCCTATGCTCCTTATTGTAGAGATTAAATCAGCTAAGGAATCTGCTTGTTTTGTTTCATACCCATAATGTACCTGTATAATAATCTGCATGTATATGCAAAGATTCTTTAAAAATGCACTGCAAAAATACATTTCAAAAGTCAAAATTTCAGCATTATAACTCAATTTTCTTGGTTAAGTGAACTTGCTTAAGACACATCTTCAGGTAAAACTTGACCCCATAAAAGTCTTAGGTGGATGAGCAAGATTGATAGCCTGAGATTTCATCCTATTCAGAGCTGACAGACCTCCATGAAATTCTCTCTTAGAGTCCTATTCATGTCCAATCCCTGCTGCTACACAGTTACTTTTGCAGAATACATAGAATAGTTTGGGTTCCAGTCTAGAAGGAACAGAATTCTAAATACTGCTGCTTCTAGCTGAAGATTCCAGGAGGCTATACAATGGATTCATGGCTGTTTTTTCTCTTTGCTTCTTCTTGCTTTCCTGGCAGTCTGACCTCCAGAGAGGTCCAACCGAAAATCTAGTTCCCAGCTGTTTTTTGTGTCGTTATAGTTCCAAGAGGTAATAGGTTGATCCAAGCATCTTCAAACACTTGAGAGTCAGCACGTCCGCAGCAAGATGCCTTTTTCTAGGTGGCACAAGGCTTGTATTCCCATAACTGGAGGTATCCCATGGACCAGACCATGCTCAGACTTTATGATCAGTCTTAGTGTATATGTGAGTTTTATTTTGCTGACACAAATTTGGCGATTAGAATATTTTCTGAGAGAAGGCCATGCACATAAGGTATGTGCTTTCTATTGCTATGAACTGACTATAAGCCAAGGTAAGAGATATTGTAGTATTTAACTGAAATACAGTACTGGAAAATTTGGAAATTATTGTGGATAGCACATCATGTGACCTGTAGGGAAGGAAGTATGCCCTCTGAGTGATTCTCTGAGGCACATTGTGTCGTGTAGTTTTAAAATGAATTTACACTATTTCTTTAGCTCATCAATGGAGGGAGAGGTAATGGGGATTTTTATTAATTGTTGACCCAGATCTTATTTGCACTTTAGCAGGATTTTAAGTTTGAGCACACTTTTAATATTTGTAGAGAAGAAGTGGAAAACACCACATTATCAGAGTAGATATTATACTGTCTTCTGGTATATTTGCAAAGAACAGACAGCTGAACAGATCGGTTAGCAGAAAGGTTGCCTTTCACCTCATCAACTGTAAAGGCTTGAAGAATCTATGCTCTTCTCATCACAATTTACACTTGCACTGTCTAAATAATTTTACTTAAAATTATGCTGCTCCATATGAATATGTTATTTTGAGAATGATTATGCTCATCATTGCTGATTACAACATCACTGGGTTAGTTCCCAGGGACTGGATTGTCTTGGCTGTACACATATTGCAACCACAGGAGTTCAGTTTAGTATCTTCTCCCTTTAGGAGACACTATGGCAGATAAAGTTGGAAAATGGTTATGGTATCACAGACACTGACCATATTTTTGTTCCCCCCTCACTTGTGTCCTCTCAGGAGATTTCCACATTACTGCAAGGATCTGTAGTAATTAATCCATCAGATGAGGGCTATGCAAGTGAAGTGATGGAATCCTCTTGATTTTATGCTTGTTCATCAGCATTTTATGAGTCATAGGAAAACCTAAGGTGGTGAACACAGATGAGTTTCTTTGTCAAGGTGCAACAGATGCTGTCCACAGGAAACTGAAATACTGTGTCTGTCTCACATTGTGGCACACAAGCAATCTAATCAATTTGCCAGCACATACTTTTCCTTACATTCTTTCCAAGGGCAAAATGACTAACATTACATAATGATTGTGTCTGTAACATTTTTATGACATCATAAAATTTCTTGTTCAATACAAAGGATCACTTTATGATGAGCTTATCAAAGGAAGCAAAATATTAAATGAAAAATGATTAGGCTTACTCTTCTGTGTAAATATTGCTTTGACAGTATTATACATATTCTGTTTGCCAAAGAATGTATTAGATGATAACTAGCATAGAATTCCTAAATATCATCAAGCTTTCATCTTTGTTAATACTGTAGAAATCCAGAAAGATCTTGTTCCAGCTTTATAAGTCCATGTTAAGTGCTATAAGTTTTTATAAATCAGAAATGTACAGTCACCCTAAACCCCCAGAATTTCTTGTCTCAGACATTAACATTTCACTGATAATACTCTTTTCATAAATCTTGGCATTGCTGTTAAATTATTCATATGGTGTTATACGAAAACACATGACATTATTTTTAAAATGTATTCGTCAAGCATCTTGCAATCAGCTAAGATGCAACTCTCCTGGTTATTTTTCTGAATCTCTGAATAAATTTTATTTTATTCAATAAGTTTCAGCCTTGTTTCCAAGCATTTCTTTTATGATTCTTACAGCTTCACTTATATTGTATTATCCTTCTATTTCATTTTTTTTCTTGTCTTGGTTTCCCTTTCTATGTGCCATGTGCTGTATTTTACCATTCTTGCAATCTATCGTCTCAGCTTTGAAAAAGATATTTCCTATTATCTGATCTTCCTTGGATGTACTTAACTTTGTGACATTTTTCTTCTCTGAGTGACCTTTGTAATATAAACTTTCATTGCTGCCTCCTAAAAATGCATTCTGACAGTAAAGGCTGACACACCTTTAATTCTTAAATACGGAAACCACACTTCTTATCCCTCTCCAATGCTCGCATTTCAGCAATATGACAATTATATAGTGCTACTAAGTTGCATTATACATTTCCTTTTTCTTTTTTTTTGAATTGTCATACATTATTCCTTTGGTGTTGATCCAGAATGTGATGAATTACAGGGTGGATTTTCAACTGAGAAAATAATTCATGGCCAGAGAAGCAAGCAAAACCCAAATTCAACAATAATAATAAGTCTTTGTTAATATCGAGTCAAACTTTAAATATCTAAGTTTCTAATATCTTTTGGTTATTTTTAGCACAAATCTCTGAGTGTACTCTAAGAGTTATTCTCAAAACCCAGAAATAATTTAAAGCACGAAAACTGCACAGGGTAGTTTCACCTTGTAGAACACTCAGAGTGTCATGAATATGGAGAAGAGCAATTAAGGTAACTGAAACAATCTTAACTCTCTTCGCACATTATTGCTTTGAGAAAAGCAGTGAAACTTCAGAGAACTCTTATGAGAATGCTACTAATGTACACCACAATATTGATCACAAGCCAACGTTACTCCTTATCTTAATAAACCTCTCCAAGACTGCATAAATTAAGAACTTGTCATAGTTTTAGTTTATACTTGTAAGATTTTGTGTAACAGCCTGGGACTGTTTCTCAACCCTTCAAAGTTCAGAGCCATCTTTTTACCAAATTCACTAAAGTATGGATTAGGAAAAATATGTTGGTAAAGAGAAGACGAGCATAAAAATCAAGACAGTCTAAAGAAATTGCAAAAATGCATTTCACTTGATGATTTTTTTTTTTTTCTGGAAGAGCAGAAACTTCAGATTAGATTCCAGTCTATTATCGAGGTGTGACAAACTGGTCTGAAAATACCCAGTGACGATCCTTACATCAGAATTCATTGTGTATCTGTTAAGCATGACGTTAACATGAGTGAGACATAGGTTTATCTATTTTATTAAACAAAATGATTGGGGAAAAAGAAAAATACACACAAAAAATAACTGAAAAGATTTCATTATCCTGATCTGAACTTTGTGTGAAAATCCTCAGGAACATTTCAGTAATTTTCTTTCAAATTTAATAAAAATTACAATAACATATAACAAAATAAAGATTAGTCTTCAGAAAACTCTTTTTGTGTCCAATTAATCAGGTTTACAAGGTTCTGGACTCTATAAAGGACACAGAACTGAGCCAATGAATATTAAGGTTCATGATTTGTCTAGATTGACACAAAAAATCCTAAAATATTCAAAATAGCACATCAGATTAGAAATATCAACAAAATCCATGTATATTTTTTCCCCTGTTCCCATTGAATTCTGCTGGAGTTTTCCATGGATGTCAGCAGACCAAAAAGCAATTAATTCTTGCACACTCCTCCAATGGGTTATAAATTAAGAACTGAAGCTCTGTACAAATTTGTTCACTTCTTACCTCTTCACGACAGACATATTATTATTTGTGACTTATCATCAAGCTTAAATTTATTGCTCTTGTTTATTCAAATAATGTAATTTAGTTCAACTGTGTTACTTACCTGAAAAGTTCCTTTTTTTTTTTTCATAAATCCTTGGTAGTGAATAAATGAATAGTTTCAATAGCTATTTCATAATCCTCAAGAAAATACATTAAAAATATTTAATAAGAAGATTGTGAAATTTTTAGGTAATACAGAAAGAAAAGCAACAGTCTATTTTAAGTATATTTAAAAAAGACACCAAACATTCACTTCAAGACAAGACATTTAAGGGAAAAAAAAAACCCTTCTGAGTCAAAGTACTGTATTTTGTTATACTGAAATGATATTAATTGACATGCATGCATTGTAGTTTTCTCTAGCAGGCACCTTAGCCAACTATGCATCAAAACCAAAAATATTTAGGTAATAAACAGAAAAAATATCATGACCTTATACTGAAATTTAATTTCTTTATACTGGGGTCAGCTAGATGATTTATAATAATTTATGCTGAAGACCTTCAAAAATCTCATACTAAAGCTTTAAGGTCAGACACTATGGCTTACTTTTATTCCTTAGATATTTGTGTTAATAATGTCCTTTAAATCCAGATGCTTGAGATAAACACTCTATCTCAAACATATACCTTACTTTTGTAACTGAATTGCCACTAAAAAATTGAAAAAGTGTACCAAATTATGAAAATATATTCCAGGTTAAGTTACTAGTTTTTAAATCTAGACTTTTTAATGGAAAAGAATAATTCCTTCTAATTCAGAAACTACTCAGGAAAAAATGTTGTAACTGGATAGCAAGGGAAATTACTTTGGGAAAACATAATAGTATTTTCTGGCCTTAAAATTTACAAATGTATTAAAAATGTCTCATAACTCAGATCATAACCCTTTTGTAAGTCTGCGGCTAAACATGACTTTACAGCTTCCCCAGAAGCTAACAAATCCTCTCTTGGTATTCAAGGAAAGCAGGTAAGAGCAAGAGAGAACACCCTGACACCAGAACTTTCATTTTATAACCTCAGAAGATAAGAACATAAAATTACCATGTTAGGTTAGGCTAAATGTCCATGTAACACAATACTGCATCTTGACCAGTGCCTACTACGGGGCATTTAAGTTCTCTGTGTAAACTTTGACACTCCTTTCACTTCATGGATTACATATCAAGCTTGGAAAAAAACCCAACAGTTTCTTATTTTGTTATTAATTCTTATTACCCTTTTTTAATATGCTTTTAGGAATTTTTTTTTAAATTCTTTTTATGCATTTTATTGTGATTTTATTTGCGATTTGTCTCTGTTAAGTGAATATCATCATTTTATGTACCCCTTGAAAAAATGCCCCGTTTCCCCACTTTTTGCTACCATCACAAAACTGTTGGCAACGTTGTGGTTTGCAGGACACCAATAAGCTTGTTGTGTGATACTCTAATAAGCAGACTGCCTTATTACCTATTAGTTCAGATTTCTGAGCATAAGGCCTAAGTGGCCAGTAAAAATGTTCAAACCCCAGAATCTTTATTTATTTGCCGAAGTCCTTTACTTTGAGATTAATTCACTTAACTAGAATTTTATTGCGTACAATAGTACTAGACCCCTTAAAGTAGGAAGAAGTGGTTAGGTCTTGCCTCTTACCCTTTGCTCCAAAGGGCATTCTCCATAAGCCATATACAAAAGATTTATGAGACTCATCCAGAATTCCTTGAGGAACTACCATCTCAGCTGCAAGGCAGGTTGAAGACCAGAGGGGGTCTCTTCCCCCCCAAAAATTCCCCCCTTAGGGTATTTCTTAGGGAAAATTTTTACCTAAGAAACGTTTCCTTAGGTAACCACATATTAATATGGGATGAACCAAAAGACAGGTGAAAAAAATTGTGCCTTCCTAGTTTCAGGCCACCCAGTATACCCTCAACTGCATATTCAGCTACAGTTTGGAATCTGCCCAGTTTCTTTGTGCTAATGTGGCAAGGTGCAGGAAAGAACGTGGATCTGCCTGGTTTTGACTCAGAGTTAGGAGTTCCACTTTCAGATCCCTTTCTTTCACCTGAAGGAAAAAAATCAGACTGAGCAAATTAGTGCTGATCAATATAATACATGACTGAGAACCCCTGTTTACTGACAGATTCATTTAAGAAAGGGAAACTTCAGGGCTGATACATTCCCTTCAAAACTCTCAGAAGAATTTTGTTCTGTTTCATTGCATTGGTGACTAGCTGTTGTGGAAAATTTAATAGTGATCTCTTATGTGAATAGCATGCTCTACAAGTAAAACAAATAAAAATGAGGAAATGTACACATTGTACCTTTGAAGGGTTGCAAGCAGTGGCACAGAAGACTTGGGTTACAATAACATCTGAAATGAGCCTGGGAGTGGGAATGTAGCAAGGGTTGTTTCGAATGGGAGCCAGTTCACTAAGCACTAGAGTGATTTAATGCACCATCAATTATTTCCTGCTTGTCACTTAAACAGGCTTCACATATGCATGGCAGGTCATGAGTGCAAAGAGGAGGCAGAAAGCATGATTTATCGGCTGGGGCAAACACCTGTGAATTAAGCAGCTCAGAAATTAGCCACAAGTAGCATATTAGTGCAGCTAATCAGGCACGGTTCAGTATTTCAGTTTCTTGATTTGCCCATAAATAAGGCTGTATGTGGCTGCCCTAGGGCGTTCTGGTGATTAACAGTCCTGACCTACAGTAAAGTGTGCAATCTAAACAATTTAGTGAGGTCTGCAGGTGTACATTATAAGCTTGTTGCTTATAAGGTTGCTACATCCAGTATGCAGAAGGCTCCAGGTATCCGGATGTCTTGTTCATACATTTTATCATGCCATTTAATGATCAATTTTCTCTTCATTCATTTACCAGAGCCCGGTAACATTAACGAGTTTTAAACTATGAGGCACTGATGCACAACTGTGAAACTCAGTTGTCTTCTTTGTCTTCCTTGGATGCCAGGGAAACAAGATCATCCGTCTTTGCAGTACACTTTCATACCTCACACCACAGTTGTTGACTTTCATCACAGCTGAAATGACAAGTTGCTACTTGATTATTTCAGTGCCTGTGGTTGGCTACCCTACCTGTTGATTGCTGATGTAAAAGCATTGTGTGGAAGAGCCTGTACGCAGCCAACAGCAATCTGTGGTTCTGATTTTGCAAAACATTGAAACAAAGACAGCCATTTTTTGATCACTGCATACTGACACGTTAAGCACACATACTGGAGGAGGTCTGAAGCTCTCTTGAAGTGTATGTGAATTCATATAAAGCTCAGCAGTAGCTCTACTGACTTTAACTGTTAGAAAAATGACACTTATGGGAAAGAAAAGGAGGGAAAACAGCTCCCAAGTAAGCAAGATAAGGCACCCTGGTTACCCAGAATACTCGCACTAGCTTGCTAATTCCTCACCTCCAAAAGAACACATGAGGACATAGGCAAGGATGAAGATGAATGGCTGGTGGAAAAGTCATATAACATCATTTGTGAAGGAATGACACTGTAAATTCTGGAACTGTCTACATTTTCATAATAAAAAAAAATGCTGGGAATTAAGCACAGAAAAAGAATCATAACAGGGACATGGCTGAGAAAAAATAGGGTGAAAATTGCTATTTGCCCTTTTTCCTAATATAACAATAACATGGTACTGCTTATTGGACCAAAAGGCAACAGATTTTTTTATGCAACAAATGATTAATTTTTTTAAGATCCCACTGAGAACCCAGAATTATTTGAGGCAGAAATATTAAACATAAAAAAGTAAGCACATTCATAGATAATTAGAGTCCACAACTACACTTCATGAGGTAAAACTTTACAAGGGATATATCATCTCCTGTTTCATATTTAAGCATTAAAGATTAAATTTAGCTAGTGTTCTTTCCTTACTAGGCCAGTTGACTTTCCATTATACCATACTGATGACTGCTGGGATATGTAACTTAGTGTGACACTGAAATGATCTGGAATGCCTTTGCTTATGTTTATAGATGGGAGACATCAAGGCCCACATCCTTAAAAGTATTCATGTGCCCATTTATCTCTTCAGATACCCAATACTGCTCTCAACACTGCTTCCTAGATGTCACCCAGAGAGATGGAAGGCTATGACTGAAAAAGTCAACTCTTTTCTTGCTGAAACAAAAACAGGAGTTGGCACCTTTAGCTCACTGTCCCCTTCCCCTGAAACTGCATGGGCTGCTTCCCACGTAGTAGGAGTGGCTGGGCAGTGTTCACTTATGAGCTGACGCAGTTTAAAAACTCTTATACCAAGGTAAATCCATGTCTATTTAATTTATAACCTCAGATCATCAGCTGCGGCTTTTGCTTCATGATCCTTATCAGATTCAACATAGGCACCTGAGACGTGACTTCTGCTGTTTGCTTACCCTCACATTACCTCTGATTGCTCCAGAGTATTATTATATTTCCCTGGAGTGTTGAGTGTGCGTAGGTGACTGGCTCATGGCCATCTCCTCTGGCAGTGTTTTGACCAATCTGCATGGTACATCTTCTCAGTGATCTCATTTGGTATCTGTTTCATATCCCTTTGCATGTACACCTGTAGGACTCTCATGCCACTTACAGCACATGTCTGTTTTGCTACATGATCTTATCAACTCCCACCTTAATGGAGTTTGGGATTACACTGTTCAGAACTCTCAGCATGGAACATCTTGATGGGTTCCGATAGACAAGCGTGAAGAGCATGTCCCAGTCTTCTCACCACACCACCCTGTGCCCTGCATCTAGAATAGCTAGAAGCCCTTTTCAAGGCTGGTTTCCATCCTTAGTCTAGACTGTTTTTTAATTATTGAGTCTGAGACACTACGAAGTTTCTTCCAGAATTAATACAACTTTACATTGGAACAAAGATAGTTACAGGGCTGCTTTCCATCGCTGCATATATCTCTTTTAATAGCATGAGGCTGAGAATAAAGTACCATGAATGTGGTTTTAAATGGAATGTGCTGGCAGACTGGGATGGGCAATGGAGCAAGTTGTCTCACTGCTGTACCTGTCTACCAGTTTTCAGCCAGGCCTGGGTTCTGCCTGTGTGAAGACCTGATTGCTCCATCCCAAGAAATATCTGGCAGTCCTGAAGTGTGGCTTGTCAAAAAAGCAGGAGCTCAGAGTGAAGCAGTAATTAGCCAATGCCATAGGCACACCCTCTGCATTTCTCTTTGTTTAGTTGAATCAGAAAGAAAATGGGACAAAATAGTTTTGCTGGCTGACATGACAGACTGCTTTTCCTGGAAAAACTTCAAAAAAGTGCTCTTTCCTAGCACATTTTATTTAGCATGCTGTCATCCTCGTACTAGTATATTATACACCCCTCATGTATTTATTGAGAGGTAGAGATTTAAAAATGTTAAGAGAGAAGAAAAAATAGACGTTACAAGGAAGAGTTACAAGGTGTGTGTGAAAGAAAGCACTCAAAAGTGTTTGCAAGTACTGATAACAATAAAAAATAATCAAAATATAATGTTTAATCTAGAATGGTAAAATGGCAGCGCAAGGACAGAATCAGATCTATTACAATTCTTCAGATGCATCGCAGGATTTCAGACTATGTCTTTGGGAAAGTTAACGTAACAGTGGAAGGTGTATCTATGATTTTGAAAAGCATATAATATCATCAGATCACCAAAGTGTCAGAGCTCTTGTTCTAAAACAGCTTTTGCCTTTTGGTAAAGGGGATGTTAAATTTTGAGTAGAGCAAACTCAAAATGGCTACATAAAACCAAGCACAAGTTAAAAAAAGCAGATTTATAGTGAGAACTCTGAAATGATATCTAGATGATCCCCTGAGCAGCCGTTGAAATGTCAGAGATGATAATACAGTAACACATTTTTGGAAGTATTTCTAGTTTTGCACTTAGCCTTTTGGCAGGAATTTATTAAGACAGAATAAGCCTGTGACTTTTCAATTCCAAGTACAATTTGTTTCTCTAATATATCTGCAGGAGTAATGTGTGATGGAATTTTTCCTTCTCTGGGCCCAGTAGTTGTGGGTGATGATGTGCTGTAATAGGTTCTCACAGGCCATATCTCAACAAGATAAAACACAACACATGTACATCTGTGTCCCAGTGTCAATGTCTTAAATGTACATCAGAAATGCATTAAATCTGATTGCTATTTTGTTTGTACAGCATGTTGGTTCAGAGTTTCCTCTGTAATGTACTCTGCTGATTACCTTGAATTATTGGCATGTCCTCGGTAGAACAAGCACACCTTGTTCAGAAATACACAGATGTGGCTCGAATCTTTTCCTTTATTAGTAGAAACAGAAAAATATTCTTCAAGTAATTCCAATACACTTCCTGAAAGCATATATCTCAAAATCAACTGTGTCTGTCAGTGCTCAGGACCAAAAAGAAAGGTGTGTGATATTACATTAGAAATTTACCCACACAGTTTTCTATTTCTGCAACTGTGTCTATACATAACAGTGTAGAAAATAAAGTATTATGGACAGCTGTGGAAAATGATGCATCGAAAGATGCACTTTTAGTTTTGGACACTTTCTGGGCCAGATTCTCTGCTGGTTTAAAGCTTTACATCTCACATCAGCTTCCTTGCTCATATACAAAACTTCTTTTTGAGGAAAAGAATGTTTTACAAGTCATCTTGAACTAGATGCTGATGGAAGGCATAAAAATGAAATAAATACAGACAGATTGCTGAAAGCATACACTTGGGCACAGCTATGCTTGAATTAGGGTTTCAGTTTATGTCTAACCACCATGTAATGTGTCCAGGGCAAGATGGTGATTGCTCTTGTAGGTAAATTTTCCCTTTTTTCCACGTGGTCATCAATGTTACTTGTGAAAGTTGTGTCTCTGTACCTCTGTTGACACTGTAAGGCTAATAACTACTCCATGAATGGCACACCTGTGGCCTTTGGTCTGTCATGGTTGGAGAAATTACTGCACTGGCTTTCTTCTCATTCACATCCCTGGGTTTCTTTTCAAAGCAGATCATGGGAGAGTTACTCAGGGTATAGCAGAGCTGTTTGCCTACAGACAGGCATTTAGCTAGATTGCTGAGCTGCACAGGATTTGAAGTGAAATATTTTTGGTCAATTCCACATGGTCCATCACGTAATCTTGTTAAAGTAGGTCTCAGGAAATAAAAAGTCATGCTTTTCCACTGTCTGCTCAAAACAATGTTTTAATTAATTTTTTATATGGATGTAAAGTAATGTATACTTGTGGCACTTCTTCACTGGTGTTCACAACTTCTCACAAGTCAATGAAAAAGTCACAGCTCCCAGGAAATGGGTGAGTACTGCGTACTCTATCACTCACTTCCAGTTGTTTTTTCAAATGACAGTGAAGGGGTCAGATCATGTTAACATTACTGCAAATCAGATTTAGTCCATATTGGTGTTTAGAAAATAATTGTTCTTTGCATAGATGAATGTATTATTGCTGTTGTGGCTATATTAACTACTGCTTATATGTTTTTAGTACCCAGTTCTGAAGGTGAAGTATTATCATGTAAGATCGATGTTACATAGGGAAGTTAAAACATGATTCTTGGTCACTCCTAATACAAATTAATTTGCATAACCTCTTTATTGCATATGGATGAGTCACCAATATATTCCTATAGATTAAAATATGCATTTGTTCTGCTTTTTGTTCTGTATTTTATTATGGTTATTGGGACTGCTTTTAGAGGTGAAGATTGCAGAAATGATACACTGTTTGTAACAGTTATCTGCTAATTATAATAAGCAACAGCTCCTGTTTCTGAAGGATTTGAATGAAGTTATTAATCTGCCAGGTCCCATGGCTGCCAAAGGTGATTTTTATATTGAATTCAGGGGAAGTAAGAGACTAAGTCTGCAGCTAAGTAAAAGAATACTTACATATTCTAGTATTATTATGTATTGAATTACTATATACAAATGAACAAATACAGCTGATTGATACAACTTAATTTGGAAATACAAGCTTAGGTCTTTCTAATAAATGTATCTGGAAGTAACTGAAAGCAAAACCAGCTCTATATTACAGATGCCTAAGTACAGCTGTTTTTCAGTACAGGTGCAGAGGTTAGGGGAAGGCAGGCAGGTGTGTCAGTCTCATGTTAGGGTCAGTGTGGTTTCCGTTGCAGGAGTCCCTGCAAGCTCTACTTTGAATGTAAATAATGAGCCAATATATTGTAATTTTATGCTAAGATTTTATACAAAATAATTTAAAGGTTGGTTTTTTTTGTTTGTTTTTGTTTGTTTGTTTTTTTTAAGTGAACTATAAAAAGTGAAAGTATTTCTGTATTTTTAAGAAATATATGCTATAGATAATTTTTTTTTAATCAAGTAAAATGAAATTCATTGTAAATGTTAATCCTGTACTACCATATATGTACTTGCTTTGTAGATACAAACTTCACTAGTGAAATAACAAAGGAAATATGGTAGATAGATAACAATGTTTTAAAGTGAACACAAAGTAATATGGATAAACAAATAATTAGGTTAAAATTGCTGAGGAAATGTGTAATGATGTTGCTGTATTATGAAGCAGGTACATTGGTTTTGAAAAAACAGCTATTTTCACTTTGTAAACACCTCAGTACAAACGAAAAATGAAAACTATACAGATTATAACAGAAATAACTGACTCGCTTAGGAATCTGGGCTACTATATAATTTGCAAAATTCTTCTGGTCATTAAGTCTTGTCCTGGGTTCAGCAGTAGCAGTCATTTTTCTCCTTCTTGGTAGCTGGTGCAGTGCAGTGTTTTGACTTTCGGCTTGGAAACAGAGCTGATAACAAGGATGTTTTGGTTTGGCCAAGGACTTTGTGAGCCTCATGCTCTGCCAGGGAGGAGGGGAAGCCGGGAGGAAGCAGAGACAGGACACCTGACCCAAACTGATCAAAGAGGTATTCCATACCACAGCACGTCATGCCCGGTATGTAACGGGGAGTTAGCCGGAAGGGCTGGGAGACTGCAGGGTTGGAGGAGGTATGGGTTGGTGCTTGGTCGGGCTGGGAGAGGCGAGTTATCGGTTGGCTGGTGGTGAGGTGTTGTATTCTCTTCCCTTGTTATTTCCTTTATCATTATTATTACTGGTGGTAGTAGTAGTGATTTGTGTTATACCTTAGTTACTAAACTATTCTTATCTCAACCCGTGGGAGCTACATTCTTTTCAATTCTCCTCACTGTCCCTCTGGGAGTAGGGGGAGGGAAAGAAGTGGGGGGGGGTGAGTGAACGAATTACCTGACTGGGTTTAAACCACGACAGATCTTTTTGGCGCCCAACGTGGGGCACGAAGGGTTGAGATAACGACAGATCTGACCAGATTAATAGTCACTCATCACAATGACGATTTATTGGCTCTCAGAGTTGTTCCTCTTGACCTCACAGTTTCAGAATGCTGTAACTTACTTAGAGCCGGTATTTGCTGTGTTAGTGTTTATCAAGTGTGGGGCCTGGGCTAAGGTTCTTGTCTCACTGTGCTTTATGGCAATGGCTTGTAATACGGGCGGGCTCCAGCAGCAGGGCGGGACGGACGTGGCCGTGGACTTGTACCTGGCCGTCCGGCTGCTCTTCACCTTCCTGGCCCTCGCCCTCGCCTCCATCTTCGTGAGGCAGCGGGGAGCCGAGGGGGAGCGGCCCCGGGAGCCGGCGGCTGCTGAAGCGGCCCGGGAGAGCGGCCCCGGGGAGCAACCGGGGGCGGGAGCGGGGCCGGAGGCCGCGAGGGGACGGCTGCCGGTGGAGGAGGCCGGGGCGGTCGAGGAGCGGAAGGAGGGGCTGCAGAGCAGAGGGAGAAGGCGGCGGAGGAGCCGAGCCCCGCGGCCGAGCCCAGCCCCGCGACGGCCGAGAGCATTCCCCGGCAGCCGCCCGCCGAGCCCCAGGAGGATGCAGGAGACCACGCAACATTTCCCAGCAAGGCAGAGGAGGAAGAGCTGGACTCAGGAAAAGAGAAGCCGGTGGTGGGAGAGCCGGCAAGCACAGCAGCTACACCAGCCCCAGTGACAAGTACAGCAGCATCAACTGAGAGTTCTGAAGGTTTTGAATGGCCTTTGGGTATCCTTGGGACCTGCCTGCTGATTGTGATGGGGATCAGCATGTTGGCACACATACAGGCTGTGTTTTACCCACAACCATTTTGTCTGATCTCAAAAGTTAAGCAGAGTCGGGTTTGGGTCTTGTCTGGGGTTAGACGACAATATAGGAGGACCAGGAGATTTTCCCCAAAGCTGGACAGTCATGAGTGGCAGGGTGTGTGGGACAGTATGGACAAGTATCTAGTCCACTGGGCCCCTCCAGTGCTTTGGAAGCATCGGAGATGGAAGGCAGCTGTATGGAGTCCCCAGCAACAAGCTGCAGAAATTGTTTAAGGGGACAGTGAATTATTTTGAGCCTGGTGGGCCCATGGCACTTCAGGCCATCAGAGCAGAGATGCAACACAGAGATGGACTCATGATCGAGGGGTGGATTTAGCAATGGACACTATTGCCCAGATTATTCACAAGTGTGAACACTGCACACAGTCTCTCCTGCTCTGGAAGACTGTTACAAGAGATGGAGCCTGACATCATGGACCAGATGGATTTAGCAGCTTTATAGGGACTGGTCCATGCACTAAGATAAGAGTGATGGTATATTGAAAATGTGGGATCTGAGCATGATGTGAATGGTATGGAATAAGGGGTGAATAATGTCCTGGGTTCAGCAGTAGCAGACATTTTTCTCCTTCTTAGTAGCTGGTGCGGTGCAGTGTTTTGACTTTCGGCTTGGGAACAGAGCTGATAACAAGGATGTTTTGGTTTGGCCAAGGACTTTGTGAGCCTCATGCTCTGCCAGGGAGGAGGGGAAGCCAGGAGGAAGCAGAGACAGGACACCTGACCCAAACTAACCAAAGAGGTATTCCATACCACAGCACGTCATGCCCAGGATGTAACGGGGAGTTAGCCGGAAGGGCTGGGAGTCTGCGGGGTTGGAGGAGGCATCGGTCAGAGCTTGGTCGGGCTGAGGGAGGCGAGTTATCAGTTAGCTGGTGGTGAGATGTTGTATTCTCTTCCCTTGTTATTTCCTTTATCATCATTATTATTACTGGTGGTAGCAGTAGTGATTTGTGTTATACCTTAGTTACTAAACTGTTCTTATCTCAACCCGTGGGAGTTGCATTCTTTTCGATTCTCCTCTCTGTCCCTCCGGGAGTAGGGGGAGGGAAAGAAGGGGGGGAGTGAGTGAACGAGTTACCTGACTGGGTTTAAACCACGACAAGTCTTTAGTCTGTTCATTGTGTACTACTGGTTCATTATTACAGTCTCCTATTTCTGTTACTCCTATATTATAAGCATTGCTTCCAAAATGTGGGTCCTCTCCCAGGACATGAAGAAAGGTCAGGTAATCAACTTTTTGACTCAGTCTTCACTAGTAAGTGCTCCAGTCACACTGCCCAAATCACAGAAGGCAAAAGAAGGGCCCAAGAGAGTGAAGAACTGTCTGCTGTAGGGGAAGATCAGGTTCAAGTTCATCTAAGGCACCTGAAGTTGCACAAGCTTCCATATGTCCTAAGGGAACTGCTGGGTGAAGTGGCTAAGTCACTATTCGTGATATCTGAGAAGTTGTGGCAGTCCGGTGAAGTTCCCACTGAGTGGAAAATGTGAAACATAACCCACATTTTTAAAAGGGAAAAAAAAGGAAGACTTGGGGAACTACAGGCCAGCCACCTTTGTGTCTGACAAGATTATGGAGCAGATCCTGCTGGAAACCATGCTAAGGGACATGGAAAATAAGCAGGCGATTGGTGACCGTCAGCATGGCTTCACTAAGGGGAAATCGTGCCTGAAATATTTAGTGTCCTTCTATGACAGGGTTACAGCATTTGTCGATAAGGGAAGAGCAATTGATATCACAGTATCACAGTATGCTAGAGATTGGAAGGGACCTCGAAAGATCATCTAGTCCAATCCCCCTGCCGGAGCAGGAACACCTAGATAATGTTACACAGGAATGTGTCCAGGCGGGTTTTGAATGTCTCCAGGGAAGGAGACTCCACAACCTCCCTGGGCAGCCTGTTCCAGTGTTCTGTCACCCTCACTGTGAAGAAGTTTCTTCTCAAGTTTAAGTGGAACCTCTTGTGTTCATCTACACGGACTTGTGCAAAGCATGTGACACTATCCTACATGACATTCTTGTCTCTAAACTGAAGACATGGAGATATGGAGGTATGGAGATATGGAGGCATGAAGACATGGAGACACTGATTTGACATATGGACCACTCAGTGGGTATGAAACTGGCTGGATAGCAGCACTCAAAGAATTGAACTCAAAAGAATTACAGTTGGCTTGATGTCCAGGTAGGGACCAGTGATGAGGAATGTCCCTCAGGGGCTAGCATTGAGACCAGCGCTGTTTAACATCTTGGTGACGTGGACAGTGGGACTGAGTGCACCCTCAGCAAGTTTGCTGACAACACCAAGCTGTGTAGTGCAGTTGACACGCTGGAGGGAAGGGATGCCATCCAGAGGGATGTTGACACACTTGAGAGGTGGGCCAGCGTAAACCTTATGAATTTCAAGAAAGCCAAGTGCAAGGTCCTGCACCTGGGTCAGGGCAATCCCAAGCACAAACACAGGCTTGGATAAGAATGGATTGAGAGCAGCCTTGAGGAGAAGGACTTTGGGGTGTTGGTCAGCGAGAAGCCAAATGTGACCCGGCAGCATGTGCTTGCAGCACAGAAAGCCAACAGGACTGTTTACAAGGGCTACAGTGATAGGACAAGCTGTAATGGCTTTAAAGTGAAAGAGGGTTGATTTAGATTAGATATGAGGAAGAAATGCTTGGCCCTCCCTGATAAGGTGAATCTCTGTGAATTTGTGACTCTCTGACTTCAAGATCAGTTGCTGTTAAAAATACTCTAAATAGTTCTGAAATTTAATTTCTGCAGGGCAGAGTCATTGCATCACTACCATCCTGCTTGTCTCCATCTTGGTTCTGGAGTTCTGTCTATAAATATCCCCTACAAATAAAACAAAATTTTGTACACAGAGTATTTCACTGAACCAGCTGATATTTTACACTATTACATTTACATAAATGTGATGGCACTTCTGATACCCAGAAATAGCTCTTTTCATTTCGGCTTGCTAGTGCCAAGATGGTATCCAAAGTTGGCATGCCAATATTCAGTTACAGTTAAAAACAGTGTTTCAGAGTTGCAATTTTGGAAATAGGCTGTTAAATCCACCTGGATTCCAGTGCTTCAACTTTAGTTCTCTTTGGCCATCAGATGGTAATGTCTCTGGGACACAGATATTTTGCAGTGTGTTGATTTTGTGATTCCTGGTTTGTGGTGTGGGCTTGTGGAGACTGTTGCAAAACTAGGCATACATAGCAAGATGCATGTGTAACAATGATGAACTCCAGCAGCCATTTTGTTCAGCTCTAAGAAGTAATCTTCACAACAGAGTGTGGTTTGTATAACCTCCATGGAACATGCCTCACTTCGCTTTGTAGTTGATCATGCTTAAATGCAGCAAAGAAGGTAGATTGTTAGAATTCACTGTTTTGCACAATCCTAGTGGGGAATATCTGCTTTTGCCTGTAGTACTACTTGGTTGCTTGCTGAAGTTTTATCACATAAGTGACTAATTTTCCTTTACTCCCACAAAAAGAAAAAGTCATCATGATGAAAAGTCAGTTGGAATTGAGTGTGTATGTAATGTTAATGATTTAATTCCATTGCCTTGATTGTTATTCTCTAAACTGATTTGAGACTCTTGATGCAAATCTCAGCACTCTGTGAATTACAAACTATGGCTCTTAGCTAAAGTCCTATAACCAGACCCTGTATTACCACACAAGAATTACTTCAGTTACAGCTGAGAGTGAGCACACCATTTAATGGTAATACAAAATTATAGTGATAATGTAGCTACCTTTAAATCAAAGAAATTCAGAGCTAAATTGCACTCAGGAGAAATCCAAAAGTATTAGAGTACAAACCACCCTAAAGACTTCACTTTTGATCTCTGATGATGCCTTGAAGTGGCCAAAAACTTATGATTACAGAGTACTAGCCCTGGAGAGCTAAATTACATTAAAAAGTTTTTTAAAGTTATTAGATTCCTTCTGTCTCCTTTTAGTTCCTCCTGACTGATAATCTCTTTTTTGTAACTAAGGGGAGATCTGTATCAACTCTGTTTCTAAGAGAGGCTTTTTTTGGTCGGGTCAAAGTATTTTTACAATTGCAAGAACCATAAAGGAAGGACATAACTAAACCCGGTAAAATAATAGAGACGGGCACTGACATTCGTCTGTTTTACGTGTTTTAGAGAGCCTTGATCTCTAAAAGCTTGTGGGTTTTGTGTCAGTAATTTAGAAGAAAAAGCAAGTAATACCAGGACTCTATGGTTGGTTTGTTTCTAAAATAGGTGCTCCTACAGTGAGCTTGGATAGGTATATCAAAATATCAAAAAGATAAGTGATAACCCTTCCTCCCTCCCTCCCCCACCCGGATGGACATAGGGCTATGGTGAGAAGGACTGCATTTGGCCAGTGTGCAGCATCTCTGTGGGAACTTCTGCTGCAGTCCTGTATGCATTCCAAATAAAGCAATTTAGTTTAAGAGCATCTGCTTTTCCCTGTTGCAAGATACTGCTAATCAGCCAATTGACATTGTTTTGCCTCTGTAATGCCAGGGGCTCCTGAATAAAAACATTAGTGCTGCCATGCTGGATCAGATGAAAGAGTCCATCTTATCCTGGTTTCCTTTCTTCACTGATGACTAGCAGCAGATGCCTAGGGAAGCATACAGTGATAATTCCCTCTGTGTACCCTCCTAGCTGCCAGTAATGTGTGGACACAGTGAGTCAGAGGGAGTATCTTGCTGATTTTTTCTTCCATGAACATATCTAGGATTTTTTACTTTTGCTTTTTGTGTTCATTATGTGATATGGTATCACATTTTTAAACATGCTATTTCATTATTTTGATTCACCCAGGCCACTCTTGATTTTATATCACTGTCTCATAAATCAGTTTGCAGATTTATGAGACAGTGATATAAAATAGATATAAATATAGACAGATATAGATATAAATCTATAAATAGATTAATGAGACAGATATATGAATACATATGAGATATATGGACAGACCTACCGTCTTTCTTCCAGATATTAGAGTTATTATCTCTTTTAACTATTCTTTGTATGGAAACTGTGTCACAGAGTTCTCTCCACTCTTCCACTCTCTTTTTCCAATGCTGTTTCACTCTTTTTGGGACCAGAGTAGTACCTGATTTGATTCTCTATTTTCCCCTTAATAATGGTTAAAGTTTGTACTAGGCATTTCTACTTATCTAATCTAACTTGAGAACCTTGGATAACTTAGTAACATTAGCTTATTTTGAATACTGTGCAGGCTCTTAATCAGACTCCATTGTTGACCTACCTCTACAGAATCACCATTTATCTTACATTTTGTTCCATAATATAGAAATGAATATATGTGTCACCCCTTGGAATTTTAATCTCTTTTAAAGCCTACCATGAGATATGGCAGATAAATCCAAATATAGTATGCCAATCAGATTACCCTCACTACATCTCCTACAGAGATAATCAGCAGTAAACAGTAAACATGGTGATTCTCTATGAATACTAGTTATTTCTTCCCTACTGAATCACATGTCTTTGAGGCTGTTGTTTCTATACTTTATTGATAGTTTCTATAGGTTTACTCAGGTTTGGTGACATACATAATGATCTGAAGTTCCCCAGATACTTCTCTCCACTGGAGCCATCTTAAAAATTTGGTATCCTGTGTAAATTGGTATTATGGATCACGACTATTGACAAAACTAACATAAACTAAGAACAGATGTGTAAATCAATATTTGGAATGCCTGGCACTGACTTCCCAGCAGTTTAATTCCTTCCCTTTCCATTAAGCGCATTGAATCCCATTTATTTACAGAATTTTATTTTTTTTCTTTTCCTAAATGCAAAATTTTAATTAGAAAAATCATTCATTCAACTAAATTTCTCTGTGGAAAACCCTGTCTATAAAAGAATAGAGAAAGAGTAAAAGAAATACTGTTTTAAAAGATGATCTTACAGAAATGATGTGTTACTGTATTATAGAGACCTACAAAAATAAAGAGGACTCTATAGCATTATTTTTTTCTTTTCACATTTCATGGTAGGTTTGTCTCCTGGGCAGTGTCTAGTGAACGTGATGTAAAGCTACTTAATTTCCTTGGAATATTTGCTATTTTTTCAAAATGGTCTTTTTATACTGAAAAAAAGGCACATGTTTTTCAAAAAAATCAGGGAATTTTACTACAGGGAATGGAAAAAGAATGGGACATGGCTGACACTAGGTTAAATGAGGTAGTAAGCCAGACGCTCTGTGGATGTGAGGGAGAAGAGATGCATGGCTTAACCTTTGGCCAAGACTCCCAGAAATGTAGTGCCAGCATATGGAACATCCAGATATCTGTCGAGTACACTTTGCTGATGCTTCGTATTTATCTAGCCTCTTTCTCAAACCTGGTTAGATATAATGGGGTCATTTTGTCAGTTATACCATAAAGATACAGCAGCTGCAATAATGTCATGGTGAATATATAATGGGTTCTATTAATGAAGCTTGGAGTTAATAAAGAAGTTTGCATCTTGAGAAATGTGAAAGTTGTTTCAGCTGAAACTCAAAGGCTTCCTCAGACCACATAGACAAACCCAAGGCAAGATGACTGAAGAATTGAAAAGATTTGTTATAATCTTATTAACCCAATCTTGCAGCCCAGCTAAAGCTACTTTAAACTCCTTTTACATTCCTGAAAGAAGACAAAGTCAATAAGTATATCCATGAAAAAGAAGCCATGCTGGCTTAAGAATGAACAACAGAAGCCTGTGGATCAAGAATCCTCCCAGTTTCACTCAGTTCTTCCACTTTCGGTTTGGAACAAAGAGAGTCTTTGTTGGAATGATGCATATTAACAGTCTGTGACAAGTTATAAATACACTGTGGTTGAATGTTGCCTTTTTTTTTTTCTCAATAGGTTCTTATAGTGTTTTTCTATCAGAATTATAAGCATGGATTTTAAACAACCTGAATACATTTCTGGTATTATATCACTGGAAGTTGACATGATAGGCAATAATGCATATTCAAGATGATACAATGTAAAGTCATTTGGCAAGCCTATGACCCAATAAGGCAGAAAAGAAAGTATGTTAAATAAAAAATAAAAAAAAGCCAACTAATTTTTTATTATGAAAGAGATTTGAGAAGTTAAAAAAAAATGTCAATTTCACTCAATTTTCACTACCTTTTGTAGCTTGAATTTAAGTAAGGAAGAATAACTGATAGTATCCTGATTTAATATTCTGTGCTTTCAAAATATAATGTCAGTGAAAAAAGGATAGTATTATCATGCTTCCTTGACAGTTAACCCGCAGTTACAGCTTTCTGTAGGGACAATAAAGTTTCCTTCATAATACTCTCTTAGGTTTCCTATGGAGGAAGCATATTAATGCTTGAAAATACTAGCATGCATCTTTTATTAATTCCTTATAATTAACAGTGGATATTTCTAGTGAGCATTATTTGAATAATTTGAGAAAGTTTAGATTCTAGGAACTCCTCCAGAATCTCAGAGAATGGCTGCAGTAATCAATGTTCAGATGATTTAATTTATTTCCAAGGGAAAAATGTGTGCCTGCAATTTGAATTTTATGACATCCAGAAACCGGAAGACTTTACATATGAAAACCAATGAAAAAAATAGTAAATGAAAGCAACTGGTTTTGAATATTTTCAAGTGATAAATTTTTCTGCAGATATTAAAAAGAAAAATGCAAAAGTTCTTTTAAATAGTTAAATTTGAAACTGTCCTCAATAAAACAAAAAACAACAAGGTTCCATAATTAATAAGATTGTGATTAGCATTCCATCAGAAACCTGGTTTTGAGCTTTCTCAAATCATGCCTCTGGCTGAATACTGAATGTATTAAATGTATATTAAAATGCATGTTACTTGAATACACCCATAGTGCCATGTGATCTGGATATCTCTGAATAAAAAACATATTCTCATAATTATTTTTAGTCACCTAAACTCTATGTCATCAATAAATTTTATCAATTATTTCATATGAATGATGGAATTACTGAATACACTGACAAGTATTATTCACTAGAAATAACCCCACCGATTACTTTGTCAGTGTTTTTGCTTAAGAGATCTGCCAAATGGTTGCTTTTCAATTCAGGTAACATCAATGATTTTGACTTTTTTTTATACTGTAATTATTTAAATAGTGTTAATATCCAACAATAGTTCAAATATCCAACAAAAACAGTAGTATGTAACTCAATCACTTTATATTTTTATGGCCATTTCCAACTTTCCAATTATGTTTAATCAGCAAGTAGTCTACTTCTGAGCATATTCTAAAAATAATTGATTTTATTAATGGTCAGTTTTCTGTTAAGTGTGTGAGATAGCAACCTGAAAGAAGCATTACTTACACGAACCATATGCAAAATGTAAAATTATACTTATTAAAAGCTTTAATTTTAGTTGCAAAACTGCAAATCTATTGCGGGACGTTTAAAGTAAACGGAGATTAACAATACCTTACAACTTCCATCAGTTTGGGGGTTTAGGAGTTTGGGAAGAAAATGCCCACAACCACTTCAAAACAGATTAATGCAGCAATTTTCTACTATTACCTACCAGACAAAGAAAATATTTTGTTAGTTACTAAGCTTACTTCAGGGAAAGCGTAAGGGTAAAAGAGTGGTACTTTGTTTTACTAATCTTGTTCTTAATCTGTTGAAAATTTTATCCCTGTCTAGTAGTATTTAATATTTTAGTTAGTGGTTTGTGGCCCCCATAGATGGTATAGCAACTTAAGCTTTTCAGCATGAAATGCAAATTGGTTGCTAAGGAGGGAGCTGCTGAAGACTAGACCAGACAGATATGTTGGAGCATATGCATATGACTGTCTCTTTGCAGAGCCTGGGATCCTTGTCTACTCTGGAATCACAAAAGAGAATTTTAAGCTTTATTCTGGAGAAATAGATTAGACTTGATTCTTGAAAAGATAGCAGAAGGACATAGCCTTACATTTAAAACCTTTGCATGGCATAAGAGTAGCCTGGTATTCCTCAGCCTCAAGATGTTCAGACCAAGATACCAGACTATGATCATTGCATTGGGCTGAAAATGTTCCTCTATGTGGCAAAACCTTCAACATTCCCAGGGTTTGAAGAGTAAGAAAGAAGACAAGAAAGAGCAAGCTCTGCAACTTGGCATTTATGTAGGACATTTTGAAATGCTGCTTGCCAGCCCTTGCTTCAAGGGTTGTTTGTGCATTCTATCCAATGACCATGTGATATATGCACATTGAAATAATGACATTTTCTAGTACTAGGAGTTTTCAGAGAAATATAGACTGAGAATTGTAAAAGTACGTTTCATGTAAGGGACATATGATCTGACTTTTGAATTGCATGATTTTGATCAGAAATGAAGATTCTGAATAAACGAAAAAAAAACAAAACCAGCCCAAACCCAAACACCTGACAGTTGAAGGGTTCAACCCTTCACCGTATCAACAGGTTTTACATAGTAAGTATTCAAGATTAGTTGGGGAAGGGACACTTTTTGACTTTGTGCCTTGTTTTTAAAAATACACCCCCAAAAAGTTTGCATATAAAGTGTATCTGGGGCAGGAGACTGGTTTAGTAACTAATTAACCTGTTTCTTAACCTGGTGTTCAATAATTTTTTAAAAATTGCAAAAGCTCAGCTTAAGTATACCATTTCCCTTGTTCTATATCAAAATAATTTAATAACTACCATATACAGTATTGTCTGTGAGCAACTGTGCGTTAATACAGATTTATTTAAAAATGAGTTTGGATTGATTTAAAACTCGCCCCAGATTTTCCTAGAAACATGGTCACAGTCACAAAAGCTTTGCAGGGGAGTGTGGCAGTTTTTCTGAAGGCCTGAAAAAAACACTTTCTGGCTTTTTTTTTTGTACCCTAATATTTAGCTGTTATTGGCTTACTGAACATTTTAACAAATTGGTGATGCTTTCACAATGTTTTTGTTTTAACATGGGAAATGAAGAGATTGAGGTAAACCGCTTTTCAATTTTTTATTTACATAGGAAGTGCAGACTGCAATTACTTTAACAATTTTGGATTCTTTTAGCTTTTTAAAAAACATATTTATTTTTCTGGCAGATTTCCTTTTGGGGGTGTGTGTTTGGGTTTTGTTATGGTTTTTAAGTGCTGAAGACTGTTACGTCTTCTGGGTCTTAGTTATGACCTACAGGGCATGTGGTTTCTTTGACATGAAGTTTATTTTTCTAAACCCACAGCTTGATATTCTAGCACTTAATTTCAGAATGCAGCTTAAATCACAGAAGCCATAATACGTCAAATGATCCCACACTTGCAGGGGGAAAACAGTAAGTAATGAAAAAGCTATGATTGCTTTTCTGTCCCTCCAAATGACAGTTATCACCTCAGTGACCTGCTCCGGGCGGACCCATCTAAACATGACACACTAAGGGATAACGTCATCTAACAGGGTAGTTACAAAAATCAATACAAAACCCATTTCAAAGATACTCTGTGTAAGAATCCTGGTGTAACGTTTATTTATTGAATAGGCCTGAGGAAAAAAAAACCCACAACTTTTCTGATAGATATGCTTTACCTCCCAAGCAAAGGAATTCTGTAGGTAAGCAATAATTGTATTTTTCAATCTATTATTTAGTCTTGCCAGAGCTCAACCTAGAATCTAATATGTGGATGACTCCTATAACTCAATTATGAAACCTAAGCAGAGCTCTAATGCATCTGTAATGCAAAAGGAACATAACAAGACAATTGACTGTACTTTTTTTCAGTTGAGGGGTAGCTGTCTGTGTTTGTGCAGGGATGAACAAAAAAAAAGGAGGGAGAGTTCAATATTGTGTTTTTCACTGAAGGATTAGGAATGTTCTGTAGTCATTTCTACTCATGAATATAGAAGGTATGGTTACATCGTTGAAACAACTGCTAGCTCACAGCTGACTGAAAACAGGTTTCTATTGTTTGCTTTCTCAAATGACAATAATACTGAAGCCTGGAGCAATTTTATCCAGTCATATCCCATACTCAGGAGATGCATTCTGATTGGTTTAAAAGTCATCTAAGAAAAAGTAGTATTTATTTTCCTTATGTTTATCAAACTCTTTTCAAATCTGCATGAGCTTTATCCCCCTCAGGAAATAAATAATAAATATAGTATGGATCTTCAGTTTTAATTTCTTACAAAAAGATGCAGTATAACTTGATAGTTAAAATAGATCATAAAAATGGTGTTGCTGGCTGTTAAAGTAAAAACATTTTTATATTTGGGAAAATACCTTGTTTTAGAAAATAAGATCATTTTTTATGTTAGCTTTTATTGCCACTTAATCACTGTAAAGTTCATTATTATTTTATAGTCAAAAGACTTAAGATATTTTGTAGTACAATATGAGATCTGCCTTAGCTTCACACTGAACATAATTCTGGCAATTCCACACTCATACTGAGAAGTGTTTGATCACTGAAATTGTTTCACTGAAATCATATTGAAGACTTCCAAACAGAAATGTAGGAGAGGATTGAAAGAGGGATAGGGAGAAGAATTTAAGAAAATAATGTCACAATTCTTAGGACCACTTAGAAAAGTGCAATGAAAATCTAAGCTTCTGGTAAACAGGGGTTGCAATTCTAGAGCAGAAAGATGCGCAGTCATCATCTTCACACCTAAAATATCAATAAAATTCAGGAATGGATGTCTCTAATTACAGAATTTGAATGGGAATATTTAGAAATGTTAGATGCAGTGTTTCCTCAGGCACTGCTCTGCTAAAGAGCTGATCTGATGCTCTTTGTATCCCTCTTAAAATCAAGCACTTTTGTAATTAACAGTTATCTGTTTCAGATCATCTCTACTTTCTGTTTCTTGCTGCAGACCAGCTGCCATTTTTTATACAAAATGAAACTTGGCAACTGAAACAAAATTCACTGAAGCAGAATTTCCTGTGAAACATGTCCAGTATTCTCTTCCTGAGTAAACCGTGCCTTAATTGTGTCCTGTGTTTCCTCCAAAGACATGAACTGCTTGGATAATTTCTGTGCACTGGGCTTTTGTATTCAATTCAGTCTGAGAATACTAGAAACAATTAATTCCTGGAAAGCAGTATCCCATCCAAAGCATATCCAAGTATGGAAAAGAGATCTGTGACAGTCTGTGAATGTGCCATTCAAGTGCCATGCAGAAAAATACCATTTTGATTGTTTTTAATGTACTTTATTAATTAAGGACTTTTTAAAAGGCAATTTTAAAAGAAATTAGTAGGTTTTTAGTATCCATCTAGCATGTTTTCCAGTTATGTCAGGAAAGAACAGAGCCCTTATACAATTGGCAGTGTAAAGCTAATACTGGGACACATACCCCAGTACTGGATGCTGTATCCCAGTATCCTAGTATCATACTGGGAATTTGAATCTCATTAGCAGGTGCTAATGAGGGGCAACAGAACACTTTCTTAGAAGGGGGAAGATCCATTGCCAATGATTACTGACTAGGAAAAAAGCAGCTTATGTTGCCCCTTAGCTTAACGGCTGCTGTATGAAGTTCTGTTTCCTATGTTACTCAGTTACAGATGTAAGAATACAGTCTTTTCAAGCTTAGAAACACTGATTGCTTGCTTTCATCTTCAAGTCTTTTGTTCTAAGTGTTATACAGCTGTCAGGAGAATCCTGAGCATAAGCCTACTCTAAGAGATTTCAACCATCATCACCAAAATCCTTTCTAACTAGAGGTCCAGTTCTCTTGAAATTAACTGATCTTCTGGTTTTAGGAGACCTACAGACCTACAGCACAGCTCAATCAGGGACTGAGAGCCTGCAGGCAGGAGGGGAGTGTCTAAAATGCATTTCTGGGCCAGGGGCAGGGTGGGGGAAGGTTCTGGGAAGGGTGGCAGGGACAGTTAGGGCTGGAAGCACCTCAGAGCACTTACTCTGTATGTCGGAAGTGAGATCTTTCCAAATTGCTCGGCATTTTTACAGTTGTCCTAAAGGTCTACATCATCTCTATACACCATAGGGTGGGACGTTTATGGGACTACGGCTTTCCTTTATAATAGTTAGATACCTGAACTGAAACAGAGAAGGCACATCTGGCTTAAAGATGACATTTATTACTCCATAAAGTTTCTCTTCAAGCAATTAGAATAAGAATTTTGGTTTCACAAGGTTTTTGTATTAATAAAACTCTTATAAATAAATGACTATGGCAGTGTGCTTGTTGAAATATCTTAAACCACAAATATCCAGCTGACAATGATGTTTGGAAAAGCTGTTACAGGCTGTACCAAATTGTGAATTCAAGAGAGGAGTCATTACTGTGAATGCACAGTTAATGAAAGATTGAACAGTCCCTTCTAGTTTGTCCCTCAAAACTCTTGGAGAAGGGGTCTACAGCTGTAAACCAGCCCCATAAATAAAAAAGTTAAAGCCTGCATGACTGGTTGTCCACAGAGGGCAAAGAAAAATTTTCAGTACCTTTTCTTTTGATGTGACAGTGTGTCCTCTGAGAAGAGGAAATGGCTTTAGGGGAATAAGCATGGACAGTTGTTTAAGCCAAGAAGAATTGCTTTAGAGAAACCCCTCTGTAGTCCTGCACTGCTGTGAAAGAGAAGCTGATTGTCATGTGGAAAACTGGCTTGAGAAACCTGTGTATCTATCTTGGATCTTTCTCACCACAGCTGTAAGCAGAAGTCCTAATTGAAATTTGAAGATATGGCCTGATGACTGGAAACACAGGCTGCTTAACTGAGCTGCATTCATCCTTTGGGGTAAGTCATTGGAAATAAAGTAGCTTAGCAGTCAACTTTGAGGTGGATATTGTCTAATTAAAGTGACACTTCAAGTTCAAGACAGAACTGTTTTGTTTTCACCTGTGCTTTTATGAGGTCTAAGTGACCTTGGAGCACCTTAATAATGCTAGAGGGAAGTCATAATAGAGTCTAGATTTTAAAAATTGGAGTCCTCTTTATTTACCAAGATGGTTTCATTTGTTTCCACAAAGATTTTGAGGGCAACATTTGGGAGAAAAATTGTGAACTCTAAAAAGCATTGACTCTGCAGAGAATAAATTTCACCCACACTTTACCAAAGAGAGCCTACATTTCTCCAGGAATGCTGTCAGATGCTACACCTGCCAGCTTACTGTAGAGCATACGGGTTTAAGGGGAACAATTGCAAATACATGACTGAAGCACTGCGACTTGGGTAGGCCACAAACTCAGAAACTGAATGTCCAAGAGATCTAATTGAAGCAATATTAAACCTCCCTTTTTGCTTTATGAAATAGATCAGCTTGTGCTGATCCTCACCTCCTTGGATGTTATTCTATAACTTGATCTCAGTATTGAATTCTTGTCTTATTTTGGCATTATATTGTTGCCTTTGATCAGTGTGAGAGGGATTCCATATTTGCTGGAGCTCTTACAAGTTTTCCTGGTTTCAGCTGGGATAGAGTTAATTTTCTTCCTAGTAGCTGGTGCAGGGCTGTATTTTGGCTTTAGTCTGTGAACAGTGCTGATAACACACCGATGTTTTAGTTGCTCAGTAGCACTTACCCTGATCAAGGAATTTTCAATCTCTCATGCTCTGCCAGTGAGGAGGGGCACGGGAAGCTGGAAGGAAGCAAGGACAGGACACCTGACCCAAACTAGCCAAAGGGATATTCCATACCACAGCACGTCATGGCCAGTATATAAACTGGGGGTAGTCACCCAGAAGGGACCAATTGCTGCTTGAGTCAGGCTGTGTATCAGTTGGCAAGTGGCAGCTGTTTTCATAGGACTGGCAGCAGTGAAGCCAGCATAAGTTCCCAAGATGCATGTCAAGACATTGGCAAAACATGTTCCATTAAACAAAGGGCAGAAGTAAATGCAGCACATATAGAAAAGCCAGGATGTCCTTTACCAGAGGTAGCCAATATCAGCCAGTAGAACTAAAACCAGTTGCACAGAAGCATGTGTGGGCT
Source organism: Pezoporus flaviventris (assembly GCF_033815535.1). Classification (NCBI taxonomy): domain Eukaryota; kingdom Metazoa; phylum Chordata; class Aves; order Psittaciformes; family Psittacidae; genus Pezoporus; species Pezoporus flaviventris. The sequence goes on from NW_026892555.1 coordinate 63,677,409, forward strand.
GCTGGTCTCTAGCTCAACATTTCTGTTATGGGAACATCCTGAGAATTTTCAAGTACTATAATGAACATCCAGCTCGTATTTGTTAACCATAGTTAGGGACTCATTTATATTACAACTGTGTGTTTGCTCTTTTGCCCTTATTAGTTGAAAAGGAGGTGATATTCTACAGATAAGGTATATAACCTCATTAGATTAATCACAAAGCTTTTTTCTTCTGTGTTTTTAGCTGCTGTTTAGTAGCAGTGTGAATGTTTGCATTTTCAAAAGGTAAAATTGCGTCCAGAGTGGCCATGATTAGGTTGAGCAGGAGGGGTGATAGAAGGCTGTGCAGCTGAATGACAGGTCAGTGTCATGTGAACTGAAGCATGCAAATTGTATTAGGCCATGGTAATCAGGGCAGAGATGCAACTCCCTTTGTTTTCTCTCCTCACCCAATAAATCTGTGCTTGAAAAATGTGTGACAGATATTTTAGCTTTACAGATATTTTAATGCATTTGTTAATTTTTTGATCTAACTGGAGATACATATAGAATATTACAGTCTTCTGTGTTTTACCAGTGTAGCTCTGTCTGAGTAGCATAGTGCTTTCATGGTGCACACCAGTGTTTTAGGGTAGCCTTTTCAGGAATCAGTGTCAGCCAAGTCAGATCAGGTCATAGTGTTAAGTATACAGTATCTTGAGGGAAACTCAATCAAACCCAACAAACTTTTTATAAGGCATCACAAATCATCCTGTATTAGCATCACATGGATTATTTATGAAAATGCTGTTGCTTGTCTGACAACCTAGGTGACATTACCTCTGGAGGATGAGCATCACCATGGCAAAACAGACATGTCACCATTAGACATTAGTCTACTGTAACTAATTTATAAGGCTGTCCTGTAATTTGTTTTGATCAGGCAGCCTGAATACAGTTGAAGGGGATGAAAGGGAGGAGGGAGTGCAAGGAGGGAGAAGGGAGAAAGAAAATCCAATATTATTAACTAGAGAACTCAAAACTGTAAAAACTCAAGCCAGCAGAAAGTGTAACATTTTTTTTCACCTCCATAACTTCTGTCTTTACACACAGATATAGCTCAGAACATCTAATACAAGGTTTCTCTCTTGGCTGTGGAATTTTTCCTAGAATATTTCTAACTATGTTTTCTGTGCTTTTAATTTGTTCAAGATACCATATGATAGTCGTCTTCTCGTTTGCAGTTCTTTTTTTTTTTAAAATACCGATATACTTTAAAAGCAACTTTTGTAAATATGGCACCAGAGTTAATCATGTTACAGTAAATGTCATATCAAGTTCGTCTGCCAGGACGGAAAAGGGAGTGTTTCAGACTAGGTTTACAAGTCAAAGCAAACATGTAAAAGTAGCTTTGAGCTGTGCCCCTTCTAACTTATCAAATTCTTTAGTAGAATACCACAACTTAAATGATCTTTTCTAAATGCTAGTTCATAAATAAAAATAAATAAGCAAGAAAGAATGGATAGGCTATGCCTGAATATGAAATAGTGAGCATTTCTTCTGCTATAGTTGATAACTGCTAAGAACAGATTTAAAGGTGTCATAATTACACAATAAAATCTCTGACCATATATGATCTTGAGGGGATCTAAGCTATCATAGACCTTCCTGTGCCTGTGCTGGGATACAAAGCACTCTTCTTGGAGCTGAAGTTTGCATGGCCCCATCCCATATCCCAAGTTTTGAAGGAAGATATTTTCTCTAGCAAAACAGAAGACTGTTATTCTAACAGGAAAGATATTCTCTTCAGAGTCAGGGGCAATGAAGGAGGATATCAGTGACTTAGGGAAATTATTAATTTTTAAGAGACCCCAGAAAAGGTCATTACTGAAGTGTTCCAAAGACAATTTTTCATAGTCTGAGAAGATGCTCTGGACTAAAATTTGGAGCCAGCAGTCCCCTGGTTAGCTGTAGCAAGAGAAACCCAAAGCAATCCAATATTGGGGATTTTTTTTTTTGCAACATACACACCTTTTCTTCAGACTCCATTTTCAATATCACAGCTTAAGAGGAACTAAAATTATGGTACTGTATCCCTATTAATTCAAGCAGTAGTAAGTAGAGAGATAACAGAAAAAAATAAATGGTCTTTGTTTTGTATCTGGAAACTATGGTTAGCAATATAGACAGAAGAATATGATCATTCATTTGGAAGATTTCTCTCATTTATGAGCAGAGATTTCAACTTTGTTAACATTTTGTTTTAAGGAATCCCACCAAAAATTACCTCTCCTTTACTCCAACCTTTACCAGACATTCTGCAAATCTGTTTCTGTCAGTGTTTAATCTAAATAGAAAAATTATACAGCACATAATAGGGATGAAAGATGGGAGGATAAACAAAGTATCAGGAGAAAGGACTGCTTATATTAATTAGATTTACTTTTTCCTTGCATTATGACTTCCCTGATGAACTCAGGAGGAAAGCAGAAGGACAAATACACAGGCATAATTTGCCTGGCAGCAATGTGAACTTTTGCTCTATAATCATATGATAATGATTTCTTTTCCTATTTTTACCTGCTAGTGTCTCAGCTCCATGCTGTGGTCTCTGGATCCTACAAACATGTCTGGCAGTGTCTCAGCTCTTTAAATTCTTGTTAGGCAAATCTGAAAGCAAAAGAAAGAGACTGAAGAGGAGGAAGGTTGTTCCCACTGCTGGTGTTTTTTTTCTGCATTAGCACCTTGAGCAGTTCTAAAAAATTATTTATTCTATTTTAGTGGTATAAAATATCATTAACTGCTAGAACTGGAAAACATGTATGTTTCCATCATAATAACTTAACATCATTTTATTTGTTTCAGCAAACCATGGTTTCTGGTCAGCTGTCTCTTGATTTTGGTAGGTCCAGTTTTTCTCAGTCCCTCACATTTCTCAAATGCATTGTTCTTAAGTCCTCTCAGTAAACAGTTGACATCATTGGGAATGACGAAGTGTTTCCTCCCCCTTTTTTTTTTAATTGGCAAAATATTAAAACTAAACAGCAGCACTGAACACAAATGTTTTCCTTCTGCCTCTTCAACCCCTTCAATTCTGGTCTACTTGCAGCACAAATCTTCTTGTACATCAGTCATATCCTTAAAAAAGACTAGCAATACCTCCTCTGCAGTTACTATCTAGAGCTTCTCTGTAATATCAATTAAATTCCTTAGTAGCAAGAAATCACTTACTATTTCCATTGAGTCCTATACAGGCAGCACTTTTGGAATAACTGTTATGAAAATATTAAAAAAAAACAAAGCAGAAGTTTTTCTTAGTTCGATTAATGACCTAATTCATCAGTTTTTTCTGAGAATTACATGCAAAGTAACATAGCTCCCATCTAGCTATTGCCCCTAGTGATTCTAAAATTCAGGTTTAAAGTGTGCTATGCAAACAATCCAACATTCAGATATCCCTAAATGTATCAAGTTATGACATACCCTTGGCAAATTTATTTACTCTTTAAAGAGTGACCTTTTCATTGGACAGAATGCAATAGTAGCAGCAACAATATACCCTACAAAAACACATCTGTGATTTAGTAGTTTTCTTGCATTTCCTCATACACTGAGCTTTCATTGTTGCAGCTTGTAAAATCTCTCCATAAAACAAAAAAATCCTACAATAAAACATTTCCCTTTATGGAAACACACTTCTGATGCAAACTTTCTCATACAAAATTTTAATTCTATGCATGTTTTCTGATATTTGTACATAGTAACATCTATAAATATATATGCATACCTTTAAATTTTGCACCTTCCTCAAACTTCAGAAAAATAAAATAATGACTACGCTATACACACTTAAAAATAAAATGTAGTAAATTAACCTTCATGAAACTCCATGACATTGCAGTAAGGTTGATTTCAGTTAGTAGTTGAAATAGTTTGCTTAAAATTAGTCCAGGTATTGTTGCATCTTGAAGTGCATATAGAATATTAGAAATACAATAATACTTTTACAAGTCTTTATTATTTTACTTTCTCTAACAGCAAGATCCCGTACTGCTTTTTTTTTGCTAATGTTAGCAGTAAATTTAAATAAAAAAGTATGTTGCTTGTGCTATATAAATTTTCTTCAATATATTTAAGTCCATAGTGAAATTTCTGGTTTATTCAACAACGGGATTGTAGAATATTTCTGTAAAGGTTCTGGTGGTCATAGTAAGGTTGAAGAATGTAAGCAATATGTTCAGAAAAGCTTTTTCATGCATTTTAATAAAGCCATGTAGTATGAAATAATTACCTTTTTGAGCAGGATCTTATCAAACTTCTATTTCTAGAAGATCTCTTGAACTTGAGTTATTCATAAAATGAGACGTACTGACTAAATGTTTAGTGGTAATAGGACATGAAAACATTGGGATTTTTTTACTGTTTACTTTTTACTTTTTAATAGAAGACACTGTCAGAACAATTCCTTCAACAAATAATAGCTACTACATTTCTCTTTAATTTGAGGCCCTTTCCTAAAATTCCCAAAATAACATTTCTGCCAAAAAGACCTGTAATCAAGGTATTTTCACCAATGAAATAATTTTACAAGTACCAGCCCAAGGAGAACTTGTGTGTAGTAAAAATTATGGTGGAGGGTTTTTCTTTGTTTGTTTTACTTATCATAAGCTGTCAAGTTTTGAAAATGCATACCGACCTTAATAGAGCTGCCTCGTTTTTTTTTTAACTCACTTCTGAGTTATTTGAAAGCTAAGTTTTTTGTGCTGTTCATTATCAGACCTGAGTCAATCTTTCAGAAAATGAGATCCTCATTTACTTTTCTCTATTTCCGTTGGCTGCACAGCAAGCTGTAGAATACCCCCCCTTAAAGAAGACACAGGTTTGTGACAAGAAAACAGCAAATAATGCTTGATTTAGGCATGCGTCCCACAAGGTTTCTGAGATTTGACATTCAGCTTAATGCAGATATTTTAAAAACTGTTTGTCATTTACCCCATTAGAGGTATTTGAGAAGTTCCTCCATCCCAGGTGTGAACAAGCAAGCAAACATCTCCATTCTCTATCCTTGGAGATATAACTCCAGCTAACCAGTTAGGAAACCTTTCATTAGAATGATCTGGTGGAGACGCTCTTTGTACCCTTATAGGTAAACCAATGCAATTGGCTTGTGACTGAGTGCTTAAAAGCTGTTACCAGTTTCATGGTTTTACTTCATGCAGTAAGGCAGCATTAGGCATGCTGTGCAGTTTGTTCTTGATTCTGCTGTGAATCTGTTGAGTGAGGAAAAAAAATTAAAATGTTTATATTGCATTCTTAATTTAGATATTTTTGTAGTTCTTCATCATCTTCCATGACTTGAAATTCTGCTGATCCTCTTAATGACAAGGGTTGGAAAATATGCCCTTCAAAGGTGTCTTTCTCAAAATAATGCTAGGAAAATGAGGAGCTAAAACAAACAAAACCCCCACCATTAGGTCATATCCAATAAGACAATGTCCGGGAGTGGTTTACCTTTTTTTAAATGCTTGAGAAAAATGGTAACAAAATAATATTATTTATTAATTAAAAAAAAACAATTATTAATTCATCAAAGGAAATGAACCCAGAGTTCCTGTTACCTACATCAAGTCTTAATTCTCTATTTCATATCTTGGTATTTGTAATCAAAAAAATGTCTCTCATTGTGAGAATGTGACAGAATTATAATATCAATTGTGCAAATGCCTGAGAATAAAAACCTGGATTAGGTCCTTCCTATGTTGAGGACACCAGAACTGTACACAATACTCCAAATGAGTTCTCACAAGAGCAAAGGGGCAGGACCACCTCCTTTGACTTGCTGGTCATGTTTCTTTTGATGCACCCCAGGGTATGGTTGGTTTCTGGGTTGCGAGCGCACACTTCTAGCTCATGCTAAGGTTCTTGTTGACCTTTGAGACCTTAGCTTTTGTGCTGAATTTGGCTGAAATCGGCCAACTGGTTCAAAATTTATTGTAGAAGGGAAGACAATTGTATGCCAGATGAACAAACAGGCAAGTCAGTCATACAGGCTCATTTTCTGAGATGTAAGATGAAGAATATTGGTTATTGTGTTGTTGTTTTATGTCATGCCTTGTCTTTCTGGCTCCCATTTTTTATTTATTTTTTTTTTTCCAAAGAAGTGGTGTACTTGTCTGACATAAAGTAAAAAATTGTTATTAGTATTATCAACTGTGAGATTTTCCTGTTTGCTATGTTACCATAAATGAGGTTGCAAAACTACTTCAAAACAGAAAATGCTCAGGACAACGCACCATTGGATTGATTAATTTTATTCTTTTATTCGGCCATGTCTTAGACAGGCCACACTGGTAATAATACTATTGTAGCAGTACTGTCAAACAAAGCTTCCTTCAGTGAACCAAGGAGTTTCTTATATTTCATCTGAAATGTGAAATATAAGAAATTGAGTTATATTTGAAATGGCCATTGAATTTGGACCAAACATTTAGAAACCGATGGGTTCAAGTTCCATAGGCTTGGGAGAAACCACTTAGGACATCAAACTTACTTGGGTCACCAGATTTGTCTGTTACAGTAAAAGCAATGATGCAATTTAAGCATCTGTTTCTGAGCAGTTTCTAGAAATTGTCCTTTATATATGAGACATATATAAGTAGAGTTGTGTGCTCTGCTTTACCTTACTCTCAGCCCTGATTATTTTTTAATTCCTCACAAATAGGTGAACAGCACACTTCCTTTTCCTTAACCTTTATCAAAACCCTTAATGGGGAAGGGAAAAAACCATCACTGGCTCCTACAGCAAGGTGAACCAATAAATATATCCCCAACTTATGTTGTACTTGTTCAGCAACGTGACCTTGCTGATGGAGTAGGCAGTCTGTTTCCTTACTTTAGCTAGTAGACAACAGCGTGCCATCTTCCAAACCAAACTATTCTATGATTTTATGATTATATATGTTGTTTTAATTCTTTCCTTTGGCAGTTTTTTCTCCTATATCTCTGACAGGCATATGTTGGAAGCAAGTCTTATGAATTTAACAAATGGCAATCTTTAACCATAAATGTGTGGGAGCAAAGCATTTAGAGGTTCAATAACATAACTGTGCTCTTAGGGGAAAGGTGGAGGAGCAAGTACTGTCTCTCCTAGACATCATGGGACAAACTGAAAATGCTGTAGGCAACTCTCAAGACCATCTTCCTGAGTAGACCATCTTCCTGAGTTTTAAAGCAATGCAACACAGGAATTACCACAACTAATCCAAACCCAAGAATACGTACTTAATTTGTTATGCCATCTAGTGTGCTAAGCTCAAGAATTTTCTCAGAATAAAATTAAAAAACACAGGATTGGTTTATCAATGCATGAACAATTTAGAATGTTCAAAAGAGAAATACCAACCCTAAGGGAAATAATTTATCAACTGGGATTTGTGTGTGATAATGGAGTTTTATCTCATTTTATTATTCTCTTATTCGTATAAAACTTTTTTGTATCCTGTGAAGAATGGGTGCATTTCATCAGCTCATGAAGTTGCATAGAAGTATAATACCATTTCTTGTCTTCAAATTTGTTATACTTAAACTTATCTTCAGCTGATAATTTAATATCTCCTTGCTGCTGATTTGTGAAAAAGGCTGTACAGAGGTGCCCTGTGTGTGTCTTTTAAACTATTCATTATTTTGTCCCATTTTATTAATTTTCTCTGTGAATTAAATAGCTTCAGCCACTCTTCCTACTGACTTCCTACTGAAATGAACATATTTCTAATGATTCACATTGATTCTCTGTGACTGTTTTCAGTGATCCACCCTCTTGGAGCTCCATAGTCTTCTGTTTGTCATACAATTTTTTTCCCCTTTCAGCAGATGCAAACATTTGCCCATGCAATCAGGATGTTGCACTGCTACGCATGCAGAATTCACATCTAGAAAACTCTTAAGCAGCCATTTTTTTGCTGGAACAAGTAAAAGCCTATTCCAAATGCCCATACAGGTCATGGAATTGTTATTATGCACAAGCTACCAATGATACATGTCAAATATATATACATGCATTTAAATATACATACAATTTTCCTTGCAAGCTGTTGGAAGCAGTTGTATTTCTCTTTATATTTTTGCATGTCTTCAAGGTATAAAGGGCAGACCTAGGATTTTATAATCTTTGCTTCCAGCTCTGATAGCATGACCTGAGGCTGAAATAACACATATTTCAAAGGAAAAAAAAAATATCTGCCGTTAAATGTGTACTGAATACCAAAATTAAAGTATTTCATATAATTATCAATGACTCATTAGTCAGCATTCTTGTGTGGGGAAAAGCTAGATGAAGTTGATTATAGAGCTATAACAACTATTGCTGTGTGGATCAGAACAAGTTTATTTAGGGCCTTGGGTGACATGGTTTAGTGTGACATGTCCCTGCCCATGGCAGGGAGTTTGGAACTTGATGATTTTAAAGTCCTTTCCAAACCTAACTATTCTGTGATTCTATGATTCTATGTTTTGGAGAACTGTCACCTCTGTAACTGTGGCACATCCTAGTATGGATGGTAAAAAGACATTAAAAATCAAAAGGACAGATCAAACACAGTCTCTTATTTAAGCAGTGCTTTAATTAAACTTACGACTTTAGGTATCTTGCTCATTATTTTGAAATTTAAGGGTTGGCAACTCAGGTATTTGCATCCTTAAAATGATGAAGTCTTAAAACGTTTCCCAGTTTTTGCTCTGAATTTGAGACCTGTGCTGGCATTTGCCAGTTGACAGTATAGTGGAGGAAAAATGATATCTGACCCTAGAGACTATTTAATTGGTTTGTTGGGTTTTTTAATGTTTCTTCCTCAATTATTTTGCATTTCTGTATATGCCACAAGTTTTTCTAGTAATTATGCAGTGCCAAAATCATAATTTTGGATAGGTTTGACACTTTTTTTTTTCTAGTGTTAATAGTAGTTTATTATTACCAGTTTTTATTAAGTATAATTAATAAAATATATCATAAGCAATTAAATCTCATTTTTTTTGATATCAAAACCCTATTAATAGACTTCGGGAAAACACAAGGGGGAGTACAAGGCAGGGAAAAAATAAAATGCCTTTCACTGGCATATTTTGTTGTGAGACAATGAAATCTGAATATTGCCTATACTGATCTCCACTGGGATCCTTGAGTCCACAGAATGGTCCTAATTGATTTTTCCCTGCCTAAATGGAGTATGCCCTGTTGTGAACCTGCTTTGAGCATGATGACAGGATGGGACATCTCAGAGCAGCACTTCTGTGAGACCCAGGGCCTTCCTTCTATTACCTCTATTATCTAAACAAATAACCTTGGACAAATCAATTTACATTAATCCAACCTAGTGGTTTAAACCTCCCTCCTTTCCTTTAAAATATCTCAATCAAGTTTCAAGTGAAATTGCTTGGACATCTGTCTCTTAAAATGTGCCTGTGAATAACAAGAGAAATCTGTAAATCTTTATTGAAAATATAGAGATGTTTAAGAGTAAATTAATGGATGGGTCATAGCAAGTTCTTTCTGCTCTGCAGCTCCAAGGACAGAAACTCTTAGCAACACTTGTATTTTTGTTTATGTTAAAATTATTTGCACAGTAAGATTAATCTTGGACTCCTTTTTGTTTTCTTCTTTCATTTATCACAGGAAGAACTTAATATTTCAACATTTTATTGTATAAAATTAAAAATCTGCACCCATAGTGAGCTTCAGCCATGCTTATTGCAGCAGTCACACAATGTTAGTTCTTTATCATGCTTCCTGTGTAAATACTTGAAATAGATAGCAGTATGAACAATGATTATTTAAATTTATGGGGAAGCTGTTTGAAGTTAATGAATTTCAATACTCTATTAGATAATACATCATCTTTCAAGTCTTGCTCTTTTTTTTTTTTTAATGTGTAAGGGATTTTCTGTAGGTAAAAGAAATCTAATTTAGCTTTCTCTTATTTTAAAAACTACGGATCACTGCATTATTATTTTCACACATGCCCTGAGTTAATCCAGTGTTTGTGTAATAATTCTAGTATTTTATAGAAATTATAGTAGTAAGTATGCCTTTTCGAAAATATGATGTAGAATCACAAGCTTGGGTGATTGATGATGATGACATCCCTTTAAATTCTACTACATTTTGTTTTCAGGTTGTTATTCCATGAAGTTTCTGCTACAATATGACAGAGTTTCAATTCCTAATTCCAGGAGATTTGGGTTTAGATGCATTGAACTGCAAATAAAAAACGGTTTGCAATGCAACTGAACTTCACACCTAGGAAAGGCAGTAATTTGAAAATAAAGCAACAGTTGACTTTCTTAGAACACCATATACAAGCTATATGAGAGTGCACAACATAGTATTTCAAAGTTCTTATCTTTCTGATTTTTTGATCTTTATGGTTAGGGCTTCATGCTGAATAGCTAGAATTTTTAAGTGCCGGATGCATGTCCCTCATTCATGGGCAGGGGTATTGTTCGCTAGGCGGGGATGCTCAAAGCCCTGTCCAACCTGACCTTTAATACTTCCAGGGATGAGGCATCCACAAATTCTCTGGGCAACCTGTTTCAGGATCTCACTACCTTCACAGTAAAGGACTTCCTAATATCTAATCTACATCCATCCTCTTTCAGTACAAAACTGCTGCCCCTTATCTTATAAAATCATAGGGTGGTTTGGATTGTAAGGGACCTTAAAGATCATCTAGTCCCAACCCCCCTGCCATGGGAAGAGACACCTTCCCCTAGACCAGATTGCTCAAAGCCCCATCCAACCTGGCCTATTAATATAGTCCTCTCTCTCTGTCTTTCCTATAAGCCCCCTTCATATATTGAAAGCTCACAATAAGGTCTTCCCACAGTCTTTTCTTCTTCCAGCTGAACACGCCCAACTCACTCAGCCTTTCTTCTTAGGAGAGGTATTCCTCTGACTACTTTTGTGGCCCTCCTCTGGACGCACGTGGTTGCCTTTTTCCTTTAGAATTAGAGACAGGAAATTGTGGCCTTATCACAAATATTTTCATGGGCACAAAAGAAATTCAAAGATTTTCTAAAATGTAAATAATTTAATCTGTCATTGTAGTATTTGTACTCTTACAAATCTTTTTAACACTCCTGAAAGAGGAAGTATCCTTTGATTAAAACCAAAGGGCTCATGATTGAAAATTTTGTATTAGCTTGAAATTTGTCTGTTCTCCCTAGTCAGTTCAGTTCTCATTACATTTTGCCAGAGTGACACCTAAATGCTCTTCAGTGACTGCTCCTCCCCGTTCCCAAGCTCACGGGCCAATCTGCACCACAAATACATATTTCCTGTGTTCTGGCACAAAGACAATCCTTGAAAACCCTACTGAAGTCCTTCCAGAAATATCTGTGTAGTTAGAGACAATCTGTGGAGTGAGAAAGGACCCAGTTGGGAGAACTGAGATCACCTTGCTCCTCTTATCACGCTTAGAACTGCCATGGCTCAATAGCTTCATATAAATCTTGTTCTAGTAGCCCTGCACAGCCTTGCAGACTGCAGTGCAGGCATAAGCCAAAATTATTATCATAAACCCGTCAGTTGATTCCTTTGTGCTGCACTCAAGTCTCTATAGGGAAAGTTTTATCACTTCCCTCACATATTAATTGAATCCATTCTGCAGCTGGTAGCAAGATGTCTGAACAAGTGACATGAGTTGACAAGCCTTTCAAAAAATTGGAGTGGGTTTTATCTATTGGTGTGAGAGGGAACAGAAAAGGAGAGTAAATGAGAAGAAAAAGTAAAAACAATTTCTTCCCATGCACTTTTCTCCCAAGTAAAGCAAAAGGTGAAGATTGTATAACCTCTCTAGCCTACTGCCTGTTTATTAAGTAAACCTATACCAGTAGGAGATTTATTAATTTAACTGTGGTCTTGCATGTAAGAATGATATGAGTAGTCTCAGATCATATTTATTCATGTAATAGAGGGATTTATTGGCAATTCCTGATAACCATATTTTGTAATTTAGATATTTTTTCCCTTCATATTAATAGTTCCTCTTTATCTTGCTGTTTAAATAAGACATGTCTGTAGTACTGAATATCAACAAAAAAACCTCTTTAGCTGGATGACATAATTTGGTAATCAGCAAATTAGAACAGCATGTAGCTTCTGATGAAAAAAATATTAAATGTGTGTCTCATAACTGTGCTGCTGAGGTTTAGCTAAACACATAACCTTTATTTGAACTTATCTCATTAATCATGGGCAAAAATGTAGCTATTTCACATATGGTACTGTGGAAAAAGATAACATGGTCATTTACCATTTCTGAGTGCTCAGTCCTCACAGAAGAAAGATAATTTCTTTAGGGAGAGTTGACAAGATGCAGGTTAAATACCCATATTAGCTTTCCCCTGAAAGTTCCTGAAAATTGTTTCTCTTTTTTTTTTTTAACTGATAAATAAAAAAAAAATATACTCACCGTATTAGAGATTGTTAAAAGTTGTTGATAAGAACCCAAGTTTTTTAGGATTTTTGTCTTTTTAATGTGACTTTAGTTTCCTATTCCGGACCCCAAAAATGTCTTCTTTTCATTTTCAGTCATTCCCTCATTGTTACTTCTACTTAAATCTTCAGTCCTCAGCCTCATGCAGACAACTAGAAGTCTGATAGTTTCTCAGCCAATAGGTTTTTACCCAGTTTGATATCCCACCAGATCATTGTTTTGCAGCATCCGCCAGACACCATTTACTTGACTTGTTCTAACGATCTTTTGTTCTTGAGTGTTAGAGGGTGATTTGCTCCTATCTATGGGGTTTTGCTAGATGCTGTGACCTTAAAGAAAGCAATGCCCTGTCAGTTTCAAAAATGACCCTATGCTACTGAAACACTCTTTATATAAACCCTCCCCTGAGGGGCAAACACAGTACAGTGTTACACTGAAATGTTGCCATTTCCTTCCACCTAAAAATACACAAGGTCCAGGATTCTCCTAACATATCAAATCCCTGGCTTAGTCCACTGTGACATATGTGAAGATTAAATTTCATCCTCCAGATGATGTGGGAATTTGGGAAATTAACATTCAAAGCTTCTAATTATAAGAGGAGCGGTGTGCCTGTCAGTTTCAAATGATGACATGTGTGATAAGACTATGATCTTACTGAGTTTTCTTAGGAACCCAAAGCATGTTTATGTTAGATATATACACTTAACACTAATCATCCCCTCAAGGTGCCTCTCATAGGCTGCCCTCCCTCTGTGAGGAATGTATATTTAGGCTGTAGGAGTGACATAAGACTATCTTGATATAGCGGATGGTTCTGGGGGTACACACACTTTCTTCCCTTCATTATATGCTCCAGTTAATAACAATGCTGTGTGTAAAAAAACTTGCAGTATTTTGAAAACCAGGCTCTTAAATACAAAATAGAATCATAGAATCATGCAGATTGGAAAAGATCCTTAACATCATCAAGTCCAACCATGAACCTAGCACTGTCAATTCCACTACTAAGCCTTGCCCCTAAGAGCCACATCAACGTGCCTTTTAAATACTTCCAGGGATGGTGACTGCACCACTTCCCGGGACAGCCTCTTCCAGTGATTGACTATCCTTTTGGTGAAGAATTTTTTTCCTAATATCCAATCTAAACCTCCCCTGGTAAAACTTGAGAGCATTTCCTCTTGTCTATCGATAGTACTCTAATAGTACTGGAAACATAATGCTTTGGGCTATGTATTTTGCTGTTTCATTCACTAAGTTAACTGTATGTAAGTACCAGAGCAGGCCCACTAACCGTGGGTAGGCTGGGATTATATGAGTGAAGACTTGACTATGCATCAGCAACTGCATGCCATAGCCAAGATTTGGGGTCTTCTGCAGGAACTGCTCCAGTGAGTATCTGTAGAACAAGGATTCAATAGCAAAGTTTCTCTCATTGCAGTTGAGTGATCCCGTTCACAATGTTGTTGAGTCAACAACTTTCCTCTTGGACTCAGTGAGTGTTGAAACACTGATATAACATGGCAGAGTGCCACTGAGGCAGAGAATACTGCCTACAATACACCCCCAGGATGCAGATTCACGTCTGTCCTCTAGAACAGAGAGAGTGGGTATTAGAGTAAGGATATCCACCATCTCTAGTGACTTACCATGGGTTCTAGTTCTTATCATGCATTTTCTGCAGCTCTGGGACTGTTTTCTCTTGCTGTTTGCAGAAAGAGAGCTTAATAATGTTCCTACTTAGGAAAAAAAAAAATCATTGTGGAAGTAGCTGCCTTTATTCTATTTTTTCAGCACAAGAAACTTGCACGGTGATGCATGACCACAGCACTCTTGCGTGCTACTCCCAGGACCTAGAAGGTGACCCTGAGTTTCCAAATATTGCTCTTTATGTCTCTTTTCTTTCTAGCCAGCTAGAAGAAAACCAGAGATTAATCTGCAACAACAGAATATTGAAGCCAAGATCTGAATGAGTCTGGCAGGCATGAGTTGGCTGTTGCCTTCACAAACTGCCTAGGCAGCTGCAGGTCCATAAAGCACCTAAAAGCCACATACTGAGAACTACCCATGTGTCCTGTTGCAGAGAACAGTGATAGTCTCTGATTTGTTTTCAATGTTACTACACATGAATGTCATATTAAAAATAATAGCAAATATATGGCCAAAAAATGATGTTCTTTTCCTGTGTTATAAGCACGATCGTGTTCCTACTCTGCAACCTCCTGCATATGCACTGAGTGCCATGGACCAAAAGCTACAACAAGAGCAAGCAAGGGTAAACCATGCAACTGCCAAAGTGTTTCCATACATCAATGGATTCCCAAAAGCTCTGAAATCACTGCAAGCCCAGACCTGGTCACTGAAACTCCTACATCCCTGTAGCCTCTGGAGGTGGCTGTACTTAACCCCTTTCAAGTTATCCAAATCAAATCATGAGTGTGGGCAGCAGGTGGTGTCACCTGTAGGTTTTCCAAGAGAGATCCAGCTGGGATCTGATACAGATAAGTGCTGAGGGGTTCATATCAGCATGGGCTGAGCCTTCAGGCTGTAGAACAAATATGCTGAAATAGCCTGCACTCTGACTGGCTGGACCATCATTCCCTACTTGTCAAGACCCTTAGAATTTGGCTGCTCTAGCAGGTGGTAGAGCTGTTCCAACCCACCTCCCAGCTGCCTGGAGTAACAACTGAAACTGTGTTTACCCATAACAGCACATTTTCAGTTTTGTGAATACCTAATTCATCATTTGCTCCCTTTTTGCTGGGTGCTTGTAAGGAATTAAAAAGAACAGCAATGCCTCATAGAAGTCTTTAACATAACTCACATTGTAGCTGTCATAATAGATCAATGGGATGGGGATATTTTTCTCCTTAAAAGTGAAATGATGCAGAGACCAGGAGAATAGAAAAAGGATATAAAAATACTTTAAAGTTTCTAAGGAATTTGAATATGTATAGTATTAGAAGACCATATATAAATAGATGCAAGCTTTTATGCCTAATTTCAGAAGCCCTGGCTGGTTTTCTAAAGGCACAAAAATTATTTATAATCATTCATCAAAATCTCTTGCAGCAGGAGGTACCAGATGTGTGGGTCATGATGTAGACAGATATCTGAAACTTAAAAATCACTGCCCAAACATACCCACTGGCTCACATTTTGAGTCACATCCAGTCCTGTTGTGGATTTAAAGAGACAATTCAGACATGACAGGCTAATTTATAATTCTTGTTTATTCATTTCACCCACTACAATAAATGAGATTATAAGATAAATTGAGGTGATGAAGCTAAAGGAGCTGTGTCTCATTTCCACTCTCCCAGGCTAGTCAGATGTTCTATCTGATGCAAATACTCCTTGAAAGGCAGGTTAAAATTAGGGAGTTTTCTGAAGGAGTCTAGGCTGTGTATTTGTGGTGAAGTGTAAATTCTTCAGAAAGAAAATTCCACACTTAGAGAAATATTTATAATATTATTTACTATTCTGTTTGTAATGACCTCCTGATACCTTCTTTGCAAATATTGTTTGTGTAATCTTCCATTTTAGCAAATTTAACAAATTATGCTAAAACACTGGCAGGTTATAAAGAGCACATGTGCCAGATGACCACTGATTTTTTCATTAGTGATCTGAAGAAGAGAGAAATTAATTAGCAAACAGTGGGATTTTTCTGCTGTACACCTCCTGCTCAGCCTGTTTTGGAAATGTCTACCAGGTGAAACTGTCAAATTAGGCAAAAGACAGGAAAAGCACTGAATGAATCTGTTTCTTGTCAAAATCTTTTAATTCTGGTATGAAATGTGGCTTATAAAAAGTTATTTCGACATTTAAAGACTCTTTGTTAGTCAAGTGGAACAAATAGTCTAAGAGGAAATGCAAAAAGTATCATAATTCAGGAATTAGCATAGTCTGAAATCTGAAAATGGTGTACTTATTAAACGAGTTGCTCATGAGCTTCCAAAGAAAAAAGTAAATCATACGTGAAACATGTACCTGTGCCTGTGACTTAAGTGGTAACCAAGTCCCTGGGTTGTGTTCTGTTTATGTGGTAGTATATAGGTAGCTGAAGAACATATATTTCACTCTGCCTTTAGACCCAGTGAAGTCATTGCCATATGTCCTGAACCAGAGTTGCACTAGTTGCTTTTTGCCTTTGAAATGAAAAGGCAGTCCTCCTCTGAATGTAGTCACCTGGAGCTTCCAATCATCTTTTTTCAATGAGTTTCAGTAAAGAGAAGCGAAAGGGAGCTGAAGTGTTGGGTTCAGGGTGCTCCAGCAAAGAAATGATAGGATTAAAAGAGGTAAGAGTGAGGTATTCCCTATTCTTGCCTTTTCTGTCAAGATGATGCTGAAAATGCTTTATTGATCAGGCCAAATAAGTAAATTAGGAGAGGCTTAACTGGTGAATCATGGTATAATACATGATAAAAAGTAGCTATTTTGTAGCTTATATTCTTTGACAACCTTAGGAACTTAAATTTTGAAATTAAATACTTCCTGGGTTTATGCCAGTTAGATGGCAGCTGAAACATGGCTTCAAGATACCTCTGTTATAGGCAGAAGCAACTACAGAGCTCCCGGAATGAGCTGTCTTAGCCCGCTGTGGATCTAGCCCAAATGCTACACTCCTTTTTCACACTGAATAGTACCTGCTCACCAGAATGAACTAATTTGAAGCAGACCTTCCCCATGGGAAAGCTGTAATAAAAAAAGGAAAAAGTAAAAATACAAAGAAAGTTCATTTGTGCTAGTAAAAGAAAAACCCAAACAAACCCAACCAACAACATAGTAAGTTTAAAACAGTGAAATAAATTAGGATTTATATTTAGTTAACAATGAGTTATCACAAACTATTCCCATATATTTCCTGATGGTTTACCATTACATAACCTGCTCTATATTTATAATGTACATCTGGCATACTGTACTTCTATTCAGGTCACTTTAATTAAACCAGCCTCCAAGGTCCCATATAAAACAATGGAAGTTCTGAAAGCAGGAAAACAGCAGCATGAATTCATGAATAGCCCAGTATGTGAAAGCAGGCAATCTGCAGATTAGTGCAGTGGTTTCCTGTTATTAACACCATAAACTTGTAGGACTTTGTTAGCTAAATTCTTCTAACTTCAGCGCAGTTGCTGCTGCTACCACAGAAGAGATGGGCCAGAAGAGAAAAGGAAAAGATTAATAGCTTTTTTAGATTGGGAAGAAAGAAAAAAAATAAAAGCTAGCTTTGTTGGCTAGAAAAGAAGCACAGTGCTTCGGAACTCTGACTAAAATTACGGTATCAGTGACCTCTCTCAAAGACAAAAATTGCTGAAAATAAATAATCAGTAATAGATAGGCATGGCAGGCCAATGGCTAATGTTGAACCAATTTCTAAAAAAGGCTTGATGGGTGAGGTTTAATTTTCTGTGAATGTCTTGTTTAGCCAACAATCGAAGAGGGTCTGAAAAGTTCCCAGTAGGCAGAGCTCTCCTCATGAGGACCTCAATTATACGTGTTTAAAAATAAATGATACTGCAGTGTTTGGGTGCAGAAGGTTATTTCCAGTCTCTAAAAATCTTGATATCTTAACAAGCTATATAAATCCTCAACCAATTACCAGAGATTAACCTTAAAAGCTACAGGAATTATATAATTCATAATTTTTAAAATTTGTTGCAGGCCTCTAATAAATTATCACTATAGAAAAGGACCCTTGTACAAGCAAATGAGTTAGTTGATTATAGACTTATTTTTCTTAGCTATTCATCAATGCTGCGGAATCTGTGAACAGTCAGAAAAACATGAATATAGGATAGTAACTTTTATACATTTATCTTTATGCATAATATATTAGTATATTCTACAATAACTAAAGTAAAATAGTATTCTGTTACAGGGTCATATTATTATCATAGGATATATAATTATCATAGCATAATTGAGGCTGGAAGGAACCTTAGGAGGATGCTAATCCAACCTTATGCTTGAAGCAGGATAGACCATGAAATTGATAGGTCCCCCAACTAGATATCTGCAACTAATAAAATATAAACCAGCTGAAACATTCCTACAGAACCCGGTCACAATATAGCTTAGTGGGTTTAAAATGTTGGTAAAGATCCTTTTGCCACCACCTGTTTAATTCAGCTGAAAGTGGAAATAATTGGTAAAGGCTAGGTCATCTACCTCCTGAAAGCCATCAAATGAGTTCTTAGTGCAAATGCTCACTCTGTGAACTACTTGATATATAACTGATCCAGACTGCAACATATGTTTAACCATATATTCTTTGTCAAATGCTTTGCCAAATGGTGCAGTTTTCATTTTTACCTTTGCGCTTTTTTATCCTGTTCTTCCCTTCTGCGAGAGTGTCCTAAACACAAAGCCATAGACACGAAGGTTTTGCTTTCTGATCTCTTAAACAGAAAGGGCTAATTTCACCAAATTAATTATTTGCAATGCTTAATATGACCAGTGCAAATAACTCTGTAAGCCCCAGGGGAGAGAAATTTTTCTTTTTTCCCGCTGCTTCTGTTGTTCAGGAAGAATTGAAAATTTTAGACATTATGAAGATTATCTAAAATTACATTAGTCTAGTCACAACTATAGCAAAATCCTCCTGTGTAATACAAATTAATTTGCTCTGAAAACCTGTATAAAGAGATTCTGAACAAATAGAAGACTGCTGAAATCTTACTCTTTGTTGTACAAATAAAGTTTGTAATTAAGATTTAGGAAGGGAAGTTTCCATTTCTGCTTTCAACAGCCCTTCTCTATAGAGCACTGATATCCCTTTTGTTTAAAGATTCAGGAGTTAGAGAATTATTTTATTGTCAATTACAGGATGTAATAATTAACAGCATAATAATTCCAAAGGGAAATAATTTTGAGGTAATGATATAATATTCATGTAAAGCAAGACTCTGGCTGTGTGGAGATGTAAGGTACAGGGGAAGAGAAGGAAGGGGAAAGTGGAAGAAAAAGGAAGGAAGCCCAAAATTAGGATGCTATCTATATATCTAAACGCATATGGCGACTCAGAAGGAGCAACAGACAGGCAGGGGTCCAAGTGCCTTACCCCTGTAGCGGGCAGCTGAACAGCGGCTGAAATAAGAGGCAACTGTTTTGTCCTCCTGCCAGTGAGAGACCTGGAGAATCATTCCTTGTGCTGTTCTGTTCCCCAAACTGCGGGTGTGGATTCACCCATGGTTGCATGGTCATTGTACTTTTAATTGGTACCTAGTGAAGAGAATGACTGCAAATGCGGTAGAGAAAATACAGCTATGCACAGCCAAATGTGAATTTTCTATCACATTATTTGGCTTGATACTGCACAAGCCAAGCTTAGTCTGGAAATCTTGAACCTCTATAATTCCCGGGGAAATAATAACACATCGACATCCAATAGGAGCTATGATGCTCATTTTAATTTGCTTTGAAATTCAAATTTTAACATTGATTACTGTCCTAATATTAAATACTATTCAACTGCCACTCAAGAGAAGGATGAACAATGCTGATTTTTAAGTCATATGTCACGAAGGCAAAGTGGTATACACAACACTCAGTGTTGCTTGGTCATGCGACAAACTATTCATCAACAGAGGTGAACAAATGCATCAGTGTATTTTCTATACATAGACTTCAAAAATGCAATAGTGAAGACCTGCCTGTGTTACTGAAGTGAATTCATGAGTCCATGTGGGCTTCTAATCAGTGAAGCTGGTCAGTGATACAGTCCTGGAATAGAAGAAACAGGTCCACTACAGAGAATGGCAAACTTAACACTGAGTCCAGGTGCATAAGTCACTGCTGAGGTACTGGGAACAACAAAAGAATGCAGAAGATCAAAACCAAAGCCTAGATCTGTAAAAATAAATGACTCTGTGATAGGCAGTAAAGAAAATTAGGGTACTTCTTTAGATGAACAGTAAAGCCCATCTGCAGACAGTTTATAGTGCACTTCAGAGTCCTGTGGAACTGGGCAGGAGAATAGCAGCCAGGTGAATAGAGACAGGGACAGAAACTGCCAGTGATCAATTATTAGCCAATAACAGAGATAAGCAGAAAATAAACACTTGTAGTGCTGCTGCTGCCTTTCAAACAGTGCCCTATAAATCCTGCTCTTTTCTCCAGGTATTAGTTTTTCTGTTTTCACAGGGAAAAGAAATCAAGAAATACATGGAAAGGATCATGTGTAAGTTATGGCCATGTAGGGAACTGAAAGCTCCCTTGTGGACATATCAGTTGACTTAAAATAACTGGAGATTAGGTGTCCAAATTCCTCAAGATGTTTGAATGTTTTAGTCACTTCATTAATCACTGAAGCTAGGAAGGGGATAGGGTATGCTGGCTTCCATGCAAAGAACTGTAAGGGGGTTTTCTGTGATTGACACAGATGTTAGATGTTAGATACTGAGAAAGGTTTCTTTGGACTCATTGTTTATTTGATGAAAATTGCAGCTTTAGAGGAAAGAAAGGAATGTAAAGCCCCAGATTTTGTTTCAATATTTGCAAAATAAATTACCTTGATTTTTGAAGTGACACTTCATTTCAGTATTGCCTGAAATTAATGCATAAAAAAGAAAGTAAGTCATTTTGCACGTACAGGTGTGCTAATAAGATATGGCATTTTATGGATTGCTGGTCTCATGAGGTTTTCAAGGTCTGAAAGGCAGGTAAAGCATAATGTGCTGCGTGGATCTTCTAGCTGTTAGCTTGCCTCCACTCCCTGGCACAGAATGGGACAAATATCCTACATACTTTAACCTAAGATTTGCCTTTGACTCTGCCAGAATGAAATATACTTATTTGCAAAGGAAACAAGATTTCCCAGTAGAAACTAGCTAATTTTAAGTTATGAATAAAGTACCAAAATATGGGTAGAATCGCAGGGATGTTTTGCTGTGTAATTCCATTTCCACGAAAATTGTGAACCAGTAGCAGTGACTAAAAAGTCACTGTTTGTGTGGGGAGCACCCGGGTAGAGAAGATACCTTATTTCTTACAACTTTATTTAGATTAGCTCTTCTATGATCGTGGTGAACTGCATGGGTTTCATTGAATACTTTAGCATGTGAGGAATTGTTACAGCAGACAGGAGATGCTGAATGAAAATCAAGCGAAAGGGGCAGGTTGAGCACAGCTGTGAATGGAGTGAGTGTATTTAAGGCAACTCTTTTACTGCAACGTTTTCCTCTTTATTTTAATTTTTTTTTTTTTATTGTTTTATGAAGCAATTTCCACTACTTGGAATGGTGGTTAAAAACCTGCAAGTGTTGCATCATTGTGTATCCTGAGATTCTGTGCTGTAGGTAAGCCCCATAGCCAGTTGTATCTTCTGCAAAATGTCAAAGTACATGTGATATTAGATTGTATAGTCATTTGTGCATTGCAAAATCAACCACATTTCCGAAAATTTTAAAATCCAAACTGAGGCTGGCCACAGATTACCTAATTTGAGACAATGGATTCATTGAGGTTTTAGGATGTGTTCATATATCTTTTCTGTCTCTTTTTTAACACAAAATCTCCATGCTGAAAAGGTCTAATACCTGTGTTTTACGGTCATATGTTACCCATTCTTTAGAGGGGCTTCTCTAAACCATTCCTTTCCCTCCTCAACATGGATGCTGAGGAACAACACACACATAAACCAATTGTAGTCAACAAAACGATCAACCTCATTGTTCCCTGTGGGGATTTGCTCCAAAGAGTACATCAACTGGAATTATTGAGAAAACTAAATTACTGCAAGATGGAGTCAGAAGCCTACCGGCAACTCTTTGAAAAATCATCTTGTTTGTTCTCTGCTTGCCTTTAAAAATATATTTTCACAAAAAACATTAGTGAGAAACTATTAATAGAAAATTACATACAGGAAGTTCAGTGTAAGAATGAGGCCTTATCACTTGACTTTTGTGGTCTGCTGTAACCTTATGTTTTCAAAGAGCTTTTTTCATGAATGCAAATCTTTTTGTTTGGACACAGTGATGTATAACATGGCACCCACAACTTTTTCCCCGTATTTGCTTGTATCAAAATTTTATGGATATTTTAGTGAGAATCAATCTGACTGAGGATGATGATAAGCTCTTTCAGTAACAGGTTCCTAAAGCAAGTGATCTGGCATTTCTCAATGAGTCAGAAGTGGTTAAAGAGAAGACATTCCTGATGCTGCTAATGATATTTTGATAAATTTAGTCTCTGTTCTGCATGTTAACAGGTGATGTCAGAACCTGGCTTCACACAAGATCGTAATGAAGATGAAGACACAGTGTGTGTTCTTGGCCATTACTTTGAAGAAAATGCCCAATATCTCCATTTTAGAGAGTCAGAATGAACTGTTGTTATCCATAATAAATAAAAAGTGCAAAAGTCTCATTACCTTTCAAAAGGAGTTCCCTCAGACACTAGTTTCAGTTGTGACACTGATTTACATAGTTACCAGCTGCAATTAGAGAACCAAGATAGGTCAGTACTTATCACATAGCAACACCTGAGACAGTATTTTTTTACTTCCTAGCCTGATTCTAGTAAGCCTGAAACATAATAGTTATCACAAGGCTGTCAAAGTCATTTAGAATACAATTTTCAATCAGTAATGATTTTGCAGTTTTGAGAGACCAAAATTAAGCGCTAAATGCCTATTTAGGTACCAAATTAGCCACAGGTTGGTTTTAAGCCTGCATCAGTGAAAAATACAGGCATTAGCTTAGTTGAAGATAATGATTTAGCTGCCTCAAAGAGATGGGAATGGTTAGCTAGCCAAAAAATTAATGTACAATATGTATGACTGGAAAATGAAATACTAGAGAATTAGTACCTGCAGTAATAGTTGCCTTTTAAAGAGGTGATGATGCAAACAAAATCTCTAGGCTGATGTTCATATCAGTTATCAACTCTTTTGGTCTGAAAGCAAAATATTGCCTGGAGTATTTTTCAGTAGCATAAGTGACTTAAGCATGGCAGGTAAAGCAATTAAAACACTTTGGGACTGAGCAAGGGAAAAACCATTCTTTGCTTCTGACCACATAACCGGGAAACTTGGCATTATTGGATTTTCTCTTTTAAAAAGTTAGTTTTCTTTTGATTCAAAAGTTACTTAATTTACATTGTGTCTATGGCACATATGAAGTAATTAATTTCATCTGTAATTTCATTGTGAATTTCATTATATGAAATTATTTCATGTGACAACAATCTATTCTAGAATGTCGTAAGTATATCCCAAAAGGGAATGCTTATTCTCTGGGCTGGTGATATTTATAGACCCTCATGTGCAGGAAAGCTACCATGCATAAGAAAATTGAAAGTGCACATGTATGTTCTACATGATGACTGGAGAGCTGATAAATCTGCCAGAATAACTCTCTTTACTTCCAAGATTTTTCTTTAGTCGTAAAAGTAGTAAAGCTTCATAACTGAAGAAAATGAACAGCCACACATCCATTTTCAGTACTGTTAATCTCATAGGAGAATTTTATGATTACAATTACACTTGACAAAAAAAAAATCAATTAATTTCTAGTGGTAGAAAGCTTAGGGATTTTACCTGTTTGCTTAGCATCTTCTCACAGCAAATTAAGTGCCACTCTGATATTCCACTTTTTTTTTCTCTCCACCCAATAAAGTTTGAAAAAAAAGTCATTATGTATTTAAAGTACACTCCACATTCACAGCCTTTTGCTATAAGCTCTTGATCAAACATCCTCAAATGAAAGGTTAGCTTTCTAATACATAGAATTTCAAACTCATGGTTCTATAACATTTGAGAATGGAAGACCTTAATATACCCTAGTCAACAACAAAAATCAATAAGGTACCATAATGTCTAGTTCTATATCAAATAGGAATAACATTTTACGTCACAGATTAATATAAAATAGCATATGATACAATACTATATGATATAATAGAATATAATAAAGTTTTATACATACATATAAAATACATACTACTGATGAAACTTTAGTGAGTCTGAGTTAAAAATTATGATCAGAGAAGACCACACAAAAGACTTGTATGAGTACAAATGTACCATTTGTACCATATGCTACCTATTGAATAAAAAAAAAACAAAGAACAAAACCAAAACCAACCACATAAAAGCCACAGTGCACAGATCCAGACTAATGAGGGTGCTAAAAAAAGTAATATTATATGATTTTTGATATTTGGAATCAGCTGATAGGAAAGAGCAACAACACAGAAAGGTAATTTTCTGTTTCTTGAATGATCATTCCTTGGGACAGCAAGTATCAGAAAAGAGAAGGACTTTCTCATCTCTGAGATTAGTTCAGAAAATATGATGCACTCACATCACACAACAAACAATACAGACTGCAGCACAATTAAACAGGCTTCCAGAAAAGATCCAATAAAAAATTATTAATATGGGACAAGCTGTGCAAAAGAGAGTTTAGAAAAGAGAAACAGGACAACAGAAGAATTTGTATAAACATATATGCAAGTAAATATATATATTTAAAACTGTATGTCTGAATATATACATGCATATATGTATCTGTTATCGCTATCATTACACATGCACATATTGTATGTAAGAATAGAACTGGTATAAAAGGATTAGATTTTAGCACAACCTGGAATCAGATGGCTTTCATTTACAAAAAATAAAACAAGTTGGAAAGGAGAAGGGCCCATGAGGAGCAAGAGGAGAAAATAGCATACATTTTTAACTCTTGGGAAGGAAGACATCCTTAGGAAAATTTGTGAATTCTTTGCTTTACCATGGAGTAGAGGAAATATTTAATGCAAACACTGACTTAATAAGTTAGTAAATTATTCTTTTGTCTTCATTTGATCTGCAGAAAGTGGTGACAAATAGTTTCAAAGATAAAGCATCCTAAACAAACAGATCTATTCTAACATTATAAACTGTCAGCATAAGCTCCACTTAGATCAGAAAGGTTTAAAAGACCATTAGTTTCTGGTCTTCTAATGGGTTTGAGAGGGAATTTGAGAGAATACTGGTATGGCTTTGGTAGCAGAGGGGAAAAAGGTCAACTAAGGGACTGAAAGGAGTCATTTGACTAACCCAGAAGGCCAAAGAACACAGAAGGAATTGGTCAGAGGATACCACTGTTTTAAAATATACTGATCCTGAAATGTTTCATCCCAAGATGTTTAAAGAATTCACCACTTTTGGGGTTGTTACATTTACTTTTTGAGAACTTACAAGAGCAGATGTGTCATGAAAAGCAGGAAAAAGAAGAGATATGGTACATATCTGTAAAAATAGGGGGGGAAAGCCCAGAGAGTTGTGGACTGTTCAACTTTAAAAAAACCCACACTGGAGTAAGTAATGAAACTATTTAGCTGCAAAAAGCAGCAAGATGAGTGTGAGTCAACATGGGCCACTTTACAAATCATGTCAAGCCCATGTAATTTTAACTTGTGACAAAGATGCATTATGAATAGAGGAGAAGAAAAAAATTTCATACATATCTTGACTCTAGACTTACTAAAATATTGACTCTGATACTGTATCTCATCATATTCTCACAGAGGAAAAAAACTAACACTGAAACTGTGCTTTACTGAGTGTACTTTAGGATAGTGTAAACCCATTATCAATCAGAAAATCATTGATAAGTAGCGTTCATTAATGGGCTACTCCTAAAATGAAAGGAAGCACTGAGTCCGATTCTGCATATGTCTGTCGGGGATCTGGCACTATTCATGTTTTCATTAATGACCTGAATATGAGAAGGGAGTGGTAATTGAATCTGTAGGTGGCTCTGAGATGGAAGGCACTGCATTATACTGATGGATGGGATTTTAGTTCAAAACGATCCTGACAGATTGAAAGCATGGTCTGAAGAAAACCAAAATGCAGTTCAAGAGGCACAAGTGATACAGTGCAGACAGACAGGCCCAATCAGCCTCACAGATTCAGGATCTAGAAAAACTGGCTGAGCAACAGGCCAGTAGGCAAGGATTTAAAGATATTAGTAGATCACAAGTGGAACAAAAGTCAATAATGTCATGCTGTTGAGAAAAAGATAAGCACTACCCTGGGAAGATTAAAAGGAGCAGAGTGAAGAAACATACGGTATATCTTTCTGCTCTGCTCAGCCTTTGTAATTGTTCAGGAGCAGTGTGTGAGGCATTTCAACAGAGGTGTGGGAGACTCTGCAGGAGAGAAAAGAGAGCCATCACAGATCAGAAAAGCAGCTCCTGTGGCAGACAGGCTGAGCAACCTGCTTTTTAATGGTCTCTTTATTGCACAGAAAAGAAGAACGGGGAGAGTGTTTGACTCACACTGGTGTTAAAAGGCTGCTGGAAGAGAAACAGAATTCTTTTTTCCTTTGACACAGCAAACAGGAAGAAATAGGCTCTATTTACCAAGTATTTTTGATCAGATATCAAACCCCAGGATTAATAGGTGTTGAAATAAGTTACCAAGGCACGTGTGGGAACTCCGTCACTGGTCTCTATAACAGCTGTTAGAGACTTTACTAACTGTTTCAACAAGGGTCTTTTAGGAATGGTATACTTAACCTTATCATGTGGAGGGCCAGAAGACTAGAGGGATCCCTTAGAAATCAAGTGTCTAAAGTTTTAGTGCCTCCTTGCATAGTGTAACCTCTTTGAAAGCATAATCCAAATTATTTGGTGTAAGAGTGGAAGAAACAGTATGATGATGGAGTAGTGGGATAGGAAAGCTTTCTTTACTGACTAATATTCCCCTCACATTGGTAAATACTCTTTTTACCATTAAGTTAAGGAAGGAAAAGAGAATTTATTACAAACCATCCTTGCACTTACCATTGTTTGCACTGAATCTTTTGCTGCTATTTCAGTCAGTTTTTTGCTGAAGGTAAAACCAATAATAATGATCTACTTACATGGCCTGTTCTCTGTATATCTGTCATATTAAAGTCCATGCTGTTTGTTTATCATGCAGTGATCTATAACTCTCTATTAATTTAATTATACTAAAAGATCTTAAAAGCCTTGGGCTAAGTAACATGTCAATTACAAATGAGTTTAACTTGGAATAAATATAAACTTAATACTTGTAATTTATTGCTTTAAATATAAACAAAACCCTTACTATGACACAATCTATTATTAATTGCTCCAGTGCCCCTAGTCCAATTAAGCAAATCCATTTACATTTTCTTCTGAGGAAGTCGATGTTCATTTCTCATAGGAAGTGCAAGGAGCCTACCTTTCCACTTCTTTTAAACCTCCTAATGTAACAAAGCATTTCTGTGTTTAATGAAGTGTATCATGTCGGGGGTGAGGGGACTGCTGGTGGCGTGGGAGGTAAAGCCATGTGGGAGGGCTTGTATTTCCTTGAGCAAAGTAACTTTCAATCAAATATCTGGTCATATACAATTATTTCTTTAGGTATAAGTAATGAATGTGCATGTTCTAGTTGAAGAGCCTGTATTATCTTTCTCCAGTACTATTTCAGTAGCAAGCAGAAGCTCTTTGAATTTATACATGTATATATGTGCATATGTGCATGTATCTGCATCTGCATTATATATGTTCAAGTGAAAAGTATCTTAAGGTTTTTTATATTAGTTATACCTGCATGTATGAAAGTAGCAAAACTTTTTTCTTTTTTTTTTTTTTTATGTGTGTGAAAACGTGTACATATAAAAATGTCAGCCGCTGTGCTGAAACCTGGTACTTCATGCCTGGGGTAAAATTTTATTGCCTAGTTGTAAAAGAGAGGGTTTATAGTGGAAACCCTGACACAACATTAACTATGGTTATACTATCAAAGGAGTGCAGCATTTAAGAATTTAGGACCTTTTTTTTTTGGTGCGTGTATAGGCAGTCGTGTGTGTCTGTCTAAAACTTCAACTTTCACATGCAGTTTGTGTTTATTTTTGAACACTTTAAGAAACAAAGTCACAAACTGGCTCTGACAATAGCATCCTCTCATGTGCATCCTTCCTGCTTGTTGTTTATAAATAACAAAAACACTTAAAAAACTGGAAAAAAATCACCAGTAGCACATGTATAGCTTAAAAGTGGATGGGCGATGCTTTCTTTTCCTGTTTTTTCAACTTAGGGACCCGAGTAACGAATAGTGAGTTGCAAGAAGTCACACACAAATCAGTTACAGAATGGGACCAGGGTATAAATCTTCTCAGTTCCAATCCTATACTTCAGATTCATGGCCTCTTTAATGACATTCATGAAAAAACAAAATAATGAAATTCACAGAATGGAGATTATAAACATTCACTGGGCAGAACTGAGATTTTTTGTGAATGAGCTCAGTCACGCACCTCTGCAGTGGCTGTGTAGTTACATTAAATTGAATGGGCTAGATAATCATCCTTGGACCTATCACTCCTCAAGTTATGAGAAAGATATTTTGTAAACCTGCACAGGGTTTACAGAATTTCTCATGGGACTTGCAGCTAGATCACTAACTCCTCTGAACATAAAAGGTTGAGTAGGAGGGGTAGAGACCTTCACTTGGGTTGCCTGTAGCAAGAAAACAATAGAATATAGAAAAAATGTTGGTTAGACACTATTTCAAAGGATCACAAGGAAATTAGGTGCCCTAACACTATTCAGTCTTGATGCAAAGCAATCTTACTTCCTAGTAAATAGTTCCTGTGTTTTCTTGTGTGTGACAATGCTATCAAGAAGAAAGCAAAAACAATTCCTGTCACATTGCCAAAAAAATCTTGTTTTGAATCTTATGATTCTGAAGGCTAATAATATACCACAAATGCAAATACGAAACATCACTACTTTTTCCATCTTACAGTATGTGGCACGACAACATGCCAATCCACTACAGGCAAGATTTTTAATTAACACAGAAATTGAAGGAAATGTAATAATTCAAGATTTTCTGCCTGGGAATGGTCTTTCAGTGAACAAAGGGAAAGAAACAAATTAGCCCCAGTGATGTTAGATATGCTATATAGGTACCTGTGCTTGAAATGTTTTTCTCATGTTATTTCAAATATGGCTTTAGAATCATAGACTCATGGAATAATGTAAGAGGAGACACTTGAGGTCATATAGTCCAACCTCCTGCTCAGAGCAGGTGTAACTGATAAAGGTTGCTCAGGGTCTTGTCCTGTCCAGTCTTCAACACCTGCAAGGATGGAGTCTTCACAACCTCTCTGGGCAGAATTCTCCAGTATTTGACAATACACACAAAAAAATAATTTTCTGTATATCTAATCAGAATTTTTTAGCTCTGGACTGTCATGGTGCACACCTGAGAAACTTCTGGTTCTTTAATTGGCATTCTTTGATCAATGCAGTTGCAAACTGCAATAGGGTCTCCCTGCAGTTTTCTTTTCTCCAGACTGAATAAACTCACTTCTCTCAGGCTCTTCTCATACATGCTTCAGCTCTAAATCATTTTGGGATCTTCACTAAACTGGCTCAAATAAGTAATTATTTTTCTCATACTGAGGAGACCAGAACTGGACAAAGCATGCCACATGCAGCCTTCAAATAGTGGGGAAGGATAAACTCACTAGGTTTGCTGGCTGCAATCTTCGTAATACAGCCCAGGATTGCTTCTTCCTTGCTGCTGCACTGCTGACTCATGTTCAACTTGCTGTCCACCATGACCTGCAGATTCTTTTCTGCAGAGCCATTTATCAGGGAGTTGGTCCTCAGCTTGTATTCGCGTGGGCAGCTACTCTGTACCACATGCAAGGCTTTGCATTCACTCTTGTCAGATGTGATGGGGTTCATGTCAATTTTCTTCCAGTTCCTATTAACTTTATTCCAGTTCTTACTAACTTTGCTCAATTGCCATGAGCTTTAAAAGATAGTACAGTGTTCTTACAACGACACTGGTGGACTCCTCTTGCTAACATCCCATTTGATCCCATGGACCTTCATGCATATGTTGTGATTGAATGATCAGATGTTGTCTAGTAATTTCCATTTGTATACCTACATTTTTCAACTGCTTCAGAAATGTCCTCTTTCTTCCATATTGGTAGCACACATAAACATAGATTAAATTTAGACTTGTTTAATGGCTCTTTGAACAGAAAAGTACTGTGAAGGCTTTTTGTGTACAAGAGAATATAATTCTCAAACTGTAATTAGAGGAGTGTTTCTTTCCATAGAAGGCTGGCTAAGCCGTTCTCAGTCTTTACCATTCCTTCCTGACTCCAGACAAGTCCCTCCGCTGTGCTGGTACAACTATTTGTGTGGCTGTTTGGTGAAATGGATTGCAGGGGTTAAAACCAGCCTTGTTTTTTCTCTAGGTTTTTTAAATGCAGTTGTCTTATCATTCTACTTCCCCACAGAACAGTCCCACTGCCAAAAATAAGGGGAGGAATAAACATCAAGTTGCAGCATTGAGGAAAAAACAACAAAGCTGATGGTGAAACGCTTGTCATGCTGCGTCCTCAGAACAA
The DNA here is from genome assembly GCF_033815535.1 of Pezoporus flaviventris. Lineage (NCBI taxonomy): Eukaryota > Metazoa > Chordata > Aves > Psittaciformes > Psittacidae > Pezoporus > Pezoporus flaviventris. The sequence goes on from NW_026892555.1 coordinate 63,708,241, forward strand.
GAAATAAGAGCAAGAGTGATACAAAGCAGGAGAAAAAATCAACTAACAAAAAGTAATCACACCATCCTATTTCCTACCTTTATTGTAGCATCCTACCATTCTGGCATACCTAAAAATCTCTCAGCATAATGATGACATTTCAAGTAGCAGGATCAATTGGTTTTGTTATGGTGCTTGTACACATGCAATGCATATGCCCAGTAAAACCTGATTCCACTTACATTGTTTGGTAATTACAATTTATGAAATTCCTAAGATAGATAGAAAAGTACACTTTTTATTACTCCATTCTAGCTATCATATCTTAATGAAACAGCAGGCACACAGAAATATGTTAACTGTGGTCTGCTCTGGTAAATGTGAGGTGCTCTTGAGCTGAGCCAGTTTGCACCAGTGAAATGGACTTTAAGAGGAGCAGAGGTAAGACAGAGAGCAGATTGAGCAATAAAATATTCACAGAATATATGCCACAACCACAAATAATTGAATTAAGCAATAACAAGGCAGACACAGGGCATTTCCTGGGGATTAATGACTAGTTGGGAGAGTTGATGGTCCACAGCGGTCATCAATTCCCTGGGAAATGTCCTGTACCAAGGTCATCATTGCTATTATATCCCCCTTTTCTTTTCTCCATCAAAGAAAAAGAATCCCACATTTTACCTGTTTTCACACAGTGTCATCACTCTTTCAGATGACTGTGGAACAGATGGGTTTGAATGGCAGAGCTGCTGAAGGGTTTCTGTGTAACTGATGTGCAGTGCCACAGCCAATCAAAAACAGTTTTCCACCATTAAATTTTTTATCGGGTTTACACAGTATTTCAGTTTTTGACTTATTTAACTCTTGTGAACCTCCAAATAACAACTTTATTTTGTTGTGGGCCTGTAACACTGACAAATCTGTGTCTGCATTATAACTAGGCGAGCTGGAGGAAGCCGGACGTATTTTCTTCCTTTAGAAGTTTTCCTGTGGCATAAAGAACCTGCTGAGAGAAATGGTAGAGAATTTATGCATACTGCCTGCTCTTTGGCAATAATGTGCGGATTTATAACATAAAGTACTTGCTTAGAACAGGTCAATAATGGAGATAATTAAATCTGTCTTTGCTATTCAATAACAATTATGAATTAAAATTTGTTATGGCAAGTTTTTCAATACAAGGTCTATCATGGCTGAATTCCTCTAAGTCATAATTTTATCCAGACATGTTTAAGATATTTTTCTGTGGCAAGTATGTAAATCTTTAAAATCTATTTTTCAAACACTAAAATAAAAAATAAAGCACTAAACCCAAAGGTCCACAAGGTAAAGGAGCTTATGATTAGCTGCATGCTCTTCGGTCAAATTTATTTTACTGTTACTCCAGTATTCCTTAACCTACTTATCTTCAGGATTTGTGAATCTTAATCTATCATTTTTCCCCCCTTAAACTAACATTTGACATTCAATTAACCTAATCTTGAAACAGAACACTGTAGACTATACATATTTTTAAATTACTGGTTATGATCCTTTATTCATGTTCCATTTATGCACACTCTCTGTTACTGTTGGCATTTGCATAGTTGGTGGTGTGCAGCAAGTTGTTCTTTCTTTCAGCATGATGTAGTTAAACTGCTTATTTTCACATGCCTGGAATATTTTGGCTCCGTATACCCATATTAATTTAACTGGCCAATTAGTTGTTATTAAAACATTTTAAAAGAACATACAACAACATATGCACAACAAATTATTTCTTTCCACAATTTTATTAACATTTTTGTAGGTAGTTTCCAGTTTCTCACCTCCTTTTCCCACCAAGAGAGAGACTTTCCAAGTTTAGGAATACAGACTGTAGGTTAGATTCAGGGCCCCACGAAGTTTCCTTGAATTCATTTTAGCTACATTGAGAACATGGAAAAAAACCAGGCTGAACTAATGAAATCTTAGATCCCTTTTTTGTCTCTAGTGTTAGGAGTTGATGCCACCCTTTCAACATCATAGATTCATATCATCTATGACAACAGCCTCCTGGAGTTTTCAGGAGGGTCTAGAGATTATTATCAGATTTAATTGTCCAACTTGGTACAAGTCAAAAATCAACGTATTAAAAGGGATGCAATATCATGCATTTAATCTCATTTTAATTTGATCAGTTTTAACCATTTACCATATGCTGTTCACAAAGATGATCCTGGAAGATCAAAATAACAGTGGTCTTTAATTCTGAGGTTTTAACTGTCAGTTCAACATTGACAAGGGAAATGTGCCTAAATTTGCCTTGTACATTTTTTGTGGCAAAAATAGCTTTATGTTTCTAGATCATTTGGTTCTTAATCTGTGATTTGAACTTCTAGATAAAATATTAAGAGAAATAATTTAAAATGAAAAGTGCTAAATAATAGGTCCTTCTCAATATTCCCTGACAATTCAGTTCTGCAGCACCAAAACCGAAAGGAGTCCCTTAAATACACAGCCCTGTTTCTACCAGATGTGTCATTGCTTCCTATTATACTTTCACCTCTTCTCAGAATTAATCTAAGAGTGGTGTAGTGGTGGTCAAAGAGCAAAAAGGTAATAAACTGGAAGGCAGCAAATGCTTACATCTCTGTGTGTCTGTGTGTGTTAGTACAGTCTTGTTTAATATCTTTGTCGCTGACATAGACAGTAGGATTGAGTGCACAATCAGCAAGTCTGCCGATGACACCAAGCTGTGTGGTTCGGTTGATACGCTGGAGGGAAGGAATGCCATTCAGAGGGACCTTGGCATGCTTGTGAGGTGGGCTGATGCCAACCTCATGAAGTTTAACCATGCCAAGTGCAAGGTCCTACAACCTGGGTCGGAGCAATCCCAGGCACAGCTACAGGTTGGGCAGAGAAGAGATTCAGAGCAGCCCTGTGGAGAAGGACTTGGGGGTGTTGGTAGATGAGAAAATGAACATGAGTTGGCAGTGTGTGCTTGCAGCCCAGAAAGCCAACCGTATCCTGGGCTGCATCAAAAGGAGCGTGACCAGCAGGTCGAAGGAGGTGATCCTGCCCCTCTACTCTGCTCTCGTGAGACCTCACCTGGAGTATTGTGTGCAGTTCTGGTGTCCTCAACATAAAAAGGACATGGAACAAATCCAGAGGAGGGCCATGAGGATGATCAGGGGACTGGAGCACCTCCCATATGAAGACAGGCTGAGAAAGTTGGGGCTGTTCAGCCTGGAGAAGAGAAGGCTGCTTGGAGACCTCATAGCAGCCTTCCAGTATCTGAAGGGGGGCTATAGGGATGCTGGGGAGGGACTCTTCATTAGGGACTGTAGTGATAAGACAAGGAGTAATGGGTTAAAACTTAAACAGGGGAAGTTTAGATTGGATATAAGGAGGAAATTCTTTCCTGTTAGGGTGGTGAGGCACTGGAACAGGTTGCCCAGGGAGGTTGTGAATGCTCCATCCCTGGCACTCTTCAAGGCCAGGTTGGAGGAGGCCTTGGGTGGCATGGTTTAGTGTGAGGTGTCCCTGACCATGGCAGGGGGGTTGGAACTTGATGATCTTAAGGTCCTTTCCAACCCTAACTATTCTATGATTCTATGATTCTATGAGTTATTTACCTTGCTAATCTTTGTCTAATGGTAATATCATATTTGAGATATGAAATTTACACAAAACAAACCCCTCACTTTTAAAGATGGATTAAAAGAACTTCAGCCACAAGTAACAAAATGTCAGAATGGTGTTCAACTCTTTCTCCCAACAAATCTGCTCCATTTTTGTCTGCAAGTTGACATTAAAAAAAAAAAGCAACAAAAAAAACCACTGAAAACATTTCTAAATAAGGGAAGTGGTATCAAAATTAAAAAGTAGAGTAGAAAGAAACTAAAGTAGAAAGAGATAAAGTACCATTAGCTGTTAATTCTGGCCTAAAATTTGCATGTACAGTAAAGTTAATAGAAAAATCTTCTTTACTTCATGGGTTTACATGTTTGGATTTAAGACCATAGAGCATGTATGGGCAAACCTTTTAATCACTGGAAGTCAAGAATGTATAATGTCAGTGCTTAATTGAGTTTTTGGGGGTTTGGTTGTTTTTTGTTTATTTGTGGTTTTTTTTTCCTGGAAATCTTTCAAGTTTGAGCTCCACATTTTCATTCTGGAAATGAGAAGAGGAGCATGTCTTGTCTTAGGATATCATATTCTACCTTTGTGGGATAATTGACTGGTTGCTAGCAATCTCAAGGCCAGGGTCCTGCAGAAATGAAAATTATTCCCAATGCAAGAGCAGTTACTGTAATTGTCACTATTACTGTGCTTTACCTTTGAAAAGAATGGTGTGTCAATAGACGAAAAAACAAGCCGTGTTGCTTCAGCATTTGCCAGTGAATCTCTTACATATTGATTCCAAAAGCATAACCCTCTACTCCCTGGCTGCTAACACATATAGGTAAAGATCATATTTCTAGATGTCCATTTATGTCTCCAGGCTCTTCTATTGTAGATGAGAATGGAAGCTCAAAATCATTCTATAACATGGCCCAGAGACAGCAAAATGTATACAATTGCTTTCCTACCAAAGTTGTTGCTGTCCAGGGAATTTCTTCAATGAGAAACAGAGAGAAGGTGGTATATACAATTACAGGCAAGTTGAAACGATGCTAATCAGGTATCTTTATATCAGGGCGCATTGCAAACCAACGAAGAGAAGTTTGGAAGGAGAGAATACCATGGACTAAGTGGGTGCTTTCTCTGCTGGTGGGAAATGAGATGCAATTGAATGGCTGCATGGTGACCAAGCACTCTTCACCCTAAAACAGCTTCTTACCAGTTCTAACCTACACTGATAAGCACAGAGGAGAGCTATAAGTGAACTTCCTGAACTGCAGCTATCTTCTGCCTGGTCCAGCCTGGCAGTTCCCATATAATGGATACTGGGGGCAGTCTCTCACTGTATCAGGTGATGCCAGTGGCTGCTGCTGCTCCCAGCCACTAGCTGGGTCCCCATGTGTGATCAGCATCAACTCCTTCAACAGGAACACTTCCCCATGTCCAGAAACTCTGACACAATTATAGACAATGTGTGCTGGCTGCTCCCACAGTTGGCTGCATGGGCCATGCCTGCATGTGAGACCCAGTAACAGCTGATTTGCCATTTAGTAATACATAACTGAACAGGCCAGAAGAGTCCAAAAAGGCTTAACTTTACCTCCATGCTCAAAGCACTTTGATTTAAGTGATGGAGTGCAGACATCACACACTGAGCATGTAGAGGTGTTTCTGAACAGGTGAATACACTTGTTCGTTAGTTGTCCAACTACTTCTGGGAATGCTGTAAGGTATTTTTAAACAGTTCTTGTGTTAAAGAAATCTTTTAGTCTGATAAAACATCACACCTGTGTAAACATGAGGTATGATGCCATAAGCTTTACTTACAATTACAGTTGTTTTTCTTAAATTACATGAAGTATAATCCACAATAAGACATTTTGTTGTTGGCAGTTATTGCAGATGTATCTCTGAAAAGTCTGATTGCTTAATTACACCTCTTATTATGACTATTCTGGCAAATTTCTAAAAAGAATCTTTAACAAAGAACTGGATGAATGTTTCCTCTATATTCTTCAGTTAAGGTTTGATTGCTCAACCCTTAGATTTATTAAAGTCAATCAGTTCAGCTTCTATTTTCTATTCAGTATAATTTTACTTCAGGCAAATTTCACTTATGTGGTATTTAATCCAAATAAGTAATATTATTCTAAACCCTCTTTCTTTCTATTGCACAAGGTTGTTAAACAATTGTCTTTGAAAAATCGTCGTTAATATGACAAGTCTCGATGCTAATGTTATCATTAGCATTTGTAGTAAATTGCCTTTCTTACTCATAAATACTTGAGTTAAATATTAAACAATTTTTTTTTTTCTGAAAATGACTCTTCAGTTAGTTTTTCTCCCTAAGCACAAAGAGCTTCCAGTTAGGTAATGGAAATTTCAATGAATGAGTACATTAGGATTTGGGTCCATGCAAAACCAGTACCAAGTTAGATGGGCATCTAACTTCAGTCTTTGTATCAGAATCATGATGAAAATGTCATAATTTATGCAAAGAAAATTGCACACAATTTAGAAAATAAGAATTAATAGCTCTGTCTACTTTTTTGTTATTTTCTAATCAAATAATTCTTACCTTCCATGAATAAAAATAGAAATTGTATTTAAGGGCTTCAAAACTATTTCTTTCACTTAATTTCATAGGGAGTTTTAGCAGCTGAATTATTCCAGTGGAACTACTCCTAATCCCTGAATTTAATCAGACATCTGAAACTTTTCAAAACCGAGGCTAGAGTAGAAATACATTTTATCATTTCTGGAGAAAAGACTGCTTTGATGAGTGCTTCTGAATGAATTTTAAAAAACATGACAAGCAGTAGACTCAAAACTTCTTATTTAACTGGTAATGTTCCCTCTTTTCCTTTTAGACACTAAGTAAATTACAAGTATTTGTGAAATACTTGAATAGTATTCATTAAAGTGCTTGTCAGTATTGATTTGGTCCTATTCAGAACTGTATGTAAGCAGAAATCATACTGTAATGAATTAGTTGACTTGAAGTAGTCTATGTTTCTTTAAGCTGTGTCTTTGGAAGAATTACCACTTTCATTTTTCTAAAACCAGAGACTGAAGATGATTAAATTATAGAATCATAGACTCGTAGAATGGTTAGGGTTGCAAAAGACCTTAACATCATTTAGTTCCAACCCCATTGCCATGGACAGGGATACCTCACACTATTCAGCTGGGCAAGATCCTGATCAACATGATCTAACCTTGAAGTTAGCCCTGCTTAGTTAGGAGGCTGAACTAGCTGAGGTCTCTCCCAGCACAAGTTATTTCATAATTCTAAGATGAAATTCACTGTGGGTTGAACATGAGAAGCACTACAGGTATCAGGGCCTAAAGAAGCTACAGCAGAAGGAGAGAAAATGTGGCTTCCTGTTATTGAACAATAGCCTCATTACACAGAAAGCTGCTTAGGAATGACAAAAAACCAGAAACCAGCCAAAACAAAGATAAAAATGGTAACTGTAGTAACTGCAAATGCACTGCTGGGCTGGAGAATCTTCCTGCATGCACTTTTTTCCTCACCAAGGGATACTTGGTAATAAGAACAGCAGAATATATTTTTTAATGCATTTGTTTCTATATGTACTTGACATCAGAAGTACCAAAAAGGTGAAACTAAACAAACAAAACTCAAGCTATATTAACTGCTCCAAGTTAAACCCCTGCAACTGTGAAAGTGACGGTACACATCACTCAGCAGAAATTGATCTAAAAAGTTAAGAAAAAATGCTTTTTAAAATATACATAACAAACATGTAATGCTGAAATTATTCACCCAAATCCTGGGCTGTTAGGAACATCGCCAATAGCAAGTGAGGTTCATAATACAGTGATGCATTTTCCTATGGTAAGACAAACAATTTCCCTGGCAGCTGAAATAAAGTGTTGACTCTCCTTGAAAATTAATTAGCACCAAAACACAACAGAAAAAATTAAAGGCTTCTTGTTCCTAAAGGTTATTCTGTAAGGAAATAAATCATGCGAAGGCATGAAGTGTGCTCTATTGTACTTTATGATTAAGTGCTTATAATATAGACAGCCTCTAAGCCTCAGCTTTTGCTAGGAAGTTCACATCAAAGGTGAATTAAGTCTTTATTATAAATACATGATAAAATATAGAAACCAGAACTGCTTTAAGTTGGGAGATCCTCTGGTTTCAGCAGAAAGACCTTTCTTTCTTTTTATCGACTCATTTTACAAGCAATGCTTCAAATTTATGCTAAGAACATTTTCATGAAGCTTTGCTCTTCTCTTGGCAGAAGGCCTTGAAATTTGTGTCAAATAAATTAGAACTAATGTCTTTGGCTAAAAAGAGAAGCCTGTTAAAGGGCAGTAGTAATCAAGACAAGATAATCATTTATCTGTGATTTTGTGGGTATTAGTCTAATATCCTGTCTATTCACAGCATGTCAAAGATAAGAGCAGTCATTGGTTTACTGTTTTTCTGCCCTCTCCTTCCTCCCTCCCTCCATACTTCAGGCCTCAAGAGATAAAAGATAAAAAACACATATTAGGCCAATTGCAATCATATTCCACTAAAAGGGATACATTGTTACTATTATAAATTAATGCTTTAAAACATCAGACTAAAAGAAACTACTATTAGATAATTATCTGTCCCTGAGATAATTATGCACATAAGTAATTCTGCCTCTCTGAAGAGTTTATAAGATTTACTGGAAGTCCCTAGAGGTATCACCAATGACATGTGAACCTGTTTACAGGACTGTGACTGTAGTTCCAAATGACAGTCATGATAATGATTCCCAGAAAAGTTTCAGGGTGAAAAATAATCAAGACGGATATCTCATGGGTATTTTTGTCAGTTCTTTTGTTCCTGTATGTAACAATTTAAACATTAGAGTTTAAATCTGGTACTTGCTCTGGCTGCTACAGATATTGGGGTTTAAAAAAAAAACCTATCTCAAATGTGTCACTGAACTTCACTCTAGATGTTAGTTAGAGATTTAATCCTGTTGATTTTGCCACCTTGCTACTTTTGAAGGCTCTCTTTCCTGATGGGGAACCATACTTAAAGGTCAAATAAAGAACATAAGTGTGAATTCTGTAGTCTTTATGGCCACTTTCCTGTCATGCAGTGATACAAAGCAGCCTTGAGAGCTGACTCTAAGAGCTTCCCCAGCTTGCAGAAACTTTAGGCTCACCCTAGTTAGGGAACGGAAAATGGTTTGCAGCCTCACAGTTTTTTACCGTCCACCTTTTGGCATAAGCGTGAGTATTCTGCCTGAACTATGTTAGGAACTAAGGCTCAGTTCACCTCCTAATTAATTAAGGCAAAGTAATTTAATTAAAATTAAATTATTTTGTTATTGTGCATAGTGGTTAACCCTTCACTTCTGATGTATTGTATAGATCTTTTATTTTATTTGCAAATGTGTGTTTAAAGAAATGATTAGTTCTGTAATTTGTTCAGCAAGGCTTCTTTAGAGCAAAGCCCTCTTGGGAACTCTTATGCAAATAAAATCCATCTGGAGATTGGAAGTAATGCAGGTAAAATTATAAACAATATACTTAATTTTTAGGAGGATTTAAAGGGATATAAAAGCACACTTCATTAGAAAATCCAAGCTACCAACACATATTGTAGTCACTGTTTTTCAGGAGTGCTGCTACATACAGCACCAGCTGACCTTTGAGGTCCAACCGAAAGTATTGAAATCTGTCCCATATCAAATATGCAAATAGTTTAAGTATTTATTATTTTTCACAATTTAGTGACTGACTTGTATTTTAAAGGTAAGATTCAAATAGGAAATGGAGCTGTGCAGTGAAGATCTAATATTAAAAAGAAGTGATTGCAGCATCCAAAGAGGAGGTAAGGATGCATTTTCTCTGATCCGTCTTATGCTCCATAGCCTCGTACCAGTGCTTTCACCTTCTCCTACATGGTGGGGATCCTGTTTGCACAGGAAGCTGCTGTGCTGGGAGTAGATAGTGAGAATTAAAAACTGCTCACAATTAGTAGAATTTTCAGTGCTTTAGTTCATTAGATTATGTATTCTAGCAAACTGGAATCTATTATAGCTATTAGGAAAACATTTTGTTTAGTTTCTTTTATTTCAAAATTAAAAATGGTCTATGACTGGATGTTATCAGGATCTGTATTACAGAAATTAATTAAAAGTTCATAGCTATTGTTTTCTGTAACTATGGAAGAGAAAAATAGCATAAAAAGAATGCCTTAGTTGTCTCTACCTTAAAAGTATATGTGCCTTGGAAATTTCAAGTCAGTGTCACAATGTGGCTATTGTGTAAAATTTAGAAACCCAACTTACTTCCATGAGTAATTTAAAATGTGTGGAATCTATAGAATCTGGTCCTACTTTATCACTCCATCACAATGTAAGCCCCAAAAGAATACAAGGCACTTTTTTTCCCCAATGTTAGAAAAAAAAGGAAAGGAGAGAGAAGGGAAAGAAAGAGATATGATGTAAAAACCTGCTGACATTTGCAGGGGGCAAATCTACCATTAAAGTACATTTTTGGGACACATTTTCATTTTCATATGATGCATTTCATCCATCATTAGCACTGGCAAGAATTTAAGGGAGACAATTTTGAAAGGTTTTATAAGTTTCTAAAGGTAAGTGCATAAAAAGGAAAAGAAAAATGGCAGCTTTCTTTTGTATTTGTGAAGACTAATTGAGTTTCCTGGGTTTCATCTTAAGAATGAAAAACCGTAACTGAGCAATTTGAACAGTTCTGACAGTGGTACCAAACTAATCTTTGTTCTTTTGTTTGCTTAGAGTCAGAAGCAAAGAAAATTCTGGCATCAAGAGGCACCACTAGTAATATCAACATTTTATCAAAATATGTATTGTTGAACCAGTGTTTCACCTTCAGTATTGAAAGTCATTCACGTTTGCCTTGGGGATTAAAAGTCGCTCCTTTTCCAGTAAGATCAACCTCAATAGTTTCTTGATATGTTTAATTTAAGAAAAACCATACATTTCAGGTTATGAATCATGCTTCTCAGTACAAAAGAGGTAAGGGATTGTGATCTTTGGGCTTCTGCATAAAGCTAGAGTCTGTGCAGATTGTTGGAAAGGTAAAATGAGTAGCAGGACTGCCAGCAATCAAAATAAGTCAGAAAGGATAAAAGACATATCCAACCACTGTTGTCAGAGAAAAGCACACTATTCTTGCAGTTTCTTGCAGAAAAAAATGCTGTAGAAGGAAAGACAGTTGTAGTCAGCTTGTGTCATCAGAAAGTGGGGCTGCAGTCATGGGTTTCTGACATAAAAAGCTCTTAAATTCAGTCAGATCTCTCAAATCTTGGGGCATATGAAAGATTCATGGTGTACAATGTAATTTTCTTCTGTAAAGAGGAAAACTTCTCATCAGGAGTGAATTCACTGGAAAATCCAAGAGAAAGAATCTTCTAGGAATTAATCTTAAAAAAAAAAAAATTCAATTAAAGATATTATTGATCCCTAAGATGCTTGACCTGTAAGGTGAACCATCCAAAAAAGGAAAATGTGAATATTAAGGTTATCTTTGAAACCTTTGTATATTTGCTTCACAGCACATGTCTCATCTGAGACCATATCACACAGTGTTTCCCTCCTACGGAGGATGTGCCAGCTGGGAAAGTCATGCTTTCTTGCTTCCTTTTTAATTGCAGTACAGCAGAATGTTGGCCTGTATGTCACTGCCCGTCCTTAATCTTTATATACATTCTATTCTGCAACTTTTGATTAATCTTTTAAGCATTCTATCACACTACTACTTTTTATTTATTTATTTTTTAAATCATTGCTGCCTGTGATGTGAGTCAGAGAGTGCAGCTGATGGTTCCTAGGAAGCTAAGCCATGTGTCATATTTGTTTTCTACTTGTAATTCATTTCTCTATTTCTCTGGATTTTGTATTATCATGTATGTTTGTGCATGTGTATCCCTATGTATGCATATAACATTTCTCTGTTATATATCTGAGTAAATATGACCTCTATAATATGTACACTTTCTTCTTCATAATCTTACCACAGACTTTTAAATAGAATGTTAGAGTCTACCGCAAAAAGACAGGAAAAAAGCAAAAAAAGAAATTTTTTTCTTTTTTTTTTTTATTGGTTTGTACTACCCACAACACACTTTGGAAGGTCCTAAATAGAAAGTTTTGCTGCATGTGAGGTAAATTACCGGTGTATCTGTTTGCGGACTTCACATAGCTTGCTAGAGCATGTGGCACTTCCATATGAATTTCAGGCCTGCTACCTCTGCTAAAGCCCAGTGCAGTCCTTCCTAAGTGGCCTGTTTTCTAAATTTCAGAAAAAGTCTTGGGTAAAATGTACTGCAGACCTGCGTTTCTGTTTTCTAACTTTCTAGCTTTAGTATTTTTCATTTTTTAGTATTTTTCATTTTCATATTGTTCAAGTAAACGTATTATCACTTGAAAGTTAGAAAACATGTTTTTCATTCTTCTTGTGCTTAAAAATGGCAGAAATATTAAAACTGGGTTTTGGCTTTGGTTTTTTTTTTGTTGTTTGGTTGGGGTTTTTTCAAGTGGTTTTTTTCAGGCTTAAGAGGGATTGGAGACCAGTAATAAAAAAATGGCATGCAGCCTTTATGCTTTATCTCAAGCAAACACTGTCATTTGCACTGTAATTCTACCATGAAAACGTGGCAGGAAATTCTCATGATGGGAGGGAGGGGTAAAAAAATGTCATTTCTACCTGCTTACCTGACGGTTACTTTATTATAATAAAGGAAGTTGTTTGGTTATTTACCTAAGAGGCTTTTAGCCTTCCCAGTAAATAGATGGGTAACAGTCTACCAGTAGATTTAGTGTTAGAAGTCACTCTCACATTAGTAGCTAATAAAATTTTTTTCTCAGTTGTCTCTTGAGAATGTATTTCAGAGTAGAAAATTGACTTAAAAACTGGTACTGGCTTGCACCTTTTTTGGACATTTCATAGATAATCCAAAAAAACAACTGGATCTGGTGAATAAATTCTTTTTCCTTTAGAAAAAGTAGTTTCTTCTGTCCAGGTAAAAAGCATGTTGGCTCAGCAGTGAAAGAAACTTGCACTGCCTATGCTGTATATAGGCTGTCAATAAATAAAGAGGCTCAACTTCCAGGGCTGTCAATAAATATATTATGTATGAGGTTTTTCATTATGTTCATATGCAACTTGAGGTATTGTCTCTGCCTTATTGGAACTACAGCTATTTCTCTCAACTCAAATAGGATTTCCTTACCGCATATTTGCAAATACAGTGTTAATAAGTCAACAAATTGCATTTAAAGACAGCAAACAGGTTATTTTTCTTTTTTCTTGATTCCTTCTGGGTACTTTGAATGAATTAAAAGGTGATCTTAAACTTCTTTTTATGCTGACTTGATATAGTGAGAAACATTAAAGTTTATAGATAAACACTCTCACTTTTAATGAAAATTATTAGCTATTAACATTTTGCTTGGAGGCATAAGCTATAGCCCAAACTCCATTCAAATCCATTAAATATGCTTGAGACCCAGCTGTCAATAGGCACCATGAAGTAAATTTAATTTTCAGAGTCAATACAGAGCACAGCTGCATTAAGCATAGGATAATTCTGGCACATTATTAATTTGAATGGCCATGTAAGGCATTGTCTAGACAAGATATAAGCCCAAGTTTTCATAGGCAATCTGTACATAAAATGAAGTATGTCAAGGTTGTAAAGAATACTAATAACACAGATCTGGCCTATTAACCAATATTGATTGGTCTTACTGTGACATGGTCCAGTAACTTTAGAAGTGAAACAGCAAGATGTTCAGCACTACTGCTTCTTTTTGAAAAGCAACACTAAGCATGGAGTTTTTCAGATGAAGCTTGAGTGCATGCGATCTCAAATGTTTACTAGCATTATGTATGATTTCTAGTAATCTGTTTCTGTGTAGTAAGCCATTTTAAAAATAGGTGACTCATCAGAAATAGCAATTAGTCTTACTGGGAATATGAGGCATTTTTATTTAAAATGCTGTCAATATTTGATTTTTTTTCACAATAATTGTAGCTGTGCTAAGCATAAATAACGTCTGTTTTAGAAGGTTAAGAAAATTTATATTTGATACTTATACTATTTATGCATAGCTGTACAGAGGCTATGTAACATTTCCAAAAGAAATAAAAAGGGAAAATCAATCTTTTGAAAAGCGTACAAGTCTATAGTAAAATTGTTTAAAATTATTTCTGTGGTCCTGTATGAACTCTGTTAAATGACCGAGTATTTTGGTGCTTGCACACTGTTCTGTGTGCAAACAGGAAGGTTTTCTAAAACCTTAATGAAGTAAATCCACTTTACTTTCAGATGATACAGTAACAATATTTGATCTTTATTTTGTGGATTCTTTCATAAACTGAGCCTGGAGACTTGGAATCATTACTTCCAGCCCTAGCTGTGTCCACTTCAACGAGTAACATAGACCAGTAGGAGGGGATCTGCAAAGCACAGTTGTTGATCAACATCCTCACTGTACATATTTCCAGTATGTTTTAATTTGGACTAGCTCTGGTGCAGTCCTATGAACTGAATGCCTGTTGCAACTCTATAAGTGCACTCCCAGGGAGTGTTTTCCAATTTTGTTTCATTCAGCTCATCGCTCCCAGTGTGAATTAAAGCACAAGAAGGCAAGAAAATTGGGAGACAAATTTCAGGAGCCGAACTAAACCATAAATGTGGATGAAACCTTTGGGTACTTAGTTAAGATGACTAAGGCAGATAGAATAATTTATACTGTAAGTGAGGTTAGAAGGGATCTCAAATGGTTGTCTAATCAAGCCAACCTAGCAATTTAGACCCACTGCAGTGGAGAGGAGTAACTATCTACACAGTGCAAGTCAACACATGCTATGATATGAAACACAGTCTTTCTTGGGTTTTGTTTTGTTTTGGTTTTGGTTGTTTGGCTTTGGTTTTGGTTTTTTTTTTACTACCATAGCTGGGCACTTGAAGTTATCTGGGGATAAATGCTTAATTCCCGAATTCTATCACCATAGAATAAATCACATTTTCTGAGATTAATGGGACATTTTGTTTCCTAAATATAAGTATGATTAATACCTTTAGTCCTACATTAGTTAGTGCAAAACAAAAGCTATTCTTAATAAAATTATTTTATGGCTGTTAATAATTTTGCACATAATTTTATGCATAAATACAGCATTTAGGACAAAATGTACTGCACGAGTGAATCCCACAAGTTAATTTTAAAAGTGGTAAATCGTTTTCTTGCACTTTTGTAAAATTTGTCTTTCAAAGAAATTAAGTGTTCCCTTATTCTTCTATTACATAAGAATTAGTTTTGCCTGGAATGAAGACTGATTATTAAATTATATGCTAGCCATTAACTAGCTTCTTATTCTTATGTTTTTCAAACAACCTTTCATAGAATTCTTTGTCTTGCCTCATTGCCAAATGCAAGCATTCAGAAATGCAGTTAAAAAATTTCTAAATAATAAAAAATAGTTTCAGCATGTAGAACTTCTTTTTTTTTCGTCAGATGAGGCTCTCAGGAAAAATGTCTGACTCCAGGAATATAAAATTTGAAAGGAACAATAAGTACTTCAATATTTGCAAAAAAAAAAAAAAAAAGAGAACTGGCAACACTTAAAACTTTTCTTCTTCTGCTGATAACTTTCTTTAAGGAAGCTGGTGTTCCTTGGGACATGAAATAAAGTCACTAAACTGCACTGTTGCAGTCTGTAGTTTTAAAGAGCGATTCAAATTTCCTGTGTGTTTGGGCTTGCTAACATTCTACCTTTTTTAAGAACATCTCTTTTTATCATATAGAACAATCAGATCACATAATATTTACTTTCTTTGTTCCTGCTTCATAATTGTCTTTTGCTATGCCTTGAAGTATGCAGCTAAACAATATTTGTTATTAGAATATAGTTTCTCTTTTAATTCCTGTTTGTATGTATTTTCCCCTCTAGATTATTTTCCTTAGAACATACATGCCAGGTTAAGTATGATTGCATTTTTCTCCTAAAAAAGTTCAAATTGCACAAAAGATATTACAAAATAATCACTATTTTCTGATTTTCAGATTACTTTGGTGGCATATTACAAATATTTTATGATTAAAAGTTTTGACTTACATATTCGGAATTCTGTAGTAACAGTCAACTGTTTCTGACTGGCTATTGAAAAATCTGCCTTTCAGGTTGCTTCACATACTTTTTTCTCCTCAAGGTCTTCCAAGAGTAGTTCATTATATCTATAATTTTCCTACAGTCCATTACAGCAAAAAGGATGAACTTACAATTTGCAAAAATCTGTCTTTTAAAATTTTCTAGTTTGTATTTTCATACATAATTTGATCTGTTGATTCCTACATGTAGTTTATTTCTGCTAAGTATTTCATTTTTTTGTTTGTTTGTTTTGATACCTGCCTAGGTCATTATGTTTTCCTTTGGAACTCTTTACCCCACTGTTATCTATCACAGAGAATTTTTGTAGGCCTGGGAATCTGAAGTCCCATGGCCATTGCTCCTGCAAACTCACTGGGATATTGACATGGATGTAAATTTAAGGGAACAGATTCACTCATTTCCCATTTTGTGAAAAGTAAATCCTTCTGGAGCTTTAACTGGAATAGCCTGATTCTAGTATCTGCACTGTTGCTGCACAGACTCTCTCAGAAGGAGGGGGATGTTTCACAGACATAGGAATCTCCCTCTTTTCTTTCAGTGGTGTTGTCGTGGTTTAAACCCAGTCAGGTAATTCGTTCGCTCACTTCCCCCCCTTTCTTGCCCTCCCCCTGCTCTCAGAGGGACGGAGAGGAGAATCAAAAGAATGCAACTCCCACGGGTTGAGATAAGAACAGTTTAGTAACTAAGGTATAACACAAATCACTACTGCTACCACCAATGATAATAATGATAAAGGAAATAACAAGGGAACAGAATACAACACCTCACCACCCACTGACCGATAACTCGCCCCCCAAGCCCGACCAAGCTCCGACCGATACCTCCTCCAACCCTGCAGTCTCCCAGCCCTTCCGGCTAACTCCCAGTTACATCCTGGGCATGACGTGCTGTGGTATGGAATACCTCTTTGGTCAGTTTGGGTCAGGTGTCCTGTCTCTGCTTCCTCCCGGCTTCCCCTCCTCCCTGGCAGAGCATGAGGCTCACAAAGTCCTTGGCCAAACCAAAACATCCTTGTTATCAGCTCTGTTCCCGAGCCGAAAGTCAAAACACTGCACTGCACCAGCTACCAAGGAGGAGAAACATGACTGCTACTGCTGAACCCAGGACAGGTGTGTAACCTGAATCTTAGATCTGAATACACATGAATATCAAAAGAAAGTGATTTTTGATACAAACCTGGACATTTTGGCCATACAGTGCTACATTTAGCAAAAATTTTTTTTAACACACATGAGCATACTTTTTTAAAAGGAAGTGAAGTTTTTTTACTATTCCTACACAGTGATGGGAAGTGTCACACTCACCTGGTCAATTTGGAGCTAAAGAATCGTAAGTCCCATTGAGCAGAGAAATAATCAGAAACAGAAGACTGTAAAGGTCTGTTAAATGACTCCTATTTGTACCAGCAGTTTTCAGCAGGTAGTGCACTTTTGAAAATATTGAACTTTATAAATCAATTTACAGCAGGCCTTCTCAAAATCCTGCAAATGGGATATAAGCCCAAAAATTCTTGTGTGAAACATAGTGAGACGAATATTCTCCTTGTATTTACCTTCAGCTACCAAACAGTCTGGAGGTCTAAGCTACTGCCTGGAATTTAAAACTTCAAGAGGAAAACTTGTTAAAATAAAAATGCATTAGTCTGCTAACACAATACTACACCAGTATTACCACTGAACATAACCAATTAAATTTCCCATATACCGACAGTATGTTTGTATTCCAGCAATAGGAACAGGAATCTTCTATTTTAGAAATTCTGATCTGTGGATCTTGTGAAGAAGGCTCTATGCCTTCTGACTGATTTAAGTAAACACAGCTGAAACTTGAAGGCAGCTTAAAAAAGATGGTTATTAAGAAAAGAAAACACAATCTACTACTGGTTTGAAGAAAGTAACGTGAAGCGTTTTCAAGTAGATCAGTTAATATCAGTGTTATCTCATGGATGCTCCCTGTGCATAGTGATGTGATATTATGACAATATGCCATCTTGCAACGGACATACATTGCTTACATTTGAGATGGAAAATCAGCAAAAAACTCTAGGATGACTTAAAAAAAAATTAGACCAGTCCCAATAATGTTTTTATATTCCTGGATCTGGGAAAAGCTTAGTTGTGCCTTGGACATACCTTTAATTCCTCTCCTGCCATGCTTTGTTTTCTTCTGCTAGTAAAAATCCTAGATAGATAAATCAGCAGGAACCACAGCTACCTGAGTCACCTCTCTCCACTTTGAATAATGAAAAGACTGGGAGTAGAGAGCTCCCTGTTGAGTGTTGCCACCCCTTTACACCCATTGCTTCTTTAGTTGCAATGGAGCCTATCAAAATGTTCATTTTCCTTTCATAACAGTCAGGCACAAAGCACAAGGGGAGAAAGTGAAGAGAAAACAACAAAGAATAAGACACTAGCAATTAGTCCAGGTATTTTTCACTCCCATTAAACATTTTGGAAGGTGACCCATGCTGAGAAATTGTCAGCACTTCACCACTGGCTCCAGTGGAAATCTTAGTGAAGATAATGAGTACTTTCATGTACAGACGGCCTGTTGGATTAGTATCATTACTCACTGTACAACCTGGAAGCGTGGCTGCAGCCAAGACAGGCACCCTACCAGGCTGTGTGCTACACCAGCACATCGCAAATCGCAGGTATAACCCTTGCTACAAGTTTCTTACAGTCTAGCTGTAGGCAAAGGAGAGGAAGAAGGAAGAACCTCAGCTCTGTTTAGTTCCAGGCCACAGCTGAGAAACAATGAAATAATCAGACAAAGGTCATAGAGAAAGTCGGTAGCAGATTTTGACTAAACTGCTGTTTAGTCCAAGCAATTCACACGAGTGAAGAAAGAACATCTTTTGAGCAACACTGTACAGGGATTAAGCCTGCCCTGCTGCTATTCTTTCTCACAGCATATCTCTTTCATTATAGTTTTCTTTAATAGCCTGTAAGTTACTGACTACATGCAGGTAGCAATAATGAATAATATAATTAGCTAGATAATTCTGGTTTTCTTCAGTAAAAGCTTAATTGTTTGTATAAGAAAGAACTAGATTTCTTTCAACTGTTGTTGTTATTTGCATATGCTGAAACCACAAAGGACATTGATTATTTTAACTATGCTCAATTTGCCTTTGAAACTGACATTCTAAAAAGCAAAAGAGCCTAACCAAACATGAAAGTAATCTAATACTGACATAAACATGAAAGATAATAAGATTACTATGAATTGATCTAAATATTACTTAAAATAATTAGAAATTATTTTCTCATGGTATAGCATTTAAGTCAAGCTGCTTTTTAATGTTACTTAGAAAAACAAGGAGAGCATTTCTTTCCAAAGTTTTACTTCTTGTTGTTTATGTTTATTATGTTATTCAGTAAAACAACGGGCAAATATGCCTTTCTCTTTATTGCTTTATATTTTACATAAAGCTTGTAACCAACTAGTCTAGTTTTCCACCAGCCAATTTTGTGAGGGCAGGTTTGTTGCCATTTTAATGCTCTATCACTTGATTACTTTAAATCATGAAACCTTTTTTTTTTTTTTCTTTTTTTCCTTGGCACCATTTCTGCTAGGTAAGTTTAAGAAAAGCAGTAACATGAAGGAAACAATCTTCAGCCACCAAACGAAAATGGCATGCATAGAAAAAAATACCAGTTAAATTTCAGTGACATTTGACAAGTTAATGAGAGGGGCCAACCACCACATTAACCCAGTTTGTCACTGCTTTCTCTGCCTTAGTCTCAAACGGTTTATTGGAAGTTTGGGTCTTGAATGAAACATAGCATTTAGTTTTCCTCCTAAGGATTATCTGAGTTACCTGAATACGACTATATTTTGGAAAATAGGATTAAAATCTGATAAGACCTTGTGTTCTCTCAAGATTTAAAGATCTACCTGGCTTTAGCGAGTCTGGAAACTGTTTTCTCTTGCAATTTAAGAAACATTTTTCCTCATTAGAAGAAAACAAAAGATATAATTTGGATAAATTATTTTCCATTGATTGGTTAAATATTTTAAATGCTAAAGTGAATTTAAAAATAAATCCACAGAAGAGAGATATCTGGGCATTTTGGTAGAAATATGAGGATTTACACTGTGTTTCTTATTCAGCTTTTCAGTCTGTTTTTATGACATTTACCTTTGCATGCCAAATCTGAGAAAAAAAGATGAATGTCGTTTATGTTTTTGAAGATTTATCAAGATGTTTCATTAGATGTAATTATAGTTTCTGTACAGCTGTATTTGACAGTCAGGTAGTAAGGGCCTGAAGGCAGATCTCAACAGTTGCTCATGGAGCACAAAGTGTAGAGGTAGTTTAGAAGAAAGTTTTCTGACTTGAGTGTAAAAAGAAAGGACACTGACACATGGCAGCAGCTGTTCATCTTGGTGGGAGAAAGAATAATGGGCTCCAGGCACAATCTTTCCCCCAGCTTGCCATTTGACTCATGATGTTGGGACCCCTCACAATGGACATTTGACTTTCCCAGACTAAGGAAAGTCAATGGCTTTTAGGCCTACTAAAACCTAATAATAGCCTTACACCAAGACAAATCTTGAGGCAGCATTATCTCAAAGCGAGTCCCATGAAAATATCCCATAAAGCAATTAACTTCCAAGGTCAGACATGGAATGTGGCAAGGAAAACAAAGAAGTCAGGGCAAGAAGTGTACAGTGAAAATTAAAGGAAAAAATAGCATAGCACTATGTTGCCATAAATTCATGGGGGAATGCAGAAAAATTATCTACTTCTTTAGGAGTCTCAAACAAAATATTCAGATTCCCATTCTCCTATCTTCCTTCCTCCATGCTATCCCACCACTACCTTTCATGCTGGAGATATCTGCATTTCCGACATGCCTGTTTCTACCAGAGAAACTCCCAAGACCTCAGAATTTCATAGAAAGGGCTGTCACTTTTGAGAGAACCAAGCTGTAGTGCTAGTCTCGTGCTCAAGACCTCACAAGCTTAAAAAGCAAGGTGCGCTTTTGCCCATCTCACTTGCAACGTCAACACTTACCCAGGGGCCAGGAGTAGAGTTCCTCACACCATGGCGATGAGCTCTTTACTACCTAGGAGCACTCACCTTTTGAGTGAATTAGGATCAAATCACAATTGTCTCTGAACACAAATCTCCCACAAAGGTGACTTAATCCATGGGCTACTAAATGATCTTAATCTTTCCCGCTGGAAGCGCTCTACTTCCAGTATGTAATTAACATTCATCTCAGCAGGGACTGTGACTGGAATCTCCCACATCCCAGGGGAGTACCCTAACCAGTGGACTGTAAGATTTGTTTGTCATTTTCCCATCTTTCTTCTAGCCCAGTGAATATTTAATTATTTTCATATACAGTTATGCAGACATACACACAGCAAATCATACATTTGCTTATTTATAGCATAGTATATATAAGTACAGCCATAGTAATACATGATTGCTTTCTGGAACTGGAGAACTGCAAAAAAAAAAAAAAAATTACAGATGCCTGACACAAGTGTACTGTGCTCATTTAAAAAAAAATAATGAAACAACAAAGAACAACTCCCCCAAACAACCCAAGAACCCCCCCCAAAAAAGAACTAACAAAAAAAAAATCCCACACACAAAGAATCTCCCCCAAAAAAACCCCAAAACCCAAACAACAAAACATCAAACCAAACCAATCAAAACAAAAGTACCCCAACCCAACAAACTCTAAAATGGAAGGATGAAGAACTTTTATGTTAGGAAGCAAATATTTACCTATGAACATTACTACCTCACAAGTGGCTGAAACACATCTTTGGCCTATTGCAATGACTCCCAGTATGTGTATATTGAAGCTGTGCAAAAATCCTAAACCACAAGTAACTCCCTGGGTTTCAGTTTTTGTTATAAGCTCAACACTCAGTTCAGGTTCACTGAAAGGACATTACAAGGCTGGAAAGTCCACAAATGATGTAATGCTGACTTCTCATACAGCCTACTGTGTTGCACAGCACAGCATATTGACAGATAGCATTTGCCTCCTATTTAGGGATTACTATCATTGTAGCACTCCAAAGATGCAAAACTGTTTCATGTAGACATCATTAAATGAAGACCCGTTTTTTGTTGGCAAAATGCAGAAAAGATATGGAGGCAAGAAAATGAGTATTTTCAAGTGCTTGAAAAATAGGTCAGAGAAATAATGCTTAGGGGGCAAACTCCAGAAAGAGCAAGTTGGGCGAGGTAAGATTTATGGTACCTTGTGAGATCTTAATTCTGCTCCTGTGTGCATCCAGCCTGTGCACCAAATGAAGCAGTCTGATGAAAAAATAGCCTGCCACTACATAATTAAGGTCTATATCATAATACAGATTTACAAAGGGTCAAATAAAATTTGCTGAGACATTTTCTATGTTCTTCCTTCTGAGATGAAGGGTAGAGCTCTATGAATCTATTCAGCTAAATTTCTTTACATATAAGCAATTTTTTTTATAAAAGAGGTAAAAATCAGCAGTTTATATGTAATAGTAACTTCTATATAGCACCAACAGAGTTAATTGCTACATTTTGAACATTAAAAGAAAATATTTTTAACTACTTAAGCTAAACATAGAATTACCGTGAACAAACACAGAAGGTGGTTGCTATCTCAAGGTAATCTTGCCCTAAAATGGGCAGTTTAGTAGCTGTCAGAACACATCAGCTGAGATAGTGGTACACAACCAGAATTGTTCTGAGCAATCTAAATTTAAAAAACAAAATAACAATTTGCAAGAGTTTGTAAATTGGGTGTAACTTGTAAAATGAGTGGATTATCGTGAAGAAATAAAATTATTTCTTCAACCTATAGGCCGGGTTGGTTGAGGTTTTTCTGCTTTTGAGTGTTTTTGGGAAGAGGAGGAGATTGCTTTACCTTACCCAAACTGTTCAGTTGCTTGTTACTAATACTGTAAATTTCATTAATTCTTCCTCAGAAATTTTATTCTCTCCAGAGACAAGCCCTCAGTCACATAAGAAATACCCACTGAACAAAATGAGAACTGAGTCAGTGAGACAGGGGATTCCTTCACAGTTATCATGGAGGAATACTGTGCAGCCTTGCAATGACTGTATTTTGCTAGTCCAGTTGAAATCCCCACTGCAGAGGAAAGGGAATATCTGTCACATTCTTGTGGTGGCAGATGCCTCAGTTCTACATGGTATGTTTGCTTTATAGCAACCACTTAGGAGCTTTCCTAAGTTGGACACACCAGAGCACACAAGGGATGCTCCTGTTCTGCAGCCTCTTAATCCAGTTCCTTTCCTTAGTCAGAGAACAGAAGAGTAGATTTGTCACTAAAGGAGGTATAGTTTGCCTTTAATCATCTCAGAAGAGAGCTACCTTTGAAGCTTTGGTTTCTTTATGCCCCTGGCAGAAAATAGTGGATAAATTTAATCTAAGAAATGAATTCCTGCTTATAACTGTTATTTGATAAATCTTATTATTCTGACTATTCAACAGAAACTACTCCTGCATGGTAGTTATTATTCTCACACAGTTCTAATCCATACCATGTCGCTTTTGTACACAGATTAGTATTTTATTATATCTAAACTAAACATTGTTTGTATAATCTAATTAAACATTTTGCAAATAAATACATTCTGACTAGAGTTACACTATCAGAACAGTAATGTAAAGGTTTGAATACTTAAAGAATAAAAGGATTGCTTACCAGAAATTTCTGTTGCATTAACCAAACATCCAGCTGGCTTTGCAAAAATTAAAGAACCCTACTTAGTCTCCTTTATGTGCGCTGCATTTCCTTTCTGTAAAATATTTTGAGAAGATGTATGAGATAAAACATAACAAGATAGGTGTTTATAATTCAGAAAATGTCCTGCTAATACTGAAAATATTGACATTTCTTCCTGAGGTTCTGACAGAAAATACAATACGCTATTTTATGTCAATTGAATAATTAGAGATTATAGTAATTCCTGCAAGGCTTTCATATGTGGCACATTCTGGGAACATTTCAAAAGATGGGATTTGCGTAAAGGTGGGTGTCATGAAATATTAGGTGCCTCTTGCCTCTTCTCCTATAACAATGACATACTACAGACAAAAAAAAAGAAAACTCCTCTGGGGAAAAGTGCTGGCAATGCTCAGGTAAATGCTGGGAAAGCCCGGATCGCAAGTGGAGAAAGGAGTTGTCAGTGTGCTCCATACTGTGTACGGGAAGTAGTATACAAAGACAATAACAGAGCATTTAGCATCTTTGAATTTAAAATCCATAATAAAATAAAATGATAACCACTTGCAATGATTTACAAGATCACTTCTAAAATTTTTAAACAAAAATAATGTATTTGAAACATCAGTGAGTCAAAGTTATTTCCACTCTCCTTTTTCCCTTTAATATTGTGTATATATTTTATGTTCATTTTATATACATTTGTCAGGAGAATATTAATGTTCTGCTTTATGATTACCACCACCTTTCTAATCACTGCTTTTTATTATTCTTGTTCAGTACAGCTTAGCTGCCGAGCATGAGCAATGAAATGGAGGGAAAAAGAAAAGCAAATACTGTATTATATCATCATCTGGGGAGCATGATTGTTTCTGCTGTGTTAATTTACACTAAAATCTATGACCCAGTGAGTCTGATTGATTGCCAAGGGCAGAAATCCAGCCCCTGGCCTAGTTTATTTTGTGAACTGTAGCCTCAGATATCGCTGCAAGCCCCAATGATATTGATTTGATATACACTAGATGGCTCTTTATGTTCTTTGGGAAATTTATTGTGCAGAGTCAGAACTCAGACAGATGGGGAGAAGCCGCTCTTCAAATTAAAGAGGGTTATCATGATTTGACTCCTGGGTCACTCAGGTTACCAAGTGGCCTGAGCATGGCTGGGTCGGAGCAGGCTCGAGGGATTAGTGCTCATCAGTTTTGAATGTCAAATCTCCTTGATGGACTTGAATTATTGCTAATAGGAACTTTCTTGGGCCTATAACATTTGGATGGCCTGTAAGTTAAACATCATAACCCTTTCTTCATGTCACAGTCCTTTAAATTATGTCTGAGCATACCACCTTTGCTCTGGACATTTAGCAGGAGATGGCTGTGTGTTATAAAGAAACCTGCCTCCGAGGTGGACTGCACCATTACAGCTGCTGTCTGCAGAAGAGCTGCACCCCCAGGCTTCCCGCTTGAGACAGTGCCACATCCATGTCTTGTGCCTTCTGCTGCTCACATGCGGTTACCACCTTGGCTTTGCACAGGAGATACCATGAAAGCTAGAGAGCACAGCTCTACTTGTCCCTGAATATAGTATTTTTCCTTCAACAGAAGAGGAGGAGTTCTCCTGAAACTTCTGGTTGTGGGATGAAAAAGACTGGTATGGCGGGAGATGCCATATTATCTGGTAATAAATTCTGGGCAGTGAATTCTGGGCTATTCTCTGGGCAATGAATGCATGAGGAAAATAAATGTGCTTCTAATTTTGGATAAAGTGTTTTTTCAGATTTTAGAAATTTTTCTACCTAAACCAAGGCCACGTCTACTATGATTAGCCTAAGTTTAATTAGCATTTTCACTAAAGCACTCCTAATCATTAACCAATACTTCATGCTACATTAAATACTGAAGAGACCAGGGAAAATATCTGTGAATCTATAAGGGGACATTTTTTATATCATAATGCAGTCAAAATTTTTAGTTACCAAAGAAGAACCTCACCACTTTTTAACAGTTATCTCCAACAGAGTTATAAACCATACACAGCCCACATTTCTACACTCAGTGTGCTTATATTAGCAGTTAAAGAGAAGAGTTTTCAGGCTCATTCAGACAGGCAGGGAATTAGCGAGTCTCACATGTATCCAGGAGATGGGGTAGGGCTCCGTGTTGCTATTACAGTGAGAAAGATAATTTTGCTCCCACTTTTACAAGTAGCTGCTGGCTCCCTACACACAAAAATTAAGAGTTCTCCTCTATTTTTCTTCAACTAGTATATGATTCAAACAGGAATGAGAGAAAGTAGAGATTGTTTTTCTTAAGCAGTTTTTCCTTTTCTTGATCTGATTTTGGTGAAACTGGGAATGAATGCCTTTAAAGAAAATATAGTTTCTCACAAACTAACAGTGCAACGTTTCCGCTAAGGAAAAAAATAACACAAAACCAGAAAGAAAGCAGAAAAGCACCTTTTGGAAACACACATCGATTCCATTTCATTTTGCATACCTATCCAAAACAAAGACATCTCGGGAGGTTAATGGTAAAGGGATTTGCTTAGCCTTTTGGACTCTGTTCTTGGCAATACACTGCAGCTCTAGCTGCATATTATAGATACACTATTACCATTGAAACATAATACTGCCTGGCTTGTGGTCTGAGATTCATGGGATTTTATTCTTCATTTGAAGTGAATACTAATTGAGAAAGTTACACATTTATATAGCTCCTGAAGAGTAACATCCACTTCACCTATCTCTCTATTGTAAATTAATATGTAGCAGATGGTGAGCAGAGATAGTCTGACAGCCTACTTACAGTACCATCACTTTAACCTCTGTCTGAAAAAAAAATCCCATTAGCTTTTCTGCTGTTGGGCTCTTAACCCCCCAAAGTATCCTTAGTTATCATATCATGGGATTTGCTGCTATGCCAAGGAAGAAAATAATTAAAGATACCCTCTTCCATTTAAATGCTTGTTCTAATTTTACTGGGCATATCTTTTCCTCTTAACTTCTCCAATAATTTCAATTTAAATCTTCGTTTAGAATGAGATTTTTCTTCCAAGGGGGATTTTTTTTTATCTTCAGGGACAACTTAGTGCACTGCAGATGCAAACACAGAAGCCCTTCCATATATTATGATTAATGTGGTGTAAGGAGCTCCCCTTGCTAGAAATGCAGAATCAAAGGAAGCAGAGTCCATAAGTAGAATTTAAATTCAGTACACATTCAATCTTATGGTTCAATTCAAAGCGGTTTTAAAGGAAGTAATTAGACACTCACCAAGGCTTTCTGTAAGAAACAACTTTCCCTAAGAAGGACCTGCTCAAAGTCTTCATTCAAGGTACTGTCACTCTTTTCTCCCTTCACTCTTCCTGATAGAGAAAGAAGGCTTTTTTGAAGATTTGTGAATCCATTTTAAGAGCTTTAAATTTAAGTCTCCTTTAAAAGGAATGGTCTAATTGAATGATTTCTTCTGATGGTCTGATAAAAGTGTTTTATTTGTTGCAGAATATAGATGTATAGATGATTGTCAGAGATTTGCAAGAGCATTGATAGCATGTATTTAGAACTCTTCCACATGGGCTGAAACAAGATAATGTTCAGTCCTATAGTATAGTTCACATGCTGTTATATGGGGTTTCTGAAGTCAAAGAGGAAATGCTAAGTGATTCTGAGAATAATATCTGCCCTGGAACCCTCACTCTTGCAAGTAAAAAATAATGACCTGTAATTTGTGGACTTGATAAAATATGATTGACTTAGGCAAGTACTTTCACCAAAGCTTCCAAAATGTTGACTTAACTCCTTCATATCTTTTAGAAAAATGGAGCAAAACTTACTTGTAAAAGGGTGTAATTTCCATTCAAGTCTCCTCTTACATGAGAGTGTGAAGGGAAATTGTCAGCTTCATCATTCAGTCCATCTCCACAGCTCTTCTTTACTTTGGCAATTGTAATGCACACAGATGAACACAAAAACGAAGGCCTGTATAGATTTGTTCACTCTTTTTCCTCTCTCACAAATATTTACTTAAAAATAAAACCTGACTTATGTATGCTAAAATAAAGACTGTGTCTTTCATGGATAGAGAGAAGAAATTAACATTAAAAATATCACTGCGGCTTTCTGTTTAGATGTCTCTTGTCTCTTTTCCTTTTCACTTGTGAGGGAATGTTAAAGGTTTCTGCTTTTATTCTGACACCTGGAAATCAGGGATGTTTCAAGCCATTACCACACCAGTGTCATCTACTGTGGTGTAATCAGAAAAATGTCTTCCTTTTTCACTGTTTTTTAACTCTCTTGTGAAGGATGGAGCACCTTTTTCTCTGGTTAGATATTCAGTCAAGGAAGGACAAGAAAAGTTATAAACTGCAGTCACAGAACACCAAAATCAGCTCCAAGGCTCTATAAGCTGTAGGGAGAGATTGCAACTGCCATTCCCAACCAAGCATTGCAAAGGCACAGATGAGAGCAGCTGGCTGGGGAGCTGGAGCGGCGCAGAGTAGTCATGAGCCTCAGACTGGGAAGGATGAATTTCACCTCACCAGTCCCTTTATACAGCCATTGCATAGATCCCAAGTTACTCTGGCTTCGAGTTAGGGGATTGAATTTCACCCAGAGAGTTAGAAATACAAATAAACATTTCATTAAACAATTAGAGCCCATAATTGTGGATTACATTTCATTTGTATTTCAGAAAAGCACGGTATGGTTAGACCCCAAGTATCTTGTTTGATGTTTACATCACATCTGATTACTAACTGGCATTTCAGGATTGTTTCTATTTTCTTCCACATTTTTCTTTTATTTAAATTGATTCCAGAGATCAGAAATATAATTAATTTTCACTCACCCTATATTGAGATAGCAGGCTGAAACAGCAGATTGAATACAACTTTAATTTTGTTTCTAATAAGAAAATACTTTACTTTTTAAATTGGTCACTTTTAATACCTTCTTTTTGCAAGTCTGAGAGGTAACCAAAACATTTTTTAGTTGTTTCCTCAATTTTATGTACTATGGAGAACGTCAGTAATGTCCCTTAACACAGAGCCAAGTAACATAATAAACTCCCATCATATTTCAGTACAGCAGGAGGCTTAAATATGACTTCGAAATGCATTCAGTCTCTTGTTTTTAATAAGGGAAAAAGGTCATGATTTTTAATAACACTTAAAGTACCTGTGGCTGATTAAAACTTTATTCCTTATTTGAAAACCTTAATTTGGATCTTGATTCACATTTTTAGATGAAGCCCTGCTAAAAGAGTTTCAGCTGCTGTCTTTTACATAGGACTGGTACTGTGTTTCCCAGGAACTAAGGAGGAGCAGGGACTCGGTCACTTGGAAAGAGAGTGGAAAGATCTTGCCATTTCTGGGAAGACTCACAGGCAAACTTCTCCATGATTTCCTGGTTGGAGGGGAAGATAGTGAGTTATCTCCTGCTGTCAAAGAACACAGGCCTATCAACTGTGAGCTAAGCAAAGCACTTTAAACAGTCAGTAGTGAGGTTTGTGATTAAGACCTACACATATTTCAGGCACTTGAGGACAGACTTGAACCCAGGAAACAGAACAAGCCAACTAAAACCCCCAGAACAATGCTAGAACAATGTCACCTAGCACTAGTGACACCACTTCAAACCCCCACCTAGGTTTGAAAATACAGTATTTGTGATTAACCATGGTATCTATTCAGAGCTGCATTAATTGCAGTTACCTGACAAGAACAAAATCCTTCTCATACAGGTAAATCAGACTTGATTGATAGTAGCCTCAACATTGTCAAAAGTGTGAATGAAGGCATTAACCAAGCGCATGTATAATTCAGAAATAATACTCATGGAGTGAAATGATTCTGTATGGTCTTTCATGCAACATAAGCTGCCCCTGAATCACCCCTATTTGGCTCTTCTCATTTTGGGGGAAAAAAAAATTCTAATAAAATAAAAAGCAAGTCACCAACCAAAATTTTAAACCCTTCTATTTTAGAGAATTAAACCTTACTAAGCAATTTCAATAGATTTATATACTTTTACTACCAAAAATATGTTTTATTTTTCACTCTGAATTTACTAAGGTTTAACTTCTAGCTATTTAATCTTATAATTTGTCTGGTAGATCAAAGAGTACTCTGTTATCAAATTTCTATTCATCTTGGTACAGCATCTTTCTAAAGCTGTTCTACAGCATCTTGTTTAGCTGATTACCTTCCATTGACCTTGCCTTCACCCCAGGAACCCTTTTCATCATCACTACTTTATACAGGACAGTTCCCCAGCCCACAAATATGTCCTTCACTCTTTGTGAGTACATGTAGGATTTTACAAATGGCTACCTATAAATGACCCCCTATGGCCAAGCAATCCAGATAGTTCTGCAGCAGTGACTTGTCTTCTTTACTATGCTTTTGTGCCACCTGTAAGCTTCATTGGTTTACTATTTAAAGTTGTCTTCTCGATCACTGATAAAAATGTAAATAGAATAAAGTGTAAAACTATTTTTTTCAAACTCCATTTAGAAGCATGGGCATTTGACGATAATTTCTTCTTAGAAGTACTTTTTGAGACTTACTGGTTAGCCAGTTTTTAATCCATTTAATATATTACACGTTGATTTTGTATCACTCTCATTTCTTAATCAAAGTGTTGTGGGGTAATAACTGGAATGCCTCACTGAAATCTCAGTACTCTATATCAGCTTGATTATCTTTAGCAACCAAGTTTGTAATCTTATTAAAAATAAGTTAGCTTGATAAGATCTATTTCTGGTACAACCATATTGACTGAGAGTAGGATTTTTTACTCTCTCTTTTGATTCTTTATACATCAAGTATCCCATCAGTCATACCATCATCTTTTTCCAGTGTTATTATCATGACAGCAGGCCCGCAGCTACTGACATCATCCCATTTTCCCTTTTTAAATATCAGTATCACACTGGCTTTCTTCTAGCCTCCAGGAAAACTTCAATATTTTAAGAATTATTGAAAACCAAAAATAATAACACAGAAAATTAATGCTTTCAAATTATTGGAATCAAATTATTTAATACTCCTGATCTTAAAATGCTCTACTCCAGAGGACAGTATTCCCTTGAATTACTATAGGGACAGAAAATGTGTCATGATCGTGACCATGAGGTGATTAATACCTCATCCTGTTTCTCCTTACAATACACAGCATTGCTGTATTAATATTTACATACCTCCCATTACAACCTGATAACAGCTCTGTTCCTTTTCTAAGATTCCCTTCATTTTTAAGCTACTTTCAGACAAGCACTGCTATATTGTCCTTAGCTCTTTTGGTCACTGATTTTTTGGTGGGTTTTGTTTTGGTTTTTTTTTTTCATTCTTTGCTTCTCTCTCAGTTTTGCACAATTCCTAGTTTGTGTTCATTGCTCTCTACTTCTCCTCCCCTTTACTTTCATCCTGTTTCTATATTGTTTTTTTATTCCTTTCTTTATAGCTGCCTTCACTTTCGTACTAAACCAGGTTGTTTTTTAATTCCACATAGCCTTTTCTGTCAGATATAGAATTGTGGCTTTTTGGACGTCTAGTAAAACATTCTTAAACAGTTCCAAACTGCCATTTATGTTTTTCTCTTTGATTTCTTTCTCTGGCCTGATGTGTCCTGTAATTATTTTCAGCTTTGTGAAATGGTCCTTTAAAAGCATCAAGTACATATATTGCATTTTGGACGCCCTCCTGACTAGTCTAGCCAGCCTGTCTCCGAGCACATTGGTCCCCCTTCTACTGGGATGGAAACCATCCAAACTCTGCAGCATGATATCTCGCCACAGATAGTGAAGCAATTTTTTAACAAATAAAACCTGTTCTATGCACTACTCGATTAACTATTAAAGCTACTACTGGAAATCTGTTGTCAGAATTTTCTGCTTTACATTTCCTTTCTCTTTTGCTACAGTTTATATTCTCTGACAAAAATGTTCTCCCATTTCAGCACATGCTTTGGTACCATGAGGTTTTGGCAAACTGAGAGGTGTCTTGTCTAGAACAGTGACCATTTGACTTGCAGAATTCACTGCTAATCTCAGCCGCATTTAATCTCCTGGTTCTCCCAAGACAGAACCAATCTACTTGGTTGCAACATTTCCCATGCATGATGCAATCTTTTAAGGAAAGAATCCCTTATGAGGACCATTCCATGAATCATGTCTGAATTATATAAATATAATTTGTCAGACTAGGTTCTCAAAGGCACTTCTGTCATTTTCATGAGAATATGAGTGCACAATTTTAGCAATGCTGAGTTTACTCTGGCGCTCCTCTAGTGAGACTTGGATCTGGGTTAAGATTCCTAAATGTAGGAAGGAAAATTCACATGAAGGTATCTAGGTGTGCTGCAGGTATCTGAAGCTCCTACACATGTCCAGCCAGGACAGCCAGTGGAGCAACAAGGAAACAATTGGGCTCACCCTAAAGAATCTCTTCCTAGTAGTGAATACTCAGTAGAGTATATAAAAAAATAAATCCTGAGATATCTGAAGACAATGAGGCATTTCTAAATCTCACTGAAAAATGACAGGCAAGACTCAGAACTGTTTTAATATTATTTTATGGATAAGCTCACAGGACTTCCCAGCTCACTCACAAACTTACTCAACCTACCGCTTGATTTGACAAAAGTTTCAGTGTAGCTTTATGGTAAACACCACACCATCAATAAATACCTTTGGGATTTTAGTGGTTGAGAGTACAGACATAAAAGTGGTTACAACTGTGAGGTGAGAAACGACATGTCAGCCAAC
This sequence comes from Pezoporus flaviventris, assembly GCF_033815535.1. NCBI lineage: Eukaryota > Metazoa > Chordata > Aves > Psittaciformes > Psittacidae > Pezoporus > Pezoporus flaviventris. The sequence continues at coordinate 63,740,463 of NW_026892555.1, forward strand.
TTTAATAATGCATTGCTCGACCTACATTGCTTATCACTTGTTTGCTGGCAGGACAAAATACTGGTGGTAGAGTATCTTAGGTTTCATTTTCATTAGAAAACAAAATGAACACATCTAAGATGCAGAGAAGAGATTCAGAGCAGCCCTGCGGAGAAGGACTTGGGGGTGCTGGTCGATCAGAAGATGAATACAAGCCAGCAGTGTGCGCTTGCAGCCCAGAAAGCCAACTGTATCCTGGGCTGCATCAAAAGGAGCGTGACCAGCAGGTCAAAGGAGGTGATCCTGCCCTTCTACTCTGCTCTCGTGAGACCTCACTAGGAGTATTGTGTACAGTTATGGTATCCTCAACATAAAAAGGACATGGAACTATTGGAACAAGTCCAGAGGAGGGCCACGAGGATGATCAGGGGACTGGAGTACCTCCTATATAAAAATAGGCTGAGAAAGTTGGGGCTGTTCAGCCTGGAGAAGAGAAGGCTGCATGGAGACCTCGTAGTAGCCTTCCGGTATCTGAAGGGGGGCTATAGGCATGCTGGGGATGGACTATTGTCCTGGGTTCAGCAGTAGCAGTCATTTTTTCTCCTTCTTAGTAGCTGGTGCAGCGCTGTGTTTTTGACTTTCAGCCTGGGAACAGTGCTGATAACACCAATGTTTTTAGTTACTGCTCAAACGTTTAGCCTGGCCAAGGACTTTCTGAGTCTCATGCTCTGCCAGGGAGAAGGGGAAGCTGGGAGGAAGCAGAGACAGGACACCTGAACCAAACTAGCCAAAGAGGTATTCCATACCACAGTACGGCATGCCCAGGATGTAGAACTAGGGGCAGTTACCCAAAAGGCCTAGATCACCGCTGCGTGGGAGCGAGGTATCCATCAGCGGGTTCTGAGGTGTTGCATTCTCTTCCCTTCTTATTTCCCTTATCATTATTATTATTGGTGGTAGCAGTAGCGGTTTGTGTTATACCTTAGTTACTAAGCTGTTCTTATCTCAACCCATGGGAATTGAATTCTTTTGATTCTCCTCCCCATCCCTCTGGGAGCAGGGGGAGGGCAAGAAGTGGGGGGGAGGGTGAGAGAGAGACTGCATGGCTGACTGGGTTTTAAACCACGATAACTGTTCATTAGTGACTGTAGCAACAGGACAATGGGTAACGGGTTAAAACTTAAACAGGGGAAGTTTAGATTGGATATAAGGAAGAAATTCTTTACTGTAAGGGTGGTGAGGCACTGGAATGGGTTGCCCAGGGAAGTTGTGAATGCTCCATCCCTGGCGGTGTTCAAGGCCAGGTTGGACAGAGCCTTGGGTGAAATGGTTTAGTGTGGGTGTCCCTGCCCATGGCAGGGTGGGTTGGAACTAGATGATCTTAAGGTCCTTTCCAATCCCAACTATTTTATTATTCTATGATTCTAAGATAATGTTAATGAAGTCAGCATCAAGTTTAGTTTACAAGTTTAGTTAACATCAGTTTTAGGAATGTCAGCATCCTTCAGATCTAAGAACCTATTCATATTTTTACATTGTTTGGACCTAAGGAACAGAAAGACAGGTGTGGAACAGCTCCTGTTCGGATAGTCACTCAAGGTATCTAATGATTCAGTCAATTTTTACTTTTCTAAGAAACTGTAAATTATATAATCTTTCATTCTTACTAAATGAGACAGTTAAAGCTTGTATAGTATGTAGCTGTTATACTCCATTTAATTTAAGCAAAATACCTATGGAAGGAAAATTTGTGAGGCCAGGCGCAAAGTTTATAATCACAGTAGACATTAAAGAGCCATTTCAATACTTTCCTACTTCCTTTAATTTTTATGCATGAGGAATATATCCATAGCAGCCTTATCTCCTGAGCTTAATACCAGCCTGGAGACTGCACTCCCCGCTGAAAGCAAAGAGATTTATTTCTCTGATTCCTAACTTAATGTTTATTTCTTCTTTATACCTCTTAGGTCTTCTTTAACTTGATGACTTTAGATGCCTAGACTTCTGCAGCATCAGTCAGACCGTTCTACTTACTGCAGTTTCTTTGCACCTTTCGTCAAAAAAATAGAGACTCACAACATAAAGTGCTACAAATATGTCAAAAAGACACTTTTGTCCCTTATCAAAACAGGAAAAATTAGCAGGCCTGATTAAGTTACTTGTGCATTGATAGACACTGAGAGCTTTAGAAGTCTTTTCCCAAGTTTCCATATGAATCAGCAATTCAAAAATGTTATGTTGATTTACTTTCTCACCTTAAACAAAAGGAATTTGGAAATCATAGTTATTTTAAATTAAAACAATGGAGACTGAAACATAGTTTCATCAGGCTGTGTCATCCCTCATATACTTTCACAAACTGCTGTTCATTATATTATAATGAAAATGTATCTTTGTGGTCGAGACTGCTTTCTAGCTATAAAAGTAACCATAGTTTCTAAAATAGCTTTGCAATCGTTCCTGAACTTGGACCATACAGACAGCATTTCTTTTGTGCATCCACAGTGGTAGCTGGTGGTTAGTAGATGTTGAGTTTTGTAAAATGAAAATCATTACATTTAGAAAGCAAATTCATCCCTTTTTTCACTTTCAATAACTTTAGAATTACTCAGTATTGTTTATCCACAATATCATTAAAACCTAAGTCCCATTAAAAAATAACATAGAAATCTATGTCTTATTGACAACCAGCATGATTTAGCTTGCTCAGTACCAGATTTAAAGCTGTATTTGTTGCCAAATTGGCCTTTCAAAAGCAGCTAAATACTGAACTCCTCCAATCAAACAGACAAAAAACCTATACAAGACTCTTTCCTAGACCTATTCAGTAAAGATTCTTTTCTAGCTTGATGATTGCCTAATGTTCATAGCAGTCTTACAGGTATTTCAAAAATTGAACGTAGGTGGTTGTACAAGTTAAAATTAAACCAGATCAAACAAAAAAATTTGGAAGCGAAGAGTATGAAGGTGTCTGCATTCTTCTCCCAGAATACAGAACATCTGCAGAAGCGGTCTGTGGGACAGAGTGTGAGAGATGCCGAGGAAACATTGTAGTAAGTGAAAGGACTGCTGTTCTGAAAACCTCCTTTGCTTCTGTGCTTATGGATGCAAACACTCTTGGCCTGTGATTTGCAGGAGGATTAAATGGATATCCCTGTTTTGAGTCATGCTACTGAAAGGTGTTTGACTGCCTTCTGCATAGAGGTTGATGGATCATTTTTAATAAATCTGTTTCCAACTGGGCTACACAATAAGGGTGCGAGAGAAAGCAAGCTGGGGGTAAGCAGAGAGGGTACTACAGCATATGGAAAGTTTGTATAAAACTTATGATGTTAACATGACTTCTTTCACCTTAGGAGAACCTATAAACTTACCTATTTTCTCAGCCTACAAATTCCTTAGTATTTCCCTGGGGAAGGCTGAATGGTTCAATTCAAAGGATTTTTTTTAATTCTTGTAACCCTAATCTTCATCATTATTTCTAATTCCTCAGTACGAGACCAGAAATATTGATGATCTAATACATTTTACAGAGCAGCACGCAACCTTCTTTATGGCACTTACATCATTATGTAATATGTTATAAAGCAACTTGCATGTTGTAAAACTCATTAAAAAGATATATTTTTTTCTCTTAGCTTGAGTTCACGATGGCCAAAATTGAGGTGGAAAGCTATTAAAGTTCCAGAAATCCTAGCAGTACACGTTCCTTTCAAATGTTCTTTTCTGCCCTCTTACTTGGTGTTTTCTGTCACATTTTCAGTATTTCTGATGTGGGTCTATTGAGAGGTAATTTCTCAGCACGGCAGCTGAAGTAAGACTCCTATGGGATTAGTAACCCAACCTTATAAATCGTTACCTGGTTTCTGTCATTTACCCTGATTTGGTAAGGACAGTTGCTAACTGAATGAAAGTCGCGTAATCCAAAGTGAAAGAAGAATGAGACTGAAATACAATATAAAAATATAAATTAAACTTTTTTTTCATAAATGACTGGACAGATTTTAACACCTGTCAGAGCTTTATCACCAGTGAGCTACTATCCACTTTGGAAAAGTCACAGAAAAGGACAGGATAGTATGTTGAGAATTTTTAAAATTCATTTAGTGCTTTTAGTCTTTTATAGTTTTCAGCAATTCTCATGTTCTTCTCCTATTCTCTTGCATACTGTATATACACATATTGTCCTGACTTTGTGGGAATTTTTGGCTCAAAAATAGACAATTACCAGGGTACATGCTTACTGCTCTACTGGTTGGGAAAATTAGGGATTGTTATTACATTGAATTATCAGCAGGAATACTGTTCAGTTCTGTTCCCATTGAAACTGGTTGATTTCAGAAGGGCTATGCTTCAGACTTATGCTGTAATTTGTTCTACTGAAAATGGCCACCCTGACAACAGCATCCTACTTCACTTGTAATTTAAGAACTAGCATAGCCTGTCAAAGGTAGCAGTAAGGAGGCAAATCCTGCTTTTGTTAAGGTAAAGCAGAAGACACTGAGAATAGCAGCTCCCTGTTCTCCTTAGTGGTCAACCCAACTTCTAATATGAACTCATACAAGCAACAACAAAACACTATTGCGATGTCTTCCATTTAATTTGAAGGTAACCAGAAGTGTTGCACTACTAATTTACACGCCAGTTCACTGATTTTTTTTTTTTAATCAGGTTACTGAAGAGAGCTTGCCTTCACCTGGGAATGAAAGACCCTATCACTGCATGAACATTACCCTAAGTCCCTATAACCTTTTGGTAGGAAGTGAAACTGAGGCAAGTCTTTTTACTTTTCTAAGCCTTCACTGTTGAGATTAATTTCCCTTTGTCAGTTATGAAAATAAAACTCCAGGTATTCACAGAAGAGAAAAAGCCCAGGTATATAGTAGGTAGCCTTTATGCAGGATTTGCTTGCTGGACAGGGAGATAAACGATTAAACATATTACTGTATATTCAAGAACAGGAGTGTTGTTTCTGCTTTCTGAGAAACATTGATGTTTATTATAAGCAATGCAGCTGCTTGGAGAGCTAAATAGATCCAATAAACTACAGGCCATAACCTCTCAGTGCTAATTAAGGTGTTAACTAAGAAATGTTATCTTGAGGAGGCCTGCTTGAGGGAGGGAATCCTTCATACATTTTTGTGTACCAGTAAGCCAAGGATAAGAGATGGTAATGTTCTCATCCCTGGATTTTTTTAAATGAGAATATTGATGGTGTTTATTGTTGTAACTAAAGCTCCAGTATATAGAGCCATTTAGCTGCAGAAAAAAAAATCCTATTGTTAGGTAAAGTCCAGTCTTTGTGACTGTAAGGGGGAGATGGAGTATATTGACTGTTTCTGCTCACTGGTTTGTGTTGGTCAATAGGGCTCAAACCCTATTTTTGGAGTGCGGTGGATCTTACCGACAGTTGTCTCACCAGAAGATGTGTTCTAGGGGTTCTCAGTCTCCCTACATCATTGTGAACCAAAAAGCCACTCCGCTGCAGGAGACAAGTACAAGGGAGACTACTTCTCTGCTTCATGTTCTGTAAAACTTCTTCCATAGACAGATAAGAAATGCATGGATTTGAGAAGACAGGAGTAATGATTTGTTCTGAGCTTGCAAAAGAGATGCTATTTTTGTTACTTAGCTCTATAAAATTAGGAATCTGGTCTGAATTATATCCCCATATATAAGTGGTTATACATATAATGAGCTTTACTGTTTAGGTGTGGGGTGGGAGGTGACCAGAGCAAACAGGAAGATGATGCTAAACATCTGCAATCTGACTTACATATAAAATGACAGCTGGCCTTCACACTGAACTTTCCATTTGGAGGTCTTCTTCAACTTTCCTTCACCTCCTTTGCTTTAATGTTAACTCTGTACAATACTCTCTCATTTAATCCATGTCAGTCTCTAGTAACTTGACTGCAGCTAATTGAGTTAAATGTGATTTATGTGGTGCAACTGAGAATATAAAATGCTTCTAAACCAGTTTTTAAATAGCTGTAATGGCTTTAGGATGCCTGGAAAGAGCATGCTGAATTGGAATTAAAACCAGTGGGTCTGTCCTGCCCCGTAGTTAGCATTACTGCTTATTTACAAACCTCTGTGCTATGCAGTGAAAGTGAGTGGTGGAATAATCTGTGTGTGAATAGGAGATCCCTCATGGCCTGTCAGGTTACGGAAAGTTTAGCCTGAGACAATTTGTTTGCAAATGTGTGGCATCTGTGGAGAAAATACCCCCATACCCCACACCTTCACTGTAGATCTAGTGGGACAAGAGGATTTGCTTTTAACATCGTCTCTTGTCTTTTGTGTGACCATTGGTGTGCCAAGATGCCTGTTTAAAGACCAGGTCTCTGCCAAACTGTGCTTTTTTCCACACAGGCCCTGTGTTAGGCCACGAGTATTTTAGTTAACTCACGACCTCCTATTTTTTGCCCAGTTCCTGTTAGGACATGGTTAGCTGTAAGCCACCCTGCCGCCGGGCAAAGGCCGCCCAGGACGGGACTCCGTGCCCGGTGAGGAGGCCAGCAAGAGAAGTTTTCCTCCCTGTTCTCTTCTTCCTCAAGAATACTCCTCTATCGACTTTTTTCCCCTCTTCGTATTGCTGTTGGGATGTTGCTCCCCCCAAGTCCCCGCGGCCCCTTCCCAGTGAACTGCGGGCAGTCGGACTGTAGGGGGTGCAAGAGCTCCACTGAAGTCTGCCGGTCCGCCTGCCTCCGCCGGCCTGACCCGACGTGGAGTAGGCCCTTATGGCTGCGGCGGAGACCCGCGGCTCCCCGAAACCGGACCAGTGAGAGCGGATGGGATCAGCATGGGTTGTGACAGTGTGAGCTGCAGCCATAAACCCGAAGCTGGAAGTGAGATCTCAGAACAGGGAGCGTGCCTGTATTCTTCTATGAGTCCAGTCCCTCTGCAAAAGCATGGCGTGCCAAATGTTGCTTCAGTGGACTGCAGGAAAGGTGTATCTGCCCTCGACAGGGGTGCCAAACTAGTTTCTTCCTCAAGAAAATGTAATTAAGGGACAAATGCAGTGTGTTAGCCATACGGGGAAAAAAAAAAGGGGGGGGGGGTGGATAGAATAAGAAAGTACTGTTGATGAGGATTTTCTTTGTAATTGTAATTCCAGCTAGCATTTTCTCATATTTGGGGGGTCCTGTGAATGTTGTGCCTTGTATTTTTTAAGTATTTTCCTCCCTCCCCCCCCCGTGTGTATTATCATCACTATTCACTTATTTTTATAGTACATTTGACTTTTGAACTCAGTGTTTCCGTATGCCACTTAGACTGCTCTGCTTCAATGATTGTCACTCAAATTAACCCTATTGTTTTGTGATATATAAGTCCTCTTCTATACCGCCTGGATTAGTCAGTTCAATGGCAGTGACAAACGTGCATTGTTTGTTGTTGGAGAGAGGAGCCTCACATGGAAAAACACATGTACATCCAGTCGAGACACATGCGTTTCTCACCACAGAGAGGGGGAGAGTTTAGCAACCTGGTATTTATTTCTTGTTCTTGCATGCATGTTTTGTGCATTGGGTATCACAGCTTGACAACAGGAAATAAAGAATTGAAGAAATGTTCAGGCATGTAAAGATGTGGCTCTCAAAGGATTAACAGAGCTCCTCTGCAGTTAAAGTATGAACTGATTATTTATAGCTCCAAATTTTGTAACACTGAAATTAGGGTTAAGCCTGAAAATAACAGGTACAAAAGGAAGGATCTGAATCTGTGCAGCCTGAGTTGGCAGTGTTTAGAAGGAACTAAAGCCAACGGAAGCTGTGTGAAGCACTTGAAAAAAATCATTTTGTTCTCACAGAACTGCAAAAGCATCAGGGGAGAAAATTAATTCAATACTTGTATTTGATGGTATGATATTATATATTTAGACAATGTTAAGAAACATTATATAAGGAAGACTTCATCAATTAAGCATATTTAATACAATGTGTGCTTTTATGAGGGAATATTACAGAAATTTTCTTAAATATTTTCAGTCTAAAAAAGATTGTTTACACTGTGCTAACTTTAATATTTGCTATGCTATAAAGTATCATTTCCTCTCTGAAGCAAGTGAATTTCTTAATGCGTATCAATCCACTTTTCCTGGGTAGAAAAAAAAAACCAAACAGTTAATTTCTCCTCACTGTTATTAGTAACTGTATTCCAGAACAAAATTACAAATTCAGAAGATGTGCCAGAAATCAGTTTTCTGTAGGTAGACAACACAGGAAGAGGCATCTTTTCAAATCTGTAGTGCTTTCATTTTTCCCAAGGTCCCTGTTGAAAAATCAATTCCAAAAAATAAAACAGTTTTTGCTATCAAAACAAGGGGGATCATACTGTAACATTATAAGGTATTATAAGAACTCCAAGAAACTTTTGCATCAATTTTCCTGTTATTTTTCCCAATGAAAAGTGAATTGCACAAGACTGATCTCACCAAAACCTAGGTGAATAGGCCAAATAAATTCCCTTTTGTATTTCTACACAATTTTTCTCTTATTTTTCTTTTTTCAGAAACTTCCTGTGTTCTCTTCTTACAAATGCTTGAAAAAACTCCATGCATATTTATCTGGCATAACTTTGTACACTAGGAAGCAAATTTTAAATGTGTTCTGTGGTCATTTGTATAAAGAACAGATATCAAATCGGTAAAATAAGAAGAAAAAAATATCACTACACACTCCATTTCTTTGGGTATTCAAAACTAAGCAACACCACTGAAATTTCAAATGTTTTTTGGTTTTGTTTTTATTTTTTTTTGGTTTTGTTTGGTTTTTCTTTTCCCCTTGATTATTAACCTATTACAGAAAATATCTTCCTAGGTAAATAAGAAATCAGATCCATTTATAGACATGAGTATAAGGCAAAACATGAAGAATGGAGTTCTCAGGTCTGTTTGTTTAAATCAACAGGACTGCTACAGTAGAAATGAAGGGGTTTACATGTGCATGTTACCTATGGTGGTTATATGGGATGTTCTGCGTTAGAATATACAGCTATAGTCCCTGTTTCATCAAGATTCTGTTTCCTTATAGATTTTGCATGGGAGAAATGCTACTTTCAGATGCATGGTTTTTTATTACATCCCAGAATTTCATCTGTTGTTATTATTTTTTCCTGGAAGTTAGAATTGTTTCCCATGTGCATAATTTCATTTGTAATTTTTCATCAGAAGCTGCCATAAAAAATATTCTAATCTTATTTATTAAAAGCAGTTGCCTCTTACAATAAAACTATTTTTCAACAAGGCTATACAGGCTTTTCTGTAGGAACTATTCATGTTAACAATGACATTGGTTTCAGAGAATAAAATTATTTGAATGAATGATGAAGTTAATAATTTGCTAGATGGAAACATATCAAAATAGATTTTTTTGAAACTTGCAGTCTTTATTCTAAGTTTATTTTGTTATGCATTGCGCTTGTGAGCAGAAAGCATTAGGAGGACTTTTCATCTTGATTAAAGATTGACATGCATAACTCTTCATGCACCGAAATGAGCATATGCCCCTTAGAGCAATGGCACTCGACCTTTAACAGCTGAAGAGCCATTTAAAATCACAAAGAGGCACACAAGTAAAAAATCACAAAAATCTGTGTGACAATTTTATTAAAAATTATGAATGAATTCATTCATCAAAACCAGTTAATAAAATCCAAAGGCACTCTGCAGTTTGTGTCTTAGGGCAAAGCAATTGATTATGTAGATTGTATGTTTGTACAAGAAGGAAAAAAGAAACTTTACATACATAAATGGAAGGAAATGGTGAAAGATATCATCCAACAAGTTTTCAGGATAGCTGAAAAGAAACAGAACTCAGCCAGCATGTCATGCAATTTCTCACTCAGACTCGTGATAAAAGCCCTATACAGACCTCTGAAGAATGAATTCCATAGGTGGAGTACCACTGCCATTAAATACTGTAGGTGCTGAGGTTGTTTTCATTTTCCTTTACTGTTCCTTTTGAAGTTAATCACTGTGTAAATATCAAGTACCATTTTTAATGCTGTGGTGATAGATTCTGCATTTAACAGTATTTTGCAACTAGGACAGCCTTTCCATCTCTGAATGCAGATTTTGCTGTAGGAAGGGCAAAACTCCCTTCTCTGATTATATTCAGTTATCTAACCTGAAAAGCCCTGCTGCATATTCTACATTTGTTCTGTACAATAAATTCCCATTTGGTTTCCAGAGTAAATCTGCACAAAGGCTGAGTCAAGAATTGCAATAGCAATCCACAGTGGAAAGGAAATTTTCGCTGTATGTGCTGCTGCTGCTGCAGGCTGCTTCACCAGGATGTCAGCTCTGAAGCACAGAGCCAAATTCTGCCTTGTGCTACCTCCTTTTTGAACTTGAGGAGGCTATGGAGGGTAAGGAATTTGGTTTCTACTTATTATGAAGCTGTTTAATGCAAGATGTATGGCAAGAAGTACCAGCTATGAAATGTAAATGTTGAAAAATGGCATGACTCTGTTTAACTCCCTGTTACTTTACAATGCTATGGACAAAAATTGGAGCTGACATTTCTCTTTGATCTGGCTTACCCATCTCGCTCTGCTGCTATCAGCAGTGTGTGACAGCAGCAGACATTAGCTAGGAAAGAGGGAATAGGGAAGAAAGAAATGTAATCCTCCCCATGGCCTTCTTTGGAGAATAGTGAATTAGAGCCAGACGCTACACCTTCAGGTGGACTTAGAAAATTATGCCCTTCTCCCAGCAACTGTGTGCACATGCCAGGATATTGGGGAATACAGTCAAATGAACTCATTTATTTACAAAATCAATAAATAAAAAGAGAGAAAGCAAAATTGAAAAAGTGGAATACACCTGAACCCTGCAAAAAACATGATGTTTTGTTTCATTCTGCTTAGATTATGTAATACGAATCAGGATGTGCAAGTTGTCCATGCATGTCTCCTTTTGAATTTTGCCATATTTTTGGTCTCTGTGGCACAGAAGAGGATCAGGGGTGGTTAGATGAATGGAGTAACTTGTGTGAGTAAAGACAGTACTCCCTTCAACTTCAAAAAGTGTCTAAAAGGAAATACGGCAGGTATTGATGAAATTATGAGTAATTTGGAGAAGACTGATTGGGAAGAGACTTCGATATTTCAGTCCAAGGTTTGAAGGGCACTCGAAGAAGTTATCAGTAGATTTAAACCACATACACCAAAAAGGATGTTACGAACTCTCCAACCAGAGAATTCAAAAAAGAGTGAATGCATTCAAGGAAGCTTTGCCTAGTCATGCTAGAAAGTGCCCAGCTTTTCAAGCATTTCTCTCTTCTCTGTCAAATGCCCACTACTGCTCTTGGTTGGGGACAAAATTCTCTACCAACTGGCTGATCAATATGCTGATGATATTCTGACATTCCTATCATGATTTCAGCAGTTTCAGTTTAGATTACTGAAAAGTGTTTAAATTTCTGAAACTCAAATACATCATGTTTCCTTGTGAGGCTCTGCTTCTGTTAATAATAGTTCAAAACAAGGAGTACAAGCCCATATTTTATCTTTATATTATATATTTAATTTTAAAAATGTTTATGTTCACATAACCTACTACTCCCCCTCTGATCGCATCCCAGTTTTCTGATGATTTCTAATGCAGAACACTGCATCCCAAAACCTGTAATTCATTCTTCTTTTCTTCTGTTATTCCCCATTTTCATTTTCCTTACATTTTAAGAACATTCCAGACTATCAGCAGAATTAATACTTAGCATTTTAAATTATTATTTTCTTTAGTATGCCATAATTTCTAGAATGCTGGACAGTCTGGTTTACAGTCTGAAGTCAAGCCTCATATTTGGTTGGTTGGTGAATCAAGGGGGAAAAGGAGACAGCAACTTCTACCTCTTGTGATGGCTGAATACTGCAACTTCCAATGATCTTTGTAATAAAGGACATGGAGAAGACACCCAGTGTCTTTTTTGCCTCACTCCTTTACTGGTAAAATTCTCCTTCAGGAATTCCAGGTCCTGAATCATTGGAGAAAGTGGAGAAAGAAAACCTTACCATTGGTGGAGGATCAGCTTAGGATACAGTAAATAAACTGGACATAAACAAGTCTATGGGACCTAATAGGATGCACCCACAAATGCTGAGAGCTGTCTGATGTCATCATGAGGCCACTCTTGTCTTGGAGTTTCCTGACAACTGGAAGAAAGCAAATGCTGTCCCTGTCTTCAAGGATGGCAAGAAAGAAGATCCAGAGAACTATACCAGCCAGCCTCACTGATTATGTTCAACATGATGCAGGAATAATTCTGGAAAATATTTCTGAGCATAAGAAATAGAAGAGGTGATTGAGAGTATTCAGGATGCTTTTAGGAAGGGTATATCATGCTTGACAAGTCCAGTAGTCTATGGTTAGATGACTGACTTGGTAGGTGAGCAGACAGCCTTGTCTGTTATCTTGACTTTATTAAGGCTTTCAGTGCTGTCAGCTGTAACTTCCTCATTGACAAACTGACAAATCACAGGTGAAAAGACAGTGAGGTGGATGGAAAATAGTCTGAACTATTGCACTTGAATGGTTGGGTCATGGGCATGAAGTCCATCTGGAGTCTCGTCACTAGTTCTGTAATCCAGTGCTTGATTGTAGGGCTTGCACAGTTTAGCATCTTCGTTCATGACAAGGGTGATGGGACAGAGTGTACCCTCAGTAGGTCTACAGGTGAGGAGCAGCTGATAACACCAGATGCCTATGCTACCATTAAATGGGATATTAAGAGGTTGTTGAAGTCTATCAACAGGAATCTCCAGAGGTGGAAAAAAGAGAAGTGCCAAGGTCTCTACCTGGGGAGGAAGAAACCTGCATTCACCCAAATAATCTAGGGCTGACTTTTTCAGCTTTGCAGAAAAGGCCACAGGGCTCCTGGTGGACACAAAGTGGAATGTGAGCCAGCAGCAGCCATACTGCATTAGAGAGAGCTTCACCAGCAGGTCAAGGCTGGTGATCCTTCTTCTCAGCCATGCTTAGAGCATATCTGGAGTGGTGTGTTTGGGCCTGGGCTGCCCAGTGCATGGGAGACTTGGACATGCAGGAGCAAGACCACTGAAGGGCCACAAAGATCCTGAAAGGATTGTAGCCTCTGACATGTGAGAGGCTGAGAGAGTGGCGATCACTTAAGCTAGAGAAGGGAAGGTTCAGGGGCAAATCTTACTGGTATAGTAGCAAGTAAAGAATACCGAGGCAGACTCTTCTCAGTGGTTTTCACAAAAAGGTTGAGAGGCAATGGGCACAAACTAAAGCACAGGAAATTCTACTTAAGCAAAAGGAAAAAAAATGTTGTAAGGGTGATTTTCCCTGGAACACGTCCAGAGAATCCCTGAAGTCTCCATCTTTGGATATATTAAAAAATGCGTCTGGTCAGTATCCTGAGTGACCTGTTACAGTTGACCCTGCTGTGAGCAGTGGGGTTGAACTAGATGTTCTTGAGGTCCTTTCCAGTCTTAACGGTTCTGTGATTCTGCGATAACAGCCAGCAGCACCCACTTCAAAGGTAACATCAATGAAGTGTTACATGGGCAAACTAAGAGCATGTGTGTGCTATTTAGTAGAGTAATGGATATAGCTTACACAGATTTCAAAATGCCAGAAATGTCAGTGGGAGACTGTTGTGTCATTGACTGTATCTAGAAAAGATTTCAGATCTAATATAGAACTGCGGCTGGAAAAGTCTTGGGGGATTAACAGGTTAACAGTGCTGGGGCTAGGTAGTCATGTGTTGATGCAGTAGTGAAAAAGATTCATTCATGGGGAGGGACACACCTACAGAATTACTTGTCAAGAAGCAATGTGTATGACTACATTAAGGAGAGTTGCAACCTGAGAAGCAGGATAACAAGGAAGTAGTGAACATATATGTAGGTATATCCACACACTCAATTTTAATACCCACATTTTAAAGTATGCTCAAAATTGGAGAGAGGACCCACAGCAGTTGAAGCTGAGGAGGAGGCATTTTACTGCAAGAAACATAAAGATCATTCTGCTTATTGTGTTAAGAATGTCAGAGGTGATTTGATTTCACTGTAAAAGTAATGTCAGGAGAGATAGTGTGGGATACTAAAGGCTCTTTAATCTCATGGAGAGAAGCATAATTAGAACCAATGGCTGGAGGCTGAGGCAAGGCATAGTCATCTGAGAAATCAAGTGCACGATTTTACAGTAGGCTTTTACAGAAGCCCTTGAAACAGATTACTGGGATAAAGTGATGGCCTTTCCTTCTGATGGTGTCTTCAGCTCAGGACTGGATGTCATTCTGGAAGATATGTTACTCCAAGGTATTATGTTGTATATGGTGAAAACAAGATGAAAGGAAATCTTGTTGCTAGTAATGGATGCCCTACAATTGAGCTCCATGCCACTGCAACTGAGGAATGAAGCTCTCAGCCCTGCTACTGACTGTGTGAAGTTCTTTCAAGATGAACTGGGTGGTACAGCAAAATAACTGCTTTTGGACTTAAAATCTATGGTTTATATTAGAGGAATGAAAGATGTCTTTAAGATGTATTTCTAACCTTAATTATCATGCCCTGCTCTGCCCGAACAGCTGTAAGGCAACACCAGAGTCACCATCTCTATGGCCTGATTTGGCTGTCTTCAAACAACAAGGTTTGTGTGTGTTAAATGTTAAATGTATTCTAAATATCGTATAAACTGAGTTTAGATACACAGAACTGAAAGAGCAGTTTCAAGGCACTTTAGTTAGAACAGTGTACAATGCTTAAGTAAAGATGATAGAACTATTATGCTCTGTCTAAAAATTAATCCATTTTATTTCAAGGTGTCAACAGGTTAATATTTTACAGCCTAAATACTGGCAGACAATCCTCACATTCTACTCTACTTACATTTTCATGAGCTTAGTAAACTGAAACAATAATCTTAATAGTAAGGAAAGCCAAGACTAAATTACAAGTTGCAGAGGCTTTTGTCAATTTTACAAATCCAACAATAGCCTGCAGGGTTCCAGGTTTGTTTCTAGCTGCTCAGGAAGCTTGTGTGATTTGCTCACACATTTTTTTCTTATACCCCAGAGCTGTGCATCTGCTAGAGTCAGGGATCTAATATTCTCTTTGAACTTCCTTAGCATCCTAGTGCATGCTGTGATCCATAATTAGTGCATGCACACACACATACACACACAAGCTATATTAACTCCTAAATGTCAGAAGTTATGCTGTGTCCAGCACCTGGTTTAGAAGCACACGAAGAATACAACTCCTGGTCTAACCTCAAGGTTGAAAGTCTACAGTTGTGACTTGCATCCTTATAGGGAAGGAAAATAGAAAAACGATTTTCTGGTTTTCAGATGTGATAGTCTGACACGGTTTTTTAGATGTGAAGAAGTACATATGTAGGATCAAGGAGGCAGTTGCAAATGGCACAGAAACCTAAATGTTTTAAAGTCTAATTAATGATAAAAGATGTGACTGCTAATGCCCCTGGAACATGAAGATGCTTTCTTTGTCTATTTGGAGGGCAACATTGCTAAGATGCATCATAGAATCATAGAATCATAGAATAGTTAGGGTTGGAAAGGACCTTAAGATCATCTAGTTCCAACCTCCCCTGACATCAGCAGGGGCACCTCACACTAAGCCGTCTCACCCAAGGCTCTGTCCAACCTGGCCTTGAGCACTGCCAGGGATGGAGCATTCACAGCTTCCCTGGGCAACCCATTCCAGTGTCTCACCACCCTTACAGTAAAGAACTTCTTCCTTATATCCAATCTAAACTTCCCCTGTTTAAGTTTTAACCCGTTACCCCTTGTCCTGTCACTACAGTCCCTAATGAAGAGTCCCTCCCCAGCATCCCCATAGGCCCCCTTCAGATACTGGAAGGCTGCTATGAGGTCTCCACACAGCCTTCTCTTCTCGAGGCTGAACAGCCCCAACTTTCTCAGCCTGTCTTCATACGGGAGGTGCTCCAGCCCCCTGCTCATCCTCATGGCCCTCCTCTGGACTTGTTCCAACAGTTCCATGTCCTTCTTATGTTGAGGACACCAGAACTTCACACAATACTCCTAGTGAGGTCTCACGAGAGCAGAATAGAAGGGCAGGATCACCTCCTTTGACCTGCTGGTCACGCTCCTCTTGATGCAGCCCAGGATACGGTTGGCTTTCTGGGCTGTGAGCATGCGCTTCTGGCTCACGTTCATTTTCTCATCTACCAGCACCCCTAAGTCCTTCTCCACAGGGCTGCTCTGAATCCCTTCTCCTCTCTGCATCTTAGATGTGTTCATTTTGTTTTCTAATGAAAATGAAACTTAAGATACTCTAGCACCAGTATTTTTTTTATCCAGTCTAAACTTCCCATGTTTAAGTTTTAACCCATTACCCTTTTGTCCTATCACTACAGTCCCTAATGAATAGTCCGTCCCCAGGAACCTTATAGCCCCTCTCACTCTGGAAAGAAACCTTTGGATCCAGAAGGCAAGGTTTTGGGGTTGTTTTGTTTTCTGTTTTTTTTTTTGTTGTTGTTGTTGTTTTTTTTTTTTTTTTAATTATTATTATTTATTTCTTGGGGGGGGTAATTTCTTTTTTCTTTTGGAGGGGGGTGTTGTTTCTTTTCTCGTGTGTGTGTATGTTAAAAAAAAAGCCACTACCACCAACTACCACGAAAACACTTGGAGTCTGCAATCACTGGGATAAGAATACTGGTAAGTATGACAAGTTATGCCATGTGTGGGTATTTTTACAAGGGTCTTGAATGAGTACATGCCAGCCTGTCTAAAACAACTGGATAAAAGTCACCAAAATCCATGTCAGAGACCCCTTTTCATGGCAGAGTGAAGTCTGAGAGGGCTGCCTGGTGCTCGACTATGAGCACTTCATAGGTTTGTTGGGGAAGAGCAACACTTGTTGAGTAATTGTTTGCAACAACTGAGAGCGCCCTCATTTCTGTTTGTGACAGTGGTTCACACAAACCTGCATTTGTTTTGCAGTAATGAGCAAGACATTAAACACCTCATATTCTCAAGATACCCAGTCTGTTTCAATGGCAATAAATAAAGATAAATTATAATCGGGGAGGGAGGGGGAGAAGCATATATATGGAAGGGCACCGATCAAAGATTCATCATGGAGTATAAGCAGTAATGTAGAGGGACATTGCCTCTGTGGACCTGAGGAGCTTTAACTTCTTAGTTACTGGTGTGTTGCATTTTAATTGCACCAAAAGAAACATTATGTTCAGTCATATTTAGCAACACATTTATGGATCTGTATTACATTATTGTTGGGGACATCCCAACAGCTATGTTTGAAGCTTCACACCTTTTTACAAAGACTAAATAAGGACTTCTGTTAAAGATCTTTGAGATTATAAACTATAGTAAAACAAGAGCCAAGACCCCCAGTTAGAAGAAGGCTACATACTCAATAAGGAATTCAGTCAAATTGCATTAACATCTCAAATGTCTAAAATAATTGCAGGGCCTTTTATTCAGATTCCTGACAGTGGTTTTATTTTTTCAACAGACCACTGAAGTGTGCCAGGCTGTCAGTAAAGTACAACGACATGTATTTGTGTGAAAATTACTGTACAATATTTTGCACCAATTTGCTCTTCTGTCAAACATGTATTTTCAACTCTTTCTCAGAAAATTCCTGATGCAACAGGCACACAGCATTACTTCCCAGTTTATTAGATAACCTTCACACAAGATGTTTGTTCTTGCTTTTATCCATTCTTCGCTGATACAATAGTAGGGCTTTGTATGCATATAGACATAAACAAAAAGAGTCTTTGGTTAGCAGATGGCCCAAATTCTAGTGAGACTGGTGTTGGGCATGTAGGATGTGTAGATATCATGTATGCTTAGTTTTCCAGGATGAACAAGAATGGTTGCATTAAGCACACTATAACCATATTATTCCAAGAGGTGAGCCCTACAGAACTGCAATTTGATTTAAAGGCAGCTGCCTGTCTGAATGTCTAGGTGTTAAGGCAGGATCAGAGGATGCATTTCTGGAACATGTATGAAGTTGTTCACTTATCCACTCCATGCCGCCTCCTAGAATCCGGGCTGTAGCTGACTGTACAGCTGTTCAGGCTCCTCACAGGTGCGGCAGAGAAAGACCTGAGAGTGACATATGGTTAGGTTGCCTCTCAGCTGAGCTGCAATCTTACTTGTGTTAAGCACATTTTGAGGCTGTTGTGAAACTCGGTCAATGCAATGTAATCACAGGATTCTTACATTTATTCACCAGCTGCAACTTTTATAAATTCATGTATAGTAATCTCTTTTGATGATACATGTCCAGGTTAAGGTTCTGCCTTCTGCAACTAGCTGCAGCAGAAATCTAGAACAAAAATATGACCATTCATTATTAGTATTTATTTATACTTTTATAGTACTTCTGAAAGGTCCTACAGCTGGTTTCTCTGTAGATGGCAATACTATCTTCTAATCTGCAATCTGAGACAAGAGGAAAAATAAATAGAGTTTAAATAGTATGTTAAAAAGGATTTTATCATGTTATAACTTGTGTCCTGGTGTCAACTGGCCCTGGTCATATTTTGATTTCCTGTTGTAGTAAAGGTTAAATATAATTTGGTATTGTTTGCTACAAGGGCATTCAAGTGCGAGAGACTGAAGTACTGCTTAGAGCATCTAAAGTTCAGAAACATGTCATCTGCTCTTACTGATGATTGCAATCTATTATTAAAACTACTGAATATTGGTGAGATTGATATGCTTGTGAAAGTACCAATGAAATAATGCCCATGATAAATTATCAGCTGCTCAATCCACTAATTGAAGCAGAACTTGTTTTGTAGGCTAGAGGCTTTCTACTATTGTGCATGCAATGCAAATGAATGGTCAAAATACACAAATGAAAAAAAAAGATATTCTAACTTGAAGTCCTGCAAGACACATTTTAACCTAGAGCGAATGTGTAGCAAGTCTTACTCTTTTTAGAATAATTAAAAAAGTGTACTACTCGCATGTGCTTAAGATGCCAAGAGATCAAACCTTTGAGATAAAGCATTCTTCTAGGAAGACTTGTAGTTTGGCCAATGTATGACTTAATAGTAGGTAGAAGAAAATTTCTCAAGAGACTCACATTAGATGCAGCATGATGTATCATACAGAGCCAAGCTGCGCACCAGGGAAGGAACTCAGCTTCTGTATGGCTTTCATCTTCATCAAGACACTGAGGTGTGAGTACGCAGATAAACAAAACTGTCACAAAGTTTGTGGGTCAGTTGGTTGTTTGGAGGGAGCTGATTTGTAGGTTTGGTGGCTTGGTTTTTAGTGGTTTGTTTTGGTTGGTTTGGTTTTGGTTTTGGGTTGTCTTTTTTTAGGAAATAACCTTCTGCAAGAAAGCTACCTAAAACCAAAGAAAGTACAGTCCTCATCTGGTGCAGAGAGCTTTAAACCAAGTGCAGAGAGCTTTAAACTCACTGCCTGAAGATTATTTGTTATCCACTGCTCCATGGCAGTTCTGAACAATTCATGCAGGTTTTGAGGAACTCTTGCAGCATGTGTATGTAGTCTGCCTACCACATCATCTTCCCCTTGCCTCTGAAATGTGGATTAAGAGTGGTTTATTTAGGTGTTTTCAGGTGCTGGGATGACTGTAAAGCAATAAATTATACCTCCAAGCTCCACTCTGAAGCAATAAATATATTGCCATATATATTA
Organism: Pezoporus flaviventris; assembly: GCF_033815535.1. Taxonomy (NCBI): domain Eukaryota; kingdom Metazoa; phylum Chordata; class Aves; order Psittaciformes; family Psittacidae; genus Pezoporus; species Pezoporus flaviventris. Next base: position 63,760,106 of record NW_026892555.1, read on the forward strand.
ACATGTTATTTGTCTCCTCTCATGTGCAAGTTATTTCAGTTTGCTTAGAAAAGCAAATGTGAAACTGTTTTCAATGAGAAAGTATATGGGTGTTAGCTCTTCACATATATCTCTGTTTGTTCTACAGTTCTTTATGAAATGCAGTGTGGCTATCTTTATAGCTTTTAGCTTGCTACCCAGTTAAAGCATATAATAAAGCCTAAACTAGATCAGTCAAAGGAACCAAAGGAGTTTCCAGCGCTATTTGATTCAGAGAACCAGCTGAAAATTTCCTTTACGACTGCAGTACATTTGGGCCTTCAGCTATAGTGGACTACCACTGGAAAACACTAGTTTATCATTCACAGCAGTGAAAAAGGAGGTCATACAAGGATCGCCTCTCCAATGACATAAACATGAGACTTTCGTCACAAGCTGTCAAGCTTCAATTGTTGGTGAGATCTGTTGTGTCAGTGTTTCATAATAATTGCTTCTAAGTCTTCTTAAGAGTCTAAAACAAATTACCTGAGTGACATGCTTTTGGCACCAGTGAAGGAGCAGCGAGGGGAATACATATTGCATAACTGACTTGCCCATCAGACTTTATTTGAGTTTATTGCAGCAATTTTACTATTACTTCCCATTATTTGAAATGCCATAATAAAAGTTGCAAGCTATCTCATGCTCACAAGGAAACATTTGTTCCCTGGATATCTAGCTGGCCAACATAAACTCATTCATAACAATGGACTTCTTTTTAAGAATAAGTGTTTTGAACAAAATGAAAAAATGTTGATCCTTTCCATTATGAAGGCCTTTCCTTAGATTTAAAAAATAATACTGGCTGTCTTTGTACCCTAATTCAGGTACTATTTCTTTTTCATCATATGTAATAAATGGACGGTAGGTTATGTATATTAGTGAAAATCAGCAACACACATGTCCTAATCTACAGAGATGTACTTGTCCTCAAAAAGATATCAAATGAAATATATTTTTATATATAATATTATATAGACATAACGTACTATACATACTTCCTTGTTAACAGCTGTAGAGGAAAGTGAATGACTTAGTGCTTGCAAAACACTGCTGCTGTTTGATTATCTATAATGAGATTTATATGAGACTGTAGAAAGGGGTTCTGTGATTGAGTTTGTGTTGGTTTTGTTGTGGGTTTTTTTTTACACTGACCAAACAAGCAAACAAAAACCCCACTGAATGAAGAATGAGTCAGCCTGTCTCCTTTTGACACTCTTAAGCATATTTCACACATAAGGTCAGATAGGTTAGCACTGTACCTTGCAAAACTTACAATGTCAGCAATGAGTCAATTTAAGTGTAAAATAACTCAGAGGCAGACAAGAGGGACAAATACTTGATTACTTACTTGTGACTGCCACTTCTTCAGGTTTTTATTTAAAAAAAACAACTAACCAAACCCCTCTCTGCTTGCAGGGCCAAGTTTATTTTTTCAGGCAGAAACTGCTTTTTGGATTTGATAAACAGGACACATCAACTAACAATTTAAACTCCAAAGCCGTAGTAATAGGTATGTGGCTTTTTCCCAGAGGCTTGAAGTTAAAATGCTACAAGCGCTGCAGAATGGCAGCAAAACACATGTCCCTTGGGTTCTGCAAGGCTTCGTTCTGCACAATGATGGAAATGTGAAAAACAAGTTGAATGCAGATTTGGTTGTTTCCACCAGGCTGCAAAAGCCTAGAGGATTTTGTTGCTTATGTCAGGGATCAAGCTCTCATTGCTCAGTTTATAGCAAAGAAGTTACTGTGATGAACTTCACTTTTTACTTTGTCCAGGGCCAAAGAAATCAAACTCTTAATTGTGAGCTTGCAGACATGGTATTATCCTTAAAATAGGCATAAAGCATTGCATAAAACAAAAATGACATTTTTTTGTAATTTTTTCTTTATGGTAGTTTTTCATTTGGTATCATGCTACTTATTATATGGATTATGTTGGCAACTGATCATATAAATACCACCCCAATATATAGATTTGAGGCAGTCTTCCACTCAGTTGTTTTTATTAGCAGTGCCCTTAACTGTTACTTGTTATTTTCGGTTTCAGAGGACTGAGAAGTTACCACCCTCGCCTTGTGCCTCCATGCCAGCACAGACGGGGCCTGGGATGTGGCAGAGATGCTCTTTGACCTGTGCAGTGAAAGTCTTTCTGAACATGCAGAGGTCACAAAAGGCTTACTCAGCAGTGCTGCTTAGTTAGGAAGATGGGGTCTCTCAGGGAGAAGCAATAGTTGATGTCCAATAGGAATTATTCAATTTTGATTAACAGCTATTATTTTAAGCTTTTATGTAGTCATATAGTTGATGATTAGCAAGCACATAATTCCCTTAGAATTGCATTTGCTGGGTGCCTTTAACAGAATGGGACTAAGGGCTGCTGCCTTGGCTGGGGTTTGCACTTGCAGCTTGTTTCTGCCTTTGTACCCTACTGTAAACAGCATAAAAGCTGTAGTGTGTAGGGACTGATTAGTATTCTAAAATAGTTTAAGAGCCCTCTGATGCACCTCCTTCACATGTATTGTGTAAGTCATGAGTACCAGTTCCAAAGGAGACATAAATTAAACCATGTATGTTAGCGTGTAGTTGCCAAATGCAGTTACATGGACTTTTCTCTGCAATATATTTTTAATATATTGAGTCAGCAGCAAAGATACCACAATAGCCTTTCCCTCTAGGTAGAGAACCCAATTTCATTATGTGTTTCCTCAGTACAGGAAAAAATGTTGACTCCAGTGTGGTTTCCATTCCAATGGCTGTTCTGAGTATTACTGAAAAATGATGCTAAGAATGCTAGAAAGTGTTTGACATTATTATGGTGGCAAGTGTATGTGAAGTTTCACAAACAACTCTTCCCATAGTCCTTGGCATCAGACTACCATTCTGCAAAAACAAAGTCATTCCATTTGATTTCCAAACTAAGACAAAGCCTTCACCTCTTGCTGAGAAAATAGTCCTACAAAACTATGCACTATTTATCACATATGGCTTGTCAACCCAAACCAAGCACTCTTCTTAGCTGCCCACAAACTGACAGTAAGAAATACTGTACCATCATATTTTTTTTTCCACATACATTCTAGAGACAGCCCTATTTCAGATCCGTTGTTCAGCTATGATCTGGACAGTGCAAGATACTCTTCCACCCTCCAAAGTAAATAGTGGCTGTAAAACCACTCAACAGCTCCCTGGTTTACCTCCTGATATAGACTAAATGCCACATTGTAAGAACTTTATGGTACATGAGCGGTTTCATGCCTAATTACTGTATTTCTGTGTGCAAAATTAGAACCTCAGTCTAGAAAATTTGTGTCTAAGTTGTTTCAGAAGTTGGTTTGAAGGGTATGAATTTTCCTTTTTATTTTTTTACTAATACTGTTTTTCAACTCACATGGGCCTAAATGCTGGAGTCAAAGTCATTCTTTGTGTAATGAATTTTACTTACAACTTTTCTCATGTTCTAAAAGAAATATTTAAAATCTTAAGGTTAGCTTTATCCATATAGTGACATATATCTTTCTTTGGGAGTCCAAATAAGGGTCTTTTGCAGTTATTTAGAAGCTAATCTTTGTAAATCTGTTAAAAAGTAAGAAAAATATTAAAATATTTTGTCACAATCTAGTCTTTGCGTTTCAAAATTACTTTGCCTGTTAAATAAGAGTCACATATTCTGTGAAAAGTCTGTTTGGTCCTTTTTGATAGAGATGATTAGCAGAGAGCTGAAGGCCAGTGAATTCCTCTATCTTCAGGCTGGGCTAGAGGAATGGCCATCACCTTTTGCATCCCTACTCTGCTGAGTAAATTTCTGAGTAAGTGTATCTGTCTTGTTCATAGACTCCAGCAGTTCAATCCCATTCTTCCAGCAAGGAGGCACAATGAAGAATAGCTCTTTGGCACAAAATCATAGAATAGAATCATAGAATAGTTAGGGTTGGAAAGGACCTTAAGATCATCAAGTTCCAACCCCCCCTGACATCAGCAGGGACACCTCACACTAAACCATATCACCCAAGGCCTTGTCCAACCTAGTCTTGAACACCATCAGGCATGGAGCATTCACAGCCTCCCTGGGCAATCTATGCCAGTGCCTCACCACCCTAACAGGAAAGAATTTCCTCCTTATATCCAATCTAAACTTCCCCTGTTTAAGTTTTAACCCGTTACCCCTTGTCCTGTCACTACAGTCTCTAATGAAGAGTCCCTCCCCAGCATCCCCATAGGCCTCCTTCAGATACTGGAAGGCTTCTATGAGGTCTCCATGCAGCCTTCTCTTCTCCAGGCTGAACAGCCCCAACTTTCTCAGCCTGTCTTCATACGGGAAGTGCTCCAGCTCCCTGATCATCCTCGTGGCCCTCCTCTGGACTTGTTCCAACAGTTCCATGTCCTTTTCTATGTTGAGGACACCAGAACTTCACACAATACTCCAGGTGAGGTCTCACGAGAGCAGAGTAGAGGGGCAGGATCACCTCCTTCGACCTGCTGGTCATGCTCCTCTTGATGCAGCCCAGGATACAGTTGCCTTTCTGGGCTGCAACCACACACTGCCAGATCATGTTCATTTTCTCATCAACCACCATCCCCAAGTCCATAAATGCTTATGGTGTCGTGGTATTGTCTTACTTATTAATTATTGCCTAGCATTGTGGCTGGCTCAATGATAAGTGGTCTATCCTGTGACTGCTGAGATTTCATGGTTAGTTCTTATTTCGGAGGGAGCAGGCTGACTGGACAAGTGAGGAGGGCTGATCACATATCTGTGGTGCTTGTACCAGTGTAGTTCTTAATCTTAGACCTGAAATTAATGTAATTTTACCCTGCATTTATGAGGAACAACCTTTCTTACAATAATCTGAAGGAATGATCAGACAGGCTGCCAAATATCAATTAAGTCCTATTGACTTCAGTGACATGGGATATGACCATACACCTTCTGTGATTTATATGATGCTGCAAGCTAAAATATCTTTTACAGAATGACAATCAGTGCAGTTTTCCGACAGCTAATTATGTGACTGTTACGATTTGGAAGCAGTAAACAAGATTTCTGTCATAAACAACATCATAAATCTAGAATAATTCAAGTTTTATTGTAATGCATTACTTGGAAGTTTAGATCACCTGGTGAGGTTTCTTTGCATCTTTACCTCTCTCTGCACTAGTGGAGTTGTACTGGCTGGATTTCAGCCTATCATACTGTTTCTGCTATCAGAAGTGCTAGGTTTTACCAATGGAATCCTGGGAAACACAGCAATTAATTGAGTCTGTAACTTTGTCAGACCAACTGAGTTGAGAAGATTACCTGCTATAGAAAAAAAGATTAAGCAGATCATTTTGGATATTATTTTTTTCAATTAATGAGTATAGATTCATAAAACATTCTAGCGACAGAGCTTTTGCTTGCTTCAATCCACTGTGAAATCATGTGAGCAAGCATAGATGGGTATTACTTGTCCTTTTTTTTCCAACAGAAATCAACTTTTTCCAAGTCTGTTTTAATTCTAGCTTAAAACTAATCTCATACTGTGACCAGGTAAAACTTTTAAAGCATGTTGTTTGTACAAGCTCACTAATCAGTGGTGATGCACCATAGTGTTTACCAGATCAGCCAATCAGACATTTAGTAAACTTATAAGCTAAATGAAGTCAGACATTGCAACTACAAGGCAATTTCCTTTTCTGAATTCAGATCAATATTTACTAGCTTTCTACAATGTTGCCTATGCTTGCTTGATCAGCATCTGCTTCTGCAGACCATTGATTGTCCAGAAAGCCTTTTCAAAGGCAGATAATGCTCTTTTCAAATACACTTTGTATTGATCAGCAAAAAGAAAGTTTCTGATGGTGCAGAGTGCAAAAGCCATTTATAAAGATTAAGGACAGTGATATGTCGCTGTGGGTCACAGCGAGGTTGAATTAATATGGGCTAATGCATGTTCTACTTTTGAAGACAATAGACAAAAGTATTTGAGGATTTAAATGATAGTATACCTCCACTTGCAAAATACCTGCTATACCATCACCAGGGAATTAAACCTTTCTCCTTCAAAAATGAATTGCTTGTACCTACTCTCTAGTCCCTTCTCACATGACTTCATATTCTGTGTCCAATGACAAATTAATATATTAACTTGATGGACCATAGAATTTGATAAAACCAAAGAATTTTTTTTTTTTTTTTTTTTTTTGTGTGTGTGGCTTAAGCCAATATGAAATAAAGGAGATTAATGCAGTCAGGATTTTCATGGCAAAATAAATAGGCAAGGGTAGTGTAAAATCTTCATAAAAACCCCAGGATTAATCCAGAGAAAAAAATCAGATGCTTTCATAAACTTTGCATTTGATTCTTCTCCCTGTTTTTTTTTCATGTTTGAGGAACATGGTGCATCTGAATTTTGCCCTAGAAATGTAAGACTGTGTATCATCCTGAAAGGAAAAAAGATGACAGCATATTCACAGATGTTTTGGCGTAAGAGTTGGTCCTATGAGAGTTTTATACAGGAGATGTAGCTGGAAAGAATTAAGAGGTCTTCTTCAAGAATTTCATAGACCAGTTGTGCTGCTAAAATAAACAAAATGGAAAGAGTGTATATGGTCTGCTGGTGCCTACATCTTTGAAAGAATTATAACTGTAGTGTACCTATGAAATAAGCATGTGGTTTCCTAGCTGGAGTTCTCTGCAAATGCCAAGATTGATCACTGGAATATGGCACATGCCTCCCATTAAAGTAAGTAGCCGTGGCATATATGTTCAAGGACAAAATTTTTATCAACTTCAGTAGCATGTATTTTACATACAGGAAATATGTATCTCTCCTGACCCTCTTGTCAAAATAAAAGTGATATCCATAAAGAGCAAATAACTCTTTATTGTCTTAACTAAAGTAAATTGATGATGATTACATAATTGACTAAAGCTTACATTCACATTATTTCTAAGGCCTTCTGCATATTGTGGGGTTCTTGGCTCCTTTAATGGTCCCTTTCTCTCCCCCCTTTGGTCATGATGCGTTAAAATAGTCTTTGCTCCAACAGGTGAAACTTCCTGGTGACACTTCTGAAGACAGAAAGCACAAAATAAACTGGTGCTATATGCCCCTAATAGTCCCCATAGAGCAATACATATATATGTAGGTGTATATATATATATATACATATATATATACACAAAAAATAAAGAAAATACAAGCTGAAGAGTTGTTAAATTCTAGTTTCATTATGAGTGCCCAAGGAAATTGATTCTGACCCAAAATGAATAGTCACACTAGCACAGAAGGAACCTGGGAAGGCTGAATTCTTTGTGGAGTGGTCAAGTAACTCTGTGACGAGAGCTTGACTGAGATCGAAAAGAGATTACTTTTGTTTTGCTTTCTCCCTTTCTCATACAGAAGCCAAGTTTTTTTCCCACTTTGACCCTGAGGCTTCCTTTGGCAGTTTACTTTTGCTCTTTTAAGCTCATTGAGGTTTTTTTTTCATAAACTTTTCTTGATTTTGTCCACCTCAGGTCCCTGGAGGAGGTCGCTCCCTCCAAATGTTTTATCATTTTTTTTCTTGTAACACTATTATATAATACATTTAATATGGAGGATCTTGTGAAAATGAAATCTAAACCAGGTTAGTGTGAGAATTTATCCTTTATGTTTTTTTTTCCTGCTGTCTAGTTGGGGAGATCTGAATTTTATCTGTTTTCAGATACAGTTTTCACTCCTGTTCCACAAGGATGGCATGTCCTTACCAGATCACAGTTTACAGCCTCACACCTTTCTACAGATTTCAGCTCATACTTTGATTGCACTTATTTTTTTCTAAGACAGCATATTTTAATTATGGGGGATAACTAATTATTTCACTTCTGTATGCATATTATCCAATTTAGAATAGAACTTTCACTTCCACACACCCTTTGAGATACTTAGTGTCACTTAAATGATTTTGAGATTTTATGAGAATAATTTTTTCAGTAACTTCATTATGCATTTTAAAAAGTCTGTGTTTTTTGCATTTAACGCCTTAGTGCCTTTCAAAGTGTCGCCACTTGTTGTGAGAGAGCAAATATCTACTATTGGTATCAATAATTGTCATATTAGTTTTTTTCATGAAGGTTTTCTTTCTTTTGCACATATCATAAAATACAATATTAAGATCTATAACAAGTTTTTTAACAACTGTATATCTCATGTCACTGAAAAAAGTATCAGCTGTCACCATGAGTAATGAGCAAACTCCAGTGGAAGAAATAACATGAATACTCTGCGCACAAAGAGGTATTGCAGTACAGTTATTTTATTACCCATGTTTACAAATGAACATCACATAACATGTGTTTGTGGTTGATATAATTGAAAAAAATATGCCAAGAATTGCAGTTTTCACGAAAACAATGTTTTTTGAATATATAATGCTAAAGTCATTGCCACTAAAAAGACAAAACATCTCAAAGAAAAAAAACAAAACAAAAAATCCAAAACCCCATATTTTGCACCTTGACTGAAAAAAGTAACAATTTTTTAAAACTCAAAAAAGACATCTGAAGACAGTGATATTATCGTTGTTGCTACTGTTATGCCATTTATATTCTATAAAGGGATATGGCAAAGTAATGTAATTTCGATCTTTATCTATTATTGAGCAAAAGAAATTTTTAGAATTTAAAGCAACGTTTTTTGTCTGGAGAATAAAACAGGCAGTGTTTATTTATTTAATGGGGAAAAAGCCAAAAATGTTGTGGGTTGATTTACAAATCAAGTTAAAAAAAAAAAATAAAAAGAATAATATCTGTAGTATAAACTATGGTTTTATTTTTCTTAAGACTTGACTGTGTGGTAATCAAGACATATGAGAGACTCCTTGACATTACTGTAGTGAAATAAACCATTTAAAGGTATTATATTTTGAAAATCTTTTTTCTGCAAGTATTCTAGGGCATTTTTTAGTGCACTTTCCAGGGATTTCTTTCACAGTTCTTTCTTATACTAAAACAAACATCCCATTATATCTCAGCTTCTTTAAATCCACTGTAGCAGTTATCAAGCAAAGGCAGCAGTTGGTGAACCACCTCTCCATACACTATGAGATGTTGCTTGTTGAATGCTTCTGCTCCAGGATGTACAGCTTGAGAAAGTCCAATGTAATATATGATCAGAACAGTTCTGAGTTCTTTATTACCTATTCTGAAGATGAGGCCTCCTGACAGACTTAGAAATTGATAAATTGGTTTCATCTGGTGTTGTGTTTTCTTATAGCACTCCTCCAGATACAGAAAAGAATCTGTGCCTTTTTGGACATCACTCAGTGGCTTCAACTGCAGCAAAGTAGATGTGCCACAGAGAGGTCCCAGGACAGCCTTTCCTGGAAAGATGTATGCACCTGGTTGAAGCAGAAGTGGACTGTGGCTACACTTCATGAATAGTGAAAAGCCACTGGGAGGAACAGTCGTACACCACAGTCCTCCTCCTCTCAACCTAAGCTCATTGCATTTTACATCCAGTGTTGCACCACTGAAGTTCCTTCTCCAACACTCCAATATGATTCTAATATTGCCACTAATAAGAAGTCAAAATTCGCTTAGTCTACGAAGGTAGATAATGTTCAGCTGTGTGGGGCCTAGTCCACATTTCTGGTGTATGCTTACTTGAGCCTATCATACTTGCTGCCAGCTACCCTACAGGGTGTTTTCTGGTGCCTGCTTAGATATACAGATCTCCTGACTCATTATCAATAGGTGCTGGCCTGACTAGATGTGTGTATCTGAGCAGCCAGTGTGTGTAAGAACAATCTCAAACCCGAAAAAAACTGGACAACAGTGGGGTTTTTTAGGTTCCACGAATGTTCTTGCAATATACAAGATTAAAAATCCGGCGGTGTGAAGCCTTCATGTTTCTTAGACATTGCAAAGCTCACAGCCTTGCAAGGATTAGGTTCAAGATGGTGCTTTTGTTATAGGCTTGGCTTCTGAAGGTCAGAAGTTTGGTCTGAGAAATTTTCTTCCAGGAAGCTGGCCAAGATGCAGAAGCAAACTTGGCACTTGTCTCACACTAAAAATGTCTCTATCTATGCCATAAACATCACTGCATGCTGGAGATGGGGCCAGCTGGGCCTTTTTTGCTGACTTTATCAAGGACAGTCTTGGCAAGGTGGCATTGAAACTATCTCAGTTTGATTAGTACCTTTCCAATCTTGCATGGACATAACTAAAAACACTCACAAAGCACTTGCTCCAACCTTTTCTTTGCTCAGACACTGTTTGCTCCTTTGTTTACTCCTTTGAGGAAGGAGATGAGTATGAAAGTCAGTGCAGGGACATCTGGTCTAGGTCATGCTTTATAAGTAGAAAGTTTGGACTAGATGATCCTTAAGGTCTCTTCCAGTCTGGTTTTCTACGATTCTATGGTTCTGTGAATGAAAGATATGGAAGCAGAGTAGGAATGCATGCTACCCATGGATCACACTTCCTTACTCATATTTTCCTTTCCTTTTTGTTACTGCTAGAAGGCATGACCAACTTTCACATACAGAGTAGCGCAAGGAGCCTTTGAGTGTATGTCAGCGTGCCTGTGCCAGGCTCGGCATGCCAAACAGCCCATGATGTGAGAGTAATTCATCTTAGGACATTTTCACAGTGGGCAGCTTTAATGTATGTGTGTGGACATAGCCATGGCAAACATATTACAGTTCTCAGTTGGGTGTCCCTGCCCCTTGTTGAATATATTTCTGACTATATTATGTCCTTCACCTTAACTTCATTCAGTAACTACTGGTCCTACCTTTTCTGCTGTTTCCATTCTTCTTTTCATTCCATATGCCATGCCTATGCTTAATAGCCTCCCATTCCCCTAAGAAAAGCAGTCACGGGTTGACATTTGTTACGATCATGCTGTCCAGTTTATGAATTTTATTCCTTCCTGTCATTTTTATATATCTTGTTTAATTTAATTATAAGCTGTTTAAAACAGGGACAGCTTTTCTGCTTTCATACAATGCCTTGCTCAACGTGTCTGCGACCTCTATAATTAACTCAGGTGCAATTATAATGAAGAGTTATTATCAGCTATAATAATTATTGTAGGACCAAGAAAAATACAGTCATATCCTTAGTGCATTCGTCTCCGGTTCTTGAGCAATGAATGAGCCTGAACACAGTTGTGTACTCTGTCGTATGTGTTGTGGTGATATTGTTTTGGAAATGTTTTTGAATGTTTACAATACAATAAGCCATTCAGAAGTTCTGCTCATCCAGTACAAAATATGATCTTAACCAATTGCTGACCAAAGAATAAATCTTCCTATTTTGTTTTACGTTGGCATTGTTGCCATTATGAAGATTATTTCAGAGATCTTTTGAGGATATTTGCATTTTTCATCTGAGACATTTTTTAGAAAATAAAAGAGGTTTGAAACTGGTCAGAGAACTAATTTAGTTTAGATCTAGGGACTGTCAGCAAAAAATGGCCTCGAACCTCCTCAAAACAAACAGTGCAAATGTCCATGATATTGTCACAACATATATATAGTCTGAGGAACTTCAACCTGAGGATACTATTAGTGCTAAAATACCTACAAAAATTCAAGAGGTGAACAGCTGAGTGAATGAAAGAAAAAAAAAAGAATGAAAATGAAAAATTTTGTTAAGTACAAGGATACTAGCTCTGGTGTATAAGGCTCATTTTGCAAATTGTTCAAAGCTGGAATGGTGTTGTGGGAAGTACTACTGTGCGGTCACTATTCTGTTGTGCTTAGGCATCCATTTCTTGTTCCCCTGAGACACCATTTATGGTTTGTCTCTCTGGTCTGGCCTACTACAACAAGTTTTATATTCTTTCATTAAACTCTCATGAAAATTGCCTGAAACTTCACATAGGAGTAAGAATGCAGTATTTGTATCAGAATCAAGCACTAACGTTTCAGAGATGTTTACAAAGCTTAAACATGCCTTTAAAATGACATCTTTTTCTGACTTTCTTTATTATTCCAATGTTTCTGATCAATAATTTCTGACATGTAGCCTACCAATGATATTGTAAGGACTTCTTTGTTTAGTCATATACCTTGATGAGCTACATCATAGCTATCATATTGAAAAGACAGATAAAGAATTACACTTGCAATGCTAGAGATCTGTTGAATTATTTTCTCAGTGTCATGCACACTTACAGAGCACATAGAAGGCAATGGTTTCCAAGCATTTTTGTTTCTTTATATTATCTGTATCAGAGACCAAATACCATACTTTTCAAGGCAGCATGTTCTCACAAGTATATAGAGTATTCTAATTATCTCTTGATTAATAGGCAGAACCCGTTATGTAGATTTGATCTTATAATATTTTTAATATTTAGTTTTATTATAGGTGCAATTAATAGTAATAAAAAGTGCCTTATTCATTTTCTGGATATAAAGCATCCAGATAGTCACCCAGGGGCTCTGCTTCTGTTAGTTGTAGTGGGGTGCCCTTCTGACCACACTCTAGTTGTCATTCGGTAACCTCTGCAACTGCTGCAATAGAATAGTAGCAGAAAAAAGCAAAGACTTAAAGAGCTGGCACAAAGAAAAAAAAAATCACAGCTACATTTTATTTAGATTTTCCTGCTCTGAAGTGGAGCTGCTTTTGCACTCAGTCGCTTCCCTGTTGTAGCTGATCCAGCACAAGGTTTTCTAAAGCTGTTATGTTCCCATGGTAATAGGAGTTGTTACTCTAGAGGAGAAGTCCCATTGCAGGAAAAAGCTGAATGCCAAGCCAAAAAAATGAATTCTGCCTTCAAGATCAGTTCAGAGTCTCTTCATATGGCAGAGCTCCATAGCTCTGCTCTTTATACAAAGAATGCGTCTCTGTACATGTAAACGCAACTCATGGGCAGAATTGAAAAACTGCTCTGCTGCATTGCAGGGACTGTAGACCTGCCTCCGAGATCTGAAAATATTAAAAAGCTAAATCATATGGACAAAAGTCACATGTCCATGTTTGACTCATTTTGTAGTAAATATGAATTATATAACTAGGGATGGTTGCCCACAGATGAGGCCTAAAAAGGGCAGTTTTCAACGGCAATGGCCACAAAAAGGTAAAAGCAAAAAGCAATACCTTTCGGAAACCACTTTTATTTGGCACTGGCTACTAACAAATACTAGCTTACAGCTACACCTTATTCTGAGGCTTGAGCTCTTGCCCAGTGAAGAAACTCTGGGCCAAAAATCTCAAATCAATGCTTTGCCCTGTTCTTATGCTCTGTTCACATTCCAGGCTTCTGATACTCCCTTTTTTCACTTTTTCCAGATAGATAAGCATGCATCCTAATCTCTGCTCCCACAGTCTGAAATGAAATGTGAATAATTGCTCTGTAAGCACTAAACGTGTTCAGGCTCCTTCCATTTTAAAAGTTGTGAGGAGCTGTAGGATACTCAGAGAAGACAGGTTGCTGAAGGGCATGAGATTCTACATTTACAGAAACTGAATTTTCCAGAGATCACGTTTGGGTGAACATTTCTGGGAAAAGAAAAAGGTAAACCTATCTCACCAAGTTACATGCTCTGCTATAAACACTAAAGATATCAAGTTTTAATCAATGTTGTAACAGTGCATGTATGTGTTTATTCTACTGATATACTCGGGTTAGCCAAAAAAATCTCTTCTGAGCCCATTCCCAAAAATTTCTCAAATGTTTATTTTTAGACACTGCATCACTGACTCTTTTTTACTTTATACCTGATTTTACTCATAAATCCCCTGTCATGAGAAATTTTAGCTTACCTTACCCTGCTGTGGGAACTGAGTCAAGACTCCACATTTATTTACTGCGGTTTCTTTAAGATCAGTGCAAGTTTGGGTCTAAACTGATTGCTTGTAGTACCTAGTTTAGAAATATTTCTTATCTCAGTGTTTTCTGACTCATTGTCCATGGCTTAAAACATGGTCTGAATGCGTGTCAGCTGAGAAGCAGGTAGGCACTATTACCTTGAAGCAATATGACTTCCTCACTTTGGATAATTAGGGTTGCAGAACTGTTGTATGGACAATGGAGTGATCTTACCCTACTAGCATGGTATACAGATTTGCAGAATCAAGCTACTGTTCTTTACCTTCTGAAACTTCCAAAGAACAAGCATATTCTAGGAGGCTTCAGGTTGCATGAGTAATAATACTAACAATAATAAAAAATGTTCATTAGACTTTAAAAAGTCAGCATATGTATTTTTCAATTATAGGATATTTATATCATAAAGAAGAAAATTAGTTAAGACAAAAAAAAGCTTGATTTTTTTAGATCTGTTTTTGCATATCTGTTTCCTGGAACATTCAGATTATGTAAAGATGAAATGTTCTTGTTTTATGATTATAACAAAGCTAAGTGTTAATTCTTACTTGAAATAAGTAAAAAATGAGGCCTTTTCAGTAGAAAAAGACATGAAGAAGCAGTAGATAATTCAGACATCTCTAACCTGGAATTCAGGTGTATTCTCAGTGTCTGACTTGATTTGAATGAGGTCACTGCCATGTTAGGGATTTATATATTGACTAGTTTCAATTTTTTAAAATATAGTATAACACACAATAAAATGTATCATAAATCTCTAAATTCTATGAGTAAAATAATAATAAAAAAGGTGGAATAAAAATTTTAAAATATAAGAAAATAACATTCCCTATAGTTCTCATCTGTAAATTACATCTGAGAAACTCAGATTTAGCAGAAATTTTGCTTTTAAATAGCTCATTTTTTATTTTCCTGTTAAATTTAAACTCAGGAGTACCAGGGACACCTTTCAGTATAGCATTTTCAATTGGATGATAGACTGCAGGACTGCCAATGTGTTGATTGATTGCTACACAGATCTATACAGCAAGTTATTGATACTGGCAGAACACTGGAGATGAATGAAATGACACTAGTCAGTGAGGTCTATTACTTTCTTATTTTTCTGGGTCTGTGACTGTAGAAAGGAGGTTTGTCTGTCACACTGGGGCAGTGATTGCTCTACCTCCAAACTCTACTGCTTGGGCAGGAAGAGGGCTGTCACATGTCATGTGACCAGCAAAGTTGAAGCAGTAGATAAGTTCTCAGCAAGTCTGAAATGCACTTGAAAGCTAGGCACAGTGATTTTAGAGAAGAAATGCTAAATACCCTACCAAAGCCATTTTTTATCAATTGTATTTTGTTTATTAAATGCATTTTAGGATGAAGTAGGACTTACAAATGGTAGGAATGAAATTTCAAGGAGTTATCCTAGTGCCACTCTTTGAGTCAATACAGATTTTCAAGGGCTGGGTTGTTATTTATGATTTCTGCTGCAAAGAGCTTATAGCTGCAAGTCCTGATCTTGCTTTTACTATGAGTATTCAGTTTATCTCTAAATATAGCATTTTTATAGACTCCAGTGGATCTCGGTAGTTGCATGATGTTAAACATGCATTTGCAAAATTGGGACTTAAATGGATTTCAGCAAGAAGTGAAGAGAAAAAAAATAGATGATCGTAGATGGAGCCCAGAGCTGATGTGTTTGTTTGACCACTGGTTGTTTAACAATCTTTTCCATTTCTTGTTGCTTGGAATATTGTGAGTGTTCCACTAAAGTCAAAGTGAGATTCATCACAGAATCTACTGGGTACTTATGGACCACCACAAGGTTTCTGTGGTTAGGCTGCCTTTTTATTTTCCAGGCCTTTCTTCCTTTGCTAATACAGTCAGTTCTTTCTCATATTTGTCATTTTCACTAATTTTTTTCCCTGTTACTTATTTGAAAGAAAACAAAACCTCCAAACCATTACCTTAACACTAAAAAGTACTCATTCACTCCAGCCCTCGGCGTGTATGAGGTAGTTCAGTCCAGTTGTTCTTTCTTTGTCTTGAAACAACTCCACCATTCTAATGGGAGGATGAGGATTTGTGGCTGTCCTTTTTCACTTGCCAATGTGGGATCTGGCATTCTTCATCAATTTCTTGTGCAGTTTCTGGAAGTCATCCCAGATTTTCATTCTCATAAATAAAGGGAGGGCCTTTGGGGCTTGAAAAATATATGTATGTATGTGTGTATATATACACACACACTCATATATATATATATATATATATATATATATGTAAAATTCTTTCAGAAAGATGATGATAATGGTTTAGGTTATGGCATTATCCAAAATAGTGTAACTGCTTTCTTAAGAAATATAGACTTATTCCTTGCAGAAAAAATGGTTGCTATCTGGAAAGACAAAGCATATAAAATGGAAGAGAATCATACTGAAAACCACAGCAGACAAGTCATTAGACAAATTTGAACAGCCTTCTTTCTGTTTCTGTTAGGATAGCTGCAGTGTATAGGGAAACAGTAGGAGGAATAAAAGAAGAAAAAGAAAAGGAGACGGAAAGAAAGTGAGCTTGAAAGATACAGGAGAGCAGAACAGACAAGGACATGAAAGGCTGCAAGGTTAAGAGCTGTCAAAATTTCTGTGAGAGTCTGAAAGCCCTATTTGAATCCTTTCGCTGTAACCCCCCCTTAAGACAGCTGCTCAGACAGCATTCTTCTGGAAGAGTAGACAAAAAAAAGTAATATTCCTCATTGTTTCAGACTCTGTTGGTAGATGTCAAAAGTAAATAAGTAGTCTTGAGGAATCAGTAGAAGGGACAGAAAATCTTATGTTCTTTGGAAAAAGGGGAATCAGTGTCAGGTGTGTCACAGAGCATTCCTGTCCAGGAAAACTGTATGTATAACCTGGCAGTTATAATAATGTTCAGCAAGAGGGAAGGTGCAGATTTCAATTCTGTTATGAAGTGGAAGTCTTTTATAGCCTGGGTGGGTCATCTGCCAGAGGCCCTTCTAGATGTGGTCCTTCAGTTACTAGCCAACTGCAAGGCAATAGTATGGCTCTGCATCAGAGCTGTAGAAGTGTTTGAAAGTCAGGTTTGATAAGGGATGCAACAATCACCAAGAAACGTATTTTACAGCAGACCAGCATGTTTAGGATCTACTGTTGCAACCAAGTTGCTTTTTCAAGAAAGGGGATCACCAACCTCCTCTGACACCTGTGCTTTGTGAGAAAGGCCTGCCTGGAAAGAAGGTTATGGCTTTGAGTACCAGAGGTTCACCTGTTCCGCAGAAAACTCCTCCTTTAATGGACTTGAGCCTCCATGACGCTTCTCTCTGTGTGCTTTCAGCAGCTTCCCAGTAAGCAAGCCAGATTTTGCTGGTCACATTTTTTTCTTTTTCACTTTGCCAAATAGGACGCTTCCTACTTTTCCTTGAGATAGTGAGTATGTCAGGCTTATTTATAAAAAACGCTACTGGAAGCTTTCAAAAGGGGGCTTCTAGAATTACAATGAGGTTCCCTGACACTTAATTTTTTTTCACAGTTTGATGCTTTCTTTCTAGAATATCTTCCTATGATGTTACAACTGAGAAAGGCTTTTCTCTTTGCTTTCCCCCCCCTCAGCTTCCAAATATGTATCAATCAGTATCACATTTTCTTTTATAAGTTAGCTAAAATGCAAAACTGAGGTAGAACAAACTGTTCACACCAAGATGCATTCTTGAATCATTGCTCCTGCCTTGCTTTGCTTTATCTGACTTAAGTGACAGTAGCACATGACCTTTTCATCTGTGATGTTGGTTCATTTGCCTGCTTACTTCATAAAATAAGATAGTAGCCTCTGTAAGTAAGTACAGATGTCCTGGAACTGTACATTTACGTTTTGAGATCATGCTGTTAGCTGGAGGGAAAACCTCCTGTTTGTAGTCATTTAAGGGAAAGTTAGAGTAAATACCCACTGCTTAAATCAATAGAGTACTCTGTAATCACCTTGAATAAAACCTTTTTTCATTCATGAATCAGAAAAGCACTATTTAGCATTCTTACACTGCATAGTGTTATGTTCTGAAAATGACTTATCATGAAGAACAAAATAGGGTTTTTTTTCTAAGCCAGACTGATGCCAAATTCTGTTAACTTTGCTTAAGAACCAATGAATTTTCTACAGGAGTTTTAGTCAATTTTTTTTTGTAAAAGGTTTAATTTATTAAAGCATTCCAACAGGCTTGCTCCTTAGTAATTCATAGTCTTTTTCCTACTTAATCTTGCTGAGACAGATACTATGAGCTGAGGCATCCTGCATGTGACATTGTAGTCATTAAATATAATGTTATTTATTCTCCCCAAAACAGTATTCAACATCCCTATTACATTACTACAAACAATCATCAGAAATTGAGATAAACATTGACATGTATTAAGCATTATACAGGTACTATTTGTCAAAACAAAAAAAAATCCTAGAAAAGTCTGTATTAAAAATAAATTGCACTTTTGTTCTTTTGGCTTAAGAGCTGACTTCGTTAAAAGGGGTTCCTAGAAAAAGAAAATGCATTTGTACTTCAAGTAATTTCCTTATGAGTTTACAGAGTATATAATGATATAGTTAGCAGAGTTTGCTTAAGAAAGGAAGAGAACTAGGCTGTAGTAAAACTGAATTTTCTTTTAGTACTAGCGGGGATGTTTTCTTCTGATATTAGGAATGGCATGGAAATTCCTCTCTTATGCAAGCAAATTTGGAGTAAGCCTCTAATACACTTTTGGGATTCTGGATAACGGATTTTTTTTTTTCACATTTAGATCAGTCAAGTGATGCTTTAAAGACCATTGCCATCCTTAAAGACCACTGTGGTCTTTAAAGTTCCTTTTCTGTCTTCATTGGAATCACTTTGTCTTGTGGCTTACTCATTACTCATGCTCTGATTTTGAATTCATTGGCACTAACATTTTCTGCTCAGGGCTTAACTCAAATTACGCTGAGCATCTAACACTTGAAGCCAGTGTGAGACAGAACTACAATAGGAAAATAATAGTATTTAGGATATAACTCATAGGTACTGAGATGAGAAAACAGTTCAAGCTGAGCTGGAAATATGAAATGTGGTATTTGCAGTGAAATATTGGCTTTACTAACTAGCAATATTCATGTTTTCTATCCCAGAAATAAGCAGCTGAAAGACAAGGGTAAAAAAAATCACTTTCACTGTATCAACTTGAAACAGAATTGGTATCAAAATAAAGGAGACAAAAATTATAAATAAGCTCTTTTTGAAGAAGAATAATTGTGGAAAATAGTAGCTTAGTGTTGCAGACTTGTTTTCATGCTTGAAGAAATCATAATTAATATTAAATATAACATAGCAGGTACTTAGGTTTGCCTGGAGATTGCAATGGTAGTGTTCACTGTTCCTTTTTTGGTGAGCATTTCAAAACTAAACAGCAGCCATATACCACAGCATATGATACTCCAGGTCCTTGCTCCAACTCACATATCTTCTTTAATATGTCTACCTGAAATATACAGCTGCTATCACTGAAGCATCAAAGTGCCCAACAGCCCATAAAGCTCTGGTTTGTTTTTATGATTTTGTGATTAAAAATACCTAAGCTTATAAGTCAGAGGAGCTACATACAGAGTTGTATTTGGCTGTGTTTCTTTCCTACTGAAAGTATCTGCCAGAACCCCATCCCTTCGTTTGTTTTCCACAGATCAGATATTTGTGTACCATTTTCAGTCTGTTGGCTTCCTACAGTGGGAGGGATGCTGGCTGCTGTCTAATTTCTGGCAGTCTTAGAAAACCTGTCTCCATCCCTGAGAGAGGTAATGGAGGTGGCTGCTGTAGGAGTCTGATTCTGCTTTTAGAGGTGACTAATGAGAAATGCTCAAGGTTGAAATGGTGCTCTGATTCTATTGTTTTCTTTTCCTTTTGTCTTGTAATCTATTCCCAAACTTCTTTTTGTATTTCTAGTATGTTTGCATGAAGATCAGACAAATGAGAAAGTTGTTCAAGTATCAGATGGTGCCGTAGACTACATTCCCTTGACAAACTTGTCCAAGTGTGACAGACCATTCTAAAATAATGTAAAACAAGTAAAACTGTGGGGGTTTTTTTTGTAAATACTACTGCTGTCTCTTTCACTGTACATGGAGTCCATGGTACCATACATATTTCTATCAGATCTCTGATATGTAACTGTCTATCTTCTAGTTACCCACCAGTGTATACTACACTATTTAAGAACAATTTTCCTATATAAATTCCTCTTTTTGATATGGTGCTATTTTTACTCCTATGTATTGACTTTGGCTTTGTAAACATGATAGAGAAGCAATTGTTTTCTGTCCAATTAGCCCAACTTTTGCCTTGGTCATAAAACTTTATGCAAAATATTCCTTGCAGTCTTTGCAGTCCAATGAAACAAAGATAGACTTATAAGTCTTACAGATTTTTTGGCAAACTGCTAATAAGAGCTTTTTAGAAAGTATAAGACCTTCAGCTGATGGAAAAGTATGAGGAGAAAAAAGACTTCAGTCTTGCACAGGCAGTAATGATGACAGCACCATTAATAACATGGATCATTAAAATTTATAAAAAGCTATTCTTAATAAAGGATATAAATACATTTCTCAGGCAGAGCTATGAAATTTATAACTTTTTTATTGTCACCAGAGGACCTTCCTAATGCTCTGCACCCCTCCACTGTCTGCCCTCCCTCATAAATCACTGTGTGGTTAATAACCGAGATTACAACTACCAGTTGCATTTACAGAATTAAATATTGACTATGTGAAAATGTTATTACATTTTTACTGATCGGAAGACCGCAGAACAGCCCTGCAGGACATGTATCTGGACAGAAATGTCAGTGTAATCTTTGTTAGAAACACAGTTATGGGATGCTTGGTAACAAGTGATAGAGTTATCAGAAATGGAAAAGAGGTGGTGCAACGCAAACTCCTTAATTTCATGCCAGGCAACACATATCAGCCAGAGTAAGTTCTATATTAAAGGCCACCTCATTTTTTGGCTGAGAAGTTTCAAGGCCAAATCTATGAAGTAACTTTTAAACATATATCTCTATGGCAGAAAGGTGCATCTGATAGCATTGCTTCTCAGGTCTGAGATCTTGTGAAACTGAGCTGCACATATGTCAAGTAATGGGGCTTCTGTCAGGTTAGTTGGGGAACTGGCTTAGGTTCTAATAATCAACGAACTGTTTCTCATCCAACTTTGTGTCTCTTTTTCTGTTTTGTCACTGGATGAATAATTCCAATGACCTCTTCAATTTCCTGTTCTTCACAAACATGAAATAACATGACTTAGAATTTAAAAGTTCCTTATTAAAATAAATTTAGGATTTGTTCAGTGTCATTTATCTAATTTATTGGTTTAATCATCCCTTAGAGTCCTTTGATATAATTTCATTATTATTGCAAAGTTTGGCTAGGATTCAAGAAAAAGTCATGTGTTAAGATAAACTGCCATTTTCTGTGTCATTATCACACTAGTGAACTTCTTCATTCCTGTTTGGATTTTTTTGTCTCTTCCTCCTGAGGGGAAGTTCAGTGAGCCTCCTGCCTTACGTCATGAAACCAGAGAAAGAAAAGTTGCTTTTGAAGTTTCCAAGGCGTAATTTCTCTGGAAGCAAATCCACACTTTTGTGCTGCAACACGTTTTAATAATTATTTCAATAAAGCAATTATTTTTCAATAAATTGGTTATTTGAATATTTATTTATCAATCTAAAATCCAAACAAACAAGTTTTAACTTAACATTTTTGACCTGAATTTCTGTGATACAAAAACTTTTATTAGGCATAAGTTTTCATCTCCACACATTTTAATGCTTATCTCCAAACTGCCTTTAATTTGTCGACAAATTCTCTATTACTCTGCTGGTAGAGTACTCACTACTCAAGGAGGTGTTTCATTTCATTCATAGGTGACAGGATATCCTCTTTCTTTATTATATGGATCTCCCCAAATTGTCCACAGTCTCAAGAACTGTTTCAATCTGTAATTGGCCCAAGTTTTGCTTAGTTTAAAGATTTGTAGTAAGCCCTTGCTACATGTCAACCATACCACAAAATGTCTTCATGATAATGAAGACATGTTAAAACTCTTCCTGCGTTGAAAGAAGGTGGCAGTTAGTTGGGAAGGTCTTCTTGTAGATGTAATTGCAAAAGTGCCAGATACGTGAAGCATTTAATTTTTTTGCTTTGATATCTGACCCTGCTCATAAAAGTTGTGGCCACTTTTCAGATTGCTTTCATTTTGATGCCACTTTCCAGATTTATTCCAGGTTATGCTGGCATGGAAGTCTGTAAGTGAACCTTTACTGCAGAATGTTTTGGTAGGTAGTAATTAACAATTGATACAGCATTTTCAGAAAGTTTTGCATTTTCTGCATGTTAATGTATTGAAGGAGAAATATTATTATACCTTTCTTTCCAATAATAACACTTTAATAATACTTGACTTTTCCCAAGTTCTGTAGCACATTAATACAGTTCACTTTTATAAGGGCTATAAATTTATTATCATTGAAGGATTTGTTGAAATTTATTCTACTTTGTGTATAGTTTCTGTTAGATCAAATGTTCTAGCATTATTTATCAGTGAAGAGCTTGATGGAAAGGGTTAGCAGCCATGTTTGAGGGAGTAGAGGATCAGGGAAAGAATTAGACATATGAGGTGTTGTTAAATGGTTAGAATTACAGAATTATACACAACAAGAAAAATTTATATTCCTTTAGATGCATGCAAGAAACAGTGAACAGTTCTTACAAAAGAGAAGGAAATACTTGCCCCGCCTAAGAGTCTGGCTGTCACACAGTTCTCTGCCTATGTATATCAGTATGGGAAATCTTTGTCTTATTAGTGGCATTTTATATCTCATTCTTTGAGACACTGACATCTGAAAGCCTCCTTCTCTGTTTGCATGGCCAGACCACTTACTGCACTGTCCTTTTCATCATGGTAGCATCACAAGAGAGGGGTATACTTAGCAGAAAGAAACAAACAGAAGTCAGGAAGAAGCGTAGGAAAAAGATCTATAAAGGAAAAGATGACATAAGAACTATAATTTTCACACAAAAGGAGATGTCTAGCATTTTAAAGCTCCTGGAAATGTTGTATAGGGCCTTCTGGCAAGGTCCTAGCAAGGTCCTAGCAAGGAATGGGTTGCCCAGGGAAGTTGTGAATGCTCCATCCCTGGCAGTGTTGAAGGCCAGGTTGGACGAAGCCTTGGGTGAGATAGTTTAGTGTGAGGTGTCCCTGCCCATGTGTCCTGGGTTCAGCAGTAGCAGACATTTTTCTCCTTCTTGGTAGCTGGTGCGGTGCAGTGTTTTGACTTTCAGCTCTGGAACAGAGCTGATAACAATGATGTTTTGGTTTGGCCAAGGACTTTGTGAGTCTCATGCTCTGCCAGGGAGGAGGCGAAGCCGGGAGGAAGCAGAGACAGGACACCTGACCCAAACTGACCAAAGAGGTATTCCATACCACAGCACGTCATGTCCAGGATGTAACTGGGAGTTAGCCAGAAGGCCTGGGAGTCTGCGGGGTTGGAGGAGGTATCGGTCAGATCTTGGTCGGGCTGGGGGAGGCGAGTTATCCGTTAGCTGGTGGTGAGATGTTGTATTCTCTTCCCTTGTTATTTCCTTTATCATTGTTATTATTGGTGGTAGCAGTAGTGATTTGTGTTATACCTTAGTTACTAAACTGTTCTTATCTCAACCCGTGGGAGTTGCATTCTTTTCAGTTCTCCTCTCCGTCCCTCCAGGAATAGGGGGAGGGCAAGAAGGGGGGGAGTGAGTGAACAAGCTGTATGACTGGGTTTAAACCACGACACCATGGCAGAGGGGGTTGGAACTTGATGATCTTAAGGTCCTTTCCAACCCTAACTATTCTATGATTGTATGATTCTAAGGGCTCACTACAAATCTTTAAATGAGGCAAGACTTGGGTTCTTTTACACAAAAAAGATGTGGACAGGCTGAAGAAGGTCCAGAGATTAGTCACAAAGATGATCAAAGGCCTGGGAAGCCTGGTCTGTGATGAAAGGCTGAGAGAACTGTGTTTGCTCAGCCCTGAGAAAAGAAGGCATAGGGGAGACCCTATCACCATGGTGGCTACAAAGAAGATGGAGACTCCCTTTTTACAAGAAGTCATATAGAAAAGATGAATGGTAATGGTACAAGTTACTCCTAGGAAAATTCTGATTGGACAAAAGAGGAAAATTTTTCACAATAAGAGCAAACACCCACCAGAATAATCTCCCCAGGAAAGTAGTGGTTTCGCCAGTGTTGGATACTTTTAAGATTCGGCTGGACAGGGTGCTGGGAAATCTTGTCTAGATTGTGCTTTTGCTGAGAAAGTTGGGACCAGATGATCCTTAAAGTCCCTTCCAACCTAGTATTCTAATAGTCTATGATTATATGATTACTGTAAGGTTTCTTCAAGTCTTAGTTTGCTGTTTGTCCAAAACAACTAAAACAGAGGGTAAATTTAAGTGTAAATTAGAACAGCTGTGACTGTTACAGGGTTTAAAGTACCACATACGACACACTCAGAACATGAAGTATTTCTTAGCTTAGAAAAATGTTTGAGCCATTAATTTTGGGGGTTAGTTTTTTCATTTTTCATACTAGAAGAATAATTGTAAGAAGTTATGAAACTGAAACCCTGAGATTATAAAGGGAAAACTAAAAGATAAATCCAAGATTTTTTTCCTGAAACTCACTTTTTCAAATACTCGATGAACATATAATTTTCTTTCAAAGCATTGTAACTGGCATGCAGTAATACAATTTAAATTTCTTGAATAGCTACTTTCCTGCTTGATGATGGTAAATTTGTAGTTATTTGAACTGTACAGTTCTGTGATAATTATCATATTTCTTAGACATGTTGCAGAAGAATTCTAACTAACTAATGCTATCTATCTTACTAGATTAAACTATTCAGCCCACTTTTTTTTTTTAACTCAGGATTTGTAGTTTTTGGATGATTTTCGCATTAGTAACTTGAGACAGGTTACTTAACAAGGTACATTAGCATCTTCTCAATACAAATAAATCTCCATAAATAACCTGTTAGGTTTCTTATTTCTAAGTAGAAGTATGATAAGTATGATGAGGTCCAACAAAATTACATATTGAATGCATTTATTCTTCCAAATTTACAATAGAAATTAATAATCTTTTTTTTTCTTAAGAAGATAATATGTGAATATTTATATCATGACATTTCTTGCTCTTGTTAGAAAATACACTTGTAATGGTGACTGTTAGGAATTCATTGTTCTAGTCTGAGAGCAGCAGCATTCAACAGTGTCCTACAAGAGAAAAATGCCACCAGGAATTCAATATCAAAAAAAGAAAAAAGAAAAAAGAAAAAGGGAGAAGGAAAACAGACACCCTCATGAGAAAAATCAAGATAGATTTTTCATTGGAAGATTTTCTTCTGGCCTCAGAGGTGTTTCCTTGCTTACAGACTATTCCACATGGCTAAGGACATCACTTCTTCCTCTCTCTATCGGCAGTCCAACAACTGCATTTAGTGCTTATGTATTTTTTATTCTGTAGAAAAGTGAAAGAAAAATAATTCAACTATAGCTCAAGTACATAAACCTACAGAAGTATTTCAAGTGTTATGAGGTCAGAAGAAAAATAACAAAGATTAAAACTATTTACAACAAGGTAGAAATTTACCTCAACTTTATGGGACCAAACAGCAGCAAAACAGCTGTCTGTCTTAAGAGTTTTGGTGCACAGTACCCATTCTCCTTTCCTAACATACAGCCGTCTGGTTTTACAGATGTTGACTATTAGAAAGTCTTTTCTATATAAATGCAATCATATTACCTGGTTGACCCTTGACAATTTTTTTCCCTCTTCTCCACAATTTTTTGACAATTCCCTTTAGGTTTTTTGTTTGTTTGGGTTTTCTGGGGGGGCGGGGGTTGTTTGTTTGTTGGGGTTTTTTTGTTTGTTTTCTTGTTTGTTGTTTTGTTGGTTTTTTTTGTTTTTTTTTTAAGTTCAGCAAATGGCATTGTCTGTATTCATCAGACCCTTTAAAAGATAGGGTTTCCCCCTTCCCTGGTCTTTCATATTTGTCCATTAATCACTTTGTGGAGCTGAAGAATCATCTCTACATCTTTAACACTTTCTTGCTCAAGCTTCTGCTCAGATTATCTCACGTGACAAAAATATCTCTTCAAGAAAAATAGATATTCAACAGTAACAATTAAAACCAATGCGTTTTTTTCTTACAGTATAGGGGTAAAAAGCCTGAATAGAACTAGCTGGCTGATGTTTCACACAACAGTTAATAGCTTATTCACCTCCTACAAAAGATATAGAGAACGGGGTATCTATTGGACAGCTGAGCACAGTCAACTCTCAATTTTATTTGCACAATGGCATCCTATTAAATGGTATCCCAAATTAACGTATCTATATCTCAGTTGTTGTATTCCATCTGAGATGGCACGATGAAGTCTTTGCATGATCAGTAGAGTTTCCCACCACCTGCTCACTTTCAGAGGTGAAGGAGGCAAACAGGAACAGCATTCTGCTGACAGGAGGGAAAATAACTACCTAGCAAATGATAAGGAGTACAATAAAAGTTGAAGCAAAGTATCTATTCTAAGGCAGACTATGTGCTGTGCTACGTCTTTCAGAGATCTTAATGGGATTGTGAAATTATCACAGATGAGGGCAGAACACAAAAATGATCCACAGCCTAAGCACAGAGCTTTCCTTTACTTGTTGGAGACCTTACCTAGCTTTTAGAGCCATGCCTTTCTGTATGCATGTGTGTGCGTCTGTATGCATGTTTGCACAGACAAGCATACAACAGGAGAATTACAGAATAAAATCTGTGTATTTATTTTGCTTTCATTCAGCCTTCAAAATGAGCCAGTTATCTACTAACTCTTTTCATTTCTACCTTACAGTCTGTGAGAAACTGGGGAACCTGTCCTGCAGAAAATATGATTTAGTTCATGAAAGAGTAAAACTACTAAGACTTACTTTTTCTTCCAGAAGAACCCGAACACTTAAGCCATCTGCATTCAGCAGTTCTACCATGCTGTTTATTCAAATGAGAATTCTTAACAAAAAGGTTACTTCATTGGGCCAGTTCAGCTTGTTTGCCCAGCAGGAGCTCCACACTTTATTTAAGCTTTTAAACTCCATATCAGTAGCATGAGTTGATGTTTAGTGCACAATAGGAATACAGTATAGCCTAATATATGCATTTTTCCTTCAGAATTCTAATGGTTTAGTACTGAAGGAAATTTACACAAGCCTTATAGAAATTAAAGCAAGGCATTTATTTCATTCAGAGAATGCAGTGACTTCGAATGGTTGCATTGCTAAGGACTCTCAGCTTTGAAAGGGACCTTTTATTGTGCAGGAAGAAAGCTCAGATATAGCACTAAGCGAAAATTTCAGAGTCCAGATTAGCATGCCTAGCAACTCATTGCTGTGTACCGTTTTTTCCCAGTCCCCTACTAGCTGAACTCTTTCCGTACATCTTTAATTGATTGGGTTAATATAAACCCTCAGAACTACCACTGTTTGTGTGGCCCCCATAATAAGGCTATTGTGTGCTTCTCTCTGCTCTTGTGTTCCCTATTTAGGAATGTGTCGCTCTGAGCAGTTCAAAAGTGTGATCAAATGAAAAAAGCCACAATCACTTCATTAATGATTTGTAAACAGAATATCCAGTACTGACGCCACCTGCATAGGCTTTCAGAAGAAAAAATACTGGATTTGCTGAAGCCCTGTGTAGAATCACTGTGGAATTTAATTCGGCAGAGTAAATAAATGCCTCAATTAACATTTTTACGCTCGACCAAATGGTTGTATTTAGAGGAAACAGTTTCTTTCTTCAAGGAAATTTTCAAAGGAGACATGGGATACAGATAAAAAAAAACACCCCAAAAACAAA
Organism: Pezoporus flaviventris; assembly: GCF_033815535.1. Taxonomy (NCBI): domain Eukaryota; kingdom Metazoa; phylum Chordata; class Aves; order Psittaciformes; family Psittacidae; genus Pezoporus; species Pezoporus flaviventris. Next base: position 63,787,870 of record NW_026892555.1, read on the forward strand.
CAAACAAAAAATAACCCTTAAATCTCTCCCTGCAAGTTTGACACAAGACGGCACACAGCAGTGGCTGAAGTTATAAGGGCAGACAGCAAAATGTGTTTAAAAAAGGAATGCAAAGTAAGAAAAAAAGTTCACTGAAAATTTCAAAATAGCAGCAAATGTGTTTATAACTTCAGTTTGCTGCTGCTGTAGGCCTCATTAAAGCAAGCCTTTGTTTTTTCCTTTTCAAACACTACCTATTATGACAGCTAGAAACAGCTTACCAGCTGCATACTGTCATCTTGGCCTGCCAAGATATCATGTAATCATTCTCACAGCCTGAAAATGGGTACCCACCACCGGCTTTGTGAAGATGTCAAAAAACCTAAAATTGCTCTGCATGCATATAGTTCTAACTACACTGCATAGCTGTTGATTTAAGAAAGACTTTTAGTAAACCCTACTGAGGTAATATTTATCTACTGTATCTATCTAAATTAGAGGCAAGCTTCTTACATGGCAGCAGATACACATAGTTTTAAGACCTGTCAAATACTGTGAAGTTCCTTCAAATGCAAGGAAAGAAAATAAGAGTCAGGTTTCTTTCTGAAATGCCAGGCATTCAGTCACTCACTGGTGCCTGCAATGACAACGCAAACCCCTCATCAGCCACGGGATCACCTGGCTCTTGTATCTGATCTGCTATCCTTCTGTACTCTGCCTGCTGCTAAAGGAAACATATTGCAAAGGAAAGAGATATGAAAAGGAAGCTCTGAGTTTTTTATCCTGCTTTTCTAATGCTGACTGTGTCACCTAGCACCACGTCCTACAAGTAAACAGTGGAGTGGGTCCACGGTTTCACTGGAGTGCGTGAGGAGAGATTTTGAGCGTGGTCAGAAACATCCTGTTGCAGAGGGAGTCTTTTGAGGGAAGAATGGCCTCCAAGTGACAGTATGACTTGTACACCAGCACTGTTTTCTTCCCTATAGCCTTCCCTATATAGGAGAACAAAAGCAGGATTTCTCCCTTTAGGGAAGGTTTTTGAAACACTGATTCTTATTCATCTTCATGGAGATGAAACAGCTGCCCAACCTGAGGCATGTATTGCCTTTTCCCACTATCCTGTTTTGCAGAGCTCCATACGATGCACTTGTGGGCAGGGTGAAACAGGCTTGAGTATCCTGAAACAAAACAGGAGAAAATATTTTCTGCAAAAAGATCAGTTCAGAGTTCAACCACAGCCAAAAAATGCACACAGAATCTCAGGAATTTGGTGCAAAGAAACAGAACAAAGCAGAGGATACTGATGGAGGTAGAGAGGGGGGTGAAATTAATCTTCACTATTGTAGGCAATGTTCCTCCTGCCTCACATTCATCTGAAACAAGAAAGAGTACAGAAAGGAAGCACAAGTTTAAAATTTTGCTAACCTGTCTACACCAATGAAAAAGTCCGAATTATGTCCAGAAGGACTTGGGAGCTCCTGAAACTCTGCAGAAAGATCAGTTGTCTTCACTGTGTAAGTATGGGATGTCATCAATTTCCTGAATGTTTGACTATCCCTCATTTTAATGGTTTACAAACCATTGACTAACTGTCCCATACAAAGATGTAAAGCAGGAGTAACGGAAATGGAACATAATTCTAGGATCCAGGGGTTATATGTGCTTGCATCAAGAAAAATATTGTCATCATATAACTGTGAAGCTCTTTGTCATTATTGGCTTCACACTCAGTTCTCACATATAGGCTTATGGTAGTTTTATGTTTTCCTAAGCTACAGCTCTGAAGCATGTTTCTGCAAAGTTTTGAGTTCTGTTTGAGAGATTAAATATCGTAAAAAAGAGTTAAATGTCCATAAAATTGCTCAAACTGCTATACAAACTACAGAGCAAGGAGAAACCTGAGGTAATCCTAGCTAGTATTCCTTGCAGGAGATGCCACAAACATTATAAGAATCATAGAATCATAGCATAGTTAGGGTTGGAAAGGACCTTAAGATCATCTAGTTTCAATCCCCCTGCCATCAGCAGGGACACCTCACACTAAACCATACCACCCAAGGCTCTGTCCATCCCGGCCTTGAACAGAGCCAGGGATGGAGCATTCACAACTTCCCTGGGCAGCCCATTCCAGTGCCTCACCACCCTTACAGTAAAGAACTTCTTCATTGTATCCAATCTAAACTTCCTCTGTTTAAGTTTGAACCTGTTACCCCTTGTCCCATCACTACAGTCCCTAATGAAGAGTCCCTCCCCAACATCCCTATAGCCCCCCTTCAGATACTGGAAGGCTGCTATGAGGTCTCCACGCAGCCTTCTCTTCTCCAGGCTGAACAGCCCCAGCTTTCTCAGGCTGTCTTCATACGGAAGGTGCTCCAGTCCCCTGATCATCCTCATGGCCCTTCTCTGGACTTGTTCCAACAGTTCCATGTCCTTTTTATGTTGAGGACACCAGAACTGCACACAATACTCCAGGTGAGGGCTCACAAGAGCAGAGTAGACCTGCTGGTCACACTGCTTTTGATGCAGCCCAGGATACAGTTGGCTTTCTGGGCTGTGAGTGCACACTGCCGGCTCATGTTAAGTTTCTCATCAGCTAACACCCCCAAGTCCTAAGAGTTAGAGAAAGCGTGAAGTAAAGGACAAATAAAGCTAATATGTATTATTAGCAATTCTGTCTTCCTCCAAATAATAGTTCTGGATGAAATAGTTAGAAATCTAGCCATTTTTCTTCCACATTGTCTGTAAGATGATGCAAAGCAACTGCAGAAAAACCTGTGCTCGCCGAAATGCCTCACAAATGTACAAGCAAGATTATTATCTAGCCTACCTGCCAGAAGTCCATTTCATCTCCTATTATAAGGCACTTTCAGAAGATGTAACTGACAATGTAATTATTGTGCATGCCTCCAGCACCATTACAAAGCAAAAAAAAATATATAGCCAACACCATTGCCATCTTAGGAACGTGTGCAAAATAGGCATGGATTCAGAGTATCCTAAAGTGAGAAATCTAGTCATGTGCTCACCTGATACTCATGACGATCATCTCAGAGAGGTCTGTTTTGTGACATGCTTGCGATTTTAGTTTCTTGGTGCAGCTTGTTGGATTGAGACTTAAACATAAAGCAATTTTCTTGGTTCTGTTTCTTTTAGCAGGAAACCCACACATAGGTAGGAATGGAGCTGCAGTGTGTTCCTACTTTTATTGCTCAAGAGACCAGGACAGAGGGAATACCACACACCCCACACTCCCCACTGACTGGACTCAGATCACAATTTTCTCTGTTGTATGTAGGGTACATTGGGGAAAAATCCATGATGATTTTTCTAGAAACAGAACTGCAACTCTAACACACTCTCATTTTTAACCTGGTAAAAACCATTTCTGATTGATAACCAAATCAACATAACCCTCTTGCCTAGGAGAGTTCTGATTATTGTAGTCACTGAGATCATATACTCACAAAAATAGTGAGTTACAGCATCCTATTCTAGGATAACTAGCTAGCTGTTGAATAATTATTTGCAAATCATTTAGAATTGATAACTTCTGATTGTTTGTAAAGTGTCATGGAAACATAGTATTTAAGTCTTTCAGAACAGACATTCAAAAATAGATAACAGGCTTCCTTGTAAGTTTGTGAACGTAAGCTAAAGCTTCTTATGAATTGGTACAATTAAATTCTATACATAGTGATAAGCTATAGAGTAACTATGTAATTCTTAAGCTTCAGTAGACAAGCAAAGAGAATTTAATGTGGAGGAGGTATGATTACAAAATTAAATGTGTGGGTTTGGGAAGAATGTCAAATAACTGTTCTGACCCAAAATACTCTCAGCGTATTTATTTGTCTGACTTTGTTTCTTTCATTAAAACTCAAATATCTCAAACTAACTTGGTAATAGTTACTGTTCTTTTAGGACAAAACACAGAAAATCACTTTACAGAAATTAGTGTGGTGGTTTGGTTTCAGTTTTGGTTTTTGGGGGGGGTGTGTGTTTTTTTTCCTGCCTCCTTTTCTTTTTTTTTTTTTCATCTCTACTGTTTCTTTTGACTTTGCCACAACTGTTACATTCCCTAGAGTATGATGAGAAATTATATTTGTGGGATTTCAAATTATAGTAAAAGGAAATTGCACAGTGACCCTTCTTTATGTGCAAGTAAATCTTACAATTTTCTGCTGGAAAGGGAGTATATGAGAGTGTGGGATGCCTTTGAGAAAAGAAGCAGCCTTTGGCAGTGCTAGCAAGCTTTAGCCAACAAAATAATGTTATGAAGCTGAGCATTTGATTCATTTAGGAACTCATGCTCATCATTATCTTAAAATTTGCTAATTTGTGCTACACAATCTTTACATACCTCAGTTTAGGCATATAGTAGAATGTGACATAGTCAATCCTCCGCACTATAACCTTGAAAAAACTTTTGAAAAAAATCCAAAATCTTAGCTTTTTTAAGGAGTGCGGTCAAAGCTTTACAATTCCACTTGGGAATACTTTCTAATCTACTACTGAAGGTAAATGGAAAATTAGAGACAGATTTTTCCATTCCAGAAAGGCACTGAATAGGGAGAAAAGACTGCTGTTCTTTGCAGGTGTGAACAGCAACAGCTAAATTCACTCATCTCCTTCCACTTCCTCCATCATGAATTTGTATTAATTCACATATTTGTCTCTTCTGTTAAGGTGTAGGCAAATATAACAAAGATCAGAGGAAAATGGCATAATGAAAGATTTTTCAAAATGCATGTCTTCTCAAGTCTTCCTTTTGACTCACTTTTTATTTTTTGTATTGTAAGACTGTGATTCACAGCCATAACCTGTCTGATGGACTCCAGAAATCTCACTGAAACTGAGAAAAAAAACTATATAATTTGCAGTATGATTTTTTTTTGACATATCTGGACATCTTGAAATTGTCTTTGAACTCTTTTCCACTGAACACCAGCTCCTTTTACAAACTTGTCTGACTTATGTTTGTTTCTCACAGCAATGCAATATTTGATCAGTAACAAAGTGTCGTGTTAAAAACTGGCTTTGTTAATCTTTGTCTTAAACTGTGAAAAGGACATTCATAATTCCCCTCTCTTATTAATAAAATTAATGCTAATGATTATGATAATAACAAAACACTACTTATATTTTTGATGTCTTTTATTTAGATTTGAATTGAAGAAAGGTTTTTTGACAGCCTCTAAATAGTACAATCAAACATCAACTTCATTACTTCAGTTCCATGCTGAATAAAATTAGGAACTAAGAGTATTTAAATAGGACTACAATAAATTTTCCTGAAAGCTAAGACAAAGTTTTTGTCTAAGATGGACATGACCACTGTGGGGCACAAGACCTTCAAGTAACCATTAACCTGGATGTGGTCTTGGTTTCCCTTGAAGGTGCACCTTCTTAATTCAATCTACACGCGAAAGGGGGTGCTATTGGCTGCTGAAGAAACTACTTTGGGAGTAGGGAATGAGTAGAAGATGTGAACTGAGTTAATTATTTAATTGAATTTTGTCATATATGTCTGCTTGCTTGTTTTAATACATGTAAGTAAGTGAGAATGGAAGATAAAAGATAGGTTTGGTTTTTTTTTCTTCAGTATAAGCAGTTTGCAGCATTACTTAATATACTATATAATAAAAAGATTGTGAGACTCAATGTGTATCTCATTATTTTAATTTGGCAGGTTGTAGATGTTTGATTGTGCATTCTGTATCTCCTATCTTTCCCCAAAAGTTCAGCTTAAACACACACTTTGCATGTGTATTCTGCGTCTCAATTATCAAATGTATTTAAGAGGTAGAAGCTGTGCTACCATTATATGTTGAAGGAACTTGTCTTTCATAAACAAGGGAAGAGCATTAAATGTGGGCTGGTGCATTTTTTTTTCCTCCACCAGGAAGGAGGCATTTGACATTTCTGTGTTTTTATTAGTATTTACTTTCTTTAGCTTCACTAGAAAGCTCATTATTATTAGAGTAAGAAAGTTGGAAAATAGCATGCTTCAAATGTATTTTACTTTCTGATAGTGAGTGGCACTGCTAGTGTTAAAATATTATCATCTCTTTTCTTACCAACACTAGATCCTTACAAAATGAAAACTTAAACATGGTTTTCACTTCAGACATTTTACTGTGGCCCTTCAAACTGGAGGGAAAAGCCCTCACTGTGCAGTTTTCAGTGAGAAGAGTAATCAAGAGGTCTTTTCTATTCACATTTTTATCTGGCTTTTGCCTTTTTTAGCTGTTTCGGTGACATTTGCTTTGAAAACATAGGTCTTTGTTTTTATCATTCTTGAAAGATTATAATTGATTCGGTTGCCATCTATGTGCACATGATGAGTATTTGTTGTGTAAATGGAATCAGTACTGGCAGAATATTGCTGCATGCTGCATGTTGCATTATTCACTTTCATCTGCATGCAGCTCATGGCTGGCAGGCTCCTCACAGCTACCTTTAAAGTGGCTTATCCAATATAAAGCTCTGGCTTGTTCAGTAGGAAGTCTAGTAGATCAGTTGTCACATTCGAAGCCTCCTGCTGAATTCAGGAGAGAATCCAGGAGAGGGGGCATGGCAAGGTCTGATAGAGGATTGTTTGAGATGGCATTACTGAGCTCCAAAAAGCTCTGGTCATTTCTCATCACGTTATCACTTTGTCTGAAAAGCAAAACAAGGTTGAACTGAGCAGGAATAAATCCTGGGATAGAAACAACCCATATTTTTCCATTCATTGTCACTATTATATCCTGTGCAATCCAAAGAGCAAAGTGATGTCTTGGAAGGCAGGTACTGGTAACTCTTTCATAGTGTATAAATAACTAAAAATAAATCTTAGCAAGTGTCACATTTCTGCATTTGACCTTTTGTGAGAATCATCCAACTAAGTTCAATAATACTGAAAGTCAATGGATATGGTTTTTAGCAGGACTCTGTGCAGTCAGTCTGAAAACTTCATTGCAAGACCATTTTTTTAACTTGAGGATTTCTGTTATGGTGTTGAAAGACCTGTAATGAATTTATAGGCAGCAATTTTGAGTCCTTAGCTGACATCTCTAACTGGGAGGTTACTGCCTCTTCTACAAAGTGGGAACATGTGTCTGCACCTCGGCTGCAACTGCAGGAAATTTCAGGGCTAACATCTCCAGTAGTGGTGGGTTGATGCTAAGCAGCCACACTTCTTACTCAGTCATCTTTGCCCTTTTGCTGACTTCCACGTTGGGGAAGAACAGACCGGTGGGGTACTAACATCTTAAGCTTCTGCACAGCATGACCTGGAGCTTGTCTTGTATTGAGTCTGGAAAAGGTCATGTGGGAACAAAATGCATTAAAAAATTTTTGCATTGGAAAGTGTTGTTAAGCTTTGCTGTTTAGCTCTGACTGTGATACTGAAAGCTTACTTACATCAAACTTGCTCCCATGACCTATGGCAGCCAGGAAGATTACAGTTTTGACAGAATTTTGATATTTTTGCACTGGTAAAAAAACTCTTGGCAACAAACATTAAAAGTCTAACATAGGACTTACTGAAAAAAGTAATCTTTCAGCTTATGCATATAGTCTTTTCTCTACTCAACTGCATCAGGAGAATTTTTGTATGAGGGGGAGCCCTCCTTAGTGTATAGGAGGTATGAATGAACCAGCTGGCAAACAAACAAACAAACAAAAAACCAAACCCACCACCACCTCCCCCCCCCAAAAAAAAACAACACAAAACCAAACAAAAAACAAAACCAACCCCAAAATCAAAAAAAAAAAAACATGGAGGGAAAAAAAAAAGCAGCACAACCGAAAAACAAACAAACAAAACAACAAAGAAAAAAATAACCAAACAAAAAAATAAATGCCCCAAACCAGGGAAATAGAAACTTTCTATTGTTTTAATAAGGTTTTGGAAACAGTAGGCTGACCTAAGATATAAAAGGAGGAAGGGAATTTATGATGACAAAGATTTTAAATGCTGTGCAATGCCTATTCCTTACACTGACTGTATACATGCACTATATTATATTAAGTTTTACCTGAGCCCTAAAATTTTAAAAGTCTCTTTTAGACAGATATGTTAGTTACTTCATCACTGGTCCTGTTACTTCCTCACTCGTTAGTTAAGTCCTCACTGGTGAATTAGCTGCCATCCAGAATTCTGTCCTGCTGGTCATCTTGGTTTTCTAATCTTGACCTAATTCCTACTTGTTAATTAGTGAAAGTGTATCGTGTCTTTTTTTTTTTTGTAACAATTTTACAACTGTTGTTACAACTTCTTCTGTGTTGATATTAACATTACTTTGTTTTATTCTATTACATATTTTTACAGTTTGTTTAGCCATTAATGACTAATTTACTTTATGGAAACCACCTAATACTATTTAATTGTTTGCAATTCAGAATGTTTCAGCAGTAGGTTAGAATAACTAAATACGCTATGGTATCCTGTCAAAAATAATCCTTCAGTACAGGTGGAATGCTAATCACTAGAAATTTTCAACAAGAGACCAAATATCTTTACTTCAACTAATAGCTTGAGTTAGTTTGCCTTACAGTGTGGTACTGGTTACATTTGCAAGTTACACTTGAAGGATTTCAGCCACTGAGAGGTTACCATCTAGATGTCCTTTCAAATGTATTGCTATTGCCTTCAGTCAAAAGTATGTAATGTAAATTGTGATAGGAAAGGAAGGAAATATTGTGAATAATAAGAGCAAAAAATGTTTATTCACAGATTTTTCAAGGGCCACTCAAGCATGACACTGGTAGGATTATTTTTTTTTTTTTTTTTTTTTTTGCTTAAGGCTGAGTTTGTAGCCTGAGGTTTTTCAGCTTTGCTTTCCTTTCCTGAAAAAAATATTAGGCCAGGACATTCTCAGTACATACACTTCATTGCCATTTGACCAATTCCTCTTTTTCTGTTTGAAATTAAAGTGAATTTAAAATACAGTGAGTCCCATTAATTAGTATGGGACAGAAAAACTGCTGTCTAATCGTAAGAAGAAAGAAGTAGGTAGTTTGTTTTGTGCATACCAAATATAAAGACAATAAAAACAAGGAAAAAAACAAAATTACTATAAGGCTCTAAGTAAGCACAAACTATTGAAGAATGAGTAATAAAAAAGAGCATTTGCTAAGATTGTGATGTTTCATCCATTTGCATTTTTCAGAGAAAAATAATGGCTTAAGAGCTATATTTCAGTTTATCTGGGGGAAATTTCATTTATTGCCTCCTAGGCAAGGGTTGACAAGAAATTTTCAGTGTATTTGTAGTATTGTTGGAAATTAATAATTCATGTTGGTGTTATTAAATTGCTGTCAACTAAGGATGACTGATAATCACTTTGCCTAAAGGAACACATCCTGGCAGTATATCTATTTGATATCAAGGTGCCAATTGACTGTTAAATGAAATATTTGGACTTCTTTGACAATTCATGGATTTTTAAGGATCTATAGTATTTCATGAAGATTTTGATTCATTTTTGCACCCTCCCTTCCAAGGAGATATGCATATATGCAGGTACATCACTCTAGTCTGGTCACAAAAGCTGGAAAATGTTGTCTGTCCATACATCAGGTCTTTTAGTCTCTGTTACACATCACTGAAAATTTAAATCAAAATGTACCACTAAAATATACTCTAAAATGTGTACTAAACCTTTCAGAATAATATCTCTTACCTTCCTTGTGCTTGAATCACTACTGGGGTTACAAATAGTAGAATAACAGAGAATAGTTCAATGCTGAACTGTTGCAAAAAAACTTATTGTGACAATCATACAATGTTCTAATTTAATTTACAGCTCTATAAGTACAAAACTGTGTGAGAATATAAGATTTTATTCCAAATGTGTCTTAAACCAGAAATTGTTTTGGCATAAAGGTGTCAGATTTTAGAATGATAAAGCAGTTAGTTATAATGTTACGCTTTCCATGTTTGACGTTTCCTTTTGCTGTATAGTGTTGCTGGAATTTCTGTAACAAGACCCAGGAAAAAATCTAGAATACTGCACTAAGTAAAGAGAAAAAGTGTCTTATTTTAAGCTCATAGGATTTTTCTTTCTTTCTTTCTTTACCTCATTCACCAATTCTAGAGAGGTGAATTGTAAAGATCATAAGATCTCTGTCCACTGTCACCTGTGTTCAGATCCCCTCATGATTGAAATGACAAGGTCTGAACTATTGAAGCATGGGCTGTGCTCTCTGACCTGATGAGGCCCTACAACAGCATCATAGATTAAGGGTTTTTGAGCTCTGTTTCTTGTTGCTAACTTAGCAGTCCCATTTTTACTTCATTTCTTATAGTTGTGGGGTTTTGATATTGTAAATGTAAAAATGTATTAATAGAAATTAAACCTCAAGCCTTACGCAGGGAAGATCTTACCAATTCTGGCCATGGGAGCACTGGTTTATCCACATTTTAGTTGGCAGCTTGAAATGTGTAGCTTTCTTTAACTGATAGGGCAGCGCACGTGTTGTCTGTCATTCCAACACACTATTTCTAGGTTTACATTAGATGCCTGGAAATCACATCACACTGTTGCTGTTGTTTGGAAGTCATCCCCGACCCTGCAGGTCACATGTACTCAAGACTAATTCTGTGAAACCCCTATAGGAGGGAGTGAATGGTGCTAAATAATTTTCTCTCCAGAATTTTATTTACCAGCCTTAGACACTGCTCTGGAGATAGACTTTGTACTGAGCTACAAAAAAGTCAAATTAGCAGGTAGTAACATTCCAAATACCAAAGTCAGCATTACACACACTGCTGCTGATCTCTTGTCTAAATAATTTTGACTACTGGGGGCTAAGCCTAACCTCTTCATGTGGCATGCAAAAGAAAGAGGCATTTGTCATTCCAGTGTTTCAAAGAGTGTTTCTGAAAAGCTATCCTGCTTCAGCCTCTCCTTTTTACTACAGAAAAGCACTGCTAGGCAGAGTTAAATGGATTAATTACCTTTTCAGTATAAGAGAAAAGAGAAATGAGTCTTGTCTTTATCTCCTCTGATTTCAGAGGCTGACTAGAGGCTTTTCAGATGTGCATATCCCTTTAATGACTTAATCATCTAATTAGGTGACTTGCAAAGGCTATTGGCAAATGAGCAGAGGGTTATTTTCTAATTCCCATGTATCTTTTGATAGAGCAAAGGATTCTGGTATAGTCCCTGTCCTTTTCCCCCATTCAAGATTCTGGAGATAGTTAAGATTAAAGATGAACGACCACTTTGAATAGGAAATGCAAACAGGCTAAGAATGTGTTATTTTTATTTTAAACCTCTGCAGCTTTTTAGCAACAAAGTTGGCTTAGCAGACAGGTTTAAACCACTTAAAGCAATCCCTTAATTTTCAAGTTGCCTTTTCAATGCACCCACTTCATATGCGTCATGCCGGCCTTAAGTCTCCGTTTATGCTGAGTTCACACATTTCACTGTGTGTTAAAAAGGGTAATTAACAAATGTTCCTTACATGTGAATACTGCATCATAATACAGTAAGTGTTATTCTAAGTTCATGAGAAAGCAGTATTGCCTAAAGCAAGTGGCCAGGAAACATATCTTGGGTTTCTATCTAGCTCAAGCATGGAGTGGATGCTACCTTTGTTAGTCTGGGATGTGTGGGCTTCATTATATGATAAGCCCAATGTCAAACATATCAATATCATCTTTATAGTAAAAGCCAGGAAAATACTGTGTTCTTTGATGTTGTTTCGGCATTAGTGCAAAAATAACACTCATGTGGGGCAGAGAAATTTTTCTAAACCATGACAATAATATAGATGAGAAAATAATACAGGGTGTTGAAGTTCACAGTGGGAAAATTTCACATGTAAAGACAACTATTTTTATATTCCTGAGGTTCAGATGATGCTGTCAGGTATGTGACAATCTCAACACTGGATTCTTTAGTACAACTTTTGGATAGTAATGATATAGAATCACAGAATCATAGAATAGTTAGGGTTGGAAAGGACCTTAAGATCATCTAGTTCCAACCGCCCTGCCATCAGCAGGGACACCTCACACTAAACCATGTCACCCAAGGCTCTGTCCAGCCTGGCCTTGAGCAGCGCCAGGGCTGGAGCATTCACAGCTTCCCTTGGCAACCCATTCTAGGGCCTCACCACCCTCACAGTAAAGAATTTCTTCCTTATATCCAATCTAAACTTCCCCTGTTTAAGTTTTAACCCATTACCCCTTGTCCTATCACTACAGTCCCTAATGAATAGTCCCTCTCCAGCATCCCCATAGGCCCCTCCTCAGATACTGGAAGGCTGCTATGAGGTCTCCATGCAGCCTTCTCTTCTCCAGGCTGAACAGCCGCAACTTTCTCAGGCTGTCTTCAGAGTAGAGTAGAGGGGCAGGATCACCTCCTTTGACCTGCTGGTCATGCTCCTTTTGATGCAGCCCAGGATACGGTTGGCGCACTGCAGCCAGCTTATGTTCATTTTCTCATCAACCAAAACCCCCAAGTCCTTCTATGCAGGGCTGCTCTGAATCTCTTCTCTGCCCAACCTGTAGCTGTGCCTGGGATTGCTCCGACCCAGGTGCAGTACCTTGCACTTGTCATGGTTAAACTTCATGAGGTTGGCATCAGCCCACCTCACAAGCATGTCAAGGTCCCTCTGGATGGCATTCCTTCCCCCCAGCGTATCAACCGAACCACACAGCTTGGTGTCATCGGCAAACTTGCTGAGGGCGCACTGAATCCCACTGTCCATGTCAGCGACGAAGATGTTAAACAACACTGGTCCCAACACCGATCCCTGAGGGACACCACTCCTTATTGGTCTCCAGCTGGACATTGAGCCATTGACCACAACCCTTTGGGTGTGGCCATCCAGCCAGTTCTTTATCCACCGAGTGGTCCATCCATCAAATTGATATCTCTCCAATTTAGAGACAGGGATGTCATGTGGGACAGTGTCGAACACTTTGGACAAGTCCAGGTAGATGACATCAACTACTCTACCCCTGTCCATCAGTTCTGTAGCCTTATCATAGAAGGCCACCAAACTGGTCAGGCAGGATTTCTCCTCAGTGAAGCTATGCTGGATGTCACCAAACACCTTGTTGTTTTCCATGTACCTTAGCATGCCTTCCAGGAGAATCTGCTCCAAGATTTTGCCTGGCACAGAGGTGAGACTGACTGGTCTGTAATTCCCCAGGTCATCCATTTTCCCCTTCTTGAAAAGGGGGGTTATATTTCCCTTTTTCCAGTCATCGGGAACTTCACCTGACTGCCACAATTTTTCAAATATGATGGACAGTGGCTTAGCAACTTCATTCGCCAGCTCCTTCAGGACCTGCGGATGGATTTCATCAGGTCCCATGGACTTGTGTATGTTCAGATTCTTAAGAACCACATCCTCTCCTACAGTGGCCCTAGGCTCTTCATTCTCACAGTCCCTGTGTCTGCCTTCTGACTTGGGCGGTGTGGTCAGAGCCTTTACCAGTGAAGACTGAGGCAAAGAAGTCATTAAGAACCTCAGCCTTCTCCAAATCCAGGGTAGCCAGTTCTCCTGATAGCTTCTGGAGAGAGCCCACGCTGTCCCTAGTCTGTCTTTTATTCAATACTTACCTATAGAATCCCTTCCTGTTATCTTTCACATCCCTAGCCAAGTTTAATTCTAACTGGGCCTTAGCTTTCCTAACCTACTCCCTAGCTTCAAAGACAATATCCCTGTATTCTTCCCAGGCCACCTGTCCTTGCTTCCACCTTTTATAAGCCTCTTTTTTCAATTGAATTTTCCTCAGGAGCTCCTTATCCATCCAAGGAGGTCTCCTGCTGCTCCTGCTGCACTTCCTTCTAGTTGGGATGCAACACTCCTGAGTTTGTAGCAGGTGATCCTTGAATATCAACCAACAGTCTTGGGCCCCCCTGCCCTCTAGGGCTATATCCCATGGAACCTTACTAAGCAGGTTCCTGAAGAGACCAAAGTCTGCTCTCTTGAAGTCCAGAGCAGTGAGCTTGCTGCACGCTCTTCTCACTCTCCTCACTGTCACACGGTGACTCTGTGATCTTCTGTTCACATATAACATGAAATAACAACTTTCATCTCATGCAGTTCACACCCAGAGAATGATATTGATAGGAGAAGAGTAGGAGTTTTTCAACATGGGTACTCAAAATAGTGACCTCCTGCTCCAGCAGTTAACAGAAATAGGTTTTTCCTACTTTTTTCCCATAGGTGGAATGGTTTAAAACCGATTGCAGAAGAAAACCTTGTTACAGTACTATGTATTCATTCTTTAGCATCTGGAAGAAACGAACTCTTCTCAGACCTTGAGGACCCGTATGGAAGCATAGGCATTGAACTACTGAGCTTGAATTTTGACAGTGATAAGTGAACATGTGCTGTGAAGAAATGTGAACTCGGGGGACCCTCAGGTGCACATGCTCCCTGAGACTGGGAGGAGTGTGGGGAAAGCATTTTCAGATGTTTTCACAACAAGGGCTGAGCCTGCCTGCAATGCCAAGATTGGTAGGAGAGAAGTCCATGCTAGGATAATAAATCCTTTGGCCCACAAAATTATTAAACCACGAATCACTGCAAGTGGGGAGGGTATTCTAGGAAAGTACTAGTATGGGATTTTTTTTAACACGTATGCTGTATTCTGGGCGGGTATTTCTCTACGTACCCATGATATTTCTCTATTTCTCCTTGGCCATCCTTCATCCACTGCCATTAGAGACTCTACTAAATGAGGCATCACAGCTTTGCACAAATATGGCAATTTTTCTGTTTTTTTTGTTTGTTTGTTTGTTTTTTTTAAAATATTAACAGTGCTGGAGCATCTGCACAAGATCCGTAACATAATCTGTCTGCCTGTGGGAAACATACCTAATTTAATATACTTTCATTACTTTACAGTCCCAAAGCCAAGTATCTTAGGCCCATCGTATACTTTTAGTGACTGTAAATTTGTAGTCTTCATGTCTGCAGATAAGTGAAGCGGTAGAGGTATGCATTTAACTAGTTATTGATGGGCAGATTAAAATAACAGCTCACAAATTCCATGTAGTAAACTGGTACTCTCAGAACCATTTGCTGAGTCTCAGAAGATGCTTGGAAAGGATTAAAAAGAATGAAGTGCGCCTAAATGAAGATTTTCTTTTCGTGGGGTGACACAGTAGAAGCCTGGTCCCCTTTGTTCCCTATTGAGGATCCTCCAAGCAGGAGCATTCAGACTTGTTTGGAGGATCTAATATCCGATGTGAAACAAGGAGCGCATGTATTGTGCTTGTCGCCAGCGGCTCTATTAGAAACAATCAGTCCTTATCCAAGGCTACATGACGCGTGATGTAATTCCATTTTCTTCTGACTGCAGGAAAGGAAAATCAAGTAATTAAATGTGAGAAATCACCAACCAGGGGGGCCCTTTCTGCTTGGGTGGATTTCCCAACACAGTTGCCCAGCCGCAAAAGCCAGAAGCCGACCTGGGGAAAGACTGCACATCTCTGGACAAAAGCATGACACTGCCTATGAATGCACCGCGTACCAAACACAGTTTGTTGTCAGGAACTGACAAGCCAGCCATGTCCAGCTCAAGTGGCCCTACTTCCCATCAGCTTGAAAAGGCCTGCTGGTGAGGAGGCTTCAGTCACAGCGCTATGCTTTACACTCCTGGCCCCATTGTCCTGGGGCAGCACGTCCTGGGCAGGAGGCGTCACTGCCCACCAGAAGGAGACAAGGGGTGGTGGGACTGGGGGTTGGAAATGGGCTGGGTTGTAGGAGGGGATTGCCCTGAGGAAAAAGGGTCCCACAGCAAGGAGCAACCTTGGTCACAGCAATCTTGTCTCCTAGTTTTGGCTTCTCAGCCTTTATACCCATATTTGCACATATTTGCACCACATCTCCCTCCCCCTTAAACTACAGGACGTCATGGTTATGACATGCATAAAATCTTTGTGCTGAGAAGCATTTATCTGCATTTTGCAAAAACCTGTAGCAGAATTCAAATGTTATGTATATGGGTAATAAAAAGTCATCATTTATACCCTTAAGTTTCAGAAAGCCTGTGCTGCCTAGAAGAGAATGAAACTCTGTGAGCAGGCAATAAACCTGAGGAGCATTTAAGCCACAAGTTTGGTGAGAGAACTAAAGTCATTTTAGTTCAGTTTGATTACTCTTTTTAATAGGTAGCTTACAAGGATCCTATCACCTGTTTTTTACAAGTAACTATGTTTGACATTTCAATTTCGTTCTCACAGCTTTTAATACATTTTTTATCTTGTACTCTTCTACAGATAATTTACTTCCAGTGTTTCTTTGTAATAGCAACTGGAATGGAAAAAAGTGTTCTCATTTATGTGTAAATTTTGTTAACAAACTCATCTGCATAAATCACATTCTTTCCCAAGAATTTTATTGCGCAGTAGCTGCTTTTTCACTAAAGTTAGAACTTTAAAACGGCTTTCAAAATCAGCTTGAAATTAAATTACAATGAAAATAAGATCAACACAACAAAACATTTTGATTTGGGCTTTAAAAAATAGAGGAGAAAGAATCAAGGCAATAAGGGGTATTAAGGCCAAGGAAATTGTTTAATACTTACCTGTTGTTTATGGGGTTTTGAGCATTATAAAGCGTGTGGCTCCATCCTTGTGCATTTTTTAGCAATAGAAATGTGCGATCCATTGTGTCTTATTAAAGCACACTTGAAGAACATAATGTGAAAAAAAAGAACTCATATCCCTTTGTTCCTTCTGGCTGTAGATGCAAGATTAATTAACACAGAACAAGTTTCTTTGCCAGGGTGGCAAAGTGGCAAAAATTTTGTTTCAGGTTAGGACCTTTTGTTCCATCACCTTCATAAAAAGTGTGAAACAGTGTGAATATGATTCAAATTAAGCATATCTCAAACTGTAAATCAAAGTCATCGGTATTGTAGGCAAGGCTGCTTACTGTTGTTGCTGTTACTTGTGCAGAGGTTCACTGGTTCTGATTGGAGAAAAGGCTATGGAAATCCAAAATCATTTTGGTAATGATTGTTTTGTTGCCCTTAATATTTTGCGTTTCAGCAGTCTGGGACAGAAATGAGTGTGCGAAATGCACATGACATTGCGACTGGCACAAACTGCTTCAGGTTTCAGCTAATCTTCTGCAGAGTGCTCTGGGCATTGAACAAAGATGTTAATTTAAGATCATTTCCACAGATCTCTTAGAATTATCAGTGAGTTATCCTATGAGATAATTTCAGAGAGGGCAGTATCATTTGTCTGGTGCTCACTCAGTGGTAGCAAAGATGGATAATTTGAGAAAGTCACAGTTTCGGGTATCTCTTCTCCTGATCAATAAATAAATAATGCATCCCTGAATGGCTAAACTATTCCTTCCCAGTGAGCACAGCAGAATACGCCTTTTCATGTACAACTTTACCATGCTAAATATAAAATACTAATGTACAATACCGTGGTGAAAGCTGCAATTTCATGTTATTTTTATGTACACATAATACTGTTGTGAATGTCTTAGTATAGTAGCCAGTCTTGCCATTCTAGAAATGCACAGAATTTATAATTGGCCTGTAAACACTTTATTAGAAGCTCTATGCTCATTTCCTCCATAGCCTTCAAAGATCTAGCATAATGGCTATCTGGAATGAATTCTTCTCCTTAAGTAGCAACTCCATCTGTGTATGGTTAAACTTAACTATTAAATGTTACATAGTGGAATTACTTTTTCAATAACGTAAAAATATAAGAATTTTGGCTGCTTCTGATTCAATGTTTCATTTATAAAGCAGTCATCAAAAATACCTGATCTGCAGAAAGCCAGACCTATGTTTTTTAAGAATCTTAGATATTTACAACACCTATTTCACCTTGGCAAACCAGTGACTCAAAGCAAGTCATATAAAGCAAGGATCATAACTCTGCTCAACCTGGTAAAATATTCTATACCATCAGCCCTGCCCTTAGGACCAATTGTCATCAGAGGGTCAGTAGGATGACTGTAAACAACCTTTTTCTTGCTGTAGGAAGTACATAGAAGACTTGCTGGCAATCTGGGCTTGGACAAATCAAAATTTGGACTTTGAAAGTCAGGCAACACTGCTTCCTGAGCTAGAACTTATATGTATTACCTGGATTCTGATATGCAGTAGGAAATGCTGTATCATGACTGTCTTTATAAGGGGCTTTCATTGTTTGTGACTCTGGCTCCATGAGAACCTACTCCTCATTTGTCTATGTTTGTCATTTGCTGGAGAAAAGTGGAGAGGAGGCATATGAGTCAAATCTCTCCTGAAACTGTCAGCAGCAGTGGAAGAGATGTTCAAATGTAAAAGAACTGCAGTGACAGATATAAAACTCAGGGGTTTCTGACTACCATTCTGCATTTTGCTAAACATGATATGTGCTATTTTAATTAATTTTTGTGACTATATATGATATGAAAACTGATTTGTGTTATGTATGGATCACTGAATGTAGCTTCTGTAGCACTGTAGCATTTTTAAATTTTTAGAAATGCAAATGCCACCTAAATTAAATCAGAATCTTTTTTCCTAAATTTTTTTTTTTTTTCTGGAGGCTTTGTCCAAAAATATTGGACTGCTGAATGCTGCAAGAGAATTTAGTGTTAATTAAGCTTATAACAAATGCATATGCATATGCATATTGTGCTGGAAGTCACTGTGATGGTTAGCTCCATGAGAAAATAATAAAAAAAAAAATGGACGATAATCTGAAAAATCTGAGAGTGATAAATTGTAATTAATCCCAAACTTTGACCCACTATGACCTGATTTGAGTTCCTCTGTGCTTCATTATCGCCATTATTATTCTAAACTTCTGTTTTTAATGAGTTTTCTTTAAAATGATTGTTTCATGGTTAGCTTTATATATTTTTCCTTTCAAGTGCTTCAAGCTGTTCCTACCATTTTTTTGCTCTCTTTACAGTCATACATTATACAAAAGTGCATGGGTCATTTCCATATCCAAAAGACTCTGGAGTGAGAGGAATAATGTGTCGAAATTCTGCCTTAAATCAAATGCAACTTTTAATCTAGTTGCTTAAGATTCTAAAGGGACGAGTAACAGTGGAAAGCAAAAGACTGGTGAGAGATAGGCTCTAGTTTCTAAAATCTGAATTAAGAATTTATTAGTAGTTGAGTTTCCAGAGCTGATAAGCCATCACTTCTTTTTTGTTAAAATAAGACCTTTTGGGTCTTATCAGACCTTTTGGGTCCCAGCATTTTAAAAACGGATTCCTTCTAAAACTCATGTTAGTATATTTGCTCTGAATACCTGTCTTTTCCAACAACTGTAAGAAATGCATCTTAGAAAGAAAAAAAAAAGGCAGCACACTACTTTTTTTCTCTTCCTGTATATGTATTGATGGGAACAACTGTTGTTTTTCCTGACTGTGAGCATAAAGGAGAAGCCCGTTTTTGCTGACCACAGAAAAATAAAGGGAGAATATTATGTAATCAGTTTTATTTTCTAAACACTGTGCTTTTAAAAAGTTGAAATGGAATCTATCTTCAGGGCGAAGTGAGACATATTTTAGTTCTCTGGAAGCTATGCTTCAAAATCAGCTTCTCTGCCATTTGTCTGCTATTGTGCACACTTAAACAAATGTGATTTAAACACTGCTCAGCTCTGTCATTTATAGGACCTAGTGTGTTATCTCTGAGCACAAAGAGCGTTCAGTGCTACATCGAGGCTACACTGGCACGAACGGTGATGAGCTAAAAGCCTTTGGAAGGGTGTGAAAGAACTAAGTAGAAAACCAGCCATGAGGAAATGGACTTCTACTTAATTTTATAAACACATTGTTGATTAGCATATGTACAATAAAAGGAGAGAAAGGAAAGAATATCCCCTTTCTATATGCTTTTCATTGTTAGCTGAGCCAACTTTAAGATTTCCTTTTGTTCTTCAGTATATGACCCAACTTTAAAAAGACCTCCAGTTTTTGGATCGCAATTGTGAGTTTAGATATAGTAAAAAAATGAAAGGCAGATGTCTCACACCTTAAGTCAATCTCCAAGAGTGTTTTTGAGCTGTTCAGCATATCCAAGGTTTTGACCTTCCTTGGCAAAACTTCTTAATTTTCCCACACCTGCAGCTTTGCTGTGTTTTTTTTTAGTCTCACAATAAGTGTAGCTAAAACAAGCATTCCAGTGTGCATGAATAGAGCACACAGTAGGCAATTTGGGGACTCATTCATCACCGATAAATAGAACCGCTTGGATAGCGGATGAGATATCAGACCATTTGATTTATTACATCCAATGTAATAATACATGATTTTAAAAGAAATTAAAACCACAAAACTAAAAACTTTTATCTTATTTATTAACTACTGGTAGAAGTAATAAATAAATACTGTCATTTCTTTAAAAATATCGGTCAGCTGTGTCTGTAAAATGTGATATATTATCTTGAGAAGTGTAAAACTGATAGGTTTTTTTTAAATAATTGTGGCTTTTTTGTTGTTTTAATAATTTTACTATAAAGAGGTCACTGTATCTAATTACTAAAATTAATATATATTGAAAAATACAGCAACAGGGATTCCACTTGTAGTAGAATATAGCAAAACTCTTTGGTCTCAGTTTGTTCCTATGGAATAATTTATCCCTCCTGTCTATAACATAAAAATTATGAACCTACAGCTTATAGTATCCCATATAATAATATCAGAAATTAATGGTCCCTGAAATATGCATGAAGAAAACCAAAACAATAACTACCAGTGATTATAAACAGTTCTTCTTGAAAGCAATGGTTATTTAGCTGAAATGAAAGACTCATACCCAGAACATTTTGTCAAGACTTCAAAAATGCCAGAAGAGAAAGCATGAGTTTGACATAACCCCTCCCCCAATTTTCTCTTCAAATTACACTTAATTTTAAAACAAAGTGGCAGCTAAATACCGCAAAAATATTTCCATAGTAATCTGAGTCAAATTTATCATTATTTTTTTTAATAAACTGAGGAACTGAAGGCTCTCTCATCTTTATATGTTATTTGGATCAGCAGTGCATCCCAGCAGAAGAAACCAGTATATGGGGAGCCAGTGGCAGCTTCACTCACAAAGAACAGAAACCATAACTAATGATGTGACTAGTTTGTGGTTTTAAACAAGGATGTATTATTTTTCATCAAGAATTATCTTTAAAAAGGAATTGTTTTGTTCTACTATTTCAAAAGTGACAGAATTAAATTTTGCAGGAGGGACGGAGAGAAATTCTCTCAAGACAGAGACAAATTCTGTGTCCTAAAGCTAACAGATATTAAAGTAGATATAACTGCAATGGATCTGCCACATGTAATAAATGCAAATTATATTGTAAAAGATTTATTTATTGTATACAGAAGTCTTCATGACTTTTGAATTTCTGCAAATTATTCCTTCTTTAATTGTGAGTGCTCACTGAGTGACTTTTGAATAGTCTTTTACCTGAGACTTCTCTGATGTTTTCAAAGGTGTACCAAGGTGTTGCATTTTTTTAACAACTAAAAATAAGTACATTTGTCACTCTCCTTACTTGTCAATTTAAGGCTATTTATTTGCCTCAGATATTCCATAATAAGTCTGCAATTTACACTTCCTTTCTTTCACTCATCAACATTTTCCAATTGATGTCTATATATTTTTTGTTTACAGAGAGATTTTTTTAAACTTCATCAATTTCTTTTTTACATATTTTTAATGACAAATGCCAGATGATACACCTAGCGCAAAATATACATTCGGCTATAAATAGCTAGGACTGATATCTGTCATGGAACTCAGCCTCCACAAAGGAAAAATGGTTTTGATGTTTTCCAGGGAAAACGTATTTTGGCAGTTTGGTGACAAGACTAAAAATCATATGCTGCCTGTGAAAAGGTTTTTGAGTGTGTTGTTGCTAAGAGGTTAATCTTGTTGCTAAGAGGTTAATCTTGCCCCCACTGTTTTCAGTGATACAGTACTGACAGTACTCCTCTTTCCAGTGGTACAGAATCAGGTGCCAGACCAGCAGATGCACACTGAGGATGTTGGTACACATGTACATATACATAATGGAATTGTAGAATGCAAATATCTTAAGTGATTTACTTCCAAACTTGTTAGATCATTATAAGAGCTCATGAAAATAAACTCTTGCAATGTGAACAGGGAAAAATGTCCTGTGGCTAAACCTGGGAGCAGGAACTTTTGGCTCATTCTTTGCTGTTCAAGCTCATAGTTTACTTAACCTAGACCTTTGGGGAAATGTTTCTTTTTTTTGGTTATTTTCAATTAGTACTGAGCTTTTTATAGAACACAGAGACCATACAAACTAGTGCAATTTTCCTAAAGAGCCTTCCTAAATGTCTCAGAAAAGATCTTGCTGCTTTGAAAATGCCTTAGAAAATAAGTGGATTTTTTTTTAATTTAAGATGATTATAAGCAGGAACCTTTCCATATAACTCCTTTCCATAGGAGAGTAGGGAGAAATATGACTTCTTTTTTCATTGTCATATGTTCAATAACAGTGTTGAAAAGAGATATTGCCGGAATTTTCTATCTGCCATTTGTTTTTAATCCAATTTGGGGGAACAAAATATTTCTGAAGTTTCTCACTGTCTGCATTCAGTGGAGCCAAAATGCTTCGTGGTGAGGGCTCTGTGAAGCTATCAGCATTCCCATGAAAAGTTTTGACTTGATGAAACAGTATTTTCTGACAAATCATTTTCTGACGTGATCTGTTATATCTAGACTAGTTCCATATCTTCATCGTTAATATTTGCTAGACTACAAATTAAAAGAACATAGTATAGTTTAGAAGTATCCTGCCATTAGTTAAAATGCTGGCTAATGGCCCTTTCTTAAAGAACTTACACACCAATTTACTCTGATTCCCAATCACTTCCTTCAGCTGAATAGTACACATATCCTGAGCACACAGCTGTACTCAGGAAGCTTAAGAGCTGATTGAACTGTTTTATGTGAAGAAACCACTTTCTACTAAAAAGACATTAAATGCTGCTATATTTATAATGATTTATTTTATGCATACCAGATTTTTCCAAAGCACATATACAATAGCAAGAACAGAGAAAGGTTTAGAAATTTAGAGATAACTTTATGAAACGGAAGAATAGACTAGAAGTTCAAGCTGAACTATGTGAAAATAATTTTAGCCATTGTACAGGATATTGCTTTTTTTGTTTGATTTCCTTATAAACTACCGAACAAGTTGTCTTGAGACTAAATTGGCAGAGTTAATTTGTGGGCAGAACTGTAGTGTTGATTTTTTATTTAAGAATACCTGAATTTTATTACAGATTGATATAGATAAGAACATTAATGCTGGTCATAATAAGGATCACAGGAGTTCAACTTTAATTATGTGAAAAATCACTCCTCCTTCACAGTACATCTCTCCTACATGTAAACTGAAGTGGTATATCATATATTCTCTTAATTGATACATATGAACTGAAGATCAAATGTTATTTGTAATATAGCATGCTCCAAATAATTTCTTGTGTAAAAGGAAATAATAGTACACTGCCTACCTTATTGTTAACCACATAGCATCTGTTTACATTAGTAATGTAATTGCTGTGATAATAAACTCATTGGTTTAGTATCTAAGGAAATAATCAGTCAGGACGTCACATTTGTCTTGCTTTACTTGACAGCTTATCTTCTATACTGGAAAGACAATGTCAATTCTAGACATTGTTTCAGAGAAATGGAGCAGCAGAAAGAGTCCAAAAGAGACAGCTCTCTTCTTTTTACCAAATATTGCCATAAAAATGTTTGCTGCAGCTGACTGGTATTGGACAAATTTAATTTTAACAATGGCACAAGGCCAGTACAGTTTAATGTAGGAAAAATTTCTTTTGTTATTCAGGAAGTATGACAGCCTTATCTTTCACTTGACAGTTAAGCAGAAAAGGACTGCAAAAAACTAAAACTGAAATAAAACAAAGGCACAACTGGGAAACTTCGGTTAGCAGACTCACTGGGAATTTTTCCTTTTCCTAAGCTTTTTATGTGAAAATGCATAAACAAAGTCTACTTACTAGGGGGTGAGAAGCGCTTTACAAGATTGTAAGATGTCTATGTACTTGGGTTCTTTGGCACTTCCCAAAATCACACGGCGGGGGGGAATCAATCAGGAATAAAGAACAACCCAAGTTTTATAATTTTTCATTTTATCTTATTAACCTTAATATGTCCTTCCTGATGCAACCTTGGACTTCATAAGATCTCAAACATCCATGGTCCACAGAATGAATTAATGGACTGAAATCATAGAGGATGAGGTTGTCTTAACCCAAGATAGGGAGGAGGGCAAAAGTTTTTCTCCTCCATTTGCCACCCATAAAGGTCAGTATTCATTGTAGGGCCTGCAGGCAGTGGTGCTGAATGTATTCTGTGCCTGGACTTGGTTGTAGATGGAATGGAGAGAAGAGAGCAAAATAAACCTCATACCCCTGTGGAGATGAATCTCTATGCATCAGTTTATAGTCAGTACAATAGAACTTATATATAGCATGAAATGAATAACACTGGTCTCACTATGTAGCACCAATACATTCCAAGACCTCTTGGTTTTGAAGGATGTCTTAAAAATACTACTATTAGTTATCATGTACTGAGCAAAGAAAGTTAATCTCTAAACTTTTTAGAGAGTAAGGGAAAGAGCGTTCTTCCTCTTTCAAGGATAAAATGAAAAATATATTTGAAATATTCTATATAATGATGTGTTCTCCAGGAAGTGAACTGAAGAAGTAAATTTACCTCACTTCACCTTAACATCACAAAAAGTTCAGGTTTCCTCTCCTTTGCATAGTCTTTGTTTTAATTGCAAGTGGGAAGAAGACTTACATTATGGAAGAGTCAGTAGAAATGAAGATATGCAAAATGAAACCCTTATCATGGACTGTTAATTACCTACATAGTAGTTGTACTTACAAGATGAGAGCAACCAAACACAGGGTGTTCTTTGTTTCCATACCAAATGCGGGGTAACAGAAGTGTGGCCTCACAGCTCATCTAAATTCTAAATTCCAACAGGCTGACAGCTGCTCCCTTTCTGCAGATTAAGAAACACTGCAAACATTTTTTTTCTTCTTTTCCCTGCACAAAGACTTTCTTGGCTGCTTCTACGTGCAAACTCAAAAATGGGCTCTTGCAACTCAGTGTTTTTAACTGTGATTACTAAAAAGGAGGTATTGTTAAACTGAAGAGGAAAAGCAAGGTTTGGATGAGAGGTATAATCATATACCACATATTTACTGATGTATCACAAAAAATGCCAATCACAGTTGAAAAAAATCTATTTTTTTTTCCCCATGAATCTCCTGGACAGAAGCCTTGAAAGGTCTCTCCAACACAAAGTCCTTTCTTGTCAGACAAATGAAGTCTGTTCAGTCATGACCTCTTAGGGGACTGCTGGCAGAGTTCAGAGCTGACACAGGTCCAGACCCCCTCCTGCTCTACAAAAGGTAGAAAATCTGTGTTTCTGTTTTAACTTGGAGAACAGTATTCTAGGTCTCTTGGCATTTTTTCACTTTTCAGAAAAAAAAAAAAATTAAAAGAACGTGATGCTGATGCTACCCGAAACATTTTGAGAAATGTGGATGCATATGGATAGTGTCTCAGTATGGCCTATGTGCTGTTCTAGAGCTACATTCACTTGCCATCTGGGAGAGATTTGGTAGGATACCTTCATATTAAGAGTTGCACATCACTGGTACTTGTTGTATTTGCACAGATGTACTTGTTCCAACCCCAGTTGAACATTCATTCTTTCCCTAACGTTTCCTTTTGGACTGAAATGAAGATTTGCAATATGTGAAGAAGTATTGTGCATTTGTCACCATGAAAAAGAGTTTTCACAGTGCTCTTTCCTGATTATCTAGTTTGAGGCATACACCCAAGCTATAAATGAACATCTGCTAGGTGGGTAGGCTACCTATACTGAGTAATTCTTTATTTATATGCATGCATTTGCATCTGCAAACATTACAGTTGTAATCAGAAAGAAATTATATATCATCAAATTTAAAGATATTTATTTCAGTTTTAATGTGCTTCCTCTTTCCCAGAAAGTTTGCCAACTAAAGTGATTTTACTGGGATACAGACAGACTAGTCATGAGATTCTGCAGCTTAAGCATGCACAGCCTCACAAACTGTGACTGGAACACAAGTTTTCTTCCTACTGGTTTGTACCTAACCAAAATGGTTGCTCTTCTTCCTATGACAAGAGAGTCTAGAAGGTTGATTCAAAATAGAAGCTATGCATCTGGATAGCTGTACTGGATAGCTGATAGTAGCTTAAGCTGTAGTGAAATACAGCTAACATTTACTAACCAGAGAAGTGGAAGGCACCCAGATCCAATCCACATCCTCTAAAGGCACCTACTCTGATCACAACAAGTTTAACCTAATGATTTCCACACAGGGAAATTCTGGAGTAATATTAGTTTGTTTGTTTTTTTAATTTTTTTCTTTTTTTTTTTTATTTTAACTTAACATTTCCCCTAAGAAAAAGAAAATTAGTGGGAGTGTAGCTCTAAGAACTGCCCCCTGCCAAACACCTCTGGGAAAGTAGGTCTTCAGTGCAGAAAAATTAAGGTTGTCTCTGTGAGGGGACTGGGTGTAAGACCTAAGGTCCTATATTAGAGATGCTTGTCTGTTGCCACCTGAGCAGAAACACTGAAGGGGAATAATAGGAAAAAAAGATGAGAGAACAATTTTCTCCCCCATTTTGAGATGCATTACAGTTTGAGATGTCCTGTGCCAGTCACACGAGACTATGACATTAAGTCACCTCAGTTTTATATATGTATCTGCGAATAATGTCTTTCCATGGTTATGCCAAATTCTGTTCACATACTTGCTTCAGAACAAGTGTTTTTTTCTGAATATCAACCATTAACTGGTGTTTTTCATTATCGCAAATCATCAGATAAAAGGTAGGGATAATGAGTTTTGTGCTGATTCTATTTTTTTCGTTTATTTCTTTCATACCCTCCCTTTTTGTGTAAGTTTTCTGCCTCTTCCTGGGCTGCTGTTTACTGCTGCACTGCTGTGTGGGAAATAAACAATAAATACCTATTCCTTCAAGTAAGGCAAAGAATTCAAGGTATTCTAGGATGTACTATATTAAATCAAGAGGCTGTGTGGTTACTGTTAATAGAATAATACAGAAATTTTACATGCACACTGCAGCTCTTACTTGCAGGTGGTTTTACACTTTGAGAACACTTTTTCGAAATTCTGCTCCTAGGAGATCAAACAACATGAAAATGATGGATTGTTGGGGATATCTTGAAATGAACAGTGTCTGTTCCATTTATAAATGTAACAGTCTACAGGGTTAGAAATGAAAGCTGAAAAATCTGTAGTTAAAGCTGTTTGAAGTAAAGGAACAGTTATGGAACGGATTTATATATAAGCTGCTTCATACATCACTCTTTGGTATGCTGTAAAATTTGAGTGTAGGTGTGAGCAACCACTTCAACTAGCCATGGAGATTAGTATTTCAGTCACTGAGGTCATACTGCCTGGTCTGAGAACTGGTTGAGGTAAAATTAATGGAATCTTTATCTTTTAACTACTTTGGTTTAAATCTATTAATAATTAACGTGCCAATACTTGTGAAGTCTACTTTTTAAAGAAAATCATGCTGAGTGTTACAGAAGTTTACTCCTTAAAGCTGCTGACTTCATGTCTTGTACCAATCAGATTCTTCTGAGCTATCTCAAATGGCATTTTCCATCCCTACCTCTTATGGCTGTCATGGAAACAGCTGTGCACCCTCTTATAAAGATACTGTAATACTGTTGAGCCCTACACAAATCACATTAACAGTGCAGTTAGAATCAACTTAGACATAATAATTGTTGTAGCTTAGGGAAAAAGCCCCTCGCCTTTCTTCTAGACAGCTCCAAGTCTGAGCACTTCCTGGGACACCAGGTTCCATTTCCTGGATGAAAGCCATCCTGAGGGGCACCAGCAATTCTGCACTGTGGTGATAAAAACAGCAGGTATGAAATCCCTGCATTTACTATTAGCTGGAGAGGAGTTTACCTCTGAGAACTGTGACTTCTGAATGGCACTTAGCTCTTACCATCAAACACTTTTCCCCAAGGGTGTAAGAGTTTGTGATGAAATTAGACAGAGATACAAAATGCTGCACCTCAGACATCTCATTTCTTCTAACAGCACACAGAAAAGTCACTGCAAGGCTCCAAACTTGCCTTATAATGTAGTGACTATAACAGCACTTTCCCCTTACCCCGAATTACCATCTTGATTGTCATCAACAGCAGGAGCAAAATTAACAGTTGCATGGGGGACAAGTTTTTTTACTTTATCTCTTTCTTGTTGTGAGCTCCTTTTCCTTACAGATAGTTACTTTTACTTTGTGTCAGATTTGGAGCCATGAGTTCTATAGTTCATTTCAAGACAAAACAGAATGAGGAATGTCCATGTCCCCTCTCATAGTGAAAACCCCACAGCTGTGTTCTCAACTGTCATTCCAGCAGAAGTCCTGGAAATTTTACTCTCCCACCCTGTCCTCCCTCTTCTATTGAACGAAATGGCGGCAACTGCTCCACCATTAGGATCAATATCCAGGCCATTATGTTGGCAAAAGGAGCAGCAAATCACATTTACGTGGATTGTCAGATTCATTATTATGAGCAGATGGCAGTCCTTGCACTACAATGCAGCCGAGAAAAGACTGACATCATTTCAAATTAAAATCTATAATGCTAATACACGTCTCTGACTCTTTGTACAGGCCTAAGTGCATTAATCTTCTGAATGATTTGCCAACGTGTGCACTGCTTTAGGTGTTTTCACTTGAGTGGAGCTAAAAGGAGAGCTTTTAACTAAGAATGGTTAACATTTATTCATGCAGATTGATAAAAGTTAACATGCAATTTTCTTTACTAGTAGCTCCCTAATGGGAATTAATGGGACATTTTGAAGAGAACATGCCCAGTTCCAGTTCAAGAGGCCAGTTTAAGAAATGTTTTAACCACTGAAGAGAAAAATATGTTACTAGCATCTCCTTTATGTAAACAGATCTTAAAATAGTTACTCATAAAGAAAATGGAGCACTTTTTAAAATGTGCCACAGAATTTTCTAAAATATGCAAAGAAATGTCATTAGTCAAGCGTGGACAAAGCAAATTAGGATTTTTATGATCACATCATCATCAAAAGTTTAAAAAGTGAACATAACATAAATTCACATTTGTAATATAGCAAAAATAGAAGACAGTTCCTAATTAAAAATTATTTTAAGTACTTTGGGTATGGTTTTATCTACAGCATCTAGACTATGTAACCTGTCACCATATTTTCAATAGTATGCTCTAGAATATCAGAATTTCAGGCACAGCTTTTAGGGATGCAGAGGCTGATTCCTCAATTTTTCTGCCTTTGTCCAGAAAAGATATATCTAAGAGGAAGAATCTTTTGGTAAGTATAGACAGACTGTTGTCAGGCTGCCCAGCCATAAGGATGTGCTACCTTTGCTTCTAGAGGAATGTTTGCATATTGAGGGGCTGTCCTACGTTACTTTTGCCTGTACATTGGATCCCGAATAACCTCGCTTTGGATGCTGCACCGTCATAGTTTTGATTCTGAGCTAACTACCTTGCCGTTTTCGAAGGGCTTTACAGGTGAGCACCATCGCGCTGATGCAGCCGCTTGGTTTCACGGGGCAATTGTCCCTAAAGAAGATCGTTTTGGAACATCCAGATTAACCACACATGAACTTCGTGAATTCTCCCATCAAAACCGTTATAAATACATGTGCATTGCAGAAATGCTTGGCTGTGCCAAAGAAGCATACTGCTAAAAAAACCCAAAAAACAAAGTTCGCTTTTTCAGATCCAAGCAGGATATTTTGTCCCATTTATTGTTATCCAGAGGTTTAATTTCAAAGGAAATGGAGTCTTCAGGTCTACAATATGCCTTGCCTTTTCCCAGTACATGCCAGTGCCATGTGCTAACACATGTTTTAGCAGATCTCTGAGATGTGAATTAGCGACTTCTTTAAATATATCATTGATACTGTTGACTTTTTCTGAATTCTTTTGCTTTAGCACATTTCAAGCCAGATATCCTTGCATTTCATTCAAATTTTCTCACCATACTGGCAAAAATTGATTTATTAATACTTTCCCATTTATTTCCTCTACCCAGCGCTAATAACTCGTTTGATTTTTGCAAAACAGGAGCTATGTGCAGCAATAAAAAGTAACACATTTCACTGATATAAACAATAGCTTAATAATTTGTTTACTAAGAGATTTTTTTCTGAATAGGGATATTTCTATTTCATTAATGAATTCATGGAAAAAAGAAGTTTATCTACATTTGGGAAGTTGCTTAAAAACATGCAGGGTGGGGAGCTGCACAGTGAGAGTCAGAAAATGATAATGAAAGACAATTTCATTTTTCAGATTTTAAAAAAGGAATTTCTTCAAATTAATTAAACTTGAAAGAAAGATATGTAATCAATTACAGCTATATGAATCTGATCCTCCTAAAATCCTTACTCTTCCATGAAAAATTTTGTGTACTTGAAACTTCCCATTTTAATGGATATTGAAATGAACTAATTAACATAAGAACTTTAGATCAGCTTTAACACTGTGACAATCAGAGAAGAAATTAGTAAGAATTCTGAAAAACTGAAAACTCACCAGCTTTTTGATATGCTGAGCATGGATCATAGTCCTATTTGAATCTTTCAAATCCATTTTTTTGGAAAGTGCTCTACCAATGAATGATTGCAGTCCTGAATCCCTACCACTTCTTTCAGCTTTATTTCTTAAGGTTTGCAGATGAAAACAGGTACAACCAACTGGTAAATTATGTTGGAATCTATGTTCCTGATTATTTAAAGTGCATGGATTGCACCTGATATTTGTTTGAGAATTTCTTTTCATAGCATAATATTTAATTTGGTTAATTAATGAATAATGGCAAAAGATAGGAAATGGGTAATTTACAAATTGAAAAAAGCTTTTAAAAGTTTTTCAGAACATCTGGAAATTTCCCACAACAGTCTTGAAATAATATCCTCCAAGCCATAGATCCCATTATCACATCTCACATGTGTCACACCACATCTACTCAATGAATTGATTTCTCATATGTGCATTGCATGGATTCATTGAGTACAGTACACACTAACATTCCAAGAGAATTCTGCTGAATTAGCAAATCTGAATAGGATCTGTGAAATGTAATTTTGGAGTTTATTTTAGAATATGGCCTATTTCTCCTGAGCAACACTCAGTGACACAGTTTGAAAATTCTAGTAGTTTAGTAGTAAACTGTAAATTAGTATTTTTTAATATGCGAAATAATAACTGGTTTCAACCTGTGGCTGAAGAAGTAAGATACAGCATTTATGTGTTGTGCATGCCGTATGTTCAGTCTGAGCCCTACAGTGTATACTTTCCCCATCCCCCTTTCTTTTGCCTGCATTTCAGTTTGTTTTACTGACTGAACACTTAAAGAGATATCTACTTAAGTGTGCCAAAAGGTGTAGTAAATGGGAGGCAGACCACTGGGAGACAAAATAGAGGGGTCATTCCGCCTGACCTCCTGTTTTTTCCCACTAGAAAGCTGCTTCTCAGCTGATTTAAGGTTGAGAGACAAGGCAGAAAACCAGCAAAACCAGTATTACCCTGTTTGATAGCATGCTTTCTGCTTGCAAAATGTTTTGCTTCATGCTTAAAGCTGGTTTCCTGTTGTAGTCATTCCCTTTAGAAATGCTGGAGTATTTTAATTTTGCATGTTATTCACCCTGTGTGCATGTTGTGTAAGTGAACTGTAATCCAATAATTAAGGTTTTTGTTACATATATTACTTATTAAAATATTAATTTAAACAGTTAAGATAAGTTTCTTAGTAGCTGGTCATTTTGTTGACATTGCGCAGGATATTTTGTCATTAGGTGATATACAATACTTCTGTAACTTCTTATCATGGTATTAAGATATTGGGAAGGAAATCCTAACTGTTAACCTCACAGCTACATTGATGAGGTACAAATTGATTTCTTGTGTCTATTGAGTCTCTGAGCTAGTCATGGAGGGTTCCAAAAGTTTGGCAAGTGAACATTTAATGAAGTACAAGTGGTTGTCATCATGAAGAGAAACAATAAGTCTACTTCTCCTTACAGGTATTGTGTACCTCCTCTTAGTTGCTTGATGCCAGATAGATCATGCCCACTGTAACAACAATTTGTTTTCCTAATGACTAGAAATGAGGAATATCTTCTGCACTGGAGTCCACTGTAACTAAGAGGTACTTGTGTTCTGTGGACAGCAAAGGCTTCATCCCACCGAACTGGAAGTTAACCCTGGAAACTTACTATCTAAAGAGATGTTTCAAAAGCAGTTGTATTTTTTAGGTGTTTACATCAAGTAATTCTCCTTAACCTAATAGAGGTCACTCTGCAAAACTCTTCCAGTGTTTACTATGAATTTATAGCAAAATTAGTTATATAATTTACCTGTAAAAGGATGAAAGAGGAGCTCTCCCCAAGCATATATCAAAAAATCATATGAAGAAGTCCATATAGAGCAAACCAAAGATCAACAAAATGCGTTTCATTAAAAAAAAAATAAAATTAGCCTCAGACAAACGAACACTCAACTCAATTTCAATTTAAACTTTTTTTTTTAGTAGAACTATTTTTTTTAGTAGAACTATTTTATTATTTAGTAGAACTATTCTTGCTGCCTAGAGTTTACAAGTGTTTTACTTCCTTATGTTTTTCGTCTACTTAGAAACAAGTAAAATGCACAGATTTTGAACCAGAAAGCTTTCTGAAATCTATGCATCTGAGAAATAAAAGTTTGGAAGTTTCATAGATGAACAGCTATGAGGCAAAGATAGAGAAAAACCCTGTGATTCAGTGTAAGGTCTGACCAAACCTGGGAAAGTAAATGTTTTTTGAATTCTTTCTCCTGTGCACTTTCTCTGGTGCAAATTACTCAAGTTACATTAGACTGTATTTTTGAGTTATGTCAGCATCTCTGAGAAAGAGTTCAAGTTCATGATTCTGGGATTAGCAAAACAACAAAATTCTAGATTGCAAAGTAGAAAGGCTCTTTCAATTGCAATGAAGAGGAAAAAAAAAAAAAAGAGATATTTACAGAGCACTTATAGCCTGGTTAGATTTCCAGTCATGGATTTTAGTTTAAAGACTTTGTTGGTTTGGTTTTGGTTTTGGTTTTGGCTTTAGTTTTTGTTTTGCTTTGTTGTAGGTTTGGTTGCTTTTTGGTTTTAGTTTGTTTTGTATTTTGTGACTTTTGGTGTTGTTTTTTTTTATAGAAGCTGATAAATTCTTAGTAAGTAGTTAACTTGTAGTTTTTCATAAATAGGACTTTTATTGCAAACTTGCTGGCATATAGTTGTGGTAAAGAATAGCAAATAGAAAATATTTGGAGTCCAACTCTATCTTCATGAAGCAAACAAAACAAAAATTTAAACATAGCGAAGTATACTTACATTCACTTTCTGTCAATGGCATACCACTGCCAATCCTTAGTTTTTCAGATCAGCTATACTGCTTGCTGTGTATCTTGCTATAGTTAAATACAGCTCAATATTTCTCTTCCCCTTTTCTAAATTTGAGTCCTTTCCGTGATTTATTCTCACATATATAATTTTAAAGAATGAATAAGCGTATATTATTTTAAACAATCTCTGAAAATCTTTGGAAAAATAAAATAAAAAACCTCTTAATGGTAAAACAATAACAAATCACAGGGATCCAATAACTCACTTCCTGTTATATGTCATTGTGCCAACTTAAGAATAAACATTTCTTAAGGTTTTTTTTTTGAGGAGCACCACATAGTCACTGATACTCTCAAGATGGTGCTGATTCTATATGCATATAGAATAATCAGTTGGAGAGGTTATTTTAAAAATCTGAGATTAGATTTTATTCAAGTGTCATATCAATAAAAGCTGAGAAAAAAAAAGAATTATGTACATGTAGAACTGCACCGAAATTGAATGTTTTATCCTGTTCTCTGGAGGACCCAAAAGCATTCTAGTGCCATATTACACAAGACCTTGTACCTAAATATGTGAAAAGGGTTAATACTTAATAAAATTTTGTGAAGCAATTTTAGAAACAAACTTTGCCAATTGCAAAAGATAAAAAGTATAATTTTATCTAAATGCATTGTTTAATATGGATCAATTAATGGGATTTTTTTTTTATGAATTTAAAGGAAACTCTTGTCATTGGGGTGCTTACATTTAGGCATGTGAAGCAAATGCACAGAGTATCCTGCAATACAGGGCAAGTGCTTTTCTTAAATGGCAATTAGTTTCTCACTGTTACTGATTCACTAGATTGCTTCTGTCAAATGGGGGAAGAAATGGGGCCAGCTTGTTGGCTGAAGCACTGCAAATGAGCATGATAAATGTGCTTTAAAGGTAACCATCTGACTAACTTTCAAAGGTGCTGAACTAGTGATCTTTTTCCAATTCCTCCTTTTTCATTTCAGATGGTACACATTTGCACAAGTACAGAATCTCAAGTGAATGGCAAACTGGGATGTGGACAAAGGTTTTCCTTACTAGGAAGAGATGAGCATGGTGTAAAGTGAAAAGTTCATTGTATGATTGATGAGCCAGTGAGTATGAAGGTCACTCTGTCAATGGTAGACAAGAGAGGATTATGGGTGACAACAGCTTTAAAGAAATGGTAGATGCATTGTTTACAAAATACAATAATAGAGAGTTGTAAGAAACTTCCCCAATTCTGCTACTGACAAAGGATCACCAGGACAAATAAGCTGAAAAGTATTTGGATATCTTGGGGAACATATCAGAAGTAGGGAGACATTGTTACTTTGAAGACTAAGATCTGTTCCTTTTCAAGTTAAATTATCGCTAACAGAGCAAGAAGTTACAGCTCAAACAAACACACTAGGAAACCAGCTCATAATTCTGGGGAGGAAAAAAAAAAACAACAACAAACCCCAAAAACAAACTAACTAAAAAATTTATATTAATTTGAAATTAGCCTCTGGAAAAAAAAAAAAAAAAGCTGAATTTTACAAGATGCCTCAAACTACTCTGTGTTGGATGAAAATAAAAGTCTTATTTTAAAGTGAAAATTGTGCAGAAGTATTACTCTGTTTAACAGATTATCTTTTAAAGTTAATCAGTCAATGTTTAATAAAAAATGACCATAGGCATAACTGAAAAAGTGACCCCCAAATGCCCTACTCTTTGCGTATTTTATTTTATGCCAATTTAAAAATAATATAAAATAACCTGGGGTTATTATAAATGTTAATCCCATTAACATTATAAAGCCTAATATCTAATTACTTCTTTCTGCCATTTCTGACTTGTTTTTCTTCCAAATGAAAACAATTTTGGGATGACTGTATTTTAAATTGATCAAAATTGGAATATGGAAAATGTTGCATTTAACATGGTAAAGTTTCATTATGATTCAATCTTGTTCTACAAATGCATCTTTTCAAGTCCCTTATTTTGGAAAGCAACATATCTTAAAAACTTGAGCAAATAATGTATTAAGTTTCTGCACAAATGTTTTCCTATATAAAAGAACAAAGCTTCAAATAAAAAAATCATCCTGAAGATATATACCAACTTTTCTCCAGCTAAATTGAAGCATATACTCATATATTTTCAGGCACCCACCAATGTGAGATTATGCCAGAAGCAATAGTTTCCAGCCGTCTCAAAGTAGTGTGCTGGATCATGGTTTTACACTGGCTTAAAACTGTGATAACAGGCCCTTTCAGATATGCCATTTCTTAAATGAGGCAGCCTTCATTTAACCAAGAGCTCAGTATTGCCAAATCTATAAAGCTAAATTGGTTTTTTATAAGGTAGAACCTTACCTGTTGGATAAAGTATGTGCAGTGAGGCTTATAAATGCTCATAAAGGGAAAGTATGGAAGGTAAAAGTATCCATTACCTTTTGGAAAAAGGACGATTATTTCAAAGAAAATGCCAGCAGTGGGAGACATATAATAGTAATTTAGGAGGAAAAATAAAACTGACTTTTTCCCAGTACCACTGTTAATAATACAACTACTTCTTTTATATTAATTAAAAAGTGTTTCTTGCTTGCTATATATTTTTAGTTAGCAGCCAACTATTTTGCACTTTATAGCAAAGACTGGATTTCAACCAAATTGGGAGCAAGTGTGCTTTGGAAAGCTACTGGGGGAAACTTTATAACATAGTGTCTCTTAACGAAGGACAAATTCATTTAATAGATCTCCCTGTAAAACTACATCTGTTGGTAAATTGGCTAGTGGGATTGCTGTGGGTGAAATTCACTTTTGTGTACTAAATGACACAGTTGGACTTTTGAGTCGAGTTAGGCTTTTTATCTATGAGTAAGATACAAATAAGTGGCTCAAGTGCTTTTTCTAAGATACAATACTACCTACTGGACCAATACAACCATGTAAGACGATCACAGGAACAGAAGAAGCCAACTCTGCATTCAGAGCTCACCTTTGTATCAGTTTGGTGCTACTTCATAACAGATAATCTTTTTTCCTTTGGACCAGGATGGAGGAACACTTGTGTGTGCATTGTACCCTTTACTTTTTCTCCAAATGAACTTAGAAATTCAGTGGCATTTGTTCTAGAGCAGTGCCCCTGAGAGGACTTATTATAGAAGCCTCCTCAGATACTGAGTTTTGACAAATACACCTGACTATAATTGTAGGGCAATTATATTTTCTCTCCCCTGTCCTGCTGAGGAGGGGAGTGACAGAGTGGCTTTGGTGGGCACCTGGCATCCAGCCAAGGTCAAATCCTTCACAATAGGTTTTAGAGTAATTCAACAACACACTAACTGTGGTAATTCCAAGAATGAGAATAATTTGATTTCCTCTGTAGACCTTCTGAGATTGATGAAGTGTCTCTGTTTATTCTGTAAGCTTCAATAGGCAGTATAACTCTCACCAATTTCACATGCTTGAGCACCAGAATATCTTTTGTCTTCTTGCCTTTGTTTCAAAAGCTAGTAAATTAACATCATGTCATATTCTTAAGGTGATCAGTAAAAAATTATTTCCTTACTCTAACATCACTCTTAAGGGATGCTGTCTTCCTTCCTTCCTTCCTTCCTTCCTTTTCCTTCCTTTTCCTTCCTTTTCCTTCCTCCCTTCCTCCCTTCCTCCCTTCCTCCTTTCCTCCCTTCCTCCCTTCCTCCCTTCCTCCCTTCCTTCCTTCCTTCCTTTTCCTGCCTGCCTGCCTGCCTGCCTGCCTTCTTTGTGCAAAGATTAAAGTTTGATTTCAGAGATCTCTATTTGCCCACAAGGAGACTGAAATCTTGAAATTTGCTATTGTCTAAAGATTACCTCTGAATATTTTTTTTTTGGGGGGAGGGATAGCTTTAATTACAGTTTGCCAGAACATCAGAAACAAAAAGTAGATATGTGATCCTTATTTCAATAGAATGTTTCCACTGAAGGATAAGTTTGACAGTCATATCACTTTAGGTTTTGCATCACAAATTTGAGTAGATTACACAAGTTTGGAAGAAAAGACTTCATTACAGTATAGATAAAATTGAAGGATAAACTGAAAACAAAAGAAAGTGACATTTCAAACAGGATATTAATAGCCAAATATTTTGGTTTGGACACTGGGAGCTTTCATGTATTTATACCTAACAAAAATCCTCCTTGGTACATTCAGCAGCACTAACAATAATTGACTACTCTATTGAAAGGCCTTCAATATAGATTGATATAGTACAAACGTAAGGGTCATTATAACTCTCTTAACTATGATGGAAATCCCCAGTCAGTTAATGGAAGGAAATTAGAGGGAATAAACCAGTATTGCATATCTTCATGGCATGTGATGCATAAAGGTCCTGTTAATGCAGAGTTTCATTTTACCCCATCCCTGGTTCAGAGGAGCATTATGTTCATTCTCTTCGCAAAAAAATTAAATTTTTTATATTCTTATTTATTAATAAGTGTTCCTACGTTATTTACCTTTGTAGTACCTGAGGGGCTCACATATTAAAGTCACACATTACCCCAAGCAGCAGGGATGCCCTGCCTGTGTTGTTTTGCTGGGGGGGCTGTGTAACCCCTCTATCCTTGCAGTCATTGTTGCTCTGTTGGGTGATACGGAGGAAATATTGACACCAGACTGGAGGCCCAGGAAACAGCGGTGAGTCGCAAGCCAGCTTCAGCGGGCAGTTCCCCCTGTTACCTCAACCAGAACTTTACAATTTCCTATTGAGGAGTCTTTTCAGGGTGTATTGACAGGAGTGGCAGACAGGGTAATGAAAGACAAATTCCATAACGCAAAAGGCAGAGGCGCTGACAATGAGATCAGAGAGCTGACCCTTGACCCAAGTCAGCATTTTCTTTTCTCTCCTTCTCCTTCCCTCTCTCTTTCTTAGTTTACTGTTTCAGGTTTGCTTATTATACGGAGCAGTTTCAGTTGTGACCCCGAGCCCATTATTGCTTTGGCTTTTCCCCTCCCCTCAAACAATTGTTTGGAAAATGGCCCCAACAATGTGGAAAAGATGCTGATAAGTATAGAAAAGAGAGGTTAATGAGAAAAGCTCAGAGCTGCTTGCAGTATATATCAAAGAGAATAAAAGGAAGAGTAACGTTTTCAGTGCTGGCGATAACAAGAAAGATTAGTGCAAGTCTTCTCTGCGTATTTATGTAAGTGTGTGTGTGATGTGTGTGTGTGATGAAGTCCTTCTGTCAGCCACTTTCACCAGAAGGATAGGACAAGGACTGTCATTTCATTTCCTACAATGATTTAAGGCTTCATGCCATGACACCAAGATATGAAAGATGTGTCTTTTGTCATTTTTCGAACACTTCTTCCCTTTTTTTACCCTTTTCATAGACACACATTTATTAGTTAAAATAATTCATGGTATATATTGTTACTGATTTAGCTCATGAAACCAGTAAAATATACTGGTTTAACCTAGGGGTGCAAAGACTGGCATTCTACTGAATATTAGACATCTCATTTGTAAGGTACGTAAGTTTAGTCCTATATTTTTTGTGAATATGCTGTCTCATCACCCGTTGTGTTATGACATTCATGTACTTCAAAAATCTAGATGTTTTCCCACTCTAAATTTTGAATGATAAATAGTTAAAATAGCTCAGCTATGGAAAACATAAAGATGCTTGTCAAGACTTTTTCATTTGACATCTCCAGAAGGTTTTCTTCCTTTCAGGATCCTCTTCACATGCTATGTGAGATGTTTCTGTTGTACTGTGTCAGTCTTGCTGATGCTCACTATTTCCATCTTCATGCAACAAACGTCAGCTTTTGCAAACAGTGAGGAGGTCCTTTACATGTGAAGGATGCAGCCAATAGCTTCCTAAATGGAAATCTGAATAATTGGGAAATTCAAGACCAACCATATTAATTAATTAAAAGATATTAAAAAAACAAAGAAATTGTTTGTGTTTGTGGACAAGGCTTGCTTCTTAGGCTTGTCATGAAAAAATAAAAAAAGGAAAGAAAATATGCAGTATTAGATGTATCAGTATTTATTCTCCAGGAATGTCAAATTTTAATATCCACAAACTACAAGGTATTTGAAGTCAAACAGGAAGGGATGGAGAACAAAAATATCTCATGGAGTAGTGCAAAGAATTTTCAAGTTGGTGGCCATTCTTTTTTCTTTCACACAATGAGCACATTGCAAGAGTTTGGATGCTATGTGAAGTTTGTTCTGATGAGAAAATCCCTTTTGTTTGACAAATAGAAGTGGAAAAACATTGCCTACTGTCTTTATTAAAGACATCCCCTGCCAATATTGGTCTGAGCCTTAAAGAATTCAATCATAAGACATGCTGTACTAGCTGCAGTGCTGTTCGTAGCAATAATTTAACTGTAGAGAGCAGGTTCAGAATCCCAACATTTTAGGTGTTACCAAACTATAAATGAAAATATAGATTCTCTCCAGGACAGCTTATAATGAAAAAAAGAAATTTTCAAAAAATTATAAGGTCTATTGAAATGTTTTATAAGCAGAAAGGTAACAGTGTTTTAACTAAAACCTTCCAAACCTGCTGATAGTTAGTAAGGTAATTACTGGGAAGATTCTGTTCTTTATAAAAATTTATTATACCGAGTTATAAGAGAGTAAATAAAAGAAGCTTGAAAAGTCATCTAATTGACCTTTCTTTTTCTCTTCCTCTAGCTTGTTAGTAGAAATAAGTTGGATATGGAAAATATTCCTTCTTAAAGCAACATATCCCTTTGGAAGTAATTTTGTTCTCTGGCCAACAGACTTTGTGTTTCTCTTACAGGATATTTATCAGGTTCAAGCATTGTTTGCCTCTTTTGCAAAGGACCACAAGTCAAATCAAATATCACAAAGTACCTAGGGATCACCTATGCCTCATGCTGAACCTTATTATATGTACTCTTTCTTACACCAGGCTCTCCCATGCAAAAGTAGCCTTATTAGCATTCTCCACTAATGTGTTAAAGCAGGCCATTGGATAAGGGAATAGAGATGGAATCTTTAAAATATTAAGAATAAAAAAGTCTCCTATATTGTATCAATTTAAAAAAAAAAAAAAAGAAAAAAAAAAAAGGGCAATTTGCTACAGTGGAATAGGCATTAATTGAAAGGTTGACCTTCATTCCGCGCAACTTAGGAGGCACTGGTGGACTACAGATCTCCAGAGGGCTTCCAGCTTCTTGTTGTGATGCTTTGGATGAGGCTTTGCATTCTGCCCCACTTCAGGGACTTGTTAAACTGCTGAAATTTGTGAAGTGAGGAAAAGAGAGCTATTCGTACACAGGCTTCTGGCATGTTTCAAAGGATAGGGCCAGCAGGGTCATACCTTTCGGCATCGACCTGTGAGTTTGCCTGTACACATTCCCAAAGCATCAGTCAGAATGGGGAGCCATGTGTGGGTAGCAGGATACTTCTACATAAGGCACCTAAATTTGGATTGTCTATTGATTTGGTTTCATAAAGTTGAGCAGATAAGCGTATTGTCCAGCTTTTATGCAGGTGCTGGCAATCAACAATGGACTGTCAAACAAGGCAAAATCATAATTTCCTAAACATGCTTTTCCTGGAGTAGTAGATGTTCC
Source organism: Pezoporus flaviventris (assembly GCF_033815535.1). NCBI lineage: Eukaryota > Metazoa > Chordata > Aves > Psittaciformes > Psittacidae > Pezoporus > Pezoporus flaviventris. Next base: position 63,828,940 of record NW_026892555.1, read on the forward strand.
AAATCTTGCTTCTGAAAGTGGAATTTTTTTTTCAAAGAAAAGAAAGAAAATATGAGTATGACTTTATAATTTTTTAAGTAAGCTGAGACTATAAATACAGTATGTTTTTTTGAAATCCTTTGGAAATGATGAAGCATGTGCTCCAAACTTACAGCATATTTCTGTGTCATCTCTAAAATTAGTAAGTTTTTCAATCCGTGTTTTATGGTTAACCAGTGGTTGTCCTCTTCATTTTTCCTTAATGAAGTCTTATGACATCAGGGTCATATCTAAAGAGTCATTTTCAGATTCTTCACCTCTCAAGAAAAGGGATTGTCCAGCTAATGTCAACCAAGAAAATGGCAAAGCTCCAGCTGTGTGATGGAACTACACCTGCTGATATACCATATTATAAAAAGACTAAATATAGGGCTCTTCAGTATTACTTTTCTGCTTGAAGCAGAGCATAGTTTGCCAAGTTAGAGCAAGGAAGAATGAGCATGTGATGTTCAGTGTGGCTGACGGTGTTCAAATAAGACAACAAAAGAAAACTAGTTGCTTTGCACAAACTGTCAAAAGGTTTACGTTGTATGCCTCATTTTCCTCTGGCCATACATCGTCAGAGGAAATAAATAAACATCCCCCAAAAAACCAAAACAAACAACAATAAAAAAAAAAAAAAAAAAAAATCCCAAAGCCAACAACCACAAAAAAAAAAGGCTAAAAAACCCCCCAAAACAACAAACTAAAACTCTACAAAGTGATTACAAAACCATCAATATGAAACATTTTCACATTTAAATACGCATGGAAAAAATCCCAACTATATTGTTGATTTTTTGGGGACAGATTTACCACCACTGAGCAGAAATCTCAAAATCAAAATAAAAGAACTTACAAAATATAGGACAATCCCCATAGCATATCAAGTAGAAACAGGATTCTTAAAAATATTCTTCACACGGCTGTCAAGATCACAGAATTAGGTGATCTGTTCATTTCTTTGAAGTTCTGTCATAGCTAGTTCATGGTATGACATCATAACAGAAGTAGGAAGGAATTAAGGTAATTCTCAAAGTTGAAGGAAAATGGTATGATTAATGAATTAAAAATGGGGAAATGGGACAGTTCAGCTTCTGTGCTATTTCTGGAAGTACAATAGTGAGCTGTAGATACTTTTTTTGAACACATTGTATAATTTACATTACTTTGCGGACTTTGTTTCCGTTGTTTTGACTTTCTAGAAACTGAGTGCTTTTTAAAGTCAAATAAAACTACTGCTTACTTCTCTCATTCACTAGAAAAGTGGAAGTGAGTGAGAAGGGTAGATAAAGTACTGCATGGTTAAAACAACTCTGAGTTCAGTACAATTCAGAGGCTCTTTAGAAATACAGTTTACAGAACAATTTATTCATTTTTTACTGTTCTTTTGTAGTACAGAATTAGAATGGAGCACAGATGAGGTTAGACAGTTCACATAATGAAACAATATAGCAGAACTGAAAAATATAAGTGAAACTGGTGACCAGCCTCACAAGGGAGAAGGCAAATGGTGTCCTTTGTTGCTCCACTGCGGGAACTGAAACTGAATACAATGCCTCCTTGGGGGAACCCCTTAGGTAGAGTGGGGAGTGTAATTTGCTTTAGTTCTTTAAAGGTGAAGCATACTCCTGCTTACTCTTTGGGATATTAAGGAGCCAAAAGTAAGCCAGACATGTACTTCTCCTTACCCTGACTCAATTCTTTCCCCATTACAAGGTATTTTTGTAATGAGAATGCCCTTTATGAGGTTTTGATCTTGTGCTAGGGATCCACACAATCATTCCTTCACTCCTCATAGAAACAGTTATATAAAAGATAAAACCAGAGCCCCTAATACTTTTACTTCTGTATAGATTGTTAAAAGGCCTGAAAATTCTATGTTATAGCACTGAACACAGAGGATAAAATAGGACCAGCTGAAGCTTGTTCCTTATGCTTTCTCCTGTGTTACACTGCACAGGAAAGATATCATTACTGGAAGTGATTGGATCCATCTGACATATCTTTCCCAATCCTTAATATCTGAGGAAGGAAAAGAAAAAGGGAAAAGCCACCCAGAAACTGTAAGAGTTTTATCAATTTCCAAAGTATTTGGAACGTGTAGCACAATTTGGACTAGAACTTCGCTTACTCTGTTTTTCTGTTTGCCTACTCCCTTATTTGGACTCAGTGTCTGAGAATTTTCTTACTTTCTTATCTTGCTCTTTACCTTTCTCACTTTTTCAGTCTGTCTAAATCTGCTCCATCTAACTAGTTCCCTTTTCATTATACCTCTTCCTTCCACCAGAAAAATGCTAGCTAGCTGATATGAGTCATCATCTTATTGATCATCCTGCTTTGCATGTTTTATCCTTCATCTGTCTTTATATAGCTTGCAAGGTTTTTAAAAAAGGTACTGCCTTCTATACTGTAGTATAGAAATATACATGTACAGTTCTAAACAAAATTACAAATGTACACATTCCTTTTGTAACAACATCAGTTAGATTGACATGCAGTCCCACTTCCTATTGTGAACATAAAAGTGAGCATACATGATGTATATCTTTGGGAAATCATCAGTTTTCTAAATGTGTAAGCTAATACAAGATTAATTCATGTTTTCATCATTTATGTTCTATATATTTCTCTCAACTACATCTTTATTGCTTTCTATAGCTTCTGTTTTCTTTATTCTTTTCCTTGGCCTTCTATATTGAATTCTTTCTCAGGCTTTGTCTCTTTTCTATAATAGTGGCATGTCAAGAACACTAAGACCATATTTCTGAAACTGTGTTTTAACTTGTATCCTATCTTGCATCACTGTTCATTGTTAAACAAGTTGTTTTATCTCAAGAGTGGTTAAAATTGTTATTATAACAACATTTTAAATAAAAAATAGTTTAATTCATACTACACACTGGACTTGATTTCTTTTTTTTTTTTTTGTCTATTCCCAAATGACTATAACTTTCTGAAAGGTACTATCAGCCTTTCAAGCTTCCAGTAAATAAAGATGGAAAAACTTTGTTTTTTCAATAAAATTTGTTGAAAAATCCTAGATGTATTGTTTTAAAATACCTTCTCCTCTCCACTTTCTAGCTAATATTTTTTTTTTTACGTGATCCTATCACAAACACCCTGTGAATTAGGAAGACTAGTAAAATAATTGATGGGATTTGCCAGTGATATTTTTTTTTGTCTTTTTTTTTTTTGTCTCTTTACCAAGTTTTTTGCTGCCTTCTGCCTTGGATAGCCTATCAGGATGTTTGGAGTTTTTCCTAAAATTCTGCTTGCTTAATGCATGGTCCACAAAACTATTCTGGAGAGCCATCAGGAAACCTTGTTAACAGCTCTGTGGAATAATGGTACATGGTGCTTTTATGGCAATATATATCATATATTATTACAGTGATAATTTCTGATTCCCACTAAATATTTTTTTCTTAGCAATAGGCATTTAGGATTAGTAATATGTAATAAAACAAGTGCTTTTAGATTAAAAAAAAAAAAAGAAAAAATAAGATAATTTCTTCCCCAGGAAACTTGTTACTTTCACTCCCATTTTCTTGTCTGCAAACCAGAAATGAAAGTGCATGTATCCCCTATGGGGAATTGCAAAGACATTCTTCATAATAATCTATGCAAATATAGCTTAAAAGAGACTGCTAATATGAATAAAGCTTGCGCAGATGTGAACATACTCACTGGTAATTTAACAGGACTATTCATGTGCGCAACTGTTCCTTCACATGAATGAGACTTGCACACTGAATCCTAAAGTCTTAGAGGATGATTAATGAAACAAGTTGATGATTTCTCTTCAGCATATCAGTACAGTCAAGAGCAGGTACTATCTGGGAAACCAACAAAATCTTCCTATTTGGCCTTCTACAACTCAGGCTACCTGCTTTGTTTGCTCTGAGCTGGTTCATACTGGGTACTGCTGGGAGCAGGGAGAGGCAGGAGCCCATTAGGCTGAGCAGATCATTACACAGTCCTTTCAGAAGCTCTTTTTCTGCTTGTGGGAAATTATAGCCAACAGAAGCAGAAATAAAAAGACCAGCACTACTACTCCTCCTTACTAACCCTCAGATTTGGTTTTTTAGCAGAAGCTAACATTCAGATGAGCTCAGATAGCATTTCTCTTATCTAGCATTATTTAGTTTTGTTTTAATCTGAAACAACCCAGCTACAAACCTAATCCTCTGCCTTCATCTGTGTAGTTCTGCCTTCCTGCCTTTTTAGTAAACCTCCACAAAACCACCTTCAGGCACACAGCATGCCAATTTTAGAAGGGTGCTCTCTGTGTGGTCTTCTGGAGAGAGGTGGTCTCCAGAATACATACAGTACTCTGCAGTTTAAAAACTGCAGTGTCCGACTCTGGCTGACCCATCTGATGCTATCCTCACTCCTTTGGCCATACAGCTCACTTATACTTGCAAATAAAATGTCCAGTGCCTTTTCTCTGATCCAGAGTGTGGGTGGCACACTGTCCCTTTACGTGGCTAAATTCTTTTCTTGTACATACTATTTACTTTACTGTCCCTGGTCTACCCCAGAAGTATGTTCCAAATGTGTCTGAGAGTATGCCATTTGCACAGACTTGCAGCTGTGCCAGAATTGTTTCAGTCAGGCTGCAATAAAGTCGTATGGATGGTTGCTCATCCAAGCTTAACCACAAAGCGTTTTACTTTCAGTTAATTCTCCGTCAACAAGACGTCCCCATATGTAGGGGGACACAAGACTACACTTCCCTGTGGTTCTGTGGTGTCGTTTTCCATCTCTCATGAAAACATCATATAGGACAAGTTGGATAATATTAGAGCTTGATTTATATGTCAGAACTCATATCACCCAGCTAGTGTTGTGCTGTTGGTTGAATTCAAAGGTTGGTTTTAAACTGTTTTTTAAAAACTGTAGTTGTATTGGCAGTATTATGAATTTCCCTACTGATGTTTGGAAGGCTGCTCATTTTCATAGATACCCCCTGATAAACCAGAGGAGGTATGCATGTGCCATTTAAGTTGAAGTTAGATTCTGAAGACTTTATTTCATGTAGGTAAGTCATTACATGGTTGGTTGTTGCTCTCGGTAACTAAAGGAAAAAAAAAAGACTACAGCTTTAAACCCACTTTGAGGCTTTTTTCCTAATGAACCACTGTTATTCTTTTTTGACCTTCAGTTTAAGAAGGAAGACCCTAAATTACTCATTTTGATCAGCATCTCCTTTTGGCCTTCATTCTCCCTCATTCCTCTTTCACTGCCTTTTGAAGTTTCAAAAACCAAGATCTGCTCTTAACCTGCGGTTCTTCCCAACCCCACAATATTCTTTATAAATCTTTGAGTCTCTCATATTGTGTTCCCTACTGTATAGAATAAAGTGGAAATTGACTTCTGCAGAGTCCGTTACCAAGATTTATTGATCCAAAAGGATAACATTTTCTTAGGCAAAACTGAAGCTAAACATGAAGGGAAGAGACTAAATATATTTGGTCCTGTGAGATTTTATTGCTGAGGTGCCAGGACCTTATTTCCATTTTGGAATAATCTATTCTCTTTCTTTCCTTTTTTTTCTGAGCTCACAAAAAATGTCCATATTTGTTTTCCATGTTGTAGTTCAAAGCTTCTCTTTTTAAGTTTTAGTAAGGACACATCTCTGCAGGCTTTCCCTTAGGCCTGAAGTGGGTTTGTTGTTCCTGAAATTTCTGCAGCAGTTCTTTTTAATATCATGCCAGCTTGGAATTGAATTGCTTTTCACCTCTGGCATATGTGACATGAAAAATATACATTTCTGTGTTCTGAAAATAAGAGACAGTTAATATTTTGACATTTAATGAGTCTAGACCTTCCAGACTCAAATCTTTACATTAGTATTTTTTCAGCCTGTCTTTTAAGATCTATTTTTGATGTTTCCAACTGATGTAATTTAATATGCTTTAGAAACTTGATTTGCCAAATTTTGTGTTTTTCAGCATAGGGCATATATTTTTCAGAAAGGTTAAGAGTTACATGAAATGAGTAAAATGGATTTGTATATACCACACCCCATTTGCAAAATGCTTGATAATAGCTGAACCTTAATGTGTGATTTGTCCTTTAAATATCTAAACAAAGCCTAAATTTCAATGTATTGTTAAATGTAAGCAATACAGTAATAGCAAAAAAAGAGCATAATATAAATTATTTCTGGGACAGTGGTAATCAATCCCTTTTTTTGATAAACAGGCTGTCAAACTGACATTTGAAACTTCTTAGAGAAATCATAGTGATCATAACTGTAGTTTTCTCTTTTTTATAGCCAGCTAGAGTTTGAATGCCTTGAGTTGTCAAAAATTTTTTTTTGCCTCTTCCATAATTCATTGATATTTGTAAATGCTGGTTATCTATCTGCTCCTCTGATTTGAGCTCACCCACCATTGCTAACAGTTTCCTAATGTAAATATCTTCTCTCTTTTTTGAGACACATGGGGATATATTTTCTCACATTAAGCTCATTTTTGGTATGGGTAAGAGTTGGCTTTCAGGCCAGAAATCAGCTTGGATGGACTCCAAAGCTCCTTTGACTTTGAAAGATCTTTGTACAGGTGTCCATCCCCATGGATCTGATAGGACTCAACACACAGGAGGACTACTGTGGCCATGCTGAGCCAGACTGAAGTAATTGCTTTGAGTTGCTCCACTTGCAAATTTATTTCATTTAATTCAGCTGGTTTCACTTATAAATCTAAAATGACATAAAATCTTTGTCACTACAAATCAAATTATTCCAGTCTTCAGAATTAGATGTTGTTTTGACTTTCAAAATGTAGGCAAAGTTCTGTTTTGTGGAAACTGGGTTTTAATACAAACTGGTTAGCGTAATGCATGAGTGGTGAGAAGATTCTGTAATTAATAAACTAACCCATATCTTTGTTAAATTAATTGTTTACAGAAGTTGATAAACTATTTTGCCTTCCAGCCATGTGTATGGACATAGACTGATTCCTTTACAAAATGCACTTCCTGCAACCTGCTGCTTGGTACAGGCTCAGTGCAGGTTGGATTCTCATGATGTTTAATACCTCTTAGTCTTTTCCAGTGCTGATAATTTTGGAGCTGGAGTTTTGAAGTATGTGATTTGGTGTTGACAGCATGGCCTTTGATTCCCACTGTGACCATTATGACTCTTAAAGACATGTGTCATTAAAAAGCCTGTTCTTCAAGTTATCCTCCCGTGTAATTTTTGTTTTCTTACTTCAGCTCTGTTACCCTTTCATGTGTATTGTTTTTTACCTCTTCTCAAGTTTGTATCATATATAAGACCAGGTGATGTCCAAAGAAGCTTTTTCAAGCTGTTCCTTACAGAAAAGAGAAAGAAAACTGGTCCTTCAGTCCTCAAGATTACTAAGCAGTTCCTTAGCGACTACAATCAGAATTACAAACTTCATGTCACTTTTGTCCGCTCTTAAAGACCAAAGTAGTTAAGAAATGCTCTATGTGGCACAACCAATGGATCATTTTTGGAAAGGTACGTTCTTCATACTCATGATAGTTTGCCCCCTGCTACTGTCATTTTGGTGTACTGCCTTTTGGAGTAGTTTGGACTACTGCCTCTCCTTTTAGGTCAAACTGATCCTTTTAGTATTTTGTCAGACTGAACCTCAGAGTTTTAAACATTATTTTTTCATGTGAAAGAAACACTGGGGTTTTTTTGATCCCCATTGCTCTCTCTACTCAGACACATACACAACCTCTCACTGTCCAAGACATTGTTCTTCAGGGTGAATATTGCCCACTTCAAACTAGTGTAAATGGATGTTAGGCTATTTTGCTTCTGGTCTTGGGTGAAGTCTCTTTCACACCAGCTTGGAAGCACTTATCTGAGAAAGAAATCAAAGGCTATGGGCCCGAATCTGAATATTCATAGTGTCTGGGGAAACATCGAAGTTGTCTGTGTAAGCTTTATTTCATGGTCCTTTGTTTTCTCTAGAGATCACATACTTAAACACAGTCATAATTTTAACAATTATTTGAAAAGACAGTGTGAAATACTAAAGCCATGAAACATGGGCTTCCTAACAGCTAGTCTGAGTATTACTTTCCTTAACTGTAACGTTTTTTTGATGAAAAGGTAATCATCAGAGTGTTGCAAAGCTTCAGGAAACAAATGCACCAGGGCACACATTCTTTAGCACTCGTGCACACCTTCACACCTTGACAGTTTCACCTGTATTTCTCAACCTTTTTCACACACATATATATATCCTTCCCTCCCATGTAATGATAGGTGCAGTTATGCTTAATCACTTTGCTATTCGAAGATTACTTCACACTATTTCTTGGCCCATTCAATCACAAGCAGATAGAACTGTAGGAATAACCTTGTGTTTTAGGACAGTCATACCCAAGTCTTTGAGATGAACTTTTACATCCCCTATGTTCACATGTTCTTCTTAACTGGAGACAAAGGAGGAAAAGTGAGAAGGGTCTAGTTGTTAATCACAAATATAAATGTAAATATTTGGTTTTTATCTTGGAGGAACTGAAGCTGCTTCCAGCCATTAAAACAAAGGCATTCTATTGCACCTTCCTATTGCACAAAACTCTTGCCATGGAAGAAATGATCTGTTGTCAACTATTTTTTTCTAATTTCCCACAAATTTAAGACCTTCCATGATGGGAGGACTACACAGTACAGCGTTCGAGAAAGCCTCAGGAAAAGTAGTTCCTTTTAGCAAGTTAAGTATTGAACCTTAAGTTCTAGCCCACAGATACCATGGGAATTATAGTTACGAAGATTACATTATTGTTCTGAATTTTAGAAAACCTACCTACAAGTAGAGATCATGAAGTGGAGGTAATATCTATGAGAGAAGGCACCTGGGTATTTGGAAGTTCTAGGGTTAAGTTGTGAAAGTGAAAATTCATATGTAATATTTCAATCACTTGGAATCCTCATGGAACTAAAATAGTCTAATTCGTGAATGCCTGTATTGTTTGTGAACTCACAGAAATACTGGGAGGTAGTCAGGAAACTCAAAGAAAATGGAGACTTTAAAAGGAACAGATTTGCACTTTGATGAGATCATCAAGCAGCATTCAAGAATAGCTCTAATCATTTTCTCAAACATTGTAGAGAATACTTTCTCCTACAGGACACAAACTAGAAAATCGTTATGCTAGTGTGTATGGAGCTGTACTATTCCCACTGTCGTGGTTTAAACTCAGCCAGCCACACACCTCACTCGCTCCCTTCCCACCCCCAATTCCTCCCCCCACTCCCAGAGGGATGGGGAGGAGAATTGAAAGAATGTAACTCCCATGGGTTGAGATAAGAACAGTCCAGTAACTAAGGTATAACACAAACCACTACTGCTACCATCAATAACAATAATGATAAGGGAAATAACAAGGAAAGAGAATGCAACCGCTCACCACCCACAGACCGATATCCAGCCCAACCCAAGCAGTGATCTAGCCCTTCCAGTAACTGTCCCCAGTTTACATCCTGGGCATGAAGTGCTGTGGTATGGAATACCTCTTTGGCTAATTTGGGTCAGGTGTCCTGTCTCTGCTTCCTCCTGGCTTCACCTCCTCCCTGGCAGAGCATGAGACTCAGAAAGTCCTTGGTCAGGGTAAACATTACTGAGCAACAACTAAAAACATCAGCGTTATCAGTGCTGTTCCCAGGCTGAAAGTCAAAAACACAGCACTGCACCAGCTACTAAGCAGGAGAAGAATGACTGCTACTGCTGAATCCAAGATACCCATGTTTCAGGAACTAACAATGAGAAATTAATGTTTCTTCCACATTCCCAGTTCTTCATAACATTAAGTTGGATCATTATCCTCATACACTTCTGCAGTACCACTTTTATGCAATGATGAGCACCTTATTTTGCAACGTCTAATGTTATTTTGCAATGTCTGAAACTGACAGTTTTAAAAATATTTCTATCTTTGAATAAGAAAAGGTCATACTTTAAAAGTTTTACAGCGCTATGATAGAAATCAATATAGTGACGGTCAAGCTATCTACAAATTTTTTTGTAATATTTTATGTAGTGGTTTAAGCCTTACAAATAACACACATGGGATCCACCAAATTTTAAACTGTTGCCTTTCTAGGGGCCAAAGAAACCCTCAATTAAAAAAAGAAATCAAATAAAATTTTAAATGAATTATGAGAGCTAAACATTGATTCCATATGGAAGCTGAAGACACAGAACTTATTGCTTTAATTTTGACTATTTTTTTCTTAAGATTATTGTATAGAAACTATATTAAGATGATGTGAAGACTTTGAGGTCAATAATTGACACACTTTAAAGATGGGATTATTTAATTTGATGAATTCATTGTTAGACTGTTTTTCAAAATCCCTTTTTTTCAAGAGTTTAAATGTCAAATATTATACCATTTGTATCACCTGTTGTTTATATAGTTTTATCTGATACAATTCCAGTTGCTTAGGAATCATTTTGTGTTGCATCCACATATGTTAAAATACATACATGGATTTACTTTTTTTACTAAGAAGTGCTTGCTTATACTTTAGTGAACACAGCTATCATTAAGAATTTTAATGATCAGCTCATATATTGATGATAGAAATGGAAGAGGTTGTAAAATTAATGTGCTATGCTGATTATTTATTTTTGTAAACAAATTTATTTGGATAATATTATATTTTTTCCATCGAATAAGTATAGTTTTTCAGACAACAGGTGAACACATTTAACAATCTTGCCTTGTAATTTGGTATTTGCTGTATTAAACCTGTGGATTCTGAAATTCTTACCTTCCCTTATAGCTCTTTTTTTTCTGTTGATAAGATGAATTTTGTAGAATTTAAAGTAAATATTAAAAAAGGGGTCTGTAGATGATTAAACAGAAATGAAGTACAACAAAGCAATGTCTTCACAGATAATCTAATGAAATAATGCAGGAAGCTCAAAAGCTCAGAAAAGCAGCAGCAAAAGAACTGCTTAGTAATCCTTAATTGTGCTTAGGAATCCTTAATTGTGCTCTCAAAACACAGTCTGTTCTATGCAAGCTTCCAGAGACGCGTTACTTCCCGGCATTTTTGGTGCGATTTTTGCAAAAGGTTTTTATCTCCGTGAGGACTGAAGAGTAATGCTGAATGTTGTCTATTCAATATGCAAACAAATTATAGTTAGAACTGCGAGAACATAATATGAAGAATGTAAGTTAAAAAATAATAAAGAATTACATATATATACAAATTATACATATGTCCATATGTATGTGAAGAATATGTACAAATGAGGGAAAGCTGAGGGGGTAAGAGAAAGTGGAATGGATCTGAAAAATGTATAAAAGATTTATGTCACTCTTATTAGAAAGGACATAGAGACAGGATTGCTATATAAATTTCTCTGTTAAACGTATATTTTCTTTTTAAACACGGTTGATTAAGAAGCACAGAACCAAGATGTTTATACGAAAAGTAATAGGCTTTGACTGTCATGTGTTTCCAGAAGAGAAGCTTGCATTTCTTTGAATGAATACTAGAATAAAATTCTGAAAACTTAAAAAAAGAAAAAAAAACCAAACCAAAGCAAAATAAAAACTCTTCAGAGCCACAACCTCCTATATGTCGAGAAAAAGGAGGGTGAAAATATATTTTCTTATGACAAAACTTGTTTTATATAAAAGTTGACAGGCTGAGAAATTAATAGCGGCAGTTGAAACCAAAAGAAACAAATCAGAGCTAATGATAGACTTGTTGAAATTGTGTCTGGTTACTTTGAGCACCTCTAAAATTAGCATATGGAGACTTTTCAATTTAGGCCAGCTCTACTGAAATAACTTGTTTACTCCTGAGGTTCCTCTTAAAAGTGCAGTGAAATTAAGACTACTTACAAAGTTTTGCTTTATTCTTTTAATTTGCTTGAATAAAGTGTATCATTTCTGCCTACGCTCATGTTTAATAGCTTTTGTAAAATGTAATATCCTCACTAAGAGGACATTATTCTTGAGAATTATTATAAGGGAAATATTTATGTGAGGAAATTTAGATAAAAGATAGAATGAGGGCTCCTATGACTTCCTATTCAGTTTACAGTTAATCTGAAGGCTTGGAAAAATAGTGAATTCCATACACAATAGCAGAGATTTTCACCAGCAACAACTGGAAAATTCAAAACCAGTTGTAATATATAGATATATTAGATGTGTAGAGGTTAAAAATAAATTCATTTTCTCATAAATAATTTTTTAGAAAAAAATGTTTTATGATAAGCTTATTGGGCCTCCTTATTTAATGCATCTCACTGCTCCACTACAATTGTCAGAAAGGCTTCAGTTCTCTGAAGCTAACATTGTTTTTTCTGATAGACCCTTGGACTGCAAAGTTGATACTGAAGAATGAAAAAGGGACTACTGTATTTCTATCACTAAGAAAAATCCAACTGGGTACACAAACCCCTCAAATTTGTGTATGTATATAATTAAATTATACTATTGTTATCTGTGTATTGACTAAATGTAGAGTTGCAACATCAATGTCTTCTCAACCAATGAATATCTATGTACTGTATCATATGCACAGCAGCTGGATTCTTACAATATTACTTGTTCAAAGGTCTGAACTACTTATACAAATGAATGCTGTCAGCACATGCTTCACTGGGATTAGATACAGAGAAGGGCCATAGTAATGTACTGCATGACGGCCCTCTATGAAAAGACATAAGACACCAGGTTACCAAGAATGTGGAGAAGGCCAGGGTCTCAGTGACTTTTTTGCCTTGGTCTTTACCAGTAAGTGGTCCAGCCACACCACCCAAATCACCTAAGGCAAAGGCAGGTGCTGGCAGAATGAAGAACTAGCCACTGTAGGATAAGATCAGGTTCAAGACCATCTAAGGAACCTGAGGGTGCATAAGTCCATGGAAACTGATGAGATCCATCTTCAGGTCCTAAGAGAAGTGGCGGATGAAGTTGCTAAGCCATTATCCACCGCGTTTGAGTTGTGGCAGTTTGATAAACTGGAAAAGGGAAAACCTAAGCCCCATATTTAAAAAGGGAAAAAAAGAAGACCCAGGGACCTACAGGCTGGTCAGTCTCACCTCAGTGCCCAGCAAGATCATGGAGTGCATCCTCTTGGAAAGAATTCTAAGGCACATGTTAAATAATGAGGTGATTGGTGACAGCCAGCATAGCTTCACTAAGGGCAAATCATGCCAGACATGTCAGGTGGCTTGCTATGGCATCACTGTGTCATTGGTAGATAAGGGAAAAGTGATGGGACTTGTACAAAGCATGAAATCCTCGTCTCTAAATTGGAAAGACATAAATTTGATGGATGGACCACCCAATGGATAAAGAATTGGCTGGATGGCCATATGCAGAGTTGTGGTCAACAGCACAACGTCCAACTGGAGACAAGTAACAAGTGATGTCCCTCAGGGGTAAATGTTGAGACCAGTGCTGTTCAACATCTTTATCAGTGATATGGACAGTGGGATTGAGTGCACCCTCAGCAAGTTTGTTGATAACACCAAGCAGTGTGGTGTGGTCAACATTCTGGAGAGAAGGGTTGCTATCCAGAGGGACCTGGACACATTTGAGATGTGGGCCAGTACCAACCTCATGAAGTTCAACAAGGCCAAGTGCAAGGTCCTACACCTGGTTCAGTCAATCTGAGCACAAATAGAGGCTGGTCAGAGGACTGGATTGAGAACAGCCTTGAGGAGAAGGACATGGGGTGTTGGTCGATGACAAACTCAACAAAACCTGCCAGTGTGTGCTTGTAGCACAGAAAGCCAACCATATCCTGGGCTGCATCAAAAGGAGTGTGACCAGCAGGTCAAGGGATGTGATTCTTCCCCTCTGCTTTGTTCTTGTGAGACCCCCCCTTGGAGTACTGCGTTCAGCTCTAGGGCCCCCAACATAAGAAGGAGGTGAACCTTTTGGACTGAGTCCAGAGCAGGGCCACAGAGATGATTGGAGGGCTGGAGCACCTCTCCTGTGAAGACAGGTTGAGAGAGTTGGGGCTTTTCAGCCTGGAAAAGAGAAGGCTCAGGGGAGACCTTAGAACAGCTTTCCAGTCCTTAAAGAGGTCCTGCAAAGAATCTGGAGAGGGACTTTTTACAAGGGCATGTAGGGATAGGACAAGGGTTAATTGCTTTAAACTAGAAGAGGCAGATTTAGAATAAGGAAGAAATTCTTTACTGTGAGAGTGGTGAGGCACTGGACTGGGTTGCCCAGAGAAGTTGCGGATGCCCCATCCCTGGAAGTGTTTTACCATTCTATGATTCTGTGATTCTCAACCTTCCTTTCAACCACTTGAGAAATAACATGAAACTAATTGCCTTCTTCATGTACTGCAAATGTGTAGCAGGAGTGCAATAAATACCCTGGCAATAAAAACTGGCTAAATAGGTTGCTACTACGGCTTATCACCTGTTCGGAACATTAAAATGAATGTCATATAAACCTTTGGAGTTTCTTTTTTTGAAATCCACAAACCAAAAGGACCTCTGAAATTTTGACCCTGTGGCTTGATTTTATAACAACCAAGATTAGTTTCTTTAATAAATGGCTATGTAAATAATATCAAAACATTTTGACCCTTGCAGATTTGTAGTGCCCATGGGCTTGATGGATGTCTTTGGAAGCACAGAAGTGTCTGCAATCACCGAGTTCTTCTGTACCATCTTAGCTTTCATTTTATTTTGTTATTTTGTCCTTTTAAATGTTATAAATATGCATATGCATAGATATTTAAAACTGTGCCTCAAGGATCTGAAATTCAGACAAATGTCTGGGGACCAGTTCCTCATATGGAGTTAACTGCAGCCGCCCATTTGCTTATAAAAATGACCCTTAAGTTCCATTCTGGTCCAGTCTTACAGAATGATCTCACATCCTTCCCCAGATGACTAGTTAAGCAGAATATGTACATACATTCATATGTAGAAAAAAAATAGTGAAGTAATGTAGTCAGGATTACATCATGTCTATGGTTAACAGGAGACAGGGCGCTAGGTTTTCTCTACAAAGTTTGTGTCAAGAAGCTGCAGGCCAAAAGGTCAAGAAAAATACTTGGAACTGAACATGCAAGGGAGAGGTGTAAGAAAAGATGGCAGTCTGAAAAGGTCTTGAAAGAGTTCTCTAGAAAATGCACACTGCTGTTACACTGATCTCTCACAATTTACAGAAGAAACAAATTGGTAACATTGAAATCTGAGGGATTTCTGGGAAGTAGTGGTAGTAGAACAAACGTGACACAACTCTTTCCCACAGTAACTTCATTGTCAGTCATAGCATTTTTTTTTCCACTTGAATAGTAAACCTACTAAAAAACAGTTATGATGTAGAGGTTAGGGTACTTCAGATATGGAATGAAATTACCATGAAGTACCACTATGAGAGACTGATAATATCATAAAGTTCTGGTAACAGATTTCTTTGCAAGTCTTTACATAATTCCTTCCTCAGAAATGCATGTTATTCCAAATAACACCAGGAGTGGGAGAGGCTCAAGTGTTTTGGACCAGTTAAAATCAAAATATTGAATGGTGACATTATTTGTTATATTTGTAGTCAAGTCTGCTTCCAATAAACCTTCAAGTGAGACTTCCCGCAAGTGAATGGAACACGTGTCTGCTGTCAGAGTTGTCATGGGGTTCCCCCAAAAAAGGACTTAGAGGTCAGGACATATCTTTCAGATACATCATGGTAAGCATCCTGTGTAGGTTATGTCTCAAGACTCAGAAAGAGCTACCAGTGTAATACATTTGCAATTGAAGTCTTAGAGGATATTTTCTATTCTAAACTATATTTTCACAGTACTTTAATGGCCTTTTCTATACAATGATGAAGTGGTAATATTGTAGTAATATAAATTTATTATTTTTTATTAGTTATTTAAATACTTTTTCACAGTTTCACTGGAAGAAAAGGTTATGCAAACTTCTGTTTTCTTTGGATATTTTTTCTCATTTCTAAGAAATTTCCCTCCTTAAATGCCAAACTGATATATATAAGGGAGGAATTATTCAACCCTTACCAAATACTTTACTTACAGTGCTTTGCAATAGTCAAGGAATGTACAATTTGATACTAATTTAATAATTTGCTTAGCAAGTTTTCTCCTGTTTATCATTTCTCTATTTAATCTTATGCTTCAGATATTATTTTTCAATTTAAACATACCATTTTAATTGCAAATTTAAAGCCAGTACAATGCATTTAGTTTCATACACAATTTCATGTGACCTTTGATAAACAGAAAAATGATATGTGTACATAGTTCAAGGAGTAAAATTTAATAAAAAGAAAGGGAAATTAATATTGTTTTTTCTTGGAATATGTCAACAGGGTACAGGTTTCTTGATATTTTAAAAATTATGTAGATATTATTGTAGAACTGTTTATCAAATACAGCTATTCTTTTCTTCATTTTAGTTTTACAATTCATTTATAAATCCCAAATGATGATTTTCATATTAGAAAAGATCTTAGCCCAAATTTCTGTTTCTACTTCTAATTAATGGGTTTGATAAACTGTATACAGCTATATTACTCTCATAATATATATTTAGTATGTGCCTCCAAATTGTCATCATCTTGCAGCAACACTCATCAAACATTTAAAAGGAAATTACTAACTTCAAAGTGAAGCTTTTTGTGCAAACACGACCGATGTATTTGTGACTGTATTTTTTATTTTATTTTAGTGGAATGGACACAGAATTGTGTTCACAATCACTCTGGCTTCTAGAGCTTAATTTAAATCACCAAAATGGGTCCCGATGGCACAAAAAGAAGGAGAAACAAATTAGAGGAAAATATGAGGAAAAAATTTCTTGTTACCTCCCTACACAAGTCACTGTCATGACATGAGATTAAGTCACAAAAAAGTAGCAAGCAAAGGTCAGGAAGGACTGTTTCAAGTATTGTGTGCAATGCAGATGTGCTCCATATCCTATGTTCCATCAGTTGTCGGGTTTTGTTTTCTGTGGTATACAGCTTTGTTCTTACTGAAATATATGCTTTTCTTATGTCCTTATGAAGTGGGTTTTTTTGTCCAACACACTCCTAGCTCCACTGAATTTGTAATTATCAGAAGATGACATCTACTCCATCATCAGCATTGCTAGAGAAAGGATTCAGTATTGGTAGACACAGGATAGCCCACTGTATAGGTCTACTACCATTTACTTTGATAGTGAACTATTGATAACAACGATGACCTGGTTTTTGCAGGCATCAACCTACTTATTCTACTTAGGCTGAATCTATACTGTTACTACATTTTGAAGGACATTTATGAGTACAGCATGAAACCCAATGTAAGAACCTCATTGAAGCCCAAATATGAGATGCCCATTGTCTTTACTGGATGAGAGGTCTGTTCTGTTTTTGCAGAAAGACATAGAGTTGGCTTGATTGAATTTGCTCTTGACTGCTCCATGTTATCTGATTCCTTTTCCTAGGTGCTTCAAGATGGCAGATATCCCATGAATCCCATTTCTGGTGATGGAATTTAAGAACTTATAGATGCCTAATTTTCTTTATGTATTTATTCAATGCTATTGTATTCAGTTTTCCAGTCTTTCAATACTTCATCACTTTAATCCTTCACAAATTTTCAGGATCTCATTAGTGTGATGACTATTGCTTCATCTATACAACTTTAAAAAGCCACAGAAGTAGTTTATCAGGCCCAGAGAACTTACATTCCTTGATATTTAAAAAGTTTATTCTCTTTATTTTGTGCTATTCTTTCCTATTTTATTTTTAGAATTCTTTAGCCATGTGAAAAACAAACAAACTAACTAACCAAAAAAACCCTACCAAAACCCTCAGAACTCTAATTTGTTAGTATACTCAGAAATACAGTTTTTAATGTAGAATGATATCAGAGACAAAGGCAAAAGCAATGATACAGACAACAAAGAGAGTGAAGTTGAAAGCTGTTGTGAATAAAAAAGGAAAAGTCTGGACTGATGTCTCAGCCCCAAGTTTCCAAAATTCAATTAAACTCCATCTTCTCCTCACTGATGTTTGGGAAGTTCTTTCCACTGTTGGGAAGCTCTAATTTAAGTGATATTGTTGTAAGGCATACAATTTTGAATCATGAATCTATGTGACAATATAATAAACTATCACACACATTCAGAACAAATGCACTATTTACATGCTTTTTACGGACAGATGTTTTGATGGTTTGGAATAGCTTCTGTGTTGGTACACTGTTGTTCCTTCCACCTCTGGGAGGCAAAGAAATAATCGTGTGTTGCACCTGTTGAAACAGGCATGCTCTACTTCCATGGATGCTCAGTAGGAAGCGAAGGAAGACAACTACCAAGGCAAATAATCAAGGACCAGATCATCTCTAGCATCCCCTTTTCTGGTTCAGTAATAATCTGGATAATGAAATCCACCTATCTACTTTCTTCTTTTCCTCTTACAATTTTTTTCCTCCATGCTATGGTTTGCACTCAATCACCTAGCTACAATGTGTAGGAAGAAAAACTGTTTTATCAGGGAACAGGAAGGGCAGTGGGGAGGAGTTCAATCTACCTGACATATGCTGCGGTTTTACAGACTGCTAGTACTGAAATGTCCTAGGGTTTTCTAAAAATTATAGATGACAACTGGTTAACTTAGAGAGCGTTTCATCCTACACAGAGGAATTCTGCCTTATACCTCATTTTGACAGATAAAGAGGACCTGATCACAGAACTAAAAAATAGTGGTTTCTTAGGTGCAAATGATTACAACTTGATTTCACTACTGTATGCAAACAGAATAAAAGACAACAATGAGATATACACTTGGTACTTAAGAGGGTCAGTTCAACAAAGCTGAAAGTGATTATGAGACAAATCAGCTGGGAGAAAGAACTCAATTGGAAAAATCTAAATTATTTTTGCAAACTATTTAATAAATTGAAACTAGATGTCTACAATGCTATTGGCAAAAATTTAACCTAGTCAAACCTCAAAGCAAACAGGAAACTAGCATAGAGGATGAGGGAAAGCACTTACAAAAACTGGCAACTCCCCAAACAATGAAAAAGCTATGAAAAGAAAGAAATAAATGAGAGCAATGAATATTAATTAGATCAACATTATTAGTAGAAAATTAATTAGAAATAAAAGTGCAGAAATACATTAATAAAATTAGCTGGTTTTGTTCTCCCCTTAGAATTTTATGAACGCAATTTGCAAAAAATCAACATACTGAGTGCTGATCCTGACACTGATGAGTGGAGGTGCATGAGCTATCTTTGGTTGGTTTGCAGGTGACAGAACATAGTTTTCATGGTTTTGGTCCCACTCTAGGAGGTACATATTCTCTTAATATCCTACCCTGGTCTTCACAGCCCCCACTACATATCTAAGTATGTATTTGTCAAGAACATTTTAAGGACCATTAACAGTGCCATTCAACTCATAAACCAATTTGATATTGTTACTGGGTTTGGTGGATTCTCCTCTTTGTATGATTTTCTTTCAGGAACACACTGCCTTTTTTTCAAAGCTGTCCATAACATCTTTGTAGCAGTTTGTTTGTTTCTTAATTGGTAAACATAATACAATCTATATTATGTGTATGTGGTCTTTGCACTCATCAGGCAACATAGGGCATTTTCATTAAGAAACTGTTGGCCAGCTCTCATCACTAACTGTGCATCTTTGGAGGAGTACTACTGACATTAGTGCTCATCCTGCCTTATTTAGGAGTTACATTAGTACACAGAAAAGAAAGTATTATGACTAGTATTGACTGCAAATACAAAAACTGAGGTTTTGATACTAATGAAGAGGATAGCCCACTTAGGCAAAGTACTCTGGTTTGCTGGTAACTTAGAATCACAGAATCATAGAATCGTTAGGGTTGGAAAGGACCTTAAGATCATCTAGTTCCAACCCCCCTGCCGTGGGCAGGGACACCTCACACTAAAACATGTCACCCAAGGCCTCATCCAACCTGGTCTTGAACACTGCCAGGGATGGAGCATTCACAGCCTCCTTGGGCAACCTATTCCAGTGCCTCACCACCCTAACAGGAAAGAATTTCCTCCTTATATCCAATCTAAACTTCCCGTTTAAGTTTTAACCCGTTACCCCTTGTCCTATCACTACAGTCTCTAATGAAGAGTCCCTCTCCAGCATTCCTATAGGCCCCCTTCAGATACTGGAAGGCTGCTATGAGGTCTCCAAGCAGCCTTCTCTTCTCCAGGCTGAACAGCCCCAACTTTCTCAGCCTGTCTTCATACAGGAGTGCTCCAGTCCCCTGATCATCCTCGTGGCCCTTCTCTGGGCTTGTTCCAACAGTTCCATGTCCTTTTTATGTTGAGGACACCACAACTGCACACAATACTCCAGGTGAGGTCTCACAAGAGCAGAGTAGAGGGGCAGGATCACCTTGACCTGCTGGTCACGCTCCTTTTGATGCAGCCCAGGATACAGTTGGCTTTCTGGGCTGCAAGCGCACACTGCCAGCTCATGTTCATTTTCTCATCAACCAACACCGCCAAGTCCTTCTCCGCAGGGCTGCTTTGAATCGCTTCTCTGCCCAGCCTGTAGCTGTGCCAGGGATTGCTCCGACCCAGGTGTAGGACCTTGCACTTGGCATGGTTAAACTTCATGAGGTTGGCATCAGCCCACCTCACAAGCGTGCCAAGGTCCCTCTGGATGGCATTCCTTCCCCCCAGCGTATCAACAGAACCACACAGCTTGGTGTCATCAGCAAACTTGCTGAGGGCTCACTCAATCCCGCTGTCCATGTCAGTGACAAAGATGTTAAACGAGACTGGTCCCAGCACCGATCCCTGAGGGACGCCACTCATTACTGATCTCCAGCTGGACATTGAGCCATTGACCACAACACTTTGTGTGCAGCCAACCAGCCAGTTCCTTTATCCACCGAGTGGTCCATCCATCAAATTGATATCTCTCCAATTTAGAGACAAGGATGTCATGTGGGACATTGTCAAACGCTTTACACAAGTCCAGGTAGATGGCATCAACTGCTCTACCCCTGTCCATCAGTTCTGTAGCACCATCATAGAAGGCCACCAAATTGGTCAGGCAGGATTTCCCCTTAGTGAAGCCATGCTGGCTGTCACCAAGCACCTGTTGATTTTCATGTGCCTTAGCCTGCCTTCCAGGAGAATCTGCTCCAAGATTTTGCCAGGCACAGAGGTGAGACTGACTGGTCTGTAATTGCCCGGGTCATCCGTTTTCCCCTTCTTGAAAATGGGGGTTATATTCCCCTTTTTGCAGTCATCGGGAACTTCACCTGACTGCGATGATTTCTCAAACATGATGGCCAGCAGCTTCGCAACTTCATTTGCCAGCTCCTTCAGTACCTGTGGATGGATTTCATCAGGACTCATGGACTTGTGCACATTCAGATTTTTAAGATGGTCTTGAACCAGTTCCTCTCCTACAGTGGGCGCAAGGTCTTCATTCTCACAGTCCCTGCATCTGCCTTCCAAGACTTGGGTGGTGCAGTCAGAGCCTTTGCCAGTGAAGACCGAGGCAAAGAAGTCATTCAGAACCTCAGCCTTCTCTAAATCCTGTGCAGCCAGTTCTTCTGAGAGCTTCCTGAGGGGGCCTACATTCTCCCTAGTCTGATTTTATTTGCTATGTACCTGTAGAATCCCTTCCTGTTATCTTTAATACCTCTAGCTAAGTTTAATTCTATTATGGTCCATAACTTGACCATAACCTTTTGCAATTCTTTGATGTTTAAGCAGTGAATTTGAAATAATTGTATGCAGACGAGTTTACATCAGTATTTAATTTTTATAGTTTGACTACTGTAAACCTACACCTACTGCTTGCATCCACAAGAGAAGAAGGATATTGATAAACTGGAAAGCTTTCAGAGGGTGTTGAGTCATGCCGTGAAACTAACTGAAAGACTGGAAAATATTCTTCCTTCTGTAAGACTCCATCAGTGTATGGACTGCTCTGCTCATGTGGACTCATCCACATGAGGTGTGAAAACACAATAGTAGATTGATCGTCATTCCAGTGCCAAAAGAATATGATCTATTTCTTGGTAGTAAAACAAGAAATAATCAGACTTGAAATTAGGTAGGAACTGTTACTACTGCAGTAGCTTATCAGTTTTGCAGTAGATTCAAGAGGATGCTTTTTTAAAACGTTCTTAAAACGATCTTAAAACGTTCATTCAAGGTGGCTGTCTGGCTGTACTATGCAAATGATAAGGCTAACTGATCACAGTGTCTGGCTTTTCATTTCACTTGCTCACAAACCCCTAAAAGAGGAATTGCCTCCTCTGTGAAGCGATTGGTGAACCTCTAACACTTGGAATAATTTACCACCTTGAAAGGATGCTTTTATCTTTCATGAAAATGCGGTGCAGATCTTGAAGAAATCTGGTCGTTTGACAGTGTGATAGCTGTCCATCAGCTTCTTTCTGTCTGACAGAAAGAAAATGTCCTGGGTTCAGCTGTAGCAGTCATTTTTCTCCTTCTTAGTAGGTGGTGCAATGCTGTGTTTTCAACTTTAGCCTGGGTGGTTTAGCTTAAACCACGACAGAAAGTGATAGGAAAAAGGTCCTTAAAACTCTGCCTCAGGTCTTATTTTCTGATGTAGTTCCTCTGAAGTGCCCCAGATATATCTTGGATAAGCTAAGAGTGATACTGCAAAAAAGTGCGGAGGCATACTGCCTGTGTCATATCGTGCTCATGATGATGTTTATTTCTGTCACCAGGGGACCTAAGTTTAGAGAAATACAGTTATACAGTAACCTTCATCCCCTCTTCAGGGCTACTTACCTGTCGTGGTTTAAACCCAGTCAGGTAACTTGTTCACTCACTCCCAGTGAGTGGTGCCAAGCTGACAACAATCAAGGTCCGTGTTCGTCTCCCCCCCCCTCCCTGCACCGGGGCTCTCCCCTTCCCCGCTCCCGGAGGAACGGGGAGGAGGATCGAGAGAGTGCAACTCCTACGGGTTGAGACAAGAACAGTCCAGCAACAAATCACCACCGCTACTATCAGCTAAAACAATGATAAGGGAAAATAACAAGGGAAGAGAATACGATACCACCGGCCAAGAAAACGAGTTCCACCCGGAAGCTCCTGTCCTTCCGGGTAACTCCCAGTTACCCCCCACCCCGGGCATGACGTGCTGTGGTATGGAATACCTCCCCGGCTAGCCCGGGTCAGGCGCCCCGTCTCTGCTTCCTCACAGCTTCCCCTCCTCCCTGGCAGAGCATGAGCCTCACAGAGTCCTTGGTCAGGGTAAACATCACTTAGCAACAACCGAAAACATCGGCTTCACCAACGCTGTTCTCAAAACTAGAAGTCAAAACACAGCACTGCACCAGCTAACACAAAGGAAAAAACATGACTGCTACTGCTGAACCCAGGACATTACCACAGTCAGATGTCCAGCATCTCAAATCAGGGCAACAAGTCAACCACAGAGCTGCTTATGAACAAGCAGCCTGGAGGAGACAAAAAGGCCTGCAGTTTATGAGCCACCTGAGTCCTCCAGGTTGAAAGCAGAAACACAACAGGAAGCATCTGT
The DNA here is from genome assembly GCF_033815535.1 of Pezoporus flaviventris. Classification (NCBI taxonomy): domain Eukaryota; kingdom Metazoa; phylum Chordata; class Aves; order Psittaciformes; family Psittacidae; genus Pezoporus; species Pezoporus flaviventris. The sequence goes on from NW_026892555.1 coordinate 63,852,471, forward strand.
ATTCAGGATGGCAGTGACAGCAGGCTGTGAAGTAAAAGCATCCTTTCTCTGAGGTGTCTAAAGAGTGGAAGTTTTGGAAGCTGGATCCAAAGGAACTGTGGAAATCAAACATTTAGGTTGAATGAAATCACTATTCCACAGTTTCTTTCTGAACATCTTTTGTGTAAGGGTTCAGAAAGGTGAGGTGAAAAGCAAGTCAAATCTAAGGTAAATTACTGACATCAGTGCAAGAAGCTGACAGGGAAAAAAATGAAAGAGGAATGGAACTTCAATAAGGTACCCACTGCTGAAAGCATCACTTGAAAGTTTTTACTTTTGCCTTTTCTTTTATTTAATGTTCCAAAGACAATGTAGGAAAAGGTGTTAGGAGAAGGGGAGTTTGAATATATAGAAAGGGTCTTTTTTGTCTTTTGTTTTAATGTCAGTTACAGAACCCTCTCTCCATATATATTTTAACAAATCATGTTTCCAGATTCAGATTACCAATGTAGACAACACCTTATGATAGACACTTTAATATGAAACCACACTGATTTCTAATTTAAAATTATCAGAGAAAGCTATAATTATTTTGGAACTAGAGGGGGAGAATACTCAAATATTTAAAATTGTTTCAATTTTTGGGTGGTATAATTTCTGCACTTTAAAAAAATTATTATGGATATTTGTATGTAGAATGACAAACTTTTATTTTTAATCTTCTGATGATGAGTAAGTCTTGTGGGAAGAAAAATTGAGTCACAGTATCACAGTGCTGTTCCTCGGATAACTTGTCCAAGAGAGCTGCAAGATATACTAACATGGGCATTGGGATGCATTAATCTGGCTCCACGCTTTTTCATTACTTTTTAGCTCATGCATAGTTTTTTTGGCATCTTCCATGTGACATCATAATGGACTATTCTAAAAAGAATTACATCACCACAAACAGTGTGGGTTGATTTAGTATACGGATTGCAAATATGTAATTAGACCTTATTGAATCAATAGATTCCTTGTTATATTTTATGTGTATAAAATGTTTCTAAAACATTACAACATAACACTTCATGTGTAAAGGCTTGGCAAAAATTGTCAATGCATCCTTCCTTTTGTCGTATCTGATTAAGTTGAATCAACCATTGTATGACCTTTGAAGGTCCCTTCCAACCCAAACTATTCTATGTTTTTGTGATTCTATATGGCACTGGAAAAGCACAGTCAATTTATAGAGGCAGATACAGCTTCAGTCTAGATACGAAGAGATGAACAGCAGCACATTACAAGATTAGAATCATACATGTCAGAGGGAACAGCATCAGTAGAGCCTTAGTCAGTCATTCCCTACAAATCTACTCCTGATTGGAAGAGTTTGAACCTCATTTTCCACTGTCTTGGACCTTCTGTGGTCTTTTTGTATCCTAAAAGTCTGTTACAAAATCATATTAGGTCAGAGTAATAGGTTTTTACTGTTTCTTTTTAATTCTCTATGGATGGATTCAACTTATGGGGCTGGGCAACAGAAAAACATGCTTTCAATAAGCAGCCAGTTTCACCAGTGGAGGAGGCTGTGTACTGAGTAGAGCTCTTCTGCATTACACCCATTATGATTTGCCATCTTCTTCTATAGTCTCCCTGGGCGATGGCACGCCTCTCTACTGCCTCAAGGTAAACCGGTAAAAAGTAAAATATACACTGAGAATGGAGAGGACTGTGACTGAGTCTTCCATAACACAGAGAGGTAAAGGTAGGAAGATTTCTGCTAATTTAATGAGATGAGGCATGCTTTTCAAGGACTCCAGCTCCAAAGATATAAAATGTCTCTGAGTTTCCTACTGTTTGGGCATTTCCTTTTTCACCCAAAGCAAGTTGCACATAATTTGTCCTCTAAACAGTAAGACATCTGTTTTTCCTGCCAGAGGCCTAGCAAGAAAAAATGCTAAGCTAACGAGAACCTGGCTTATTTGTATTGAATTAGTACAGTCATTAGAACTTTGAGTATTTTTATTTGGTGACAGTTTGCTACTGATACCACCTTTGGGACAAGCACCTCTCTCTTTTATCTTGCTTTTCTTATCACTGACAGGAGAAAATGACTGATTGGCTTTGGCCCTTGCTTGAAACTCCTTTTCGTGACTTTATTGAGTGCAGATCCTGTAGCAAATAGATATTGCTAGTATGCGCCAGTCTTCATTTACTAGCCTGAACAAGTGCTGACAGATGAGGGAGCTGACAGTCTGCCCTACTGTTGAAGCTGGAAGATATAGTTACATGTGAATTTGCTGGCTTTTTAGACCTGAATAACTGCAATTGTGTATAAGGGTCACCTCTGAGCTCAGCTATCATTCTGAAGAAAAACTCGAGGCTTTTTTTAAAAATTGCTACATTTTTGGCCTTCTGATAAGTGATGCCCAAGGAATGCATGGCCTTGGAAAATCAGATTTTCACAAAATGGCACAGAAAAAAATGACACTAATGCTATTAACACAGCAAGCAGAAATGTTAGGTATAAGTATTATCCAAAATAAACCACTGGTATTTTTTCCAATAACAGTGACTCTCAGATAAGTCACTCTCTCCCTCTCTAATGTTTGTCTGCCTGCCTGTGGTCCCAAAGATTTTTGCACCATTTTATCTAATTAAATGTGTCATTGTCAACTTGTCCATTCAGTGTCTGCTCCTCCATTGACTTCAGTGGTACTAAACATGCAGGGCCCTGTTACAGCAAAAAAAAAAAGTGGTCATGATTAGGTTTATAACCCCAAACCACTGCTCGCTCTTGAGAATTTGTGATAGCGGTTTGCCATAACAGTATAAATAATCACAGAGGACAAACACAAAACTGCGTGCTCTGCACTCCACAGTTGTTTTTCAGATACATGATGTTTTAACAGTCTTGGGTTTGGGTTAAAACTCTACCTCTTTTCCCTATATTAGCTTAAAATCGAAATTTCAAAGCCTTAGTAAACAACTTGCAATTTACAAGAAACATGCTAACCAAAATAGCTCCCTAGTGACTGTAAGCTTCTTATTAGGATGAATTTGAAAAGTAGTAGAAGAAAATGTTCAGTGTTTGCTCTGACTCCCCTTAGTCTCACAGCAAGAAGCGATAGACTGTAGGTGGTCACTGAATGGTGGTCACCTCTATCAATATTTCTTCATCTCTAACGTCTTTCACTTTTTGTCTTTCAGCTTTTATTTCTCTTATAATGTTGCAAATGTTGCAAATCAGTAGTTCAGCATATGATTCCTTGTAGCAGAATGGATTCCCATATTATTTAAAACACAGTTGCTCTAACACAGTATTTTCTGAGAACTTTTTGAAATCCTTCAGAAATGTTTTTGAGTTCACCTAAAGCAACTTCTACTCTGTGCAGGTCATATGCATCTAATTTTCTAGGCAGGTTGATATCTATTCCATCAGCATACACACAAAAGTGGTTTATTTTAGCCCTTTAAAGATTTATACATAAGTACTTCAATGGCACAGAGTTTATCTACGAATCTGCTTTGGTTACTGCTCTGATACAGTCACAGAGAATGGTCCTGTTTGCATTATGTTATGAAGACTTAGGAAAAGGAAAGAAAGCTTCTGCCCTGATCTCATTCTTCTTTGTTATTGACATACATAGCTGGAAAGAATGTTTTCAAGAATTTATTTTGGATTTTTTGTTATAGTGACGAACATAAGTCTTTTCAATCTTATAAAATTCTAATATGACTGAAGAACCGATAAAAAGATCACAGGAAGGAAAGTTAAAAGGTGGGGGACTTATAGACGTACTCTTTAAAACTGTTTTATTTTATTTCTTGTTAATATCCATCTAGCACAACACCTAATTAACATTCTGGATAAAATGCAGCATTATTAAGGCTTCACAACACTCATAGACACCTTTCGATTAAGGTGCATGAGTTCACATAAAACATGCTTTCCAATCCTCAGAAAAAGCTTTTAGGAAGATCAGTAGAGTCTTGACAAATTTATGTTAAACAAAAGGAGAGAGGCATTTGGGAGTTTGTTTGGGTCCTTTAAAAAAAAATGTATAAAACCAGCTTTCAGGCCTTTTTCAGAAAGAAGCAAGAACTCTGTAAATGCCCAATTTTTAAAAGGCTCTGGCTAATATTCGGAGATTGCTACCTTTTTTTAGAAACAATGTTTCTCAGAGACTAGCATTTTCATCAGGGTTTCTTGTCTCTGCATAACCTTGTACTGAATTTGAACCACTGAATATTTTTTTAAGGAGGAGAAAGGTAGATCTGGCTTAATACCTGAACAAATCAGTGCCGTCAAGCCATTGGAACAAACTGACATTCTGGAATCAATTCTATGATCCCCAAAGTTTATGTACCCTCTTTTTCTTGTTATCAGCTAGTTGACATACCTTTCCTGCGCTGCTGTGCCAGACTAATGGCATTTTATTAGGAATTCTTTGTAAAATGAAATTCAGTAACATGTAAGTGAAATTCATATAGAATCTTAGTGAAATTTTATGGGGTTTTGGTTGTTTTTTTTTTTGTTTGGGTTTTTGTGTCGTCTTTTATTTTTGTGGAGCGCAGAATATTATTCAAACACAATGCCAAAAAATACTAATTTTCAAGTACTTCTTTTTCCTGTCTTTTCTTGCTTTTGTCAATCTAAACTTTCTTTTCCTTCCATTTTTTTACTTAGACAAATTATCTTTCTTTCTAAGCATTACTTATGGTTTAAAAAAAAATGTATGTAATCTAGAGTTCACTTAAAGATCAAGTACCATAAGCTGGTGTTTTCAAGTATCCTGAAAGTTTATTAATGCTTTCCAACTCATTTCCTCCTTCCCTGCCAAAAGCACTCTTTTGTGGACTGTAAAGTTTTTCAAATAATAGACATCTGATCCAAGTTTCTTATGATTTTTCTATTCAAGAGATCACATACTTTCAAAAATCTGGTAAATTTTTATTGTAGTACAAAAATCTGGTACTCTGAATGGGTGCTAAGAGCTGTGAATTTATTAGCCTTTGAACATCTGTTAAAAAATTCATTTCCTTATTCTGAGAGATTCCGATTTGCTTTAATACACATATTCATATGATGTTTAAGTCAGAAGAAGAAAAGATTGCTGAACCTTCTGCTCACAGTATCTGATACCAAAATGGTCATGACCTTTAAAATAAAAAGCACTCTTTTGAAGTACAGTGCAGGTCTGTAAAAAATTGTCATTTGTGTGTATTTTATGGGCTTGACAGCAGCATTTGCATCTCTAAATAAAGGATCCCTTTGATCGTGTATGACTTCCAAAAAGGAGGCAGGCCATATATTTGTGATCAAAGATCTCATGGATGAGATGCAAGCTTACACTCCCTAAAATAAATACTTGACAGAGTCTTAAATTGAGGTCTCAGCACAAGTTTCCCCCTCCTACCATAAACAATTTGTGATCTCACAGAAGACTGGCATCAAGAAGAACAAATACAGAGGGAACCTGAAAAAAAGTTAATCTTTAGCATCTCATGAAGGATTAGGCTCTTTGCTTTGTGACTCTTGTGTAGCCACAGAATTTTTTGATCCTTTTGAATTCTGTGACAATATGTAGGACACCTAGGCTGTAAAACAACATTAAACTCAATGTTAGTGTGGCACAGTTAACATCTACAAACTGGACTAGCAATGAGGTTTAGAGCAGGGTCGGACATTTCTACAATCAACAATCTTTTCTGTGCTTTTGATTAAAATTTAATAAAAATGCTTCAGTGAGGTGAAGACTTGTGCAGAGCAGGTGAGGAAAGAACAACATTTATTCAGCCCAGATCTAATCCAGTCACTTTTTCCTCTTCTCATATTCCCCATTCATACAGAAGGGCCAGAGTGTCCCATCTATTCCTGAAACAAAACAGGCAGCATGACATGGTCTTTTATTCAGGAAAGAGGATTTAAAAAAAAGCTCCTATTTGTAGGACCTGAGGGATCTAAAACTCTATCTGCATGCCTCTACCAGTCACAGCTCACCTATTTAAGCCAGAGGTTTTTCTTTGACTGCAAGGATATAAAATTCCAGTAGGGTCACAGTGAGTCCTATTCAGAAACCCACCACTGTAAAATATAAGAAGGCAGAATTCAGTGATGATCTATTCAGTGCCAAAATAAACCAACAAACCCAACAGTGCAAAGTCCCAGTGTGACTGTGGAGTTCAGGCTATGCAAACTGTTTAGACCAGACAAACTCTGCAGCTCTGTCTCAGGATACTCTTTACTGATTAGGAAATGGTGCTGGTGAAATTATCACATTAACATTCTAAAGGAATAAGAAAAAAGGACAAGAAAAGGGAGAAAGAAAGGGAAGCTGTGGGCAGATTTCTTCACTATGCTCTCTGAAATCATTGCATTGCCCCCAGAACCAGGACTGTATCTTGATAGGCTAAAGTCTGTGTGACTGATTAAACACTAAATCAAAGTAGAAGGTAAGTAATAAAGCATGCAGTTAAAAACTGATTGTATATTGTGATTTTATATTGTGTGCATTAATACTGTGCAAATGTCTTTGTTGCTGCAGCATGTTGGATATACCTTATTGGTAAAAGGACACTAAAGCTCCCCTGCTTCCCCATGAGACATTTGAAAGGCCAGGATTTAAGCAATGAAACACTGGCCTTCAAAAGTCTTATGTCATAAACATATAAAGCAGTCCAGTACGGAAGGTCAATCATCAATCACTATTACACTGCTCTTCCTGTGTAGCACAAGCAACTTCATAGCATAAGCCATTTTATATTGCACCCAAATCCATCCTGACATTGGGCATGCAAGTCATATCATTACAGAAATGCATGGCTCTAGTCAACATGTACTGTGCTGAATCATAGAATCGTAGAATCATTTATGTTGGAAAAGACGTTTAAGATCAAGTCCAACCGTTACCCCAGGCCTGCCAAGTCCACCACTCAACCATGTGGCACCTGCGTGCCGCATCTACAAGTCTTTTAAATAGGTGACTCAACCACTTCCCTAGGCATCTTGTTCCAGTGCTTGATAATCCTTTTGCTGAAGAAATTTTCCTAATATCAATCTAAAACCTCCCCTAACTGGAGTGAATTCTAGTAGAGGATGTGTTTGTGACCTCAGTTTCTTTATCATTCCTTCAGTAATTTTTTCATTAAATCAAAATTTTAGATATTGAGATTTTTTTAAGATTTTTTTTTTTGGTTACTAGTAATTTATTGCTACTAGTAATGTACTAGGTTTTTTTTGTTACTCTGTTAAGTCAAAAGAAAACAGTGAACAAGACCTGCTGAAGAAAGATTTCTTTAACAAAAACATTTGTCTTGTTGTATGATAATGCAAGGAGATTTTCTTATGTCTATGCAGGCTTTTAAATCAATGGGTAAAGACATAGAATAGTTTAAGCAGAATTTGTATAAAATGGAATTCTGATATAGCTAGTATAATCATGCAACAATTATATGGAAAGCATAAATCAGAGTGCGAGGGAACTCAAAGCTGACCAACCCTATAATATGAATAAAATATGGCTTATTTTAAAAGTTGAAAATACACATAAATTATCTATAAAGTAAACTTTCAGAATATCAATAACCTTATAACTAGACCAATTGGTACTACAATAATCTGGTGAGTCTTGAAATTCAGTGTGGCGTACAAACCTTGAATGTGCTAAATACCTATTTTATTTCCATTTTTGTCTTGCCAGCTTAGTTACATAATTAATTGGAACGTTAAATTATAACTCTGTGGAGCTGAATTTTATTTGATATGCTACAGAAAGGGGATCTGGATTCCAGACTGAAGATCTGTTTGGCACTCGCGTGAGTCTTTTTTAAGGACAATTTGCTCCATGGTAAAACTTTTCCAGGAAAGTAAGTAATGCTTTTGTCATACTATGCATCATTGCTAAGTACTTGGCCCACCATTTTTGATTACCCATAGATGTTTTTCTTATTGAACTTCCAGTTATATTTTTAAAATGGTCTGTTGGTCATGTCATTGACTCCCAGTAAATCTTTAATGTGTTCTAGTAGTTATGGGAACTGTCAGAATAGGAAGAGTAAATCATTCATACAAGGTGCTGCCACATTTACTCATATAGGATAAAATGAATGAAATTAAAAAAAAAAAAAAAGATCCAGTTAGGGTTACAAGTTCACTTTGGCTTCACATACAAGCACTTGATTTGGTAAAAAGTCAAAAAAGGAAAGTTATACTGATCTCATTTATCTGCTGTTTAAAGTAATAAAATAAATTTCAATTAATATTTGAGTAGTTTAAAAAATTATTAAGAATTTTTTATTTGGCACTGACAAAATTACTCAGTAAAGAATCATCAATTCTTGACAAAAAAGAAGTATGAGAAGTAATAACAGTAATTAAAAATCCTTGTTCAACCCTCCGTTCTATTAATGAGTAGACTTTAATGGAAAAAAATTTCTTTCTTCGGAGATTCACATTTCTGCCTTTCATAGACTAAAATTTTTGCTTGAATTTTCAGCCACTGTTAGTAGAAAAAATGTTATCCTACAGAACTGAGCTTTGTAGTCCCTTCTAAGTTTTTATCAAATAATAATATAATTAAAAAATAAAAACTTGCATAGGAAATGAAAAAGTCATTTATCAAAGAGCTGCAGCCACATAGACTGCACATACATTAAATTTAATATTCAAATGTTTGCCTAACAAAAATAAAATTAAGCACACATAAATGCATTCTGTTTCAGAACTATGTTTTCTATTACCTTATTGATGCAAAAATGGTTCAAGGGATTACATGAAATGCTAATTTACTTTTTCAGACTGCCTGTATAACTAAAGAGCAATGAATTAAAATCGACTCATTTATAACAGTCACTTTTTTTCTGTACTAATCTCTGATTCAGGTGGAATAAGGGACTTTTTCATTTATGCTCTGTATTATTTTATTTTGTTTTGTGCATTAATAATATTTTGCTTTTCTTTCCAAATCTGTCAAATAGAGTATGGCATACGGCACAAATGTTTCTATGTAAAAACAATGGCCTTAGTATTTATCTATAAAAATGTAACATCTGCTTTTTGGACAAACAGACACCTTTCAGCCCCTGAAGAACTCTGGGAATTGTAGTAAAATTCTCATTTTCAGTACAAAATGTTATAATTAGAATTACCTCTAGATGGCTTAAAAAAAAAAAAAAGTAGAATTTACCCTGTGCGAGCCCTTGCTCTGATCTTATGTGCATGACAAGCTTGGATACCTGAGACACAGATATTCTGAGGGAACAAAACAGTGCTGAGAATGAGAGTCTTCTTTTTCTTCTACTGCTAGGTAGCAAGATTTAATACTTTTCTGAAAAGTAAAAATCATTTTCTCTCTACCAAAGGAGTCAATGACAGTTTATATTTGTTGTATTATTTAAGAATCTTAGGGCACTAGTTCTAAATGAGGACTGCATTTTTTAAGGACATTTTACTATATTGTGCTAGGAGTTGTACAAACATTGAACATTAAAAAAAATAAAAATAAATCTACAGAATACAAGAGGAAACCCATTTTCCTCTTCCAGTAGCTTGTTGAAATAGGAGTTTCAAGCTGTGCTGTCATAAATTCTGTGCAAAATATTCTAAGCATTCCAGTGTAATAAAATAGAAGGTTCTACAGTTATAGAATGAGTAACTTTAGAAATATAAACCACCATAGGCAAATTAATAGCATTGCTTTACTAGAGATTGTGTTTTTCCCTGAAAATACATTTATATATCTCATCTATTTAGGCCAAACAATAGCATATATATAATGAAGTACAGAAAGTGAAGGATGAATAAAAATTGTCTTGTATGTTCTCTTTTGGAAAGGATTTGCATTAAATAACATTCATGACTTGTCATTCAAAATTAAAACTAACTCTGCCTTCTCAGTATAATATTTACAAAGAGAATGCTTCTTGGCTTTTCTTCTAGTGTGAATAGTGGAGTATTGTACACACATCTTTCTGGAATCAGGCAGGTAAAGCCATCCAGCTAGATTTATTATTTCCTCAGGTATAAATTCTCAAGAATAATTCTTTCTCTGTTCTCCAACATAAAAGTATAAGCCTGATCACATGATGTAGAATTAGACAAAGAACATATCATCTGATTTTAAATACAAAAGTAAGATTTAGCCTAAAAAGCAGAAAACTACCTTTTCAGAGGAACATATGTTAGTATTTTCATCTGTCTTTTTTATAATTATCCATGGTCACAGTGAATCTAGTGCCGCAGTGTTGCCTTCTGAATTCCATATTCATGCTGACAATTGCCTGAGTTCTTTCTTTCTTGATTTCAATTACGAGCTTTTCAGCAACAAATGAAAGTTTTCCAAATGGCATTTGAGTATTTGAATCGGATAACAAAAGCTGTGACTCACAATGGAAAACAACAACAAAAAAAAAAGAACAGACTGTTTTATTTTTACCTTTAAATATCACCACTGTTTGATCAAGATCTGACCACTTAGATGATCATAAACCTGAGTAAAGTAGTAGGCAAGTAGCTGATCTGATATAGTCTTAATTGAGTTGCTAGGTTAAAGCACAGTGCTTTCAGGTTATGAATTACTTTTATTGTCTTTATATTAATGGTTAAAAGTTGTAGGAATAACTTTGAAGATTTTTTTTTCTTTTTTCACTCAGAAGCCTGCTAGCAGCTGTTTTGTGATGTGAACCACAGAAAAGAAAGGACAACAAATGTTACACACAATTATTTTTTTTCAGTTGACTGTGTGTTACAGATGGGCTTACCTCTTTCGTTTTGCAGGGGTAAGATATAAGGCCAAAGTATAATTTAGTAATTGTTCTAAAATAGTTTGCAATTCTGTTCATTACCTGTAGTATGTTTTAAGGTGATTGTCAGTCACAAGTATGTAGACACTAACATAAAATGCTTATACAAGTATTTTATATATAAATGTAAAGGAGAAAGTTCAATTTAAATAAGTACCTCAGAAAGCAAAGAAAACAGCATCTTTTATCCAGCTGCATTTACATATATGCATGTTCTCTGCTTTCTGAATTACTTAGGTATAGCTAAATAGTATAGCTTGAGATAACACTGGATATATCCACATGGACTCATATATCCCAATTGTGTTAATCTCATTCAAACTAACCGTTACCTAGAAATGAGTGTCTGCAATAAATACTGTAAAACACAGCTCAAAATAATAAAGACAGCAAAATCACACCCTAATTTATACTCAGATGGTGATTCTCATCTGCTAAGATTTAGATACCTACTAAGCATGCATCTATGGATGACCATAAAGAAAGGCTTCTAGGGCACAGTTTGTCTCCTATAGCAGGCATCTAAAATAAGCCAAATGAGTCATGGAATTAATGTGCCTCTCTACTGCCTACAAAGAGAGTCTAGATAACTAGCTGAGATGTGAAAGTCTATGCAGCAGTTGTCTAAAGTTAACAGATACATCTCACTCATGGTGAATTTAAACTAGTCTGACACAGGTGCCTTTATGCAACTCTTTGGGATTGTTCAATTCAGACTTCAAGAGTTCAGTTCACTGACTTCCACTGAGTTTTAAAACAGACTTCAGTTTTGAAATGGTGTGATGCTGATTTTTCAAAATTTCAGAGATATTTCATGACACTTCAGCCTTACTTAATGGGGAATCATCTTCTGACAAATGAATAGGAGTCCACTTCATACTGGATTAATTAATTAATTATTTTTTTTTAAATTGAGGGTTTAATGCGCTTAGTTTTGTTTGGATATAGGAAAAGTTTCAAGCTATTTTAACATGAAACTAAATCACTCTGATTCAGATTGAAAGAAATAACAAGAAAAGTAACTTGTGGGAAGATCAGGCTCATCAGCAAAACCAGGCCAAAACCAGTCTTACAGAGGAGAACAGGAAAAAAAGGAGAAAATATTGACTTTTGCTTTGATAGCAAAAAAAGCCACTTTTTTTTTCCCCAAGGCTTTTTTTTTTTTTTTTAAGAAAAAATGTGGGAAACTTCTCAGCACACCTCTATTTGGGCATCTGAAACTTTCATGTGTGTCTCTGTGTAAGCAGGTCTAATGATATACTCAAAAGTCTAAATTATAATGTTATAGAAAGAGTCTACAAGTTTGGCCTTGGCAGTTCTCATGATAGCGATTCAATTAAAGATTGAGTTTGGAAGCCTATACTTAGTAATTTCAATGAGAATTTGGCCACTGATTTTAAAGGGACCTTAGCATCATGATAAGCCTCTGATTTCTGATACTACATTTTCTGTCAGATTTACTCATTCTGCGATTTTGGATTATGTCAATAAGGCTGCCAGATAATGTAAACAGATGTATCACCTTTGAAATCAATGGAGTCACTTTGATTTATGCCAGAAATCCCAGCCAGAGATGCTTATACTGGGCATACCACATTCAGCTATTTAAATGAAGGTCAAGGATGTAACTTCCTTGTTGTTCCTTGTAACTTGCTTTTGCTGCTACAGATATTTTGCACACTGATTATTTCAACACTATCAGAAATCAGACACCTATTCAAATTGTATCTCTGATTCATATCTTTTGAGATTTGCTCGCTATCATGTAGATGCATTAATTAAAATGTACTCAGTTTACAATCAGATGCACTCAACCACTCTGAAATAACTCATCAGAGACAAATTCTTTTTGTAAATGAAGATGCTGGCTGCACAGCGACAGTGGCAAGCTTCAGCCTATCACTCATATTGTTAATGACTCTGGAGTGCATGTCTATGCAGAAGGCATAAAAAGAATTCATTGCACCTCCCTATATGCTACTGAATGGCCCAATAACCTTGAAGTGTCTTAATTTGTCTCTTTATTTTTAATGTTATACACAAGAATGGGTGTTGCTGTCATCTAAAAGAAAATGAAATTTCAACTAACTTTAGTAATCCTAAGATTGCCACTGTATGTGGATATTTCTAACATATACAGAAAACAGTGAATCTTTCCATACTTCAAATGCCTATTCTGCAGACCTGAAAATGCTATACATTTAAAAACCAAGCACAGACTGAAATAGCTATAATCCACCTTATAAAATCTCTCTTTAAGTGTGCAGGAAATAAGAAAGGTGACTGCAATTATAACAGAATTAAAAAAAAAAAAAGCAAAAAAAAAAACAAACCAACCCATACAATATAACTTGCACCATGTTTTTGGAAAACTTTCAGGAATGTCCAACAGTTTTTGCTCATATTTCCCTCTGGACTATTGTTTATAACTTGCTATTTGTTTCCTCTTTGCTCTTGTGTTAATACTCTATACTTAGCAATTTCTATACTTCTGCCCAAGGAAGGGCAGAAATAGATTACTAGCCACTAGTAATCAGTGACTAGACTGTAAAGCTGCTACAGACTATGCTTTCCCTATGCTTAAGAAGAAAATATCAACATAAATGAGATGCCATTTTCTAGCATAAGTGCCACAGAAAATGCTGTGACACAAACAGGAATGTACATGCTTAGCCACCTGACCTTTGTACAGGAAGCACATGTTGGGTATGTGAGAAGAGCTAGGTCTTCAACACCATTTTTATAGGTCTCCATAGATTTATTCCATTAACGAGGAACACATGTTTAGTTGGACTTTGGGACTATTGAATTAGCTAACTACTGGTGCTGAAGATATTATTGTTGATTTTTAGTTTTCATTTGGGGGGGGGAATAAAAGTATATCAGGTGCCTCTGACACAATAGTCATGTTATGAAACATTGGCTATCTAGTTTTTCTCTCAGAAACAAGTAACTGTGAGCAACCACATACTGAGGGAATCTCAACTTAAATGCATACTATGAGAGAAAGCCTAAACATAGATGGGCTCTTCAGCCACCACTTGTGAGGTTATCTAGCTGCCAACAGCACATATTAAATGTCATGTGCATATGTTGTGACTGCGATATGTGGAGTGTTAATCCTGATTTGAAATAACCCTCTGATAGAAGTGTGCTGACTGCTCTTGCTTTCACTGTACCCAGTACAATTTACCTGCATATTTCTTGTTCCTCTTTTATTTTTTCATTCTGGAAATTATGTGTAATAAATCACATTTTCTTTTTAGACTGTCTCTAAATTATTTTCTTAAAAAATGCAGTTAAGAAACCCAGTCAACTGGGTTTACTTTTTCAATAAAGACTGTTCATTTCACCTCTGGTCCTTGAAACTGCTTGCCAGTAGTACTTCAATGAGAAATGAGTACTTTTGCCACTTCTTTATCACTCTGTTGGATGAACAGGTCCTTTGGCCAGTAGATGTAAAAATGTAAGCCTCAGTTGGGTACACTTAAAGACAAAGAAATTTTTACTGATGCCTTTAATGTGAAAAGGTTTAGGCTTTGAGGTCTTTCAGCTCATCTGCCTATGTTCTATTTATGGATATTTTCAATCTTTCTTCTTTCTTCTCATGTTACCAATGTGACTAACTCTTAGCAGTTCTAGTTGCCAAAAGTGTCAAAAATGAGGGGCAGTTCCAGAAAAATAACTACTACTTTGCTTTCTAATGTGGATGACATTGACATACTTGCATTTCTGTTGCAAACAACAGCATAAATATCTTCTTAGTGAAAACAAGAAGGAAATGTTTCATTTCTTTGCATGTTTTCCTAACAAAATTTTGTCACACCATTCTGTGTCTTGAGATGAACTCTTCTGTTTGGGAAAACCTACTACCTGTACTACTGTAAAAGAGGAAAATTCCTGTGAGTTTTCATGTTTGATATCTTTTGCTATTTCATTGAAACAAACAAGTACTATATTTAGCCAACTTATATAACACAGTAAGCTAAAGCTTGTCATTAAGTGAATTTTTAATTATGCCCCTGCCTTCTATCTAGATTTGATTTCAACATATATATTGTGATTGCAAACATATTTTTAATGGGCAACACTATTATTTTCATTTATAAAAATCCTTGTCACATTGAGATTAATGATAGAAGTTGTTAGTATTTATGGTTCTTTTTAACTTCTTTGTAAGATGGTGAATACCATGATTTGGCTACTAAAAATAATTTATGTGTAGAATAGTACCAGATTTTACTTTTTTATTTGCAATACTCCATCTTTTACCTCTTCTGCCTTTTTCTTGCTAAAGCTGATGAGCTTTGATCTTCAATCCCTACTCATATAAATCTCCATTATCTAGGATAGTATCACTCAGTTGTGACAAACATTTAGGTTGGAAAGGAAACCATTTAGGTTGGAAAGGACCTTTGAGATAAGTGACTCAGGGAGTGCTTCTGCCAGCTCGTTCAACACCCTTGGGTGGATTCCGTCTGGTCCAATAGACTTGTGGGTGTCTAAGTGGTCTAAGCTTGATGACTATTTCTCCTTGGATTTTGGAGGCTTCATTCAGCTCCCCATCCCTGTCTTCCACCTCAGGGTTGGGTACCTGGAGAGTGACTGGTCTTACTATTAAAGACTAAGGCAAAGAAGGCATTAAGTATCTCAGCCTTTTCCTCATCCTTTGTCAATGGGTTTTCCCCCCACATCCAATAAAGATGAAGATTCTCCTTAGCCTTCCCTTTGTGGTTAATGTATTTACAAAAGCATTTTTTATTGTCTTTTATGGCAATTGCCATATTAAGTTCTAGCTGGACTTTCGCCCGTATAATTTTCTCCCTGCTAACCCTACAACACCCTTGTAGTCCTTCTAAATGGCCTGCCTCTTCTTCCAAAGTTCATAAACTCACCTTTTTCTCTTGAATTCCAGCCAAAACTCTCTGTTTAGACCAGTAAGTCTTCTTCACCACAGCCTCCTCTTTCACACAGGAAGGCAGCTTGTTCCTGCACCTTTAAAACTTCCTTCTTGAAGAATGTCCAGCCTTCCTGGATTCCTTTGCCCTTCAGGACTGCCACCCAAGGCACTGTCAACCAGTCCAAGGAGGCAGCTCTGCTGATGCCCCTAAAAGAATCAAGAACTCAATCATCTTGTGATCACTGTGCCCAAGACGGCCTCCAGCCATCACATCACCCACAAGTCCTTCTCCATTCACAAACAACAAGTCCAGTGGGGTGCCTTCCCTAGTTGGCTCATTCACCAGTTGTGTCAGGAAATTGACACAGTGGGCTATTTCCTCTCTACTGTACTATATTTCCAACAGATATCTCCCTGGTAAATTGAAGTCCCCCATGAGAAAAAAGATTAGAGATTGTGAGACTTCTCCCATATACTGACAGAATATTTTATCTGCTTCTTCATCCCAGTCGGGCAGTCTATAACAGACTCTCACTATGATATCTTCCTTGCTGTCCTCCCCCTTGTTTCTTACCCATAAACACTCAACCCTATCATCATAGTCAAGCTCTAAAGAATCAAAACACTCCTTAACATACAGGGCTATTCCACCTCCTCTTCTTCCTTGCCTGTTCCTTCTGAAGAGTTTATAGCCGTCCATTGCAGCACTCCAGTTGTGCGTCATCCCATGAGGTTTCTGTGCTGGCAAATATATTATAGTTTTTTCTGCTGCACAGTGGCTTCCAGCTCCTCCTGTATTGTGCATCACTTATTCCTCTCTCTTTTTTCCCTATTATTATTATTATTGTTATTGCAATTTTATTATGTTTTACTTTATTTTAGTTATTAATCCGTCCTTATCTCAACCTGCAGGTTTTACTTTTTTCCAGTTCTCATCCCCATCCCACTGGGAAGGGGAAGAAGTGAGCAGGCGGCTGTGTGGCACTTAGTAGCCAGCTGAGGTTAAACCACCACGTTGAGTTTTATCATTACATCATCTGTAATGTTCTTTATTAAAGTAATGTCCAAAATTCCCTGGCAATACTAACATATACCATATAATCAATCACTTCAGCTACTGAAGCTGAGTGATCACTTGGCCTGGGATTTCTTGTAGTTTGGCAATAGAAAATTGGGAAACAGCTTACAGTCTGCTCTCATGTTTCTGAGTTTAAGGAATCTATTTTCATCCTGCTGTAAAACACATCCTAAGAGATTTGGTAATAAGCAATCTGATATAAAATGGATATTTTTGAAGCATCGCAGCATGTGATTCTGTGACCTTAGTCTATCTCAATCTTCCTAATGGAACCCAAAACTTTCCTAGAGGTGAGTGAACCAAAAGCACCAAAGACCCATAATAGCTAAAGCTAAGTTCATTAGGGTACAAAAATATTACACAGAATAGGGTAACTCTAAGACCAAACCATTCAGCAGTCTTGACTAATACCAGATAAAGTTTTGAATGATGCTGCTCTCTTTCTACTGTAGCCTTACAGGTCAGGTTCTCTTCTCCAATCTTGTCTAAAATGCCAACAGGTCTCAGCATTGTTCAGGCTTGCACAAACTTTGACACTGTTCCTGGATTCCTACCAGTGCCTCCTATGCACCATGCTTTGTTCTGGTGGTTCTCTGTACAACAGTTTCCTTGCACTGATTAGATCTCCCAGTTCATACTGAGCTACTTAAGCCTCACTGCTCTTTGTTTCTGTCTTCCTTCACTGCATGCTTTATTCACCTTGTACTTCAGAGAAAGCTACCAGCTGTGTTTTCTTGTTGCCATTTTCTCTTTCCCTTATTCTCTCCATCCCCAGGTTGCCTCTCACCTGTAGTTCAGTTGCTAGGACAAGGCAAACAGGTATCCTTGTTAATTACTGCTGTGCCACAGCCTTTAAAACCTGTATGCCATACATACCTATATTAGGTTTCCATGGCAAGATATTGGTAGCTGAAGGACCGCAAGGGTGGCTTCAGTGAGAAGACACCAGGAGCTGCCCCCATGTCAGATGGAGTTTGTTCCACCCAGCTCAAAGATGGACCCATTGCTGGCCAAATCTAAACCAATTAGCAAGCCTAGTGGCACCTCTGTGATAACATATTTAAGAAAGGGTAAAAAATGCAGAGAAAGAAAAGGGTAAAAAATGTGAGAGAGGCAAGTGAGAAAAATATGAGAGAGAGTGCAGACAGCAAGGTCAGTAAAGGAGAAGAAGGAGGTGCTCCAGGTGTCAGAGCAGTTTCCCCTGCAAGCCTCAGAGAAGACCACGGCAAAGCAGGTCATCATCCTCCCATCTATGGAATGGACCACGCCAGAGCAGTTATCAACACAGCAGGACCCTACACCAGAGCAGGTCAATAAGCACTGAAGAACAGTGCATCCTGTGGAGGGCCTACACAGGAGCAGGGTCCTGCCAGGATCGATAGCCCGTGCAGAAGTGCCCACATAGAAGTCTGTGCCTGAAGGGCTATACCTCATAGAAAGTACCCACACTGGAGCAGTTCAGGAGGAACAGCAGCCCATGGGAAGAACCCAGTTGGAGAAGACTGTGAAGGACTGTATCCAGTGGGAGAGACCCAATGCTGGAGCAGGGAAACAGCATGAGGAGGAAGGAGCAATAGAGATAAAGTGTTATGAACTGACCTTAACCCTCATTCTGCATGCACTCCGCACTGCTTGGGGCAAAGACTGGGGGAGGAAGATGAGCTAGGAGTGAAGTTTTGTCCTTATTTCTCACCATCTTACTCTGTTATTAATTGTCAATAAGTGTAATTATTCTTTCCCGAGTTGAATTTGTTTTACCTGTGATGTTAATTGGTGAGTGATCTCCCTGTCCTCATCTCAGTGCATGAGGTTTTCAGTGTATTTTCTTCTCCCATCCTGCTGAGGAGGGGGATTGAGAGAGCTGCTTCATGGGCATATGGCTGCCAGCCAAAGTCAACCCACAACAATATCACATAGCAAACTGGAATTTAAAATAAAAATTACATTGTCTTTCATCACTATAAAAAGAATTATTGATCAGTTAATAGGAAGCAGAAACTGATTCAGTGAAAAATGATGGAAAGACAACTTGAGAAAAAGAAAACTAAATTAGAACAAGAAAGAAAGGATATAAACAAGGCAGAGTAAGAAGGAAATACCAAGGACAGATCTCAGAAATTCTGTATGCAGAGAAAACATGTAAGTATTTTAACAAAATATGTCAGAGAAAACATGTAAGTATTTTAACAGACTATTTCAGCTACAGCCTTGCGTTTCCACCAAGTCATAATAATTTGACATAGAAATTGATTAAAGCATCCTCATACTGTTTTTCACAACAATAGCTTTCTTATCATAAAACAAAGCTGTGCTGCCAGTCTTCCTGGAGTGTAGTTCTACAGAATATCACAAGCCTACTGTTGCCTTCTCCCTTTCTGTTCTCAGATCCTACATATTGTCTGACAGGAATATCAATATGTTGCACACCACAGAGAAGAGCATTATATAAAAGTCTGAGTGCAGAAACCCTGTAATTTCTGTTATAGGATAATGCAGCAAACTGCAGCACTGAAGCTATGCTCTTGGGTATAGAAGGAGATGGAGGATAGCACTAAACTTAGAGCAGGTACGACAGAGAGTTCAGAGGGGCTCTAAGCAAACCCTAGCTGGTACTTATGAGTTGCAGGCATATGATTTTCTTATTTTCTGTGTCTGGTGCCTCACGTCACACATTCTTCTGGCAGACCCAACAGCTTTCACCCAATGGAAACTATGTTGCAAGGCAGACAGTTTGAGAGACAGTAAGCCAGAAGCAAGAGAGTGTGCTATTACGTTGGTGTCTGGCTTATCTGTTTATATGCTGAAGTGTGTAAACTGCTCAGCCTTAAACTGGAACCTCAGATGAGTATAGCTCTGGTAGTGCAGACTATTCATATAATCCAGCATTTTAGGAATACAGTTTTCTTTAAGACTTCCTTATTTCTAGAGAATGCTGCCTCTTCAGTGATAACTGGTGAAAGCTGATGATGGTATACTGATAGAAATGGTTTCTCAGGCCTAATGATGCTGCATCTACTCTTTTCTTTAGAGTCATGGACAGCAGTGCCAGCCAGCCATACATTGCCCCAAGGTGAGAATCTATGGGAGACCCATTGAGACTCTGAGTGCACAGCCTGTCTTACTGTAAAGGCATACCTGTAAAGACGTAGCATGCCTGCTTTGTAGGGAGTGCTGAATGACCTGCCAAAGTCATGATTTTCCCCTGCAGTACTAAGTCTCGTGAAGGGAAAGTTACTTGCTGCATGTGGAAGAAAGCAGGAGAGAGAGCACAAAGCAAGTTAGTGAGTGAATGCTGAGCCCTTACAGGTGATCCATTACCCTGCAGACATTACAATTTGTCATATATGCTTCACCTAGCATCAGCTGCAAGACAAAATGTTTTCAGCTCAGTTGATCAGTCTACCTGGATGTGTCAGGTCAACTTCCTTTTAACCCACTGTTCTGGTTCATGAGCTTTTGGAAAATATGGCAGAGCTGATCAGACCTAGCAGTTGGTTTGTTTTTTTGTTGGTTTTTTTTTTTACTTTACAGTGTGAAACAGGGTTTCCTGTACACAGATATGTAATGTGTGGGGTTTGTTCATCAAGAAGTTTGGGGGGAGGGAGGCTCTCTGTGGCTGTCGTTATGTGAAACAATACTCCTTTTTGATTCTGTAACTGTTGTACTCTGTAAGTAATGGGGCGGGAGGTCAGTTGTATTGTTGCACAGGATTGTGAGAGAGAAAAGAGGGGGGTTGGGTGGATCGAAGTGGTGTCTTGTTGCAATGCTTGAGGGGTGGGGGCTGCGATGGTGAGGAGGCTGGCAGTGGACGCTTCTCGAAGCCTCTGGTGCTTCTCGAAACTTCCCGAAACTTCTCGGCAATGAGACCCCTGCAACAAAGGGAACCAATGGGGAAGAGCCATGTCAACATCCGAGTGAGGAGGCGTGACAGGATTGGCTGGGACCACCTCCCAGAGACCGCGTGTGCGTCTTGGGCGGAGCGGAGGACTCCCCAGCGCACCCAGCGCTGTTTTATCTGCTATCGCTTACTCAGTTTAATAAAATTTATGATTTAAACCGAAATTGGCTACAATATTGATAACAAATTGGTGCCGTGACTCGGATGGAGAAATTCTGACAGGACTCACATTCTAGGGGGGGCGCCCCACTCACAGGAGTGGCCCCCTGTTTGTGGTTCATTCTGCCAGCTTCTCCACCGACGAACCTAAAATTTGATAGCAGATAAAAGGTGAAGCCGGCAACCCCTTAATTTTGTGCACGAAGCCCGAGCGAAGAGGACATAAACGAGGACGTGAGTATATTGCGAAACTGAGATCCATTCGGTTGGGGTTGGGATCCCGGTGTGTGCATGAGTGAGACGTCCAAGTACGGACGAAGTGAGTGTGGACCTCTTAGTAGTGCGGGTCCCATCTCCCACGAGGGACTGGGCCACGAGGAGAGGGCATATGAAAGACTGAGTGAAACAAGGCACACCAGAAGATGGGACAGACAAAGAGTAAGGGTTCTGATCCCATGGGAGGTTCTAAGGAGAGATTAAAGTTACCTCAGATACCTCCAGATAGTCCTTTAGGTTTAATGATTAAGTATCGGAATGATTATCCCTCTAGAAAAGGGAAAGACAGGGCAAAAATGATACATTATTGTATGGGGGGGGTAAACAGATTAGGACTCATCACCTATATTGGCCAGTTTATGGGTCTTTTGAAAATTGGATATGTCAGGCCCTGAATATCTATGTCAATTCGAAAGAGCCTTTTGACTTGGAAGAAAGTGAATATGCCCAATTGTGGATAGGATCAGAGACTAGAGCCAATCTATACCCCTTAAAAGAAAAAGGGGGATGAAAAAAGACTAGGCCAGAGGAGGAGGTTCCCATGTCGCCCCCACCATATATACCTCCTCCTCCTCCACCTCAGCCTTCGCCCCCACCCAAGACTCCCGCTAACGTTCCAAGTGCCCTGAAGGACCCAGAGGCACCCCCCGATACTTTTGAGACTGAGGGACCGGTCACACGAAGTAAAAGTAAGAAACAGACTGAAGCCCCACTATACCCTTTAAGGGAAATATCAATGGGAGGGGCACACCCAGAAATGGGATGTTTCAGTACCCTTGAATTCAGCAGATGCTAGGGAATTTAAGAAAGAAATGGGGACTTTGCTGGAAGATCCCTTGGGGGTTGCAGAGAGAGTGGATCAATTCCTAGGACCTAATATATATACTTGGGAGGAGTTGCAGGCGATACTGGGGATTTTGTTTACAGCCGAGGAGAGGGATATGATCAGGAGAGCCGGTATGAGAATATGGGACCAACAACACCAACAGGGTCCCGCAGCTGATATAAAATGGCCTCTACAGAGAGCCAATTGGAATAACCAAAACGAAATACACAGGGGTCATATGCAAGATTTGAGGACTATAATAATCCAAGGTAGAGAGTCGGTCCCCAGAGGCCAGAATATCAATAAGGCTTTTAGCGAACATCAGAAAAAGGATGAAACTCCCACAGAATGGCTGGAGGGTTTGCGAGAGTTTCCAGCTATATTCTGGAGTAGACCCCGACACGCCTGTTGGGCAAGCATTGATTAAGGCCCAATTTGTAGCTAGTTCATGGATCAACATTAGGAAAAAATTGGAAAAGTTAGATGATTGGCAGTCTAGAGGGCTTGATGGATTACTGAGAGAAGCTCAGAAGGTATATGTAAGACGAGAAGAAGCAAATAAGAGACAGGCTAGAGTGTTAGAAGAAACCCATAGGAGACACACACGAATGTTAGTGGCGGCTGTTAGAGAGGGACAAAAGGAATTAGGAAGGGGAATATCAGGGAGGAAGCCTGAGTATAAGCAGGATCGAGGATTCAAAGGCCCTCCCAGGGAAAGAGAGAGGGAACAACTGATATGTTTCTATTGTGGGGGTAAAGGCCACATGAGACATGAGTAGGAAGCGTATAGCGGATGAGAAAATGTGGAAGGAGGACTGAGGAGGTCAGGGGCTCTATTTGCTGGGGACTCGAGAGACCAAAGAGCCCGTGATAAAACTTAAAGTGGGTCCCCAGCAACAAGAAATCGAGTTCCTCGTGGACTCAGGGGCGGAGCGATCGACTGTTCAAAGACTTCCTTGGGGCTGTAAAAAGTCTTCAGAAGTTGTACAAGTTATAGGGGCAAAAGGGGAAGCCTTTGGGGTGCCTGTAATCAAGGACGTGATGTTTGAAACAAGTTCTAAAATTGGGGTGGGGTC
This sequence comes from Pezoporus flaviventris, assembly GCF_033815535.1. Classification (NCBI taxonomy): domain Eukaryota; kingdom Metazoa; phylum Chordata; class Aves; order Psittaciformes; family Psittacidae; genus Pezoporus; species Pezoporus flaviventris. The sequence goes on from NW_026892555.1 coordinate 63,875,448, forward strand.
ACTGTTACTCGTATCTGAGGCAGACTACAATCTTTTGGGAAGAGATTTAATGACAGAATTAGGAATTAGTCTAGAAGTTCAAAATGAGGAACTGCAAGTAAAATTATGTCCCCTTCGACTAGTAGACCGAGAAAAGATAAATCCGGAAGTATGGTATAATCCTGATACAGTAGGAAAATTGGATATCGAACCCTTTTCGGTAATAATTAGAGACCCAGATAAACCTGTCAGGATCAAACAATATCCTCTCTCGGAAGAGGGATGATGGGGGTTAAAACCTGAGATAGATCGTTTACTCGAAAAGGGACTGTTGGAGCCCTGTATGTCCCCTTTTAATACTCCAATCTTACCTGTGAAAAAGGCAGATGGAAAATACAGGTTGGTCCACAACTTGAGAGAAATAAATAAAAGAACAGTTCCTAGATTCCCTGTAGTAGCAAATCTATATACAATCCTGAGCAAAATAAATCCCAAAGACTGTTGGTATAGTGTAATAGATTTAAAAGATGCTTGTCCCTTACAGGAGGATTGTAGAGATTTCTTTGCTTTTGAATGGGAAGACCCTGAGACACATCGGAAGCAGCAATTAAGGTGGACAGTTCTCCCTCAGGGCTTCACAGAATCCCCCAACCTATTTGGACAAGCCTTAGAGCAGATATTACAAAAATACGAAAAGGAGAGTAGTGTGACATTAATACAATATGTTGATGATCTGTTATTAGCGGAAGCACAAGAGGAGGATGTTCGGCGAGAGAGTATTAGATTATTAAATTTTTTAAGTTTACAAGGGTTGAAAGTATCTGAATCAAAATTACAGTTTGTGGAGGAGGAAGTAAAATATCTGGGACACTGGCTTAGTAAAGGAACAAAGAAACTAGATCCAGAGAGAGTTACTGGTATATTATCTCTAAAAGCCCCAACTACTAAGAGACAGGTACAGCAATTGCTTGGCTTGCTTGGCTTACTTGGTTATTGTAGGCAATGGATAGAAGACTATAGTAAAAAGGTTAAGTTTTTATATGCAAAATTAACCAAAGATGGCCTATTAAAATGGACCGAATCAGACGAGGCTCAGTTACAGGAGCTGAAAGAGGATTTAGTTAATGCACCTGTCCTAAGTTTACCTGATCTGAAAAGACCTTTTTATTTGTTTGTAAACGTAAACGAGGGTACTGGGTATGGGGTTTTGGCACAGGATTGGGCCAGACAGAAAAAACCTATAGGATATTGATCAAAATTGTTACATCCAGTCAGTAGAGGGTGGCCGACCTGCTTACAAGCTGTGGTGGCTACTGCGCTTCTGGTAGAAGAAGCCAGAAAAATCACATTCGGGGGGGAATTAAAGGTATTATCACCCCACAACATTTGGGGAGTACTACAGCAGAAGGCTGACAAATGATTACTGATACTAGGCTCCTCAAATATAACAAATGGATTACTGATACTAGGCTCCTCAAATACGAAGGAATTCTAGTTTCTTCTCCTAAATTGGAACTAGAAAGCACGAGCCTCCAAAACCCCACCCAATTTTTATATGGGGAGCCAGCTCAAGAATTATCACGATTGTATACGTAATATAGAGGAACAAGTAAAAATACGCCCAGATTTGGAGGAAGAAGAATTAATAGGAGGCGAAAAATTCTTTGTAGATGGTTCTTCAAGAGTGATAGAAGGGAAAAGGAAGTCAGGATATGCCATTATAGATGGGAAAAACTTCAGCGTTGTGCAATCGGGACCCCTGAACCCCAGTTGGTCCGTGCAGGCATGTGAGCTATATGCAGTATTACAGGCCTTAAAACTATTGAAGAATAGACAGGGCACGATATATACAGACTCCAAATATGCATATGGTGTAGTACATACTTTTGGAAAAATTTGGGAGGAAAGAGGATTGATAAATTCTCAAGGAAAAGGCTTAATCCATGAAGAGCTAATAATTCAAATCCTCCAGGCCCTGAGAGAACCTGAAAGCATTACGGTAGTCCATATAAAAGGACACCAAAAAGGAACAATATTTGAGATAAGAGGAAACAATTTAGCAGACATGGAGGCAAAACGGGCAGCTCTGGGGGTTGTAAAAATAATGCTAAACTCCTCTATGGAGTCTGAAAAAATAAACGATGCACATAAATTTACTCAAATAGAAAAAGAAAAATTGACTAAAATGGGTCTAGAAGAACAACAAGGAAAATGGAAATTAGAAGATGGGAGACAAGTTGTCCCAAAGACTTTAGCTCGCCAAATTATGGTGAGAATACATGAAAAAACACATTGGGGAACCCAAGCCCTTGTCGACCAATTTGCCCTGCAGTATATGTATATAGGAATATATGATATAGCAAAGGAAATAGTAAGATCCTGTTCAACTTGTCAAAGGGTAAACAAACAACATCAATGAAAAACAATTCCAGGAGGTCGCGAGTTAGCTGTAAGACCCTTTTCACGAATACAGATGATTTTACTGAAATGCCTAAGAGTGGTAACTACAAATACCTCTTAGTGATGGTAGATCATCTAACCCATTTTGTAGAGGCATTTCCCACCTCCCGGGTAACGACACGAACTGTGGTAAAAATTCTTTTAGAACTTATAATTCCAAGATATGGAATTGTTGAAGCCATAGACTCAGACAAAGGCCCACATTTTACTTCAAAGGTAATTAGGAAAACAATGAATCAACTGGGCATAAAATGGGAGTATCACACCCCTTGGCATCCCCAAAGCTCAGGACGGGTGGAAAGAATGAACAGAGAAATCAAGAAACAATTAACTAAAATCATGATAGAAACAAAACTCTCCTGGACTAAATGTCTACCACTAGCTTTGTTAAACATCAGAACACAGCCCAGGTCCGATTTGGGAGTTTCTCCCTTTGAAATGTTATATGGTATGCCTTATAATATGGAAATGCCAGCTGAACATCCAATAATTGAAGACATAATGTGGAGACCATACCTAATTCATCTAACCAAACAAAGAGAGGAGTTACGTAAACGAGGTATGATATCTCAACGACCTTCTTTAAATATGCACATTCATTCTATAAAACCAGGGGATAAGGTACTAATTAAAACTTGGAAGGAATCCCCACTAATCCCTCGTTGGGAAGGACCCTACCTTGTTTTACTCACCACAGAAACAGCCATCCGGATGGCAGAGAAGGGTTGGACTCATGTGAGCCGTGTAAAAGGACCTATCAAAGACTCAGACCAGTCTTGGGAAGTTGTGAGCCCACCTGGAGATCTGAAAGTCACCCTCAAGAAGGTTTAAATGGACATAAAGGGGACTGGGTTATGTACTAACAATAATAACCTTTTGAGATTGGTGTGAAATCAGTTGTCTGTAAGAGTGCCGAGAACGGTGGTAATCGAATACATTAAGTTATATATATATATAAATTGAATATATCAAAATGTTACTCCAAAAAGGACCCGGGTAGGGGAACTATATAAACGGAGTCAAACACCCGAAATAGCACTCCCTCTCCTGAAGACTACCCCTGCTACAGAGAAGATGTTATCCCTCGTGGCTCGAAGCAATTGAGTCGATGAGCAAGGTAGAGAGGTAAAATGCTGTGGAGAACTGACTCTTGTCATTAGAGCTACATGGGAGTACTGGAAGAACCGCCTCAATGCCTAAAGGGACTTGAAAGTCCCTTATAAAAAGTATATCCAAGGTTCTAATTGGAGGGATAATATTGGTATAATTGATCCAAAACTATTAACAACAAAGAAATGGAAAAGATTCCTCCCTTTTTGGCACATCCTAGACATACTGCTTATTCTACTTATAATATGTATACCACAAACATGGACTAAGGGAATGAACTACCAACCCCACCAACCGTTTAAGTGGACCCTACTCCGATTTGAGGATCAACAGGTTATCGCAACCCAAATAATACCGGGAGAACCAAGCTTTAATGCTACCCTATGTCAGCTTGTCCCGAGACCCCGATGCTGGAAATACCGGGGATTCTATACGTGCCCTAGTTCGAATCCTGGAAAGGGATATTGTAACTACCCTAATCAATATTACTGCAGTTATTGGGGTTGTGAGACTATAGCCCCTGGTTGGATACCAGGTAGTGGTATAGACAAGTACCTAAAAGTTCAGTGGGGTCCATATGGATTCAGACCACCACAAGGGTGGGGAGGATGTGGAAACTGCAAATACCTCTTCTTAAATGTCACCAGCCCTGAAGACGTAGGATGGATAATTGGAAGAGTGTGGGGAGTGAGGCATACGGAACCAGGGACAGATAAGGGCAGTTTAATTCTCATAAAAAAGGAAGTAGCCCCATATGATCCACTGCCGGTAGGCCCTAACCAGATATTAACTGATGATTTGGCCAAAGGAACAATGGATAGTACAACGAGAATTCCTAAGATAGACAATATAACAATAACTCCTGAAATGAAGACTACTCGAATCACCCAAACTCCTGATGAAACCCTTGGGAATAACCCAACCCCTAACGAAACCCCTGAAATTAATCCCCTTTGGAAGTTAATGCACGCTAGTTACTTGGTGTTAAACAAAACCAATCCAAATCTTACAGAACACTGTTGGTTGTGTTATGGGGTGAAACCACCCTTTTATGAGGCTGTGGGAGTGAGTAAGAAACCTAGACACCTAAATGGTACTAACCTGGCACAGTGTATGTGGGACACAGAAAAAACAGGAATCACCTTAACCCAAGTGACGGGAGAAGGCCTGTGTATAGGAAAAATTCCAGAACACAAAAAAGAGGTTATGTGCCAATACTGATAAAATAGGGTCAAAAAGATCCGAGAAACCTGCAAAATGGTTAGTACCAGCTGATAACACCAAGTGGGTTTGCTCCACTATAGAAGTTACACCTTGCCTTAAAACATTTTAATGAATCCTCAGACTTTTGTGTTCAAGTAACAATAGTCCCTAAAATTTTTTATCACCCTGAGAACTTTATTTACGATGTGTACATTACTCAGGGACACCACCTGACTAAACGAGAGCCATTCACGACATTAACAATAGCCACTTTAATGATCTTGGGGGGCGAGGGAGTAGGCACAGGAGTAACCTCATTGATACAACAAAGCCAAGAATTTAAAGCACTGAGGATAGCAGTAGACGAGGACCTGGTAAGAATTGAACAATCAATAATGGCTTTAGAGAAATCTGTTAGGTCACTGTCAGAAGTGGTCTTACAAAACTGAAGAGGACTAGATTTAATGTATTTACAACAAGGAGAGGTATGTGCAGCACTTAAGGAAGAGTGCTGTGTATACGCAGATCACACAGGGGTGGTATGGGATACTATGACCAAATTACGGGAAGGATTGGAAAAAAGATGAAAAGAATGAGAGGCACAATGCAGTTGGTATGAATCTTGGTTTAGTCAATCCCCCTGGCTTACAACCTTACTGTCAACAATAGCAGGTCCCCTGATATTAATTATATTGGGATTAACATTTGGACCATGTACTTTTAATAAAATATTAGAAAATGCACGAGGTAGACTCGAAGCAGCTCACCTAATGCTGATAGGAACGAAATATGAACCTGTAGAACAAGAAAATTCATTTCTGTTAAGCCAAGATGTGTGACAACAATTTGATGAACAAAAATGATGAAAAGAAAAAGGGGGGAAATTGTAATGTGTGGGGTTTGTTCATCAAGAAGTTTGGGGGGAGGGAGGCTCTCTGTGGCTGTCCTTATGTGAAACAATACTCCTTTTTGATTCTGTAACTGTTGTACTCTGTAAGTAATGGGGCGGGAGGTCAGTTGTATTGTTGCACAGGATTGTGAGAGAGAAAAGGGGGCTGGGTGGCTCGAAGTGGTGTCTTGTTGCAACGCTTGGGGGAGGGAGCTGCGATGGTGAGGAGGCTGGCAGTGGACGCTTCTCGAAGCCTCTGGGAGCTTCTCTAAACTTCCCGAAACTTCTCGGCAATGAGACCCCTGCAACAAAGGGAACCAATGGGGAAGAGCCATGTCAACATCCGAGTGAGGAGGCGTGACAGGATTGGCTGGGGCCTTGGACCGAAAAAAATAAAGGACCACCTCCCAGAGACCGCGTGTGCGTCTTGGGTGGAGCGGAGGACTCCCCAGCGCACCCAGTGCTGTTTTCTCTGCTATCGCTTACTCAGTTTAATAAAATTTATGATTAAACCGAAATTGGCTACAATATTGATAACAGATAGAATCATAAATCATACAATGGTTAGGGCTGGGGTACTGCTAAGAGTTTGACTTCCAGATTAATCCAGTACAGTTCAAAAATCCTAGCATATGCCTCCTTTTCTGTTCCAAGTGATAATTAAGAAAACCTACTATATTAGAAAAAGGTTTCCTCCTTTGCAGTTATATTCACACCCATATATATTTATGTACATATGCATGTAGACACACACACTTGCCTGCATTTGTGCATTCTAAGGAGGTAATGATTATGAAATAAACCCACTAGTCACAAAACTATAGCAAAATGGTATGCTGATTTTTTTGGAAAGTTGGGGGGATTTTTTTGTCTCTGCAGTTTCAGGGAAAAATCAAGGAATGTGCTATAGCAGCACTCAGATTAGAAAATTTTATTTGCAAAAAATTTCACAAAAACGTTATTTGCAACATTTCTGAAGGTGTCCTATATATAGATAAGTTAGAACCTAAAGAAATTAATTTATTCTTTTACTGTTAGATGTAACTGGCTACATTCCTATGCACATACAGTAATTGCACCATAGAAATTATTGAAACTAAAGTTACATTGCAAGGCAATTCACAAAAATTGCATTGCTTTTCCATACTGAATGTCCTAAGATACTGCTGCCATACGGTCATTCCTCAGTTCCATGTTTTTTGAATCATCTTGTTCCCATAGCTTAAATATACTGACTATATATATATTGTATCGTGCTTGCCTATATTTTTTATGCTGTTGCATACCATCCGGTATGCAACCAAAGTAGGATACTGCTATCAACTGCAATTATTGTGTAGCTTTGTAAACCTTACCAATCTTCTGTCCACTTGACTCTCTAAGATGCCTTTTAAAATTACAAATGTATAAAAATGTCATGCAATTGACATTACTTTTCTAATTTATCTTCTGCCTTGAAGGGAATATGGTACTACTGGAGGTTTTAAATCTAGTATCTTATTTTCTTATTCTGTCAGAAACAGTCTATTCTGTCAGAAGTCTATTGTCGTTGAACCCTGCACACTTTATTTTTATTACTACTGTCTAGATTAATGGGTGTCTAATATCAAATGATTTAACATGGATTATAGCATCTGTTTAGTTACCACAATACAATGCTTGAATAGTAATAAGTTACAAGCCTAATACAATGATAAACATTACTAACATTATCTCATGTTATTTGTGATCTTTTATAGTTACTCCTTTCTTTTTCTGTTTTTTTTTGGGGGGGGTGCTACAGGGTGCTAAACATATATACTCTATTTTGGGGGAAGATGAAAGCACGTAAATGATAGTTTTGCAGTTTTTCTTGTTATACCCCTTCTCTAAATTTCCTTGGATAGAGGAATATGAAGGAAAGAAACTATCCCTAAGTGCACGTCAAAAGATGATGTAACATAAAGAACATCTAAATGACCTAAGGAGCTTAAACACTGCACAAAACCCCTTGATGTCACTTGTCATGCCTGAAGGACTAAAGTTACTGATAGGAAAAAGGAAATCCAACTCTGTAAAATCGATATTCACTGAGTGGCTCTGCCTCTGTTTGTAAGTGCCACATGTATGCCTAAAAGCTATGGCTAGGTTGGAAATCCTAAATAAGTGATGAAATTTATTTAAACTATGGCATGTTCTATCACTACCGTCTTCAATGAAACAAAGTATTAATTGAAATGATGCAGCTTGAAAATAATGAAATGGGCTAGAAGGTGGTTTCATTAGGCATTTTCACAGTTGGAGGGAACAAACCAAATCTGACTCTGGATCTGCGGAGTAGGAAAACATTTATGTGTAACATGAAGTCTTCTTCATCTTTATAAATGTAAGAAACTAAATATCTAAAGAACATTAAATGATTAGCTTAAAAGTACATATTCATTATGGTCTGGAGAAGACTGTTTTACAGATAACTGATTCAGTTCTTTCATATGTCTATTCAACAAACACTGTAAGAAATCACAAGAAGTTAAGAAATTCTTCCACTTAAATTATTAAGGTTGTGTCTTAAATGTACTTAGAAATGGTTGCTTTACTGTAAGACCTAAGTATATCTGCAAACACACTAACAAAATCATGTAAGGCAAAAATTAAACTCAAAACAACAAACCAGGTAAACCAACTGTGTTAAATAGGGGAAATATCACCATATTATTAATATAAAAAGTTCTTCGCCTTTTTTAAACTTGATAGGAAAACAGCAGCATAAACATCTTCACAGTATTTTTTTTTTTCATCAAGTTGCACTTTTATAAGTGTTGTCCAAGAATGGAAGAGACATAAACTCCTGTCTTTATCCAGGGAAAAAAGAATTGCAAATTCTCGAATGAGAGGAAACAGCTAATACCTGGAACTGTCTGGGCTTTCTCTGTCTTCTGATTTCAACGTTTTGAATTATTCATCACTTTCCTCTTTGACCTGTCTTGTTTCAAAGTGAAAGGGCAACAGAAGTGGAAAAGAAAAAAAACCTGCAAATACATAACCACTTTCTTTCAAGTCACAAAAGCATGTCTATACATGAACACATGTACTGAGTAAAATAATTTCAGAATCAAAATAATATATGCATACAATCATAACTGTAAAATCTGAGAGAATTTCAGTGTTAAGAATAAGGTGGTTTTGATTTGTGATATAAATAATATTTATCTATATCAACTTCTTTTCCCTTATTGTCTATTATTCGTTTCTTAAAATGTTTCTCTGAGAATTTTTGTTTAATTGCTCTCTCTAGCAAATGGTTTATATAGTTTGAAGTGACAGGTGGTTATAAGCTAATAAAACACATTCCCTAGACCACAGCTTTAAAAGCCCCATGCAAAATGAAGTAAACTGGCTTTATTTTGCATTTTGACAGTGTTTAATCCTTAGCGGGCCGTCTCTCCCACCAACCAACCAGCCAACCAAAACTTTCTAGTATCATACAGCTTGGAGGAAAATAGCCAAGACTTTCAAGACTTTACTGAATTTTGTTAAACTCTTCCCTTTACTACTGCCTTTTTTCCTGCATGAAAAGCAACACTGGGAAGTTCTTTTTAATTTCTTTATACACACAAATTTTCAAAGATGTGTACAGACAGATTGAATCAGCTCAAGTAAGCAAGTTCTGACAGCATGAGCAGATATTTTACTTAAGCACTAACACTCCTAAGTTACAACAAATTCTTACATTAGTTCATTAGTTAAAGCTGTGTCATTATTCACTGAATTATAAAATTTATGAGGACATAACGCATGTTACATGAATTTAATTTTTCCTGAGCTTCAAAATTTCTATTAGATGAAAGCCTAGTCACTATGCATAGATAGAATCATAGAATCATAGAATCGTTAGGGTTGGAAAGGACCTTAAGATCATCTAGTTCCAACCCCCCTTCCATGGGCAGGGACACCTAATGCTAAATCATATCACCCAAGGCCTTGTCCAACCTGGCCTTGAGCACTGCCAGGGATGGAGCATTCACAGCCTCCCTGGGCAGCCTATTCCAGTGCCTCACCACCCTAACAGGAAAGAATTTCCTTCTTTCTGTATAGTTTCTTGATAGATGAGTAGGTTAAAGAGGGTTAAGTAGATACAAGTGTAAAGTAAATAAAAGCCTCAATCCAGAGCATTCATATTGCAGAAAGACATTCTTGATAACTGTTTACTTTAGCATTAATTACTTTGTCAGAAGTTTCCATCCAAACTGTGAAATTTGGGCTCAGTTCAAGTGGATGGGAGGGCCATTTTTATATTGTCAGACTTTTTTTCACCTTAGTGAGAAGAAGAATAAAAAAAGGCTGTAAATTGAAGGTGTTATGTATCATCAGAACACAACTGCTACTAAAGGAGAAGAGATGTGAAAACAGACATGTCAAATATGTCTAAACAAACATCAAATACAATAAAAGAAAGTATCTTGGACATTATGGCAGCCCTTTGTCGTGTCTTCAGGTTTTCCTGAAGAAGTTTGGCTTTTGAGCTGTGTGTGTCACTAACTTTACCAAAAAGGTCACTAATTGTATAAGCCTTATGAAACATTCAGCATATTGTAGCTGCAGCATATTTCATCGTGAATGTTTATGATAGCTTCCCATAAGTTTAATTTGGTTCTTTAAGATCTTAAGCACAAAAAGACAGAAGAAGTACTTTCATTTGACTCAAAGGCAAAGAGAATAAACAAAACTGACCCAGGTGCTGTACAGTTACACATTGCTGTTTGCTGTGTTGTGCTCCTCCGTCATTTTGGTTTAGTGATGATCACATGGCTAGTGCCCTTATAAAGCATATAGTATCCTTGTTGAACTCTGCAAAGACTTCTGCTTAGAAAGCTGTTTTAATTTTATATCTGGAAACAAAGAGAAGTTTGTTGAAAATCTAAAACTGGGTGATCCGCTTTACCTTTAAAAGCATCTTTCACAGTCTTTTTAGATAGCTGTGATATGCTGTTGCTGATAACATTTATTTTGGGTAAATGGCAAGTAAGTACAGTAGAGAGGTATTTTTACAAGTAAGTGATTATTTATTTTGTAAAATAATTAATACTTTTCATATGATTGTGTAAAGGAAATTTATCAAAAGAATAGCAATGAAAAAAAGATTTAAAAGACTTGCTAGTTGAAATACTGATTTATAGCATAAATGTATGATATAACAGCCTATCTCGATGTGTATGTCTATGGGAACAAAAACATGCATTTGATAAATAATTTAAAGAATGTATAATAATTCAAATCTAATTGGTATAGCATATCCATAAGAATTATCTTAAATATGCACATGCAGCTGTGTCACTGAGAACTTGGTTTCTTTGTGCAGCTTTGAAAGGAGAAAATCCTCACTTTGACACAGGTGGGTTTTTTTTTGTTATAAGGCTGAAGTACCTTGTGGAGAGTTAGGTGTCAAAAGAGACTCTAACTCAGTGATTGAAAAGCAAGGAGAGAGGGGTAACTACAGAGGGAAAGTCCAGCCACTCTGGGATGGAGTAGCCACGGTATCTGTTGCTTTGCAGTCAGATCCAGAGACATTCTTTCCCCTTGAGGGTGAAACAATGGATAGTGTTGAGCAGGGGTCTGTAGGCATAGGCCAAACCCCATCATATTGTGGTTATTTGTATCGTTCCACTACTGCCAGGATGACAGTATGTCTTTTCTAAATGTTTTACTAGTTTTTCTGGATTTTGCACTTCTTCAAGGATGAAGTTCCAAAGCACTGAAGGGGCCAACTGGTCAAGGAGCTTGCCCATATGATTCCACACACCCTGCCACTCATGGCTATCCAGCCTTGGAGAAGATGTCTTGGTGGTATTCTGAGATAGTTGTTTAACCTTAAACAAGACCTGAATCATATTTGACAAAATGGTGGTTCCAGCAACAGGAGCAGGCTGGCTTCAAGGGTATTCAAAGGATATTAAGCATCTTTAAAATTCTCAGATGCCATTGTAAATAGCCTGGTGGGGGAGAAAAAGCTGTGGGAGATCATCTACTCCATAACTTGGCCCTCTAAGGGGGGAAAATAGATATAATTATTAATAATTGCCATTACGTGGCTCCCAAAGTATAGAGGTGATGGCAATGCTGAGAACACATACCAGATCAGTCTCCTGACTGATGATTCTATTGTATCACAAGTCATTACCCTAAAGTACAATAAAATGAGAACTGTAGCCCAGGCCCCGAAGCTGATAAATGCTAAAACAACAAAGACTGGTTGCAAGTAAAGTGTGACATAACAAAACTGTGACACCAAGTACAACAACTCTGAGGGCAAATAAATAAACACTGTGATCTAAAACAATGAATGCTTATCACAAATACAATTAGACACACTCTGGTCATATCTGTCATTATCATTTGGTCAATTGCTGAGATGAGTAGCTCGAGAGAGGACGCCTTCAACACCTGAGTGGGGGGAAGCTCAGTGTCCAGGAGCCTCAACTCAGAGCAGCAAGTGCCACTGAGGGAGCCTCAAGTCCTCGACAGGACCTGCCCAGGCGCTGGCAGCTCAGCTGACACGAGCAGGGACTTACATGGGGTGGAGCCAAGAGTGGCATCACCAGCCCTGACTGGTTAAAAACCTGTGCCAGGGAGTGCGAATGACCATGAGTGCGGCCCTGTAGTTTGTGCGGCAGTTCAAGCGGGATGGCAAGCACTCAGTGTATGACCAGGGCCCAGTCTGGGAGTTCTGCTCTGGCTGCCCCAGTGGTGGCCAGCGTAGGCACCCAGACAGAGTTGATGAGAGGGGAGGCTGCAGTGCAGAGTTTGGAGTGTTGAGAGTGCCTGCACTGGTCTGGAGAGGGGAGGGTGCACAATGGGCAGGGCTGCACTCGGTGCTCCCTGGTAGAGGCCCTCCTGCAGCAGGGGCTGAGCTGCAGGACACTGTCAATAGGCTGCAAGATGTCAGGGAAGCCAAGAGGAAGCAGGAATGCTTGCTCCTGGCCCAAACTGTGCAGAGGCCTCAAGCGTCCACTGTAGTTGATGGAGGAAAGAAGGAGGCCACTCACCCAGGGAGCTGGGAAATAGTCACAAAACAAAACAAAACAAAACAAAAACAAAAAAAAAAGGAGGAAGAGGACAACCAAAAGCAAGGGGCTTCCTCCCAAATCTGTTGTCCCCACCCAGAACCTCTTTGCTGTCCTTCAGGGGGCTAATGAGGAAACACACTTGTGCCAGAAAGAGCCAGCTGGTGCACTGGTAAAGATCTCTACCGGTGCTGCTAGCAAAAAGCAGCAGGTCATAGTAGTAGGGGGCTCTGAAAGGCACAGAGGCACCCATCTGTTGGCCTCACACAGTCTCAAGGGAGGTGTGTTGCCTACCAGGGGCACGGATCAGGGATGTTGCAGAGAGGCTGCCTGCTCTAGTAAGCCCCACTGACTATTACCAACTTCTAGTGATTCATGTGGGGGCTAGTGATACAGACAGCAGTAGATTGGAGAACATAAAGAAGGACTACAGAGCTCTGGGAGGGGTGGTTAGAGGCTCTGGAGCTCAGATAGTCTTTTTGTCAATTCTCCAGCATATGGGGGAGGACCCCAAAAAGGCTCGAAGGGTTGGCCAGGTTAATAAATGGTTAGAAGGGTGGTGCCATAGTCAGGGGTTTGGATGTCTTGAACACGGGACCCAAGTTAGTAGGCCAGGTCTACTGGGGGCTGGTGGAGCTGGTCTTTTGGTAGGAGGCTTGCCAGACTGGTCAAGGATGCTTTAAACTAGATGTGTTGGCAGAGGGGGGCATCATTCCATCCCAACACACCCAGTCAGTTGCCAGAACCTATAATAAATGCTTGGAGCAATGTAGAGATTCCAGCTGCTCCAGCCAATGAGCTGGCTTCATTTGGAGCTTGGCTCATATGCCTCTATACAATCGCCCAGCCCTGCTCATTGTGCACCGTTGCCTCAGGAGACCGGCGCATACACCCTCTACACTCCGAGCTCTGCACTGCAGCCTCCCCTCTCATCGGCTCTGTCTGGGTGCCTATGCTGGTCACCGCTGGGACAGCCAGAGCAAAGCTCCCAGGCCAGACCCTGGTCATAAGGCGAGGGCTCACCATCCCACTCGCCCTGGTCACCGACACTCCTGGTCACTCGCTCTCCCTGGGGCAGGTTTTTAACCAGTCAGGGCTGGTGCCGCCCCTCCGGGCTCTGCCCCCTGTGAGTCCCTGCTCACATCAGCTGAGCTGCTGGCTCCTGGGCAAGTCCTGTTGAGGCTCCCTCAGTGGCACTTGCCTCCCTGAGTTGAAGGCTTCTGGACGCTGAGCTTCCCCCCGCTCTGGTGTTGAAGGCGTCCTCTCTCGAGCTACTCACCTCAGCAATTGACCCCAAAAATGATCTTTCCGCAGGAAGAGTAATTTATAAATTATATAAGTAATATATATATAAATATTATATTTATATAATAACATATGATATAAAACTACTACTAGTACTACTAAAGATAAGGGAAATAATAAGTGAAGAGAATATAAAATTAAAAGGGAAAGGAAAAACACCCCACAAACACAAATGATGCACAATACAATTGCTCACCTCCTGCTGACTGATACCCAGCCCGACTTGAGCAGTGATCTGGGCCTTCCAGGTCATACTGGGCATGACGTGCTGTAGTATGGAATACCTCTTTGGCTAGCTTGGGTCAGGTGTCCTGTCTCTGCTTCCTCCCGGCTTCCTGTGCCCCTACTCACCATGAGCGTGATAAAATGGAAAGTCCTTGATCAGAGTAAGCGCTACTGAGCAACAACTAAAACATTAGTATGCTGTCAGCATTGTTTTTAGACTAAAGCTGAAACACAGCACTGCACCAGCCACTAGGATGAAGAAAAATAACTGTTACAGCTGAACCCAGGACATTATGAAATTGAAGTGTTGAATACTTTAAAAATGTGTAGAATTTCTTTCTAGAAACTGTACAAAGCTTTATGAGAGACCTTTGGGAGTATTCACCTCAGAGCCCAGTAAATATAATTTTCTCTCCACCCTCCCAGTTTTTTTAAAAAAAACACAACCCCCCCCAAAAACCAAACCAAACCAAACCACACGCACATACACACAAACAAACCACAAAATCAAAGCTAAAACAAATTCATAATCTCATAATCTCTGGAATAATGGATCACTTGGGAAATTTTTTTTTTTTTGCATAAAACCCTATTGTCTTCCAAACCTATCTTTGAAACCATGTCATGAAACTGGTTTTAAATGAGGATTAGGAAGGTAGGGGGTAGTTGAAAAATGCCAATAGACAGGTGGCAATAAGGAACAGTAATGTGGACAAAACCTTTGACAATATAAAAACATCAGAAGTAGTATGTCAGTCTGCAAAACATCCTGCCAAAAATATATTAATGCAAGAAGTATGGGAAGGAAAGAAGGGCTGAGATTCTTACTAGATGGTCAAGTTTATGACTTAATTGATATAACAAAGACATGCTAAGATAATTCCTATGACTAGAATGTTAATATAAAAGAGGAATAGCTTGTACAAGAAAGGCAGGTAATGAAAAGAAGGAGGAGTATTGCTTTGAAGATCAAGAATGGGTGTGCTTGCTAAGACAGAAAATAAAAGGAAGGAAACTTGCTGAAAATCTCTGAGTAGAGATGAACGGGGAAGAAAACAATGGAGCTATCTGATTAGGATCTACAACAGTCCAAAAGGTAAAGAAGTTCAGGTGGATAAGGCTTTCTGTGAAAAGATGACAAAACCATTCAGAACAGACAGTTTGTTTTCAAAAGTAATAAGAGTGTTGGGGAAATGATACAGCAGTTCAGAACTGATTCCAGCCAACATGGAGAGACTGGATAAAAATGAAAAGGTGAAAGGGCATCTTAATGTGATAATCATAAAACAACAGTATTTAAGACCTGATAGGGGAAAGAGGTAAAATGGCATGAAAAAAAAAAAAAATGAAAGAAAAAGTAAAAAAATCAGGCTGTCAGGAGGACGTATATATATTCAGAGGGCTTCCAACTATTGGAGGTGAGTGTAAAAAAAAGAAACAAAATATAGCTGGCTTTTTCTTATGAGTGCAAACACAAATTAACCAAAGGAAAGAAAGACAAATGGAAACTTCTCTGAACTGTGAGTTTTTCATTGTTCTCAGATGTAAGGAGAAAGTGCACAGGAAGCAAAAACTAAGTTAGTTTACCAAAAATAAGTTTAAAAGCAGAGAGCAAACACATAGGGTCAAAATCTCAAATGTCAAGGCTCAAAATGAGGTGCAACTTGCAAGGAATGGTATTGATGATGAGGGAAAAGTATATATATGATAAAATGAGAACTAAGAATATCATTAGTTATCTTTTTCGTGGAAATGAAAGGTATTAACAAATGATGCTCAGAAGGCCAAATATTTTAATGGCTTGTGGATCTTCATAAGACATTAAAATAATAAACCACCATTTGCTGTAAATAGATTTATTGTGAAAAAAAAAAAAGTCAATCCAGAACAAAGGAGGGATAAATGAGAATGCTTGGATAAGAGAGACATTTTCAACTCATTTGTGTGTGATAATCTTCAAATGAAAACACTAAGTAGATATTTTTCGAGACTCAAAAATGAAGAGTGATTTTTTTTTTTAATTTTTTTTTTAAAGAAAGAACAGGTACACATAAGTTATGTACATCGATTCTTGTGACAAAAAAAAAGCAACAAAACAAAACAAAAAACACCGAAATAACCAAACCATCTGTAATCATCTGAAAGAGTGAGGAAATAAATAGCAGCTAACACGTACTTGTAAAGAAGAAAGCACTCTAACGCTATATATATAAGGAGTACACACTTGCAGGTCAGGAACCTAATATGGGTTTTGACCTTTCTGAGGATTTTCCCACTGTATTTTGAGACATACTCTTAACTTAAATCAGGAAAATGAGACTTAATAAAAACTACTACAGTGTAGGTGCAAATCAGTTGGAAAATATATTCAAACAGATTCTGTGTTTCTTTGTCTCAAGGAAAGTTCTGCAGGTATCTGTTCTGAATTCTGTGCAGTCCAATATTTTTATTAATGACCTGGATGGTGGAAAACAGTATACTTAACTATACTTACAGCTAATACCAGCTGGTGGGATGAAGTATTTTGAAGAACAGAATTAGAATTCAAAATACTCTTGGTTAAGAAAAGTTCTTGGAGCCATAGGATGCAGCAAAGATTACTTAAAGGAACTGTGCTTTAAGATGACGTGCAATTATTCAAGTATAGTATGTTGATATGGGATAAATTTTACAGAAAAAAATCTATGTATCCTAGCAGTCACATGCTGGAACTGAATGACTGATATGATACTGGTGAAAAAAAAACCAAAAAAACCAAACCCTTATAGGATGCATTAATAGGAATGCAGCTGGCCAAAGAATTGACAGAATCCTGCTGGTGTACTTGTTAATAGTGAGGCCTCATCCTGAGTAGTTTCCATTTTAAGCATCTCACTTTCAAAAAATTGTGGGTAAGTTGGAGGGAGTCTAAAGGAGAGTGACAGGACTAATCAAAGACCTGAAAAAGGAAAACTGCAGAGAGAGTTATAAAGTAGATAATATTGAAGGGGTGGTCTGAAAGCAGTCTTCAAAATTTCAAAAAGCTGTTGCAAAAGCCTATTAACTTTGTGGAACATGGCTAGCATGGAAAGGTTGAGCAGGAAGATTCAGGAATAAGAAAAACTCTCTATGACAATGGCAGTGAAGTGTCTGCAGAGATGGGGCCCCTCTGGAAAATCCATCAGTAGAGGAAATTTTATTAACAAGTTTGACAAATATTTCTTAGGAATGATATAGGTGTAGCTAAACCTGTCTTTGACAAGGTGAATGGATAGGATGACTTCCTGAGGTGCCTTCAAGGTCTCTTCATTGTGATTCTCTAATTCAAAGAGAATTCCACACTTATTTTGCTCCTTGTACAGCTGAAGATTTGCAGTAATAATGGAAAATTATAGAATCATAGAATAGTTAGGGTTGGAAAGCACCTTAAGATCATCTAGTTCCAACCCCCTGCCATCAGCAGGGACACCTCACACTAAACCATATCACCCAAGGCATTGTCCAACCTGGTCTTGAACACTGCCAGGGATGGAGCATTCACAACCTCCCTGGGCAACCGATTCCAGTGCCTCACCACCCTAACAGGAAAGAATTTCCTCCTCATATCCAATCTAAACTTCCCCTGTTTAAGTTTTAACCTGTTACCCCTTGTCTTATCACTACAGTCCCTAATGAAGAGTCCCTCCCCAGCATCCCTATAGGTCCACTTCAGATACTGGAAGGCTGCTATGAGGTCTCCACACAGCCTTCTCTTCTCCAGGCTGAGCAGACCCAACTTTCTCAGCCTATCTTCATATGGAAGGTGCTCCAGTCCCCTGATCATCCTCATGGCCCTCCTCTGCACTTGTTCCAACAGTTCCATGTCCTTTTTATGGTGAGGACACCAGAACTGCACACAATACTCCAGGTGAGGTCTCAAGAGAGCAGAGTAGAAGGGGCAGGATCACCTCCTTTGACCTGCTGGTCATGCTCCTTTTGATGCAGCCCAGGATACGGTTGGCTTTCTGGGCTGCGAGCACACACTGAAGCCAGCTCATGTTCATTTTCCCATCGACCAGCACGCCCAAGTCCTTTTCCACAGGGCTGCTCTGAATCTCTTCTCTGCCCAACCTGTAGCTGTGCCTGGGATTGCTCCGACCCAGCTGTTAAACAGGACCGGTACCAACACCAATCCCTGAGGGACCCCACTCGTTACTGGTCTCCAGACGGACATTGAGACATTGACCACAACTCTCTGTGTGCAGTCATCCAGCCAGTTCTTTATCCACTGAGTGGTCCATCCATCAAATTGATGTCTCTCCAATTTAGAGACAAGGATGTCATGTGGGACATTGTCAAACGCTTTACACAAGTCCAGGTAGATGACATCAACTGCTCTACCCCTGTCCATCAGTTCTGTAGCCCCATCATAGAAGGCTACCAGCTTAGTCAGGCAGGATTTCTCCTTAGTGAAGCCATGCTGGCTGTCACCAAGCACCTTGTTGATTTTCATGTGCCTTAGTATGCCTTCCAGGAGAATCTGCTCCAATATTTTGCCAGGCAAAATCATATAAGATGATTTGGGTCGCTGTCAATGTTTTTGTCTTTCTACATTTCTAATCAGATCCATAACTAAAATTAATTATCCCGAATAAATGTGTAATTCCACCCAAAATGAGGTATCTGATTGTTAAGAATTTATCCATTAAAAGTGAATCATGACATTGGCATATATATTTAATCTCCATGTGCTTTTTTGTAAGTATGATGTTAATTGAATCACAATTTTTTTCACATAGTTTTTTTCATGCCTTTTACCTAAATCCATTTGAACTTTTGAATTTTGTTAACAGGAACTTTTTCATTACTTTGAAGAAAATAATAGTGTAATTGATAGAGTTATTTGTGCTTGAGAGACAGAAATAAAGAGTGTGTAACAACTTTTCTTTGGTTTCATTTTAACGACAAATGGGAATCAAATGCCAGCATGAGGTAGTTATAAATATAGTTAAATTGTTCCACTAATCTCGCAATATGCTGTCAAGATAATAATAGCTCTGAGCTTTTTCCATTGATTTCTGAAGTAATTACTGACTATTATCTAAAGGAACCTGCTTAGAACTGGTTAAAAATGAAATGCAGGTTTGAAACATCCACTATTTCAATAAATTTTATGAAAATTACCCTTTTATTCAAGAAGAAAGCAAGGAAAATGAGAATTGGCATGTCATATTAGTGCCATCTTGAACTACAAGATGGCACACCTTACAAGATGCAAGGTGGATGCAAGATTTGCCATGAACCACATATCTTTTCATAATTGCTTAATATTGGAACTGTCCATGCACAGACTTCTATTTCATAGCTCTATCTGAGGCTTAGAAATTTAAGCTTTTTCCACACCGGAGCAAACTGTCACATCCCTTCCCAAGACACAACTGTGATAAAACAATGCTCTTAGGACCAAACCCAACAGTATTCCTTGGCTTAGATTTTTCTTCTTCCTTCTCTATAATCAGAAAGCTCTGGAAGACAAAAAACATCCCACTATAATGTATTAACTCCAAAAAACATTAATTAAACAAAGTATTTTGAGAAAAGTGCATTTGTCAAAAATGTATTTCTCAATCTCTAGAATGCAAATTCAATCAGAAAGAAGTAGGAATGGGATAAAACCTGATGTTGAGATAACAAATGTGTGATTTGCTTCATGCATATCTTCAGGTGTGTGTTTTGGGGAGGTCCTTTTTTGCTCTGAAATACATCTATGGAAAAAATCTGCAGAAAAACTTGTTACTTTGAGGTTGATGTCAGGTTTCTTACCTTATGTCATATTGTCGTGGTTTAAACCCAGTCAGGTAATTCGTTCGCTCACTTCCCCCCCTTTCTTGCCCTCCCCCTGCTCTCGGAGGGATGAAGAGGAGAATTGAAAAGAATGCAACTCCCACGGGTTGAGATAAGAACAGTTTAGTAACTAAGGTATAACACAAATCACTACTGCTACCACCAATGATAATAATGATAAAGGAAATAACAAGGGAAGAGAATACAACACCTCAGCACCAGCTGACTGATAACTCGACCCCCAAGCCCGACCAAGCTCCGACCGATACCTCCTCCAACCCTGCAGTCTCCCAGCCCTTCCGGCTAACTCCCAGTTACATCCTGGGCATGACGTGCTGTGGTATGGAATACCTCTTTGGTCAGTTTGGGTCAGGTGTCCTGTCTCTGCTTCCTCCTGGCTTCCCCTCCTCCCTGGCAGAGCATGAGGCTCACAAACTCCTTGGCCAAACCAAAACATCGCTATCAGCTCTGTTCCCGAGCTGAAAGTCAAAACACTGCACTACACCAGCTACCAAGGAGGAGAAAAATGACTGCTACTGCTGAACTCAGGACACATATTTGACATGGTAGTATGAACTTCTATCAATACTCTCAGATTACCCATTTTACAGATTACCCATACAACACAAACGTTGAATGGAAGGGTAGATGTCTTAACAGGTCCTATCTGTAATAAGAACTGTAATCTTGAAGGATTGCATTAATTTTCAGAAGACAAGGTGCCTCCAAAAATTGTGGTTTAGCTACTGTGCTTGCTTTTCATCAATTTAAGTAGTTTCCTGGAAAATATTGTTATGCTTCCTATATAAACAGAATCTGGCATATTATTTCTGGTATCATGTTTGCTGTGTTTCTGAATGCATTGTGACCCAACTTAAACAAGATATTTAGAGCATTTGGTAATTTTTACTGCTTCTGAAAGGAAACTTTTTACCCTAGTTCTGTTTTGGAAAATTTCACTCCGTAATCACTATTGATAGGTTAAAACAACCTGTTCTGAGGAGTGGGAGTTTGAGCCCTCTCAGACTATCACCAGTTGCTCATCCATCTATATTCAGTGAAAAAATACAGATACAATTATTTGCACTCAGGGAAAAATTTAGATCCTATGTCAAGCAGAGGCTTTGAGCCGTAAATTCCAGTTTCTAGAGGCATGCAGCTCAGGACCATGTGTAATTGCCTAGCTCTGGGCAGTGTACAGCATTCCTTTCATCATTGTTTCCAGATCACCTTGTTATGTGGCATCATAAGGCTTGAGACACACAGAGTATGCTGTGGGGGAACTGGAGAGTTGGCAGTGCATAGAAATGTTGCACCACAGGTATTATGGGTCATGCAGCACTGTGTGCATGTATAGCACTGTATCATGGGTTTTTCAGAGGTGCTGTACAGCATTTAATGGAGCAACACTGGGTGATCTTAGGCTGAATGCATCAGGCAAAGGACAAGCTGTGAAAGTATTTCTTACTAGCTGGCTTTACTTTCTGCCTACATTAGAACATGGAATCATAGAATCATAGAATAGTTAAGGCTAGAAAGGACCTTAAGATCATCTAGTTCCAACCCCCTGCCATGGGCAGGGACACCTCACACTAAACCATATCACCCAAGGCCTCGTTCAACCTGGTCTTGAACACTGCCGGGGTTGGAGCATTCATAACCTCCCTGGGCAACCTATTCCAGTGCCTCACCACCCTGCAACATTAGGAACTTCAGTCTTAGTTACCCATATCTTCTCATTCATTCTGGATGGAAAATAGGGTTCTAGCTTGAGCTGCTGAATTTAATGAATTGGACACTGAACAGATAGGTGTCTTTTGTCTAAAATGAGTTTTGGTATTGCGATACTGTATTCCAGTCCTTAATCTGTACTCAGGGTATCTGGTTATACTTATACACTTTTAAATTTCACAGTGATCTGCAATACCTTGTATGTGAATACCTGAAGTAGTTTGGGAAGTTCTTCTTAAGGAGTTCAAAAGACTTTTTTAGACACCAAGGAGAAAACTATTATAGATTGTTCTGATGTATCTGAAAAGTATATCATGTAGGTATTTGTCACAGCATTCATCATGTAATGAGGAGAGCAGCACCATATATATATACCCTCAGACTTAGTAGTATTTTCTTTTTTCAACATTAGTACAAGAAATACATTTTTATTTCTCATAAATATGATAAGTATTTTCATGTTTTTGATAAATTCTCATATGCTGAAGGTTGTTTTGAAAAGAATACCAAAGAAAAAACAACAGCTAGCAAATTGGAGCAAGTAGGTCACGCTTTGTGTCAGTATTGGTTCTTTATATCCTGCATGGTCACGTTCTACTGCCCTTTGTGCATTATGGTTTTAGGATGCAATTTTCACCAATAGTGTTCTTTATTTAAATGAGACAAATAGGCTACTTTCAGGGACCATGATCCTAGTGACATTATTATTCTGACCTAGTGTAAATATCACAACCTGTCTTGAAACTCTTGTGGTAAATGAAAGGGTTCAGGCATCAAGGTGACAATAGACTTGTCCATAAATCAAGCTTTGACATTACGATAAATTTTAGTAAAAAACAAATGGATTTCTTGACATTATGACTTGTATGCAAGAGTCAGTTAATGTAAATGTAGCCATTTTTTAAAAAAGATAAAAGAGATTATGTGTAAGATGAGTGGAAAATACTGTTGTACCTTTTAGTTTCACTTTTTTATGTTGGCTGTAGGACTTCTGAAATACCAGAGATGGATGGAACACACAGAAGCCCACTTATTCTGAAAGACAGCAGGAACTTAAGTTGATGAACATAGCCACTGGTACAGATGAGTGGTTTAATTATCTCAATACTCTAACCATTTTTATTTGACATAAGGCTACATGCAATTATTTCATGCTTCAGAAAGGTTCCATTATATCTGGATATGAAGTTAATATGAATTCTTAGGAAAGCTTTAAGGAAATTTACTCTCAGTGCTTTTTCTTTAAAGCATCTGATCTAAAATCATGTAGTCCATCAGTAGGAAAGGATGGGTTACAGAAACTAAGATGTTCTTTTGCATCTACTTGTAGCTTTTTACATCCTTACTGTACAGGTTTAAATTTTGTACAGCCATAAAATACAGAATTCTATGTCAATTATAAAATTTTACATATCAGAAAGCAGTGTCAGAAAGCTTTTTTTCAAAATAATCTTATATTAAAGCATATGAGAAATTAAAAGGCAAGTTTTATGTACAAGACACTTTTCTGTTTAAAAACATCTATGATAAATACAGCAAAAGTGCTAAAATTCACATTTGGATAGTCAAGTATAATATGTTTATTTTTTAATATTACAAGAAAGATATGTTCATTCAAGAATAAAATCTGATCTAGAGAAAATAATTCCCTTCATGCTCTCTTCTGGTTTTATGCACAGCAAATCTTAAGTGCTCTCTGAGTCCACATGGTGCATTAAATTTTGAAAAGTCACTTTCTAAATCTTCACCTTTACTGTAATGGTTATGTTTCTTGCCACTAGGACACAGCACTAGCATTTTGATAAGTATGGGCCAGTTCTGTCTTCTTTTGTTTCGCAGTGACTGTACTTTCTACTTTTTGTGTGTACTATTGATTTGATGATCAAAAAATCAGTGTTTGTATTGAAAGGTGTCTTTGAAGGAATAGCTGCTCAAGGCCTGAGTAAGGAAATAAACTAAAGTTAAAGAACAGGTGACAATTAGTGTAAGGCAACACAATATCAGAAATAAAAGGGTTACATGTGAAATAAAGTCACACCTGGCATAAAAGACAACCTCCTTCATAAAGTTATCCAACCTAACATCATTTTGTAAATTCTGAAGTGGAAACTGCTGTTGATTTTGTGTGTTAAATTTCAGTTGGTTAACAAAGATTGCATAGAAAATGCCCTGTTGTCACTTTGCCATAGTAAGACTAAAACCAAATGACTGGAATGAATCCCAAACTCTGAACTCCAGAACCATTTATCCATCCACAACCACAAAAAGCCTGAGTTGAACTTCATCCTGTTTCTTGTTCTCTACACATTTGAACTTGGTGCTGCTAAGGTATTTGGAGCGGAAATGATGAATGCCAGAATTTTTATTCTTTTAAAGACCTTTTATTCATTTCCTTCTCTTTTTTGTTAAAGATTGTAATCCAAAGTAGCAAAAAGCACTCAGAAATTCTCTGCAGCTGGAGAAGGCTGAAGTCTCTTATTGCCTTGGCCCCACTCTGCACCCTGAAAATAATCTTTGAGCTTTCCATGCTGACTGTGGGGGCATTACAGACCCTGGATCATCCTCGAGTGGTGCCTGGGAATTTTCTGAGAGAAAGTTACCTGACCTGTGTCAAAACCATAGCAGGAAACATACTGAGAATCAAATACTTTGACTACATCAAGATGATGTTCAAGCCCATACCCAGTTTGATTTATTAATGTGAATACAGCTGACACTGTGTAGATACATTACCCCTTTCTTGCTTTCACCTTTTAATCTTCCGGTAAAGTTAATGCTTTTCTGAAGTCTCATACTATTCAGCTGTTTTTCTCCACTTTCTATCCAACTTTTTCCTCTAGTTGACCATCTCCCAACACTGCTAGCTTTATTTCCACCAGCATACATATCAAGTGACTTTTGTACAGTGCAGTCTTTTCAGGGGTCAGATGCATGGAACCAAAGGAGAAACAGTTTTCTCCTTCTTTGTTATTATGATAGTGAGTGGCAAATAGTTGATCAAGCTGTCCTTCCTCATTCTTCAGTCTTGCCTGTCCAGAAATGTTAAGTCAGAGCATCGTTGTTGGAGAATTTTTAAGATTTTTTTTCTTAGCTTTGTAACTTCTGCCAATGAAAGCAATATGAAGAGCTTCAGAACTTTAGATGGGGAGTATAAATGTGCAACAAAAATTTTTCAGGAAAAAATAGTAATCTTCACCACTGTAGTGTGAACCAAAGACACAGATTATTTCACTGGGAGGCAAGAAAAAGAACAGAAAAAAAAAAAAAAAGAAAAAAAGCTTCATTAAAATCTACTGATGTTTCTACATCTATGTAATCTATGTATTAAACTCCAATTTGCCTTATGAATTCCATGTAAAACTTGTTTACATCAAGCATCTCCCATTTGTTATCAATTACAAATGATGTTACAGTAGTGAAAGTATGACATAAGTCTATAATCTAAAAATGCGACCCCTTGTCAACATCATCAGTGAAATGTAAGTCACCTGGTCCAAGTTCACAGCACTTGTCATTCTGTATTTAGTAACAAGAATTTCCCTTTCTATAATTTCACCTCCTTTTAATTTGTTCCTGCTCTTTTATTAAAGTTCCTAGATATTTTCTTGATCTTTGTCCAGTCCAGCCCATATCTTCCTTATGTCTTATCAGATTATGGAATCAGGACCTAATGTAATAATGCATAAATGTATATCCAAGTGTATAACACAGATTTGGTTCTTATGGAGTGATATTGACATTTGTGCTCAAACAGGATAGGAGAAGCCACATATTGATATGAAATAAATATCTAGTGATTTGTTTTGTAATATGCTCTACACCACTGAAGTAAATTTGCAGCTGAAATCTTCTGTGACATAAATCCTGATGAGGAAGTTCCTGACAGACATAATTTGAAAAACTTTAAAATACTGAATATAGTCAAACTCAAACAGGGACTGATTTTAAAATTGTTGATGATGAAAACAGTGATATTTTTTAGAGGACCTGAATGAAAGCTACATATGTCTGAAATGGAGAATGGACATGTTCCGGTTTTTGGAACTCACTGCTGCTGTGCGGTGACCTCTCCACTACAATTAACTTCATCTGGAAGTTTGTATCCCAGAAAATTAGAAATGAAAAGAAAACACCTCGGAAAAATTAAGAAACTGAAAAAAATGGAATTGAAGGGAAAATTGCATCTTATAAGGAGCAAAAGCAGTGGCTATTATTTAGGTTAGCAATCTACAACCAAAACGCAAGGGTGAAATGCCCGGCCCTGGTTCTAGAAATTGATTCTGAGATTGCGAATGCTTTTTTTAGAGCTGAAGCCAGTGTGATAAAGTGCTGCTCTTTCACCAGAAAGAATGTTTGCTTACTATTTCATCATCCCCTGGAGGCACAGAGAAAGAAAATAAGCACATCAGTTGTCATTATGACAGGATAAAAATGGAGCCATCATATTTCAATAACACAATGCAATGAGCAGCCCCATCGAGTGATGAATTATGGACTCTCTCTTTCACACTCAACTATAAGTTAATATTATCTCCCCAGGATAATTAGAGTGAAGTTCAATTACTGACCCTGAATTACCGTGTGGGCCACTCCATGGGTTCTGACACAGCGTTTTACACATTTATCTTTTCACCTAATGTGCTAAATCTGCATTGCTCCGGTGATTAATCATACTGGGTCCCATCTAGCTCACACTATTCTTCTTGTATGGATTGGCTGGTCCCTGGAGTTCCCTTGAGCACAATATGAGATGGTCTATTATGCTGTGTTTTTCTACCCATTTATGTTCTTCCTTGTGTTTTGAGATTGTGGTCACTTCTGATGTTTCCCAAAAAAAGCTGATCATAAAAATACAAACACTTTCAGATAGGGAATTATCTACCTCCTTACGAACAAGGAGACAGATAACTCAGTGCTGTAAAACACACCTATAAAACTCCAGCTGAAACAGATAGGTCCTGTTATTTCCATGTGTAAAGATGAAAGAAGAGACATTCACAATATGACTCTGGAGGCATTGATCAATTTCCTGAGTTATTTCTTTCCCTCATGAAGAACAAATCCCATTCTTATCTATTACTCAGAATAAGTTCCTTGTTAATTTTTCCCATATCTTTTTAGAGGCATATAGAAGTAGCCTCAAATGTCTCACTATATAAAAAAAAAAAAAGAAAAAACTTTTATTTAGAAGGCAAATGGGACAAACAAACCTCTAGATTCAGAATCCTTAACACATCTTAGCACAACCATGTATTCATCAACCCAGTGTCTTGCTAAATATACATTGATGATTTGAGAAAGCTAGATAATTCAACCTCACTTAAGGAAAATCCTGTTTTACTTCATGAGCAGTCTCAGTTAAATGAAGGAGAAGGGATTATTAAAGAGTCAGAGGATCTGGATAATCAGCTATCTAAGGGATAGAGATTGAGGTCTTATGCTGGGAGGAATAAAAGAGAATGAGACCCTCTTTTATGTCAATGAGACCCTCGTTTATGTCACTGTCCAGAATACTTAATTCTCAGATTGCAGGGCATAGGAATAAATTGTAATTCCCTTACCCCCAGGCCAGGGAAATGGGGAGCAAGGAGAAATGAGAGGCAGAGAATAATTTGTGCAAGTGACAAAACATAACACACAGACCAAGATATTATCATGAACAGCAACTTTGGGCTACAGGAAAAAGCTACACTTAGAACAGAAGCAGGAGAAGTGTTAAACCTCAGAAGTACATCTGATTCCCACCTTTTCCCTGGGTATAACCTTCTTGGGTTATATATCAATAATATGATGTCAATGAATAACTGTTTACTTTTAGTAAATATGTTATTTTTATTATTATTAATTTCATATTACATTATAGCTAAATTTATTTCAGAAGTTAAAACATTGGCTCAGAAGTAGTTTCTAAATCTCCCCAATTCTTTTTTTTTTATTTGGACCACATCCAGATCAAATTTTATAGATGTGGTTTTTTTCTGAATTGATCCCTCCAGTTCTAAATTTGCCTGAGTCACAATTTTGAAAAATATAATTTATGCTAAAAAGCAATAACTGCTACTAAAGTGGTTCTACACACAAAGGAAGAAAAATAATACATCTAATATCTGACAAATGATAGGTAAGAGAAGAACAGAAGAAATGAGGGGGGCAATATCTAATCTCCAGGAAAAGGATGGAAAGCATCTGGAAACTGAATAAAACTAGGGAGTGAATGAGGCACTCATTTTCCTTTTCTGCTGTGTCTGAACTGTTTCTGTGGCTGACCCATTTGAATTCTCTCATTAAATCCTTAAAATAGTTTGCATACAAAAGTATCAGAAATCAAATCTAACATTGTAAGTAGTCATAAGTTTATAATAGAACCAGTACAATTGTGTACTGATAAATTACACCTGCTGAAAGTTGGTGAGCTTTCCAAATTGGTGTGATGGAACTTGCTGGCATGCTTTGAATTTCATATTGATTTATTTTGCATTTATTTGCCTTTCAGGGTCAAAGCAAAGTTATGAGCCTTGTGTCCACAAAACTGTAATCAAAGCAGCCATAAAGGTGGTGTGGATGAAGGAATATGGTTTTCATGTAAGCATAGTAACAGGCAGGTATGTGGCAGGCTTTTCAGAAGAAACCAGATATCTTCAATCCTCATCAATAGCAATTTTTAATTACTCTTGCAAAACAAAACAGCAGGAAACCTGACTGCTACGGCATGCTGAGTATCCCTCATGAGATTTGTAGTACTTGTACTAAAGCTCTGCACTTTGCCTTTTCCCATTTCATTAATATATATTAATAAATATATTCATATATGTACTAAAAAAGTATACACAAAAAAAAGCCCTTCTTTTCCCTTTCTCTTTCCTTTTCTCTTTCCCTTTTCTTTACCCTTCCCTTTTTCGTTTCCTTCATCCTTTCCCTTTCATTTTCCTTTTTCCTATCCTCTCCACCTAAGATGAGTTGGCATCATTATGCAAACGAGGCTTTAGAGATCCTTAGGTGGTTTCAGAGACCGTATAGAGAAATGGCTTAAAGCCAACATTCTCGCAGTCTCTGCTCTGTACCAAGGGCAGGTCAGAATGGCAAGAGAAATTCTCTCTAACAAAATGCAAACATCAGCCTCTTTCCACCTTCATGCTGTAATACAAGAGTGTGCCTTCCTAATCATCTGGAGAAGCATAACCAGAATAATGTTACTATTTTAATTAGAGTTTTTGCATGAGACCAGTCCTTTATTCATGTGGGATGGGGAATGTTTCCCTGAAGTTCCATAAAGATCTGTACTGTACTGTATATCTCTGTCTCTCCTAAACTGTGCACTGGAAAAGCCTGTGGTTGTTATATTTTCTTCAGCTACAAGGCGTATTCTAAGTACAGATCAGCCTAGATGATGAGCTTTAGCACAGCTACAAGTATAAATGGTAATTTTTTAATCACTTGATATGATGCAGGGATTTCAGCATATAACCCTTTTGGCCTTGAATATTCTTTGATTTCATGATGTCATGAGCTTCACTGTTGGTTTGGCTTTTTTTGAAACATAAGTATATATTTGATAAAGATAACCCTTTTTCTCCCATTCTCCATGCTTTGACTTCACTTTTTAGTCTATTCAGGCCAGCCTTCATTACTTTTTTAAATGTATCACTGCCTTGAAAAGCAGTCCAGGATTAGGCCTTAACTGTCTACAAGTTGAACTGATCAAGAGCTGCATCATTAGTATCAACAGCCAGAAAAAAACGTAGCAAAGAGTATCTTCCTACTGAGCCAAGCTTACAAAGTTCTGTATTGGCTCACCTGGCAACATTGCTACTATTTTAGCATTTACTATTTTAGACCATAGAGGTACTGGCTCGAGTCAGGCAACCGTGATGTGAGGAGTAACACTGCAAACCCAGGCACAGGATGAGAGGGATTGCTAATTGGGTAAATCTGGCCACCATCTGGCAGTTGTAGCCTCTACCTAAACTCTCCAGATGCAGCTCTGAGCAGCTGTAAATAAAGTCTTTCAGCAGTCAGAGGTAATTTATATTAGATATTCTATTCTGTTAGTTAAAGTCCAGAGAATTTTGTGTGTCTTGACAACCTTCTGTGAGCCAGAGGAAAGAATCTGAGGAGGAGGCAGAAGATGGCAGTTAAAACTATACTGCAGTTGTTTTCAAGACACTTGAATCACTATGCCAGCAGTTCAGTAACATTTTCAACATGCACTTGTGAAAGCAGCTGTTGAACTTTGTCCAACATGTGTTAGCATCTGAAAAACATACACAGCCCCTGTCTTGTCCTCCATGAGGTTGATGCCATCTATTAAAAAAGACTTGAAAAATCAGGATGCAAGTTCTGTTGCAGTGAATAGATAATACTATGAAAAGTAGCAGTGAACTGACCCCTTTCTAATGCTCCTAGTCTTAATTTTCTTCTATTATCTGCCTTACCATTTTCCCATACTTTTATATTCTCGCAATTAATGCTTTTTTTTCGCACTGTACAGTAATCTTACGCTACATCTTCCTCTTATTCTTTCTTCTGGGAATCCACTCACTGAGTTTTCTTTGTCTCTGCCTTTTCTTTTTATTCTTTTCTTGTGTTGTCTTTTTTCCTGTGCCCAATTTTTATCAGCTTCAAAAAATCTACCATCAAAAAGAAGCAATTTTTCTGCCACTTTAACTTTGAAACCAAATAAGCACACTCTAAAACTGCCCTGGTATCCACTTAAAAGTGCAGTGCCCACAAGCAAGACTCCTGACCTCCTTGAAGTCACAGTTCCTAAAGACTTTCTTACTCAGGTAGCCTTCTATGATATATTCATTTTTGTTCCGCATTTCTTCTTTTTTTTTTTTTCTGTCACTTTGCCGCTATATATGCACAACATGAAAAATGGGCACACATGCACAACTTACATGATGGGAGGGAGAGGATTCCTTTTTTTGCTTATTTTTTTCCCCTTGTGAACGTAAAGAAACAAAAATAACAATTCCAGAGCTGAGTATGATGATGCTGTGAGAGTACATTGGTGTTCTTAAATATTCTGATTTTCTACCTGACACAGGCCTTTGTCCACCCAAATCCAAGTCAAGATTTCTGCTTTTCATTTATTCCATTTGTCTCTGTCTGTCTCTCAAGTACATATCGGTTTTGTGCTTTCCTAAATCTCTAAAGCGGGTGTTACTGTGTTGATTTTCCTAAAAGAGCAAACTCCTTCCCTGCCAATAAGAAGAATAGCATGTGCTATAGCTGTTTAAGTGAGCTCAAATTCTATCTCATAAATGGTCCCAAGGATTTTTTTCAGTTCCACTCAGGGCCACTTGCTCAGCACATTTCCTTACTGAATCAATAATATAATACCTGGGCAGGATGGATTTTTTTTTTTCTTTTCTTCCCCCCCCCCCCCCTTTTTTTTTTCTTTTTCCCCTGCTCATACTTTGAGTATAACCAGACACACTGATTAGCTCTCTTTCACAAAACTCCACACTGCAACCAAATTAGGTTTTTGGTACAATACCTGTCCCAGTGAAGCAATTTGTATAAAAATCAGGTTTACACTTGCATTTCTCTGTGCAGAGAAAATTTCTGCATGAAAGAATACTGCTTTATTCTAGGAAAAAAAAAAATATAGTTTTTTATGTCCAATACCAACATATATGATTGCATGGATAAAATATGTTGCTCACAAGAAGATTTGCAAACAACAGTGCTTTCTTGCTGTCAATTTTACAAGTTGGCATTGAATAATTTGGGACATAGGTTTCTGTAGACTAGAAAGATTTTCTGCCATCTTGGTAATCTAGTAATACTCTAAATACCTACAAGCTTAGTTCCAAAGAACATTGTGATATTCTTTATTTGGACTAGACTGGCTCATAATAGGCATGAGAGGTGTTCTCTCTCTCGAGGAGGGATTACTCCCCAGGCACAATGCACTGCATCATCCCTTAGAATGATGCAGGCAGCTCTACAGGAGGTTCTGAAATCTAATGCACAAGGGAAGGAATGCCTGAACTCTTTCCTATGCCCTTTAGATGTAACCACAACTTTCAAATAGAAAGAGGGATGTGTGTTTCTCAACAGCAGGTGCTACAACTCTAGCTAGTCTCCTCCTAGATTCTACTGCTAAACATGTTCTGGTCCCATTTAGTCAGAGGAGACCACATTGACATACATGTCAAATTGTAGTTTTGCAGTCAAGTGTCTTTCTCATTCACATACTCATATATACCAACAAAAACCCCAAAAATCTCTCAATTATTTGCTTTTTCCAATAATACAAAAATGCAGCTTTGTGTGCCTGTACTTCCTAATGCACAAGAGCATTTCTTTAAATATTTCTTTAAATTCCTGTTTTCTCATATTAGCTTTGTTAGTAGAGGGGTGTTTATATTCTTCCTTTTGATGATACTCCCTAGCACTTCTTCAGTGAAATATGAGTAATGAAATGTCTGATTCATTAGAATCTTCTAAAATGTCTACAGCATCATCAGAAAGTCATTGTAATAAAAGGCTAGTTAAGAACTAAGAATGCACCTTCACTATCTATTTCTCCCTCAGACAATGGAGACAAGCATATTCAGATTTTTTTCAGTTCAGCTCTGAAGCTGTCTCAGTCTAGAATCAATACTACAGCTATTTCAGAAACACATTTTTTAAGGAACATTTATGTCATCATTGATTCTATATAACCAAGAACCAGCCAATGCGTACTTGCTTACAGTGCTGTGTATTTATTGGTATGTATAGTACAGTATGTTTTATAGGGTCGGTTAATCCAGGAGAAAGGTTAACCTGAATTGACAAGACTGAAAGAGGTATTGAAAAGATCAGGTCCTACCAGATTTCTAAATATTTACTAATGATTGACTGAGCCTATGTAGAGTACAATCTAATGGACTTAGATGAGTTATTATACAGTTTTCCTCAGGCTCTTCTTGGATAGTTCAAAACTGCTGCTAGTTTATGTTAAATCATATGTTACAGAAATTCAGAGCCTGAACTATTTGCTTAGAATCCATTTTCTTGCAGCTGAAGAATCTGAACCCCAAATTGATGAACATTATGGGAAATGAGTTCTGTGTTTCCTTTGAAAATAAATACCACAAAGCATCCAATTTGCCATCAATTATGATACAGTAAAGATTATACATGAAATTAACCTAAACAATCAAGTCATCCTTTGATACTATTTCAGTAGCTGACTGGCATTGTCGCATTTCAGAAAATTGAATTCAGCTTTATGAAACATATGTTTAAAAGTTGTACCCTTTCAATAATTATGCTATAACATCCTTATTTTATGCAAAGCTAACTAGATATTGTCATATTAAAATAGCAAATCCAATTCATTGCTTATGAAACACATGTTTAAAAAAAATAAAAGGCACACTTTAATTATTTCAAGAGTGTTCAAACTGGCTCACCAGCCTACTGAATATTGCATTTGTTTAAAACTCAATCATGCAAAATGAAGACTCGATTTGAAAAATTTTAATAAAGATAACCAGACTATCATTATATCATTTGAATGCTAATCGGTGCTTTCATTCAGTGGAGGGAGCAGCGATAGTGTCAACTTTGCTGGAGGCTCTTTATTTTGCAATAAAAACATTTACATTCTAATGATTTTATTAAAGCATAGTAGCTGTCAGCATCCCCAGATGACTCCCTGGCAAACTGTATCAGTTATCAACTCATATTGCCTTTATCAAAACCACCCAGTGGTGAGTCTAGGCCTGCCACAATGAGATGTCTATTGCTCGGAGAGCTGGTATTTAATCATTTCTTCTACAGTATTGTTCTGCTTACAGTGCATAAATAAGTGCTTCAAATAACCCCAGAGTGCTACTGACAATGAAACAAAGTATCAGTCCTATTTATCTTTCCCACATTCTTCAGAAACCTTCTTCTCCACTTCTTTTTTTCCCCTTTTTTATTATTTTGTTGTTGTTGCAGGCACTTTTTTATTCACTCTAACCTATCATCATTCAACAGCTCTGAATTTCTTCATGATGAGCGGTAGGACTCACAGATAGAGTCAAGGAAGGTGATATTTTTTTGTGCTAGGAAGTGATATAATGAATACTGTAAACAACTGGATTAGAAGTGATATGTGGACTCTGAAGCAATGTTGACCTTAAGAGAAAAAACTAGGGGGAAGAAAGAAAAAAACAAAACCAAACCCCAAGATCATCATTTTATATCTCAATACAGAATGAATGTTCCTTATGTAGAGAGAGAAGGGGGGAAAAAGGGTGGGAGTGGTAAGCACAAGACTGTAAAACTCCTGGGCAGACCTTGTCAACTTTCTGCTAAGGGACACTATATCTGAACAGATGCATGCCATGCATTGTCAGATATTTCTTTTCCTGACTAAGCAATGCTGATCTAAGGGCACTTCTCTTAATGGTGATAAAAGTGTGTCAGCCTGCAGCACATATACATGTCTGTTTTGAAAAGAAATTCTTTCTCTGGCTTTCATTTGTTTTGTGTTTTACTGAGAAAACCAGTATAGATAATAGTGCTCTGAGGACTCCTTTTTCAGCTGAGCCAAATAAAAACATTTTATCTCACTGTATAAAGTGTGTCTTAATTTAGTGGTAGTGAAGCTCTCTCTTTGGATTGTAGCTAAATAACTGCTTGGAATAATTTTTAAAACCTTCAGTAGAGATTAGCTGTAAATGTTTGTTTTGTTTTGGTGTCAGCCCAGCTCACTCTGACAGATGGCAGAGTGACAGTATACTAGGTGGGGGCTTTTGAGTTCAGTGTCCTAACATCTGACTTTCTGCTTAAATTGCTGAACATCAGCTCTGATCCACTGGGACGTTTTCCTTGCAGAAATGTCATCACATCCTTTTGGTTTATGGCAGCTGTCCATCTACCCAGTCATATTATTATCCATTCTCCAGTAAAGTGTTTAGTATCAACATCAGAATGCACCATACAAATCAATAACATATTGTTGTAATTACATTTCTCAGGCTGGAAAATCAAATACTGTTTGCGATATTTGGCTGAACTGGCATAAATATGCAAAGTCTTTTGCTCGGCTGGTCTACTGGTAACAGATCTATTTTAAATCTAGATCCAGATTTTGGTACTGACTCTGCTTCTGATTTGTTCTGAAGCCTTGGGCAAATCACATTGCTTCCATCTGTAAAAGCAGATGATAACTGATGAAAGGAACCATCTTGGACTGGTGTGTGTAATAGCAGCCTAAAATGAGGTCAGATTTTGAAAAGACACAGAGACAGAGAAGCAAAGAAAATCAGAATTTCTACTTGCTGAGCAAAGGACGGATACATCTAGACTTGATCATGAGTGTATTTGGAAGCATTATCCAGGCTAGGAATATGTTGTGCCAGAAGGAAGTGTGATTTTGCCTTCCACACCTGTTCTTTCTAACCTTACTCCACTTCAACATCCTTTTATAAGGTTTTAAAACCACAAGAGGATTTTCAAACTTTGAAATGTTCTGTTTCTGCTCCTAATGTTTTCCTGTCTTAATACTGCTGAAAGTTACCTTTTCTTTATCTAGAAAAAGACCATTTAGGTCAACAACATACACCTGTATTCAATGAAGAGAAAAAGACAATTGGCTCCTTTCAAACGTACTTCACATTTAGAATCATAGAATCCATAGGGCTGGAAAGGACCTTCAGATCATGTAGTTCCCACCCGCCTGCCATGGGCAGGGACACTTCACACTAAACCATGTCACCCAAGGCTCTGTCCAACCTGGCCTTGAACACCACCAGGGATGGAGCATTCACAGCTTCCCTGAGCAACCCATTCCAGTGCCTCACCACCCTTACAGTAAAGAATTTTTTCCTTATATCCAATCCAAACTTCCTCTGTTTAAGTTTTAACCCATTACCTCTTGTCCTATCACTACAGTCCCTAGCATAAGAGTCCCTCCCCAACACCCTTGTAGGCCCCCTTCAGATACTGGAAGGCTGCTATGAGGTCTCCATGCAGCCTTCTCTTCTCCCGGCTGAGCAGGCCCAACTTTTTCTTACCTGATCTTGGTATGAGGCTCAGGGCTTCTATTTGAGCCTGTCTTGCTCATTTTATACTGAAGCAGTATTGACCTGACCTCTTTGATGTATCAGTGTTGACAAACATGCAGTCTGACAAACAAGGTCCTGCTCCATATCCTTTCAGACATAGCAGAGGTACTTCAAACACCCTTCAAGCTGCTGTTCAGATCAAGGTGCTGACAACACATTTAATCTTTTTTATAAGACTGAGAGCATAACACCATTTTAGAACTAAATCCCACCAAAACAGAATTGAAATTTCATCAAAATGTACTTATTATTGTTTTGCCAAGTACAGCTCTGAAATATTATTTCAGCTGTAGCTTTACAAAGACACGCATTTATCAGTATTGAACATAACTGGTTTTATAATGTTGGGTGAAAGTTACTGTAGAGTTGGCTGAGGATGCATTACCAAGCTAAACGCAATTTTTATACAAATTTCATTCCTTTTGTTAATTATCTTTTTTCATAAAAATACCCATTCATTATTTTCAATACATACATGCTTTTTTTGACAGAAGAAAAAGGCATACATTATCCAGGTATTTGTTGGTTTCATAGGCTAGAAAAACTGCTGATTTCAGCTATTTAAAACAAAGAGATTAAAGAGATGGTGATCTGCAATTTAATTTTCTTATGTATATGGTCTTTGTTGAGGAACTTATGTTTTGTGTTATGTATTTTTAAAAAATAAGACTTGTGAAATTATCTGTGAAAAGAACATGCCTGAGATAAAAATTTCCTTCATATATTTGTGTGTAACCTTATCTAAATAGTGACCTTTCTTTTCTAAATGCATAATTTGAACATCTAGTCCAAAGTTGCAGGTTGTGCTCCAGTGGATTTCTGTTTAGAGTACTTTCAAGGCAGACATAAAATGCAGCAATCTGTTATTACTCAATAAAGCTTAAACAAACAAGTATTGATAGAAATTTATGTTAATTGTATAGAAATCATGCCAGGAGAATTTTAAATTTGGCAGAGCGTGCTACTCTTCGACTAATAGCTAGGATCATCCAACTGAATTGCATTCTTCTAAAATGGACCATGCTTCACCAGTAAGTTACAGACTTCAAAAGATGTGATAGGATATGAGCTCTTGCTGTGAAACACACTAAATAATGGCTTCTTATTTCTTTATGGATTAGAAAAGCTGTAAGAGACTTTACACGATCTTTGCAACACTAAAAAAAATTGTTTGTGGAATGGATTCAAGAACGGAAGAGATTCCAGAAACTGTATTTTCCTTTTGGGATAAATCCTGAAACACCCAAGAAAACATAGTTTTCTTTAAGGAATAGCAGTCTGGCATACAAGGCTGGTTAAGACTGATCTCTCACCTCCCTTCTACTTTTCGTTACTAAACACACTATCATCAGACAGATCTTTAAGAAGGAGAAGAGAGCCTGCAAAACAAAAACTGTTCTCATTCTATCTAGCTATAACTGAGCCACTGTAACAACTACAGGGAGTAGAATCTGGAGGCGGGTGAGAAGTGGGACAATACTCATTCAAGGAATGCCAAAAGCATTTCTTCTAAGAGAAGCACCAAGTAGTCTCCAGATCTTTATCTCTAAACATACAAGACTATTTTATTTGACATTAGCTATGACCTTTTCCAGTGAAACTTTATTGATTGCAACACTGAAAAGTTTCACAGCTGTCCAAGCTGCTGCTGGATGGGAAGAATTTAGAGGGACACCACCTGTCAGGTGAGCCTCAAAGATTCTCAGAGCTTTTCTGTGTGATTTCAGAGGAGTTTATATGAATAATAACACTAGAATTGTACAGTCTAAAGAAGTGTTAGGATATGCATTCTTTGTGGTTTTCTTCCTTGATTCATGAAGTGACCAGAATGACAACACTCAAAACCACAGACAAGTGATAGTATTTTTTTTGTCTGTTTTCTGTTACCATTTTGATATTTGCTCTTGCAGACATCGTTACAACAACAAAACAAAAATCTCAAGAGTTTTTTATTACTCGTATTATAATTAACAGAAAATAACATAATTGAAAGGTATCATTCTAGTGATGTTAACACCATCATAATATTTGCTGGAGTCTTTTTCTCATTTTGGCTACATTTGTACTGTCAAAAGTTCTTTTGACTTACCCTACAGATAGAAATGTTTTCAGAAGTACACAAGAAATTTATATATGAACCTAAAGAGTTTTGTTTACTTAGTCAAAAAAATAAGTTGATCTTAAAATTGGCATATTAACAAACCAATGACATTCAACCAAAAGTAAATATATATGTATTCATGTCTGAGTATTTTTAAGAATGCTTGGCACCAGAGAAACTATAAAAAACACACCACACTGAGATAGGTGTAAAAAAATCAAAATAATCTTAATTTATCAGAAGGTATTTTTAGATCTATATCAATTATTCATGCATCACTGATAATGCAACAAAATAAAAAAAGCAGGAGTAATTCATTCATTTCCTTCTGTAGACAGCAACAAAAGCATGATCAGTAATGGGCTTTTGTATCTATTTCTGCATTTTGGTCGAAGAGTTGTGAAAGCTGTTGCTCACCTGAGAAAGCATGACAGTGTCAGGCAGTCTCTTGATTTCCCTGGAAGTGCTTCTCACATTCTACGTGCTTCCTCAGTCAATTCCAGTTTCTCTCTTTTTAAAAAGTCTACAGAATCTGTGAAGACCACATGAATGTGAAAACAAGTTATTGTCGCCTTTAGGGTAAGGAAATAATTACTAGAGTCAGCTTATTGTTAGAGCAGTTTTTGACTAAAAGATGTAGGTTTATAAAACTGAAATATTTAGTGGAAATATGTCAATTTCAAAACTTTTAACTTGAAATAAAAATATGGAAAAAAAATCATTATTTTTGTCCCTTGCTATGAAATGAGATAAAATTAGCACTTTTTAAACTTTTTTGCTCCATTTCTCTGGAACACAGATTATTGCATTCATTTTAATATTATAAATATGTATGTACTGATATTTATCTATACACTTTGTACATATATTTAGTATATATATTTAATATTCACATGAAGCAGGAAACTTTATCAAAGAAGATATTTCAGTGTTTTGAACTACACTTTGGAGATAATTTTTATTTTGTAAAAAACTGTAGAATGCCATTTTTTTGTTCTGTTTGAATGAAGCCCCTCAAATGTCGAAATTCAATTGAGTTCTAAATGGTGTAAAATTCAGTTCTGAAAATGTTGGGTTTTACTTTTGTACATCTGGATAAATGCCATAGTTTTCCAGGTAAAATCCTTCCTTATTATATTCATATGAAGCAGTCTTGATAAATTGAAGTAACTATGGAGGATGGATAAAAATTACCCTGTGTCATTCATCCGCCCCCTTATCTAGATGGAATTATTTTCATTAGCTATGAAAAAGGCTGCCTTTTAGATCATAAATCCTAGAACTACAAACAGTGGAGTAGCATAGTGTTTGTGATGGGGATGGTATTCATTAGTCCTAGCTTCATTTGGGAGACACAGAAAATGTAATGACACTATTTGGGGTCATATTCCCTTTCCTGAGGCTCTGCCTCTGACAGCACAGGAATCCCACTGATAAGCCAAAGGTAGGACATGCCACTGAGAGCTAGTGTCATGATTAAGCACTTTCTGAAGCCAAGTTACCTTCTATAAGAACAGATACGGTAGAGCATAGTGAGCATAGCATGATACATCTATCACAAAGAACAAAACCATGCCAAGTGGAGTAATTAACATTTCAGTAACATTGAGTAAATGAAGGGACATGAGATTTAAAATTTTGTTTCTTTTCTTGCTGTCTGGGAATGAAGGAATCTACATACGAAAAGATCTGGGAATTGCATGCAGAGATTTATCTCATAAATGTTATTTTTAAACAATTATCAAAAGGTCTTGTTCCACTAAAGCAGTAATGATAATTTTAACATAGTTTCATTTGAAGCTAATGAGACTATTCATATGATTTAGGTAACTGTTTGAACATTATATTGGGCAAACCTTAAAAGAATAAAAAACCCTCCAGAAACTGGTTTGAAATGCATTTAATGTTTTAATATAATAAAATTTAGTCTTTTTATGGTAATTCATTTCTAAAAACAATGTTCTGAATAGTTATGAAGAAATTTACAAATATATCCAAAAAGCTAGCTGATTGAATCACATCCGTCTTTTTCTTCTTACCCCATCACTTCATGGGTTTTCTAACATAGTCAGATATGCCTTAGAAAGCCATAACATGACACTCTAAACACATATAATCTAAATGCTGCTCTTCCACTTGAACTAATGATGTACAGGACTCCAGCAGACAAAGAATATTCATTTGCAATAAATCAAAAGGCTCTGCACTTTATATAATTGCACATAAAAATACATTAAAAGAAGTTATTAAGGTTGCAAAGTCAAGCATTCAAAAATTAGAAAACCCCAGAATTAAAATTGCTCATGCAACCTTAATTTACTCTGACAGTGTATATATTACTAAAAAGTTGTTAATAATATGAAGAGATTATATTTTTTTCTCTACAGATCTTTGCCGCATAAAAAGGAAGTTTTCTTACAAATAACTATCCACTATACTCTTTTCTGACAATCTACTACTATCTCTCATTCAGAATACAGTCAAGTTGCTAGATAATTTTATACTGGTTATACATAGTCAGAAGTGTCCAAAAGTATATTCCTGTTATAGTGAGAATTCATAATGTTCCATAGATAGCTTTCGGGTTCTTCTCAGGACTCAAGGCTGAGCTAATGGAGAAAGCGGCGGCAATAATAATTGTCACCTACGTGAGACTGAGCTCTATGCTAGAAGGCTTTGCAGGTGGCAAAGGCACAATGAGACACAACAAACCTGACAGTCTGCAGCAGCCTAAAGCTACAATTTCAGGAAAAGTCCTACTCATCCATCAGCATGGATGAGCATGCCCAGTTTCAGTGTGGGGAAGTGTGTTTTTTACCAGAATAAAGATAAATTTGGAAAGGTTTTCAAAAGGAAACAAACAGCATGCACTGTTTTCCTACCATTGTGACAGTCCTTCCTTCAAATCCTGTAGAAAATACTGTTTCCCATATAAAAGACTTCTTAGCCTGGACTAAGCAAGTAATCCTTCAAATTTTAGAATACTTCTAGAACGGCATGTTTTAGTGAAAGATGTCCCTGCCCGTGGCAGGGGGGTTGGAACTAGATATCTTAAGGTCTTTTCCAACCCTAACCATTCTATGATTTTATGATTATGGTTAAAGTTTTGCAAAAGAATTCAACTTCATGTATTCCATCAGGAAAATATATTTCATTCCAGATAACACTATAAAGTTACTTACATGCAATAAGGTCTTGTCACAGATGTACAGCAGCTTTAATAATATGCAGTACTACCCACCCCACTTGTAATTACTGAACTGCAGTGTATATTCTTCGCTTGTAGGTGACTGAAACCTAATTAAAATTACTATCTCTGCTATATTCCCTGATAAAGGTCTGATCCTATATCTTTTAAAATAATTACTCTAAGGGCTATAGAACATGGTCTTATGTGTCCAAATGTCTTCCATCCAGAGGACACAGAAAACAGGGATGTGTGCTTAACTCTGATCTCCCACTCTGATTTAAAGCT
Source organism: Pezoporus flaviventris (assembly GCF_033815535.1). Lineage (NCBI taxonomy): Eukaryota > Metazoa > Chordata > Aves > Psittaciformes > Psittacidae > Pezoporus > Pezoporus flaviventris. The sequence continues at coordinate 63,916,822 of NW_026892555.1, forward strand.
GTAGACCTCAAAGCATTTAAAGTAAGTTAATACTTGTTGAAAAAAAGAAATGCAAATGTGCTTAAAAGATAATTAGTGAATAATTCCTTTAGTTACTTTGCTCTCTTCCTTTGTCATTGAACTTGACCCTGTTGTCTATAGGAAGCATTATAAATTTTGAAAGTGTCCCATGAACTGGACATTTTAATGAACTACTCACAGCAGTCACCTGTCAGTGGCCAGTTTATTGGAGAGAGTGAGTGAAAATTTATCTCTCCTGCACAATATGTAACACTACTTTTCACAGGGACCTGGGCTAATTTAACTCTGCTGTTTTCTGAATTAACAAGGCTTGTCTTCAAACCTTTCGACATAGGAGCATTCTGTTCTGTTATTATTTTAGCGCTTGCCTTCCCACCCTCCCTCAGGATCCGTGTTATTTAATCCATCTGGAGCCTTAGTAACCAAGTTCCCCTGCTCTCCCTGACCCCAGTGATTTATGTTTCATATTTCATGCTGTGGTTGGTCTTTTACCACTTATATTCCACCTCCTCCTCCTGGTCAATCTTTCTTTTTTTTTTTTTTCGCTTCCCTCCCCATCCCCCCCCCCTTTTGTTTTCTTTTTCTTTTTTTTTTTAAGAGGAAGGATGAATATCTGGCAAGTGGACTGTTTGTCATGCAAGCCCTAACACAGTTACAGTTAGAGAGGGGAATAATTCAATCTGCCAAGACTTAAATGCTGATAGATCATTGGCTGTTGCTAGGCCAAGGGTTGTGCCACTCATAATTTTTCCCACCGATACAACTATTTTATGGAATATGACATACATCTTTAGGTGTTAAATCATCCCTAGAATAATTTGTCTGTCAGGAATCAAAGTGAAAGGAAATAAAATACCAGACCACAGAGTCGTATTGCTAAATCTTCTATTCCACAGAGCCTCAAGCTTGCACTTTAGTGTGTGGCTGTATGTGTGTCTTTAAATAAAAACAACAGGCACAGAGAGGGGGAAAAAAAAACCACGAGAGAGGTGTGTGCATTTGCATTGTGAATGTTTGATTCACGATCAGTCTCCTTTCGCTCTCTGCCTTCCTTACTCCCCATTCCTCATATCCTTCTTATCAGATTTCATGTTTAATGCCCACCCTGAACCCCCCGTCCCACACCCACAAATCTGACTGAACACAATAGTGCTGATAAAACGGAAGCAAATTTCTTCTATTAGTGACTGACAGCAATTTGAACAAAATGAAGTTGTACCATGATATCGTTATATATACAAGGTGCAAATAACCTAGTTTGAATAATCACAGCTTCTGTCCTTTTAAATGATTTTTCTCCCCCATTTAAAGGGAGGCCTTTGATGTGATAATATTAATTCCCTCTGTGCTTGCAGGAAGAAAAAAACCAAACCTAGGAGAAGCGGAAATTAAATGAGTAATGCAGTGTCAGTCAATCTTTTAAACCAGGGCCTTATTAACAGCTAATCATTTTGTCATTTTGTCGCTCAAAGTAATGAATTTGATAGGAGGAGAAGGGAATGTTTTATGTTTATTTTTATTAGTTTTAAACAGAAACAGTTGTGGAAATATTATATTATCAAGACTTGCAGCATTTAAGTGGTTTCTGTTCAGCATATCCCTATTTTTCTTCTGTGCCAGTATCTGATTGCCATAATTTTGAATAATCTGCTTGTCTTTCAAAAAAAAATTAAAAAGGATATTCATCTCAGGCATAGCATGGGGCTCCATCATTGGAGATGCATTAGGCTTTTGTTAGGTGTTTCTTTACATCCTATTTATTCAGAAGTATCTAAGTAATTAATCGCTAGGAGGACAGTTATGCAGCTGAAAAGAACAGTGTATGTTTCTTAGATGACAGTGTCCAAAGACGAGAAAAAATAGAAGGAAAATCCCATGACTAACTTTCTATTTCTAGAAGTGCAATGCATGGTTTTGTTTTATTTTAAAATTCTGTATGCTACGGCTACATATTGAGCACATACTAGTAGAATGTATGTTGTTGAGGATGGATTCTCTATCAATGTCCCTGTAGCATTATCGTTTGAAATGGCCGGGGTCACCTCTGAACTGGGACTCGAGAGGACTCTCAAATTAAGTACTTTGAATATGGTGCCATTGTAATGTTTATGGGAATTTTTCATCAGCAAAAATTGCAATATTGGTCATATAGAAAATAGAATCTGCTACCACTTACAGGGTTACAAATTTGGTTTACCTGAATGTTTCCTTTCATATGCTTCCATTACATTTATGTATTTACTTATTTTATATTTGCTATGTACATGGTTATTTTAGCGCTATATTTTGAAGGCCAAAGAATGGATCATGACTCTCAAGAAGTACAGAAAAAAATAGTTCCTGTTCTCCAGCTCAAGGCCAGCCTTCATTTACCATGAGTTAAGGTAGCAAGCAAATCAATATCTAGTAGCCTAGTGATATATCTGGTGATTTACTTACTCATTGACTGAAAAGTAATTGAGTGGGTTGGAGTACATGTGAAAATACTTCTCTAGTATTAGCAAAGGTTCCATTTAATTATTATTTTCAAACATGAATGTATGGAAATTCTCTCCACCAGGATGGAAAAATTTACTGCATAGAGAGAAACACATGAAGGTGGCTAAAACAAACACACTCCTTAAAGCCTGAACAGAACATACTACTCTATTCAAATTATAAAACGGTAGTTATAGCCATACATGACTTCCAGATAGTTTGAAAGAAAAGAAGGAATGTACCTTCTGTTGTCTTTTGCCAATGACAGAGAAAAAAGGTATCATACTGTCCACAATTTCCAGTTACAGAGTTAAAGTAGGAACAAAGTGATTTTTACAAGACACTGAACTGAAGGCTATGGCTGGATTCCGCTTGAGCCCTAGAGTGATTGTTTGTTCTCTGCCCTAAGAATTCAGCCATATTCACAAGTTTAATAAATTGATATAGATCAACTGTAACCACAGTAATTGTCATCATACCCACTCAGCCTGTGGCAAATATGAGATAAAACCTGTTAGCTAAAATACCAGTAACAGAAAACTATATGAATTTGTTATATCTTGCATTTGTCATGGTCTAGGAATACAGACAGAGTTCTTAAAGGTCAGGTGACATACAGCTGACAGCTGTGGTAGTGAACTGGTATGTTGGAGTCCTAAACATGGCACAGTATTTGAACAACAACCCTTCCAGCTTCCTGGATCAGATGATGTTCTGGTTATCTTGTTTCAGGGATGAAAGAAATGGAAGAACAGGAATACAAATTATTCCTATCAGTTTATGCATTTTAAAGATATTGTTTGAGTGTAAACCATTATCATACGGCATATTTCAGTGAAAGTATTACTCAGGAGCCCATGTGAAATGGTGAGTCCTCCTTTCACTATCTTTACATACCTATGTGTCCTTTGTGCTGTAGAAGAAATGCCCTTGTGGGAACTTATTGCTGCCATTAGGTTGTTGATTCAGCTGATTGCTGCTTTAGGCTGTACATTCACTCTCTGCTCTCCTCAGAGAAGCTTGTCCAGAGACTACTGTAATGCAGTTTCTTTTAAGAAGGCAAAAAAATCTTCAAAGTATTACCAGGGATATTATTTCCTCTCTGTTTGTAGAGAGCAAAAGCATCAAAGAAATAGCTGGATCCATAATCTACAGCATATTCAGTAAAGATATAAACTTTGCAAATTACTCTATAATTAATTGAGAAATAAATTTCGCTATTGAAGAAAAAGTAGTTACAGAATCACAGAATAATTTAAGTTGCAAAGGACCTCTGGAGGTTGTCTAAGGGCCAACATAGATCAGGAGGCTCAGGCCTGTGTCCAGTTGAATTCTCTGCTCTGTGGGTGGAAACTCCACAGTCTCAGCAGTCACTCGTCAGTCCAGTGTTTGGTCAGCCCTCAAGACTGAAACCCAGTTTTCAGCAACTGAAACTAAATAATTTATTTATAATGAACTGGGGAAAAAAAATCCAACTCCAAATAATTTTTTTTCTTTTTTTAACCAAAGACGTGTAAATTTTTCTACAGACTTTTTTACTTTTTGATCAAAAGGTATTCTCTGACCCAAGTGTTTCTGATAGTATTGGTCTACATTTTGAACATTTATACTTCAAGTGTTAGGAGCAATCAGCAAATATCACTTCTAGGTTGAAAAGCTGATTTTAAATACTTTTGATGAAAAGCAGCTTCAGTTATCCTTGTGTTGTAAGAGAATTTCAAAGTGACCACATGACTCTGAGATCAAATATATATAAAATGTCACCACTTAAATTCAACATTTAGACTAGAATTTGGGATACGGAGACTTAAAGTATGAAATGTTTCTCAACACAAGAATGATCAGGGGACTGGAGCACCTCCCGTATGAAGACAGGCTGAGAAAGTTGGGGCTGTTCAGCCTGGAGAAGAGAAGGCTGCGTGGAGACCTCATAGCAGCCTTCCAGTATCTGAAGGGGGGGCTATAGGGATGCTGGGGAGGGACTCTTCATTAGGGACTGTAGTGATAAGACAAGGGGTAACAGGTAAAAACTTAAACAGGGGAAGTTTAGATTGGATATAAGGAGGAAGTTCTTTACTGTAAGGGTGATGAGGTGCTGGAATGGGTTACCCAGGGAAGTTGTGAATGCTCCACGCCTGATGGTGTTCAAGGCCAGGCTGGCCAGAACCTTGGGTGACGTGTTTTAGTGTGAGGTGTCCCTGCTGATGGTAGGGGGGTTGGAACTAGATGATCTGAAGGTCTTTTCCAGCCCTAACTATTCTTTGATTCTATGATTCTAAGAGTATCCACATTCTTCTCCTGAATGTTCTCTTATCATATGTACACATTCTCCATTTGCAAATGCATATTTGATGCAAATATTCAGTGCTTTCTTAATAGCCAATTTACCACACATGCAAACTCTCTCTCAGAATAAGAAGTCATCATTAAGAATGCTGGTATTATCAATAAAATATGAAATGTTAGGGATAATAAAGTGCAAAAATAATGCACTGATTTTTACCTAATCATTCCTCACTTCTGCGCAATCACGTCTTTCTCTCTTCAAGTATCGTTGAATCATAGAATCAACTAGGTTGGAAAAGACATTGAAGATCATCAAATCCAACCATTACCCCAGGACTACCATATTAAAATCATGCGGAAGTTAGCTAGTTCCCTGTACTGTCAGCCTGTGTTACCACAGCCCCTGGGACATCAGGTTCAGCAAATCTTTCATTTCCCATAATAGAGAATGTTTTAACAGTGTAACATGGGCACAAACATGTGTGATCTCTTCATCATCTCTTAGTACAAGATACTTATTCTTGCCCCAATCACTTTTTCATATTTAAAGATTGTTGAGCTTATAACTACATGGAAGTTTGGCTTTGAAATTGCCTTGCTAGGAGGTAAAGGTTTAAGAAACAGGACAGCAACTGGGACATATTCATTTGTAACTGTTGCAGCTGAACCCAGGACATATGTGAAATTGTATATTCCTATATTATGTTCAAACACCCACACACTATCACTACAGTACTTCGTACTTCCAGAGTTTAATTTTTTCTAAGCAAGTAATTTCTGGTTTATACTTTTATACCAATTTATTCCTCCTTGGTTCCTTCAGATTTTCCAACTGAAAGACAGGAATTAGTACATTTTACAGAATACAATATTATTTACTAACAATTCACATTTTCCATAAAGTACTTATATGTGTGTATGTGTTTATAGGTTTCAATATTATAATATTGAAATCGCTATTATAATAAGAGATAGGTATATGTGTAAATAATCTGTAAGCAAGGAGCACTTAAAAGAATAGTAGAGGAGAACACATGCAGAGATAAAAACTGGTATGTTTTGAAGAATAGTATTGAAATATTTCATTTTTATATGGAAAAGCACCATAATTTTTACTAATTTATTACAGCATTATTATTTTAATAACTTTTATTAAAGCCAGGCACATGTACTTGTATTTGGTAGTCACTATTGAAAAAATTAGTGCAGGCAACTAGAACTGGAACATAGGATACATTCAGTATAGTAGTATTTCACCTCCTGAACTGTTCTGTAAATAGTGTGTTGAACATTTCCATAATACATAAGCCAAGAATTTTAAAAATAGGAGCCTAAATTTAGATTCTTATAGCCTATATTTAGATATACAAATAAATGACATATTTTTTGATAGATATTGAGTTCCCAAAGCATTTAACTCAACAAGAGTTCTTGGGTACTCAGTAGTTCTGAAAATCAGGCTATCTGTTTATATGACTGAATATTGGTTTTTAGGAGTTAAATTCAGGTTTATCCTTTTGACGATCTTAGCCATTGATCCAAATTTCTATCTAATAGAAATCAAAATCAGCTTTGTCTTTGTTTTAAATAAGACTAGGTGTATATCCTTTCCTAAAATATAAATCTGTTCACAGCAGCATAATATATAGACAATATTGTACAAATTTGAAGTCATGCCATTGTCTTATAGGCAAGTGATTGAAACACTAAGGCTGATAAATCATAAAACCAACTGAGCTTTCTCCCGATAACTGGACACACTTTAAATGCCAAAAAGATAAAATATAGACTACCTTGTAATTTTTTTTTTTTTCTCTAATAAGTAATATATCTCTCTTAGTAAGTAATATTATACAGAAAGTCATGGTATGATACTGCTTTAATAGAGAATAATATTTCAAACTCCTTATTCCTTGAATATGCTTTGTTTAGTCATTCAGATCACCATTATGGATGAGTTTCTATACAGAGGTAAGGGAAGGAGAATATTTGTTCCCTACACTTTAAGAATCATAACATTTTTAATGCGTGATGTTTAATGCACTACAAAGTGCTCCCATAATGTTACCAATTAGACCCCAAAGATGCTAATTTAAAATAGAAAGTGTTTAAGGAATCATAATGGCTGAATATATAACTTATTTAAGAACAATTCTTCTACTTTGAACAATATACTTATTCTGTAAAATAGTATTCCATGTCATGGTTTTTTTCTTTATACTGTAAAAATTAATCAGTGTGAAACGAGAAGTGAGAAGCAACAGGGGTCTAAAGTTATTTTACCAATCTTCAGACATACCTGCTGCATGCCTAGACCTTTATCCATATTATTCTCTGGTGAACAGGAGGGAGGGATTCACATCTATCTTAGTTAAATGCTTAGTATAGTCTCTGAATCAGAGTACGGCATTCTCCTTGAGAATTATTTGAAGCACAGTTGGTTAAAATCCTTTTATGCACCTTTGTCACATTAGAGACACTCAGAAAGCTTTGTAGCCTGAGCAGTTTAAGTAAGAGCTAATTTTTTTGTGCCCTGCTAGGTTGATATGCTGATGGGCTATTTAAAGCTGATGACTTATTCTTTCCCTAAAAGTATCTTATTTTGTCTCATTCAAAAACCAAACAAAACCCAACGACTCTGAGATATTTTTAAAAATATTTCAGACATTTTTTTATTTTTAATTTATATATGCAAGTCATTTTTGTGAATAAGTCATTAATGTGATGTTCCAAAGTTGTGAGTTACAGAAGACATGTAAGCTTCCAGTAATGTGATATGACAAGGTAACCTCTAAAATTCTTCAAGTGTTGTCTGAAAACAATGTATATACTTACATATAGTTAATTACAGAAATGCACACTTATGTTTAAGATATTCAAAATATTTAAATGGGTTCAGGGGAAAAAAATAATTCATTTGTAACTTCTGCAATTTGAAATTTAAAATAAAATACCTACTGCTCTAGTATAAGCATTGCTCTGTTACTGTCCTCTATGCCTTCTTTTGGGGTGTATCTAGGGGTAAGATGTCTTTAAATCTGTTGTTTCTACTCTATTAGAGCACTTAATTGACTAGATTGTGGCCTTAGTTCACAGTTCCAATAGAAAAATGATGCAGTATCTTAAGCACTTAATTAAACATGCAATAGCCACATACATATTTATGTTCTATGTTTTATTGACAAATAGAATTATATTACATGGATCATTTTCTGGAGCATGCCCGAAATAAAAAAGGGGCATCCTCTGACAAGTACAGCAAGACCTTAAAAAGAGCCCATCTCTCAAATTAAAAAAAAAAATTAACTAATTGGCCTTTTATTTGGTCTGTGCTAGACAAGAACAGACATAATTTTACAGAGTGGCTATCACAGAGACAAACTGGTAAGCACATAAAACCTACTTGCTGACTTCTACTAGGCAGCATCTTAAACAGTCACTTCCTCACTTGCAGCAAATGAATTCTGGAACAGCCCCTTACCTGTGAGCCAAAGGAAACGGAGTCAAACTAGCCATCTTAGAAGTGGATGATATTTTGGTTTAATTTCTATACTTAGCACTGTCCCAAAGGGCTGTGTCCATGCTTGTAAGTAAAATGATTGGGTGTCTGCTCTGATCCCCGAGGGCATGTGGCACAGCACAGCACATGTCCACACAGTTGAAATCTCATCATCTCAAAAAGCAATATAGTATCATCCATACTGCCTCTTGGTAACATTTTCTGAATTATTCACTTCTCTCAAGTATGCCTGAGTGCTGTCTGGAAAGGATGCAAGTTCAGCTAAGGCAAACCAATCTACGGAGTGTTAGAGCCTGTACTTTGCCTGATTTAGTAGTACAGTGGTAGCCAATCTGAATGTATTGCGTTCATCAGTACAAACAGCTTACATCTTAATTCACACACGAAAAGCTTTTAAACATTTTAAATAAGTTCAGAAACTTTATGAGGACTATAATGTATGTTATGTACAGAGAAAGTGAATGTAGGCATGAACTATGTCTCTCTTTTCTGTGCAATGCATAGACATGCATTTAAACAGGAAATTAATTTTCCTTCTGTTGAGAAGTCATGATATATGGTTTCAAATTTGCTATTTTCAGTCTTTCTCCATGGAGCTATGCTAGATAATAAATGGGCAGCTAACTGGTTTATAAACTGCAGTGAATAGTTGAAGATCTAGGATAAATCCCAATAATTAAACTCATTAAAATATTTCAAAAATCCATTAGATAAATTAGATTGTGCATGATCATTTAAAAATGTCATCTTATGTTTTTCTAATTTTAAATAATTATATTTTATTTAAAACATTAGTAGACATAAAAAGTAGCAATTTAATGTTGAATCCAATGAGGCTTTTAAAAAGCTTTTCCAGAAATATTCCTGCCATTCAAGAAAGCCTGTGACACACAAAGGTGGCATAGGTGGCACAGGTGGCATAGGTGCTTATGGTACCCTGAGGGCCATGATACATGAGGCAAGAAGCCAAGTACCTCCAGCAAATTTAGTTGTACTAATAGCCTAGCATAAGACCCCTCATAATTTTTCTTGCTATGATAGTTAAGTAGGATCAATTTCAAATATGATCAATTTCAAAAAAAAATGTGATCTTAAAGAAACTGCTTCAATCCTAGGCAGTTTTATATCCTGAAAAGGTGGATAAAATCTATTTTCTGCCATAGCAGGTTGTTTGTGCTACCATCTATTTGGAGATATATAATCAAGCGGTTCTTATTACACATCTTGAGGGGCAAGGAAGCTCATGTTCACACCAAGAGCAAATTCTTTAACTAACAGTCTCTCCTTCAATCCTGTTGGGGTTACTTTGGGTAGGAGACCATCCAAATTAATAACACTTGGTTATTGCACTAGCTCTTCAAATAGTTCTTTCTCTGACTGTGGGAAAGATTTATACTCTGCTTTGCAAAGAAGTCTCAGCTCTGGAAACTTAGCAGCATGTATTAGAGCTACAAAGCTAAGTCCTTTCAAAACATCAAGTCTCTAACTTAGTCTCAGTGAATCCATCAATGCTTTGATGGACTTCTAGTGCAGCTTGCCATCTCATTACTATGGTGACTCAAAGAGTATAAAGAAACATGCTGCGGAAGCCAATACAAGTAACAGGTAATAAGATGTTACCTGAAAAAGAACCTGTTCTGGGAGTGCTCCTCAGCCTCACTTGCAGAATGACAATTTGTGCAACAATATATTATATTGTGCAATTGATAGCTGTTATTATTTTCTTTGTTGTTACAAATATGGCCCTGTATATTGCTAATATCTTCTCTGCATGAGATCACTTAAGTCATGAGGGATAGGGAAGGGTCTTCCCTACTTCAGTTCTGTGAGTGAAGGCTGACTTAATTTAGACATAAAAAGCAGAAACTGAATTTTCTGTTTCCCTGTACCTAGGCACTTGCTCTTTTCTTTTCATGTTTACTGTTATGATTACATCAGGAAAAAAAATTCCCCTCTATCTTCTCCCAGCATCTTGAAAGCACCATTTATAAATGCTTGTCTTGTGTAGCTGCAAATGAAATAAATGGGATTTCATCTCACACTGGGCCAAGTTTGTGTTCTGTGAATGTTAGCTTAAGGAGAAACTATGGCAGATGCTGAATATGTGTGGAAATTGAAAAGTAAGACTGGAAGACATTTGGGTGTGTAATAAAGGCACATTTAATCTTAAGTGCTGCCCAGGGTGATATTTAAACTAAGCACTACTGGGTTCCAGGAGCTTTTTCTTCTCTTTTAGTTGATCTGTTGGTACTGTTGCTGTTGTTTTAGGCTTAATTTTGCTTTCCTCTGAACAGTTACTCTGGGAATAACATACAAACTGAGTAAAACTGTCCAAGTTTCTGAATAGGTAATCAGGATTTAGAAAATTTCCCTGTCACTAAAATGAAGTTTTGTCCAGCTGTAGACTGCAGGTTGAGCGTTTTAATTACATTATCCATTGCACAGGATACATGACCTTTGGGTTTAATACACACCTTTGGACCTTTGGGAAGAGACAGTTATATGCTGAAATACCCATGAAGAAGACTGAGTGTCAGTAGCTACCAATGACACACTGTCTCCTTCTGCCCATCGCTATTTTTCTTTTCTGCCAATTAAGTTTGCAGTATCTCAGGCTAAAATCTTAGACTTAAATAGAGTTCATTTTTACTTATTGTCATACTCCTCAAATGAAATTACCTAGCAAAGTACAAGTTGATTTCACAAAAATTTTTCATTTCAAATACACCTGTAATATTTTTTGCTCTACCAATTCCCTAATCTTTTCATTTCAAAAACAAAACTAATCTAAACTAAACTTTTTTTTTAATATATTTATATATACTTCAATGCCTTATATCTTGACTTCTCTTTAGTAATATTGTCCACTAAAATGGGCAATTAGGTTTTATAATTTATCTTAACAGTCCAAGAACCATTGTGACCCTGTTGGAGAGAAGAATGTGCAGTTAAGCACTGAGGAATACTTGAGCTGAAGTAGTGCCATTGGCTTTGGCAGCATAACTGAGCAAAGAAGTCCTGGCACTCTCTGTCCCTATTCCCAATAGCTCACTCCCACCCCTGGAGCTTAATCTGAACATAAAAATATTTATTTCCTGTGGTTTACAATACAGGGATATAGAGATAGCATATTGAGATGGGAAATGGGAGACAATGAATCATTGCTTGTAAACAAGAAGTGAAATGAATTTACATAACTACAAACTTGGACAATATTTCTTTACACATGATACACTAAGCGATGTACAAGATGGGATTCAAAACATAACAAGGATTTCTTCAAAAGTCCTAAACAATTACTAGAGGGTCCTCATAGTCTCTTTTTGTACAGATTGATCTAAGCAAAAGGTGAGGATGATGAGAGAAACAAACTGGACTTAAATTTGATTGGATGACCTGGTCACTTGGTTGGCCAGAGATATCCTGTTTGGCTTTTTTTTATACATATATATAGAATCATAGACTCATAACATAGTTAGGGTTGGAAAGGACCTTAAGATCATCTAGTTCCAACCCCCCTACCATCAGCAGGGACACCTCACACTAAAACATGTCACCCAAGGTTCTGGCCAGCCTGGCCTTGAACACCATCAGGCGTGGAGCATTCATAACTTCCCTGGGCAACCCATTCCAGCTCCTCATCACCCTTACAGTAAAGAATTTCTTCCTTACATCCAATCTAAACTTCCTCTGTTTAAGTTTTAACCTGTTACCCCTTGTCTTATCACTACAGTCCCTAATGAAGAGTCCCTCTTCAGCATCCTTATAGTCCCCCTTCAGATACTGGAAGGCTGCTATGAGGTCTCCACGCAGCCTTCTCTTCTCCAGGCTGAGCAGACCCAACTTTCTGAGCCTATCTTCATAGGGAAGGTGTTCCAGTCCCCTGATCATCCTCATGGCCCTCCTCTGGATTTGTTCCAACAGTTCCATGTCCTTTTTATGTTGAGGACACCAGAACTGCACACAATACTCCAGGTGAGGTCTCACAAGAGCAGAGCAGAGGGGCAGGATCAACTCCTTCGACCTGCTGGTCAGGCTCCAATGATGCAGCCCAGGATACGGTTGGCTTTCTGGGCTGCGAGTGCACACTGAAGCCGGCTCATGTTCATTTTCTCATCTACCAACACCCACAAGTCCTTCTCCGCAGGGCTGCTCTGAACCTCTTCTCTGCCCAGCCTATAGCTGTGCCTGGGATTGCTCCGACCCAGGTGTAGGACCTTGCATTTGGCATGGTTAAATTTCATAAGGTTGGCACCTGCCTGCATCACAGGCATGTCGAGGTCCCTCTGGATGGTATTCCTTCCCTCCAGGGTACCAACTGAACCACACAGCTTGGTGTCATTGGCAAACTTGCTGAGGGCGCACTCAATCCCACTGTCCATGTCACCAACAAAGATGTTGAACAAGACTGGTGCAACACCGACCCCTTAGGGACACCACTTGTTGCTGTTTTCCAACTGGACATTGAGCCATATATAAATGAAGCTTCTAAGTGTTGGTGTTGTCTGGGTGTTTTTTGTTTGTTTTTTTCATTTTCTGTTGGTAACAGCCAGAACATCACGTTTCTTTGCATATTAAAGACTGGGTATATGACATCTCTCGCTGCATTTGCTTTAGTGATCAGCCCCTATGTGAGTGTGTGCATGCATCCTCTATGTGCCACAGCACTTCATTGACTTCTAACTTCATTGCAGACTAGGTTAAAAAGAAAGACATGCTACAAAAGCAGCATCTTTATTCAAATGTGTGACTTTCATGCTTTCTGATTTATTAGCGTAATATAGTATAAGGCAATATCACATAAACACAACATATTTATCAATCATATCTTTCCAGAAACTTGCGATAAACATAAAAAGATTGAATGCATATTTTTCATATGAAGCCTCTGATACCAAGGCATTAGCTTTTAAATAACACTGATAGAGGTACAGTGGATATTGTTATTCCAGAGCAATTTCTTCTCCCTAAATACCATTGCTTGTTAACTATTTTACCTTCTCACTTTCTCAATCATTAATTTCTTCTTTAAATATTTTGAATGTTAAATTCTACCTTGGCTATTCTGGGGGCTGTTCTTCCAATGATGAGGGTAATGGATAGTTTCCCTTCTCCTGTGATAATGTTGAGATGCTATGTTGTATCATTTGGTATTTTACCTGAATGCTAATTAACTGAAAGTTCTCATATGACTGGTATGGCTTTTCACTAAGGGAGAAAGTTCACATCTTCTTGTATACACCATTTACAATACTTTGGCACAATTAAAACCCTCAATTATAAAAGCTGCCAAAACCCAGTATTTAAGGTCAAAGAAAGGAAGTGGAAAAACATTATGTAAATTCAAGTCAAGTAAGAGTAGTATTGACTTCAGTACTTCCTTTTGCTATAAGACATTGCTCTGATAATTTGATTTTTTTTATATTATTATTATAGGTTCACAGATACATTTCATACTTAGTGTTTGACATTTAGAACTGTCTTTCATGTAAGTTATCAATATACTAACAAAATATTTTCTGCTCTTCAAATGACAGTTTCTACCTTACAGTGGAGGTACCTAAATTACTAATTGCTGTTGAGACTTTTACATGTTAAGCCACAGACCTATCAGGCTTCGCCATGGCTTCTTCTATATTTATAAATAATGTTTGGCATATTTCTGACATCAGTTTCTCATTTGCAGTGTAAACTAATAATGTAAGATGGAATGGAAAGACACAGAGATAATCCTCAGTGACCCTTGGGGTCACCTTGTGCTTTGCTATAAAGATGAAAAGAAATGAGCTGCAGCTCAGCCCTTTAAATTAACAGCAAACGATATCAAATCCTTAAACCATTTAACAACTTAATTTGACTTGGTTTTGTTTTTCTTTTATTTCTTGTGGGAGAAGGAAATGGAAAATCCTGATTAGAGTGGGGTTCAAATTCTACCAGTCTTTGAACTAACATTTGGAAGCATGGGCTCACTTAATATTTAAATCATTTTACTATATATCCAGTGAGTTTACATATACTGCAATGTGTCATTAGAACCATTCTCTAACAAATGTGATGCGTGCTACAGTTTAGCTCTAGATAGGTCATTATTTTAAACCAGTGATGAAATTAATATTGCTAATGACTTAAATCTTTTAGATTCTCTTGTTTTTCCTATGGTCTCTTCAAAGCAACTAAAAAAAACCACACTGCAATTCCACAACAGTAAATTTGTATTTTATTGAAAGATAGTTTTCAGTATTTTCATGTTTTCAGTCTTTTCACAGAGTTTTGTTTATGATTTAAGTCGCTAAAAATGTAGTTATTTCTCCTCCTTTCAGATATTTTTATTATTGTTGTTCTGGGTTACCATTATGATGATGTTAATTTAAATTGTTATATTTCTTCATATGCAGTAAAAAAATATTTTTGGATCCAACATAATCATTACCACACAGCATTAGATTATTATGTCACCAGTTTAGGATTGCTTTTGACTTCATTATAAAACCTGACAGGAAAAAAAAATGGATTACATGGCTACCAGCTGAGCTAAAGTTTAAATTACTTTTTTGCATCCTTGGGAATAAAGCTTCCTCCTCTCCCAAATTAAAAAAAAACAACAAACCAACAACAAAACAGAACAAAACAGCAACAAAAGACAAAACAAACACACCAACATCTGATCTAACAAAAATGGGTCTAGCAGTGATAAAAGTAGTTGAAATAAAATGTACTTTGCATCTAGCAGAAGATGTCACAGTGATGTGAGTTTCCAGCATGAAAAGGAGGCAGGTTTGAATATTGATCTTTTGAAGCTCCATTAGCTGTATGCTGAGCATTGCTGACATCACAGATTGATGTCTCTTTAAACACTGTCTCATATTGAATCACTTGGGGAAACCAGCTATTGACTTTGGATGTTTGTGCCGTTCAGCCACTGGAGAATGCTCTTTTTCTATTTCTCTCTCCCTCTGTCTGCTTGTATCTCTCTTGAATACACACATGTGTACATGCAAACTTATGCTTGTCCTTTTTGTTAAGGAATATTGTCCTCATTTTTTGTGCAACTATATGTTACCAAGGTACTCTTACACTTCTTTATTACATCTGCACTTTACAACATCTGGTTACAATGTTTATAGTGAGACAAAGCTCTTCTTACTGATTTAAGGTATTGAGATAGTATGCAGGAAGGTCTAAAGGAATGAGTATCATCTTGTCTGTGCAGACCTTCAATTCACCTTGTAAAGTGAGGTGACCATAATAGCCTCCAGAGGAGTGCTATAGGAATCAATAAAGACGAAGAAATCAAAGCCCTTGTGAGGTGCTGGTGGTAGTGATTTGTGTCTGTATGTGTGCATGCCTCTATACATACAGATGAAGAGAGCTGGCTTCTGATGAAAAAGAATGCAAATGTTAAAGGCATTGATCAGCACTCATCTCCGTTCAACCTCATGCCCTCTGTTACATCAATACATTGGAAACATAATTTGTATCAGCAGTTGTTTCTTTAATTAAGATCTCTTCCAAATCTTTCTCATTGATTCATGCCATTAACTTATTGATCACCTTGCTTATGCTGAGATGGTAGTTTTTGCTGAGAGAGGGTATCTTTCTCAGTTCATGATGCTGGTGCACTACAAACATCTTGTCAACTAACAGGAAAACTGGACCTCTCTCAGCTTTGGCACTGCTTTAACAGTACACAGAGGCTTTTGAGGGGTAAGAAAAAAAAAAGAAAAACCACTCCAAAAATAATCATTTGCTATCTCAGAACTTCGAAAACCTGCCACAAAAGGGAAAGTACTTAATAACTTTTAAAATGTTGCTTAAAAACTAACTTGTCTAAAGACAGCATGCAAAAAATATTATAGCCATCGGGTATATGGCGTATGCAATCTCCATATGTTAATGGCTAATAACCAGGAACTAAATGACAGAATTTGAGCTGAAATGTGAGATATATTTAGGAATTAATGAAGAGTAACTGATGACTCATTTAATCAAATAGTTGGTAAAAAATGTGATGACCAATGCAGAGTGAGGTTAAGGCTAGGTAAAAGTTGAGAAAGGAAAGCTCCACAAGTATTTCATTGTAATTCTGCATATTTCATCTCTTTGCATGGTCCTTTTATGTTAGTTTTTCATAAATACTGTAGCAAACAGGCTTACTGGTCAGTATGTTCATAGATACAGAATTTCATATGGATACCAGAGTGTCAAATTTAATGCTTGTAGAGGAAACCTGAGTTGGGCAGAATGAAAATCAAACTTTGTCATCTCTATCTCTTTAGATAGTCAAGTAGTGGATGTTGCACACATTTGAAGTGGTTATGAATTCATGAAAGGGTGAATCCGCAAAATCCACAGATGAAGATTTATTCAGTGAGATTATGTCATTCTAAGGTTCTTCTTTGACTCACATGGACTTCTTGATGTCTGCTAGAATTGCAGAGAAGTGCATGTAAGCTAAAACTGAACTTGTGTGGCTTTGAATAAGACAACCGGCATTTGTACAGGATATGGCTTTCATAAATAATGTGCTCTCCCTTGAGAGCTTCCACAGAAACCATGTCTAACCGTATGAATATTCATGTAGCTATATGAGTAAAATGTGGGAAAATATGCCCTATATTTCTCAGAACTCTGATTTTCCGTTAAAGTATCTATTTACCTGGAGATCCCTATCTTGGCCATGATAGATCAGTACCTTCACCCGTCTCTGTCCAGAAGCAGCAAAGCCAGGCTTGAGTGTCTGAACCTAAAAGGCCTACAGTTTATAAGGTAGTTGGAAGTTGTGTGGATTGTGCCTTGCGCAGCTTCCTTGGGGATCAGAAGACAGAAGCCTCTCACTACCCTTCTAATCCTGTTGCTAAAAACTGCACCTTCATGGCTGCAGGATAGCAAGTAGTGCAATGATAAGTGAGTTGGAGAAGCCACAGAGCACATAACAGTCATCAGTCCTCTGCTTTTTGGCCCCCTAATGGAAGAATGGATGAGAGCACAGCTAAAATTCAATTTCAAAAGCATGAGTGGCCAGCCCATGAAATCCACAGCGCCTGGTTTACCTGGTGTGGTGCAAAAAGGCAGAATTTATGGTGCACTTCACTGTAACAGGAAAAAACTTGCAATTTCCTTTGCTTTTAGAAGAATATGCCTCAAGAATAGTACTCAGTAATAAATAAGCACCAGAGATATAGCATATCCACTGTACAGCAAATTGCACCAAAATCCCATTTAGGTTCAGACTTTATCAGTAGGAGAACTGTTTGCTAGTTGTTTTCTTTGATAGTTTGTCTCTCAGAAAAAGTGAATACTAGTTTGGGATTGTGGGATAAGAAAATCAGATGAATGTGGTGGTTAAAATGATCAGGAGCTAAATAGCTTGGTTTTGATAAGATCTAAATCTGACCTAAATTCAGTCATTTCTCCTACCTGAGTTAGATCTTTAAAGTAAATTCTAGGGTATGTGAATTGAGGAATGGAGATGCCCTTACCAGAGTTTTCAGGTAAAGTCTGGGGGATTTACTTTAGATTTCAATGAGCACAGCATTTTTCCATTATTTTAGTCTGCAAACAATTTAAGATTTGATCAAGTTATGCCAATTCAGATTGTCAAGGTTGTTTTTCAGAATGGGTGAAATCCTGGCAGAGAACCCTTCAAAATTAATTTAGCTAATTGTGGATTCTCCTCTGCAGTCTGAAGTAAGAGTGAGTATGGATCACTGTTTTCATTAGGCTGCTTTCTAATCCATTTAGTTAATTTGGAGTTTGAACTGCATATAGACAAGACCTTACATTCCGCTACAAAATTCATCTCAAAAGGAGAAAACATGAGAAACTGCTTATTCAGAGGCTTACAAAACATAGTGAGAAAAAAAACCAAACCCCAGACTAAGAATCCTTTAAGACAATGGATAAAGTGTTCGCTATTTTTTTTATTTTAGTATTTGAGGCATACAGGAAAATTTTATGCTATTTACAGGGTAGCCTGATCTACAGGCTGTGCAAGATAGTCCTCTCAGACAGAAATGTACTAATCCTGATGGGCATAAGGACACCCTAGTAAGAGAAGTCTGTGGGGCTTGCTGGCTTAAGCGTACTTTGCATGTTCTTATTTGTTAAAATTTTCACAGAAACAAATTTGTATGAGAAAAATGAGAGAAAAAGTTTTCTTAATTGAGAATGCCTCATTCCAAAAGAGGTATGATGGGATTTCAGGGGAAAATTGAGACTTCACTGCAATGCCTATCATTTATAAAATTTCTATGAGCAACTCTTTGTCCTGTTGCTCGTTATGTAGGGCAGGGGCATTCAGGGCTTGTGGTGCCCCCGCAGCCCCAGTAATAACTGGGATACTTCATACTGTCAGTAAGAAGAAGAAATATTTCAAAGAAGCTAGGACAATAGTACTGGGATTTTCTATTTGTTTAAGTATTTTCCAATAAAAGATATTTAAGTAAAATATTCCTGCTCAGCTTGAGTTATAAATGAAAACTTGGAAAAAATAAACTTTGTTCACCACTTAGAAACTGACTTCCAACTGACTTCCTTTTCAGACACTGCTGAATCTGGCTATCTTTGTCCAGTAATTGAAAAAGTAGAACTAATCTGTAATATTAGCAAACTGTATCTTTACTGCTGGAGTGAAGAATGGATTTCTTATTGGTTGCCAGGCACTGAATTTGAAAGTTAAACACTTTAAGATAGATAAATATTACAGAAGAAACTTTTTTTTTCTTATTCTTAGAAGAGATACACTTATAAAAACAAACTTGTGGATGTGCAGCCAATGTTATCAACCGTATACTGGTTTTGTAAACCTAGCCAAACCTAGCTATTAGAGCTCCTGTTTTGTAGCTGATCTTAACTATTGTACTGTTGCGATCATTTGGATTGTAGTTCAAAACCTGCTGGTTTTATATAAGGAAGTAAAAACATGGGAAATTACTGAACATTGGGTCTTATATTGTGATCATTCAACTGGAGTTTTCTTGTAAGGCAAAGATTTTTTGTGAACATTGATACTATCTTTTTAGTGTGGTGACAATAGTTTCATAGAGAAGGGACTTTCATGTTTTTGAATCAAGGAAATGTATAAAGATGCAATTCTGTTTGAAATTCCATATTGACTTTTCTAGAAGTCTAGAAGGCTTTTCTAGCCTGTATTTTATTGGGAACTGGGAGCAGTTGTGAAGATTGATTAATTTTGTTGTACCTGACACTAAGAACTGTACAGAGCTGTAACTGGCAGAAAGGTTGGCATTCATCTTGTCACTTAGATGTTCACAGCATAGACCTTGACTCTGAGTTGTCTAGACTTCCTTTAAGTCAGTTCTTTACAGTTGTTCTTTATAAATTGCAAAGGGAATTGAAATTACTAGTTCAATATACATGTCTACAGGAGTTTAAAGCTAATGCTCTCTGAGAATGACTTAGATGTTGCGGGTGCTAAAAATTTTGTGGAATGCAAGGGGCCACTGGAAAAATTAATAAAAGGTAAATCCTTTGAGGATTAGAAAATGCATGGACACTACACCTGGTTGAGGAAACCTAAAATACAAGCTTTTGAAGGCTAGGAGACTACTTGTCCATGTATCTTCAAACACTTACTTTGTTTTCATGCTCCTCACTAGCAAACTACTTATTGCTTTTGGCAGGGACATGTTAGTGGGCTACATGCACCTTTGCTTTCATTCTATGCCCAGTCTCATGTTATGACTTTGCTACAGAGAGAAGGGGGGGGTGGAAGGGGGTGCTACTGTAAAGTAATTTTTCTGCTGGCTACAAGAATTCTTTAGGTTAAAAATATCTATCAAAAGTAAGAACTAAAAAGGTGTGATGGATCCTTAAAGAATGTTAACATATTTAAAAGGCAGTGGGCCAGTTTACTAGCTAGAGCTTCTTTTATTCCATCTGTAGGTTCCTAGAAACTTTACCTTATCAAAGGTGAAATCCTAGAGACTAAAGGAGACTGGTTAGCTGAAAGTGCTTCTGAGAAAGACTGTGCTGAGGATAAGGCATTTGAAAGCACATTACCAGCTGCTGGCATGTGGCCGGGATACAAGGTATTATGGCATGAGCTAAAAAAGAATACTGTTTCACCCATTGTTTGAGCGTTGGTTTCCTCTAAAAAGTTTTTCTCCTCACCTAATAAAAATACAGTATTCCAAAGTCATCTGCTCACTGATGCTAATTCCATGAAATCACCTCCTGAGGTAAGCTATGACAGATCTATCTGGTCTATCATCCAGGGCACAGCCTAGAAAGGGAGTAATTATATGTCTCCATCCTGAGAAAGAGGGAACAGCTAAAAACTGCCCAAGAAGTACTGTATTCAGAGAGCTCCAAGAAGTCCAGTGTGAAAGTAGCCTACTGATAAGCTGCAAGTAATGCCTTCTCCAGTCACCACAGCCATTCCATTACACCAAAAGACATTTGAGATATTTCTCACTTCTATTGTTAGAGAAATTATTTCTATAAATAATTTAATTTCCACTCTCTATAAGTAATCAAACATTTATTTATTCAAGATAAAGTGAACTTTTGAGAGGTTTACTCAATAGCTCTGTCGTCAGGGTATTCTTATTTTTCAGATGTGGAAGTTAGTCCTACAAATCCCAATAGCTCTATGATGTATAACTAATTCCAGCCTGCTCCCTAGTAAGAGGGAAGATAATCATGATAGAATAATATTACTGTTCACTCTTGGAAAAATGAATTTTAAGTTATAGAATTTTTTTATATGCTTGTGAGGGCTTCATTTCACTATGTTAGTGTTAGAAAAAAAATCTGTGAATATTTCCTATGACTGCTTTTAAAAGATGATATGTGACTACTTTTTTAATATATATTCATTTATATTGTTTTCCAAAATACATATACCGTGAAAATATTAAACTCCAGCACTCTGGATAAACAATTGGATAAAGCTAAACATGGTTTCATTTTTTTTTTTTTTATGAAAAACAAATTTACTCTTGATTAAAGACAGCTCCATATAAAGCATATATGTTTTACACTTCCATATTAGAGTAAGCATATCTTGTGCATGAATTTCCTTGTTTTGCATAAATTTTGGTTAGGGTGACAGATACTAAGGTCAAAGTTTCTTGTTACACTTGAATTTATCTAATCCTGGCTAAAAGAAGATGTGTAGGCTAATTGCAAAGGCAGTATTTTAAAGTTTATTACTATCTCCTCTGTGCAAGTAGTTATGGATTTTTTTCAGGTCTTCCAAATTAAAATAGGGGAATATGAGGTATTTAGAGCTATTAGGTTTTGCTGTGATGCCCCTACACCCTCAGATTTCAAAGGTCTCTTCTTTATATTTCAGGTGTCATTTTGGGTAGTCATGTATTACTTATTACATTCATCACATAAGTAAAAAGAAAGTTGCAGAAATCAAGCAACTGTTCCTTACATAATTGCAGGCAAACATAAACAGTACAACCCTTGATCAAATTTTGCTTTTGGTATGGAATTAAGCCTTAAGAATCCTAGGATTTTTAAATTAATGACTTAACAAAAAAGGTTGAAAAATATTTTCCTCTTTGCCATTCTTCAAATGATTGATTACTCTTGCTAAAATACAAGCCCTCAGTTCCTTGCTTTTTCAATCAGGCAGAAGAAATGGCAAACGACTTTCCCCAGCTTTCTTGGGAAAAGACAACAGTTGCACTTAACTGTGCGAGTTTTTTTCACTTTTTAATCATAAATTTCGGTGAGCTCTGTGGGCAAGATAAAGCTTTAAAACATGATAACGTGGCAAGATTTGGAAATTTCTAGATATGGGATTTACTATAGCTCTCAGGAAGTTTTTCTATTCAGACTTATCAACCTATAAATTTGGGTCTTTGGACCATGGAAGACATAGTTGCGATGCACTGTTTCATTTTTAAATGGACTGTAAAAGACATTCTCACAAATGCAGTTTGTATCTAAAATAAGATAGTCTTCTGTAAGGATTACATGAGAGATTTTGAAGAGATCTAAATGTAAACTAAAATCAACTTCTTCAGATCCTTTGCTGACACTATTTCTTGTATAAAGAATATACCAGAGTAAGACAGAGGCCTGGGGAAAAAAGCCCCAAACAACCAAAACCTTTATTTTGGTAAATGTGGTGACTACATCCTGTTCCAGCAACGTTTCTGACTGATTAAATCTAACCATCTCCTCAAACCGTCTAGCTGTCCCATGAATATTACTTGATCTCAAACCCTTGAAACAGTTTATGTTAACAAAAACTGATATCAGCTGTCACGAAAATGCAAAACAGTGAGTGTGAAGTGGTTTTCTAGAATACCACTTATCTATTCCAAAGAACTTCAGTTAAGATATTCACCATTATGATATCTAAAAATGTTTTTATCCTACTTATTTGTCATTATATAAATAATGGTTAGTGGGAGTGCAGTATCTGGAAGGGTTGGCTGTATACACAAGGATGGATCATGGCCAAGACAATGACTTTAGGTGATGTCTTATCAGCACATCAAGATATCCTCTTGAATAAAAAAAAAAAAAAAAAAAAGCATCATCTTAATGAATAAACAGTTTTGTGTGGGTAGATACAGATACTAAGAGTGACCTAAACTTCAGGTTACACAGATAAAGTTCCTCAGTATTTTGACTGTTAGGCGTGAAAAATATTTGGTAGAAGACAGGAAGCAAAAGAAGGATCTATTTCTGTCACAGCTTCAAAGAACAAAGCTCTTGAAATGCCTTCTCAATAAATCCATATCTATATAAATGAATATCTTGTGAAGTTTATAGAATCATTTTAACTTGAGAACCCTCACCAAAATAACCTTAAATTAGAACCACAAATTCTACTGAGGAAGCACGCTGATTTTCAAAGGAGAGTGAAATACAGGTTTCAGAGTTATGGGTGCTCAAATATTCTTAACTTAAAACACAGTAGAGTTATCACTCAAATATAATATTATCCTGGCCCTGCAGTTCTTCTATGTATTTAACTACCATTGTAGTTAATGCAGCATTTCATCAAGTTACAGAGCTGGACTTCAGTATGTTTTTGTTTCTTTGTGATGATTTATTTGGAAAATGTTGTATTTGGCAATAGTAAGAATAGAAACATGCTTTGCATCTTAAACTGGAAACTAAAACTCCAACTGTGCAAACACTTAGGCAGATGTTCATTTCTGTGCATTATGAATATCTCTTTGCAAAATTCAAGACTTCAATACTCCACTTCTGTTGTTGTTCACAAAACTTTTCACTGTACACCTGAGTTTCTTTTGTACAAGTTTTCATAGGTTTTATGAAAGTACACCCTCTAACAGGTTTCCTTAAACTCTTCTTTTTTGTATTTGCTATGTTATAATGGATACACCCTACTATTCTAGTTGGTTTCTTTTGCAAATTAATTTGATATCAGAAGTTGAATGTGTGCTGTATTTGCAATACATCATGAACATAAGAACTGTTATTTTAAGCAGTATAACATTCAGTTTGCTCTTTATTACTGCCACACATCATCAGACCATATTTTTACTTAACGTGTGGGAATTGTACCCATTATCACTAGGACTGAACCTAGCCCATCATGACTGGTCAACACTCACTGTGTTCATCCCACTGTACAACTGTGGGTGGTAAGAGATCTACATTAAGGATCATGTAGGCAGCACAAGTGGACACATTATAACAGATCCCTGTAAAATGCCATTGCAGAAACCTTGTAAAATTGAGAAAATCTCACTAAACAGTGAAGGAATGCTTCTTTTCAGTCTTATTTGGGGATTTTTTTTATGTGGTATTTTTGATGGATCCTCTTACTCAAAATCCATCAACTCATCTGATACCACTAGAACCTGTGAAGTGTTAACTCTTAACCTCATCCTTTTGGAAGATGACTTAAAATGGGTAAAAGGATGTGTGTTATGTGGAGAAGGGGGATATATATTAAAAAAAGTAAATAATGGTGTGATAGGGATAAGGGGCGGGGGGGGGCGATGGTTTAAATCTCCGTGGGCCTCGGAATCGAGCCTGTTTCAGTCAGATTGTGGCCCCGCTAACAAATCCAATAGCAGCTAATCTGATCATCTGCTCTCTAGTTTTCATGCTGTGTTTTCTTCAGAGTTCCTTCTCCTAGTTCCAGTCTGTGACAGTGTGATAAGACACAAGAAATTTAGTCATCATTGCTGCTGTAAAGGAGCTCAGAGAAGGGATTATGATATTCCATAACCCTTACATTAGACACGGACAGGGCCAGCCACTGCTGTGATTACAGGCCTGAGCATTGCTGTTATTTTTTCCACCTCCCTCCTGCTATTCATTTATTTATTTATTTTGGGGTTTGCTTAATTTATTTTCTTTTTTTCAGAGAAAGCTTTAAAAGATTAGCTGAGAAATAGTCACCATCACAATCATCGTCCTAAATCTTGTTGTATAGAACTCAGAAGTTGTGCAGCTCAGAAGGTTGTTACACTTCTAACCAGCACTGCCGAGATAACTCTCAAGCAAGTTATTAAAACCACTCATCCACTATTGCGTCATTATTGGGAAATTCAACCAGTGCAAGCTGAACATCAACATGGAATACAGAGAAGATGCCACAGGGAGCGTTCATTTGGGAAAAATATAGTTACTGCTGAGGCAAATCAGAGATTAGGTAGACTTTCCTTTGTTCTACACATGGCAATATTTCTGATGAATATATTATTTGTGGTACTTCTTGCTTCTGGATGTCAAGTAGGTTTGTAGTGCTGTCACTGAACCAGTAACTATGCTTGTGTTAGCTTATATTCCAGCACCAAGTCTCTTTACACTATCTGTGACTCTTATTCCCATAATGAAAGGTCTTCCTTGAAAAAAAATACCCTAAAAAAATGGGTGATGATGGAAGTTGGATTGGCCACTCTCATAGAAGTAACAAAATAGTCTGGAAATAGTCTGTTCTGTTGTTTGTTTGCATTAAAAACAAGAAGTGAGGGAGTTTTAAAACTGGCTTAAGCTGTCATTTAAAGACTGCTTCTTGCATTTCAAAAGGAATCCCCGTCACTGGCATTGTTATTTGGTTTGCAGCATTATTACAAGGAAAGGTACAGATTGGAAATGTAAGCCATATGCGTGAGTCCAAAGAAAGGGAGTGCATGAAGCAACGGACAGAGACACGGCATTCAGCTGGAATGTTCTGTGTTTCTGAACACATGTGGTGTGCAGTGCTGTTCTGCTCTGCTTTCCTAGGAGGACCTAGGCAGATCCAGAAATAGCTATAAGACAGTTGCTGGACTGGCTCAGTAGCTGCTTCTGAGACTGTATAAGATTTCATAGTGCATGAGCCATCTGACAGGACATGCCTAGTCACCACCAATCTCTGAGCAAAGAGGAAAGGTTTTAATTACAGCAGCAAAAGGCAGATCTGTAGACTTATCCATGGCTCCATTCAGGACAGAAAAAAGGTGCCTGATGTGAACACCAGACTTCCATTACTTATATACCATATCATTCAGGTTATGTTTGCCTTTTGTCTGCAAGCAAAGGCCAGCAGGGCAAACTTGAGAGCTCTGAGAGCAGTGGAGACTGGAGGCCTGGAGGCCTGGTATTTGGTGAGAGATTTTTGAGTTTTTCAGAGGGGATTTTGACTCAATTTCTAGAGCAATAGTGATCTACCATACACAGAGACTGAGACTTCAGCTCTCGGACAAGAGCAAAGAATGTGTTTAAGTGTAATGTACTTAAAATATGGCAATATAAATATTGTTAATACTTCGTATTTGAATATATGCAATCACAATGAAGAGGGGAACATTGATGGACATATTATCATCAGTAATTCCTACCAACATTTTTATTTAAAATTTAATCAAAGTATTTCAGATATGGTTTACAGTAGTTGATCCTATTTATAATGGCTTCTATGTGCAATAATTTTCTTTTGAATTGGAAGACTTATGTGGTACTATCTGAAATTTGACTGGAAACCATTAATTTTGACTTATCAAAGTTTTGCATACAGTTAACTGCATACAGTTAAAGAAATCCAGTAGTACTTTCTGGAGACAGTTAATACTTTCTTTAAGCAGAATTTCTACGTATTCTTTTACAGAGATGTTTGCCGAGACGCAGAAAGAACAAAGGTAATACAGAGGCATACAAACCATTGCCTTAGTGCTCACTTACCCCTTGACAAACACAGCTGGATTTATTTGGGTTTTTAACAGAGAATATTGAAAAAATTAAATTTTACAGCAGAATAAAAATTCCCTTGTAAAAGTAAGTTGAGAGAGAAAACAATGCAACCTCTTCCATAAAAATAAACAAAACCTTACAGATGGCTAAGACTGATGGCAAAATATTAAGTTATGATATTTTGCATGAGATTCAGCATGCCATGTGTGCAGGGATGACAAACAATAGTATTTTTTGCTAAGTAGGTATGCAATTATCCTTAGAAAAAGGGGAAAGCCCCACTAAAACACAACAAAGAAACACCATCCAGCATGTTCTTCTACATTTTGAACTTCTGTGTTGAAGCTGATTGCCTTAAGTATGCCTTAGACATTTTAATTTCATTAAAACCTTTTGGCATTTCTTCTGCATATTTTCCTGTATTTACCCCTGCCATCTCAGCTGTTGCTGACATGCACAATCAAAATGATCCAGCCCAATGGATAAGCACTCCCTGAGTTAGTTTATCTCATTAAGATAAACAATAACTGATATTTTTGTTTGTTTGCTTTTGATATTTTGTTTTTCTCTAGTCCAGTAAAAATTACAGAACAGTATATCCGGAAAGTACTTTGATATGAAGAGGCCTTATTTGGCCTTGAGCTAATCAGATTGGAGCTCAGCCTGTAAAAGGTCAAGGTTGTAGGCTACTTCCTGTTTCCTTTAAAATGAAAAGAAACATAAAAAGATCCTAAACTTTTGAGCCATCACCATGGGGATTTCACAAGATGACTGAGGATGGAACAAAGCATACCCTTTTGCTTCTGGGTATCAGGAAGGACTTTAATAATATTATGACATTGATCATTGAATTCAAGGTCACAGTCATGTCAATGTTAATGAATTCCAAGTTTGATTCCAGAAAATATTAGTATACAGCAGATAGAAAGCAGTGCATCGTATAAATGCTTTTAGACATTTTTTATAACAATACATAATAAAGCTATATATTTTTCATCCATGGTAAATTTATGCAATTTTCTTTCAGATCACATGAATCAACATGAACAAACAACATGCTTAAATTCTACACAGATTTTTCTGTATTTATCACTGGTTTTGGAAATTGTATAAATTTCTTGAAACCAGAGTTATAAATTTCTGGAGACTAAGTAAAATATTGATAACACTCTGATCTAAAATGATTTTCTGTCTTTGCTGATTTTTTCAGCCTGTAGTCAGTTCACATTTCTTTGTGGTTTGCACATATTCAAAGTCAGATGAAATTAGGGCAGAGATGTCTCAGTGAAGCCTACAGTGACAGAGATGTCCCCAGCTGCAAGAATTTCCAGTTGTGACTGCTTCTTTTCTCTGTCCACTATAAATATTTCAGTAGGTCACAAAAGAAGCCTTCTTCACAAATCACAATTATAAAGTATTTGCTTTAGCTTGTTTTCCATTGTCTTAAAACAAGCCAATATTTTTTTCAAAGTTCATTGCTATGAAGTATGCATTACATATATTTTAGCTATTTAAAGAACATATTTTTCATAAGACTTTATCAAATGGATTTTCTTTTTGGTCATAAATGAAGTAGAATTAGAAATTGGAAATGCAGCAAACTTCAGTGAGATTTGTAATCCCACTTAGAACCTGTTCTTATTTATAGCATCTGTGTAAAAACCAAATCTTTCTTACATATTCCAGTACAAGTGAGCTATGCTGTTCAAGATCTAAGATTCAGACTTTTTGCTTAGTGCTAGTTCAAGCAATGTTCTGTATCAAAAATGGAAGAACTATTGGCTTTGACATTAGACTGAATTCTGTGTTTGACAGAAGCAGAGACCAAGCCAAGGTGATAGCAGACATTTCCCTGTGCTTTTATAGAGCACTGAAAAAGCTCAGATTTTCTGACAGTGTCCATGCATTACTAATAAAAGATAATAATCTAGAAAAGGTAGAGAGAAACAAAAATGTCACACCTGTCATCTGAATATAAACTCTAGAGAAGTCTTCTCTACTGGGTAATGTCAGATATAGCCTGAGTGACAAAGCTTTCCCAGCAGCATCAGTCAGATCAATACTAACCAAAACCAAGTGGTGACACTGAGAAGTTGTGGCAGTTTGGGTGAAGTTCCTGCTAACTGGAAAAGGGGAAACATAACCCACATTTTAAAAAGGGAAACAAGGAAGACCCAGGAAATGCAAGCCAGGCAGTCCCATCTCAGTGCCTGGCAAAATCATGGAGTGGATTCTCTTGGGAACTGTGCTAAACATAGAATCATAGAATAGTTAGGGTTGGAAAGACCCTTAAGATCAGCAAGTTCCAACCCCCCTGCCGTCAGCAGGGACACCTCACACTAAACCATATCACCCAAGGCCTCGTCCAACCTGGTCTTGAACACCGCCAGGGATGGAGCATTCACAACCTCCTTGGGCAACCTATTCCGGTGCCTCACCACCCTAACAGGAAAGAATTTCCTCCTTATATCCAATCTAAACTTCCCCTGTTTAAGTTTTAACCCATTACCCCTTGTCCTATCACTGCAGTCCCTAATGAAGAGTCCCTCCCCAGCATCCCTATAGGTCCCCTTCAGATACTGGAAGGCTGCTATGAGGTCTCCATGCAGCCTTCTCTTCTCCAGGCTGAACAGCCCCAACTTTTTCAGCCTGTCTTCATATGGGAGCACATGGACAATAAGGGCATGATTGATAACAGCCAACATGGCGTCACATGGCAAATCATACCTGACCAAGTTGGTGGTCTTCTATGATGGGGCTATGGAACTGATGGATAGGGGCAAAGCAGTTGACATCATCTACTGCACTTATGCAAAGCGTTTGACACTGTACCGCACAACATCATTGTCTCTAAACTGGAGAGACTTAATTTTGATAGATGGACCACTCAGTGGATGAGGGATTGTCTGGATGGCCTCATGCAAAGAGCTGTGGTCAATGGCTCAATGTCCAGTTGGAAAACAATAACAAGTGGTGTCCCTCATGGGTCGGTGTTGGGACCAGTATTCTTCAACATCTTCGTTGGTGACATGGACGGTGGGATTGAGCATGCCGTCAGCAAGTTTGCTGATGACACCAAGCTGTGTGGTTCAGTTGATACGCTGGAGGGAAGGAATGCCATCCAGAGGGACCTTGACACGCTTGTGCGGTGCGCCAGTGCCAAACTTATGAAGTTCAAAAAAACGAAGTGCAAGTCCTACACCTGGGTCAATGCAATCCCAAGCACAAATAGAGGGTGGGCAGAGACTGTATTGAAAGCAGCCCTGTGGAGAAGGACTTGGTGGTGTTGGTTGATGAGAAAATGAACATGAGCCGTCAGTGCATGCTTGCAACCCAGAAAGCCTTGTATCCTGGGCTGCATCAAAAGGAGTCATGTGTTTATTTCTGGTGCCCCCAACATAAGAGGGCATGGACCTGCTTGAGCGAGTACAGAGGAAGGCCATGACGATGATCAGAGGACTAAAGCACCCCTCATATAAAGACAGTATGAGACAGTTGGGGTGGTTCAGGCTGGAGAAGAAAAGGCTCATGGGAGACCTTAAAGCAGCCTTCCAGTACCTAAAATGGGCCTAAAAAAGTCTGGAGAAGGCCTTTTTATAAGGGCAGGTAGTGACAGGACAAGGGGGATTAGCTTTAAGCTGAAAGAGGGTACCTTTAAACTTGATATAAGGAAGAAATTTTTTACTGCGAGGGTGGTGAAACAGTGCAATAGGTTGCCCAGATAAGTTGCGTCTGCCCCATCTCTGGAAGTGTTTAAGGCCAGGCTGGCTGGCGCTTCAGGTAACATTGTGTAGTGGAAGGTGTCCCTGCCTGTGGCAGGTTTTTGGAACTTGATATTTAAGGTCCCTTCCAACCCAAAATTCTATGATTCTATGATTCTTTCCTTGCTAAAATAAGTAAAAAATGTAAAGTTTGACAGCTGAGGAGGTAGACATTTGTGGTTTACCACCTAGCTCCTGAGTTTGTGCAAAGTAGAATAAGATAATAGAAATACCTTTATTTGAAGAAAAAGAAAATAAATGAAAAAATGTGTTTCCATAAAATGCCAGATAGGAATCTTATTAATTGATTTGGAGGCCAAGGAATTAATACAGTAACATACCTTAATTGTTGTCTGATCGCTTATTGTAGGGTGCTCAGTTAAGCTGGCAAGACTGAAAAATCATGATAGGAGACTGGATGTAGTCTGCAAATATTAGCACAGGTCTAAGACATGAACAAAACATCGCCACTCATGACTGCCTTCATGAACAGGATGTCTTTACTTGGAGTATCCTTATGCCTCCATTTTCCTCTTCTTCAGAATGATCACTATGGGGAAATGCATATTTTGAAGAGGAATAGATTTGACAGCTGGCCAGTTAGTAAAGGAAATGTTTATAAGCTAAGCATTTTCTGCATTTTCACAACCATAAAGTTGTTACACAAGATTGTCCTTTAGCAAATCACCTCTTTTAAAACAATTTGAGAACCACTTCCTACAGAAATAGCTTAATGATAAGAAGTAATTCAGGTTATCACCAGATGGAATAAATGTGACCAGTTACAAGGCAAATTTGGGTGTGTTCACCCAAAGAAAAATCTTACCCCAAACCAGAAAAAGGCCTTGAATGCATGCTGTGCCATAAGGAAATATATGGCAACTGGTGTTCTATTGTCTTAACACCTGCAGGACTGAGTTACTTGCATTGTCTCTGGGAATTCTATTCAATTCAGCAGCAACTGACCAAAATCTGTGATTTTTACAAAACTTAGGTAACTCCTAAGCATAGTTTTCTTAATCTAAGAATTGCAAGAATTTCTGTCAAAATCACATGAATTTTCTGACATAAATACTTCCATCAGAAGTATTTTATAGGGTATTTACTACTTTGCAAAACATTTGCATCTAGAGATGACATGTACTATAGAATTTCAACTCAATATGCTTGTATGCCCTCAGCTATATATTGCATCATTTCTGAAGTACCTGTGTATGACTCAAAAGTATGACTGAATAGATGAAGAGGAAAAAAACTTCAGTGGTTTAGAGTATCTGTAAAATCAAGACATGGTAAAGAAGTATTATCTATTATGAAATTGAAGATTTGTGTTTAATGTAAACTTAATTAGCTTTTCTATAGCCATGTATGGCATAATAATCCAGTGTCAAGAAAATCCGGTGTCAGAAAGGAACTGAGAAATACTGTCTTGGTTCTTTATTTTCACTGATCAGAGTGGAACTGGAGAAAAAAGTATCAAAAAACCTTCAATAGGGAAGAGAGATGAAAATGTCACCTGCTTTCTGGTGCAATTGTAGTTTCAAAATGACTCTCCAGCCATCAATGTTTAAAGATTGTGATTTTAAGCCTAGAATATATAATGGTTTGACATATATTGCAGGAAAGTATGACTTCCCTGTACCGGTGGCACAAATTTTACTGTATGTTTTTTGCTATTAGAACAGGTAACTAGGATCCACTTTTTATATACGTTTCCATATATTACCATAATAGCAGCTTTATGCCTCATAGTTACTTGCTTTGTTTTTCATTCCCATTTTATAACAGCATGCCTAAAGCCCATCAATATTCAAGTTAGCACTTTAAAATGAAACTATAAATTTCAATTTGGAGAAAATAAGCCCTTATTCAGGCTCATAAGTTTTAAATAACACATTACCATTGGCTACATTAAGTTTGCATTTCTAATGTTATTTTATGCATTTGACAATAGATGTTCCACTCTGCTCAGTAGTGGAGAGCAAATGCATGTGAAATGTAAGTCTGCTTAAAATGTAGGAATTTATTACAGCTGTCAGTCAACAGTGACATGAGAGTTAAATTATTTCTGAAGATATTTAAGTTGATTTTTACACTTTCCATTGTCTTTATCCTCTGAAGTTTGAGTATAAATAACTCTTTTTAAAGGTTTTCTTCCTAGATAGGTTAGTGTTTCCTAAAGTCAAATAAAATAAAACTGAAAATAAAACTGAATATAAAATGCACAAACCTCTTAAGGAAATAACCAGGTAGCATTTGGGAAGGGGGAAATCAGTCCCAGAAGAACCAGATTGGTTGACTTCTAATTTTGTTGTTGCTTAATTTTTCCTTTAGGGAAAATGGTAACTAATTTATCTTTCCTTTTGAATGCTTTCTTTTTAAGTGAAAGGTATGTACCCGTGGTCAAGTGGCATCTTTGCAACTGTCTGAATATTAAGTGGGATGCAAATTAACAAAAAATTCCTGCTGCTGCAGGTCTAACTGAAAGGAAATTGTGTGAAAGCACTAGTTTTCCTGACAGGAATGATCCCTTTGCTTCATACAGCTTTTCTTGTTTATTGTGTGGATGGGCTATTAGAATTGATCTGAAGGAAAAAATATTCCTTTTCACTTGACTCTCTTTTTATGATCATCTGCTGCTACTGCGGGTATTTTAAACCCATTTTCTTCTACAGAAATTAGAATGAAAAACAATTAGCTTCCTTATGAAACATTACATGTGCTGGTCAGTGAAATCATCTTACTTTGATTCATTTTGGTTGTTAACTTAAGAGCTTTTGCATGTCCAGAATAACAAATGTCAAGAATGTGATCACTTTGCACGGTTTCCTAGAACTGAGAAACTATTTGCATAGCTCCCATGTACTATGTCTATAAAAAGAAAAGAATGTTTTTTGCCAATTGATTAGTTCAAACAGTTTATTCATGGCTCAGGTGTCAAGACATAACTAAAAAGTTAGCAAGGAGGTGTAGTGACAGATTTTGGACTCTTGCACTCGTGTAAATATGATCATGTTAAGGAAGAAGAAACTTCCACAGCACTGGCACTATTTGTACTTTATTGCTATGTGATGACAGGAAATTCCTATTGTTACTTAGACTCTTGAGATGTTTTCACATGAAAAGGTCAAAATTCAGTCATGGCGTAGAGAGATGAAAATTCACAATGTAAATTTAGTCTGAATATAACCGAATAAAGAAAATGAGTGTATTTTCTTCATACAACTTAATGATTCTCACACAGCAATTTACACTGAATACATAAATTTGTCATGCATTTCTCTATTACAGGCATAACTCTCTCTTTAAAAAGGGTAATATGGTAGAACCTCTAAAGTAGCTGGAAATGCCTTGCTTATAATTCTAATAGAGAAATTAATCAAAAAATTCTGTAACAGACTAGAAAATCCCAACTTACATCTTTGCTGAGCAGCTAGATCCCCTCCAAACTCACACTTGATTTTCCAGATACCTTTCTGAATTACACAAATCTGGGTAGGATTGTTTTTAAGTAGACAAACAGATGCGGGAGGGAAAAAGGCTAAGGTTTTGGACTCAGAGAGACAATTAATGGATTGATATGGAACTGAATTCGTGTCCACACTAGAGCTGAAGCATACTACTGAGTTAACATGCATTTGTACGCTATCAATACGTAAACTGCTATAGGATGCCTTAAAACACCTCTCTGCACCTTCATTGATGTCACAATTATAATTCTGAGCCTTTTATAAACACTAAGATAACAAAATACATTTATTTGAGGCTAATGAACTGATGGGAGTCTGACATACATATTTGAATCCTAGCTACACTGAATATTTATTGAGGAAGGAGAAGATAATGTCCCAGATATTAAGAAATTAATCTGTAATGGTACAGAAATACGGGTCACTTGTATGTGAAGTCATTAATTTATTCTCCTCTGGTCTTATTCCAAAAGTATGTGTAAGAGCATTTCAGGACTTTGAAATGAGCACAGCTGGGATACTAAATATATGAGTTCTCAGACTGGTCTTAGATGTCAAGGAAATTCAGGCTCTGTGTTTTATGGCTACAGTAATACAAAATTCCCATGAAAGACATATAGGCAACATGGTGGAATATTTGGTGTTACAGCAGAAGGTTTGTGCTGCAGCCTCTGTCCTGGTGCAGAAGAAATTTAATTTCCCAGTTAGACCTTGCATTCCCAGCAGACTCTGTTGAAGCCCTGTTTAATTGATATTCTGCTACTTTCACATGCCTCTCCATCCGGGTCTTTGGGCAAGGACCCTGGCAGAAAATGGGACTGGCTTTTCAATAGTGTGGAGAAAACTCACTCTGGACTCTATGAAATTATCTTGAGCTTCAACATGGCTACAAGGCAGTACACAGGTTTCTACAGACTTGGGATGAATCAAGGTCTTCAAAGGAGTTATCCCCTTCATACTGCAGATATTTTTACATGAGGGACTGGTTCATCCATTTATAGAAAATAAAGGAAGATCTCAAGGACTGGGATGTCTAAAAGAGTCTAATAGTAGTTACCATTCAAGTGCAGTAGTGATCATATCTGTTGTGTAGTCTGAATAATATCCATGGCCAATGCCTTGAATATCTGTGTTTTCATGGTTAGATTATCATTCTCTCCCCAAGACAAAATACTTAAAACGCAGAAGTTAAACTTCAGTGTGCAGGTGAAATCTGGAATGATCAGCAACAGCTATAAATTAGCAAGCACAAAGTAATGTGCTGTATGACCCCAGTGTCTACATATGGGAAACTGAGATGTTTTGACAGACTGATGAAACTAAGGGAAAGTTGACCAGTTGAAAGCTTCATCTTCAGCGTGCCCTATTCGAATCATTCCACCAATCTCTCAGCCAAGCTATTTAATAGAAAATGACATTATCCAGATATTGTACTGCAAACCCATCATGTTTGCAAAAACCTGCCTGGCAGTAAATCAAAACCTTTTTCAGGCAGCAGAAACAAGGATAACTTGCTTGAAGTGATGGAAATATAGTTTACATGGGAATCTGATAATGCCAGTAATAGAAATCACATCCATTAGGATAATTTCAACCCATTTGAATAAACACTGCTCCAAGTAAAATCCAATAATAGATGTTGCAAAGCAAGCCTTCTCACATGAACACTTGAGTCTTTGATATTTACTGAAAAAAAATCAGGCCAGGAAAGCAAACTGGAAACAATTCTGTGAGCTGACTATTTGAGACTGAATATACCAGAGTGTGTACATGTATCTTCTTTTTCTCTAGGTCTTGAGATGTTCAGTAATACTGCCTGTTTAACACTAACAGTACTATCACTTAGTAGTTTCACGGTAGCCATGTTTACTCCAGAATTTTCTGCTGTCATTTTCTAGGGCTATTTGTAGGTATAAAAGATACATAGCATTTGGAGAACAGATATGTGCTGCTGTAGCAGTGGTTTAGTTCCTGAAAGAGTTCCTGAAGAAAGAGGAGCTCCTCTTTACCTGAGGCATACTTTTCCAGGCAGGTGTATCAGTACTGCATTTCATAAAAAGAGTTGTGACTGGTAGATATGATTAATTTTAGATACAGTTGACTGCCACTAAGTCAGTTGTTCCACAAACTGAAATAAGTAGTAGTATTATTAATCTGAATTGGTCAGAGAGGAGAAATAGCTCATCAGGAACAAGCATGAGAGCCATGTCTTACTCTAAAGCCCATTTTGCTTAATTTTGTTTAAAGACTTGTAGAGAGCTTGTGGTAAAAGTGCTAAAAGATGATGATAGTTGTCACTTCAGTTCCTATATAGGTCAAGATCTAGGAGGAGTTACACAAAACCTGCGAAAGTGTGAATGCTATATCACTTTTTTCTCTTTCTTAACTATTTTTTATGTATTCATCTTAAAATGTAAAATATAATGACATTTTCTTTTGTAAACCCAATCTAGAATGCCAATATGAAGACAGCAGCTGGAAATCTGATGTGTTTGCTGCATGTTTGAGAGCTGATGTAATGTGGAACAGATATATCTGGTCAGGATATGTACTCTGCCTGGTGCAACACCATTAATTTTTAAATGACCTCATATGCTAAGTTCTCTTCAATCAGTAGAACAATACTGGCATATCTAATAGATGTTTCCAACCACACTTTCCTGTGATCAGCCTGTCACTGAAGCAACACAGATGTGTAGATGCATCTTTATTCTTGTCAAATCCACTATTAAATACTGCAATAATCATATTAAATTTAATGGCATTAAATACTTCAAATGGTATTAAATACATCAAATTACATTAAATAATGTCAGTGTTACATGACAAGAATGGCTATGGGAAAGGAGACACTAACACTTCATTGATATCTCTTTGTCACAAACTGTCCTTAACAACCAATGTCCCCAAATTATGAAACCTGAGCAATCTCTGTATTCAGATAGTCATGCAAGTGTGACATTCATCTTTGCCTCCTTCTCGCTGTGCTATATTCACTTGTCCATGCCCTCAAGGAACATTTACTCTTTAAGTTGTTGCTCAGAAGATTCGGTTAAGGTCTGAAACTGATACTGTGGAACAGTATCTAAAAAAAAAAGGTTCTAGCCTGGGCTATTTTCTGATGAGATGGTTCTGTATCACCTGAAAATTTTTAATCATCAAAAAAGTATTGTCAAAAAGAAAGAAAAGGAATGGATTTCTATCTTCCTTGTAACAGCAAGTTATTAATCTCTAATAAAAGTATGGGTAAGGCTGGAAAAAATGAGAATATTTTGGACATTTGGAAAAATGTAGACAAGTGTTTCCTTCCATTAATCAGAGTAATTGGACTTTCTATCTTCCAAATTTCATATAAAGCTTTTAAAAGTGATTTGGTTGTTTTTTTTTTTATTTCTAACTACTGCAGATGAAAAAGATGATAGACTTAGCAGTAAAACTGAAATGTTAAGTACACTGAAAAGTGATGCACTATAGATCTTGATTTTTTCATTTTAGCGCCCAGGTGAAGTATGGCTAATTCATTGGAAACTATGGAGTGGTTCCTAAGCAATCAGAACAACTAGATTGATAAGACAGAGGTTAATAAAAAGGGTATGGTCCAAGACTGTAGATGAGGCAAGATTTTTAAAGGTATTTAGACACTTTAGCAGCTTTCAAGTCACCCCTGAATACCTTATTCTTTTTGAAAGAACATACTGCTCTACTGGATACATATACTCTCCAATATATCTGATCTTTAGTCAGCATCACAAAACCAGGCTTTTCCATCAGTCTTTATTTTCTCACTGGCTGCTTTCAAATTAATCTGATGGACGTTTCTCTGAACTGAAGGAACAAAGTGATGGATTCTTCATCAAATGGGCATGTTCCAACACTGCAGGTGAACAGAAAGCAAGCCTATCTCCTAGGAAAGCTTCCAGAATAAAAAATGTGATCCATTACTAAATTCAAAGGTTAATAAAGTTCTACACAAGCACATGAGTTGGGAAAGGTCATGGCTCAATGAAGAATTACGCAACCAGTGGTGAAAATGTGCATCTTAGGCTAAAACCATAAAGGGTATAGGAGTTGCACTTCTGAGTACTGGACCATCAGGTTTTTAAGAGATTGACCATTGATCTGATAGCATGATGATTATAATAGTACTCACCAGAATGTGAAAAAGAACTTGGATCAGCTTTCTCCCCATCCTTAGCCCTAAACCATCCTTCCCTCTGAACTTACCAGAATCACCACACTGCAAGGGAAGATTCCCTTGGCCTCAAGTTGAGGTTGTTATAGTGTTGAAGCTATGGAGTAGATTAACATTTGTTGTACGCAGGGAGAATACATGAGTATGCACTGTTTGGGGATCATAACACAGATTGCCAAACCAGTTCTTGGTGTATGTTCATGAAGCTTTTTGTATTCTTATGTCAAATTTTGGTATTTTGAAGAAAACAAATGGAGATTCCAGACATGATTCTAACTAGTATAAGGAGATGACTGAAAATAGGCAGATGGAAGGCAACTTGAGCTGAAGTGTCCTTAAAATGAATACACTCATGATCCTGAGGAAAAAGGGAGTGTAGTAAGGTGGAAGAAAGACAGTATAATAGAAAACAGCATAACAAGAAAAAGTAGATTTCAAGAAATCAGGCTTTTGAAAATTCGGAGAGTGGTTTTAGGGAATTTCTTATAGGGAAAAAAAATATTAGGGGAAAAAAGCATTTAAGAATATCTTTTTATTTTTTTAGTGATACTAATGGCACAAACTATCCAATTGCAGAGAAAAAATAGACATGTGATGAAGAGATTAAGCTGACTAATGAATATTTTATTGACCTCAAAGATAGTAAGGCAGTATTCAGAAAATACAAATTTCAGTTTACTAAGCATGAGTACAAAAGGTAACTCAAGTATGTAAAATTCAAAATATAAAGTGTAACAAAAAATAGTAAGTTACATTTAAGATTGTGGCAGCTGCACATGTATACCAATAACAATAGCAAGATCACTTAAAATGTCTGTTGACCAAGAGGGAAGGCTGTATATAGGCCTTAGCTGCTTCAGCCTCCCCTAAAAAATAAACCAAAATGAGAGATTGGCAACAAATAAAGCACAGTAACCTAGGGCAGGAATAGAGAATACTTGTGGAAATCAGATGCTTTGGGACACATGGGCCACGTACTTCATCCTTAATTACTGCAAGGTCCAACTATAGCAATAGGAGAGTTATCAGTGATCTCTGAAAACATAAAGGATGGGAGAGGTACTGAAGCCTGGAACAGCGCAGATGGACTGCCCATCTCTAAAATGAGATAGGCATTCTAAAAGGAGGAACAAGAGAATTATAGATCAACCAGTTTAATTTCAGCGCTCAGAAAACTACTGAACCAAATTATCCAACAACTATTTGCAACATGGAAGGTAACAGAAAACTGAGTAACAGACAGCATGGATTTGTCAACAGCAAATAATTTCCTTCTATTATAGAGTAGTAGGCCCTGTGGACAAAGCAGAAGCAGTAGATATTTGTCTTACATTTGAAATTTTTTAACATCATGCATAAGGCATGTTCCTGAGCCAGTTAAAAAGATATATTACAGAAAAAAATGCTACAATGTCAGGAAAAAAAAGGGTATCAAATCTTATGATTCAGTGATAAAATCAAACAGATCATCTGTTGTTGTCTTCTTCAAGATTTCATTTTGTCATATAGATGATAGAATGCTTATTAGGTGAGTGGGAAACACTCAAACACAAAAGCTTCAGAGAACAGGAAGACAATTGTAAAATTGTCTTGAAACACTAGAAAAGCTCTTTGCAAAAAAGAATAGATTCATATTTATACAGCAAGGGAGGTAGTTATCCACAGTAAAACCTATAGGGGGAGAAAATTGGTCATATAAAAATTTTGTTGAAAGAAATTTGGTGTCACAGTGGGTAGCAAGACAAATATTGGTCTATGTTCAGAATTGCAATGCTATATCATTGATAGACGAAAAAAGGAAATAGGAGGATAACCCATAAGATGCATGAAGTTTTCCTTCTGTTTTTTTTTACTTCTAAGCCCTTAAAGGATCAATTAGAGATCGTATACAGGAGAAAAACAGAGAATTTAGATGTTTAAAAAGCATTATTCACAGGACAAGATTGAAGCTACTAGTCTTCATCAGGCTGCAGAAGAAAGTGAAGGCAAATCATTTATCTTCTAATAACTAGAAGGTTACTGCAGCAAGAAACAGAATAATCTCTTTTCCTTGTCCAAAATGAGGAACATGAGAAGTAATAGGCACAAATGAAAGCATACTTACATTAAAGCTGGAATAACGGAGATGTAGGTGGGTTTTTTGAAACTATATTCCGTGGATATAGTTTTGAGCTATGAACATTTTTAAGAACAAGCTAGACAAGTGACATATTTGATCTCAACTACAGTAGTGAAATGATTCAATGAAGTCACTTCCTGTCATACTCTTTCCTATAAAGGGATGTTACCAGGGAGAATGGAGGTGTGATATACGCCACTGCTAATCTGTGCTTTCCCTATTCTGTGAATACATGGAAGGCATGGTTCAGCAGGACTTTGCTTATACTGTAGCAAAAGAAGATTCTTTTAAAATGAATACCTATGGAGTAATATTACATTTATAATATAAAGGAAAACAACAAACAGCACTATTAATTTGGCTTATTGTGTTTTCTATTTCCACTTTGCTATTTCTATCTTATTAGCAATGCAAAGATATGAATACAGAAGTGCTCATTTTATCATGACAACATTCAGTTTTGAAACTAATCAAAAATAAAACCCAGACTATGCACAGAAAACTCAATTATGAAACAAAAGGCATCCAGTATGAAATTAAGGTAGTACATTCCATGTTTTATGTTCTGGCATTGTAGATTGTTACAGGGTTTTTTTGCTGATAAACCTCAAAAAGCTTACATAGCCAAGAGCAGCTCTAATGGACTGAATCTAAAATTACTCACTTTCATCTGCTGAAACAAATTGGTTTAATATACAGTTGTTTGTTGTCAAATACATTTAAAACACTTGTGCCAAATAAAGTTACAGTTTTTGTTTGTTGTTTGCCTAGTATATTTTGGGTAGGTTGGGGAAGGGGAGTAAGAGGAAAGACAGTGGGTGGAGTTTTCCCTGCCCTTGCCAACCTCAGACTAGCTAGCATTAAGAAGTTGTAACACACACAATATGCATGCAATGTGTCTGAGTTACACAGGCGTAAAGCTTTTTCCTTCCATTTTTTAATGTTTGACCATGTGTAACTAAAAAGTTCTAACCTGTTGGGCATTGCAAGATAGTATGCAAATAGGCCAGCTATTGACAAAGGACTACAGTAATTCACTTTTTTGTTAATCAGGGTGTGATTATCATTCCATTCTTTTGAACTCCATCCAGCCTGCTATTCTGTCTCAACTTCAAGCAGGTGTTTTGTTGTTGCCAGGCCATGAACATAGCCCTCTACCTCAGTCTTTCAAGTGTGCTTGCTGTGCAGATGAATTTTGCCTGCAAACTTTCCTCAGGCAATGAACTGACTAGTGCAACATGCTCACAGCAATGTTAATCTTGCTCAGGGACAAGCACTGCACATGAAAGACTATTTTTACCCTAATTTTTAATTGATATATTTTGTCCACTGCAAGTTTCCTCTCTCTTTTTCTCTTTCTCCCTCTCTTTCTCCCTCTGTCTTTATATCTATCTACTTTTTTCTTCCCCCCCTTTTTTTTTTTTTTTTTTGAGGCAGCAAATGGATTGGAGTGAAATGAAACTGCAGTAGCTGGCGGACACAAAGCAGAAACAAGGGTGAAGTTAAATAAAATATGAGAGGGTGGATGCTCAGCACAGAATTCAGCTTTGATTTTAAAGATTAGATAAATTGGAAAAGTAATAATCAGTAAATTGAAAAGTGGGGACTATTATGCATTAGCATTGTGACCAGCATAACAAATCTGTTTTATTTATTCATATGTTCAGGATAGTACAATATTTTATATTATACAATAGCTTAGAATGTCTACTGGAAAGGGGTCACAATGATACCTTTTAGCTCTGCAAACCTAGTAAGAAATGTTTGTAAAGTAATATGATTAAATGATATTCAACACAAACAGATTTGAATATCAGAATCTTTCACACTTGTTCATAACATGCCTCTTAAAAAATTAACATTTGACTAATCTATTTCTATACCTTAACTTTTATGCATGATTATTAAGTCTATATTAAACTGTAACTGAAAATGTGTGTGTGTATATATATTATTATTTTACCACTGTGGATCTAAAACCCTGTCTAGAATAAATAAAAAAAAAGTAGCTGTATGCTGATCACATAAACTCCCCTCCTAATTTTTAATATACGATATTCAAACTCATAAAACAAAAGTCCAAAAGGCTAATTTGATGAAAGGGTTAGCAAAAATCAAGAACATAGTTTCTGAGCTGGTTTTTGTACTGTTAATGAATTGGGATCTCCCATCTCTCCTCAGTGTCTACATGGGTATTATTTAAAAAGGGAAATATTTCTTAGAATGCCAGAAGTTTTTGTTCATCCCTTTTTGTGGCTGTCTTTCCTCTCCTGGCTACAGGCAGGAGCACCACTGACCCTCCCTGGCCTTGCTGTGTGAAGGATGTCAGTGAGGAAGGACGTCTAGCTCTGTCTGTAGGGAGCAAGGTGGAAAGCTGAAAAAAGAGATGACCAGTTTTGATTTTTTTTCTGTAAAGAAGGAAGAAAATCAAACTACTTTATAGGGAGAATGAACAAAGGAAAGGGAAGATTGGTGATATAGAAGATTTGACGTAAGAGAGAAAAACAGTGGAACTGACATAATAGTACTGCTAGATCAAGACAGGCTGGGTGCTCATGCAAAGAGGAATGATTAAATATGAACAGGGGAAAAAATAGCCATATATTTTCTATGCTTAAGAAATACTAGCTTCAGAATTTCTAGCCATTGGTCCAAGCTGATGTGAAATATTTGAGGAAGAACTATTTGCTGGTGGGGGTTTCTTGTGTTTCAAAACCCATATCAGTAGAGTAAAAGTGATTATTAAATCTTTGTTACTCCATGTGTGCATCAGCATTACAAATATATTCCAACATATTCTCTGCTGATTGCTTGTATATTTTTAGATATAATTCTTCCAGTTTTGACACAAATGCGATGTTTATGACCTTCTCATGCACTTGGGAAATAGTTGATTTCAGACTTATTTGGGATCTTATTAAAATCAGAGTGAGAATAAGAAAGGAAAAAAAAATAACCTTATACAGACTTTTAAATGGTACTGTTTTGGGTGATATTTTAAAATATCATGCACGATTAGTTAGCTCAAAATACTGACTTTCACATTATATAAATTAATATACATTATAGAATGGTGTCTGTGCTACTGAGTTATAGTATATCCATGTAGGTGACTTATCACGTAATGAATTAATAAAATTCATTCAGTATCTATCAGTGTTCATACAAATAACATGTTCTCAACTGAAATAATTGTAAAAAGGTTTTTCATTTTTAGAAATTCAGCTCATTTCATTAATTGTTTTTCAAGTATGGTATAATCTTAGATAGTGAATTATTCCTGTCTGTAATAATCGCCACAGAAATATACCCACAGTTGCATGACTGACATTCCTGATCAGTCAACCAACGTTGTTTGGTTACAAGGGCAGACAAACCTGGACTTTAGCTTTACAGTAATGGAGTTGGGGTGGCAGCACTGGTTGAAGTCATCCCTACCCCTACCTTCCCCTGCAGCTCGCCAATATTGTAGGTAGAGGTTCAAAACTGATCAAAAAAACAAAGTCTGCAAAATACCCACCCTTTTTCTACATTTTGTATTCACTTGCTTTGTCTTGCTTTTTTACACAGATCAGTTCTCTAATCCACTGCACAGTGGAATCACATCCCTAATGCAAGAGCATACAAATAAGCTTCTTCATCCCATTCAAGTGCTGCGGCCTTGAGTTTATGTTGGAGGTGTGCCATAACACACTGTTCTATGATACAGCTAATCTGATCTGACAGCTGACTGCCACCAGACAGAGTGATCTTCCCTGCCTTTCCTCCTGGCCCTGCATATGTGTACCTGTCTCTTCTCTTGCTCTGGCAGTGGTGCTTCTCTGACTCCTTAGAAGGATGGCTCATTGCAGTACACTGACAGAAAACTGCTCCTCCTGGGACATTTTGCATCCTGTCTGCCCCACAGACTGGCTCAGTGGAGAACCAGGTGAGTGCCAGAGCCTGACAGGGGCTGGCAGAGGAGTGGGGGATGCAGAGGCAACCCATGGTCAGAAGTGCACCCCAGGATCCTTCCTCTGTACCTACACTCTCCCCTGAAGCCATATAGCAAATCAGCAGTACCACTGCTGACATCCAGGTAGCTGTTTTATAGCGTTCATCATCTTTACAGTTACTTTTTTAAAAAAGAAAGCCACTCATAAAAAAATGCTGAAGAAGAACATAGTTATAAGCTGTCAACAGCAGAGCAGTCCCAATATGGATTTAAGACTACGGTAAGATATAAACACGTTATTGTATTGGGTATATCATTAGATATTATAAACACAATTGTACATTATTGGCTTTTATCAAGCCTCTCTCAAAAAAATGGGTGATTTGGAATGGTTCAAGACTGACACAAAATACATTCCAAAAACTGACAAAAATAATTTAGGCCTATTAGGAACCTCAAGGAAGCGAAATGTCCTATTTCCACTGAGTATGGTGTCTTGTGAACTGAGCCCTAAGGTTCATCAACTTCAACATAGGCTTGCTCACTGTAAGTTTTTACCCCACAGAGTTTTCCAGGGGAAGGTTAAGGTGAAATAAAACAAGCCATGACGTGGGATTGTTTCTAGTAATGTGTGTCATTTGTCTTGGCCAAACATCTCTGTCCTGGTTTCATCTGTAACAGTTATTTTAGTAGCTGGCACAGTGCTGCTTTTCAGTCTGAGAACAATACTGATAGCACACCAATGTTTTAGTTGTTGCTAAGTAGCACTTAGTCCCAGGTGAAAGGCTGTAAGAAGTGTTTTGAGTACAAATGCATCACTTAAATA
The DNA here is from genome assembly GCF_033815535.1 of Pezoporus flaviventris. NCBI lineage: Eukaryota > Metazoa > Chordata > Aves > Psittaciformes > Psittacidae > Pezoporus > Pezoporus flaviventris. Next base: position 63,961,570 of record NW_026892555.1, read on the forward strand.
CACTCTTTAAGCCATTACACAGGGTTGTGCTTTGGCCTGCTTTGCCTTGTGGACTTCTGTGCCTGCAGAATTTTCTTGATCCACACTGAGAACTTCTAAACAAAAACTCACCATAGCTTTATTTAAGGTAACCTAAAGATTTCTTTGGAGTACTCAGACACAAAGCCAATATCAGGAATACAATACTTTTTCTTTATTCAGAAACAGTTTTTTAAGCAACTGGAGTAAGAATGGCTGTATAAACTAAGGTCTAAGTCCCAGTTTGGGACATTATTGTTGAAGCAGATATTCTGTAAAGTTTTCCATTCTTTCTCTGTGATACTAGTAAGTTACCTACAGTGATCTGAGTCACGGACCAATTGGTTTAAATCCTAAATCAAGAAAGGAAAGGTTTTCACCCTTTTTCAGGGAAATTAAAAGCATTTGAAAGCTGATGCAAGTGATCTTCATTTAACATGTGCAAGGAGATGAACAAAGATGAGCAGTTACTAATACCTAAACAAACAAATATGTATAATTATTTGTGTAAACAGAGTGACTGAGAAATGCAGTTAGCTAAATTGATGTAATAATGTTAGCTGGAAAGGCCTTCACCATAATAAATTTCACAAATTTAATGGTATAAGTCTCACTGTTTTCAATTCTATAACCAGGATCATTAGGAACCACTGGAGAATGACAATAATACTAATAACAAAACCAACAAGAACATCATAAAAATATATCTCATTGTCATAAATGGACTTCTGAAATGGCTGTTGGAAAATTCTGAAGGTTATTTTCATTATCATATGGTGTTACAACACTAAACCAGATATTCTGATATTCTATATTCAAGACAAAAAAAAAAATCCCCAAAACAAACGACAAGGTAAAGTAAGAATAAGACTACGGATAAGGATAAAGAACAGGGAAAACGAACAGGGAAAACCAGCAGAAAAAAATAACAGGAAAGGAAAGAGCTGTCAATTAATACCAAATTAAAGAATAACTGGTTCAGTATACAAACAGATGTACATTTTCAGCAGTACCAGGCCCTCAGAGTTATGTGTAGTGCTGTTAATCATGAAGAGCTCTCTATATAATATTTTAGAAGCTGGATTAAAATTTACCTGTGATTGTTATCTCTGTTTTTTTTAATGTTAAACTGTTTTTAAGGGCTTGAAATATACAAATAAAAACATGTATAACTATGAATTTATACACATATTTATTACTTTTTACATATATCAACATGAAAATTTTGATTATCAAGTTTTAATACAGCACAGCAACATGAGAATGACCATATTCTTCGCAACGCATTTTATATGGCTTCTTCATATTTTGTACATTTGGTATACACAGAGTAATCAGGAACTTGAAAGCTCTTTTCATTTGTTTCTTAAACATAATAATTTTAAAGTATTTATTAATTATGGAATTTGCTTACATAACAATAATGCTAACCCACATTTACTTAGCAAAGGTTTAGAAATATCATTATATTAGTGTTCAGCTGTGCTTAGCAAGCATTCATATTTCTCTAAACAAAAGCTGAAGTGCATGATGGGGAAACAAATATTAACATATCTAGACTGAACATGGCTTGTAGACTCCCTGGTGAGTGGTGCTTCTACAGCCAAGGATTATTCACACAATATACAATTAAGTTTTCCTTTAAGACTGACTTTTATACTGCAGGTAAAAATAAGAAACTACACAAAGTTTTCTAAAGAAATAGTCATATATCTCTAATAAAGAAAGAAAAGAATGTAGTTCATCTCTTGCAGGCCAGCCAGACTTAGGGAGTTTTATTTTATCCAGGAATGTCTAAGAGCAGAATTTGGTATACAGTTTGACCTCTTTGATTGTATTTTGAGGTTGTTATTGTACTTTGCTGTCGGCTCTTTAATTAATCTTGCTGGGTCTGTAATATCATTGGGGCAGAAACAATTGCTTAAATATAAAAGGACCTGTTAAGACAGCCACATGGGAAACAGTGAAGTGGTGAAAGAGTGCACTTCTAAGATTTCCTCTTTGACTGTTTAGTAAATAAATCGTATGTTTTAATTGCTCTGTCAGAAGAATCCTTCAATGAGGGAAAGGTGACTGGAGCTGAATATGGGAACACCACAGGACAGCTGTTTGGTCTGGCAAAGGGCTCTGTGCACTTGTACTATATATCCAGAGCGACCTTTCAGATTCCATGTACACAGTAACAATTAAAAGTACACAATGACTTGACAATGTTCACTGTGACAGACTGCAGGTTGGCTGCTTCCCATAACAGCCTCCCAGGCAGAGAAGAACAAAGAGCCCAGGCCCATCTGTACGCTGCTCTGAATGCCTCGTGTTCCAGAGAGCGCGCTTTGTTTCTCCAAACGCCCCAGGAAGCTCTTCAACAAACAAAACTCAGAGGTCCAGAGGAGCCCAGTCAGGACATTAATATGATAATGAATTCCGGATTACCCTGACAGACATGACAAAGAAATAGGTCCTTTTTGATAGTAAGTTATAGGGTTGATTAGTCGGAATTTGTCTGACTCCACGACTGTTGTGGGTATTTCAACAAAGTCAACAAATCCATGCATGACATCACTTCTGTTACGCTCTTTCCGTCTCCCTGTTGATTTTCATCAAGTCCGACCCATGCCACTAATTTAAGGCGTCTTCATATGCTACCTGTCCAGGAAGTCATTTTAAACTGTAAATGTAGCAGCACCCCTACTATTGCATGAAACAAAGGAAAATGGCTGGTTCTCGCAGGCAGCTCAGAAGAAAAATTCCAGTTAATTCAGAAACATTACTTTGTTTTTCACCTAATGTTCCTAGGCTGAATTACCTCAGTAGACATTGTAAGATTAATTTCTAGTCATCCCATGCAACAAGATAAAGTGCGTTCCTTTCTGGCCCATCAAAATAAGTCTGATTCTGACTAAAATTGTTCTTACTGTTGATTACTGCAAATGGGAGATTAGGTGAAACTTTTTCCGGTAGCACACTTCTGCTTGATTCATACTGTTCAAGGAATTTGCATGATACTTCCTTAATATTCAAAAGTGGTGTACATTGCTGCTCATTTTAACTTCAGCTGAGGTTGTCATAGCTTTCGGAAAGGTACTTATATTATTTGTATTACTATTGATTTCTGTGGCAATTATGTCTTCTTGGCTGGATTCTCCAAAAGGCTCTAAGCTAAACTTCTGTTATTCTACAAAGGCTCAGCAGCAAGAGGATATCAGCAGTATCAATACAGATACAGTAGATGACTAAAGTCGAGGTCACACAAAGTACTAAAATTGGGTGGCACCAGCCATCTGTAGTTAACAGCTATTATATAAACATAAAGGAATGTGCCCTGTGTTGTGAGTGATGGAAAAAAATTGGTCATTAGCCACTTGGGAACACCCCATTCCCCCCACAGCTTTCCAGCTGCGATCCAAGTGTATTTAAATAAAAACTTAGAACACTTAACAAGAAGTTTGATAGAGTGTTAACAATCCTCAACTTCACATTGAGCTGTTAACCAACAAAGTAGTCATTAAATTCTGGTAATGACTGCGTTTCTTGAGATTATTGCTTAATTATAAACTTGATAAAGTGGGTCCTGCCTTCTGACTTGGGGCGACATTTTTCATTGCAGAGTTTTAACTACAAACTTTTCTTAATATATCAACTCAATTATAAACTCTTGGATATAAACTACAGCAAGAATACTGCCTTTAAAAGCAGTTATTTGTACACTTCATGATTATGTTCAAACTATAACTGATCTTAGATTCACCTCAGACAGTGGACTAGCAAAACACAACTGCTGGTAACAGATGATTTCTCAGGGAATATGGCTTTCTTGTAGAATAAAATAAGCATTTCAGAAAAGGAATTCTGCATTCTGGTTGACTGGAAGGAGTCCAGAGCATAGGTAGAACTTCATTTCAAAAAACACCATGAAAGTGATGTAAAACTACAATAAATGTTTTATCTCTTATTCTTTCAGAAGTGACTGAATACTTTTTAGAGGGTACAAGAAATTATTTCAGTAGCCATGACCTTAAAAGTTCTCTAGCTATTGCTGGCTGCTGTTCCTTAACATTTAATAATTATTTCCCAAAAAAATCTGTAGATACCATGTCCTTATGTATGCAAATGTTTATAGAAATGTATTCAGGAAAGTTTTCTCCTCGGCACTGATATCCAAGCATTTAAGTATATACTATCCCAAATCCACCAAGAAAGATAAGGGGTGCAAGGGGTGTAAAGTATTACAGAGCCACATACTTCAAATCCCAACACGAGGTGGCCACGCACAGACACAAGGAATCTAGGGCAAAAGAGAGTCCTATTTTTCTTTCTTCATCAGTTTCTAGTGTAAAGCTGTAATTCATGTCATCATATACCACTAATGTATATAAGATCTATTATAAAAATCATTAAATAGCTGGGTTTTGAAGACATGAGTCTACTAAATTTATTCTTTTTTCATAAAAAAGAGGCTTAAAATATTTAACATTAATTTAAAATTCTTAAAACTCCTTGTCACTTTAAGGCCACTTAACATTTTCAAGAAGGGAGGCAATTGGTGGAATTAAAAAAAAAAATAAATAAAAGAATTATTTCATCCTTTAAACTGAATCTTGTTCCATAATTTACAAAATACTGAGTCTTCTAATGCTACGTAGCTAAGCAAACTAATACATTTTTTGTCTTTTTCAGACTGTTCTTTTAGGTATTAAACAAAAAGGGAATCAAACAAGATTCCGTCTTTAGAAGCCATTAGATCAAACATTCTTTGAAAAGAATAACATATAGAATATATTTATTTGCACAAAATTTTAACTGGAAGTTGAACTGATAGTTTCACAACTAATTTGTCTGCAAAATGGCATTTAGGTATTTTTAGAAGTGCTTAGAAGATGGTTAAAATATTATATTTTCAAGTTATTCTATTAATTAACTGATCAGTGAGAACTGTAAAGGACAGTAGCATCTTTTAGCAGGGCAAATTATCTAGCTGGAAAAGACAGACAAGACTGAGATCATGCAAGTATTTTTAGGTTTTGCATTTTATTTCTAATTATTGCCAGTAAAGGAAAGGAAGAGCTGTTTGTTGGAAATCTGAAAGGGAAGAGACAAATATCTTTGTATGTTTAAGTTCTCTTCTTTCTTCATTCAAAAACTCAGGCTTGTGTCCACAGTGGTTTGTTGGCTCAGCTCATCAGAAAGCCTGCAGCAATTCCCTGAGCTCTTGTTTGTAGACATCACTTTGGCAATGGAACTATGCAGCAGATTCTCATTCCAAGGATTACGATATTATATATAAAGAAAGCATAAAAAGATTTGCATATATCCCATGTAATTTCCTCCATTATATTTTAAGCATACTTTTGAATCTTTTAATTGGTAGATGTCTCATAAAATATATAATTTGTATCACAATACTTTATTTTCAAATATAATACGCATCTCATACATTGCATCAGATAGATGTCCAAGAACCTGCAACCTGGGAAAAATGGACAAGAAGGAAGCTATTCTTCCAGGGCTAAATTATTTATCTTGCTGAATGATTGGGGTAAGCATGTACGCTTTTCCAACTCCACCACCTGGTTTGCATGCATACTGTAAATGGGTTATGGCCTTGAGGAGAAGAGTAGTCATCCTTGCCTAGCATTCTGTCCTCATGAGCAAGAGCAGCAGGGATGAAATCTTACCTTTGCCATTTGTGGACCAGGCACAGGAGGGGAAATATTTTCCACCATTCCCAGGTTTGCAACATGCTATATTCTGACACTTTTCCCAGTGTGTCAAGAAAACAGAGGGGGAACAGTGCCTGTGAGAAATGTCTCTAATGTCATAGCTTCATAATCACAAAGATCTCTGCTTCAGCAGACAAATGTGCTAGTACTGTTCTGTTCTAGATGAGATGTAAACACAAAATCACAGAGCACATTGTTTACAATGGAAAGTACATGAGCCAACCTCCCGCATGAAGATAGGCTGAGAAAGTTGAGGCTGCATGAAGACCTCATAGCAGCTTTCCAGTATCTGAAGGGGGCCTATATGGATCTGGGGAGGGACTCTTCATTAGGGATTATAGTGATAGGACAAGGGATAACGGGTTAAATCTTAAACAGGGGAAGTTTAGATTGGATATAACGAGGAAGGTCTTTACTGTAAGGTTATGAGGCACTGGAATGGGCTGCCCAGGGAAGTTGTGAATGCTCCATCCCTGGCAGTGTTCAAGACCAGATTAGACAGAGCCTTGGGTGACATGGTTTAGTGGGAGGTGTCCCTGCCTATGGCAGGGGGATTGGAACTAGATGATCTTAAGGTCCTTTCCAACCCTAAATGTTCTATGATTCTATGAAATAACTCTCTCTGAGAAGATCTGAGCCCCTTTGCAAAGCTTTCTCTTGGCACAAAGCAAGAATAGCTTGAGCACAATGTGTCATGATGTACTTTTACATAGACCTGTGTGGCTCAGGAGCACACTGGAGCAGGAACTGCAGCAGAGATCTGAAAAACCACAGTGAAGTGCAGGGCTTCACCTGGAGCACACCCACTGGCTTCCTTCTAAAACTGTAGTACTAGACATTACACTCAAAATTAGGTTGGGCCTCAGAGCCTCATCTCTCGCTGAGATCAAACTGACTTTCCCTTCGCTGCAGAGCACCCACAGACCTGTGATGAGTTAAAGAGGGAGCAGCAGAATATAATTCATTTTACACATCCTCAGTTGCCTGGTACATCAGCATATGGGTGGCAGCTATGACCTAGGACTTACTGGAAAGCCACGGCTGCCTGGACCAGCAGCAGAAAGCCAAGAAATTCACTCTTACTGTCTAAAATGACAGTAGACACCTGCATGTAGGACTGTGAATCTCTTCATTTTTTTTCCACAGCTTCCCTACTGGGTCGTTAAGACAGAATTTCCACCCACGTTTGTCAGTCAGAATTAGTTTAGTTCTCTGGGCTACTTCTTTAGAGACAGTCAAGGGAGATAGGTCTCTGAGAGGCTGATTAATCCAACCTAATTGGAGAAGCAGCAAATTGGGATGCAATTGTTTGTCATTTTTACATGTTTCTTACATTAAGTATGGTGAGACAAATAGACCAGTTTGCACTAGAAAATTTATTTTCAGGTGACAAAAGGGAGATGAGATGAATCACCATTTATGTAAAGTCACAAAAGTTCAGCTTAAGGGATTTCCCAGGAGAAAAAGAATTTTAAATGACAAAACCTTTTTCTTAAACTTTTGACTCAGATTAGAAAATCCAAAGAGGTATCAACATATTTACAGCAAGCAAATAATGGAGTCATCCAAACTTGACAGCGTCCTTATAAACCGAAAACTCATCTATGTATGCATTTTTTGAAAAATCAGTCAGTATGGTGGAGTTTTTATTTATTTATTTTGCTTTGTCCTAGTACAGACAATTTATCATTCAAACAGATTGGTTTTGTCACCTTAAAGTCACACTGCCAAAAGTCCTAGAGAAGTAATAAAAAAATTATGTTCTCATTTAAATGCTATGTTCCACGTTACATCCAACAGCACATTAAATGTAAACTAAATAAATTAATTTGCAACAATAATAAGGCAGAAGGATAAAAATTGTGTATCTTTTACTTTTAGACATTGTACATGGTTTTTATAAATTATACAATAATTCTCTATTCCATTTTAAGAATTTCTGTTTACATGGTTTTTATCTTTAATAAAATATTAGTGATAGTAAATTTGGTCCATTACAAGTAGAGAGATCTTTAATTTTGTCTGTGTTTTCTAGCTTTGTGCAAATCCTTACATTACTTATTACATTATATTTCAAAGACAAACAATCCTAAATTTTAATCTTGCTCAAACCATCTTCTGGAAAAAAAGAAAAAAGCCTATACGTACTGCATGCCACTGAACCTTCTATTCTTAGCTTTATCATTTTACCATATTAACAATAATTGCCATGTTTTCCTAGGATACATAATAAGAAGCATAGAAAGGAGAATACCATTGTTTGTTACCTGTGCATTAAGATCACTGTGAAAGCAACTCCCAAAGTTGTTACTTCTCTCTGCACCATAATGATACTGTACAGTGCCTTTGGGCTCTAGCACAATGTGTTATGCATCAGTGTTTAAGAGCATATTGTGCACCATTATTGCCCTCTCTCTAGAGGACTACAAACTGCATTAGTTTGAATTACCAAATCAAAACTTTATGTGCAGCAGTTCCCCCACAAGGGCTTTAGCATTTTTATGTCATAATCCCTCTATTATCCCCCTCCTCACATGCTTTATAACCATTAAGTTATTGAAAAATTCTCAACAGATGTCATCTTAAGATGAATGTTGCTGTGCCGACTGGTATCAAGGCTGGAATCTGGATATTGCTCAACTTTACTAAAAATGTCAGGGTGAGAATAGTCAGCTGTAAAAATACAAGATATGCCAGCAGTGGTTGTTTTCATGTCAACTGCAACATGACTTGTAGTGTTCGCAATTTTAGCTTCTAGATGATGCAGTTTTCATTTGATGGGTTGGCAGTAATGGCTTGAGATATGGAGCAAGAAAAAGGAAAATAATTCAAGGGCTTTTTTCCTCCTCTCCTTTTATGATAAAAGCACATTTGTGCTTTAATCTGATTTAAGCCTCAAGTCTTACCTTTTAGCATATTTTTTTCATATTGAGAATTTTGTTGAAACACAGAAACTTTTTGCATAAGTGCAACAAATATAAGAGGTTATTGGTGATTATGTTTTCTCTTTGCATCCTGAGTACTGAAGTAACAAACATCATTGCTGCCATGGTAATATTAATAACAACAATTTATTTATATCTTTCCTCTCATTCCATTGGGTCATTTTTAATTTTAAAGAACATAAAAGACAAAAATGTAAATTGTGACATAATTTAGAACCACCTTAAATTTGAAGCAAACAATGCAAAAGACATCTTCTAAGGAGGTGACAGTATGGTATTTAAATAATAAGAGATACACACGGTGCAGATACCTGTCAAAATGAGATTCAAGAACAGAGCCAGGGCCCACATTATTAAGAGTTTTAAAAAACAGTGGTACTGTATAGTAAATCAACTGTTTAAGAAGCAGTTACTGTATGAAAAAGAAGAACAGCATAATATGGTTCTAATTCATTAGAGTAGCACAACAGTTGAGATCCTATATTCAAAAGTGATGTCACAAACCTGAGGAGAGCTTTTTAAAGAGAAAATTGCAATGGTTAAGTCCCATGATGAAACAGGTGCATTTTGTTGTAGAGCTGGCAGTGAATACAGTGAATTTGTGAGGATGGAAGTGGTAATAAATCTGTTAGTATTGCATCTTGGACGTGAAGAGTTTTAGTCAAGAATAAGTTTTGAGATTCTTAATGTGGCTCTCCCCTCACCTGTGATCTTTTACGGAGATTAAATAACAAATGGCCAAAAAGCTTCCTATTTTCAGAGACCTCTAGACATCACCCTAAAGGCCTCAAAACTGGCTAATGGAAGGTTTTTCCATGGTGTTAATGAAAAAGAATACTTACCCTTTCTCCTGTTCACAGCTGTATCTGATATTTTAGCTGTTTAGACCCCTACAATTAGGGGAAGATTGGTTTCTTGTCAGCTTTCCAGCATTTTGCTAAGGTCTCCTCTCTCCTATGGCTTAGCTCCTAGCTTCCGCTCCTGCAAAAGAGGAGATGCAGAAAAGAAAGAAAATCGTTTTAGCTGGTAATAGCTGTCACAGAGAAGAGGGTGATCGAGCCAATCTTTCCTGTAAGCAATAAAAAGTGAAAATGCCAAATCAAGGCTGCACAAGGCAGTACAGGTCTTACTCTTCACCATAAACAATGGTGTTAAGAGATGATGCATTGCAAGTTATTCAAAACACCAAAGCTCGAAAATTCCACTGTTGTAACTGGAGATGCTTTTGGATGTCCACCCATCTTTAGAGGAGTAGCAGAATGGGAATTTTGGAAATAAAAGGTGGTTAACTCCTTTTTTCAAGAAGTATTTCACCCAGAAACCTCACCTTTTATTTAAGTCTTTTCAGTCAATGTGCACTGTATACTATTCTTATTTGCCTCTGTTGTAATATTCTAACTCATCTCATTATACTGTGGATTCTGCCTTTGTTCTGTAGCATTATTTTGAAACTTATACTATATGAACATTTCTGGTTCTTTTGAATATGATACTCTGCCTGAATTTTACTCACAGTTTTTAAATTGAGATGGTTAGCGCATTCATTTATATGCTGTGATACTCTTCCAGCTCAAAGCTTTAGTATTTTATTGCAGTGTTGGTGTCTGATTTGAGGAAACATATGTCTGTATATTTTTGTAAGAAACTGTTTTTCTCAACAGTTTTCCATACAGCTCTTCACTACAGGTTTGGGCTGATTCTGCTTTTCTATTGCATGTTCCCTCCCTTGGATTTGGGCAACATGTATTGGTGTATTAACCTGTTGCTAACTTGGGTAATTTCTAATACTTCACCTTAGAAAAGCTCGTGATGAGCTGCACCAAGGGAAATGATTGTGTAGGTATTTGTGTTACCCCAGAGCTATATGATACTTAGGATAAAGATTACAGACAAAAAAAAAGTTGATAATAAGCTAGAACCTCCCTAATTTATATCCAATTAGAGTGTATTTCCTTTATCTCCTACAGCTCCCTCTGTGACACCAGGGAAATATACACTGGCAGCCAAATGACTCATTTACTTCCAATTTTACCTGTGTCTTATTATGAGCTGACCTGTCTTTTTAAGATATGCAACTCTTCTCCCAAGAAGTTTTCCATCTTCTTCTTCAGCTGTAATAAGAGAAGCCAAATAATATTTAACAAATTCCCATTTCCTTGTGCCCTGTCTTCAATCCACCATCATTTTTTTTAATGGGACAATTTAACCTTTGAACTTGTGTCTCTATTATAGCTGAAGAGCCCTTAATTGAAATATCCCATACAACTTGACATTCAATATCGTTTCTTTGCTCCCCTAATTATCCTTTTAACTTTCTTCTGCTTATTTGTGTAAACCCTCCTTAGTCTGTCTCTTGACCAGACTGTTTACATATTTTTCAAAAGCCTTCCAATTATTTGCTCATTCTACTCTTTACGCACTACATAACTACATTTGACCTCTGTAACCCTCCACTCTGTTTAGATTTCACTGAGATGAATTTCAGTTGCAGGCTCTGCAGCCATTTCTCAAATTATTTCCCAGTGCTCATCAGGAGTGCTCATCTCTGCATGGGAGAACACCCAAACAAAAATCTCTTCGGAAACGTGACACATCAGGCTTTTTATAAGCAAAAAAAGAAAATGCCAATCCAGAAACATCTGAAATACATTGGTTTATTGCAATACAGGTTATGAGAATCCATGGGGAGGGACTCTTCATTAGGGACTGTAGTGATAGGACAACGGATAGCGGGTTAAAACTTAAACAGGGAAAGTTTAGGTTGGATATAAGGAAGAAGTTCTTTACTGTAAGGGTGGTGAGGCACTGGAATGGGTTGCCCAGGGAAGTTGTGAAAGCTCCATCCCTGGCGGTGTTCAACGCCAGGCTGGAGAGAGCCTTGAGTGACATGGTTTAGTGGGAGGTGTCCCTGCCCATGGCATGGGGTTGGAACTAGATGATCTTAAAGGTCCTTTCTAACCCTAACTGTTCTATGATTCTATTCTATGACTCTAAACCTAGGGATAAAGATTCTCAATTGTGAGACATGTGCCATTTTTAAGCTGTTGGGTGCACAGAGTAGATAAAATACGAAGTAAAATTATACAGAACTCATGCCAAGTCAAACACTCCAGCAAGCCATGGCAGTATAACTTGCGGTTGCTTCTCTTCCCCCTTCTCTGGTGGAGATTAAACCCCTTTTATCTCTGTGACAATTCTTGCCCTCACATTCCTAAAGACAGAATCAAAAGCACCTTTTTCTTTCAAATCTAAACTGAGGGACAGTGATTGACAGTGGCTGGTAGTAAGGATGGCTTGACTATTCTGATATTTGCTGTTTAGTGTAATCTTGATTTCCAGATAATGTCTGGCAACCCTTAGCTTCTCCTTTGCATATTCCTATTTGATATTTCTCTCCAGTGTCTAAAAAGTTTGTTTTCTACCGACAGTAGTGCTTTGTATGTCTGAGATTTGGTGCAGAATGGAGACTATGGGTCAACCAAGAGGCTTAATTTGTTTCCTTCTAGTGCAATTTTCTGAGTTACTTTCTCATCAGATGCAAAGAAAAACTTCTGGACATTATTGCTGTCCATGCTGCAAGTACCCTAGAGAGTATTACTTGAAAGCCATTATTTTTACTGGGCATATTTGGTGAAGATATTAAAGGTGTTACCTGGAAGTCAAGAACGTTTCCAGGAAACATTGGCCTGTGACAGGCAGCTAAGATCTTCTCCAGGAGAATATTGCCCACCCAACCTTAATAATTGCCAAGACTACCAATGCTATACAATTATTATTTTTTTTTTACATATATGATAACTCTTATGGAAAATTTTCTCTGCAATTTCATTCCCTGAAATTATGACTGAATGGCTTCTTCCCACACAGACAATTCAACAAGCTCAGTAGTATCCATTCTTGCAGTATAAATTCATATTATCTTCTTTGAGGTTTGCATAGCTGATTTCTAATCATTAACGATGTAATCAAAATCTTCCATTATCACAGATTTTGTCCTTATTATTCATCCTTAATAATGTCACTTAAAAGTAGATCTTTTTCTAAAATTGGAAAATTGTAGAAAATTCATCAAAGTTTGAATGTTGATTTGTGCATATGATTTGTTTCATATGAGTGATAGAGTAATGCCTTGAAACATTTTCCTTGTTACAGTAGGACTACTGAATTTTTATCTTCTGGTGCACAGCATTTCCTTAAAAAGAAATCAAGAAAGCTACCATATTGCACTGGGAAATGTCATCTGACCAAACACAAAAGATGAAAGGAAACATGATTTACTAAAATGAGGAATTATCACAAACATACGCTGGTTTTGACTGCAGAAATTTTCTCTTTTCTGAAACTTTCTATAAAGATATTTTTTGACTGTATGTAGGTAATGTCACACAACTGCAGATCTACATGGGCAGACCTAAATGAGAGAATTTGGCATAACAATTATTCCGGAATGGGAGCACACATGCAGCCAATTATTAAGGTTCAACAGATAAACGGTAACTAATTAAGATGCAGTAACTTGATCACTTCTAATTGGCACCTGTGCTCTAGAAGCCTGACCTTGCTTAAACCTCACGTCTTAGAATGAGCGAGTTAATACGTAGCAAACCTTTTTCTCTCTTCTGCAAAGTTAAGAATAAAGCTTCTGCAAAGGTAGCTGGCTTGTTTCTTTCCACTTATTTTTAACATACTGGCTGTTCATCAAAACAGATCTGCAAATACTTTAAAAGAGAAAACCTTTAGAACCCCCATAGAAACCTTTCTTACATTTTAAATATTTCCTTAACAATGAACACACTTTTAAGTCCTTATAGTACTCTAAACATATAGCAGGACTGTGTAGTCAAGACAGAAACTACAGAACTGTTTTTCATTCAGTATATGATGATCAAGAGTGGGACTTTCAGGCTCACTTGCAAAGAAGTTTAGCATTCACTCTTGGCTATTATGTGTAAAGTTTAACAAAAAAAAAAAAAATCAAATATTTTTATTTTTCATAATGAAGAACAGTGAGTTTTATCACTGAGAACATGTGAACAGCTGTGCTAGATCAGACCAAAAGCCTGTCTGGTCCCGTATCCTGTCTCTGACACTAGGTAAAAGCAGATGCCTGGAAAGAAGTGGAGGAAGATGACAAGTAAATAGTGAAATTCCCCTAAATATTCACCCCCACCCAACAGTTACATACTTAGGAAACGTTTGAAGGTAGAGGTTGTACCTCCGTTCCTCACAGACTCCAGTAACATTTTCTTCCTCATCTTCTTCCAATGCTTTTGGAATCCAAACAAATACTTGAGTCCCACTTTCTTTTACATGGGGTCTTACCACAGCTAATTTACATAATGTGTGGAGATCAGCCTTTTATTCTTGATTTGAACCTGTTATCTCCTGGTTTTGTTTGACTTCATATAGTGCTAAAACTGAAGGGAAAGTGGTCCCTATACTGCATCACTTCTGAACTTAGAGATGTCATCATACCTCCCTTCATGCTGTCTAGCTCAAACCATCCTATTTTCTTTAGCATTTCCTCACTTGGAAGGCGTTGCCCACTTTTGAATAGACTTTAGACTGCCATCATTTTGTGCTGGGTTTCCTGACTTCCTGCAATATCTCCATCAGGATGGGAGGGTCAGATGTATGTAACATTTGTGTGCATGTGTGATGGAGATTTTTATAGTAGCATAATTATATTTTTGGTCTTTTTTATGTTTTACCTATTAATTTGTAATATTTCTTTTCTTTCCTTTTACTGAGCACTGAAGTTATAATTTTGTGAAATGATTATAATTGATGAGCTCATTCCTGAGTGTAACAGTCACCTCAGAACTCATTATAGAACCCATTATAAAATTAGGTTGTTTTTTCCATCTGCTCATCACTTCACATTTCTTTGCATTAAATTACATCTTCCAGTTTATCATCCAAGACCTCAGTGCTGTGTAGTCCTTCTGCAACTCTCTGCTGCGAACTATTAACTATTCTTTTAAGATCCAAAATAAATCAGCATGATCAGCAGACTTTTTCACACCTCCTTTTCATGATGGTTTATTCAGAACTCCACTGGTCACTTCTCTTTGTGAAAAATAACCGTTTTTCCACAGCCTCCTAATTTATATGGAGTTAGTTATCCACTTTGAACTCTTTCCTCTTATACCGTGGCTTAGTTTCCTTAAAAGTCTCTGTAGATGCTCCAGACTTTGTCATATTTTCTAGAAGTTTAATTCAGAGTACAGGCTTATAGATTTGTGGTGCCCTTGATCTCTAGACAAAGTCTCCTTCTTGTCGTCTGGTAGTAGTCAATTTTAAAAGTGAATCATAGAATCATAGAATCAACTAGGTTGGAAAAGACCTTTCAGATCATCAAATCCAACTGGTAGAAGTTACATACCTCAGTCCTGAGTTCAGCCATTTATTTCTTGAATTTCAGCAGAGATCTTGGATAAATGTGTTTGGCTTTGGTGATCTAAAATCATTAATTTTGTCAAGTTGTCCTAGAAGCTGTGGTTCCGATATTTAAATCTGATGGTTATATTCTCATTAGTGTTTTCTGTGAAAAACAGGTCTGGCTTTTTAAAAAATCTTTAAACACCTACCTTATGCAGTGAGATTTGAAGTAGTAGTTTAGTTTTTTTGCTATATTGTCATCTACTTTGTCATCTCATCCAAGCACTCATATTATGCCTTGACTGTTTATCATACCTTTAGACTGACAGACTTTCTGTTCCTAATAAGACATTTAAGCTTCCAAATTTCATATCCTTTTTTCTTTCTTTATTCAGATTGAACTTCAGGTTTTTGAAAGATGCCTTTTTGTTTCTAATAGACTTCCATACTCTGCTTTTTGCCCATGATGACTTTCTTTTGTTCTAAAATCTTCTTTGAAAATGTGCATTTGTGTTGCACCTCCAAGATGAGTCTCCAAAATTATTCTATAACTTCCAGTGAAGATTTTACTTTTTTTTTTTTGCTGCTCTTTTCAGTCTCTTTTTAAGTAGCTTTCTCACTTTCATGTTGTTGCCTTTTAAAATATCACATGACAATAGAGCATTTTTCAGGTCTTCTTACTTACACAAAACTGTTGAGATCAAGTATGTTGTATCTACTATGCCAGAGTGGCTCTTTGACAGTAGCATTATGACAGTTTCCTATGGACTGTCTCAGGACCAAGATAATTATTTCTCCTCGGATATTTCTTGTATAGCTTGACCTAGGAATTATTAGTTGTCTAGGAATCACTGGCTGTTTCTAAAAACACAGCCGCAGCATCTCTGTGTTTTATAGTCGGTCTAGGGTGAATTAGTTGACATTTTGCATTCCTATTGAGATTCTTGCATTTGATGCTTCTCTGATCTCCCTTCAGCAGTTGGCAATTGCTTTTGTCCAGTGGCTAGACAGTGTATTCCCACAGGTTTATTTTTCCTATTTAAACCTATAATTTAAATTAGTAATAATTAAAAAAAAATTACTTTGTGAATGGCTTGTTTGTGTTTCAGACCAAGCTTTCTCTATCATAGAACATCTTTCCTCCATAATTTTCCTCAGTACTTTCAACTTCTAGTCTACTGTCCCACTGATTTCTTTTATTCCGTTTTCTGACGTGTATACCCCAAATTGTATGGGTGCCTATCAGTTAGAACAGTGCACATAAAAGGATCTTGTATAATATGTATAATATATGATTCTGTAATACCCCATTTAGAAGTATCAGTGGCAGATAAGCCAGGAAGGCTTCTTTGCCACAACAGTGGTCTACTCGTATTTTTTTTTTGGTGTGAGAACTGTAACAGAAGATCCAACTCAGTGGGAAAGACTACATGATAAAAATGCTCTTAAAATGAAAACACACACATATAACAAGGAAGTTATCAATATTAACTGGGACATGTGCTTAATTTCACTGCAATATAAACACACTTTTGATGTTCATTTTCAAAGTATGCATTTGTATATAATTATGCTTAATGCATATCATATGCTGCAGTCTTATGATTTTACAGTCAGTCTGATGGAAGTGTTTGTTTTTTCATCCTTTTTATTTGCATTGCAAAATATTTCTTTGTCTGTATTGTTATTACCTGCTTGAAACAACTTTCTTTTTCATGAATCATGTGGATAAGTATTTCCAAGAGTCATCTGATATGCCGTATTTGGAAAATTAGTAAATATTTCCTACTTTCATGTAAGTAAAGCACTGCAGTAATGCACTAATGTTGGTGCAATTTAGTTTAATATTTATATGATTTAGCAACATGAAAGAAAAAAACACTTGTTATAATGTAGATTAAAAAGAGAATTCTGACTACAGCCTTATCAGTAGTACTTTTAGACGTATTTAATTTTCTTTTTCAGTGATTGTTGTCACAACAACTATTGTTTCCAGAAAGCTTCATAACAGTCAGCAATAATAATGCCATTTTAATCTTGTAATGATGTGTCTTCTCTAGCTGAATTAATAAGGAAACCAACTAAAAGATCATTTGGGATATCTATGAAATGTGTGCTAATAAAAAGGCTATGATCAGTCCCATTACACATTGTTCTTAATAATATTATACTAATAATAGTAAATAATGGTCTTTTATTTATGTCCTTCTTCTTTTTCTTTATAAAAATAAATATAGGTAAAATTGCATAAAACAATACCAATGGCATTTCCTTCTGAAGTATACAGGCATGGCCTTGCCAAACTAGACAGTGCCAGTCCTGATTCTGTCAATGTATAATGTGCTCTCCATAGCTTTTCAATGTATGTCTTCTCAAAAACAAATTAAAAAAAAAAAAAGAAAATCAATGCTTACATTTATTTATCAGCTATTTGCTTATTTAAGTATAATAATACCATTATACAACAAATGTCATCATGCTCAATTATAAACGCTGAAAGTGTTCCCTACCAAAAAATCCTGTGACCCCATGGGTTTTCATGGCAAGGTTTTTGCAGGGGTAGGGAGCTATAGGGATGGCTTCTGTGGGAAGCTGCTGGAAGCTTCTCCTGTGTCTGAAGCTGCCAGCCAGCTTCAAGATGGACCTGCAGCTGGCCAGGGCTGAGCCCATCAGCAATGGTGGTAGCACCTCTGAGATAACATAGTTAAGAAGTGGGGGAAAAAAAAAAAAAATACACAGCAGCATTTGGAGCCAAAGAGAAAAGTGAGAACATGTGAGAGAAGCATCTCTGCAAACACCTACGTCAGTGCAGAAGGAGGGGAGGATGCGCTCTAGGCACCAGAGCAGAGGCTCCTCTGCAGCCAGTGGCATAGACCACGGTGAGGCTGCTGTGTCCCTGCAGCCCTTGGAGGTCCATGGTGGAGCAGATAACCAGCTTCAGCCCTTGGAGGTCCATGGTGGAGCAGATACCCAGCTGCAGCCCGTGGAGGTCCATGGCCGAGCAGATCTCCACCTGCAGCTCATGGAGGTCCATAAGGGAGCAGATATCCTCCTGCAGCCCATGGAGGTCCCCAAGCCAGAGCAGGGGGATGGCTGAAGGAGGCTGTGATCCCATGGGCAGCCCACACTGGAGTAGGGTCCTGGCAGGACCTGTAGCCCCATGGAGAGTGTGGAGCCCATGCTGGAGCAGGTTTGCTGCAGGACTTTTAATCCTGCGGGAAACCCATACTGGAGCAGCCTGTTCTTGAAGGACTGCACCCATGGAAGGGACTCACTCACGCTGGACCAGGGAAGGAGTATGAGGAAGGAACAATAGAGACAATAGCCCCTGAGGAGGAAGGAACAATAGAGACACCCTGTGATGAAGTGACCACAACTCCCATCACACATCCTCCTGTGCCTCTCAGAGGCAGAAGGTAGAGAACCTGAGAGTAAAGTTAAGCCCAGGAAGAAAGGAAAGATGGGGAAAAGGTGTTTGCCATTCTGACTTGATTGTCAGTTATTCACATTAACTTTCCCCAAGTCTGTTTTCCTATGAAAATAATTCTTGAGTGATTCCCCTGTCTTTATACTGACCCTTAAGCCTTTCCTTGTATTTTCTCTCCATTGTCCTGTTGAGGAGGGGAGTGATAGAGTGGCTTTGGTTGGCACCTAGCATCCAGACAGGGTCAACCCACTGCAGACCAACAATAAGTGCAGTGATAATAAGACCACTATTTCTACATCCAGATGAGGATAGTCAATAGTAGTATAAATACAACAGGTGTGCCTTTCCTCTGGCTCAAAAAATATATTTTGAACCTGTGAAATCGGAGCTTTGCTCCACAAAAAGACAAATAAAACTTATGCATCTCCTGAATGGTGAAACCCCTCTTTCTTCATGGGACATAGATACTTTCTCATGAAGCACATCATTTTTGCATGATTTATGCAGGATGAAGGCAGTCTGATTATTGTATATGAACCTTTCTATACTTCAGAATTTTTTCTCTCTTTCACTGCTATATGTAGATATATATGCATTCTCTTTACATAGTCTGGAAGGTGGTGCTAAGGCCACAGTAGGCTTGTGGTTTTATCACTGCATATTGGGCCAGAGACCATCTGGTACCAGCTCAAGGGAGCCTCCACCAAAAGTATCTTTTAGACACCTCTGCCTACCCTGTGGACAGGCTGAGTTCTCTGTAAAATCCTTGTTTTCCCCATCTGCATTTGCAGTGGCAACTGGGGTAAATAAGACCTTCAAAAAATTAAACTTTTAGTTTAGACATAAGAAATAGCCTGGAAAGCAGGAGCAGTTCTCTGAGAAGTACAGTGTAAATTTAATATGGTGTAGTATCTTACTCATTGGATGCTACTGCTGTGAGCCACAGAGCAAGATATTACACCTCATGAAAGAAGGTGGCTGAGTCTGTGTGATTTTTTTCACAGTTGCAGTGTGAAAAGAGATTGTAATTGCAGCTGTGAACACTGATGAAGAAAGTCTTATCAAGTTAGGGTGTTTTTCTTTTCTTCCTAAATATGTTTTCTGTAAACATATATAAACAGCTGTAAAATCAAGAAGCCACAAAGAAAACACTGTAGTAAAACAAATTCTTGTACAAATATTTTATGTCCAGATTATCTGAAAAATATCAAATGCATGTAGCATATTGGGCACAAAACACAGTTTCTGTTTTTTTCATTTTAACAGAATCCCTAAACTACTATAGAGAAGGTTTCCAAATCCTTTGAATCTTGCAATTACGGAAAAGCCAAAAGTTAAGTGGAATATGGCCAAAAAGAGCACATTATTATTAAATTTTTCTGCTATATAAAAGGGAAAGTAACAGTATACACTATTTTTTGCTCAGTTTCCCATTCCTGTATCAGAGAACATATCTATGGAAAAAAAAAAACCAGAGAATAAAGAGATATGAAAATTATGTATCGTTACACAAGGGCTAAAAACTCCCCTGTTTTTTTAACTTTGTATGTCTTATGAAGAAATGTGCCAAATTACTCACTGCACATACAGTATTTATAGTTTCTTTTTTTTTACTCCACTTCCTGGATTCTGGAGCAATCTTATTGTTTGGTCTGCTTCCAAATGCTAATTTTAGGCTAAATCTTAGCAAAGAATGGAAATTTCATCAAAGACAGCATTTATATCTCTGTGTTGGCATTGTGCTGTAGGGCTTACATAGCTTGGCATTCCGTGATATTGCATTACCTTATCTTCTGACAAAATAGAATCTCTTCCCACTATGTAACTTCTTTTAGGAGTATAAGTAGGGTCTACCTGCAGACAGGATTCCCATGTTCTTGACTAGAGCAGTCCAGTCATATGCTGTGTAGTCATTGTGTATAGAAATATGAAAACTGTAAGAGGGAAAATAAACCATGGTAGCACAGCATACCATCATTGTTTTACATATATCCAAACTGTTTCCTTTAACTGGGACTTGATAATTTCAGTCAGTGTATAGCCCCTTAAATCAAGTAGTATTATCATTTAGTATCTTCTTAGAAAGACTTGTTTCTGTATGTCCAGAAATTTTCATTCTTTATGTGAAAACACTAGAGAAGTTTAAAAATATACTGAACTCCCATAGGAAGAACTTTATTTGCATAATTAATTGCACTGGCATTGTTAGGATTGCAATGCAGAGCATTCTCATGGAACACTTATGAGAAAATAAGCAAAATGAGGTATGGAATTGCAGCTCCAGACTACACTCTACCATTTTATATTATTATTCCTTTTTTTATTTAGAAGGCAGTTCACAAAATCCAGATGTTGAATGTAAATTATGTTTTTGCAGTAGTAACATGTGGTTACATGCTGGGTTCACATTTACAGGCGCTTTTGTGTCCATGCCTTTCATATAGGTAGGTTGAAGATGTGCTTCTAATCATCTGTCTTTCCATGTAATATATAATAATTTAATTACTTTCTATTCTTCTTTCATTTGATTCACATGTGAAAGAAATTCTTGGCTAATCCCAGGTGATATCTATAAATAAACTTTTATGTAGAAAAGTGCGTTTTTTTTCTTTCCAGTAGCTTTGTTTTATTCTTAGAATTGTATTCACATTTTCTGTCTAAGTAAGCAACCTATATGTCTGCTAAGGAGCTGCTTTGGTAGGTCAAAGAAAAATATTTCACCTCTTCTTCACATGTAGGAAACTTGAGGGTCTTTATGTTCACTTAAATATGTTGGGCAATAAGTCATGAAACATTATGATCTTATACATAGAAGTGTTTGCAAAGCTTATTCTGACATAGAAAAGGACTCATGAG
Organism: Pezoporus flaviventris; assembly: GCF_033815535.1. Taxonomy (NCBI): domain Eukaryota; kingdom Metazoa; phylum Chordata; class Aves; order Psittaciformes; family Psittacidae; genus Pezoporus; species Pezoporus flaviventris. Next base: position 63,982,917 of record NW_026892555.1, read on the forward strand.
TCTTTCTTAAAAATGCTTCAACTATGAACATGCTTTAAATGACATTTCATGGTTTTGCTAGTTATGAGTTTTCTTAAGCTTCTATGCTTGTTGCACTTAGGATAGGAAGAAGAAATCTGCAGGAGTGCCATCAACCAGAGACCAACAGGTTAAGGTATTTTCCTGCATGAAATAAAACATCATTGTTGTTTCATTCATCCATATCAGAGAAACAATCACAGACACTTTTGCGATAGTTATTCTCTTACTTGGCTCCCTTAGCAGACAGTAAAACCTGATGCTTGTCCCAAAAACTTTACCAAATCTAAGTGTGTTGACACAGCACAACTTGTTTATAGTTTCATGATTCAGTTTCTACAGTGAGAAATGCGGATAATATTTTGCAAAAGCACTCTGAGATCTACAGATGTAAATCACTGAATAGCAACTAAGTATTCAAGTTATGTGACCAATTCTCAGTGGATGGCTTTATTTTTCTGTTGTTGTTGGATACACTGGACCCATCTGTATACACAAGATACATTTAAGTATGCTTAGTAAGATGCTTGCTGTCAGAAGCAGTTTCCAAAGACATTTAATCAGGAGTTCAGGCACCAAATGAGCAAGTACATATTTTATCAGAGTCCTGGCAAGTGCCTTCTGAACACTTCTGCATTCCTAATTTGGCCAAAAAGAACTGTGTGGACCCAGAAATTGAGGAACAGATTGGCTTAAATCAAACAAGCTAAAGACTAGTTATAAAACGCACTGTACTTCCATTTCTGTTTTAAGGCTATGCATAGATTCTGGTTTATGTAATAAATATATGTTGTGCAATAATTAGTATGTTGTTAATATTTTTATAATGAAATATATATGGCACCAGGAATGTACTTAAAGTTTTACACATGAAATCATAGTGTCTGTTTCCATAAAGTTTTAATGACACTTCTGCCCTGTCCTGCAGAGTACACAGCACATTTGTGACATTGTCCGCTGTTCAGGAAGGGCATAAGGAAAAATAGAGTAGGATTCAACCATTTTGCACATGACACAGAAGACCAAGAACAATCATAACCTTGTGTTATGAGAAAACAAAATCTCTCCAGAGTAATTTCTGGGCAGTGCAAATTACATTTTTTCTCCTTATACAAGATAAATCCACAGTCTAGGATAGTGACCTAAATAAATAAATACAAGATGAAGATGCTAAGAACTTTTGGTGGAGACAGGATCGTGCACAGAATAATGGTTTAAAAATTGTGAGTTTATTCAGTGTGTCTGCTGCATGTCTCAAACCAGGATGGTCTTCAAGAAATCATACTGCAGAAGTAGCTAGAGAGAGTTCATTGTGTATCCCATGCTTGTTTTCCTTTTTCCAGGTAGCTTTTTCAAACAGTGATTTACTGAGTGCTTCAAGAGATTTAAGTAGTGGTTGCAGAATTGCTCAGTATCTATTGTGAGCCCTTCTGCTCAATGATTGTGAGCAGCTCCCTTTTAGCCCAGTAATTTTGGAGTTGCTATTGCTTGTAAGAAGCTGCAAGCTTCTTTCAGACCTCAGGATCTGTCAGGCTTGGACTTGTCTTATCCTGCCTGGAGATTTGGTTTTAGCTTGCAATGTTTTTTATCTCATTTAATAATCAGGTGACTGTTACCTGCTTCACTTTAGCTTTTGCTTAACTTTGAACAGTTGCTTTTGTTCTATGCATTTTCTAATTAATGCACGATAACAACAGATTGTTAAACATTGTCATATAATAAAATGCAGCGTAGAGGAATGGATGATAGTGGACATACTGAAAATACATGGATAGGGTGACACCCAAGATTTAGGGCTATGAGAAATGGACCTATGGCCAATTATCACTCATCACAGGAATGTCACTTGGGAGTTATTTAAAACCTGGTTTAATTATAACAAAGAAAGCAAAGTACAAGTATCTAAAGTCTGTAAAACACATAAGTATATTAAAAAAAAACCTGGAACTTCAGAACAATGAAGAGCAATATGTGGAGCACGTTAGTAAACACATAAAATTGCTCTAAGCAGATCCTAATGTCAGGAGGAAGGCACTATTCGCATCACTACCATATTGCTCTTAATAAAGGACTAGGGATGCCAATGACTTGCTGTAACACCTTCAGTCCCCAGAACTTTAGCCATTGGCTTTAGGGTCTCAGAGGGTGAGCATAATTTCATAGAAAGGAGGAAATACTTCAAAGTTTGTATGTGCATCATTCTGACTATAATGTAATTGGAGCTATAAATGTTAGCATCACTACAACTAGACTAATATTTATTTCATTAGACTTTATTTTCATTTTATTTTAGAATTTTAGTATTTTAGTGGTTTAGTATTTTAAATTTTAGTTTTTAAAATATTTGTATTTAATTATTTCAACAGTAAATCTATGGGTTTGCCTGTTCCTTTTTTCAAGACTTTGAGTGTGACACTCTCTGGCATACTATTCTGTAATGCTGACCCAAAAGAAATCGTAGTAAGAGACAAAAATAAAACAGAAAAAAACAGAGTTTGGGTTCATTCCCCCAAATTCTAACATCTGAAGGTTTTTAAAATAATGTATTGTTCCTTCAGGCTGGAAAAATATGTAGCAATTCATTGGAGCAAATCCAACAGGACGTTCAAGAACAACTGAAGTTCACTTTTGTGTCAAAAAAGAGTCTATAAAGCTGATAGAGAAAGAGGAATAGTGTAGTAATAAGCATTTCTATTGGCATATTTTGTAAGATTTACAGGATTCTCAGAAACCTACATATCCCCAAAGTAGATGACCCTACCTGTGGTGGAAGACAAGCATTCATTATCATCATAAGACAGCTGAATTTCCTTTTGTGGCACACATGTTTTCTGATAGGCCAGGAAATGGTGCTTAGCTCTTTTCAGCTTTACTAGGCTTTTTTTTCTCTCCTTCTCTGTTAATGTTATTTCCTCAATAACTGTTGTTAAGGGTGTTTTCCTTTTTTTATTTTCTTCAAAGTTCCTAGAAATTTTTAGCATTTTTCTTACAATTTCATACCCAAAAATGCAGGCAATATTCCAAGTAAGGCTGCATTGTAGCTGTAAAAGAATAGCTGTTCATTATTTCTCTGTTTTCAGAAATTAAATCTCTGTGTGGGCAGTGGAAAATTGTTTTGTTATTTTTGTACCTAACACACTGCAAGATCAGGTCTACTTTGCTGAAGACTCTCACACCCTTATCACTTTCCAGAGAGCTTTCTTCTTCTGGATTTTTTCAAATAATGTAATCAGAATGTAATTCTTCTATTTTCCAGACTTTGTAATATTTGCATTTCTCTTTTTTCATTCCATTTTTATTTCTTTGTGATGAAAATTCTTTTTCAAATCTCAAATGGTTGAAGGCAACTGTTCTATATTGATATTATATTTTCATATGATATTTTAAGGCTTTTGCTACTGGTGGTAGCTTGCCAACACTACTGTTTTTATAATCATTATACCTACTTAGTGCTATTCACATTGTAACCAACGTATAAAGGGTAACAACCTTCTGAATGTCCATCAGGTATGACAAGAATTTATAACAAAGGTCTTGTAGGCTATGGGAAGCTGTCTGAAGTCAGAACAGTTGCATCAGAAAATAATTTCATAAAACTTTCCCTTTTATAAGTAGAAAAACACAAGATATTCATTCTAGCACCTATAAGAGGATCATAATTTGTTGCTATTATTTCTTAAATTGCACAGTGGAAATCAACAGCTGCAGGTCTATTTGTTGCATTTGTCTTTTATAACTTTCACATACACTGTATGTATATTCCAAAAAACCCCTAAATGGACTAACATAAAGAAGTGCTTGTAAATTACTTTTCCCTATTGAAATTGTGGCTGATACCACCATTGCAGTTGAGGAGACAGAAAAATGAATGACCACTTATGGTCGGGAAACTTAGATTATTAAATGAAATGGGAGTTTCACTTTATTTTTCAATAATATGCTTGTGATTATGCTTCTCTTCAAGGAAAAAGCAGCCCACAAAGACCTAAATCACAATAAACTAAGTACCATTTTCTTGACCTTCACATCTGACTTTCAAACTATATCTTCCATTTAAATAGGAAAATAGCAACCTGGTTTAACTAAGATAAAGCATACACTGTAGCCGATTCCTGGAATAGAAAGAAGACAAGTATGATGTTTGCCAAAGGCATATGAAATAGATAAAAGAAAGATAAAAGCTTTAAAAAAATGTGGACAATAATAAATATACAGGAATGATAAAAATAAAGGGTTTAGGGTTTTTTCTCCCTAAAGTAAAAGGGAGAAAACTTTTTCTAAAGACAACAGTTTCTCTGAGAAACAGAAATCTGGCATGCTTCTTCACTCTTAATAAAGCATTTAGGCAGAGGGACATTTCTGACACTTGAAGGGAGCACAGACTGAAATGTTTTACCTCTAACACAGAGTCCTACAGTAGTGAGTTTTTATATTTAATGGGATGCAGGGTCATTTCCCGTGGGCTATTTAGTGGACCTTTGTAGCTTCAAAATGTGATTCTTGTCTCAGAAGGGCCTAAAGCTGATTATTAACCATGATTCATAAATTCTTCAGAAGACAATCAAGTTAAGTTTATGAATTCAGACTGGGACAGAATGCATCCACCTCCTTTCTGCCTATAAATTCCAAGAAGGACTGAGACTTACAGAAAAATAACCTTTTTAAGTCTATTTTGTTTCCTCATTGTCCTTTTCCAGCAATGAGACAGCTGTTTACATGAAATTTTGGTGCTTGTAAAGAGAAGTGAAAAGAATGAAAAAGAATGACATGTATACCAATTTCTCATTAGAATGGAACCTCTGGTGAATTAGTTTTCGAAAATAGTGGTGGATTTTAAAGGGAGGACACAAAATAGTGGAAGGTTTGGGAACTGCATGAAATCTGTTCTGATCTGTCAGTTAAGCAAACACTCCATGATACTTTACTCAGTGTATGAGACACTACAAATACATGGAAGGACGCTTATACAGAAATCCTCTAAACACCATTACCACACTGAAGGGAGACTTTGCCCAAGGCATGTGGTTGTTCTTTTTCTCTAGGGTAGAGCTACAGATTTGTAGGACAAATATTCTAAATAAGTAAAGCCTGGACACAATGTTTTGACTTTTGCAGATTTTCTACTATTTTTGCTTTTCCAAAGGTAGTAATTACGAAACAGGAATATCAAAGTCCTACTTATTTGACAACAGATTCATGATATTACAGACTAGAGATATGGCTTCAGTGCATACAGACACAAATGCCATCAGGACCTGTAGCACTGGTTCTAGTCTATTCTTGCAAAACCTTTTGTTTTATGCAACTTAGTGGAAGTCTTCTTGTTAATGTTAAAGGTGGTTGTCTTAAGTATTTGGTTCTATGCTTATGTGATCTTCTATCCTCCTTTGATTGAAATCAGCTAGAGGACTCATATTAACTCCATATATGACAGTAGTTCCATTTACAGTGTTCTTTATATTTAAAGTTGAATTATCACCTCTGCACCAGTAAAATAATTATTTTTGTCCAGTAAAATAAAATTACATGTACTTCTATCTAAATAACTTGGAGTAATTAAACTTGCAATATTAAAGTAACCAATGACATATTTGGATAACTTTGGTTTGGATTTGTTGGTTTGTTGGGTTTGGTTCGGTTTGGTTTGGTTTGGTTCATTTTTGATCCCTGACAGACTAAACAAAGCAAAAAAAAAAAACCTAAAGGAACTCAAAAGCAATGCATGCTAATCAGAGCTTTATTGGTGCAAGGCTAGCAATCTCTGTCAGAGTATGAAAAAGACAGGCAAATGTGGCAACTAGTTAATGCATCTCCTTGCTATGTAGTTAAACTCCAAAGCACGTTTGTCCTGTCCTGGCTTTGTGCAATTCAGGGCAGAATGATCAAGAAACTGACATATTATGAAAACTCATTTCAAGAGGATCTCCTAACAGAATGAATGTCATTGCCATTGATACACAGGTAGAGTTTACTTGGAAACAGGGAGTCTGATTGTATTGTCTTCACGATGGAACTTTGATTTCTTGGTGTTCAGGCTTTGGGCTCAGAGGTCTGTCTATTAGGTGCAGACTTTATTGCTCCCAAACCATTTCCACCCATTTACCTCTTTGTTCTCTGCTATTAGCAACTTTATTTATCGCTTCATATCTGGTCATAACCTGTTTTGTCGCTTGAAGGTTTGCTTAGAAGAAACACATTTTCTTTATTGATGATTACATCCCTGGAATCATTTCTCTTGAATGCTTAAAATGCAATAAATCCATGGAGAAACAGCACTGAAGAGGTTAAATATTTCACCACAAAAATATTAGCTGGTGGAAACCATCAGACTTTGATTTGTGTAATTTATTATAGTCTCACATTCTTCCTGTCTTGATAGCAAAGCTGCCAGTTAAGATCACACTGGAAGATAGCTGTATTTTTTGCTGTTATTACATGATATTAAATTTATATTTTGCTATTATTAGTAGTAGTATTATTATTACTTGTTATTAAACTAAAACACTATCAAGCAGTATGTTCAAGTGTGTCATCATCCTTGTGCTGTCCCACATTTCAGTTGTTTTTCCTCTGCACAGGTATTTAAATAGACATATAGTGGAATGTTCAGAGGGGGTCGAGGGAAGTTATAGGGAAGAATTGGGCAGGTACATTTTTCTTGTTCAGAATTGTCCTAGGCTGTCCTTGCTGAAGTGGAAGATGTCTGGAGTTTGTCATTTCAGTGTACCGTTTATTAAAGCTCAGTAGAGCTAACGTGACAAGATATTTTTAAATCAGTTATCTATATCTACTTTTTTGTCTAATGTCCTTTTCAGTTTCTTTTTATTCAACCTGCTGACAGCTGTCTCATAATTATTCTAGTGTAATCTAACTAAATTAACACCAAAGCTGTTATTTTAATTTAGTACTGGTGTGGATTAAGGACATTGTGCTTAATGTGAGTGTTGTTTTTAAAGGGACTCCACAGAGGAAAGTTGAGGACTTATTTTTTTTTTAAGTTAGAGGAGGAAACCTGGTATCTACAATGAACCTAGGTAAAAAATTTTTAGGTAAAAATTTGCTCCGGTTGTAGCTTCAATAGCTACAAAGGGAGGTATATCTCCAGCTTCAGAGAATCCCATGCCACCCAAGAGCCTTTGTCTTCTGATTTCATCTTTCTAATCTTCTTCCCTATTTTGATAAGCAGATCCATTCCTGCACTGTGCTTGCACACCTTTCTCCTTGTGACACTTTTTTCGTGCCTGATCCCTGTAATATTGCAGCCTTGCACATTCACACATTTAGGTCTCCCTGTGCAAGTGCTGCTTTGTACTTTCTTCCATGTACGCTCTGCTGTGTCCAAAAGCTTCTGATACTTCTCAAAAATGAAGACAAATATGACAACCATATAAGTTTGCTTAGTGGTCACCCTGAAGAAAATTCTGCGTATTGAATTCAGAAAGGTTTTGATGCGGTTTGTGTTTGGGTGATCTAAGTTTCATTAAGAAGGAATCCTGCTTTACAAACAGTTGCAAAATAATTCAGCTCTTCAAACTTATCATAGAGATTACCTTTAAAAAGATTTTCCTATAGCTCCTACTGATTTAATTTTTTACTCTTAGATAGGTGTCTATGTAAAATATCTAATATATTAGAATTTTTGAAAAAAATAATATTTCTGAAAAGTAGAAATTAATAAAAAAGTTTACAAATGTCCTCAATGACATTTTAAATTTTAAAATAGCTACTTTAAAATAACTGGGATTTGGAGAATTTTTGTTCAGTCTTTTGCAGAATTCTATAAAATATATGTCTGCTTTTCCTCTAGTTCACTCAATCTCAAATTAATCTTGATGATGTAATGGGCAATGATAAACAGATGCAAAGGTCTAAGCATATATTTTGAAACACTATGTTTTACAAAGTGACAAGTAATATTGTTCTTTTAAAATAATGTTTTTTCACACAAGTAATGATGTATATCAGTTCTTAATCATAAATTTCAGAATTAAAATTAAACATTTAATAATATCTTTGGGTCTGTAGGCTGTCATCAGGATGCAAGTATCCCAGTTAGGCCCTGATTCTACAAAAAGCAAGCATATTATGCAGATGAACTTGCAAATTGTAAAACTATACTCTATAATACTAAAATCTTGCAATCTATTTTGTAGGGGTTTGTCCAAAAATAGCAGAACCTTTCCAGAACATCCTTCTTTAAATAGAGTCATGAGACTGTCTCTTCCCATAAATTAGATATTTAAGCTTGCAGATCTGGGAAGAGAAACCAAGACATTCTGGTCTAGTCTGAACCACAGCCAAATGATAGGCTTGGATCAAAGCATTTGGATCTGCACCTTACCCACATGTATTGTGGGAGGGAGGGTGTATGTGTATGTATGTATTTATATTTACACATTGCAAGTGTCTGGATGTGTGATTTAATCTCTTCATCTTCATGCATTGTATGACTTTATTTGCAGTCCACAAGTCATCTGAATGATGAACTGAGAATTTATTTAGATATTAAAATAAATTTTAAGCCTCAGTGATTTTTTTTTTTTTGCATCTACTGAAAGTAGGTGAAAGCCATAGTAGCTGATACTTATATAGAATTTAAACATACAAAGCATGAAATGCTACCAGTTTGTTATGCAGATTTGATCTAAAAAATGTTTATTTTTTCCCATCATTGCTAAATCTATGCTACAGTTTATGAATCACAAATAAAAAGTGAAAAGGTAAATGCCTGGTATATTTTTTGAAGTGCAATTTGCTTTAATGCAAAGGAAAGAGAAGTGGCAGGAGGAAAGATTTTTTTTGTTGCTGTTTCTTCAAAAGTAAAAATAATAAATATTATGGAGTTTCTATTGTTTAGCTTACATTCTTAATTTGTGCACTTTAAGCTTCATAATTGGGGATAGTAGAAGTCAGTTATATTTTGATTCTTACATTTATCAACTTTGATCCACAGCTAATATTCCAAAATGATGAGTGCTGTCTCTCTTATCCTGTCCCCTCCTTTAACACTTAATGTAAGTTGATCCACTGTACATTTTAAGATCAAGCTTGGAGTTCAATTTAAATTCTAGCACATTCAAACTTCTTAAAAATATAAGTTCCATTTAAATGGGAGTTTTTTTCACTGCACACAGAACTCTAATCAAAAGTAGAGCTGTATAGAATGGTTTAAATTTAATCCAAATCTCAGTGAATTTCATGAATCTGACTATTCAAGCTTTACATGGCTGGGTTCATAAATGTTATTTCTGCTTTTATGCATGATAGGTTGCGGGTTGCTGCTGCTTCTGGGCTTCACAACAGATGCCACAAACCAGAGTTCGCCTCTGCTTCATGCATTTTTCATAACTCCAGCTAAAAAGTAAAAGTGTATGGATTGATAATAGCTAATGAATGTGTAAGCTGTTAGTGAGTGTTTTCCACAGGTTACTAGTTTGGGTCACAGGCAGTTGAACTGGATAACTGATTATCCATAAAGATCATATTAATGCATTAAAGAAGAATATGTCAAATACCCAAGCAACAGAAAAAAAAGTCAAAAAAACTAAAAAAGGGTAAAACTCAAAAATATTCATTACTTCTCTTATTTGTAGTATCCTTGCACACTCTAAGAAAAAGTATTTTACACTTTTTACTCCTCATTTGTAAATACTCCCTGTGTTTTTTTCTTCCAAGGGTAAAAATATTGTGGAGTGTCTATCCTAAATGCATTTCTTACTTCAGAAATTAGCATTGTAGGCTGAATTATACATTTTTTCCCATTCTTTTAACAATGCCAAAATTCTTCATTTTCCCAAAATGTATGAATGTATGAATGTATGAAAACTGACAATTTGTCCAGAATTCTGTTATTACACATTTCTACAGATAATTCTTTGGTCTAGTTGCCTCTGTAAAATAAACAGAGGCACTACAATATCCTTTTTTACTCCTGCTGGTATTTAAGGACTCATTTTCTCACCATAGCAGGTTAAATGTTTTCTCCTTCATGACAGGAATGAAGTTTCTCATTTCACAGTTGATGTTTGGAAGCAAGTATCCATAGTAAGGTTTTAGATTAACAGTCACATTTGTAGTAGGAAAACATCTGAAAGAATGGGTGTCAGATATATTCACTAGAAATATGGATATACTTTTTGAGAAACGGTTAACCAAAATTAACATGGAAATCTACACCAAAGAGAGCAGTTTAAGCTTCTTCACTATCATTTTAGGTTGCATGCAAACTCAGGAGAACATCGCAGCATTACTTATTGTTGGAATTACACAATTAAGGAGCTCATTGGTGGATTCTTAAAGTTAGGCATTGCAAATAGAATATGCTGGTTTTATTTTCCAGGCTTTCTTGACACCTTCAGTGTTTAGAAATGGGATCAGACAGATGTGGGAAAGACAGTGATTTACTTCATTTGAACCATAATACTTTAGAAAATGAAGTGATTTTACGGGAACATCTGAAATGGCCACAGATTCTTGTACTGCAGAAGCTGTTCTATAAGCTGCAGAAATCACAGCTTCTCTGATTCTGTGTTGGAACATGATATCTGATTGGTGTAGAGTTAGCTGAAGGCGACATCACAGCCTGAAACTTTGATCTTGCCTCTTATTTCAGATTAAAATTCTGTATAGGATGAGACCATATAGAGGATGATGAAGCTTAGCACTATTTACAGCCTCTAAAACCAAAATGAATGAGAAGGCAAGTAACTGGCTAAGTATTTACCGGGCACCAAAAACTTAACAACGATTGGTAATTGGAAATGGAAAGGTTTCCACTTCATCATGCAGTCATTTGAGTGCTCTTTTCAATGATGCTAAGATTGTCTACACAGTTACATGGGATTCCTCCTTTTCTTCCCTATGATATGTGAGACTCAGAACTAGCTGATACTGGAAGTACTTTCACCTAGCCTTTTGAAGAGTTCTGAAGGAAAACGTCATGGAAGTAGTAAAAGAAAATTTTGCTACCACCGGAAAAATTATGAGGGACAGACAAGCTCTTGTTCTCCTTTCACTGTGAAAAACCTGTTTCTGAATAGCCAATAAATTGCTATGAATTTCCAAAACTGAAATTTCCTTAAACATTTCAAAGAAATATGGATGAACTTTTATACTACTTGGGAATATCTCAGGTCAATACTTGCCCAGATACATAAGATATTGTCACTAAAATACTACAACTGATTTAGAATTATATTCTGCTGAAATCTAGACTTATGCTACAGGTCTACTTGTAGCAAGTAACGGTGCAAAAGTGCATCAGTTGTAAAGGAAGTAGTGATGAGGTTCCTATATCCCCCTTATACCTGATTTCAAGTGGGTTTTTTTCAACAAGTTTAGTCTCCATTGCACATATAGTTTACAGCATTGAAAGAAATATAAGTGTGTGTCATGGATCTGCAGGTGGAGCAGCCCACACATTGGTTCTGAATTTAGTTAAAAAAGTCAAATATCATGTTAAATATTCGGAGTAATTTTGGAGTGAAAATTCTGATTTTGTTTTCTCAAAAAATGTAGTTTGCACATCTCAAAGTTGGCCCCAAAACTGACTTGATAGGTGGTTAGTATTAAAATAACAGAAAATTTACTTCTAAACAGGAGCTTAGTGCTTTTTTTACAGTATAGTTCTGGAAGATATATTAGAGGTTGCATTTTGTATGCAAATTTAACTGTGTGTCTGGACTTGTATCAACCTAGGATTATGGCAACACCTTACAATATTTGAAGCACCTATCGTTAAAATAAGAAGTACTTTGCTTCCATATTTTGATGGTTTTATTCCCAGATGAATGTGAATTGATGAGAAGGAAGATACAATTCATTTTTGTTCAGTAATAGGTTCAACTCTATGAACCTGTGAACTCCTGCACATCCAGCATTATGAATTATCTAGAATGATTTGGATTACTTGGAGCCTCATAGCCAGGTAGTATGAAAGGACTTCTGGAGCAGCTAAATTCTTTGCTAATTGAAACAAAAATTCCGTATTTCATGAGGTTCACCTGTCTTTCATTTTGAGAAGACTGATTTTAATATTTTGAACTTTTGTGTTAAATCTGCCTTCTTGAAGTATTTTAGGCAGGATGGTTAGATGTCTAGAGCCTGTGGCAGACCACTAGTGGAACAGGAATTTTATCAACCTAAAATACCTGGATTGAAATTTCGAAAGAATTTAGCAAGCTTGTGTTTCTTGATCATGCCACATGGAATTTTGAGGTGGAGTGCTGAAAACTGTGAGAAATGACTGCCGAAAAAAGATGACTTAATAATTTTCACTTAAATCCTACTATTTCTTTTATTTTAATTTGCAATATTTGCAGTTCAGTATACTGAATTTATTTGATTTGTTTCTCTCATTCCTTTTACAATTTACATGCATCAGTAAACCTCTTTTGAAACTGTAATATAAATCTGGCTATACTAATTAATGTTAATTAATTGATGTTAGTGGACAAAAGCAGCTTTCATGTCCTTTTGGAAATATTGACTTTCTTTTAAAGTAGACTGTACAATAAGAGTTTGTGTTAATGATGTAATGGTAAAACTGGCCTGTTTAGTCAGTTGATATCCCTTTGGATAGGGCTGAATTTATGTGGAAAATACAGATTTGCTGTTTATTCAAAGATTAATAAAATTACTACTGAGTTGCTACCCAGCACTCCTCCTGAGTTTTCCATTACCTCCTGCAAGCACATTAGTAAAAGTTGAAAAAGAGAGATTTAATAGAAATTATGGTAACTAACTTAATCCATAAGGTTTAGGTATTGGTAGGTAGAACAAAGAACAGAATGATTGATACACAAAAAGGAGTATACCTCAGAAAGAGATTGAGAGTCATGAAATTGAAGAAATAGGTTTGTCCCCTTATTAAACTCAAGCAATATGTTCTTTGATAAAACCTGAAAAGCAGAGGTCTGTGCTGTCTGTCAGGAGCAAAAGCTTTATACCTATGTCTAAGAACAATCCTGAGGAAAGCAAGAAAATACCTTCCAAGTGATGGGTCAAGCAGCGTTATAGAAAACACAGATCAAGAATGGCTGTACCAACTTTGAGAAGACAAACAAATGGTATACAAGGTGGTCTTTGAAGACATAACTATGGTTAAGAATTTTTTTTAATTAATACTTTACGGAAAGTTTTGGAATGCTATAAGGTGTATTCCTGGAAAAATAACTTATCTCACTGAAGTGGACTGTACTACTTGGGATGTGAATCTTTAAGTACAGACTGAATCCTCTATCAATTATCTATTCATACTAAGACATGGAACAGAATATGAGGCAAAATAATTTCAATTTGTACACAAGACTTTGGATCACATAAAGACAAATCTAAAACCTGAAATGCCACTGTTTTGCAGGCTACTAAAGGGTAGATTAATGTTCATAAGAAATGAAAATATTACTGATGACAGCAGTAGTCAAGAAAATTAAAAAGTTTATGATAAGTGGCCTAATAATTATTGATGAAGGAATTCAAACCATCACTGTGAAATTGTGTAGAAATAAAAGTCTAGCATCTTGAGTTTTTTCCACATAGAACATGTAAACTGACTATATAACATCTCTAGTTTTATGGGATTATTTGTAGTCCTAGAATTGACTATTGGCTCTTGAGTGTCCTTGGCTTAGATTCTGTGAACATGCTTTAAATATGCATTGGCATGACCAAGGAACCACAAAATAATTCAAGTTGGAAGGGATCTTAAGAGGTAATCTAGTCCAACTTCCTGCTCAGCAGGAGGGTCAGCAGAGTCAGCAATGAGATCAGACCAGCTTGTTCAGGACTGCATCCAGCTATGTCTCTGAGGCTGCAGATTGCACATCCTCCCTGTTCCCCTGTTTGACCTTTCCTACAATGGAAAAGCTTTTCCTCATATCGAGTTGAAATCTCATATGTTGCTGTATAAGTCCATGGGTAATCAACAAAAGACTTAAACACAGCAAGCTGAAAATAAATAAAAGTGTTTTGGAGTACTTGCTCACAAAATCGGAAGATTGCATCAAGTTGGGGAGGAGAGACCCTCTTCTGAGCAGGATGACCTCCTGAGATTCCAAGACTATGACTGAGAGTCAAATTCACTTTGAGGAAGTCTGGAAAATTAAGCTTTATTGAGGACTGTGAAAAACCTGCTATGGAAGCTTGGGATTTTATTTGCATTTGGATAGAAGTATCTACAATGCCATTAGTGAAAGAATTACTAACAGAATTTGTTTAGGGATGTTTTTAACTTATAGCAGGGGTCTTGCAATCTCCAAATACAGAGTGAAAAACAAATGCTATTAATATACAGAGGATGCAGAAGTTTATGAATGTGAAATTTCTATGTGGGAGAGTTCATAGAATCATAGAATAGTTAGGGTCGGGAAGGACCTTAAGATCATCTAGTTCCAACCCCCCTGCCATGGGCAGGGACACTAAACTATGTCACCCAAAGCTCTGTCCAACCTGGCCTTCAACACCGCCAGGGATGGAGCATTCACAACTTCCCTGGGCAACCCATTCCAGTGCCTCACCACCAATCTAAATTTCCCCTCTTTAAATTTTAACCCGCTACTCCTTGTCCTATCACTACAGTCCCTAATGAACAGTCCCTCTCCAGCATCCTTGTAGGCCCCCTTCAGATACTAGAAGGCTGCTATGAGGTCTCCACTCAGCCTTCTCTTCCTCAGGCTAAACAGCCCCAACTTTCTCAGCTTATCTTCATACGGGAGATGCTCCAGTCCCCTGATCATCCTCGTGGCCCTCCTCTGGATTTGTTCCAACAGTTCCATGTCCTTTCTATGTTGAGGATACCAGAACTGTGCATAATACTCCAGGTGAGGTCTCAAGAGAGCAGAATAGAGGGGCAGGATCACCTCCTTTGACCTGCTGGTCACGCTCCTCTTGATGCAGCCCAGGATACGGTTGGCTTTCTGGGCTGCGAGCACACACTGAAGCCAGCTCATGTTAAGTTTCTCATGGACCAGCACCACCAAGTCCTTCTCTGCAGGGCTGCTCTGACTCTCTTCTCTGCCCAACCTGTAGCTGTGCCTGGGATTGCTCCGACCCAGGTGTAGGACCTTGCACTTGGCATGGTTAAACTTCATGAGGTTGGCATCAGCCCACCTCACAAGCATGTCAAGGTCCCTCTGGATGGCATTCCTTCCCTCCAGTGTATCAACCGAACCACACAGCTTGGTGTCATCAGCAAACTTGCTGAGGGCGCACTCAACCCCACTGTCCATGTCAACGACAAAGATGTTGATCAAGACCACTCCCAACACCGATCCCTGAGGGACACCGCTCGTTACTGATTGTTATTGAACGATTAATTCAATAACACTCTTTATTGAATTAAGGTATTAATATCCTTCACCATTAATATTTTTGTAACAAGAGACTTAATTGTAAAAGTGACCCTTTTGTAATATATGATTACAGTATTATTAACTTCAATTTTTAAAAAAGGATAAGCAAAAAACATACTGAAGTTTATAATTTTATAATTTTAAAAGAGTGAAGTGAGAAGTAAGAAACCAAAGAAGTAGTTCATGAACAAATTGTCTAATACTTAGAGGGTTAAACAACGAAGAGATCTGAAATTTCTCTAAAGACAAATGTGTAAAAGTATCTGAAGCTTCAGTTTAAGACAAGGAATATTTTGTGGAATGAGTTCCAAACTATAAACACACCTCAGAAAGGACACTTGGATCAGCCAATCAATCAGTGTATAAATATCAGAAAAAAAATGATTAGTTTATAAAGGAAGCTATAATTTAGAGGTGGTGGGGATGGTGAAGAAGGTGAGCAGAGGGAAATGAGAGAATAGCCAGAAGTACAATTTAGTTTCATCTTGAAAAGAAAGTTTAATAGTTAAAAAAGTTTCTTGGACACATCATAAGAAAACTAATAGAATGAAGTAAGCATGAGGTAGGCATTAAAAGCCTTAAATGAATATATCACCGTGTTTTTTTAATAAAGACAATAACAATGAACAGAAGGGCAAAGGCAGAATGACTAATGGGGATGAAGGTATGGAAACTGAAATTCCACATCTAAGGTTAAGTAAAAAATAAGTGTCCTGGTTTCTGCTGGAATAGAGTCAATTTTCTTCCTATTAGCTAGTGCAGTGCTGTGTTTTGGATTTAGTCTGACAATAGCGTTGAGAACACACCAGTGTTTCAATTGTTGCTTAGTGTTTATCCCAATCAAAGACTTTTCGGTCTCTCATGCTCTGCCAGTGAGGAGAGGCACAAGAAGCCATAAGGAAGCAGAGACAGGACACCTGACCCAAACAAACCAAAGCGGTATTCCATAGGAGAACACGTCATGGCCAAACTGGAGGGAGTGACCTGGAAAGGACAGACTGGTGCTCAGGGATGGAGTGGATATTGGTCAGCAGGTGGTGGGTAATTGTACTGTGCATCACTTAAGCTTTTTTTTTCGGGGCATGGAGTTTCTTCTTCTCTCTCTCCATCTTCTGTTATTGTTGTTGTATTATATTTTACTTTTATTTCAGTTATGAAACTGTTCTTTTCTTGATCCATAGGTTTTTACCTTTTTTCAATTCTCCTCCCCACTCCACAGTGTGGAGTGAGCGAGCAGCTTTGTGGTACTTAGTTGCCAGCTGGGCTTAAACGGCAACAACAGGTAACAACACACTTTGAAGGAAAATGCAATAGTACTTTAAAAAATGTAAAGGTAAATGAAAAATGGGAGAAAAAGAAATATGCCTTAGGAGAAGGCAGATTTTTCCAAACTAATTTTCCAAACTAATAACTGTCTTTCTGTAGCAGAAAAATGTGATAGATCTTATATAACTAGCATGCAAGTAAAGTTCAGTGTCCTGGAGAGGAACTTTATAATTAAGAATCATAGAGGCAACCAGATACAATGATGAATAGGAAGTTAATACCTAAGAAGATAGAGACGATCATATGAGCAACAAACTGGCTAAGAGGTGACCCAGACTGTCCTGGAAAGAGAAATAGTGGTCTGGCACAAAGATGCTTGTTAATGTTTTCATTAGTGAAGTCTGTGCTAAAAGTTAAGCTGTGATGATGAAAATTCTTGTGACATACCATATGGTGTTGCTATCAATAGAAAAAAAAAGAACTGAATATAGTATAGAAAGAATAATGTGTCTGCATTAGCATATTTCAGGGCAGCAGAGAACTTTGAAGGCAGTCTCCTGATTTTCCCACTTACCAAGCTGTGTTTCACAACACGAGTGCCTGAACACAGCCAGAGTATCAGGAAAGGCACCTAATTCTCTCTAATCACAAGTGGGTTCACTGTACGAGTCCAAGCTATATCAATTTAAAAAAAAAAAAAACATACCCCAAAAGGTATGAAGGTCAAGTCCTCAATACCAGCTATTTCAATGTACAGATCCACCCATACTAGTCCACATTGCTCCAAGGAGGAGGCTGTGGAAAACCATATCAAAAGCCTTGGGGAAATCCAGGTAGAGAGCGTACACCACTCACTCTGTATTGTCTGAGCAGGTAACTGTCACAGAAGGTGATTAGGTTTGCCAAGCATGATTTGCCCCTGCTGAATCCATGCTGGCTCTTCCAAATCACATGCTTGATTTGACTTGTGATGGCCCCCAGAAAGTTTCACTCCATAATCTTAACAGGGATTGAGTTAAATATGATGGGTTTATAATTTCCTGGATCCTCGTTTGAGCCCTTCTTGTAGCTAGGGGTGACATTAACCTTCTTCTAGTCTTCTGGGATATTCCCTGATCTCCATGACTTTTCTATTATGGAGAGCAGCCTTGCAACAACATTACCTAGTTATAGCCTTTGAGACGCTCATAGCTCGAATAACAGAGGTTTACACTGTAAAATGGGGATTTGTCAGCTGGAAACTACTTGGAAGGAGAAACTGTTTATATTAGTTCATCACAGAACAGTATAAGCCATTGAACTGATGTGATCATGGAAAATATGAATGAGTCAACATATTTCCTATATTGTTGTGTAAAACAAAGTACTTATTTATTCTAGAATCTGAAGGCTACAGTTTTCAAAACTAAAATGTCTTTAAATTTTCACTTTTTTAGCAATGTTTATGACATTGCTTGGAACATCTTTTTTTAAACAATGGTTGCTATTCAGGTTAACCGATTACAGTGTCTTAACTTGAGAACATAAAATTGAGATTCAGAATAATGGCATTTTTTTATTTGGACACTGCCGGGTTTGGGGCATCCACAGCTTCTCAGGTCAACATGAATATATTTGCACTAAGTTTTGCATTATGTATTGGTTTCTTTTTTTTTTTTATTTCCTCATTACATTTATTCTTAACCCCCTTGCATACTTTGCAAGAAACTATTTTGATGCAAATCATCATTATTTGAATTTAAAAAGTGAAGAATAAGGAACTCTTGTTTTAAAACCATATTGTTGACCATTATGCAAATTACAGAAAACAAAATGTTAGAGGATGATATGAACATTGATGTTTGAATCTTGATAAGTACTAGTTTGAAAGCTGCTTCTTGAAGAATCCTGACATTAGATTAGGTTTTAGTTGGACCTAACAAAACCATTTCAATTTCTTATGCTTTCCATTTGAGGTAGAAGCTGGTTACTTCTACTTCCTGTTATTTGTTGGGTTTGCATAAAATCTGGTGTTGAATGGGCTGCTCTCACTTTGGGTGTTCTGAAATTCATATCTACTTTCTGACCTTTTTGTGCAAATCTGTGTGCCATGCTTTCAGTGAACGTGAAACTGAGCATGTGGAGTGTCTTACATTTCAGGGAAGGGCAGAGTTGCCTCATCTCTTTATTGGTCATGAATTCCTGCACAGACATTTCGGTAATGGTTATTCTTGAAGATTAACATTTTCAGGTTCTGTTTTGTATCTCTATTTCTTTGTTTTCCAGATGTGAAATTTAGTAAATGTTGTAGAAACTTTGCCACATGTGAGAGGAAACTATTCTTGAATCAGGTTGTTCCTCAGTACCTGCTAATTATTAATAGCTTGCCTGTGCTTTGAGGCAGTTACTTTTTCCAAGTTCTGGATTCATCTGTTTCCTTCCCAAAATAGTAGTACAATGATGTTCCAAGAAAACCTCAGTGTTCTAAGCTCTATTCATATTGTATCACCCAGTACTAATTACCAGGTGCTTCTTTAGGCCCTCATCTTTTAAAGATGTGATCATCTGCACAATTTTATATACTGTGAATACTTCCATTAATGGCACAGGGCTTCTCACTGAGATTAAAGGTAAAAGCACATGTTAGTCTTTATGAGATGCCTTTGGTGCTGCTATTCTTAGCTTTGATTTATCTACTGTCTATTAAAAAAATAAATTGAATAAAAGATAGATAAACTCTTATCATAATTTTTAAATCTCAGTAGAAAACAAGTTGGCAAGTTATTCCTTTATTTTATTTCTGAAACATAGCAAACTAAGAAAAATACCTTTTGGCCACTTTATTATGTAATATGCACTTGGGTTTGATGCAGTTTTAAAATCAGTACTCCATATGTACTTTAGTTGCTGTCTTTCAAGATTTTAGAAAGATATTATGTCATATTCATCTGTTTATTACTATTTTGGGATGTCAGGAAACTAGACCAATTAATGAATCCAAACACAACTTACATCAGATTTAGGATGACTGAGTCATTTTTTACTTATTAGTTATGTACAGTTTTATGTAATGCTGGAAAATCATTGAAGACTGATCCTACTATTATTGAAAGGAGCAAGTTTTATTAATTTCACCAGTAGTGGACCTGGGTTTTGCACAAGGGGTTTGTCAGCTTAGGTTTAGTTGGTATTTATACTGTAGAAAATATACTTCCGCTACACCAGTCTACCTTATGCTTGTGCCACATGCTGTATTGATATTCATCCAAAAATAATAAAACACTCAAAATGTGAAAGGAAGAAACTATTATGCATAAGTCATTGCAAGCACAAAGCCAATTTTGTATTGTGGGATGGTGTCCAGAAACATACTCAAAGTGAGGAGAGTTTTCTTTCTCTAAAAACAAATCTGAACCTTAATTTAAGCAAAGTTTAGTTGAAATTATTTTCTTTTCTTTATTTTCCCTGAATGGTTTAATTTCCATCATGATACAGGGATTAGGTTTTCTTTCTTTTTTTTCAGTTACAGTACTATTTACAGGTTTTGTTATTTACCATGAAACAAAATTTCTCTTAAATATTTCCAGGCCCAAAACTAAAAATAAAACAAACCAACAAACAAACAAAAAAAAAAAACAAAACCAAAACCCAACAAAAAAGCCTCTTTGATTATCTTGATCTCAGAAACACTCCTGCTGACAAACCATTCCCTCTTTCTTACTTTTTCTTCCAGAGCCAAAGGACATGTTAAATTCTGAACTGCCTGGGCCTGCTTTGCTCTGGAGAAGCTGCTAGTCTGACAGTTAGGACATGTGGTAAGCATGTGGGAGACCAGTTTTTAGATGCATTTTATTGGGGAAAAAAAATTTACTTTCTGTTATGCTCAAACTGTTTCACTTCCTATAAATAGTTAGATATTCTCTGGACCAGAGAATGAAAGGGAAATGTATCTTCAGTAAGGCAAAGGTCCAGTATTCAGCTAGCAGATGGAAGAGGTATCTCTACGTTCTGCAACATCCCACTTCTCACGTGGTGGCTGACAATGTTTTCTAGAAAGTTAGTTTTTACTTCAAAACAAATGGATGAGCTTCAGCAGACAAATTTTATTCTGATTCTATTTGTAGAATAAAGAAGTCCCAAGGGATAAGGAGGAGTAGCTAGTTAGAAGAGGAATCTGTCCCAAAAAAAGGACTTTTCTGAACTTGCTAAAAATTTAAGCTACCTGCACAGTCAATGTTTGTTGAAAACTGTATGTTTTTAAAAGCTTTGATTTCAAAAACCTGATGATTTTATACAGGAAAGAGTTGGCCATATATCGACTTCAAATGTGCAATATGGTTAATTTTGACATAATATTCTGAAAGTCTGATGAAAGATACTACATAAATGTAAAGCATGTCTTAAATTAATGAAATACACATTAATATAAGTCATAAAACCGTATATAATACAGCAATTTTTTTGCAGAATGGAGAAGAATGGAAACTTGTTATTTATTTATTATTTATTGTGGGGTTAATATTTTAACCAAGACCCCAAACCATTATTGAAGTGAGAAACAATATTTTCTCAGAGAAATTCATCTTTTCTCTCAAAAAATTAGAAACAAGTCCACATTCTGAATGAAGAAATATAAAATATTGAATAAGCTTGGGAGTGTTTTCTCTCAGCTCCTCATCTTGTGTGACACACTGAATATGATGGTGAAAAAACATGCTTCAGGAAGGTGTAAGAAACTAAATAAAACAAAAAAAAAACTTAGAAGCTTTCTACTGGGATGGCATGCATTTTCCCACTCGTCATTGGTTCCATTTACAATTTTTATAGATAAGGTCACAGAAGTTCATGAAAAGATTCTGATGTTCAGATGCCATATTATGGGACTTTGTACACATTGAAAAATTCCCTCATGTGCTCACACGCCTGCATAAAAATATAATTGAATGTAAAATGTAAAAAAATTACATAAAAATGTAATTGAATAGAAGTTGGTGAAACACCTGCAGACAGTATAAAATTAACTATTCCTGCTTTGGTCTAGAGAGATATAATTCCCACTGCCTCGCTCTGGTGTTGTATTTCTTCTTGCACCAGCCCTGGCACAAGAAGCACACACTCCACCCCCCCCCCCCCCCAAAGTTTTTGCAGTGAAAATAAAGTCCCAAGATTTAGAAGAGTCAGTGGATGAAATACACCCAAAATCACATGAAGGAAAATGGTGCGAGAGGATTTTATCGGTGGCATTCAAAATCAACTTCAACAGCTAACAATTTTTCAAAGCATTACATTTCCAAGCACCGCAAAGGTCTTGGCATTCTGTCACACGTTGAAGATCTTGTTCAGCAGAGTGGGCGGAAGCTTGCAGCAAACAGTGCAGACACGCAGGTAACAGTGCAGCCTTCTGCTTGCCCTGCAGGGGAGAGTCCTACAGCTTTAAACCAAAAACTACCCCAGCTTCTGAAAAATTACAGGCCATATCCTGCCAAATAACAGCATGGAAAGAAGCATGGTGGCAGCAAGAACTGAAGGATCACAGGATCAACTTTACCATGCATGCTGAAGGGCTCCTGGGACCCTGACTGGCAGTGATGGGCACAGCCACACCTGCCCGCACTGGGAGCAGCATGGACATGGCTGCGCAAGCCTCCCATTTCACTTAGGCTGCATCTCGCTGGAGATGAGGCTGCAAAATTGGTTCCTTTCAAAAACTTTAAGCCTTTGGAAAGCTTCAGTGGGTTGTTATTTCCTTCTGCTTCTAGTTAGCCCTTACAGTTGTGCTATTTTGATGTGAGCTGACTTTGCGAGGTCAGGCAGGTTAAATGGTGTTTGATTAAAATCAGAACACCCAACAACTACTGTTTCACAGTTCGACTCTGTTAGCTTCTTCATCTGGGAATTCAGGAAGACACCTTTAGCTTGAAAAAAAAAAAAAAGAAAAGAAAGAAAAAGGAGCTTTTTTTTATCTTTCTTTTTTAATATGGCTTAAAGAAAAACCAAGAAAAAAAAGCCACATTGTGTATGTTTTTCTGGCAATAGGCCTGCCACTGTTTATCAAACCAAGGCAAATCCAATTAGCCTGTGGCCTGCCTCCCAACCTTATTAACCTGCTCAGCTGTGAGAAACTCAACAGCCCCTGCCAATATCTCATTTCTCCAGCAGTTGATAAGATCAGTTCAAGATATTCAATGGGGTTTCCTTTCACTTCGGCTTCATCACAGTCACTGGCATCTTAACCGTGGTAGCTGGATCTTATTTTCCTCTCATTTACTACATGAAATAGGATGGCGACTCCAAGGCCTATGCAGCTTGTTGGAACAAACGCTGATCAGGCCTTCGCGGTGTTTGACAGGACAGGCTGATTTTCCTTATCATGGCTTGCCCACAAAGGCCCTGGCCAGGCCGGGGTTATTAGCATTCCTCGGTGAGATGCGTCAGGCCTATTTCTGTCACGCAGACAGATTGAGCCTTTCACTCAGGCTCGCGAATGAGTGACACATGGCCTGACTGGGAGGACAACATTGTTATTTGAGTTAAGGAATCAATTTGTATCAAATGTACACTGTAATTTATTTGTTGGCTTTGAAGGGAACCTGGCTGAGATAAATGGGAATGGGCTTCTTTCTTCCCCCCTATGCTGAGCTGATAAAGTTCTTGTGAAGCTCCAGATAGCTCCAGTCAGAGCCAAAGTGACAAACATGTTTAAAGTTGCACAGTGATCTTTAAATCTCAAAAAGAACACCTTGTTGGACATGATAGAACATTTTTTACCTTTTCCCTCTATCTGTCAGAAAGCTGCTGTGACACATTGCTTGAGTATTTTTGCTGACATTTTCTTTATCAAGCACATCTGTTTGTGGTCAAAAGATGCTTATTCCTATTTTCTTCAATCTACAGCAGCCTAGGGAACTGCCAAAAGGAAGGAAGAAAATGAAACATTCTTTCCAAGAATAATGCTTGTTTAATTTTTTTTTCATTTTCTAAATTGTGACTTTTCCTGGTCAGTTTCCAGTTTTCTTTTTACTTTTGTTAAAAGAGAGAAGAAATGTGAGGGGAACATGTATCATGAGATCCTGTCCATTTCAAGAAGTTTGGTTGGGCTCAGGGTGAATGGTGCATTAAGACATTGGTGTTAGATGTTAAATCATGAGCTGTGAGATTGACATTCTCCCCTATCAGAGTTATAAATATGAGCTCTATGCATAAGTGGTTTTATCTTTGAAATAATATGAATAATCAAAAGTTACATCTATGGTTTCACATATGATTGCAGTTATGACTCCATAATGAAAAAATGCCAGCAAACTAGCCACAGGCAGAGTAGCTCAAGGACATTTCCATGCAGTAATCTGGTTGTTTAGTTTTGGTTTTCAAAAGTGATCTAAATGTAACATGTCATATTAGATTGCTATATAAGGTACCTTACCCTGCCTCTGCGTTATAGCTTTACACCTGCATATAGGCTCTTTTTTAACAGACGTGTAAGTGTATGAATGCACATACATACAAAAAAATATAAAGTGTTATAGATGGCTATATTCACATTAGCCCACACAAGGTCCTCAAAGTAAGGTTAAACTTGAGGTAGTCTGAAGTGTGCAACCAGAGTCAAACACTCAGTCCTTCCAGAAGCTAGGTTGAATGCGATTAGCAGCAAAAACATTTTTGAGATGTTAGCTTTAAGAAGTGCTAAACTTATTAATGGCCTGATCACACCACCACCAAAACAGTTACACCATTCTCAAAAATCCCAGGGAGGGCAACATATAAGGATTAACTCTTCTTTCAGGCTGCCCAACCAATATATTTCATTCTCCTCTTTCCTGCCTTTCCTCTGGGAATGTTGCAATCCTTTAGGCTGTGCACAGCCTGCCAGCCTTAGATCTTGTTATACCTATGAGTACTGACACTGTAATAGTGTTAAGCCTTGCTCTCAGGTTTCTTCTGTGCCATGCCCTTTGGGCAAGGGCTTGCCCTTTTGCCTTTCTGCCCAGGTGCGTAATGACAGTGCTGTTATTCTGACTTGCCTGACGTTTTTTAATGTGGTGCTTTTTAAACTTTAACTCCATATTTCTACATTTAGGCAATAGCTTCAGATTATGTCTCAGTTTAGCAGCACAAAGACAATATGTCATTTTAAATATCTTAAATGGTTTCTGATTTTCATCCCATGGCACAGCCTAGAGGTGTGGCTTTTGATTTTCAAATGCTTAGAGTAAACAATACTGCAATCTAGCTCTAATTACCAAGAATAAAGTGTTCCCTGCTTGCACACATTTATATTTCTGCATAAACATATTTCATAAAACATGCACCTTCTCAAATAAGAACAGTACTTTACCATGCTCTTTTAGCTATATTTATACAGCTGTTTATAATTATTACAACCTAAGCACATCAATCAACTCATTGTCAGATCAAACTCTTCAAGAAATCATACCAAATACTGTTTTAACCTCATTGCTTTAGAAATAACCATTGACAGTGGAGTAATTTAGACCCCAGAAATGGCAGTGCAAAATAAAACACCCTCTAGCTCTGATACAAGAGCACTCTGTCATGTCTACAGCTTCACTCTATTAAAATAATACATCCTCCAAAGCACTTGTTTTGGCCTTCTCCTGCCTTATCTTATATCCCTTAATGACAGAAAATGGAAAACACTTAATTTCTCTTCCAGGTTTGCATTATGAACACTGCCAGTTTTGTCTCTGCTGTGAGCAGGCCCCTGGTGATACTGTAAAGATGAACCATTTGCATGGAATTCGGAGGGGAAAAAACAGACACAACGATGTGCCAGATTTGTTCATGATTTACTGTTCATTATGTTCTCTAAAAGTAACAATGGCTGGTAGCAGGGGCAAGCTGCCATTTATCTGTTCCTCACTAACTCAGAGGAAATCAGAAAGAATGCTCTGGGTCAAGGGACTCCCTTCTGCACCTTACCTGAGAGCGAGTGAGTGGCCACAGCTGGGAAAAGCTCTTGATGAAAACTGTGAGGCAGGTAGTGTGAGAAACCTTACAAGCAGAGAGCCTGCAAAAGGAGCAGTGGCTCCTGGGGAGATCAGGAGCACAGATATAAGGTGACATTAAAAAAAAAACCAACCAACCTCCCCTTTTTCTCTAGAGAGTATTGCATTGAGTTTGTTCAAGAAGACCTTGAAAGCTGCTGGATTCAGAACAAGGCTGGAAAGAAGCAAGGATACAGTGGGCAAGGGAAGATTTATTTTTATAGTTTCATACTTTTATTGTCATAAAGTAGCCCTTGCTTCTCTCTTTAAAGACGTCCATTTTTTTAGTCTGAGCTAAAGTAAATTATAACTTTGGAGTTCATTGGATGTGTCTGGCAAGCTTACTGTAAGAATAATATCTACCTCAAAACTCTAGTGGACTCAGGGTCACTTCCCTGAAAATACCTCTGCATATCTTGAAAGCCACAAGAAACAGCAAACTGGATAACAATGAATAGAGATTCCAGCTATTTCACCACCAGTTAGTAATCTAAACTTCACGTTATTTTCATCTGTAAATTAAGGAAAAAGAAAACTCAAAATTCTGGTTCTATTATAACAAAACACAATCTGCATCCTTAACACTGCACTGGCTAATTATTCATGTGAGGTGTCCTGCATTGTGTAACCTGTACTCACAGAAAATGTCTCTTTGTCACCTTTGGGTCAGACCACTATTAAGAGTATTACGAGGTACAGGCTGTGGGCATTGTCTGTTTGAACCTTAGTAAAATGTTTGACACTGTCTCCCACAGCATTCTGCTGGAGAAATTGGCTGTTCATGGCCTGGGTAGGATTCTCTGCTGGGTAAGGGCAGTGATAATCCCCCTATATTCAGCACATGTGGAGGTCACACTTCAACTCCTGTGTTCATTTCTGGGCCCCTCACTACAAGAGAGGTATTGAGGTACTGGAGCAGGGCCAGAGAAGGGCAACAGAGCTGGTGAAGCGTCTGGAGCACAAGTGTGATGGGGAACAGCTGGGGAAACTGGGATTGTTTAGTCTGGAGAAGAGAAGGCTCAGGGGGGACATCATCGTTTTCTACAACTGCCTGAAAGGAGGTTGTAGTGAGGTGAGGGCTGGTCTCTTCTCCCAAGTAACAAGTGATAGGACAAGGCAAAATGGCCTCAAGCTATGCCAGGGGAGGTTTAGACTGGATATTAGGAAAAATTCCTTCACAGAGAGGGTGATCAGGCATTGGAACAGGCTGCCCAGGGAAGTGGTAGAATCACCATCCCCCAAAGCATTCAAAAACCGTGTGTGGTGGTGATCCTGGCAGTCCTGGGGTAATGGTTGGACTTCATGATCTTAAAGGTCTTTTCCAACCTAACCAATTCTGTGATTCTATGACATTGTTGCTCTAAGTATGATAAGATGTGAAGCTTGATCTCAGGGTATCAGTGTCCCTTCCTAGGTCTTAAGCATAACACAGCTAGAAGTGTTTATTATTTTTATAAAAATACCAGGTTTACAGAGACAATGCTTACCTAGATTCCTCCTGGAAGAAAAGGGAAAGAGAGGAAGACTATATGCAGTGTACATCTTCCCAAGTTGCTACTAAAGCTAATATGGAAGTAACTTTTCTGGGTGTATAGTTACACACATAAACCACAGTGTACCGCCTTAAAGATCAAGACAAAATGAGAAACAAGTCTGCCTCCTTTGCCCCCAGCTCTGAGTGCATCAGGGTGAAAGGAAGTTGAATATGGGAAGCAACAGGCAGTGCAGAAATGAGGGTTTTTTACAAGTGTTGTTTCACTGTGTTTGGGAGACACACCTGCTAAAAAGGAGGATACACCGTGAAGTGGGAGAGATGTTAAAACTATAAACATAAAAGCTTGGACCAAAGCTAAACATGACTGGTAGAAGGAAACACTCTAAACTGGAGGTAGTACGATGAGGCGTAAAAGTTAAAGCCTCAGGAAAAAGGGGAACACAACTTCCACTGAAGGGTATTTTAAGAATGGCAAGTATGTCTGTCTGTAACGCGTGTCTAGTGCCTGCATGCTACATGCTCACACTGACAAGTGAAAACAGCAAGTGCCCTCAGCAAAGCTACAGAACATAGCTAAACCTAAAATTATGATATTCATTCTGGGAAGAGGAAAAATTGGGCAGTAGAAAAGTCAATTTCATTTCCCCTGGCTTCTGAATGAAGTTTGAGATGGTGTTTATTAATTAACCTTAAGTTTTGAACCATTTCCTTGTTCCTGACAGTCCTGGCTAATACAAGAGAGAAGTCTATCGCTGTTTATTAATATATGTTGAGAGAAAAGCCTTGCAGATATTAGGTATCTTTAAGTTTGCTGAGTATATCTTTTCAGACAGAAAGTAGCCATATAAATATTTGCTTCACACTGAATTATTTCAGACAGCTTCAGCCAAAACAATTTGGTGAATGATACGAGGCAAAATATGCTGGTTTGCTTTCACTAAAGGAATTCTGATGACCTTTTAGCTAGTCCAGTATGTATTCCAGTAAATTCATGCCTTTGAAAAGAAGTAATGTGGTGGAAGGCAGACCACTTGGCAGACTGTTGGTTTTCACCAGTTTTTCTTCTTTCTAATAAAAAAAATAATTGTGATGTTAACATCTTTTAAAAACTGTATGATACTATACATAGAGTAGATAACAGGACCAAGGTTATAAGTAAACATTTCTATTTTATATCTGTGGTAATTTTAACTCTGGATTTGAAATAATAGACTCAAAATATTTTGTGTTCATGTATCAGATTTTGTGCAAGGGTCCTGAAAGCAGAACACAGCAGATCATCCTTAGGTGGACATGTAGATGCTGCTAAGATACTTGTTATATCACATACGGTTACATTTAATTATTAGTTAACCTTTAGTAAGAAAATCCTTCAGGTTTGGCAAGTAGGAGATTTTGATATTTAGTAGCAGAACCTGCTTTTGTTAGCATAACAATATTCAAGATATAAATAAATAAAATCATCTCATCAAAAGAATTTAGAGTTCACATACGTTTAATATTAAATCTTTTAGGAGATTAAGTGTTACAGCGGTGCTGCTGCAGATCTAGAGTCTCTTTCATATGATCTCCTAGTCTTCAGCCTGTCCAACTCTGCAGGGGTTAGAGATATTCTAATCTGTATGAGATGGTGAGGATCATTTCCCACTATCAAATGCAAAATTACTATCATATATTGCACTAAAGAACATCTTTGCTCAACTGTAATTCTTTAATTATCGGTTGTAGAAGGCCTGAATAATGGAGAACCTCATCTCAGCTGGGCTACTTAAATCAAAATTCTTAGGAGGCACCAAATGAATCATATTACTCACTGTAATTTAAACAACCAACCAACCAAACCCAAAATAACAACAACAACAAAAAAAAACAAACAAAAAAAAACAAACAAAACCAAAAAAAACCACCCTAGAAATGCCATAATTCTCCCAGGTGCTTTACACACAATTTTCTTTTAATTATTTTTACTTTAGCATCAGACTTTTTAACTTTTCTCAGTGAGCCATGGAGAGAAAGAGAAGTTGTTACTCAAGACCAGCTTTCTCCTCCACAGGCATTCAGACAGCACAGGAAAAGGACTGAGAAGGTCCTGCCATAGCAGTCCCTGAGGCAGCTGCAGGCCAGAGCCACAGAGGCAGCTTCCTGTCTGCCCAGCAGGTTGTTAGGGGAACATCTCGAGGTGGATGGCTCCCACCATGGGTTTCTGCGGCCCAAAGATCTCAGCAGCTAAACAGCTGATTGTTGGAGACAGCCTAAACTACATGTAAAGCACAGACTGTGTAACAGCCTCAGATTCTTTCTTCTTCTTACTGTTCAAGCCTGAAAATGAAGAAGAAAAAGGGTATTAAAAACACGCAAAACCCTAGACACTGAAAACTGGGAAGTGATCTCTTCCAAACCCCTTTTATAATTTGACTTTTGCTGCATGGGAAAAGCTTAGCACTGTACTGCTGCTTTGGGTGCTAGCATGAAAGACTGATGTAATTGTGTTAGAAATCTCATTCATACTAAAAATAAACTAGTTTACTAATGCTGTATGTAAGACAACCATGTATGATACTATTCAACAGTCAACAATCTACTCCACAGCCCCTTTGTAAATGCTTGTTTTGGGAATATCTAAGGTATTCTGTGATATCCAGTTGCCACTGTTGGGTTAAGTAAATTATAGCAACTTGTTTCCAGCAAACTCACCTTAGACAGAGTGATGCTCTTCCAAACATTTTCTATTGAAGTGTTTGAGATAAGAAGATTTAATGAATTCCCCATAGACCAGGGTCATACAGTTTAGCATCAGTGGAGGATGAAGCTGCTTCCTGGAGTCATTTTTTCTGGACTGTGTAGGATTTGAGAACAAGTAAGAGAGCTTGTGCAGTGCTAAGAATGCTGTAAAAGCCTCATGTGAATAGACACAGGCATGTGCATATGTTTTAATGGTCATAAATGCCTGTAGTTTTATGTATCTGTGTGAATAAGGGTCACCTCCAGCCTTCTGAGTTTTTCTAGATCTCAGATCAAGAGGTTTTTATGCACTTTGACCTTGTGCAAGTCATTGCTCTTTGCATGAGTAACAGGGCAGATACATAGACAAATGGAGACCTCATATCAGCCTTCCAGGACATGGAACTGTTGGAACAAGTCCAGAAAAGGGCCACACGGATGATCAGGGGACTGGAGCACCTCCCATATGAAGATAGGCTGAGAAAGTTGGGGCTGTTCAACCTGGAGAAGAGAAGGCTGTACGGAGGCCTCATAGCAGCCTTCCAGTATCTGAAGGGAGCCTATAGGGATGCTGGGGAGGGACTCTTCATTAGGGACTGTAGTGATAGGACAAGGGGTAACAGGTTAAACCTTAAACAGGGGAAGTTTAGATTGGATATAAGGAGGAAGTTCTTT
This sequence comes from Pezoporus flaviventris, assembly GCF_033815535.1. Taxonomy (NCBI): domain Eukaryota; kingdom Metazoa; phylum Chordata; class Aves; order Psittaciformes; family Psittacidae; genus Pezoporus; species Pezoporus flaviventris. The sequence goes on from NW_026892555.1 coordinate 64,013,429, forward strand.
ACTGTGAGTGTGGTGAGGCACTGGAATGCGTTGCCCAAGGAAATTGTGAATGCTCCATCCCTGGTGGTGTTCAAGGCCAGGTTGGACAGAGCCTTGGGTGACGTGGTTTAGTGGGAGGTGTCCCTGCTGATGGCAAGGGGGTTGGAACTAGATGATCTTAATTTCCTTTCCAACTCTAACTATTCTATGATTCTATGATGTTATGAGATTTTTAATAAAATATTTAGGTTTAGTTAAAAATAGCAAAGGCAAACACACTGTTCATCAATAATGTGATATACTGTAAGTGATAGCTTTCAACAGAGTAATTGAGCATAGCAAACAAAGATGAGCAGCGGAGGCAAGTAAAAAAGAAATGACTTTGAAACTCTACTGATTACAATGCTAAAGTGGTTTCCAGTGTTTATTACAAAAAAGCTAATTAAAGAGTTTATATTTTATCATGCACAATAAAGAACTCCTGACAGGCATTGTTATAATATGAAATGCTGCAGTCTCCAGTAGAGTTTAATTTAGATCAACAGCAAAGGGAAAAAGAAGAAGTAAAACAATTGAAATGTTGCAAACCGACTGCCTTAAGCTCAGGGGAGGCCTTTCAGAAAACCGTTTGGTAGAAGTAATGCAAACTGAGCTACTACCCTGGGAATAATATTTTTCCTGAGATTGTTTCAGGTTGAAGTGTTTATAGAAGGCAGTATATAGGTGGTGTAAGCCACCGGCTAAAAGACTGGGGAAGTATAGCTTTTCATCAAAGGCTAATCACGCTGATTATGCAAGATCCAAGATGCTGGTGTTAACCATTCACTGAAGGATTAGTGATTCCTGCATCATTATTGATCAGATCAACAGATGTCCATACTGTCACTAGTTACCAACATTAACTTGCTAATAAAAAGCATCATGTTTACCAAACATATTCAACTGGAGCAAAATTTTAACATCTTGTACAGATGTGTTAATTTCTTCCAAGCAAGAGCACCTTGGAAACTGTATTGATTTCACTCTTGCCCATTTGCTTTGTGATGAATAATGGTAGATTATGCATGCCAAATGCTTTAAACCTGTCAATTATTGTTTACTTACTTTAACTACAATATTTTGTTGTCACACCTGCAGACTTGAGGTTGAAAAGATTATTCTAGTTTTGGTTAGTAATGTTTCTGCAGGAGATATTAGAAGGCAACTTTTGTTTGTCATTAGCAGCCCTTGGGATCTTCATATTTTATTTCCCTGGCAGCCAGACATATGAACTGTTACAGAGGACAGAGTTGAGCTATAGGACACTGAATACACAGAAAACACACTGCTCTGTCTCATTTGCTGTCACCGATATGGATATATGATTTGCTTTCCTAACGTTTGACTTGGTGTCAGAGTTGGAGGAAAATTAATTGGCAGAGAACCAGCTGAGATAAGGTGGCAGCATGAGGAAGGACCACAAATACCTAGTAGCAATGTTTCTCGCTCTGCGCATTGAGCAGGGATTTCCCATCCCTTCTTCAGCATATCATAATGAGAGCAGTTCTGGGACACTGCACTTCTGCTGGAATCTCCTGGAGCCCAGACAGTCCAAATATATATCATTATATCCACATGATATATCAACACAGGCATCATTCTTTCTTTCAGATTTTCCATTTTAAATTAGTGGAAATGAATCACTTCAGAATTGCCTGCAAGACACCAGTACAACTTACCGCCACAAGGGTGCATTCAGACTTAGTACATATCTTATTTATGAAAAGGTTTTCTCATATAAGTGGAAATAAAAACATCAACATTTTTACTAGGCAGACTTTCTTCTGTTTCTAAAGCTTCTTTCTTCACATAAATGTTTTGTATTGTCTTTGATTAAAAAAATGAAATTAAAAAAAAGGCTTTTTTCACCTTTGCTCTGAAGTTTGACTGGGCTGCTTATCACTGTTAGAAGACAGTACAAATCTCCATGAATCACAATGTATATCTTTCTGTCACCCAAACATTGCTGTTGTAGATTATCGATTGAATTATCAAATGTATTCTACACTAAGACTGCTAGAAATAGCTGGGCTGTCATGTGGCTTCTTGGCTGTGGAGGGATATTAGTCAAACCATACTGTCCCAGCTCTCTGAAAATTTTTCCAGACATAGATCACAGTTTAGCTTTTTTCATCTGTAGTCTCATAAGTGGCACCTTCCCCTGCCTTCTTCATGTTCTGTAGCATTGTGGGGACACTCATGTTAATAAGATCCTCTCTTTACTTTTCTACTGACTGTAGAACAAAACTTTTAATAAAATGAATTTGCTCCAATGAAGCTCAAGTCAGTAGATAGCTCACAGCGTGGTGCAAAGTCAATTTGTTCACTCTGTGTTTTCAATGAATTGGATTTGAGATGGTTCCTTTCGTGTGTTTATCGGAAAGTAAATGTTTTCCTTAGAGCAAATGCACTCGTATCTCCCAACAAGGCCCCTTTACTCTTAGGTACTGCCTTATGCTGTTTTGCCATATATGCCAGCTTGCATTGTGGATACCTTGTGTTACGCACCTCCCAGTATGTATCAGCACTACTGTCAGCATTGATGTAGGGTGCTGAACACCAGCAATGTCAAAGCTGATTGCACTGTTGGCTGTATTTCCCCACAGTCAAACACAGGATTTCATGCTCCTATTTATTTATGAAGTGCCCACTCCAGTTTGCTGTTTAGGGTCTAATCCCAAAACCGTTAAAATCAACATAAATTTGTTCCTGTTGTACCAGTTAATTTTAGGATATTTTGGGTATATTTACAAAGGTGTTCACATTGCTCTTTAAAATTTGCCTTCTCCTTGGTGACTGTAGTATATAAATAGCAACTTCTTATTAGTTTATGTCTTTATTTTCCTAAGCTTACATATGAAGAAAATTTGAGGAGTCTTCATGCAACACTGGGCTTAAACATACCCATTGCTTGGTTGTATTTCAAACAACAGAATTTCCTTCACTCCTTTTCACTTTTGCTGTCTGTTTCCAGCCTTCTCTATTCACACTTACAGTATCATCATTTTACATGAAAGGAAGCTTTTCTTCAGCACTAGGCTCACAAAAATAAAAGATAATAAAATTAATTAATATCACTGAAAGCCAATTTTTCTGAACTAAACTTTAATGCAAGTTCAGGCTGCCTTGAGTGAGCTGTGATAGAAGACTGAAATGAGACTTCAGGCAGCTTTCTAAGGAATAAAACCATTCTTCTCTTGCTGCATTGTTGTTGCACAGGGCCAGCAGGTTAATAGAAGAGGAGCTTTATAGCACATTGAATTCACTGGCTATGGAGGAGAGAGAGACACATGATCAGGGATGTAGCCTATGGATTTGTGTGCTGGTATTAAGTACCCACTGGTGTATTGCTCAGTAGTAAAGAGTAGCAGCAGTTGTTGGTATCAGACCATACTGGAACATGACAGTATTTTGTCTCTAGCAATAGCTGTGGCCAGATGTTTATTTGCATGGCTACTTTTTAGAGGAGTTTTGGTTGATTTTTTTTTTTTTAATTTATAATAGTAGATTACATTTAAAATAGATATTTGAGGCCACTGCAGCTTTCTAATTGATTTTTTTATTAGATGCAAGAAATTTTGGTTTAGCTTTTGCTACAATGGTAAAAATCTGAGAACTATTACTACTTGCCAAGAGGATATCTATGTCTCAGTGCAGAATTCATTCTATTTATTCCTATTTACTCAATGTCTTTCAGAAAGGAGGTGTCATTGCCTTATGACTTGACAAGGCATGTGACTCTTCGTGTACAGACACTATTTGACTATGAATTACACCCCCAGCCAATGACACTTTGATTTTACTCTTATCTTTTGTTTCAAGGAAAATTCCCACAACCTTTACCCCTCCCACCACATAGTCAAACACTCTGAAGCACAGTGTCAATCATTAGACACAAAAATATTTTAGTAATTTTAAAGCTGGAGCATTTGTCATAGCACAAAAGATAGAGATTTAATGACTTACCAGGGGCTTTGCTTATAAACACACACCTATGCTGTTCTCAGAGCTCAGTGTTATTATTCTTTTCTCATTCTTTCACTTAAAACAGATACACATTTTCTCCTGGAAAATGCTGACATTGTGTCTTGGTATCTCAAGGCAGAAAGGTTGCTTTCCCCCAGGCAGTGTGCTGGCAACTTTCACACGGACACAAATGACTGAGCTGCCTATAGGTACCCTTGCTTTTGTTGTTTCCATAATTCAGGGTGCTTAAAAACAGCCATGCTAACAAACATTAGAAAGAGGACTGGGAAGTGAAATTCTACGGGATTGAACTTCAGAAATGTAGTACAGCTACAAGAAGAAGGTGTTAAGAGTGAAAACACTGGAGGGATTTGTTGTGCAAAAGTAGGACCTCATCTGAAGCTGAAAAGTTACTACATGCAATCAAAGTGAAAAGTAGTGCTTAAAACAGTGGAGATTGTTCTAACACTCTTTAACATGTGGTTTGTAAGCAAATCTTTAATAAATGACATATTATCAGAAACAATTCACTGGTTGCTACCTTTTGCTGCATTTTACTAATCCATTATGTACCACATACAAAGCACTCCTGAGTGTGATACAACAAGGATTTAAAGATATGTTCTGAGTCTAAAATATTTAGCAAAATTACTTTGTTCTCTTAAACAAGTTTGGATTACAGTAAAAATGCAATTAAATTAATACATTTCTAAGCTGGCAAAGTTAAAATTCAGGAGATAGAGTACACATTAGACAAAAAGGTAAATCTCCCATATTCATGCTGAACAAGAATTTTGCCCTTGTGTAGCTGCAGGAGGAAAAAACATAATACATATGGCAGAAATAATTTTACTTGGGTTATTAATTACTTCTTAATTACTTACTGTAATCTCCTCAGAATTAGATCAGTTTATAAGTAGGAAATGCAGATTTTTAAAAGCAAGCAAGTTGTGTGAGATAAAAGGTATACAGGCACAGCTCAGTACAACTTAACCACTTAATGAACTGGCAGACAACTGAATGATGAACTGAGATACAGAGAAGTTATTCCCTTTTCAGTATTAGACAAGAAATTGTATCAATCCCCGAGGTAATTCTGAAATATGATTACTAATACAGTATGTTAAGAAAAACTATTAAAAAAGGACACGATGCTCCTTCCCATCATATAGTTGGTGAAAGAGCAAAGAACATGGAGACCTATGGAGGCTGTGAATATCCACATGCATTTTTATCTCTGCAAGAATATTTCTTTCAAGATCTTTTGAATGCACATATACTGTGTATGATGTCGATCGCTTTCATTTGAACAGATATATAGCCGCCTTTCCTGTGTCAGCATTGTTTTGCTCTTGCACATAGATATGATAGTACGACAGAACCACATCATGGTGCAACTGCAAAAACTTGAGACCAACTTGAAAGCTGCAGCTGATGATTTATTTCATTACAAGAGGAGTTGCTTACTTCTTTTATTGTTTGACTGCGTAGAACATGACACTAGCACTTGACAGCCTCTAAGAGAATTTTGCTCATCCACAGAGAATTTGAAAGATCACCTGTGACTGTGGAATGAATTTTTCTAGCATTTATGTTATGCAGAGTTCTTGTTAATGCCTTGGAAAATGCTATTGGAAAAGATCTTGCACAACGTTTTAGAACTAGCTTACCAAAGAGACTCATTACAGATCGCTACATTTTGTGAAGCAACATGAATAATTGCTGTAGGGAATAATAGTAGTACTGTTTCACCAGGTATTCTGGACACTTATTATGAAAAGCACTGCTTCAATTATTTACATTCTAATATAGTGGATGAGCTTCCTGTAGTATATTTCATAAAAACCTTCATTATAAATAAAATCTGCTGTTAAACGCTAGCTTATTCATTTTAATTACTATAGTATTTGCAGACCAGGAGTGCAAATTAGGTTGTTTGGGGGTTTTAGTCATTACAAAATGGTTATAAAATCTGTGAATATTTCGGACCTTCTACATTTGTGATATCTCACCATGGTGATGCTGAACAAGTCTTATTATTGATAACACTAGCCTTTATAGGAATAATATTAATATCTTAGATGTAGCAAATCATTAAGGCTCTTTTCCAACCTAAATGGGTCTATGTCTCTGTAGTTATTTCTAGTAGTGTCCTGCCATTATATTATTACAGATTAACAGAGGGGTTTTTTGCTCATGTGCAAAAGAGAAAAAAAAAAGTTTAATCAAGAATTAAGGTGATCTAGTACATGTGGTTTTAAATGTATCCACAGGAGATAGTAATTTATGGGAAATAAAATTGCAATAGTGTAAATACTGTACATTGCCATATATCAGATGCAAAATCAATGCTGGTCTTATTGTATTTTAGAATGCCAGCTGAAATCAAGTTGGGTATGAAATACCAAGCAATAATTATGGTGTATAAACTTGGAAGCAGCTTCTTCTTTTTCCAGTTCAATAGCTCATCTCACTAGGAGAACCTTTCAGTTGTTACATGAGCTCAAAATGTAACTCTTACACACTAATCTTGCTCTGTACTAATACCAGATGTGTGTATATTATATGTTCTGGTATGTTTGCTTCTTGCTTGGCATAGAATTTATTTAGTGATATACAGTCCTTATATATTACTAATATACTGTAGTATAGCACCAGCAAAGCACGAGACAATATTCTGTCTAATTGTTTTGATCAAACATGACATAGACTTTGTACTTGTGGTAGACATATTTCGGTAAGTTATAGCTTTCACAGTCTTGCTTTCATTTTTTTTTTGTAATCCTGTCTGTTTCAGACCCTGAAGAATGCAGCACAACTGTTTCAGTTTTCAACCTGTCAAGACTTTGCACAAATGATTTGTCAAGAAAAAGTCTAATTATGTCTGGCTTAAGGCTTCCATGTTAAACAGGAACAATTGCGGTGTCTGTGAAAGAACCGCCTCCTGGCACTTGAGCAAAATGTGAAAGCGGCATGATTGTCCTGCCTTGTTTCTTTCCATCAACACCCTGTGGTCAGAAAAAGAAACCACCAAATACTTCACTTCCATTTCTATCAGTTTCTTGTGACTGGCAGCACCTTGGCACTTGCCTTGCACTGTATGTGAGTCATACTGCTAAGGCAACAAGAGAGCCTGTTGAATACAAAGTCTGAAACTAAGCAGACATCAAGCCAAGAGCTGCTATAGCAGCAATCAAACAGATTAGCTTAAGTAATTCTGATGAGCATGTAAAAGCTCAAAATGAATGAGAATGTTTGGAGGAAAAACATATATCAGGCCAAGTATGAGTGACCTGGTGCTGTGAAACACTTTATATACCTATTTTGCTATGGGTATTTTTTTTCAATATTCTAACATATCAGCAACCACTTAATTAGTATATCGATTTCAAAAAATTACTTGTCTATCTTATATATCTTACTTATATATCTACTTATCAATAAAGTCTACAAACAACAACAAAACTTGTATTCTTTATTGAGGACATGATCCACATGATCATTCAGTGGTTTCATCACTAGTATCAGTGGAATACTTCCAGAGACATTGTGGTTGGGTGTTTTGAAGTAAAATCCTGTAAAAACAATACTGATACATAGCAAGTAAGAAAATGCATGGCAAAAACAAAGAGCATGGACATATTGCTTCTATGGAAATCTGGCCTACATTCAAAATATGACTGCAGCCTCGGGTGCCTTCATTTTGTGGTGTCTATCTTAAGACATATAAAAATGTCTGCTGAGAATTTAGAAAGGATTGATCACCTACACCCTGAAAACTGTTTTTAAAGTCTTTAAGATGTCCTTTAGGGAGCAAGACCACAAACATTTCTGGAGGCTATCCTGTCCAGAGGGAATGTTTGCCATCATTAAAATGCTAACAAAACCTAGACACCCCTTCGCCACCTGCCTCGTGAAAGTGCTTTGAGATAACAGGAGCTGCAAAGTTCCAAGCTTTTAGGCAGCCACACTTTATTTCCTACTCCTCTGCATCTGCTGGTTACCAATTCCCTCTAGTCTGTAACTGAATAGGGCATAGTAGAAGACTGGAGGTCTTACTGGCACTCTTTTGTCTCCTAGGAAAATATGGGCTGACAGCTAGGAATTCTCCCCCTTTTAATTTCAGAAACTCACTTCACTGTTGACCTGCAGAAAAGCAGGGAGATACCAAAATAGTGGAATAAAAATATGATGCTCTCTTTCTGTGAAAAGGAAATAAAAATAACTGGCCATTTTATAAGAGCAAGATCCTGATAAAAGCAATCACTTAAACTGAAATTTCATGATGTCAAATTTCAGGGTGGTGACAGGACCCTTTGTAGAATAGGAGATTCACAGAAGCATGATGGTGACATTGTGCAATGTAGCAAGTCCTGTATTTATGGGAAATCTTCTGAAGTCAGGTGTTGTAGTTTCAAATATAGACATGATATTACTGACCTGTATCATAAGCCATTTGTGATCAGCATCAACTTACTGAAATTTTCTCAGGGGTTCCAAGCAGGACATGTGGAATGAGTAGTCCTGTGACAAGTGATGCTTAGACAAGTTGTCACCAATCAGTAATGATATAATAACCCTCTACTCTGCTCTCGTGAGACCTCACTTGGAGTATTGTGTGCAGTTCTGGTGTCCTCAACATAAAAAGGACATGGAACTGTTGGAACAAGTCCAGAGGAGGGCCATGAGGATGATCAGGGGACTGGAGCACCTCCCGTATGAAGACAGGCTGAGAAAGTTGGGCTATTCAGCCTGGAGAAGAGAATGCTGAGTGAAGACCTCATAGCAGCCTTCCAGTATCTGAAGGGGGCTTATAAGGATGCTGGTGAGGGACTCTTCATTAGGGACTGTAGTGATAGGACAAGGGGTAACGGGTTAAAACTTAAACAGGGGAAGTTTAGATTGGATATAAGGAGGAAGTTCTTTACTGTGAGTGTGGTGAGGCACTGGAATGTGTTGCCAAAGGAAGCTGTGAATGTTCCATCCCTGGCGGTGTTCAAGACCAGGCTAGACAGAGCCTTGGGTGACATGGTTTAGTGGGAGGTGTCCCTGCCCATGGCAGGGGGGTTGGAACTAGATGATCTTAAGGTCCTTTCCAGCCCTAACTATTCTATTATTCTATGATTCTGTATCAGTACTTGCCTTCTGCATGTTCTGAGGAGAATAATGAGGCTAGTTAAGATTAAAAAGCTAATAAAAGTCTCTTAGTCTTTCAATGCCATGAGCTGACACCTGGTGATAGATACATGGATTTCCATGCAATCAAGTATATTGACCAGAATATTTAGAAACAGCGTTTATCACTGCAGCATTCTGGTGAGGGATTTCCCCTTAGTGAAGCCATGCTGGCTGTCACCAAGTACCTTGTTGATTTTCATGTGCGTTAGCATGCCTTCCAGGAGAATCTGCTCCAAGATTTTGCCAGGCACAGAGGTGAGACTGACTGGTCTGTAATTCCCCGGGTCACCCATTTTCCCCTTCTTGAAAATGGGGGTTATATTTCCCTTTTTCCAGTCATCGGGAACTTCACCTGCCTGCCATGATTTTTCAAATATGATGGCCAGCGGCTTAACAACTTCATTTGCCAGCTCCTTCAGGACCCGCGGATGGATTTCATCAGGACTCATGGACTTCTGCACATTCAGATTTTTGAGATGGTCTCGAACCAGTTCCTCTCCTACAGTGGCCCTAGGGTCTTCATTCCCACAGTCGCTGCGTCTGCCTTCCAAGACTTGGGTGGTGCAGTCAGAGCCTTTGCCAGTGAAGACCGAGGCAAAGAAGTCATTCAGAACCTCAGCCTTCTCCAAATCCTGTGTAGCCAGTTCTCCCGGTAGCTTCCAGAGGGGCCTATGTTGTCCCTAGTCTGTTTTTTATTTGCTATGTACCTGTAGAATCCCTTCCTGTTATCCTTAATACCCCTAGCCAAGTTTAACTCTAACTGGGCCTTAGCTTTCCTAACCTGGTCCCTAGCTTCCTGGACAACATCACTGTACTCTTCCCAGGCCGCCTGTCCTTGCTTCCACTTATTATAAGCCTCTTTTTTCCTTCGAATTTTCCTCAGGAGCTCCTTATCCATCCAAGAAGGTCTCCTGGCCCTCCTACTGCACTTCCTTCTAGTTGGGATAATGTCTGGGGACTGATCTGGTAGGTCAACTCAAAAGTGTTCAACTGAAGCGCTCCTGCAGGCAATATAGATTCAGATGCATTAAATTCAATTCTTTGCTTAGCTGCTCATTGTGAGCCATTTCTAGTGTTCCTTTTAGGAATCAGTGTATAGTCAAGAAGGACACATGCCTACACTGTACAAAATAGTCAAAATTTCAAAGCCAGCATTTGTTGTGCAAAATCCACACTGAGATTCCATACCATACAATTAATGGATTGCGCTTTAATCCTGATATGCTGTGCACTATGTTCCCCATGAAACAAGGCCCTTAGGGGCAGGACTAGAAATAATTATACTGGCATTAGACCTACTGGCATTAGACCTGAGAAAGTCACATACAGATTAACATAGTGAAGATAAAGAGCTGTGGTCATGTCTCAGGAGACTGCTGGCTTTGAACACTGACAGGGATGGAGCACCTACAGCTTCTCTTGGCAATCTGTTTCAGTGTCTTACCACCCTCACAGAAAAGAATTTCTTCCTAATATCAAATCTAAATCTGCCCTTTTCTAGTTTAAAGCCCCCTTATACTATTGCTACATGCCCTTGTAAAAAGTCCCTCTCCAGATTTCTTGAAGGCCCTTTACGTATTAGAATACTGTTATAAGGTCTCCTTAGAGACTTCTCTTCCTCAGGCTGAACCACTTCAACTCTCTCAGCCTGTCTTTACAGAAAAGGTGCTTAAGCTCTCTGATCATTTTCATGGCCTTCCTCTTGACTCACTCAAGCAGGTCCATGTCCCTGCTATGATGGGGTCAACAGAGACCCCACTACTCCACGTGGGGTTTCATGAGAGTGGAGGAGAGTGGGAGAATCACCTCCTTCGACCTGCTGGTCATGATCCTTTTGATGCAGCCCAGCATACAATTGGCTTTCTGGGCTGCAAGAGCACATTGGTAGCTCATGTTGAGCTTGTCAACAAATACCCCCCGAAGTCCTTCTCCTCAGGGTTACTTTCAATCTATTCTCTGCCTAGCTTGTATTTGTGCTTGGGATTGCTTTGACCCAGGCGCAGAACATTGCACTTGGCCTTGTTTGACTTCATGAGGTTTGCACAGGCTCACCTCTCAAAATTTGCTTGAGCCAGTAACTGTTTTTTTAAGAAAATCAATTAGATGTTCCTGATTAGTTCAGAGCTTGGATCGTCTCTTGATATGTTTGAATAAGTACGTGAAATAAACAGTGACACTCCCAGAAAACAGGGTTTGCAGTTCTCAGAATCAAATTGCTGCCTTGTTTACCCCAGTTACTTGCCTCTTCCCCTTCTCCCTCTACCCCTATGTTAGGCAAATGCCCCTGTCTTAGTTTAGGTTGTAGTCATGCAAGATACCTAAGAGGCCTGTGTTAGTAACAGATAAGACTGCTTGAGGATTCAACACTGCATAGAAGCAAGAAAAAAATGAGAGACAAACGTCACAAGGCATAAAGGCTGATAACTGCTTTATGGGAAGAAAGCCACAGGACACTTCCTCTCAAATGGTTCTGGGGAGCATGAGAATTTGCATAGTGTTTCTCCTATAAGCAATGTTTATTATGAAGCATGCTTTGGCTAATATGAAACGGAAGAGATAAATAGCTTTATATTTATTTGTATTTGGTTTGTTTTTTAGGAAGTTAATCCTGATCTATGTCAAATTCATGCTGATTTAATTTTTTTCCTGCTGCTATGTAGCTCTGGGGCAGAAGGATTGCATGCCTTTGGTGTGTTATGGTGATTGTACAATGACTAGTACAACTGATTACAATAAAAGAAACTTATTCTAAAACTAAAAAAGAAAGTAACATGTATTTGAGTATAGTATGTTTTGTGCCTATGCACTTGTTCTTATACATGAAAACATTACTAAATACAATTAGAGTTATTTATCTTAAACAAAACTGTCTGAAGGAATAAAAGATAAAATACTATATTTTGTGCTGTGAGTACAAATTATAATCTACACAGGAATATCCTTTTATTACATGCCTAAGTGCAACAAGAAAGTTTTGGAAATGCTGTTTGAATTCTTTATCTTGCAAGATTTATGGCTCAGTTTTAAATCCAGGTTGCTCAAAATCTTCACTTGCAAGTCCTGTGAAACATCTGTCATCTTCTAACCATAAAATCATGAAACAGTATTTTAAGGTACTTATATTTCATACAGAACAAAATATGTTTCCGATTGTGTCATTGCATAGTGAGACCCTAATGTTTGACTTACTTATGTAAAATTTATAAGAACAGTGGAGTAAACAATAGCAAAAAAAGAATCTTAACAGACATGGGCATAACAAGTTTCAAAGTGCAGATGTTTATCTTGGAAATATATCTATCTGAAAAGGCTCTTCTTAGCCACTGAAAAGATAGATGATCTTCCTTGAGAGCTTTCTAGCCATATATCATTTAGATAATGTTGGTCACATTTTGAGTGAAACTGACTCATGAGCATATGGTACAGAGCCCTCAATTAAACAGGGAATTTAAGGACTTGCTGAGCTTTCTGGATGGGAAGCAAAAGACAGAGATAGCCTATTTGACAAACAACAACAAAAAAAAAACAACAATTGGATCATTCTTCTTTGTTCATATGCATGATTTAAGCCATAAGCAGAAGAGGGGCTTTAAGCTCTGAATTCAGTCTTAGAGATGCATCACTGACAGACCTGAGTTGAACACATAAGTGTGGGCTCTGAACATTAACTACCTATGCAATGTTTCTTCAAAGGTAAGTGCAGTCAATGGAGTTACTCCAAATCTATATCACATAGCAATTCTATTTAGATACAATTCAGCTACAGAAATTTAAAAATCTCTATTTGGCTTTATTATGTATTTATAATTGTATTTATCAGAACAAGAGCTGGATGTATAATACCTTAAATATGCTATGTCAGCTTGCTTAAAAATATACAATCATCTTAACTGATAAATCATCTTATTATTAAATGATTTCAAATCCAAACTGCCTATTGTTATCTTCTTTTTTTTTTTATATAGAATCATAGAATAATAGAATAGTTAGGGTTGGAAAGGACCTTAAGATCATCTAGTTCCAACCCCCCTGCCATGGGCAGGGACACCTCACACTAAACCATATCACCCAAGGCCTCATCCAACTTGGTCTTGAACACTGCCAGGCATGGAGCATTCACAACTTCCCTGGGCAATACATTCCAGTGCCTCACCACCCTAAGAGTAAAGAATTTCCTCCTTGTATCCAATCTAAACTTCCCCTGTTTAAGTTTTAACCCGTTACCCCTTGTCCTATCACTACAGTCCCTAACGAACAGTCCCTCCCGAGCATCCCTATAGGCCCCCTTCAGATACTGGAAGGCTGCTATGAGGTCTCCACACAGCCTTCTCTTCTCCAGGCTGAACAGCCCCAACTTTCTCAGGCTGTCTTCATACAGGAGGTGCTCCAGTCCCCTGATCATCCTCGTGGCCCTCCACTGGACTCGTTCCAACAGTTCCATGTCCTTTTTATGTTGAGGACACCAGAACTGCACACAATACTCCAAGTGAGGTCTCAAGAGAGCAGAGTAGAGGGGCAGGATCACCTCCTTTGACCTGCTGGTCACGCTCCTTTTAATGCAGCCCAGGATACGGTTGGCTTTCTGGGCTGCGAGTGCACATTGCCTGCTCACGTTCATTTCCTCATCAACCAACACCCCCAAGTCCCTCTCCGCAGAGCTGCTCTGAATCTATTCTTTATTATTCTTTAGTATTCTTCTTTATTATATATTCTTTATTATATTTATTTTTATATTCTTTATTATTATTCTTTATTCTTCTTCTTTATTTATATATTGTAAAACAACTGAAAGCATTGTGATTTATGTGCTTCAAGAACTTCTTGCTCCTTTTAAGAGGAGGAAAAGTAGGGTAGGGTAGGTTAAGGTATGGAAGGGAAAAAGAATCCGCCATAAAAATCCTCTGCTTTGATGACCAGTCCAGACTTGATCTGCGGTTCCCAGTTTCAGTCCTGAAATTTATTATTTTGCAGAAAATTGTCTGGAATGTCCAATATTCTTAACAACTGCAAGGCTGAATTAATTACGGGTAGTCTGCAGCTTCTTGTGATAATCAAAAACATTGTCAGAGAACACAGTTACAGGACCCCATTTGTATGGACCCAGGCTGGTCTATTGCTGGCCAAGTTGTTCCTTGATTCCTGATCTTCTTTTCCTTATCACTCAAGGTTCTCTAGTGAAGATGGAGACAGAAAGATTTGACAGTCCATTTCAGCAGTTTACAATAAAATTATGCAGAAGCCTCCAGCTAATACCAAGAAACCTTTGATTCAAAAGATGCCTTCCCAGATGCAGAGACTACTTCCATCTATTACCTCAAACCTGGCTTTGGCTGAGTGACTTATTGGAAAAAGAAGAAAAAAAAAAAAAAAGGCAAAATTGATGCATCCTGTAGTACACTGATGACAAATTTGTTCAGGACTTAGAAATTCTAGGCTGCCATTACCTGTTTCAAGTGATCCAATATCACTGGAGTAGCCTTGTCTACTGAAGCAGCAAGGGCTGCAGACAACTGAGAAGCCTCTAAACTTAGCTGGAGATGGTTCAGCATAATTATATCTCCCTCTCTGGGGTAGTACGCTGACATGTAATTATAGCATTCTGATAGTGGGTTGCAATGATACAGTGTTTCAGAAGGCAAAACACAACAGTGTCACGGATTTGTCCTTTGAAGACTGTTAGGTCCTAAGAGTCCTGCAAATCTGAGCTGCAGTTTTCCCATTGATTTCGTTTCTGTGCAGGCTAGTGAGTTTTGCCTGAGAAAGCAGTAAAATAAAACCGAGTAAGCACATGAGGATTTGAATATTTTTGCAACAGTTACAGTTTGTATAAGTTTACATGAAGCCTTGACATGTAAAGCAAAGTTTCAGCAAGTTCCATCCAGTTATTACAAAATTTGTCAAAAGCCTTGTTAATGTGCGCCTCTCATTCAATATTATACAGCATTAAAGATTAACTTAAAATTATTTTCAAGGAAAGCCAAAGCAATTCAGGCTCTAGAAATCAGTTTCTCCATATAATATTAACTGTGCATTTATATCCCAGACCTGTTGGTGTCCAACTGAACTAGACTAAAGGAACTACTGTGTGCTGGTAAACATGAAGAAGAAATGCTAACAATTCTCTGCCAAGAAAGGTGTAACTCTGAAATAAAATTTCCTGTTATTTAAAAGCCAGAAAATCAAAAAGCAAAACATAGCTAGTTCAGGACAACACAAACTTCCTTTCTGAGTTACTCCATCAACTATAGGTCTGTGTTGCAGACTCCCTGATGTTGCACAAAAGAAAGGCTGCAAGTATTTTTGGGATTATATACAAGCTTTAGTTATCCTGGACTTTTAGGCCTGGAAATACACCTTCATTTGCCAGGATACTGTCTATTTTTGTGCTAACTAATGGTGTATCACTCAGTGCAATTCCTGCTTTCAGAAGAAAGTATAATTTAATAAGCTTTTAGATAAATAGCTGGCAAATTGAGTTGCGAAGCCTCTGGCCATCATATTTGAGAAATCATCGCAGTCAGGTGAAGTTCCTGATGACTGGAAAAAGGGAAATATAACCCCCATTTTCAAGAAGGGGAAAATGGATGACCCGGGCAATTACAGACCAGTCAGTCTCACCTCTGTGCCAGGCAAAATCTTGGAGCAGATTCTCCTGGAAGCCATGCTAAGGCACATGAAAAACAACAAGGTACTTGGTGACAGCCAGCATGGCTTCCTTAAGGGGAAATCCTGCCTGACCAATTTGGTGGCCTTCTATGATGGGGCTACGGAACTGATGGACAGGGGTAGAGCAGTTGATCTCATCTACCTGGACTTGTGCAAAGCCTTCGACACTGTCCCACATGACATCCTTGTCTCTAAATTGGAGCGACATCGATTTGATGGATGGACCACTCAGTGGATAAAGGAACTGGCTGGATGGCCGCACACAAAGAGTTGTGGTCAATGGCTCAATGTCCAGTAACGAGTGGTGTCCCTCAGGGATCGGTGTTGGGACTGGTCTTGTTTAACATCTTTGTCGTTGACATAGACAGTGGGATTGAGTGCGCCCTCAGCAAGTTTGCCGATGACACCAAGCTGTGTGGTTCGGTTGATACCCTGGAGGGAAGGAATGCCATCCAGAGGGACCTTGACACACTTGTGAGGTGGGCTAATGCCAACCTCATGAGGTTTAACCATGACAAGTGCTAGGTCCTACACCTGGGTCGGAGCAATCCCAGGCACAGCTACAGGTTGGGCAGAGAAGAGATTCAGAGCAGCCCTGCAGAGAAGGACTTGGTGGTGCTGGTTGATGAGAAAATGAACATGAGCCGGCAGTGTGCGCTTGCAGCCCAGAAAGCCAACCGTATCCTGGGCTGCATCAAAAGGATCATGACCAGCAGGTCGAAGGAGGTAATCTTGCTCCTCTACTCTGCTCTTGTGATACCTCACCTGGAGTATTGTGTGCAGTTGTGGTGTCCTCAACATAAAAAGGACATTGAACTGTTGGAACAAGTCCAGAGGAGGGCCATGAGGATGATCAGGGGACTGGAGCACCTCCCGTATGAAGACAGGCTGAGGAAGTTGGGGCTGTTCAGCCTGGAGAAGAGAAGGCTGTGTGGAGACCTCATAGCAGCCTCCCAGTATCTGAAGGGTACCTATAGGGAGGCTGGAGAGGGACTCTTCATTAGGGACTGTAGTAACAGGACAAGGGGTAACGGGTTAAAACTTAAACAGGGGAAGTTTAGATTGGATATAAGAAGGAAATTCTTTCCTATTAGGGTGGTGAGGCACTGGAATAGGTTGCCCAGGGAGGTTGTGAATTCTCCATCCCTGGCAGTGTTCAAGGCCAGGCTGGACGAGGCCTTGGGTGATATGATTTAGCGTAGGGTGTCCCTGCCTACAGCAGGGGGTTGGAACTAGATGATCTTAAGGCTCTTTCCAACCCTAACAATTCTATGATTCTATGATTCTAAATGAGTTTCACTGAATATTACTGTAAACCTATCTCCAGTCCCCAGACCTGGTCTTAGCAGTTATTTGTTCATAGCAAATGCTTCAACTGCTTGTCAAACTAGGTCAAAAGCAGCCCTTGAGCAGCGGTCCTTGAATGCTGGGGACATATAAGACTTCTTTTTCTATAACTCTTCCTATTTTTTATAATTTACCAGTATCTTCAGTGTGAGGATGCTGTATATCTCTTTGCCACTAGGTGTTAGTCCTACTGGTATCGATACCACCTTCAGAACTCTTTTCACCTCGTTTCTCCTATATAAAGGTGATTCTATGTGCTTCTAGTGGAAGATGTCCCTGTGTCAAGGGAGTTGGAACTAGGTGATCTTTGAGGTCCCAAAGGTAACAAATAACTGAAAAAACAGGTGATAATTTTTGAAAAAAGTGTTAGCAAATTAGTAAATCAGTGCTATGGGTTGTAGCAGGTTTCCTTTTGATACACTGCTTAAAGCCCTTGTCCTAAATTGCTCCTTGAGCTCATTTGAGTTTCTGGACCTTCACAGAGGTACAGCAGATCTTCCACAAACCACTGACTAGAGAAGCAAGATGTAAGTGCAAAGCACTAAAACTCAATTACTTTACTATTTTCTTGACAAACTGTTCTCAACTTTCCTATTATTAATTTAGGTAACAATCTGAAAATAATCCTTTGGTATATTTTCAAGATGGATAAAAATTGAAAGTTAAACTCCTAATTGTACTTCCCTGCTAGAGTCATTTTCTGCCATACAGTCTCAAAATTACATACTCAGCACATGCCTGTGTGGCATATGATGTGAGATAACCCTGCACCAGATTTACAGTAACTAAAGAACAATATGTTGCATAAGCATACAGTAATGTCCTGTGTGTAGCATAATGAAGATCAGTGATGCAACACCCAAAATTAAACTATTTTTTCCGGGGTAGCCAGAACTTGATTTCATCATCTCCAAGGAACAGCTCAAACCATCAAAGTGCAGTTGGTCACTCAAGGTCCTGGAGAACATCCTAATTTTTTCTTGAATTGGTGAGTAGCTGAAATGTTAAATTGTCACTGGATAATGGAAAGCTGTTATGGAAAGGATTTAAGGCAATTCTTTATGGTCTTTATGTTATTGCATAGATTTTGACAGAAATTCACATACCACCCCATAGAGGTCTGCAAGAATAACATCCTTCAGAGTTTTATCCTACTCGGGACAAGCGCTGATGTTATTTTCATCACCATAATTGTATAATTACATTACTCTGGTGAATGTGGTAATGCATGCATCCTTGAAGGATGTCAGACAGACCTACTAGTGCAAAAATATGTGCTAACACAAAAAAAGTGTTACACTTCTTTTCTTGGAACCTAGTTATAGAATCATAGAAGAAATTAGATTGGAAAATATCTTTAAGGTCATCAAGTACAACCATTACCCCAGGACTGCCAAGACCACCACTAAACCATGTCACTAAGGGCCTCATCAACACAGTTTTTGAACTCTTGCAGGGATGGTGATTTCACCAATTCCCTTGGCAGCTTGCTCCAATGCCTGATTCTTCTGTGAAGAAGCTTTTCCCAATATCTAGCCTAAACCTCCCTTGGCACAGGTTGAGGCTGTTACCTCTTGTCCTATTGCTTTTCATGTGGGAGAAGATACCAATCCCCACCTCACTACAACCTCCTTTCAGGCAGTTGTAGAGAGCGATATAGTTACCCCTGAGCTTTCTCTTCTTCAGACTAAACAACCTCAGTTCTCTCAGCCATTCCTCAGAATAAGTCTCATGACTTATTCACTAGCTTCATTGCCCTTTTGTATACCTGCTCCAGCACTTCAATGTCTCTCTAGTAGTGAGGGGCCCAGAACTGAACACAGGATTCAAGGTGCGACCTCACATGTGCTGAGTAAAGGGGGATGATCACTACCCCAGCCCTGTTGGCCACACTATTTCTGATACAGGCCAGGATGCTGTTGGCCTTCTTACCCACCTGGGCACAAGCTGGGTCATGTTCAGCGGCCATCAATCAGCACTCCCAGGTCCTTTTCTGCCTAGCAGCTTTCCAACTACTCCAAGCCTGTAGTGTTGCATGGGATTGTTGAAGTTTAGTTCCCAACACACTTGTGACTGAAGGAAAAGAACATGAGTAGGTTTAAATGTGCAGTTATGTCCAGTGACTTCAGAAGAATCAAAGCAAATTTATACAAGCTAAGTCACTGTTTTCACCACTACCAGAATGCATCATCTGACTGACTTACCCTTGGGCAGTCAAAGTGGTTTGGTTTTGATCTAAAAAAATAATGCTGTTTTTCTCTGGTCTTTTCACCATTCTTCAAGTAGATTTGTTTCTTCCTCCTTACAGTTAGTAGTCTCAGATTTATATGCTATCTTAACCCTTTTTTAAGTATTCTTTACATTTCACCCTCCTTGGGCATTATTTTTTATTCTAAATGCATTTCTGCTGTTCTACTTGAGCAAAAATATGTGCTGATCCAGGGAAGGACTGTTTTTACAGGAGGAAGAAATATGATTTCCATTTCAAAATATATAAATTTAATATTATTGGTCCTTATAACATGAAATTTTTTGTTCTCCTGAGCTGACCTGTGGAGATTCAGAGACTTAATGTGCTGAGAAAGCATATTTATTATTGAGAATCTTTATAGAGATACAACAGATCCCATTACCTGCGCCCATTATTCTGTGTAAGTGGGTGAGAAAGGCACTGTGCTTACACCGCCTTTCTTTCTCCATTGACCTGCAATGGGAGCCACAATAATATTGTCCGTAAGCAATTAATTTTCAAGAAGATACAATTAGAAAGGCATATTCTGTTTTGTGTACTGCTTGCCAGGACCCTGACTTCCTCAAATATGTGTCAGGCAGAATTTGTGCTCTCTATTTTCTTTCTTGTTGCAGGACAACTTCCTGACTACTTTCCTTTTTCTTTAATAGTTTAGCCCTTTGGTATCAGCATCTTATGACAACATAAGAAGAAAACAAAAGCTGATTTCTGAACAAGCCAAGCTTAGCTTCAATCTCCTCACCCTTGTACAGATGTCCCTGAAGACTGCTCCATATTTGAGATATAGATGTTGAAAGGAGGTTTCTCAGCACAGTGCATGTAATCCGGTGTTTTTCAATCAGTGTTTTTCCTTGTCTTCTGTACTTTCTATTTCTCTCTCCCAGACATTTCAACTCACTGCTTCTCTATCAGGTTAAATCCTTCAAACTAGGGTAGGCAACTAGGGGGAAGCAGTTTAGAAGCATATGGGAGTTTACAGAAATAAAGGTCAAATAAATGACAATTTTTCTGTTAGTTTGTTCTTACAGTTCTTAGGTCCTACCTGACTTGCCCTTTTTGGATGATAAAGGAATTGCACGCAGCCCATTTATTACTATTAAGGAGAAAGAGCTGGTAAGCTGCATCAAATACTAGTTTACAAAAACTTTCTTTGCACCACCTTTTCCCTCAAATATATTTGGTTCAAATTCTCCTGCTTTTGTTTTCTTTCTTTCAGTAATATTCTCTCTCACAAGTGTGCCAGCAATAAAATACAGTAGCAATCATTTTGATATTTTTCATACTTAGTCATTGTCTGTTGCATATGCTTTGAATTTCTGCACTATTTTGTCTGTCATCTTTTGCTGTAATTATCATGACATATTTCAGAGGCTGGTTTGGTCTCCTAGGAAAAGAAACATTGTTTTGCTTATCAGGAAAATAGGTGTTTTAAGTCCCTTTTGTTAATAGCTGGCCTCATACCTCTGTCTTTACTTCTTGAACTCATCTTTTGGTTAACAGAGAGAAGTTCTAGCTTTGGCATCACCGATAGCTAGCACACAATTTGCAGATTGACTGCATCTCTCAGCTAGTGTACACTATAAGAGTTCTAGTCAGAATACTTCTGGGATTTCTTCTATCATGAGTTCACATGAATTGTGCCATTGTTTGCATGTAATTTATTTTCCTGTTGTCACCTAGGAATTACGTGTGCACTGCCCAAATCATCATCCCTGGGTTATCTGCTGTTTGTAGAAGGCTATGTTCATGCAAAAAGTGAGCTACATCTTTAAACTGAGTTACTGGAGAGGCTTTTCACTCTCATGCTAATCCAATTAAATTCTCCAAATTATTTTGAGTGTAGTAGTTTTCACATAATGCCACCTGAAACATTCTCATATATTAGGACATAACGGTAATGTAGTAGGAATTTGTGCCCCCAGAATAATTTGTTTCAAACGTATGTATGCCTTCCTATGATGACTCATTAAAGAAATGTAAGAATCATGGGGTCATGAATGCCACTGTATACATGTACAATTTCAGTATATATCATCCTGGAAAGACCTTGATCTTCCCAGTGTAGAACTAAAGAAATAATTGTTGTGTTGCCCTGACATAACAGCTGATAGACATTGTCTTTAAACCTTCACTTCCTCTTTCAAAAGTAATCCTATCATTTCAGGTGACCATTTTGTTTACTTCCCCCTCTCCCCCTTTCTACCTCTGCATGCACACAGTACCCAGCAAAAAAAAGCAGCAGTCAGTCCTTCAACATCAAGACATTGCTCTGAAAAAGAAGTCAGATATGGGTGTTTGAAGACAAAGCAATGAACATCTGCTGTACTTTTGAGGACACCAGATCTGTAGACCTATATTTTATCCAATTAGCATCAAAGAAATTGAGAGCATATTCTTTTGCTTTCATAAAAAAAAAGAAAAAAAGGGACTAGTTAAATCCTTTCCACCTACATTTAATTGCCCAAAACTTTTAACAAGTACCAAGTCTATAGGCAGGAATGGCATGCACAGTACTTTCTTCTTTGCTCCTCAAGATAAAGGCCATGCTCTGCACTTTTGAAAAGCAAACGAAAGAAATGGAAATACGTTCCATTTCCAAAGATCTGCAGGTTTTAAAGGATACTGGGATAAAATCCTCAAAGCTGTCTGCATAGTGGCTAAACAAGATTAGGTAAAACACATCCTCTCCAATGCACACATAGAATATAAAGCATCTTAATCCCTCTCCAGTATGGTACCATAAGCAGTTATATGCAGAAGAAACTGGCATACAGTAAGAAGGCCAACAAATACCTCCCCCTTGGTCAGACTTTGTACTCTAAATCTGTGCTGCTGGACTCCTAAAGGAACTATACAAGACCACTGGTAACAGAATTACAGAAAAAAAAAAAAAAAGACAGTTTTTTTACCCTTTATTCTGCTAAAGTGAAAATACTTCAAGTGGCTTCAACTGCTGGATGATTGTTATTAAAAGATTTATTTCAATGGAGATAGAGTATCTCCATATCAAAGTGAAAGATTTCTCTTTTTATCAAACTAACTACAGTAAAACGTTTTAAAACATCCCAAACCCCTCCCAGTGATGTAACCACTAAAGCTTTTGTGAGCTTAAGGAACCTGGCCAAGCCTCTTCCCAAATATGCCTGTCTCCCTATCAGTTGAATTAACAGAGAGCTAAATCCCTTCATTGCAAGCTACCCCTGTTAGTTCCCAGTGAGTACATCATTTACATGTATCACCCTGCTTTTTCTTTTATTGTGTTCTTGTTTCGGTTCACTGTTTCCCTTAATTTGAAATGCCAGTTTCCCTTGCTGTACATTTGGAGGTATTTGGTAGAAGGACAGAAAAGGCTTGTTATTGAAGCTGAATTAACCTAACAAAGAGAGAAGGAAAAAAAAATCAGAGCCTCACACAGAGCCATTAAACTTCAACGGCAATTTCAATACTTAAACAGCATAAGCTTGGTACAAAAATAATGTTTCTTTAATTTGCATTTATTTTTCCTGTTATGCACATCATACATCTGTATCTATGTAATAGATATGTTTGATGTATCCAATTATAAAAAAAGTAGAAAGCATGATATGTATAAAGAATAGTAAATCACATCTAATTCTGGTGTCTTGTTTGTAACTATAAATTAGTTCTTTTGTACCTGAAATGACTTTTATTATCAGTGCAAGGACACATCTACAGTACTTCAAGTGCAAAGCTCAAATTATATGTATTCAGCATATACAGTACAGTATTTGTTTCTTCAAAACCCACTGGGATTTCAAGTCACCAAGCATTTATTATGCTGAAACAGTCTTTTAAAATGGATTATTTTGAAAGCTTACAAGGAAGAGCTTCTCCATCTCTATTAGCAAGCTGTGGACTGGTTCCCTTTGTAAGAAGCTGCAGGGGATGGAAATACTTGGCATCACATTGCACTTTGCTCAGGAAAATGTTCAATATCCTAGTACAAAATACAATAAGAGAGCTGTTTACCATGGTGTCTATCACAATATCTGTTCAGAACCGCCAAAAAAACCAAGGGTCTTACAACAGAGATAACAAAATAGCCAGGAAGACAAAAATCTACTCAACACTTGATTTAGAGAGTTTCTGTGGGAATCTGTGGTTCATGCTTGAGGGTACAATGCTTCTTGTTTAACATAGTTAATAGTCCATTGAACATTCCCTGCACCATTAGACTTACACACATATTGTGCACAGAAAGGGGACACAAACACTGTGGATTACCACCTATGGTTTTATTAACTGAAGGAGAGATGAAGCGAGAAATATAATAAAGGCGTATGCTAGCCCAAATGAATGGATTTTTTAAACATCCATGGGGAAAAATAAGAAACATTGTTGTAAGGTGTTATAGAAAAATACATTTTAGAAACAGGAAGGTTATAATTTTCATTACAGATCAATTTGATTTTCTCAAGATTTAAAATCAAAAGGAAACAAATCTCTTGATCACCTCATAAACTGAGCTCTTTTTAAAGCTGGTTCAAGATGCACCATCTCCAATGAAGCAACATAAGGAAACATGCAACAGACCCCTCAGACAGGTACTCTCATTTGTGATTTTTTTCATCTGTTTTAACAAGCATGACTTGCTTCCTATCTCTGGATAGGATGCATTTAGAGTTCAGTGTTATAGTCTGTGTGGTTACTTTCTCTTCTCAAAGTCAAACCTACTGAATTACTATGGTCAGCTCATACACTACAACTTTCCTTTAAGCATAATAGTTTGTACTTCATTTTATGAATCTCAGCATGACTTATGAAAATGATTTGTTTCCTCATGACAAAAGTTGTTCTCAAAAAAGGTAGTTTCATCTAGATAAAGTGATTTTAGGTGGTTTTTTTTTAATTAAGGTAAAATTGTCCTTCCTAGCTAATTTCATGGCAGGCTGTACTTGTGCTATCATGATATCTAATTCATGTTAGTATTATTCTGTTAAAAAAATTCATACAATTATGTTTCTGATTAAAAAAAATTGCTGCCATATTTAAATAATATTTCTCTACCAACTCAGTCATAGAAAGTTTAAATTGCTTATGTAGATATAATGTTCCCCTGTATTTTAGGCAGTGAGTTGGAAGGCCTATATCTTGGTTCTGGAAATTTTTGTATTCACATTCCACCTTCTTTAATCACTGAAGCAAGGGGCCTTCTACATGTGTGTATTATATCTGCTTTTGCAAGAACAAACTCTGCCCCACTTATAACCCTGTGTAAGTGTTGTGGGTTTACATGCCAGTTTCATTAGTGTAATCTTTTAAATTGCTTTATTTGTGTCTCCCTTTACTGCGTAAGAGCTCTCAGAAGTTTACCTTCCCCTTTTTCATGTGTCAATACATAGCTCTGCTACAGAAAATTAGACCCATTAGTATTTCTTTCATATAGCTTTTACAGTTTCATAAACTGAGAGGGAAGGAGGTACAAGTGAAACTTCAAGCAGTGTCTTGAAATGGGAATAATTTAGTTTTATGTTACACAGGAGCTTAGGCAGTCTTAATAGTTTCTTCCTTACCTGAAATCAATGAATCTATATATCAGTGAAGTCCTGTGTTTTTTTTACAGATGTCTGTAGTAAACTGAACATAGAAATTTGAAAAATAACAAAGAAACAATATAAAACAAAAATAATGCGGGCTATTGCTCTCAGTATGCTTTTCAGCTAAGTGATCATTGCAATAAAAAAAAAAAGCTTCCTCTTTAAATATCCCCAAAATTGCCTTAGAGTTCAAGCTAGCACTCAGTTTTGCTGATGAGACAAATGTTATTGTCCCAATATTTTTAAAATCCTTATACAAAGGGATATTACCCTAATTGGTATAAATAACCTATATAGTCTATATCTCCTAACTTTGTATGGTTATGTTCATCCCTTGCAGCTAAGGATTCACTCCAGTTATCACATAAGCAAAATTATTATTTGCTTAAACAAAAGGAGTTGTAGCTGACAAAGTGAAACTCCAAACTTCACAACCTGTAAAGCTATAAATGAGCCTTTTATTGGAAGTTACCTTTATGGTAATGGGTAATGCTGAAGTGTACGTAATTGACAGTTGCAGTTCATACATATGCAGTTCACAAACAAGGTCTTCAGACATTCTTCTCCCATTATGGGAAAGTAAGAGCCTTCATGAGGATCTCAGGATATTTTTTCCAAATAAAGGGTCTTTTCTTTCACTGTCACAGTGCCTGGGAAGCCTGCATCTCCTTTTCTCCTGTCTTTAGTTGTTCTGTGGCACACTAAGCTGGTAGGTGCAACCATTTGCAATGAGCCATGCAATATTGATTCTTCAGTTTGTCTTCCAGAGGGAGGAATTGCAGTGTTTGGAAGACTGTTCCCCTAGAATTATCACCAGCTATATCACACTGAACAATCTGACCAACTTGTAATGCTGGGCACAATGCCATTGCAACAGATGGGCATGGATGCAGTGAGCCAAAAAATCATGTATATGTATCAAATGTGAGAAATGAGGGCAAGACTCCAAAGGCAAAAATATAGAAGTGTCAGTCTTGATCTGATACAGCTTGCATTCAAAGATGGTTCATAACTAGGATCTTGGCAGATTAGCTAAAAGAAAAGATGCTCGAACTGCGTAATAAGAAATGTGGCCATTTTAACCAGGTAGAAACAAGGCAGTAATCAACAAAGTAATCTACCCTTTCTCATCTTCTTGCAGTGGGTACCAGGGAATGGGCTAAACCAAGAATAATTAATTAACAGGCATAAACTCTGCTCATCTGTATTTCTGCTTTACAATACTATATGTAGAGCCACACACCTCTAAGAGCTGGACAGAAAGTAATGAACAGAGGAGTGGAGCTGAATTCCATCTTATGTTAGAGTAATTTTGGACATCTGAAGTTTCTTTCTGTTTTGTGGAAGTGAGATTTATGGAGGATATTAGCCTCGTGATGAGGTTTGCATCTAAGCTCACAGCTTCTCAGGTAGTATTCCTGGTCTTTGTGCTGTCCTTTTTCTAGCCAGCACTTTACAGAAAGTGCAAACATTTCCAGTCTTACATGCTGAAGAATGAGCAATGCTTACCCATGCTTTTCCTCTTGGTTGGTCTCCACTTAGACATTCCCCCAAAGAGCAACAATTTTCCATCAGCTGCTGTGTGTGGTTGGCAAGATCTTGCAATATCACTGCCTTTATATACAATGTTATATTTCTTCTCATATAATATCTTTTTTACAAATGGTGATGATAATAAAATGCACAAGTAATAGAAAACTGTAAAGAAATTAACCTATGAAGACATATATATGAAAAAATAGGATATATTATTAATTTCAAAAAAGAGAAAGTAATGGTGAAAAGAGCAGTTAAATCCATCTCCAGATATCTCAAAATACAGCTGTTGGCCTATCCAAACTTTTATTTCTTTCCAAGACACAAAATGCAGCAACTCAGTTTTGCTTGCTTTTTAAAAAATATTTTCCTTATCAAAACACAAGATAATTGTACAGTTCTCATGACTGAAGGAAGAGAAGGAGGAAATCTTTCAATCTGCAGGTTCAGGAGCACAGGTCTACAAATTTTTCAGGTTTTGTTTCAATTTACAATGCACCTGTAATTACACCCATGGTGACACTGAGTTTGGTTCAATCTCCACTGAAGTCAGTGGAACACCATACAGGTGTCCTCTCCACCCACCTCTTCCTGAAATATTGAGGTCAGAAGGTAAAATGACCAGGTCAGATCTAAGAAATAGCTATCATAAAAAAAATGGCCTCTGCAAAGTTCATGGGCGATCTGAAGTTCAGAGGTTTTAATAAAGGGCACAGCACAAAATCCCTATGCCTCATTCAGAGCATGACTTGGGGAAAACTATAGTCAAAGGGTGTGGTGGGGGAAATGTCACAGTGTCTATGGATGCTGACAGTGTCAGAGTGTTAGACAGGATCTGTAGGTTTGCCTTGAAACACTCAGATCCTTGCAAACTTTCTGAGTAGCTCTGTGGATCCTATTTCTAGTGAAATAATTTATATGCAGTATTTTTCTAGATGTAAAATTCAGTTCACGTACATTTATTATTTAAAATTCTTATTCTTTTGAAATTGTCTTATTTAAAATCTAACTGACATTACATATTCAGAATTGGTCTTATTGGGCATGTAAAACTTTCTGTTTGGAAGGATTCAAACTGTTATAAATAAGTTTCTGTTTTATTGACTGCAGAAAGAAAGAAATATGTGGTTTTCCACTTCTGTCAAGCAATCATGCTACAATTAGCTTTCTGCAAACATAACTTCATAACCCAACTGTGGTCACTTGACAAGTAGTGTGAAAAAGATCAGAATGAAAAGTTAACTTCCAGGTAACTTAAAAGTTATTCAAAGCACTTAACAAGTTACTTGAAAATTAACCTTTAATTTTTACTTACTTCTTGAAGAAATTATTCTCAATATTTGCTCATAAAGTTACTGAGATTTTGACATAGATTTTCTTCAGTACTTGGCAAATGTTAGCAGAAAAATCAGGAATTGTTAAGTCTTGCTAAATTTTTCTAGAATTGCTAAAAATAATTTCTCTGCAGTAAAAGATGATCAAAACTTATCCCCTGAAACTTCAAAAAAACATTTTGCATTCTGAAAATTATTTCAAGTTGATGCTCTTTTTTTCCCTTCTAATGTAACTCTGAGTAGCCTATGCAAGTTTATTATTGACATATAAATATTTCAGATCACATTTTATCATCGGTTTTAGTTAGTTTTGGTTTTACATAAAGATAAAACTTTTACTCATACATGTTAAGATAGAAGGACCTTGTTTCTTTCACATGTGCATGTTTATAGACCTACTTACACATAAACTTTAAAAGTTACTTTCTACAGTATATATAATATAAACCAGCCAGTTTGCAGTCTCTTCCTTTACTATCGTCTTTGTTCTCTCCATATTTGTTTTCCCTCTCTACAATTCTCCACTATATTTGCCTTTCTTTCTACTAGCTTTTTTATTTTCATTTTTCCTGCTTCATCTGAATTAGACAGGAGCACAGTGATTCATAAATTGAATTTAAATTTAAAAGTATTCGTGATCAAATATGTTTAACATTAGGCCAGATCTACATGCAGTTTTGATAGACTATCAACTGGAATGAATGTATTTAATAAGTAGATAATTTTTTTATCTTCATGCTAAATTTCAGTGAATAATTTAAAAAATGAGAAGCACTAGATGAAACTAAAAAATAAAGATGCAATTTTGTGGCACTGCAATTCCCATATACAGTGCCTGTTAGTGAAAATCCAAGCTAATAAGGAGATAATATTTCATGAGGGATGGTATACAGACATGATTCTTACCCAGGCAAGGTTTTTGCAATTGAATTATGATGGGACTATCAAATTACTTTATATAGGATCTGTCATTTGTAAGCTGTTTAAAGTATAGTTAAAGCTAGCATTGTGGCAAGAGACTATATACCATAGGTCTCTACATCTTTAATAAGGAAGGATTTATTTTTTTGTTGAAAAGAAATTCAAAAGGGGGCACTGTGCTTTAATTAAATAAAACACAATAAAGATTTTTTTCATGGCCTCTGCAGCAAAACACACAGTGATAAACCCATGTGTATGTGTCTTGTTTCCCCCTCCAGACTCCAGTGCTAGCAAAAGATTTTGCCCTTGATCATGCGGTTTTAGACATGAAAGGCTTCAAATCTGTCCAAGCTCAAGATGAACACAGAATGCTAATTTGGGTTCACATGAAGAGCTGGACAAGCAGTCTTTAATTTTAAATTATTAAAAATTCATTCTTATTGAGGTCCTTTACCTACTGTATGTTTCTGAGTTACACAAAACTGATTCACTGATCCTTTATGAAAATATAAATAATTTCTATAAAATATGCCTTTTACACTAACACGCTTCCCTATATTTGAAGAAGCTTAAAATGTTATCTAATTTTAAAAAATATTCTTTTTTATATACTTTGTACTTTTTTATCATATTGTAATTATACACTATAAATGGAAGTAGTTTTACACACACAATGTATACTGAAAAAAATATAAAAGGCTTAAAATCAAAATATAACAAAACTCACCAAAACATGACACTTCCTGGGAATACGTCAGTTTAGAAAAAGGGATTTTGGAGAACACTGGTGGAAAGAACAAAGGTGGTATTCAGTGAATTAATAATTTTCTAAAAGCTATATATGGAAACCCAAAAATGATGTATTAAATTTATAATATATGATGGTAGGATGAGAAATAAAAGTCATGTTTAATTGTGATGAGTTTAGTATGTTGTATGATGATGCATCCCTCTCTTTCACTCTCTCAGTCCAAAGGAATGTCAAGTAAATCTCTCTAAGTAGAAGAATGTCATAATTTGAAGTTCAGTATCTGGGGATGCGCTACAAGCAATTACTTCATATCTCACTGGAACACAGAGACTTTGTCCCTTTTTAAGAATGTAATGGTTTAAAACTACTAAGTTTGCAAGGCACAAAAAATTAACTTACCATTGACACATTCATGAACATTGTTCATTATTGTCACTGAAAAATTCTAATTGAATTTCGGGCAAGGAAAAGGGAGAGAACAAGGGAGGAAGAGCTAGTAGATTTATTACTACTGCTAGATACCACATCTGACTAGATACTGGCTGACATTTCTCTGCCACCTGGAAAACAATTACCTCAACCATTTAGATTGCTGACCTCTAAATCTGACTAGATCAGTCCGCTTCTGAAACCATCTATTTCTGTTGTAAACTGGTCAGAAGCATGTCTCTTCAATGTAACTGCAATTGCTCTTGCTGTCCAAAATTGTTGTTTTTCTTGGAACCAAAATTGCTAACAGAAACATTCTGCACCTCTGAGCTGTAGATAGGAATGAATGGATGAATAAAAATCCAGTGTAATGAAAATGAGAAAGAATGAAAGTGAGAACTGGTTTCTTGTTCTTCCCTAATTAATTTTCTTGCAGTTCATGAAGTTTAGTGTTCTTGAAGTATTTTGATTTTTTTATCTTTTCTGGAAACCAGATTAACAGGAATGTAGTATTCTGGAATTACCACCTCAACCTCATATAATCTTCAGATACTCATACAACCAATACAGAAAAGAATGGAACGGAACAGATTGGAATGGAATGGAATGGAGGTAGAATCAGTATCAGAAACAAAAAAAAACTTAGTATCCCAGCTGCATTTTTTTCTTGCAGCATTCTGAAACTAGTGAAAAAATTTTTATGACAATGAAATCTGAAGAATGGAATGCTACAATGTTTTTCATTACAGATTACAAGCTTTTTTTACTTTTTCATCTACTACCCTCTGTAAACTCTGAAATGCCCTCCAGTGTTGATCGACCCTTGTGCACATCATTAGAAGCTATATAGTAAAGAACAAAAAAAGATCATTCAAATTTGACAACAGGAATAGAAATACAAGGATAATATTCATGTAATGTATGAATCCAGCCAAACAGAAAACTGGTCCCATAAGGTTTTTGAGCAAAGGATTTTGTTCTCTCCAGCACTTCATGAAAGATTGTAAGCCAGACTGTGGGTAAACCACATGAAAAAAAAATCACTTTTCTTGAAAAGTGTCTTGAAAATAGTATAAAGCTATACTAAAAGGAGGTGAGATCAATTAATTGAATACTATCTATGTTAGAGATCCTAGACTTCATCTCTTTCTAAATAAAAAATGAGAACACACTAAACACGTATGTAAATTATATGTATATACACACATATATAAAGATCAAGAGAAGACTGAATCTCTGTGCCTGTAGCATCAAGCAGATATATTTTGTGTTGATGACCTGCAGTTCAGGCAAAAGTAGTTGACTTAGAACGGAACTGAAGATGTGTTAGCAATTACAGCAGTAAATGTTACTGCAACCACTCAATGACATGGAGTCACAGCTGGTAAGCCAGTAGTACTCCGTTGTACTGTTAAAATGCTAAAAAGCAATAATCTAGCACCAAATATTAGCTAATGCAAACATGTATATTCAGACACCATGCTGGACTCTTTATTTAGCTGAACCATGTAACCATATTTCACTTAAAATTTTCCTATATTAAAAAAAACTTCAAACCTTCATATAAAACTTTATTTTCTTGTCTAGACAAAATTAGGGGAAAAAATTAGCATTGCAGACCAAAGATAATTTTCCATTTGATATTTATTTATTTATACTATGTTAATTTTAAACATTCTTATAATAGCTGGTGAAAGTCTTTAATTATTTCCCTGAGTATATTATTTGTATGTTAAACAGTAATGCAACTTTTCAGTAGATACACCAATTAGACAGATTTCTGATTGTGAATGACAACATTTTAAGAGCAATATCTTAAACTAAATTATAAATAAATTGTGGATAATTTCAAAATTAAATAATTTCTGTTCATCTCATCTGAAAAGATTGTTCTTCCACTCTCCTAGCCTCCCCATCCAACCCATCAGAAGTAGCACAATTGGATACAATCACATAACTGAGGGAATGCTGTGTAGCATGATGGTCCCTAAGCAATTTTTATACTAATCAAATCCATTGTATCATTCGTCTTCTTGCTGTTATTCATGCACATTTGGCTAATCACTACAGACAAACATCATTCAACTGTATGTCATGAAAGCACCTGGAAATGGAAAATTTGCTGACATTTTCACTGCCAATCAAGAGTCTATCACTTCAGCACCAATACTACCACTTGCTGAGGAGTCTTACCGTGCTGCCTTATGGATAAAAATACATTTATCAGATTCTGAATTAAGGCACAGATTCCAGATCCAACAGTAGTACTTCTTGCACTTGGCATGTTTATACTTCTTAAGGCTATAATCAGCCCACCTCACAAGCGTGTCAAGGTCCCTCTGGATGGCATTCCTTCCCTCAAGCGTATCAACCAAATCACACAGCTTGGTGCCATCGACAAACTTGCTGAGGGAGCACTCAATCCCACTGCCCATGTCAGCAACGAAGATGTTGAACAAGACCGGTCCCAGCACTGATCCCTGAGGGACACCACTCGTTACTGGTCTCCAGCTGGACATTGAGCCATTGACCACAACTCTTTGTGTGCAGCCATCTAGCCAGTTCTTTATCCACTGAGTGGTCCATCCATCAAATTGATGTCTCTCCAATTTAGAGACAAGGATGTCGTATTCTTAAGAGGTAAGCCAGCATTTCATTTAGTCAAAGGAGACAAGTTAGGGTTTGTTTTCAAAATATATTGTATAATTGCTTTTTGATTAAGACTCTGCAGAGAAGAATAGTGTTATAAAGAATATATATAATATAGGGAAGGAATCCTGGTATCCAGATCAGATCTCATGTCTGATGCTGCTCCATTATTCCCCTTCCTCTTTGGGCTGCAGCTCAAAGGAAATCAGACTCATGGGATGAAGAGACACAGACAGCAACCCTTATCACAGAGGCAGGTCCTTTCTCCAGTCACCCTTACTGTTACTAAAAATGAAACAGAAGTTGGACTTTGTGGCACTCTCACAAACCTGTAGGAGGTGATAAAGACTATTCAAAGAGAGAATACCAGTAAAAAAGGAAAGATGAAAACCATACTAAGGATGAAATCAAGACAAGTCCTGCTTGCAAGAAAAAAATGTTCTACCTCTGTCAAGACAAGACAAAAAAAATCAGTCAATATGTACTGTTGCAGAGTTTTGGATTTGAGAAGGTATTTAGGGAATTGGGTGAGAGCAATTTCAATTGCACTGAAGATACAGAAGTGGATTGGGAAATGTATAGAATATGATTAGAAACTAATACTGAACAGCAATTGCAAACATTCTCAGTGAGCACACTGATAGAAGAAAAAGCTTGTAGAATAAAGCAGAGTCAAGCAGACTTCTTCCTATGAAAAGAAAAACTGAACCATTTTGCTGAACAGCACTGGTTTTGCTGAATAGTACTGGTTCTGCTGAACTGTAATGCACTCTGTGGTCCTGTATTGTAAAATGCCATCAGGAAAGATGGATAAGATTAGAGTGGATGTATTTGAACTAGTCGGAGAAAGAAAGGAGATAAAATACAATACTATGAGGGAAAAAAAGTGGAAGCAGAAGGAGTGAAGGGGTTTGAAGAATTGTGTTACAGCCGCTCGGTCTGTCCATGTAGGGTCCAGATTTGTTTACCTAGGATGAATATAGACCTGAGGAACAGGAGATTGAGTATAAGGTGAAGAAAGGCAGCATAGTTGTGATAATTGCAGGCATTTGCTTCTTTCTGAAAGCAAAATCCTAGGATGTAGACACTGCAAATGGCAATAATGGGACAGACCTGCAGAAAGAGCTAAAATCATAAAGTGCAGAAAAGCCTTGCTGGTATCACTGAAAAAAAAAAAACACAAAAAAAAACAGGAAGAGAAGGCACAGCATAGGAAGCTGAGAAATTGTAAGAAGGCACAGAAAGGTTGAAGATGAAAAGCTGAGAAAGGATAACACCAAAGATGATACAAGTGGGTCACAAAATGCTGGAAGAAGAATCAGGAGAGCTGGGTTTGATGAAGACTGAGTGGAGTAAACAGTCCATGTGGGTATCAGCAAAGCTGAATGAGTAAGGGACAACTGAGAATGGGTAAGAAAAAGCTCAGCTAAGGTATTAGACAAATAATCAAATACAACTGAGTTACTGATACTACTAGCTGTAGCTAAACTCATCTGTAACTATCTGTGCACCTTAGTCCTTCAAATCTGCACTAGTAATATATATGTAACAGCACATTTCTGATTATTTGAAGCTTACATAGAGAATTCATAGCCTCTTTCTTATACCTTAGCAAGCTGATTTCTTCCTAGAAGACATATATAAGAGAAGATAAAAGCAATTTAAAGGATAATTTTCTTCCTAGAGCCAATGCTGGCAATTTTGTTTGGATTTACACGTGACTGTATGGTGAGAGAAAAACAGATTAAATGGAAAAAGATATAAACAAAATCATTTTGAAAGAGTACTCAAGGATTTATGGAACTGTACTTGCCTAGAAGTGATTGGCAGCACATTAAATAGAGCTTTGTGTCAGCTGCAGAGTGGACTCTGCAAAGACAGGATGTCAAGTTACGAACTGCAGACTTTGAGACTCCAACTTAACTCCTTGTTACATTTTGTGATATTAGCTGGGAGAAAGTTTATATCTACAGCACTGAAGAAATTAAACACACACACATTGTCATGTTAGCCAAGCAAAATTTTAACTAAAATAAAATATTAGTGAAACAAAACTAAAAAGAGAAATAAAACAATCCTGGCACTTTATAAGTAGGTTATTTCAACAGGAGCTGGATGCATTGCAGAGGCCCTACACTAAGCTGTAACTTTGTCTTTGAAATAAAACTATTAGTTCTCCCTGAAGGTTAGGGCCTCTTCAGTTTGACAAACTTCACTTAATTGGTTTCTAAAGATTACTTAACAATCTGTGCTCCAGCTTTTTTTTCTCCGTTAATGTTTATGACACCATAGTCACAGTACAGTATCATTGGCACAAATAGAAAAACCTGGTTTATGTACAAGTAACCAAGTTTATTTTTTTGTTCTACTCATTTAAAAGATCTTCTCAGGAAATATCTACTGGGATCTAATTGAGTTCTGGAAACATATGGGAGCCTAAAAGATGTGGACATTGAAATCAAAGTAAAAAATATTCCCTACTGGCAAAAATAAATACTTAGAACTGCTATGTCCATTCTACGTGGGGAACTCAAAGTGTGTTGTGGATATTAGCCAGTGATTCTACGTTCATGTTGGCCCTGTTAGAGAAGTAGGCAGAGTTTTAATGCCACTGTCTATGGCCCACAGACTATAGTTGGGAATTGCATTGCCTTTGTAAACTATAGATTTCTACGAGGCCTCTAGACATCATTCAGTATCAAATCCTCATAATAGCAATTTTCAGAATTTATTAAGTACTCTGAAGGGTTTTACTATATATATTGTTACTGCCATACTTAGAGTAGCTTGAAATCATATAGTGCTTTGTTTGCCTTTCCTTACAAATACCATGTATAAATGACAGCTGCAATTAAGAACAATTTTATCCAAAGGATTCTGTGAGAGAAAGATTTAAACTTTCATATGTTCAGAATACGGGCTCTGCAGCAGAGTTACATTTTCCAAGATCTGACTCTGATAGAGAAGCAAAATAAAAAACTATCTGTATCAATCAGCAGCTTCCTGAAGAAAGCCCTAAGATTCATCAGAATGATGTATTTTAAAAGTTGTTTTGCACCATATTTCCTTATTACTGAATTTTGTGTTTCCTCAGGTGTCTTGGGTCTCTTGTGTCTAACAGCTACTACTCTCCCTCAAATATGTATGAGCAGAGGTGCCATGTGATTGCCAGATGGGTTGAAGTTTCGGTGTCCATTAGGCTGTTTGCATTCATTGCTAAGCCATCTGGAAGCAGGTGTGACTGGCACCAGCATCACCCCTGCTACCTACCCAAACTCTGCCAATTATGTCCGATACATAGATCCAATTTTTACTCATGAAGATGCCTCACCTGTGAATTTTAAAGGACGTAGTTCTGCCCTTCTGGCTCCATTCTAATCCCATAAGCCTTGCCAACCCATTCTTCATCCTCAGCACTGCTGACTCACTGAACCACCATAAACGCTGACCTATATGAAGATCTGATCTTTCAAACTGGACCTATTACAAATACCAAAATGGATTTTAAATATCTCTTCTTTTCTACTCAGATGACTGTGCCAGACTTTCAGACAACATGAATTAATGGAGAGCTATTCTTCCTTGTAACAGCTGAGGGGCTGATCCACTTTCTAATTGAATGTATCACCTCCCTTCCTCCCAAGAATGTCAATTTACAAACTAACAATTAGTCAACATTTAAATTTTATGGACACAGTCTGAACCTGCTGGGGTTTATTTAGGGAAAAAAGAAGAACATATTCTGTGGCACTACATACACATTAATTTGAAAAACGCAACCATTACTTTACAAAGACAAATAAGATGGACTTTGCCTTTACCTCCAGATTTCTACTGAAGCAAAAATTCTCGTTGTTCCTTGTAGAGAGAGTAAATATTGTTTCTTCTTGCAGTACTGATCAATGAAGAAAACCAGGGAGGTCAGTTTCAGTCATATCAATGAGTGCATCCTTTATCACTCTTCCAGATTAACTATCAAAAGTTAAATATATCTATGAGATAGTGATATTAGGAGAATGTACCATATGTTTTTTCATAATTAATTCCATGGAGTGCAAATAAAATTGGCATGAAATTCTTTATTACATACAGAATTCTGAATAAAAGATAATGAAAGGAAGAAAAGAATATAAACCAGCAGTCTATAATTTTTTCATTTCTTTTGTTTATTACTTTTCCTAACACACATTCTAAAGTTGACACCGCAGTAGTACCATTAGAAAGTAAAACCTATATGTTGTTACCAACAATATTCAGTTACACTTTATTGCGATGTAATATACTCTAATGTGACATTTCTAAGATTGTCAGTTTTAAGAAACTGTTCTTACAAATTTTGTCCTTTATATAAATTTAAGAATGAAACCTAATAATTTCCCCAAGTATTCTTAACAAGAATTTTTTTCAATGATCCAGCAACCACTACATAATATGTAAAGATTGGATTATGGAAGAATAAAATAATTAACTTCTTCCAGTAAGAATAAAGATAGACAGAAAGAGGCCTTTACTATTATTAGAAGTTAAAAACAATTCTTTCAGATAATATTTAACAGTTTGAGGAGAGATGCTGTGATAATTTTCAAATAAATCACGCATGTATAGTAAATAGAACAATAATAAAAACCAAATGACACTAAAAGCATTGCACTGTTCTCACTGAAATAGTTTCATTTTCTCAGTTTCCCTATATTGTTGAATTCACTGTACTTGTGTGGTTTACATAATATGCATTCATTTTTATATTTATATTTCAATTATCTGAACAAGGAAATTCTTAGAGAGGAAGTAGACACTCTGAAAGGAAGGCATATCACTCTTTTGCCTTTAATGGATATTTTTGGTGGGTAACTTTTCAAAATTTCTGATCTCCTGAATTCATTTTGGAGAGAGACAAATAGAAGGTGGATCCTGTTAGAGCAAAATGCATTCTTGAGCTTTTACCCTGTATATTTTACAGATGAAGGCACAATCGTCAGGGGGTTTCCATAAGGTGAGGTTTCTGAGAAGTGTTACCTACACACACAGATAAAAGAAAGAACATTAATGGACACGGAATTTTTGTACCAGGCAAATCTTATTAGTAAGAAAGTTTTCTGGGCACACTGATACAGTAAGACTAGCAAAGGGAAATTCCACAAAGGAATAAATGTTACTCTAAATGGAAAAACATAAGTACTGTGCAACATAGACTCCACACAAAAGAAGTTTCCAAGTATTTAAGCTCTCCTTTAGATACATGACCATGTAATTATCATAGTTACTCAAAATCACAATAAAACTAAGAAAATTAGTATAGCTATTAAGCATATTTAAGATAAATATTGCCAGGATTCTTTTAAATAATAGCATAAATGAATGAGAGAAAATTTTATTTAAAAATATAAGGATTTTTTTCCTGGGGATGGATTACATTGACAACATTCACATTTAGTAATTAACTCAAGTAACACATGTATTTAAAAAATAACTGGCTATAATTTAAAGGATATGATAGTCTGATTTGTCATCACTATAAATAACCTTGGGTGTTGTTTTTTGTTTTGAAAGAGTGAAAAAAGTGCTTACCAGTGACATTCTACAAAACCATGGCAATTTCCTTGTTATGCTACACAGTTCATATATTGACTGAAGCCACATGACGAGGCCAGCAAAGTCCTCACTAAGGGTGGGAAGTGCACCAGTCTCAAGGGCTATCTCTTCCCCTGGGAGGTGTCCAGTGAGTGCCTGAGGCTGAGACTGCTGCTATATGCCTCAGATATCCTGCTCCTGGCTGCCAGTCCCTGCCCTGACTGCTCCTGAGGAACCCCACCACTCCTAGCCCCTGGGAGCCACCAGGCCTTGGAGCATCCTAAAAGCGTAGTGTAGCCCTGGGAACTCATATTTTCCTCTGTAAAACATGTTTGTAATATTTATAAGCTCTTAGGACTGCTGTGAAAATTAATTAATTGTCTTTGCAAAGTGCTCTGAGGTCTTCAGATGAAAACTACTATGTACAGCCTCATTCCTCAGATTGCTGTTGATTATTCTTGTTTTGAAGTCATGGTCCTGTCTGGTTGTCATACACATGCTTTGCATTAGTCTTACCTCATGCTCTTGGTCTCATAAAGAAATATGCAGTCTTATATCTTAGGCCATCCAACACCAAGTCTGGGTGAGAAGGAAGATCTGCTAGGACAATGAATACACATTATGGCACCGGGGAATAAAAAGGCAGGAGATGCAGTGGAGAGTTTTAGCAGCATAAGGTGCAATTCAGGTCTTTTTGCACTGCAAAAATGAAGGTTGAACCACTTTAAAATTTCATCTCTGAACACTCAAGAACCTACTCTGAATTTCTTTCACTTAAAAAATTTCATAGAATCATAGAGCCGTTAGGGTTGGAAAGGACCTTAAGATCATCTAGTTCCAACCCCCCTGCTGTGGGCAGGGACACCTTACGCTAAAAACAAACTACTGTGATTGTGCCACAGATATTATAATTTTGTCTTTATATGTGTCTGTATCGTTTTTCCTTAGAATCTGAAACTGGAATGCAAATGGAAAAGATTATTTTGTGCTATGCATTGTCAAAGGAAAAACAAAAGACAAGGTGGGGAAGGGAATATGGTTTCATGTCAATGCAAAGGAATGAGGTTCTTATACCAACAAAACCATTAAAAAATAATGAAAAATAGAACACATATAACTTCAGAAAGCATTCATGTTAAATCAAAACTTTGTTCAGAAACAATGATTCAGCTCTGTCTCCTGTCAGTGATGAGGTAAAGTTTAGATTATCATCTAAGAAGTGTTTAGTGCTTCATGATGTGTTTGATTCTGGGTGGAGCTGCACACCTTGCCTGATAGTCTTTGCCAAGACTCTAAAAAAAGGAGGTCAAATATCCTCCATACTTTCATGCCAAGAGCTACTTTCACTCAGGTTCTTGGCAGGAAGAGAGGGTTGACGATATGCCTGCCTTCACCACAGCCACGTTGTTTTCAAACTGACTGTCAACCCTCCAAACCTGCCAGATGTTCCCTTCTGTAAGGTCTGGACTTATACAAAAAATTTATTAAAACAAATAAACTTTTAATATGTTTGATTGCTCTCCCTCATCATCACTATCTTTGTTTTATTAACATTTTTTTCCAGTTTCTATTTTCTCCACATAATAGCTTAAGAATTTATTCATTAAGACTTAAAATCTATTTTACATTAAGTCAATACATAACTTACTTTTAAAAATTATTCTTTTTGGATTATTTAAGGTAATTCAATCTTTAACTAAGAGATTGAAAATGCACATGACCCGCCGCCACTGACTGTGTCAAATCCTATTACCATGCTAAACTCAATTGTTAAGATAATTAGGTTAATGTGCATTTATTGATCTCTTTTTAATGAGAAGAAAATAACTTTTCATAATTTTGTGCTTTGATAGGTTGTCTGAATTATTGCTGATTTTGTTGTATCCGTAAAAATAAAACTAAGCTGAACTCACAATGTTTCTGTACAAGAAATATAAAAATAGTATTGTTGTCAAGCTGAATAAAGGCATGAGAATGGCTGTCAGAGAGAGGTACAGAAGTAGGAGGGCATTCATTGAGTTCACTATGATTTATAATCAATATTAACTACATAATATACCGAGCACAATGCTCAGAGAAAAGGCGTGATTGGTACTGTTCTTTTATCCTATGAAGGCTGTAATAAGATAGGTGAAATGACAAGAAAAATTGATGGAAGATAGTTTAAACTACAATGGGAAAAAGAAAAAACCAGCTGTTATGATGAAGAATTCCCTCCAGAAATCTTGCAAAAGGACTGACCTCTGCTGTAAATTTGCTTGAGAACTAGAATAGAAAGTTTAAATGAGATCTTTAGTGATTTCTGGCCTCACTGAAAGCTGGAAAATGACAATTATTCAATTTAAGGGTCTCTCTGTCTCAGAAAGGTAGAAAAAGGGTCTGACTTGATGGCTCAACAGACTAATGCTACAGCCTGTAGACCCTCTTGCTTCTGAGACCTGGTGTTCTAAACACCGCTAATCATGTCAACACATTTGTTTGTTGTGTCAAGTAGTGGAAGGCTTTGTGAATTGATCTTAATTTCAGTTGAAGGGGAAAAGAGGAAGAAATGTTGATAAAATTCCCTCAGGAATTTTCAGGTAGATGTATGTAAGTAATTTCACCAAGTAAAATTCCCATAGAAGCTTTAAAGTGCCTTAATGTTTCCCCTAGTTTTCCTCACCTCACTTAATGATCCCCCGTAGATTTCCTTTTAGATAAATTTTGAAATACTCTAGGCCGAGGAAAGGCCAGTACTATGAACTACCATCTGATATTCCTCAGTAGGGCAAGGAAGCTAACATTACTATGAATTCTCTTTTCTATTACCTTCTATACTAATTTTACTTAAAGAGTTGCTTGCTGTATGGAGTTGCTTCTCTTAACTGAATACTACCACAGTGAACGTTTCTGTGTCATTCACAGTGAAGAGTTTAATGCACATTAGGGAAAGAGTGTCATCCTCGTCACTTATACGATGTAATACTAAAAGTGGTGAAAGTGTCCTTGTGTGAAGATTGAACTAAAAAATAATACCTATTTGTTTCTAATGTCTGGCTGATGGTTTCATCACAATGTAGAGGTGAGTTTCATGAGGTCCAGGTTCACAGAGATACTGCTCTTTGGTACAAGCACTCCTTGCTTTTTCTGATAGACAGGCCTCCTCATTATATTTTCTCCTTGTTTCAGAACATATTAGTTATTGATATAAAGGTTTGTTTCTGCTTTCCACATTCTAGCCTTCTAATTTAAAAATAGCATTAGTAGTTTTGCCTTTTCCTACCATTCCCAAAGCAACAATCTAGATTCCCTTATTATCTGAAATGAAGGTAGATTGAAGACACAGAAGGAAACGTGAATTGTCACAGTTAGATTAATAAATTTGATTTCTAAAGCCCAATCCCAAATGCTTAAAATAAAATACCAGAAATGCTCTGAGGTACTGCCTGCTCCTTTGCTAACATTTATTTTAAAGATAATGTCTGGAAGCAGTTTCCCCAGGGTTCACCAAATAATTTTGTGCTCAAAAGGTCACACTATTACTGAATGGTGATTAACAAGAAATAACTATCAATAATAACCAGGACTTGTAAACAACCCTATCCAATTTTAGCTTTGAATTCAAATATTTTGCAGATACCTTAGAGGCAGCGTCCCATAAGCATCAATTCATAAAAGGTGATAGAAGATGGTATGCTCATTCCTACTAGATAGAAAGGTACAAACCTGTAGGCACATGGCAAGGAAACACAATTTAGCAGCCACTCATCTCAGGTTCAAGACTGTCTGCTTACATTTCCTGGTCCAACCTACCTTTAGCAGCTGCTCACGTTACATAGTTCTTATTCTCATTGAAGTCTTTCTTTCTGTCTCTTTTGCTTTCCTGGTTTAACTTACATTGCCCACTTGTACCTAGTATAAAATGGAGATGCTCACAAAAAGAGGGGAGGGCAAATACTGCAAACAGTCTTTGACAGGTGTGAAACAATTCTTATTCAGCATTAATTTATTCAACTGCTTTTGTAAATTGGAAACTGCTGCATTTGGAAAACAAATATTTCTTTTACATTGTTATGCTTTCATATTTGAATATTAAAATACAAATATATTTCTCTGGATATTTTTGTTTTCTCACTTGCTTTTTTAACAAAGCTTTTCAGATATTCAAATTAAACCCTAAAAACAAATTAACAATAAGAACAAAAAAAAATTCCACAAAAAATAACAAAATAAACTGAAACTCTGGAAGATCGTCCCTTTACAGTTTTGTACGGTTCACTCTCATATAAATTGAATGTAGCCCTACAGCTTCCAAAATGTGAATTGTGGAAGATATCAAACACTGGAAGAATGCCAATTATTCAAGTGTCTTATTTTCTGCT
Organism: Pezoporus flaviventris; assembly: GCF_033815535.1. Lineage (NCBI taxonomy): Eukaryota > Metazoa > Chordata > Aves > Psittaciformes > Psittacidae > Pezoporus > Pezoporus flaviventris. Next base: position 64,055,965 of record NW_026892555.1, read on the forward strand.
TGGACAACAGATTCAAGAAGAAAAAGTTCACTCAAATTAAGTGTAAAAAAACACTCTGGCAGAAAACATTTAGCAACATTTCAAGCACTATATCTTTTAGTTTAGTTCAAGTAAAATCAAAATCAGAATATTTTCCATGTTTTTAATCATTTTCCACTTCATTTTCTATATTCATATCTACACATCTTAAATATCCAGAAAGTTTGTTTTGAAAGTTTGCTCAAAACAATCCTTGCAGCAGACTATCAAAGGAAACAGATTTAAGCTTGAACACTACTTTAATTTCCATCTATGATCCTGCAAATATTTCAAAATGCATTTGACATAGAACATTGCAAACATTATTTTGCAATGCCCTTTATGCAACATAAATACACTAGGAATTCAATAATAAGGTGCCACAAAGCATCTGTCTATATTCCTGTATAATAAATAGCTCAGCTCAAAAAAAAGAGGATACTCAATATTTGGTGGAAATGAACTGTATGATTTTACTGTTTCAAAGATTCCCATTTTACCAAAATAAACATCCTCTTTATGTAGCAATAACTTTTTTTAAATCTCAAATTTTACACATATAACAATAATGATACATATTGTAGGATTTCCACTAGAATATACAAGGCAAGATCAGCAGGTGGAAGTAAGAACATTCGTAAGATACATTTCTCCATGTTAAATCCCCACACAACACAGCACTATTTAAATACTCATATTGCCACTTTTTTCCATTAGGATCTATAAAAATCTAAAAAGATCTTTTATTTTACTACTTTTCTAAGCAGCCTTTTTAAAGGATAATTTGTATCCACCATGCTTGCATTCTTAGAGTTCACATAAGATGGGATCTCCTTTAACTAAATTCTGAGAAATGTGTCCTACTTGCCCCCTAGAATTTTATAGTGTTTACTCCTTTGTGTTACTTCTTATAACTCCTGACCCAAATCTGAAAGACTAAGTTCCCTCAGGAAATAGAAAACCTAAAGTTTTGATAAGAAAGACACAGTCAGAACAAAGCTCCTGCTGCAAAGAAGTTAACCTCTTGGCAAGGCTTAATATAATTCTTAGACTTCAGGTTGATAGCAAGATGTTGTTTTATGCCCTACAATATTGTCTGCTAACAGAGGTCATGTGTCATGCAGATATACTTCCCTGTATTGAGTGGCCTTTTAATTGTCTGTCAGTTCTGTCTAGGGTCCTGCCTGTGTACACTCCAGATGCAAATATGAAAAGCATGAAAGGTGGAGCAGAGCCCATGCTTTCATCTGTGTATCATTTTTCAAACTAACTGAAGCTAGCCTGTCATTATATTACAGCCCATGCATTAGGCACTCTTGTTTCACAGTAGCACAAATCATAGTGGGAATAGGGGCCAATCTGTCAAGCAAGGCTTCCAGGCAAATTCTTGTTCGGCACAATGGGAAATGCTACAAAATTCCTTTCTTCAACCTCTCGGTAAGAAAGGTTGCAAGACTTCTACCGATGCTGACAGTTTGCCTGAATATGATGCCCTGATGATTCATACCATGGTGCTTCTGTTACGGTGTCTCAGGGCAACCTCTAAGGGCTTTTTTATTTCCTTGAGTAAAGGGCTTTGCTCTTTAATGTTTTGCAACACTGAACTCACAAGTGTAAATTGCTTTTGCATCACTTCCCTCCTTAAAAAAATGTCCAGTTCTCTCCAGCCCATTGTGCTTTCAAATTGCCTCAGTAGGATATGGCAAGAGATGATTTTTACATAGCTAAATCAATCCATTAAGCTTGCAAAACCAAAGTATAACTCACTAAGGATCACTACCTACCAAACATTATAATTTACTATTCTGAAATTAACACAAGGCTTTCCATGCACCCCTTATAGTTGTACTCGCTATCGTCAGTGGACCCAAGACACATGAAGGAGATTAATTGATTCTGAAGATGAACTTTCCTGCTGTTCTGCATATTTGCTACAACAGAGCTGTGCCTCCAGGCACAAGTCTAGCTTTTGTGTATGAAACACACTATTCTGGGGTCACCCTGTGTCTCAGAGAAATCCTCAAAGGAGACTGGGAGTTGGTTGTTAGTTGCAGAGGCCACCACCAGTTCTGAGTTCTTGCATGCTGTTTCTAGGTCCTGTGTCTACCCAGCCTTATATCTTACTCATGGCCCCACCTTCTTCCTGAAACAGTCTGTTAGCATGGGTTTCTGGAGAAATACTCAGGACACAACAGATCATGGTAGTTTGGGCCACCGCTGTCTGGCAGGGAAAACATCAGTCCATTAGTATACTCCCTGAAGTTGAGCCTGGGTGTTTCAGAGGTCAGTTCCATATGGGCAGCATGTGATTGCATCTGAACCACAAAATGTCATTTCACCTCCTATAGGCAATTTTAAGCAATAATGAATAAGAAATAGCAGTGAAATTAGCCTTTTGCTTGAAAGCCTTGAGTTTGAGTATGTTTTCTGGTAACATCTGTTGAAATTAAAAGAAAATAAAACTCAGGAAGTTGTCACTTATGACCTTTGTCTGCCTTTTCAAAAAGTGATAAAGTAAGTGTGTGTATTTGGATTCCTCCTAGTACTACACAGACCTCTGCCATGTGAACAGCTGAATGATTTCTGTGGGTATAAATTGCTAACATGTGTATTCACATACTCCACTATCTCTAATGAACAGTATTGTGCGATAAATATAAACACTTTTGCAGCTACTGATGTGTAAATTTATATATATATGCAGTCAGTATCAGGCTGCATGATAATGAACAGTTGATTTGACAAATTGTTTGGAACAGGCATTCAGAAAACCATTGTCTAATGAATTTCTGTGGGTTGAGCCACATGTCTCCTCTTTATTCAACTTGTTTCTAATAACTTATGTCTTTGGACTATGAATTCTGTAGTTGGTTCATATCACAGAGAGGAGTCTCACTGTTGAACTAAAATGGAAACAGCAGGCCCAAGTTCTTCAGCTTTTTTTCTGCCAAATACCACAGTTATTTTAAAGGCGTTTGCCAAACCACTTATGAAAATTTCCATACAGGAAGAAAGGGTTCCAGTATAGTTGTAAATCACAAGACAAATATTCTTCATTTGACAAATTTGGTCTTGTGGTCTGTAAGAGCAATGAGTGGTTCAACGAAGGCATGATGATTTGACTTTTCATTATTCAAATCAGTTCACTGGCAGTCAAAAATTTTCAGGAAGTCAACACTGACTGATACATATACATATTCTCTTCAAATGTAGGGACAACTGTCAATTCCAGAACTTTACCATGGCTTCTCTAGGTCTAACAAACTCCAGATCAACTCCAGCATCATCATAAATGGTCACTTCCTGGCATTAGGTCATGTTTATCACTTTGCCTACTAGCTGGTAAATGAATTCAGTCCACTGGAGATAACTTTAAAGTAAGGAATGTGGGCAATTTAGCAGAATGATGAAAAGAAATCACATCAGCAAACTAAATCAGCTAACGTAGCTTTTAATTTTCACAGAAAATTATGTTTACTTTTTTTAGTCCACCACTGAACTCAGTCTTGAATAACATATTTGGAGCACATCAGAAATCTTCTTGAGTACAGCACTTTTCCTAAAGAATAACCTTTCAGTGTTCACTTACATATTTTGTTTCATATGATAGCATTCTGATATAAACTGAAGATGACCATAATTTTCCTTAGAAAAGACAACCTTGCTATCAAACATCCACCTAGCAAATTCCTCATTGGAAAGTTGCTTATCAAGATTGTATGCAAGAGACAGAGCTATTTTGAAAGTCAATGGTTTTTAAAAAAGCTCTACTTGCTGTGTGTTTTTTAGATGCAAGCTTCAAACCTTCAGGTTATGTTATTGTTGATAAAGCTGGCCAGGGATTGATGCCCAGAGGGGGGTCTGAATTGAAATTATGAGGCAAAGCTTGAATTTAATTCTCTTGTTAGGACGAGCAAAGGACAGGAGACAATACAACCCTGTTGCTATCATACTAACGGCTAATCTATGATGATTACTGGTTACTAAATACCTTCATCTTCCAGTTTAAAAGACATGTTTAAGATCTAGTTTTCAGCAGAACTACATTTATACCTTTATTAGCATTTTTCATTTAGAAAAGTGACTATCAAATATAGACTCATAACACCTAAATATCCTGAAATACCTTTCCGTACTATAAATAGAAATTACTTCAAAAGTGACTGTACATCATTTTCAATTAATATTTGTGACAAAATCTTTATTTATGCCCCTGTAAAGAAGGTCTGTTAGATTTCAATTTCAAACTAACCACCATAGAGATTGTGAAAAAATTTTCTTTGCCTGATGGTCTTCTAACTTACTAGATGTAGAAGAGAGAAACCCCAGAAAGATCAGTGTAAATAAACTCTGCCTTGAGTTTTCAACAAAAAAATAAATCTATAGAAAAATATTCTATTTCTAGGCAATGTGGAGCCTGAAGTGACTGACATGTCAGCCCATACACAGTGTAAGGCAAGAAGGTAGTCTTTTTTATTACAAATCTAGGCAGACTCAAAATATATAGCATATATTAGTGCAAACTGACATTTCAAATTGCTTCCCACCATAAATGCACCTTGGAACCAGAAACAATTGAAATGTTTTACATAAAATGTTGCATTTCTTTGCGGTAGTTTCACAAGATTGTAATAATATTGTGGTATCTCTTCAGGGGGCATGACACAAGTTCAAATATTATGATCTCACCGTACAACTTGATGTGAGTTTCCTTGTATCAAATTTATTTTCCTTCCATACCACAAATGAGTGCAAATACTGAGTGAAGGTTACTGCTAAAACTGTACTTTTGAAATAGTGCTTTTTCCAGTATTTTTCCAGCTGTCTTTTCCTATTAATGTACAGTTGAAGCATCAGCTCCACACCCTCAAAAGCTGGAAAAAGCCAGTTGTTAATGCAAGCAGCTAGTAATAACAACATGATATTAAAGCAGCTGCATAGCTTTCTTTTTTCTCTCTTACTGGACGCTGTCACCTCAGTCTTACTATTCAGTCAGTTCACCGTAAAGAATGATTTATCATTGGAATTTAAGTGAGATACCCCATCCCTGGAAGTGTTCAAGGCCAGGCTGGACAAGGCTTTGGGCAACCTGGTCTAGTGGAAGGTGTCCTTTCCCATGGCAGGGGGTTGGACATAGGTGATCTTTAAGGTCTTTTCCAACCCAAACTGTGATTCTGTGATTCTATGATTAAAGTTTTGAAGACTGAAACTCAAGCCATGAGAGAGAGCAGCAAGAGCCAACAACCCAGTTTGTCACGTGCACATGAGGTGAGAGCAGCCGTGAGATACCCCAATCCATTCTGACAGAGCCCAGAATAGTGCCTGCTACTCATGAATGGTGAATGGTAGTGTTAAATGAGGATCCAGAGACCATGAGGGTGGTCATGACCATTCAGGCTTATTAGTGCACACAAGCCAACCACTGTTCTTCATAGTGACAACTAATGGATTTCTTACTGTTCTCCAAATAAGCAAAGACATAGGACCCAAGCTGGCAAAAATCTAGCTATCAGTAACTTCTGAGTGATTGACTTAACTAATGACACACACAAATTAAAGATGTTAATCTAAACCACCAGATATAGATAGGAATTTTTCTTTCATACATGTAAACAGTAATTTTATACACTTGATTTGTTTTAAACCATACTAATTTTGTGTCATATTCAAGAGCAATAAATTTCACTGAAATCTCATGGCTGAATCTAATGAAAGTAAAAAGTCAATTTTTTTTTTTAATAAAAGAAAATAAAAGCATGCTACCCATTTTTTAGCGGTTTAAGCCCAGCCAGTAATTCAGAATCATGCACCCGTGCCATCACACACCCTCCTTCTCCTCCAGGCAGGATGGGGAGGAGAATTGAAAGAATGTAAAAATTGAAAGAATGTAAAGAACAGTCCAATAACTAAAGTATAGTACAAAACTACTACTGATACCAATATTAATGATAAGGAACAACAAGGGGAGAGGATATAAAAATCAAAAAATGGAAAGAAAAAAAAACAAAACAACCAATAAACACCTGTGATGCACAATACAACTGCTCACTACCCACCGACCAATACCCAGCCTGACCTAAGCAGTGATTGGTCTCTTCTGGGTAACTCCTTCTCAGTTTATATACTGGGCATGATGTGCTGTGGTATGGAATACCCCTTTGGCTCTTTTGAGTCAGGTGTCTCCTCTCTGCTTCCTCCCAGCTTCCCATGCCCTTTCTTACTGGCAAAGCACAAGAAACTGAAAAGTCCTTGATCAGGGTATGCGTTCTTTAGCAACAACTAAAACATCGGTGTTATCAGCATTGTTTTCAAAGCCAAAACACAGCACTGCACCACCTAATAGGAAAGAGAAAAATAGTTGTTACAGGACACTATCACTGTAGGATTTAATGTAACAATTTTACTGGAACAGAGGTTGCACACTTAGCCAAATATAACTCGGCAAAAATTATTTGAAAATGTAAGCAGAAAAGGCTTAGTTCGTAGTTTAGTTTTTGCTAATTCAGCTGTGACTTTTGTTTATCTGTGTTTTCTTTACAAGGGCTTAGAAAAATATAAGAATAAGAAATTAAAAACTAATTCTCTTAGTCATTTCTAATCATTTCTTCCATTTCTGTACATGAGCAAGCTCTATGGGACTGAATGCTAATCATTGCTGTGTTGTGAACTATCTATTGTTAGAGAAGCATTTCTTAGTTTTAAGATAGATAGACTTAAAACGCAGAACAAGACTTGTGACATACTGAGATATGCTATGAATTTAAAATAGTCTTACAAAGCTAGACATCTAAACAAGAGAACTCTGGTAAATTTGTTTGATCACTCCTGCTTCTGATTTTTCTACCACATTAATATAGGGTAAAGTAAATACCCTTATAACAATGAATTAGTTTAAATTTTATCGTATCACTTAACACCTTAACTAAATGGTAGTGGCACTACCAGAGGCTCTCAGAAAAAAAAAACTGAGCTAAATGTGGGAGAGATCGTTTCCTCACAGAATGTTTTTATTTACCATTTCAGTAATCTCTTTTATCATGCAGACCACTTAACAAGTTACATTCGTAAAACAGTCCCTATTTTTAGAAACTCATTACCAGCATCTTGTAATAAATCAGCAATAAGATTTAGCAAACTGTTACCATAAGAAAGCATACAAAAAAAAAAACAACAAAAAAAGAAAGCGAGTTTGTATAGAAAAGAAACAAAACCATGAACTTATAAACTGCAAATTGTGAAGCAGGGACTTTTTACAAAGAGCAGGAGCTAAGAACTGAAGTACAGAGGAGTCTGATGTTGAAGCAGAAGTCTCATTGAATGAAAAGACTTTTTCCTGTCCTTGTTTCTAACATATTTTTTGTCCTCAAGCCATGTTATACCCTAATACCATTGTTATTTTGAAAAATTTGCTTTATTATAGATTAGCAAATGCTTACCTTCCAAATGTAGCTTTGCTGAAAGAATGATCTAGAAACTGTTCTGAAGTCCCTAAGCTGCAAACAGTTTAGTATGCTCAAGAAGCAGTCTGTGAAAAGGCCACTGCATTTTGGCTCTAATCATCTTATTATAAACAGTCTTGTTACACTATTCAAATGTTACTAACCATTGTGTTTGTTATCCCATTGTGATAAGGGTATTATTGCTGTACATATAATCATGCTTTTGTTTGCTTTAGGATTTTGAGGTTCCTATTTAAGTAAAAGTATTTATGAAGGTTACAATTTAAAGCACTCTACTGCTGTTTCTTCAAACAACAGTAATCAGTGTATAGCCATAACAAAGGAAGACAAGATTTTTCCTGTGCAAATATTCAGCCATATTTCAACCTTGGCAAGCAATACAGCATAGTAACAAAGCTGGTGTACAAAACTTGAGATTTAAGGCAACAAATATTTACTGTAGCTGCTTCAAACCTTTCTGTACACAACTGACACCACTTTACTTTGATGTTTTATTAGTAACAATTGAAACTTCATGCTTAAATACTTGCTCTGAAATGGTAAGATTGGTTTGTGTAACTTTATAGCAGATCATGTGAGCTGTACAGTCTGTTATGAGACTGCTTGTGTCATTAGGATTCTTCATATTTATTTGCATTCTGTAATTTTAAGGATATTTCACACTCTCCTTTTAATAATATGAGCATTAATTTAGCAAAGATCTTGAGTTAACTATGTGCTTAGCTTTGGCTATGCATGTAATACTTCAGAGGAACAACCTACAGGGTGGAAATTAAACATGTGCTTAAAAGGCTTTGCTCAATCAGGGTCATATCTGCTAATATGTCCATTGTCGCTATGTCCATATGTCCATATCTGCTAATATGTCCATTGTGGCTGACATGGACAGTGGGATTGAGTGCACCCTCAGCAAGTTTGCCGATGACACCAAGCTGTGTGGTTCGGTTGATACACTGGATGGAATGAATGCCATCCAGAGGGACCTTGACATGCCTGTGAAGTGGTCTGAAAGGTCCTACACCTGGGTTGGAGCAATCCCAGGCACAGCTACAGGTTGGGCAGAGAAGAGATTCAGAGCAGCCCTGCAGAGAAGGACTTGGGGGTGTTGGCTGATGAGAAAATGAACACGAGCCAGCAGTGTGTACTCGCAGCCCAGAAAGCCAGCCGTATCCTGGGCTGCATCAAAAGGAGCGTGACCAGCAGGTCAAAGGAGGTGATCCTGCTCCTCTACTCTGCTCTTGTGAGACCCCACTTGGAGGTGTGCATTTTTGGTGTCCTCAACATAAAAAGGACATGGAACTGTTGGAACAAGTCCAGAGAAGGGCCACGAGGATGATCAGGGGACTGGAGCACCTCCCGTATGAAGACAGGCTGAGGACGTTGGTGCTGTTCAGCCTGGAGAAGAGAAGGCTGCTTGGAGACCTCATAGCAACCTTCCAGTATCTGAAGGGGGCCTATAGGGATGCTGGGGAGGGATTCTTCATTAGAGACTGTAGTGACAGGACAAGGGGTAACAGGTTAAATCTTAAACAGGGGAAGTTTATATTGGATATAAGAAGGAAATTCTTTCCTATTAGGGTGGTGAGGCACTAGAATAGGTTGCCCTGGGAGGCTGTGAATGCTCCATCCCTGGCAGTGTTCAAAGCCAGGTTAGACGAGGCCTTGGGTGATATGATTTAGCGTAAGGTGTCCCTGCCCACAGCAGGGGGGGTGGAACTTGATGATCTTAAAGTCCTTTCCAACCCTAACGATTCTATGATTCTATGATTCTAATCATGCAACTTGAAGACTTATATGTGTCGTTGAAGCTTGCTGAATTTTCTCTCTATTTACATCAATAGGTGCTTATTTTGTGATTATGGATGCACAAATATTGTATACATAAAAGAGAGGATGTAGTGTTTCTCTGTAGTGTTCACTTCCTGTGTTCATACAAGAGAACAACCCATTCTCACAGGATTAATGGTATTTCTACATGTGCACACAGACACAAATTATGGGAAAAGTGGTAGTAACACGTTAACACTTAACTAGTTTGTTTTTCTAATCAGTTTGGTATTTACATTATGGATATTCTATACCTGAAACCTCTGTATTTTTCGTACTCTCTTCCACTGTCCCTGAATATAGGCATTGCCGGAGCACCTGTGTCTTTTGCTGTCAACATTCATAAGCAGTGTCCTGCAATCATTCAAGCCTGCAGTTACTTAAACAATGACCAAAACATTCAAAATAGCTGTTGACTCCTGAATCAATTTTAAGGAGTTAAATAAATGTCCCTAACAATTTTCAATAGTAAGTGGAGCTATGCAAGGATAAAACTTCATCGGAGGCATAATTCTAAAGCAGAGTATCCATAACAACATTTTACCTTTATATTTTTTCAAGATGAAAGCCACCTTTGCAAAAAATGTGTTCTGATAGGGCTTGACCTGTCAGCAAGCAGAAGCTCTTCACTGATCTCAATGGCACAACAATATACTAAAAAGTCTTCCTCAGAGATATCCTATGAAATAACTTTTGAAGAATTTTACCAAGAAGTCATTTCTTTCTTTGGGACTGGACAAGACAGAATTTGGGCACTAAATAAGAAGTTGCTTTCCTTCTCTCCCCATTTGTAGGAAGAGTGCACACACATTTAACAACAGATCTCCTGTGTAAAGACTTTCAGCCAGAAAGGTGCTGAGTTCCTTTGGTCCTTGCTTGAGATTGGTCAGTGAGAATTACAGATTTCTCCTGGCTCAAGCCCAGAGTGTAAGAAGGATTAGCAGCACCTTTTTCCAGAAGAAAGATGAAACTGATTCTTCTACACTCTGAATGTTTGAAAGATTTACAGTAATGACACATGCCAGGCCTAAAACTCTATTCAAGTACCAGTAAATTCAGGTCTTTTTTGTGTGCTTTAAGAGTATCATGATATCAATTTCTCTTGGCAAGAAGTACCTAATGGTAATCTTTTCCTGCATTCCACGAGAGTTATTAGTCAAAGTAATAGTTTATTTTTTTTACCAGAAAAATAAACCATAACGCACTCAGGACTGCAGTTCACTAAACCATAATTCTACTTTGTTTGACTTACAAAGTGCTCTATATTTTGAAAAATTGTTCTGTAATGGATGAGGGATCTGTGAAAAGTTCTACCCCACATTAATTTGCTAGCTCTGTTGGAATTGCCACTGAATGAGACCACCAAGAATTATCTTCCAAGACTGTGCTACTGATGAGATAGCATAATTTATGAAAGATTTCATGCTGAAAACAACTTTAACTGCCTTGGCTGATCTTTGGTTACAGTGTGAAAGCAATGCTGAAATATAAGTAAGTCTTCTCCAGGAACTGTAGATTCTCCAGTGAGGAGAAAGCTGCAATTCGATACATAAGAAAGAGCTGTAGCAGGTTAATAAAAATAAATGTTAATAAAATTATGTCTACAGAAGAAGATACATAATGCATACGTAAATTATATCGCATTCAAAAACTTCCTTGCTCTACCTTAATGATTATGGCATATACATGAAATTATTTATTTTATCATATAAAGCTTTTATAATAATTAAGTAATAAAAGTTCTAAGGAAAAGACAGATCTGATGTATGGCAATATAGGTATATAATGTATACCAAAAAGCATACCTTCCAACATTATATATATTGCTTGGAAAACTAACAGAATGCCGTTTTCTCATTTCTCTAGAGAAGACTTTTCATTTTTGTCCTCTTAAATATTCCATCACTGTCTTAATAATTTTTATTTCAAAGATCTAAGGAAATAACATATATGTATACATGTATAAATATACATATTTGTCAACAGAGTATAGAACCAAGAACTGTGGCTCTATCTCTTTAAATGACTCAATAAATTAATCCTGAAGAAAAATCATTGTTTCTTAGAACAGATAAAATGTTAGAAATTCAACCGCAATGGGTTCTTTTTTCTCTGAAAAATAATTTGCTAGGGATAATGCTGAAAATCTTAAGAGCATCCGTGGTAAAAGACAGTAACAATACAATAGTCTTTAGCACATAAGTTACAAAACAAGAGACAAGCAATAATGAAAATAGGATATATGCGGGTTTATCGTCACCTATTTCATATGCAGTATTAAAAATTATCATGCCTACAAAACAACAATACTATTTGATGAATGCTCTGTGAAGTTGCATTGGTTTATTTTATAAATCTGTATTACTTTTCTACTCACTATAGTTTTTGTTTACACAGAAGTTACCCTTACAATAGCTCTTTCTCAGTGATTTTGTATACGTAAACACTTATTTACCAAATGATAATGTTCTTGATGCAAAAGGGGCTCAGGATTTCCAATGAATAAATATTTTCTACCAAATTATTGAGATCACTCCATATATTTACTATTATCATCTCTGAGACATTAAGTGGTCCTCATCCTTTTAAGAAACAAGGATTTTTTCCCTTTCTTTAGGTGGTGAAATTTCATGTTAGGCTGCATTAGTTAGTGAACTATAACAAGCTTTTTATACTCTTGTTCTCAGAAAATCTGTTACTGATCTAGAATTGGGCTTCTTATGCCCTTACTCTCTCTTAGATAGATAACTTGATACAAATTTAAGCAGAACAGATTAAAAAGGGATATGCTCTAGAAAGGGACTTTGAAATAGCATCTATTTAAAAGTACTGAGGGTAAAATGTTAGAGTAACTTTCAAAAGGGTTATATTGGTGAACAGGAAGCAGGTGGTCTGATCACAGATGTGTGAAAATTCATTGCCTGGTTCTGCAGTTTACTATATAAATGCTATTTCTACATACGTGGTATGCAAAACAGAGAGAAACACTACTTCTTACCCTACCAGACAAACAAAACCTGAACCCAATTATGTTAAATGAATGTTATTTAAATTGCGAAACAAAGCACTTGAAAGTTAGGAAATGCCAGAAGGCATGTTATCCATGTAATGTTAAATATGGCCTCCTACAAAGCAAGGTTTATAATGTAAGGTACAGTTTCAGAAGTCCATAGATGTCTTATGAGCCAAACTTTTAATGTCACTTAGAAGCCTGGTTGATTTCTGTCTAGGTAAAAGTTTTATCAACAATACTTACTTTAACAGTATATTTTCAGTAAGACTATGCCTTTATCCAGGGCATATAATTCACATGAAGTCATATGAAGTCAGTTCTCATCCATACAAGGTTTCCCTTTGCAGCATATGAATCCTTCCCAAAATTATATGATGTTCATTCACTTCTTCACTGTCTGAAAGTATCACACACCATGAAACATATTTAATACACTGTGAGCATCAATTTCATCCAGAGAATCCCTAACATTTTCAAATTTTACTTAATTACTTTGTTTCTCCCCTCTTTGCTTCCCACTTTAATTCACTTCTCATCAACAAAACATCAATAATTGAGACCAGTAAAGAATCTCTAGTATATATACCATTTGGGGGTGAAGGGGGAAAGTGTGTTAAACAGTGAAGCTATCCCCAGTAATTTTTATGGTGATGTGAATTAGTTCTGTTGCAAAAATATTTCCCACACTGCTAATTATGTTGGGATTTTTCTTTTCTATAGCTCTGTTCCTAAAGAAGACTGACTTGCCTGCTGTTAAGTAACGGATAAAAAATTCACTGCCACTGCAAGAACTGCTGTCTTTAGATTTGCCTAGACCAGAACTATGTCTATTGCAATGTTTTCAGAGGTAAGCACAGAAACTCTAGTCCTTGTTTGCTTTCCAGCAATACCAAGAGAATGTCAGATGCATACTTTAATTACTCATTATTTTGGAAATGTTATTCACAGTTATTCAGCACAAGTTGCCACGCTGCTCTGTAGTCTGGGTACCACTGTGGAATCAGACTGAAGGCTCCATTAATGCTTGGATAAAACGTTCAAAGAGATGGTAGATTCAGGTAGTTTGCTTCACAATATGAAACAAACCATCTGATATTTGTCTGTCCCTTGTTAAAATCCTGTCCAGCCACTTTCCTTCCAACCTCTTATCTCTGCTGCTTAAGCATGCTTGGCAGGAGCTGCGACAAAGAAACACTGACAAAATTTCAATAAAATATGACTGAATCATAAAAGTGATGAAAGAATGAAATTGTACTTTGTGAAGCATATATTTGAATGTAAAAGGAACAAGCTTGCCTCTTGTATCACTCAAATTGTTTTAAAATATATCCAGCCAAGATCACCTGTGGAAAAAAGAAACAGATTGAAAAAACAGGATGAAGGAAGATTGCATCTGAAAAAACTTTGCTTAACAACGTTAGCTTTTTTGAATAGCTTTTTTGAAACCAGCATCTTTTAGATTTTTGTGATCATTTTCTCTATTAAGAAGGTAAATAATTCAGGAGTTGTTTGGGTTTTTTTATTTATTTCTGACTTACTTAAAAAAGAGGGACTCAGCAGTGCTGGAGAATTATTTGATACATAACTTCTATCTCCTGTTTTCCGAAACCAAATAATTAGACGTGGACAACTATTTCCTTGGATGCATCAATTTCAGAATGCAACAAAGCTTCAGTGTGGTGCAAATTATTCCATGCCAAGATTTTTTATTTATATGTCATTTTCCCAACAATTTTAACCACATATTTACAAAGCCTAACACTTTAGTGTGGTATTCATACAGTGTTGCAACTTTTGACAGTTCCATGTAGGTTGAGCCAGTGTGAAAGTGGAGCAACAGGATGAATCAGGTCTTGGAATATATATACAACAGACAAAGCATTCAAACCCGGTGCTTCACCCAAGCACTGGAGTTGAATGAATTCATCTTATTTACTGTAGGAGCAGTCTGGGCATAGGGGTAACAGTCATGTCACTGTGAACAGGATATTTTTGCCTTTCCTTTTTCCTTTTGTCTCCCACTTCCAGCTTAACACACACAGGTTAAATGGAAAGTCACTTAACTTCTGGAAAACAGGGTTTTCCAGGTACTCAGGCATCATATTTTTACTTTTGCCTATGATCTTATATTTTTAAAATTGTACAGGCTCAAGACCACATCCAAATCTAACCCCAGCCTCCAATCAGATATATTCAATTCAAAAGCAAAAGCCGTTATCTTTCTACATTGTCCTGATACAAATCTAGGTAAAAAGTTGAGATCTGGGAAAAAATGTACATGAGTTGAAATAATGTATTGCATCTAAATTAACAATGATTAGGCATTTTTAGATTAGATAAGATAAAAATTACCTGAAATGTGGACTAAACGGTGCAGGTTTCAAGCTAAAATTTGTCTAGTGAACCACACATTCCAACAGAGGTGTGACTAATACAGATCAAGGTGAATAGCTGAAAAAAATAACATTTACAGTGAATAAAAGGAAGGTGATATATAAACCTGACATTAGATTATATGCCTTGATCTTATGTGCCTTCTGTCCCTTACTATTATGCCTTTATTAATGGATAAAGATACATTGTTTTATATTATTATGCTTCAAAAATATCAGTAAACAATTCAAATAGGAAAGAAATATATTTGGTGCTATAAATTTCTAAAATTAAACCATTTAAATTCCTTTCCTTGTCATTCTTCCTATAGAGAATGAACTTTCAAGTGAACTAAAAGCATTCTTTAATTACAGGAGTGTTGTCTACATTGGTCATTGACTCTTTAGATATTATAAATCAATGTTTAATATATTTTATGCTCTCCATCAGGGTCTTACTCAAAACCCTGCTGTGAGTCAGTCAACACTTACTGTCATATGTGGGGGATTTGAGACCTTCTCTAAGATGCTTCAGTGGCTGGTGCATAAGGCACCTTCCCCTATTGCTTGTGCACATCTTTTTGCAAAGATGGCCTGCTTTGTTCAAGACTTTGATCAGCATCTGTCAGCCTCCAAGTCCTCAGAGGCATTTTATTTTAGAGCATGATTTTATTAAATCAAAATCCCTTATTATATTGTGTTATTTTAGATTATGTGAGGAGGTGACAGGATGTCAACAGATGGAATAGTATAGTGACAACTCAAAAAGGCAAAATAAAAAAGCTTATTTAGACTGTAATTTGTGTCAAATTTATTTGATCTGAATCATTACAGACCAGAATATGAGGACACAAAAAAGCATGTTTTCTCCCCTGTTGCAATCTAATGCAAATGTGAAGGAGAATATCATTACGTCTCACATGGTGAACTGGAGCAGAGAGGAGAACACTCTAATAAGCTTCAGTGGAATTACAAGTCAGCATAAACCCATCTTGAACCAGTGGTATAGCCTCACTATAGACAGTTTACAGTAAGCATTAATAAGTGCTGATACACTGCAATAAAAAGTTGCTAATAAGGCAAAGACAACTAATGTTGCAACTAATCTAGCAGTGATGGGTACATCACCAGGAGGCCTCAAACAAATCAGCTGCAGTAAACAAAGAAGTGGTCAACCTCTGTAAAAATAGAAAAGCCAGATTCTGATCTGCAAACCGCAGACACCATAATTAGAGTTGAATGCAGGAACAAACACATAATAGAAATAAACATGTAGGTACTTTGTGTTCTCTACAGGTAATTGAAGGTACATCCAAAGTAACCAACCTGGCAATGCCTGAAGAAGGAAAATGGCTATTTTTTCATCAGCTCTTCTTTGTGCACTACAATTTTTTCACAGCAGTTACTCAAGAGGACCTCATGATTAGATGAAATAACACTGTTAAGAAATTATACTCCTGAACAAAGCAATTGAAGGAATGTCAAGTAAGCAAGATCTACAGGATGACATTCAGTCTCTGCTTTTCCTGGTGCTTGAAAATATTTCCCACATGACAGGTTGCTTTGGTCCTTTTCCATTCTTCATAGCCCGAGGACACAAAAAGCAAACAAAACCTTCATTGCTTTATATATATGAAAAGCCAAATAAATAAGATTTGATCGTTTTCCCCAATGTGTCAGCAAAACTGTTTTCAGAGGGAAATTTGCACAGGCAGATTCTTCTGGCTCAATGTGTGTCTTCTTAATCATATTAACATGGAAACATAAAAGTTCATAAAGCAACACATTCTCCTTTAGAAATAAAATCCACACGGGAAAGCTAAATCCTGAGGCATTTACTCTTTTTAACAAAATTTAATATTCTGCCAGTCTTCTATTGAAATCAAATGGAATGTACTGGAGTAAAGCGTTTAGGATTTACTCAACAGTGTGAGCTAGTCTGAACACACTGGCATTAGAAAGACTAATTAAGCAACTTACAGTAGTATCATTCAGTCCATTTTTTTTTTACTTTGAAATTCATATAAACATCCAGATCTTTTACATTCAATCTACTGAGAGAGATGTTTCTGATACTGCACATCTACACATTAAGTTACTGGAGCTAATTATAATAAAAAATAGATTCCAAGAAAGTAACATTTTTGAAAGAACTTTTGGTTCTGGGTCCTTTTGTTGGCCTGACCCCAGTCCTGTGGACTGTGTCTGCCTGGACATAGATGGTCAATTGTCTCCATGCTTAGCCCAGTGGAAAAGGGGAAATTCCTGCTACACTCTGGATTATCAGCTGGACACATATTCCAGGAGCATGGGGTAGCTTGGGGATTAACCCAGCTCACTCTCCTGGCCAGACATCGCACTCTGGAAAACAGGCTGCACTGGAAGGCTTGTGTCTTCTATCCTTCTCCTCCTGGTGCCATCTGCACTTCCAGTCATGGGGAAGGATTTGCATTTAGCATAGAGAAGAAAAAAGCCGTGTAGCACATACACTGCCTACCCCTCAGGAACTCTCAATAGCCATAGACTGGCAGCATCCAGTTGCTGGCAGCATTCCCACCTGGCCCCTACTTATTCCTACCCTGATACCTTCTCTCCCAAAGCACACATGATACATAGTGACTCACAGTGTTCAGAGTCTATAGCGGCTCAGCACAGCCCTTCCATGTGGCTGGACCTCATAGGCCTGTTTTTTAGCACTCAAAAAGAATCCAAAATACTCAAGATCTAACAGGCATTTTACAGCATGTTTTGGACCGTGTTGAATCAACTGTCCTCATGGATTCTAACCATAAACAAAGCATTGCCAGAAGACCTTTCCTCTGAAGTTTCTGGTTTTGTTTTCTCAGTCTGCTTTTTTTATATTAATGTTTTTCAGAAGCAGCATTTATTCCTATTCCATATAATACAGGAAGAAAAGTGGTCTTGAGAGACAAAAAGCTCCACTCAGCCAATTTTAGGTCATCTGGATGTGTTAAAATAGTTCACATTCATGTTTAAAAGGTAGACTCCAGGTTTTTTATCACTCAGAGTCATATGTGCAACAGCACATATGTCTTAAAACTCAGACTAGGATATTTATTGTCTCAAGTAAGTAATTTGAGCTTTGTCTTATCTGAGAAAACTTAACTTTGAAGTGGATATTTTTGCCTGTGTAGTAGTGGCAGATATCTAGCTGCCTTCACCATGGAAAAAGGAAACGGATAGTAGGCAATTTGAATATATTCTGAATGTTTCTTGCTTCCTGCACACATGGTGCAGGGTTGGCACTGCTGTGTAGGTTTGGACTTCCACCCTATTCTGTTCCCTTCAGCTGACGGCAATGCACTATCTCAAGTGAGACACTTGCACTCAGTACAGACACAACAACAAGGACGCATCCAGACATTCACAAAGGGCCGCAGCCAGTTAAGCCTATTCCTGGAGACTTCATATAATGTTGTTAATGCCCTGGCTTACTTCAGGTAAATGGTACCTGGAAGATCTACTTTGATGTTGTCATTCAAGATATGTATATGTGTGCATCTTGACATACAAAATGTATTCATTTGCATGAGCAGCAACCAAAAAAGATGTAGAGGTGTCTACTGTGAACACACATTCCCAGTATGCTGAGAGAAAAAGTGTGAAATGGGATGATTAGTTATACTTTGACATTATGTGAAAAAGGATGGTTTTGAAAAGGCAGGATCCATTCCCATTAGGATAACCAGGTGTTTTACACATTTGTCAGGACCCTTATGGCTTCTTAAGGATCAGTGTATCTGGGACAATATCAATATTGGCAAGTTATAACATTTCTGGGTGTACATTTAGGACCCATGTAACTGTTGGGTTTGTTTAGGGAAAGGAACTGAATACTCAGAAATGAGTTTGAAGGAATCTGAATGTAACCTTTCTTGGATGATTTTAACACACTAGCTGTAACGGTTGTGTAAAGGCCTGAAACAGAATATACCTGAAATGACCTCTACCTTTCCTCAATTGCACCAGAGTTCCCCTGTGTCATGGTTTAAACCCAGTCAGACAGCTTGTTCACTCACTTCCCCCCCTTCTTGCCCTCCCCCTACTCCCGGAGGGACAGAGAGGAGAATCAAAAAGAACGCAACTCCCACAGGTTGAGATAAGAACAGTTTAGTAACTAAGGTATAACACAAATCACTACTGCTACCACCAATAATAATGATGATAAAGGAAACAACAAGGGAAGAGAATACATCTCACCACCAGCCGACTGATAACTCCCCCCCCCGCCCCAGCCCAACCAATCACCAACCCTGCAGTCTCCCAGCCCTTCCGGCTAACTCCCAGTTACATCCTGGGCATGATGTGCTGCGGTATGGAATACCTCTTTGGTCAGTTTGGGTCAGGTGTCCTGTCTCTGCTTCCTCCCGGCTTCCCCTCCTTCCTGGCAGAGCATGAGGCTCACAAAGTCCTTGGCTAAACCAAAACATCCTTGTTATCAGCTCTGTTCCTGAGCCGAAAGTCAAAACACTGCACTGCACCAGCTACCAAGAAGGAGAAAAATGACTGCTACTGCTGAACAAAGGACACCCTGACTTCACTAAACTGGTCTGCTTAACTGAGTCTACTTAATCAACTGGTTTTACTTCTTATATATATATATATATATATATATATATATATATAAATATATAAAAATATATATATAAAAAAAAGAATTTATATATCATTGTATATGTATTTATATGAAATACATATACATTATGTATATATATGTATTTCATTGACTTTTTAAAGCTATTGGCTGAAGATCTTAAAAGACATTAAGCTCTAACGTTTTACATTGATATGGCCTTTTCATACTACCTGACATTTTAATCTACTTATACACATCCACTTATACTGAAACTTGATTTTAAACTACAAGGTATGTTACACATACATCTTCATAATGCCATATGATAGAAAATCTTATTTTATTACTCACAGATTCTCTGTTGCTCACTATTTTTTTACAAATAATTTTTGTCTGTGCAAGCATTTACAGTGTAATGCTTAGCAACATATGTAGTCATACGACTGAATTTGTCTTAAAATGACAGTTCACTTAAAAAGTACAATTTAATATGTATAGAAAAAGTTCCCTGAGGAAAAAAAATAAATAAATATCTCTAGTTATATATACCTCTGTAAATCCTGAAGGCCTTCCAACATAAATTCAGTTTCTCAATGAATACACATAGTATCACTTATTTGAAAGAAAAAAAAAACAACCAGAAAGTAAAACTAAATTACAGTATTAATTGTACATCATGCAGATTGAGTAAATTTTTTAGAAGGGATTATCACAAACTTTGACAGGGTAAGTTTGCTTGACTGTTCCATACATGTAAAGGTAATATAAAACCAAAGCATTTTTTTCAATATTATCTACAAGAAAGAGCATGAAGAGAAATAGCAAAGCAGAGATCACTTTTGCTCACCAGCTTGGACGGTGTAGATTTCATTGGAAATTAGAGAAATAGCAGCTCCAAATGTGCTTTCTCCCCTGTTCTGGCTTATCTTCACATAGCAACAAAGCATGAACAAAGCTGTTCAATTAAAGGAAACATTAAAAAATACAATAAGTTATTTGCATCATCTCAGTGATTTGGGATTGATGTCTTGTACCTTTTAATAACACAGCTTGGTTTTTCCATCCTCACTGGGTCTCTTGCCAGTCATCAGGCTTTTCCAGCTGCAGACTGTGGTCATTTACAGTTTTATAGACACTAGAGAGGTCTGTGTGAAGGATAAGAAAACACAAATTAGCTCTTGCAGATTGGCCTCTGTCAATGCCGGCTTTGTGCTACAATATCCTCATTCAAACAGTTGGATATATCACTTTAGGCATGTTGTGTCAAAGAATTATTCAGAAAATTACTAGAAGGATGGTTTCCCTTTGTGTGTTGTGTTTTTGAAGCTTTTGAGGACTTCTGAACATCTTTGAAATGCAACACTATATGTGTATGTTGCAAAAGGGAGCGGTAGCCAAGTTGAAAATTTTAAGTCAGGCATTTTGTAAAGAAACAACAAAATGCAAATGTCCTCTTAATTAATAGCCAAAACAAAAAGGGAAAGGCCTCCTTTTTACATTTTTTTCTCTTTCTAAATGAAACTGTGATCGTGCAAATTATATGTTTCCAGTACACAATAATTTCCTAAACTGTGTGCTTTACAAAGAAATCCCAAAATCTTTGACTTGATTCCCCAAATTTATTAATAACTAATAAATTTCAAACCTTTTTACAGGAAACTTGCCAAAACATGTGGCATTCATTATCTAAATAATTCATTGCGATCTATCCACTCAGCTTTATTATTAATAAAATTTTCTTTGAAATTGTTGAAAATCCTATGGATTTTAAATTAGTTAGATTCTGAAATTTTTAGAAGTGTCTGTGTTATTATTCATATTTGACAGTGTTGAAACTGTCTTTTCCTGGTGGAATCAAAGAAAATATTTTTTCCTCTAAAAGGAGTGACAATCATAGTAAGCCACCAAAACATCTACTGTTCTATAGCATTAGCCTAAATGTTCAACATCTCTTGCAGACTGGATCTGACAATCATTCCTGTTTTCTTTGAACCATCTCCCTCTTCCTGTCTCATAACAAAAAGGGGAACATTTGGCAGGGGAGGGGTGTTCATTTGACATGGACTGGTTCATTTTACCCATAACATATTACATCATTCAAGATAGATAGTTTCTAGAAAACACTATTTGTAAACAGATACCTGCATCTACTTAATTAACTTTAAACTGCATTCATTTTATGGAGTGTAATCAAGATCTCATTTCTAGTACCAGCATATTCCTCTGCTTAAGTAAACCCTTTACAGAGAAGCATAAAGTTAAATGCTGTTCTTAGGGATGTTTTTCTCAATTGCGGCATAATAACAGACATGGCCCAGACCTTGCTCATTTTGTCCAACTCCTGACTGTACATATGAAGACTATATATCTCCTTGGAAAAGCGTTTTTGTCATATGTGGCTTTGTATTGTCATAGAAAGTCAGAGACCTGAATTTAGCACTCCATAAAACACTACTAGCCTGGTATGCTCTGTGCTAATACTTACGTATAAACACAAGACAAAAGTCACTGTAAATACAAGCATTTGCCCTTTGCTTCTAATACGTCTCTTTTATGAGGTTTGAATGTCCAGTAATATCAGAACTGAAAACCTTTAGATTTATTTCTGCATGGAATGAAAATGCTTCTTCCTAGAGAGTTTTTATTTGCTTACCTGGATCTTTCCATATTTATGAAGAGCGTTCTGTCCATTTATTGAGTTGTTTCCTGGCATTAGAGGTCAGAATGCACTGTCAAATGAGGAGGGTGGGAACATCTAAGAAAAAAACAAAAACCAAAATACAAAAAAAAAAACAAAACAAAAACTGAAAATATGAAAGCAGGGGATAAAATGGAAATACTAAAGAGATATTTAACATTCCTATAAAATGTAGCAGGTTTAATACATGACCAGTGTGGTGATTCAAAAAAATGAATAAGAGAGAAAATCATATACTTCTTTGTGAAACCATTCTTTTCAGGGTCTTCACAGTCTCTAATATTAATTATGTAGTCAGATATGGTATTTTGATATGTGTGGACAATTAAAAATTCTTACTTTGTACTCTGAAGGATGCCATTTAACATTTAGACCCTAATTTTGCCTCTTCTCCCATCGTTAAGCCTTTTATGTCAGAAATGAGATATTCTATCATGGGTAAAATAAAACAGCCACAATCAATCTGCAAAGGGAGAAGTTATTTATTATTTTTTTCTTTCAAACATGTTGTACAACTGCATAATATTCTTCTGTTAGAAATTCTGTTGCAGTGAGAAACACAATAAGTATTGAACAGCATAAACCAACATGCCTTGCACTATACATTTCTATGAAATTCTGTTCTCATTTCAAATTTTTCTGTTCAGTTTGACAAACTGTAATACAGCATTCAGCTTCACTTTCCCGCAGGTGGGTATAAACTTTCTACTAAAATAATTTAAACATGAAATTTGGCTGATAGTGAAAAGTTCACAAAGCCATTGATACCACAATCATAAATTTAAATGCCACTTTTTGAGTAGATTTCATAGCGCAAGATATACATTCAAATAGCCTGAATACTAATGTGAGGTCTCCGCTACACGTTATTTTTGATAGCCAGGTTCTTTCCTACAAGATTTTAGCAAAATGAAAATACCACAAGGCATCTGTGGTGATATATTCCCTTTAAAAAAAAAAACCCTTTCAACTAAGTTTCACCTATTATTTCCTTCTGTATTGCACTTTTGTAGTATTTTTGTAGAAAATCTTTAAAAATATACAAAATGTACAAAAAAAATACCATACTGTATGAAAATTCTCAACTATTTCTATCTAAAAGCCTTGAAAACTCAACCCATTTATTTATCTACCCATGTTCTTTGTGCTGGCATTGTAAACTGTTGTTGTAATTAAGTTACTTTCTACAGGTTTTAGGAAAACATTAAAGTAGGACCAGGTTAGGAATGAGAAGTTCTGTCTTATTAATGAGTTTTAGGCAAGTTCTATGGAAAACAGTAGTTTCTGTTGTTATTTGCATAACATATGTTGGAGCTTGCTGAGCAACTTATGTGGAACTCAGTCTGAAAGTAATTAAGAACATAGTATGCAGTAAATAAAAGTTCCAAGTCAACAATTCATTTCTCTGCTTTAAAAAATAAAATCACTAACATGCTTCACACTTGAAAGTTTATAGAGAAGCTGATACGAGTGGTATGATATTCCTTTCACTGTTCTTTACATGCAGCAGAAATGTAACATGCCAGTCAAAAATCTATTTTGTTGCTTTTTAGGACTGGCCAGACCTATCATATATGAAACCACCAGACACCCTTATTCTTTGGATGAAAATCATCTGGACACCTTTGCCTGTTCAGGAGCACACAAATAAGCCTGTAACACACATGTAAAACATCATTATGGTCTAGAAATAGACAGAGAATTGACTCAACACTTTACAAGTGCTATATTTTAGTCTAGTGAATGGGATCACTGGATCCCATACAAATAAATAATCCTTCATGCAAACAAGAAAAAAATTTGTCATCACAATAAGTAACTGCAGGGTTTCTTACAGATCTTTACAGAATTCACAGGAAATAGGTCATATTCAAAAAATTACAGTCGGGATTCAAGATTTGAAATACACATATTCTAATCTTTTCAGCATTGGATCTATATATAATCCTAATTTTATTTTTTTTTTCTAGATAATTTTTTTAACAGTTGAAGATGCCAAATTCTTCAGTTTCTGCAAATGTATAAACTGCAATCTAGTAAGTATTCATTACTGGGAAAAGAAAACTGCACTAGGCAAAGAAAGGTGGGGTAGTAATATGAATAGTAGGAGGTTCAGATATTAAAACTATAGATTTTATGCAGGCAGCAGCTCCTGTGAATCCAGCACTCTTTTATGAAAGTCCAAAGACTTTGAAATATAGTAAACTAAACTGAACACAAACAGAAGGATACACACATACAAATAAAAACAACAACAAAAACAGTCCATATTTTTGTCAGATGAAATCTGCTGTGATTGCAGACAAGGTCCCAGTATGTTTTCTGTGTTGCTCTGTGTGTCTAGAATTAGAAGATGTAAATACCATCTGCAGATTTTACTGCTTGGACCCCTTGAACTTCCATAATTTTATAGCCAAAAAAGCAGATCTAAAAATATTGAGAAGCATCCAAAATTATCGGGGGAATGTTTAAGATAAAATAAATTTAAAAAAAAAAAAAGAAATAATTCATAAGACCAATATATTTCAATTACATAAGGATATTGGTTAGGAGAATTATACTACACTTTTATCTCTTTTGTTACAGCTTTGCAAGGAAATTCAAGAAAATCAGTAGCAGTTAAATACATTAAGTAGAATTTTGCTCTCAGTTACACCAATGTAAAATGAGGCAACAGCACTGTTTTCAAAAATGTTATTCAAAACTTCATATGTTTCACTGTGAGCACACATGGACTAATTATCTTTACTACACTATCATTAAAAGCAAACACACAAAGTCTTGAGTGTAGATACTGACAAAACATTTTTTGTGAGTTCATTTTCCTCTCATTTGAAAGGACTGAATTACAGAAATATATGTGTACTAAAAAGAGGTTTTCATTAATAGCAGCTCTCAGTATTTTGAGAAAAAACACTGCAAGTTTGCTTTTAAAGTATTTTTACTTCCTTTTACGCATTTTTATGAGTTTTATAGAAATAATCTTTTATATTTGTAACAGTGATGTTCATGGCAGCAATTCGTGCACATGTGCACTCTTCAGAATGCACAACTAGGAATCTGAACAGGTTTTTAAGGACAAAATGCTCACACAATCCTCTCTAAACTTTTTGCACCTACTCACACAATGCAAGGGATGAATTAACAATCATCAATATATTTCAAACAACCCACAGGCTGAAATATGATGGAATGAAGAACCCACTGAATTATTGCAAATATCAAAGTTGGTGAAAATCAAAATGTAAATTATAAATAGAAAAGATTATTCTGATGAAATATATTAAAGACAAATAAATTGGCCATCCCTATTCTAGGGATATGGATGTCATCCAAATCCTGTTCCATATTTTTCTGCCATTCCAAATACAAAAGAATGAAATGAATGCAGGTGATTGGAAAAACACATTGAATGAGGAAAAACACTAAGCTGCTTCATAAAGATGTTGGAAAGTAAAGTGATTAGGAAGCTTAATCTGAAAGCCGAAATGACCTGATTTTAAAACTGTAAGTTGTTCAGAATGGCAGTCCAAGCAAGGCTCAATAGCTACAGGGTTTGCTTTTTTCTCTCACTTAGTTATTCCCACATACCTGATAGTGGCCTATGGAATGTCAGGCACCATGTAAGAATAAACCAAATGGCACAGCTGACTTTCTGGAGACCCATGAAGCTGCTGTGCACAGGTGACTAACACTTAGCATATAGGGATAACAGAAGTGTGTTTGGATTTCGTCATTCACACTCTAGTGGAAGAAATTACCTTCTAAGTACAGAGGATATAAAAGTTAAGGAATCATTATCAAGGAACTTTAATAGACACTTTCAAAAAGACTTGACAGGAGAATTCAATGAAAAATGGAATGAAAAAATTTCTATAAACCCCTTTCCTTACTCAAGACTCAAGTTCTTTGACCCAGGAAAATTTCTACAGCATATAAAAGTGATACTACATAAAAGAGCAAATAACTTTGTTCACTCCAACCGGTACTGTATGTCTTTAATGAAACATAGTACAAGGGGCACATCCATGCTGGTCAGAGCATTTGATCTTTGGAAGTGAACTGACTGGTTAGTCTTCTCATAAGAATCAGGCAGTATCTTCACCCATATAGAAATCTATGAGTGACAAAGAATATCAAAGGATATTATTTGTTAATGGAGTTGGTCACATGTCACTGCCTGAAAGTACAAGCCCTAAGAACATGAGAGAAGACATTCCAAGTCTCTGAAGAGCCTGAACTGCATATTAGCGTGAACTATTCACCCAATTTTTTTGTTATTGTTATCATGTAAAGCGACTAAGTCAGTACATGAACACTACAGTTGCACCTACATGTTGCTGGATAGTCCTCCAAAGTCCACATGCAGGGAAGGGCATCTGTATAAATACATTTCCTTTACAAGATGGGAATCCTACTAATGTTGGGTAAGATCATATAACTTTGCTTACACAGCCTCTCTGTTGGCATATTGTCTCAGCTTGAATCCTTCTTACTACTATTAATCAATTTTTGAGCAAGAGGATTTTGAATGAGGTGTGACCTCCTTTGCAGATGATGGACAGAACACAAAAATTAAGACTCTCATGTTTCATTCTAGATCTTCTCGGAGGACTTACACTGAAAAAGAAGCACGATAAAAATATGAAGTTTTGTTGAAGCCAAAGTGATTTTTTTGAAACATATAGGATTTCCATAAAGTTTTCAAAACATGAGTTCTTGGGCTGAAAGGGAGAATCATTAAAATACTTGTTTGCCATTACAAAATTGCATTTCAGCATATTCAGAAGTTTTAATAAAATTTCATGCTGTGATGTACACAGAGAAGTATTATAAGTAGATTACTAACGTTTGCTTTATTTACAATGTTATGAACACGTTAGTCCATATCAAGTGTGCTGAGACTGTAAGAGCTAGGAAGAGCCAAGTGACACCTCTACAAGACTACACTCTTTGTTAGGATGCTTCCAGTTCTTCATTACATGTTCAGATACAAAACCTTTCCCCTCAGAATACCAGAGCTGCTTCACTGCAACTCTTATACAGTGGTAGGGTAGACATGCTCTCTCAGGAGCTCAGTAGGGAAGAACTATTTTTTGTGCAACCAGTTTGGATGAAAAGATATTAAAACCTGAGATGTCCACAACACAGCCTGACAAGAAGGAAAGGATTTCATTTCCTTGTGAATGGAAAATCTAATCAGTAGCCTTCTCAGGAGGAACAAGAATGGCTTTAGTTGAACGTGCTGGATGCTTCTCACTACTGGGAAGACAGCTACTAAATCCTTATAATGTCAAAAATACTGTTAGCTTCATGTACATATCTATATTATTGAGCATGTATGTCTGCATGTGTAAGAGAACACCAGTTCCCTACCAAAGACTTTGAACATATTAAGGAGGCAATCACAGCCAAGCCTATCAGAGGCCTTTGATTTTTTCGTTTTGCAAAAATAAACTCAACATATGGATTAAAAAGATCACCAGCACTGATAACACCACAAATTAAAAGTAAGTTATAAAAATTTAGTGGTAAATTACATTTTCTTGGACAGTTTCTGAACCACAGAAAGGCTTCCTGCAAAGAAAGAAGTATTCGGTCCTCAAACCTCCCACATGAAACCCATCATCATAAGGCAGCAGTTGTCTCTACCTTAAATGAATACTGGATTCTCATCTGAGCAGTAACATGAGACCTCATAGCAGCTTTCCAGTACCTGAAAGGGGCCTATAACGATGGTAGGGAGGGACTCTTCTTTAGAGACTGTAGTGATAGGGCAAGGGGTAGTGGGTTAAAACTTAAACAGGGGAAGTTTAGACTGGATATAAGGAAGAAGTTCTTTACTGTAAGCGTGGCGAGGAACTGGAATGGGTTGCCCAAAGAAGTTGTGAATGTTCCATCCCTGGCGGTGTTCAAGGCCAGGTTGGACAGAGCCTTGGGTGACATGGTTTAGTTTGAGGTGTCCCTGCCTATGGCAGGTGGTTGGATCTAGATGTCTTAACTTCTAACTATACTATGATTCTATGATTCTATGATTATTTTAATCTCTTTGGTGTAAGGAAGTGAAGATGATATTACGGTGACTCTATTGCTGTATCTCAAACAAGATTTGGAAAAGGGGATGGTTTTCAGATGTGAAAGTCCTCAGTTCAGAACAACAGACAAAATTTTAACTTTTTATGTGAAAAAAAAAATGAAAATAGCCAAGCATTTGAAATCTGAACTTTTAAATAAGTCTTTTAAATATTTCATCTTTTAGCTGTGCAATTTCTACAGCAATAAGTTTTTCAATAATCTTTTAAATCGTACTAATCAAGAATTTAAGTCCTAATTCTCCTGGAACTGACTGAAAAACAATAATACCTAGCAGATTGTAGACACTACTACAAAATTTTAGGCTGGAACTCCCTGGGTTTTAAGATTATTTTTGCATTATTGGTTGGAAGCCAGTGAATTTCAGTCCCTCTTTCAGCAGGAGGTGAAGATCTCATGGAAGAAAACAAGAATCCCTTAATGGGATCCACAAAGTGTGTTTCTTGTTGAAACTACTTGAGTCATTATTTACCCTGATGCATAATGTAATATGTGTAGCACTGAATTACAGGACTAGGATTTGGAGTTTAAAGGATTAAGGTGAACATACATCATACTTTTCAGCACTTACCAAATAATTTGTGACTCTTTAAAGAGTCTTACAAGGTTAAAAAATAAGTTGTACAGTATATTATTGCCTCTAACAATTACATCTCTCCTTTAGAAATGTTTACATTCCATGGCACTTTAGGACATCATTGTCAGAAGGGGTGGAAGAATGCAATCAATAGCTGTTAGAAACTACACAGCATAAGGGCCTGAGGAAGATAAAGTTCACAGGTGCATTGACTGCAACACTACTGCAGTAACAATGTGATTTTTAGTCAGTGTTGAAGACTTTTAAAAGAGCATTTGTGAGAGACTGATCTGAAATCAGACTCCACTGTCCATTGTCTCAAAGATTGGTGTGAGGAACTGAAATAGGACTCCACCAACCACTGTCCCAGAGATGTGTGGGAGGAATTGAAATAAGACTCCAATATCCATTGCTTGGGAGAAGGGTGTGAGGAGCTGAACTGGGACTCCACCATCCATTGCCTGAGGGATGAGTGAGAAAGAGCTGAGATAAGACTCTTCTGTTCATTACTTTGAGGATTGGTGTGAGCTATTATTCCAAGAATTGCTGCAGACACACGTGTCAAAGAGCTGACTGCAAGACCAGGGAAACTGGACCACCAGGAGCCTGTAATACATGACGTGAAGAGCAGAAGTACTCCCCCTAACTCTTTACAAAAGGGGAAAAGCTAATCACCAAGAGACACATCACCAAGAGGCACATTGCCAGGGAGTCTCTCCCATGAGGATGACACCAGAAGGACACCTCCATGAGGACACTCTCCATTGATGACTACTACAGACCCTGAGGGACACCCCCCGTGAGACATGGCCACGAGGGCAACTCCACGAGACACACTCCATGGGGTACCTTCAAGGGGACTTCAGAAGGACACCTCCATGAGGACACCCACCTCTGATGGACTCTTGGGGGAAACTCTGGTCTGATACTACGAGACTATGAACCCTGAAGAATTCCCATCACCAATGATGACAATCACAGATCTCTGGAACACTGCTGGATCGATGGTGTTGACTCACTCTTTCTCCAAATTCTTGCTTCACTTGCACCCCAAATTCTTACTTCATCTTCTACCTTTTTTCCAATCTGTCCTACCACTATCCCCTTTATTACAATAATATCCCTTTTTTACAATAACTGTCTTTTTGCAATTTGCAAT
The DNA here is from genome assembly GCF_033815535.1 of Pezoporus flaviventris. Lineage (NCBI taxonomy): Eukaryota > Metazoa > Chordata > Aves > Psittaciformes > Psittacidae > Pezoporus > Pezoporus flaviventris. The sequence continues at coordinate 64,085,779 of NW_026892555.1, forward strand.
AAACAAACTGTGCAATTATGGTATTTGACCTTGTTTGTGCCTTAATTTCACTCTTGGGATCAAGAACTAAAACAGGGTCCAGCACTGGAGTTTTTCTCCGATCGGATCCTGACAGCATTTTGTGAAATAAAATTCACATTTTCTAATAATTGTGCCATTCAAAAAAGGCTTTCCTCACCGACAGCCCTGGACAATTCTAAGACCATTTATGAACTTCATTTGCTACTCAACATACTTTCTTTTCAAGTACTTCAAGCCTTTTTTTAATGTCCTAAGATCCTTGCAAAATCACAGTGGCATTTTTTTTCTTTTATTATTTTTACTTGTTCAGGGCCATGCAACCTAGAAACTATTAGATGAGCATCTTCAACAGTTTCTGGTGGGAATAAGTGTTTTTCCAGCTCCTCCTTCCACTGCAGAAGGCAATTAGTATTGCACAAAGAAGGTAAAAATCCTTTCATAGAAACAGTGGACATTACTTACCTTGTGTCTGTCTGACATGAGGTGTTCATCACAAAAGGCTCCATCAGGTTTATTGCAGAATTAAAAACTAACCTGATCACAAGAAAATTTTTCTCCTAAAGCCCCATTGGATCCCAAGTTTGGTTATATCCTAGGGCAGAGATTCCTGTGCCTTATATTTTTATTCTTGTGTCTGTATCTCTTGGCATTCCTCTGCACCAGGAAAAGAAACAGGTACCTAAACCTACTGAGATTCCTGACACCCACAAGTATCTGACCAGGAGACAGAATTAAATACACTGATTCACTACTGACTGCAGCCTATCAACAATGAAAGTGTTGCACAGCATGCTGAAAAAAAAGGAAGATAAGTTTGGCATTAATTACACGTGGAATATGTCAGGAATTTTAAGTTCTTTTTCAAAAGAGAACTTATTGAAAAGGGAGTTAAAAACTGCTGGTTTATTGTTAATGAAAAAAATCATTAAAAAAAAAAGGAAAGAAGCAGAAAAGTTCTATATTTCTTTTGAGATGATATTACCCACCTTTTGTTGTTCTCTTTTCTTCTTCCCAGTCCTATTGGTGTAGATTATTTGTACAGGATCTTCTGCAAAAAATGGTTTAAGGAATCAGAAAAATCTCCACAACTTTCCAAATTCTATTTGAAGATGAATAAATGTTTAAGGATTTTTAGGGATTGCAAGATTTTTCACCAACTAAAGCAGCACCATGAAGACATGTCCAGGATTCCAGACATCTGCGTCCCAGATCAGCTGAGATTCTCCGCTCATGCTGACAAAGAATTTATAGGTACTGACTCACAAGTGACCCTGTAAAAGCCAAGCCCAGTGCTCTATGGTAACATATTACAACCAGAATAGCCTTTGAAAGAGCATGTGTCTATTCCATGACCATGCAAGCTTACTGGGAGGATATGGGTTTTCTGGACAAGCACTAGTAACATTCTCAATATCATGCCAAAGGATCCTATTTATGGAAAGAAACATGAAGTATTATTCCACTATTTTTTTTCTCCATATATTCTGCAGATAAAAATATTTTACACGACAACAATAACATATTTCTTAATGCTGTCCGATGTCAACATGCTGTTTGGGTAACAACGAAGTTTAATTCTTACTAAAGTGCTGCATGACATTTCTCTCCTTTAAAATAAAAATATGACAAGGCCTAAAGCAAGGCTTAGAAACAAACATTTAAATATTCCAGCTCTAACCACACTGCTTACAGAAGGAGTTTTGAATAAAGAACCTCCCTTCTCTCAGGAGCTGCTTTTAACTTTCAAATGAAGCATGACTAAATTCTAGCAAAGCAGATTTGATGTTTCCAATTAGCTCAGAGAGTTAAAAATAATAGTTGTGATGTTATCAGACAGTGGGTTCTGTGAATGGGAGCCACATCCTAACACAGCCTGCATGCTGGCAATAATTTCAGAAGAAACATAAAAATTACTTAATAACATAATTATGCATTCTGATTTTTTTGCATTATTAAATATTTTCCAAAGAACTGCTGCTCATAACCAAGCAACTGAGTTTTATTGTTTGGTCATACCTTTGGCAGACAAATTGACTAATCTGTCTTAAAACAGTTAGCTTCCACAACATTTTCACCCAGGGTCTGATCCAGATTTCTCTGGGAAAAAAACTCAAAAAAAAATCAATATGAGCCCTTCCCAGTTTTGTGTATTTTTGTTAGCTTGCTGTAACTTGATTACGAGCAATAATACCAACCTAGGCCACTATCACCCAAAGCCTAATCTTTGCACTAAGCACAATTGCTGCTATTGGAGACAAGTGCGACAAGCCTGAGTCTTGCACTTTTCCTACCATTTAAAAATGTAAACAAAAAATGTTACATTACTAATGAGTTATTCTCTCTTTAAATTGTGCTTAATAAAATAAAAGACCCAATGCTATCGGTAATGTAAGAATCCTTTGTTCACATGCTGGTTTATTATTACTGTATTATAGTTGGCTCTAGCCTATGGCTTTTTTTGTAATTCTTATTGTTTCCTTGTATTCTCTGTTTATTTTTACAGCTAGTAAAAAACAGGCTCATCCAGGACATGCAGACTGGATTAAACTGAACAAAGCATTTTTAGAGTCAATAAACTAGTTGTTTAGCAGTTGGAGTTTGGTCAATAAAATGGCTCTTGTAAACTGAATGCAAAATGAGTAGGCAGCATTAACATATTTTTTCCAATATTTTTAATTTATTTTTAGTGTAAACACGAAGGACAAAATACGGAACACAAATTTTGAACAACACACACATATTTTCCTGGGTTTCCTTCCTTGTTGAAAACACTACAATGTTGTCATTTGCACTTGAGATTGTATTGCTAACACATTTTCGACTTCTGTCACAGGAAATCAGATGGTGGTGCATTCTTTTCAAGACTACACAAAATCTAATAGGGTTGCACAGTGTGAGAAAAAGTAAAAAACTTTATTTGACAGAACCTTCATCTGACTCATGTGGTCAAATCAGTACCTGTCATGAGTGTGAATGCCTTTGAATACACAGAACTCAGTAAAATATTTTTTCTTCTAAATTGCCTCAGAAGTAGCATCAATTGCATGAGAAAGTAAATAGCTTTTCAGTAATACTTCTGTTTCCAGTTAATTTCATAACTCAATCTCAGGGTTTTGGGGAAATAAAAAAGCAAAACAAAACAAACTTATTCTGGGTGAAGAAATTAAGCTGGTGGTAAAATCTGTGGGCCTTCAGAGAGGTCAAATTTTCACCACCAGTTTTTAAGCTGCACTGTGATCTAATTGACATTATTTTGTCAGGAAAAAATTCACAAAGTATTTTAGAAAAAGAGATCACCTTTTCAAGGACTGATTATGATATGGAAATTGGCATGTCATAGAATACATTTTAAGCAGGGTCTCTTTTTTCCAACATTAGTTTAGAAAGATACTGACTTTTTCCTTTCTTGGTTTTGTTATTTTTTTTTGCTTTATAGGGAAAGAAACATCCCTCATCCCTGAGTCCCTTCCAAATGTGAAACCAGTTTCAGCCAATTATTTAAAAAGAAACAGCAAATTATATGCAAGGTTTCTCGCCTGTTATACTCTATAACAGGAGCTGCTACTGTCCTACAGTTTTTCCAGAAGTTTGTGAGGTTTGTTTCCTAACTTTATTGAGAACTTCTCCTATATCCCTGGAAATCCCTTGAAGAAGATGAGGAAGTCCAGCCTCTGAGCAGGAGGACTCCTTATATGGTAGACCTCTCTGCATCTATTATACTGCAGCTGTGTGCAAACCTCTTCCTTATACTAGCTAGAGGAACAGAAAAACAAGTGTAAGCTATACTGTGAACAAGTTGTGCTAAGGAATGGAGCTCAGCTTTGCTTAGAACGTGGGTTTGTCAAATGAAATAGAAGGTTGATGAGTCTGAAAGGGGAACTAGAAAAAGATAATCCAGGAGCCATCATTCTCCATTCCTGACGTACATACCACTGTCAGTATCTTCAGGTCTGAGGCTTTTTCTGCTTGAAAAGTAAATACATAGCAGACTACTCATTTGGTGATTAACAAGAAAACAACCCCAAACCCAGCACTGTAACCCTTGGAGCCTCAGGTATAGCTGCACATTTACTCTGAAAATAGAGATGATCACATTTAATTGCTTCCATGCGTAGTTGGATCACAGATGTGACAGGCACTGTGCCTGACCACAAATTATTAGTGAAAAACATTAGCTGGTATAAGTCCTGTTTATGAAAGAGTGCCAGTGGAAAAAGTCACAGGATAGTGGTATCCAGCTACTACACAGATGCCAAGGAAAAGCATATCAACAAGGGCTGAAGTTTATAAAAAGGATGCTGTGCTTTCTGGAATAAAGAGGTTTCTGACTGCATTAACTTACGTTGTTGTTATTTTAACAGTAAATAACTTGCAGACATCCAGATAGCTAATTGGCTGCTGGAGTTTTCATTTGGAATAATTTACAAAACCACAACACAAGATATTATGTAACGATTGGCTGTCCACGAGTATAATTTCACACCACGGCCCTATCTAAGCAAAATATCAGTTGGGCAGACATTGTCCATTTTTCCTCTCGTTTGGCTCCAGGTTAAAGATGTTGATTGCCAAGCACTGGGCTAGGCCTGTTAGTCCACCCCAGGCTCTGCAGGCTCATGTCACCCCAGGGGGAGCCCTCAATAAAGAGTGTCCTGGTGAACAGCTACCCAGCTCCAGCGGATACCTGGGACACTGCTTCCGGCACATCACTGAGGGCTACAGCAATGCACCTCCCCAGGGGGTATTTAGTTCCCGTATTGCGTTTGCAGGGAAGGTTTTGGTAGTGGGGAGGCTAAAGGAGTGGCTTTTGTGAGAAGCTGCCAGAAGCTTTTCCTATGTTAAATAGAGCCAATGCCTTGGTCAAGGCTGAGCTTCTCAGTGATAGTGGTAGCAGCCCTGAGATAGCATAGTTAAGAAAGAGTAAAAAAGTTCAAAAAAAACAACTATGCAACTGCAGCCAGAGAAAGGAGTGAGAATATGTGAGAGAAACAGCTCTGCAGACATCAAGGCCAATGTAGAAGAAGGGGAGGAGGTGTTCCAGGTGCCAGAACAGAGGTTCCTCTGCAGCCCATGACGAAGCCCATGGTGAGGGAGCTTTGCCCCTGCAGCCCATGGAGGTCCATGGTGGAGCAGACACCCAGCTGCAGCCCATGGAGGTCCACAGTGCAGCAGATAGCCACCTGCAGAGGACCCCATGCTGGAACAGGGGGATGCCCAAAGGAGGCTGTGACCCTGTGGGAAGCCCATGGCTCCTGGCAGGACCTGTGGCCCCATGGAGACCAGGTTTGCTGCAGGGCTTGTGACCACATGGCGGACGCACACTTGAGCGGTCTATGCCCAAAGGACTGCACCCCTTTTCCCTCCCGAGAACACATTGCTAAGCAAAGAGGTGTACCTGAACTGTTTTCCTCTTCAGTTTATCCTTTTTGCTAACTTTCTGTGCCTTCCTGCTCAGTCTGCTTCCGAATTGCTCCTTATTAGGTGCAGAACTGCGGTGGCTTATGTATGACTCTGACCAGCTGTAGAAAAGCTTCAGAATTGCAGCAAAATAGACACACAGAGGAGTGTCAGTATGCTTGTCTCACTTCCCCTTTTTAACCATCCAGAGGGCTAGAAATTACTAGTTCCCATCCTTTTAGACTTTTGGGGTTTAAATGGAAAAAACTCTGTGTCTATTATTTATCTCATGTCACTCTGCTTCATTGTTTACACTAAGTTTTGATGAAGCTTGATGGAGCAGTAGTGCTGTTGTAAGAAGAGCACAGGCAGAGGTATTTGCCGCCAAAAAAATCCAATCTCACCCCTCTACCTGTCATTTCTACATCTTTTTTGTAAAGATCTTGATCTACATCATAGAACTGAACACATAAATTCTTCACCAGTGAACCTGCTGCTAGACCTGTCAACATGCTGCTCTGCTGGAGAGACTTAAAAGTGCTTTTCTTTCCATAACATGTGCCCTTTATTAAGCCAGGAGGGGAAGATTTCCCAGTAGAAAGCATTTAGTGTCCATTTCCAGCTTCCACAGACTTCCCTCTATAGCTGCTCTTAGTACACCTCTGCCTAGCTGTAGCTGGCAAAGGAAATGACCTGTCAGATTACTGAGTCCTTTTCCTTGCAAGGGTAGGACAGAGTCCCATGGGAGGTAATGTATCAGATACTGAAGTGATTTCACACTTGATTTTAGTCAAGAGGTCAGACCTAATATTTATTGTACATGGCAGTTCTATGACTTTGGCTACTTAGCCGCATTGCAGTAAATAGACAAAATCTGTGTAGTAAACATAGGCTCATTGCCTTGTTTGGGGCACAGACTGACCCTAGTTGTAACAGCTTTGATTTTCAGGTAACTCAGGACCCTGATAATCCAAACAAGGACTCTCACAGAGGTATGGTTTCAGAAAGCTCCCAAAAGCATCAGTAGAAGGCCAAAGTTTAAACATCATGTGTGTACTGGAAAAAGTGCTGCTAGCTTATAGTATGTTGGACACCATTAACCATATGCACAGGAGCTTAATACCAGGCAAGGGGCATCCTTTATTAAATCCTAACATAATGTATTCAACAAAAAGCCCATTTAGAAATAAATTAACAACAAAACATAGTGAATTAAAAGTCACAATGGAGAAAAATACTTTAAGGAATGGAAAAACGAGAACAATTTTCAGCCATGAAATGTTTTTATCTTCTGATAACTTGCAAACGGTAAAGCCATGAATTTATGCATAAGATACAATACACAACAAAGAGATAATTCATATTCAAATCTCATGGTCCTCCATCACACATCCCTCTGTTTATATGTAGATAGTCTTATGAGAAAATGACACTAGGCACAACCAAAATTATGAGACAGCAAGTCAAGCCTGAAGATAATAATTACTTAGTTCACACAGGCATACTGAAATTCTTCGGCTCACTGTCTTGGTGGACTGCAGTGGCAAATGCATCGTGTGAAAGCAGTAAATTAGAAGGACATTCGTCTCTTTTTTCTCTTTTTTTTTTTTCCTGAAACACTTTATGAACTAATAACTGTTTGACACAAGTATGCCTGGTATTTAAGAGGCTGACTGAGAGTACCGCAAGACCTGATCCATTCACATTTACACTAGTGTAAATCTTGACCAAGCCCCCTGGCTTTGAGAGTTACTTTAGATATCAGTGGCATAATGTGGGGAAAAAATGGACAAAGGGATCATATTTTGCTACAGAAGGATATTTGCTTCCAAAAGAAACACACACTATATAAACACACACTATATAAACTGCAAGGAATACTCAGTGTCCTAGTTAAAGGTAATGTGGTAAAATAAAGCAATGAAAAATTAATCTAATCTTATAAAATAAAAGCATTAGAAAAACTTATTTACAACATTTTCCCCTTGATAAAAGGGACTATTTATCATTTTGTCAAGATGCTTAGCTATTCAAGGTCTTCGTTAGACTAGCCTATTGAGATATATTTAGCAGTTTACACAATAAATGCCTTAGTCGTCTCTTTCTGAGAAAAGTTTGCCTATTTACAGTTTCATCAACACCCATATTCTCCTTTTTTTTCCCCTCAAAATAGTCAACAGAGCAATTAATTATGACATTTCTCTCAAGATGACTACAGGTTGGAAAGTGTGCAAAGTGTCTGTTTAATATAACGATACATTTAAACTTCCTAATTGCTAGAATCATGATATACAATAGTCTTTTCTCATAGAAATTGTGATTAAATAGTCATCAGGTGTCTAAGAATAAAGTACTTCTGGCACTTCTGTAAGAGAATTTTAACATCAAGAAGGTTTTGTTCTAATGAGTCTTAAAGCAACAACATGTTACTGTTAAGAAATGCCAATACATAATTCTGCCTCAGGATTTTTTAATATGAATTTTTGTATTCTTTCTCCAGATTTATTTTTTTTTTCTCTAAAAACACCTTTCTCTTCCAGTCTCTTAAGTCACTTATAAAAATGATCATTCATGTATTTGTCATTCCCATTAAAGCTGTAGTAATACCTGTAATAATTTTCTCACTCTACTGGTCAAGTTCACTGAAAATTGCTAGTTAGAATATACTGTATCCTGGTTCCCAAATGCGATTTCACAATTTGCTCAAAGTAAACCAAATGCCACTGACTTTTAAACCAGCTGAGACTATCACAAGAAATGTGAGAGGACACTGAGAAGAAATACTTCTTTCTGAAAGAATATAAAGTACAGCTTGTAAAATGGAGTGGTTCTTTCAGAGTTTCTGAGTCTGCTTGTGAGCTGGAGAGGACTAAATGTAGCAGATGAATACAAGCGAGTGCAAAGACCATCTGCTGAAATGAGTTGCAACAAAAAGAAACATTATAAAATACTAGGGTATATAAGATGTAAAACATGACCAGAGGAAAACACAAAATCAAAGACAATATAAAAATTTGGACATACAGGAAATTCATCACAAAGTTAAGACAATTATCTTAATTTAGAAATGTTTTAACAGAACTTGTGTAAACATATGTTAATATAGACTGAATTTGGAGAGATTGGCTGTACTGAAAAAAATAATTTGATTATTTTCTTCTATAAGATTTTGCGCAGGAAATTTGAATCTGGCTTTAGAAGTTACATTCATGCAGATGGAAATCTGGGAGAAAAACGCCTATGGGGAAAATTACTGCAATATAATACACTCAATTTTGTATAGTTTTGCAGTCCCATTAAGCTAGCTTTGCATTTTTGGTATGTACAGAAGTGATGAAACTGTAGTAAAAGAAGAGTTACTACAAGATTTCAGTTCAGTTTTCAACTAGAATTTTGTAAAACTAATAGTGTAATAAAAGGAAGTTCAAAATAACAATTCTTAAAACCTTAATCCAAATGTTAAATTCTATTCCATAAAAAGTGTTAATTCACTAGCATTCTGCCAACTGCAGAATTTTTACTTTTTGATTTTCTTTCATGCTTTCCTGGCAAGTACCTATCAAGTAGTTCTCAAATATGACTAATATATTATATGGGCTTATGTTACAGAATAATTTAAAGGTACCAAGCCTATCATTTAATACTAATATGTCATAACAAAGGCAACCTTCCCAAGACAGTTCAAGAAACCCAATTCAATCCTTTAATTCATATTATAATAAATATTTAATAAAGATGAGCAGGTAATTCAAAAATCATATTTGCTTTATTTAATTCTTTTTTTCTGCTCATAAATTACCTGCAAGCAGAACATATTATTCTTCAGTTATGAAATTATTTGAATTACAAATTTATTCCTCAAAAATCTAGCGATAATTTGTTAGATATATAACAACTCTGGGGTAGCTTATTTTGAATATATAATTTTAAAATTGGGTTATTTATATTAGATACACAGTTCATTTTTGTTCTTAAAATAGATAAGCTCAACTATTAAATCTCAGGTGTCTGATGCAAATTATTTTGATTACAGTTCAGTGAGTTTTCTTCAAAGGCAGTGATTCTCTAGAATATTTTACAGAACATGAAAAAAAAACCTGAATTTTCAAAGTCTAAATTTTCCATAAGATTCCCCAGCTTCCAAGTCCTTAGTTAATACTTGTTGTGTAGGAAGGGATGTAACAATTACTTCAGTCTCAAAATTAACTCTACAGAACTAGCTAATGTGCACTATCTTACACCCAGTAGTGTAAGCAAACATTCGCAGCTAAAATGATACACTTTACAACAATAGAGCTACTGCTATGAACTGTAAGTACTGGACAAAAGACTGTTTGAACAGATATGCACACAATACAGTCTCAAATCAGAAATCAGAATCCAGTGGCAGCAATTCATTAGGTTGTTTAAATGAGTAAGAAAATAGAAAAGAAAGCATCATTTCTTCTCTCCTCTTACATTCTCTCATGAGCAGGAAAGCTTAATAGGCTGTTCCCCTCACCCCACACCCCCCGGAAATAAATTACAATTTTGAAGGAAAAATTCTCAGACTGCATTGCGCTTTCTTATCCACCATGAGGATCTCCTTTGCACTCGTGCTCTCTCTGGAATCCAAATGTTAAAGCCAGATCTGCATGCAGAGCAAATGCAGAGTAAGCACCTGGGACCCATTCTCTGGGTAATTAAAAGAAATCTTACTTCCTTACAGGACAGCAGATTTAAAAGACTTTGCATCTTCAGTGATTTAGATGTTCACAGCCACTACCATATAGACCAATTTATTAACACAGCTTGATAAAGGAAAATATAAAAGCTAAATTAAGCAATGTTATTTCTTTGATACTTAATAATTATTTTGAAAACCTAACCAAACAGCATATCAGAGACCTCCAATTCCTCATTCTACGTGCCTTCTATAAATTAGTGGAATCACAAGAAGAGTTAAAAAGAGCAAAGAAAGCAATTCTGTGGTTGTCGTTTGAGACTGTGTTATGGAATACTACCCAGTCCCCCGAGCTGCACATAATTTCACCTACTTTTGGTGCTGTGTTACTTTTGTTATGCTGTCTGTACATGCAAGAGTCTTTCAAAATTAACTTTAAAGACCTTTACAAGTAACATTGCTAATGTTTTGTGAAATGGTATGGCAAAGGTAATGGATGCTTATCATGGCTTCATAATGATGAATGCTCTGGAAGGCATTTTCATGTCACAGATTTCTCAGCTCTGTGTCATTTTCCAAAGATATTTTCCACTGAGAAGAATGTTCCAGTTATTTTCAATTTCATTTGAATTTGAGTTAATATGAGTTTTGTCAGAAGTTTTGATAAACAACCTCTAGTAGCGGCAAGATTACATAGCATTTGTGCTCTTCTTTTGGAGAGACAAAACATTTTTATGCAATGTAAATGAATGCAGTTTAACATTGGAAAGGTGAGCGTTGCTTACTTGAAGAGCAAAACACTGCTAATTTGAAGGTTTTCTGAAATACCAAAATGGGGTATTGTGTTTGTTGTGTTCCAGTTGTTTCCATACCAATTGTGATGACAGCAAAGTGTTGGGGTTCTAAAAGAGTCCTCTGGTCTGTTATTCATTAACTATACATGAATCTCAACCATCTGGGCTCTTGCCTAATTGTGAGCTCAAGCCTTTTATCCCTATAGCACACTTTATGCACACTGAGTGGTACTTTAACAGTGATGGCCTCCTGTTTGTTTGTTTCCATAAAGAGTTGAGACCTCAACCTTCTACTCCAGCTTCCCTGTTTCCGTATCTTACAACAATCTACAGTCAAAGCACCATTTAATTTATTTCTCTATTTACCTCTTCTGTGATATGAGGCAGCAAGCCACACAAAACTCAGGTTTCTAGGATAGTAAATAAATATATTGCAAACATGGAAAATAGCTAAAAATAAACATATACCTACCTAGATAAAACAAATGGTTCATGTACACATTCTCTGCCATGTTTTCTTTTCCCTTCTGAACTTCAGAATTCAGGTCACTGTCTTCTAAGAAGTCCTACTGCACATAGGTTCTTCAGAGTAGAGAATCCCACCAGATCATACCTCCTGCATTTGAAGTAGCTAGCAAGAAATCAATCTATTCTTTTCTAGCCAGTGCTAACATGTTCAACTTCAACAGAGCCATGTGACTATTCCTGATAGAAAAATGCAGTCCTTTATTCAAAATATAGTTATGTTGATTTTGCACTTCACTGACTCCATGCAACTAGCAGAAACAAAACAAAACAGAAAAAATCATGGTTTACACATCTGGTTTTGTCAGTCTATTTGTTCTATGGAAGTGTGACTTGGCAGAGAGGTGGCCAAGATGTAGTCTCACAGCAGTACCAGCAGAGTAGCATATCACTTCTAAATGACAATAACAATCATAAAACCCTAATACATATCAGGGACACATTCTACTAAAACATATATATATATATATATATATATATATATATATATATGCAATGAACACCTGTTGATTGTTGCCCAAAATTTGCTACAAAATAAATAAATAACATGCACAAAAAGCTAGTGGTCAAAAAATTATATGCACTAGTTTACATATTAGATGCATTACTGAGAATTTGTGTCTCAAATCATGCAGTTCACTGCTTGGTCCCATACACAGCAGGAAATACTAAACTTCAAATTCTGCAGCATTTTTTAAATGCAAGATTAAATTTTCTCACAACCCAAAACAGGTTAAATTTTGATACTCTACCTTCCTTTTATAAATGTAAGGTTTTCTTACCATTAATGAGGCATTCATGGCTGTTCTGTGGATGCAGAGAACACACTATAGGGGTGGAGATTTTCCATGTGTATCACAGAGAAGAATATTGTCTTCTGATTTTACGAAACTTTTAATAAGTTTTTGCCTCCAGTTGTTTTTTATGGCCAGCATTTTAAATGTCCACATCATTTCAAAGTCATCTGAAAAATAAAATCCTTTCCCCTGAGGACTTTATAACACCATACATTAGCTCCAACACATAAGGTGTGCAGACATAATCACTGTCAGCATCAGCATAAGAAAACTTGGGCAAAAAAATTAAAAAGCATTTGAAGAGAAAATGAAACATGAGAAGTCTGGGGAATTCGGATGAAGACAATGGGCATGTGAATATGGGAAGGCAAAAACCAGCATCTAAAGGATAATTTTCCAATTTTCCAATGTGCGTATAAAGAAATCCTGGGGGGGGGGGGGGGGAAGGAGGTAAGATTTATTTAGTGGTAAATTTGTGTTGACTCTGCTGGCAGAGTAACAGCTTGGATGCAAGCGTACATGAGGGCAAGACATTTGTTGTGGTAACAGTAACTGAAGATGGTAATCTTAGATACAGCATTTGGGGTAAACAAAGAGAAGTTAAATGAGTGGAAACTAGGAAAGGAAAAAGGGTTACAACTACAGGCTTATAGGAAATAGATGTAAACACCGTTTCAGGAGCAGGAACAACAAACCCCACAGTTTCAGAAATAGGATTGAGAAGTAAATTCAGTCTTAATTATAATTACATTATGCAAAAACACAAGGTTCAAAGCAAATCTAAGAATTTTTAAAGTTGCTGAGAACCTACCTGGTCCTATTTATATCAATGAGAACTTCTGCATATTACGGACTTTTGAGAATCGGGACACTTTTGATTTGTGCTGATGATATTCAGATCTTAACCATTGACTTCTCTTCCAGAAAATCTTGGACACAAATTTCACCTTAGAATCTGTTTAAGGGGTTATAAATAAAAACTAAAAAATCCCAGACAAGAAAGGATGAGAGTCATGCAGCACTATTCAATACAATTCTTATGAATATTAGCCCTGGTTTTCATTTTTCTTAATACTTCCACATATTTTATTTTGCCTCAAAATCCAGCTGAATATTTGAAAACTTTTGTATAAGGAAAATACATTTTATAACCCAATAAGGTGTTCAGAGATAACAAAAATGTTCCTTCAGTTGTCAGCCTATCAGGTTTGAACGAGTGTTAACTTTCCTAAAACCAGCATTATTAGTAATAAATTAACTAGTTTACTAATTAATATTAATAAACAGTGTTAGAATTATAGTTCTCCTGTGCCTGAAATATGCTAAATGAGTTGGTAATCTCTCTTCAGAACATAACATACAGCAGGCAGCTGTAGCTATGCTTCATTATTAGAAACCTCACTAAAGAGGCCATAAACAGAAAGAAAACACTGTCTATTAATTCTGAAGGATTATCTCCTGGTAGAATTTATTTGGTTTAAGTCTATCACTGTATTTACTGTGAGCATTAAGAACTGTCACTTTGTGCATGAGGTACAGTTCACTTATTTTTTCTTTATAGTACCTTAGAGAAACAAATTTACCATATAATATGTTTTTGCAGAGCTTGGATCTTATATTTAAGTAGCTTGCAGAATACTTGGTTTCTTTATCAAATTAGCAGCTTGAGCACAGCTGCATATCACAGTGAGGTCCAGTTGATATCATGCTGGTCTCTTATAAATGTCTCTATGAAGAAGTGAGAAAAGAAAGGAGAAATTTAATTGATAACATTGGCAGTATCCCACCTTTTTGCTTATAAAAGCTAGTTCTGCTTGACCCTACACTCTGGCAGGGAATCATTCAGTTTATGTGTATTTTTCATTCCTCCCACTGGTTCTGAGTGCAAAGAAGAGGTTTAACTGCACACTATAAATATGTAATATGAAAGCTATGTAAGCTGTCAAAGAATATTCCAGTGCTTAATGACAGTTTTCAGAATGTAAGGCTAACAGATCTCTGATAACATGCATACCTTGTCCAGTGAAATATATCCGTACTTCTGCTGTATTTATTTGAATATTTCAGTATTTTAAACTATTCCCATCCACTCAAGACTAACCAGGGCCTGAAATCTCAGAGTAAGTGCTACTCACAAATTTTGTCTTGGTGTCACAAAGGAATAAAGTCAGCAATAGAGGCTGCATGGAAAGTCTTTCCTGAATATCAACCTTATTCTATTCAGGAGACGAGGCTGTCAAAACCAAAAACTGCTCTACTTTTCAAAACCCTTTGGAAAAACAGCACATAAAAAAACTGACTAAATAAAACACTCCTACATACTGTAAAATTAAAGCAGGTGAAAAAAGCCTTTTCTTGGGCATACAAGATCATAAGAAAATTTACAATTTCTTACTGGCTTCTCAGATTCAGATCAAGCTCTTTAAACAGTAAAGGCTCACAAAGACTAATTCTGCCTACAGTCAAAATTCTGCCACATCAAATACAAGGGAATTGTGTTAACTTTAAGACTCAGAGTGGACTGAACTTTTCTGCATCCTTTAGCTTCAATTTAATAAAAAAATATAGGATTTATGTCAGTTTCTCAAAAATGTCAGAGAGTAGAAACATAGAAACAGATATCTTGATTTTGATGTTGAGAAGTAATATCTCTTGAATCAGACCTATAGAGCTTTGCTATGCATTTAATTATCAAAATATTTAAGGTATACTTTGCTGATAAATAGCATACCTTCTGTGACTTTTTTTTTTAAGGATAACAAGGCACACTCCTGTACTGTGACTAGAGTTAACATGAAATAGTTGAGTTGTTTTAAAACTGAATCCTCTCATCCTTGAGCTTCAGTAACTGGGAGACAGAAAATCTAACAGAGAAGAAATGGAAGATGGTTATTTCATTTTGGTCATTGTAAGGAGGTAAAGAGTCATTGTACAAGCAGTGCAGCAGCAGAAAACTTAGGGTAGCTTCTATGAACTCAGTGCCACCTTTACATGTAAGAAAGTTTGAAGAACACGTGTGGTTTGATATGTTGCTCCACTCCACCTCATTTCTGCCTGCTCTGAAAGACAAGGCACCATCAGCTTTCCTTTGAATTAAAGTAAGGAATGGACATCAGGTAAGCTGCGTTGGATGCCAGCTGTCTTTCCGCTCTGAAGGCACGATGTCATTAGAGATAAACCCTGCATAGCTCCAAGAGATGGGGAAAGATTTCTATGAACTTTCAGCATTGCAAGAGACCTGACCAAGTGCACTCATTCATTTATGTACATTTTAGCCAGAATGGAAATTTGAAGAACTGCTCCTTTTCTACAGATAAGACCATGAAGATAGGGGAGAACTCTTAATTTCTTCAAGAATTAATTATTGAACTCCAAGGTGAACCAATTAATAGAATTGCTGTAGATCATCAAGTTAAATAATTTTGCATTTAGAGGGTACCCACCATTACCTTTAATTTGTGGCAATCTATTTTGATAACCGACTATTGACCAGAAATTCTACTGAATGCATAATCTAACTTGTCAAATCTGAAAGAATTTGTGTTAAAAAAATTGAAATTAACAAATTGTCACTGACC
Source organism: Pezoporus flaviventris (assembly GCF_033815535.1). Classification (NCBI taxonomy): domain Eukaryota; kingdom Metazoa; phylum Chordata; class Aves; order Psittaciformes; family Psittacidae; genus Pezoporus; species Pezoporus flaviventris. Next base: position 64,101,554 of record NW_026892555.1, read on the forward strand.
CACACTTATTATGATTTAAATATATTACACACAACCTAAAACAGATTCAGAAATGAATCTATAATCACTTTAGCTTGTAATTTAGCTGTAACATGAAAACTAACATTGTGATTGCAATAGTCTACAATTACTGAGAAACATCATAACTCTCCTAAGCTAAAATATATGAGCACACCATTTTGGTTTAAGGACACAAATGACTGGCATAGATACCTGACTTTATTGCTTGTCATTCTTAAATTTCTAAAGTATGCACTAAAATCATGGGGTTATCACAGTAAAACCACTAGACAAGTAAACTTATCGTTAATTGAATGGTATTTCACTGGGAAATAACACAATTAGCATTTTACAATGCGAGTATCTAATATTTAAATATATATTTATGTTCATTGCATATTGTATTTTATGAAATACTTGAAAGTGTGTAATAAATTTAAAAAAAAAAAAAGGATTTCAAAAGTATTTACAATTATATATCTTGAACAAATACCTTCATATGAAAAGGAAAGAGGAGATCAGATAGATAGAAAACAATAAATCAAATAATGTTCACGTGGACCTTGGTTTGGATTTTATCTGTACCAGCACCTCTATCAACAGTTGGAATATTCTTTATCTAATGTGGAAGGATTCAAATTACTTTTTTTTTAGCATAAAACCAGCATAAGTTATTTTTCTCTTTAACAATATCACAGGCAGAAACACTTATGAAGGGCTGGGGAAAAGCAGACAGAAAGAATGCTGCAGATATTTACTCATTGACCGTGTGCAAATAACAAGCAGTAACCAAATATAAAGTAACTGATTTTTTGAGTAAATCGGTGGATTATGAGAAATCAGTCTGATACAGTCTGATAGATTTCTATAATTATGACATAGTCTAATTGGCAAATAATTAGAAACAGCCTCCTTAAAACTATTCCTGAAGAATAAAAGAAAAACATCTCTGGAAAAATTTAAGTAATTTAAGTTGTGTTGACTGCATAGCTAGAAAATAACTCAGTAGGAGGTATGAATTTAGAAACAGTCTGTGTTCAGAAGCCGTAAATAATCGTTTTAATAATGTAGTACATCCCATTGTTTATTTCACAGTTTCTCTTGACAACTTCTGAATAAGATGAATTGTTATTGGAAAAAAATGTTTAGACTATTAAAATACCATAATCTGATATTAAATTATCACAAAGTATCATCCAAAAGCTCCTATGAATTTTGGATTACAGAAATTCGTCTGTTCATAAAGCTATAGCTATTTCGTTACAGGAAATTTCTTGTGTTTTTCAGTCATCCAGAAATCACACGTGGTCTTTTCATGTCTCATGAGGTTAGTGTTGTAGTGTGGATGCTGAAGATGGTGCAGCGGCATCACAAACAGTACTTAAGAACTGCTTCCATTCTTCCCATCTTTCCTTACTTGCAGTTAGGGATGTGGGGAACTAATTCTGAACAGTTCTTATGAATAGACTTTATTAGCAACTTCTTAAAACAAACAGGAAGAATTTCGGGGAAATTTGTAGCCATTACAAAAGGGACAGGAACATCTTCTGGAATAAGCAAATAAGAAACAAAATCAGAACACTAGTTAAGACAGAAATACCAAGAAATACCATGTTATATCGTTCCTAGTTTGACAAAAGGGAATAAGCATAACATGAATTTGTTTTCAATAGCATACTAGCTAAAAAGGATTATAAACTATTAACTGAGAAACAGTTTATTGATATATATAGCCTTCACTTGAAGACTGATATCTGACTGTTATTGCTTAAGAAAATAACCAGAATACTTAGAAAGCTATTTAACAGAGATTAAAATGTACCCCTATAAGAGGAACAAGGACCACTAGATCCTGAGTATCTTTTTATCTTATGTTCTACTAAAAATTTTCTTGGAAGAAGAGTTTGAGAAGCCACTGCTAAGCACAAGACGATAACAAAAGGCTATGTATCCCAGGCGCCATGAAGTACCTCTTCTCCCAGTTCAGAGAAACAGGGAAGCACACAGCTGGAGTCTGATCTCCCCTCTGCTCCACTCCACTCTCATGTGCACTTGCGTAGCTTCTCAATTCCCCAGCAAGCTAATGGCACATAGGAGCTGGGTGAAGGCACACAGGCTTTTAGAGTTGGGAACAGCTCTGGGCTCAGTTCATTACTGCTTTTTAAGCTTTCATTACTATTACCTAGGTTTCATGCTGGTGATTTTCTTCCATGTAGACATCTGTTTTACGCATCTACATAATCCTGAGTACAGCTGCTTTCACAGACCCACATTAGCCCCTGTAAAGAAGTCTTCAAGGAGACTCTTAAATCATAGCTCCTCACTTTTACAAATATAAACAAGTTTTGCCAGCCTCTGCTCACCTTAATAACTAGAGAATATTGGGTGTAAAAAAAAACAATTTCAGAGATTAGCCTTGTCATCTCCATTTTACATATAGGAAAACTAAGTAATGAGAAGGCAGTGAAACTCCCCAGGTTCATGCAAGAGACCAGAGCACAGACTGAAATATATATATGAAAATGAAATATATCCTGGTTCTATACTTTGCGTAGCCAAAACTATAGTTTAGACATAAAAAGGTCTGATATGATACTTTAATTTTGGAATGATAATTAGGTTTTTATCTTTCATTAACTAAAATAAGAGGTGTTTTATTAAAAAAAAAAAAAAAAAGAAAAAACAAAAGAAAAAACACACCAGAATTCCTAAGCCTGAGAACTTTAATTTCATATATATTTATTCACTGCTGTTTAGAAATGAATAATAATTAAACAATTTTTTTTTCTGTTTTTAAGTACGGCTTCATTTAATAATCATCTGAGATAATACTAGTGAGAGATAAAAGCTTCCATATAATCACTAGTTAATAGAAGTGAAGCATGCTGAAAATCACTACAGTTAAATGGAATGGAGGCATATGGAAAACTCGTTTCTTTAACCACTGATTGCCTGACTGTCTAATTCCTGTGCACATATTGCCACAGTACATGTTCCTAAATTATGTCAGACACCCCTCTTCTTAATTTTAAAGTTATGAAAAATGCTAATAGTAAAACAATGCCAGGCAGCTGATTTTCCTCAGAGAAAAACAACTTTTGTGCCCCCTTTCTCAACAGTTTTTTCTCAGTTAACACTGTCTCAGAAAGAGATCTACGTTTGAATTCCAAGTATCCTTCAAAGAGTAAAGGCCAAATCTCTTTAGCAGAATGGAGGAGAAACAAAACTGATGGAGTTTCTGAGGACAGCACACTTAAAAATATCTGCTGTGTAGTATGTACATCTAGCAAATGCTGCTTTCAAGATATGAGGAGATTTAGATGAGCTCTATCATCAATGAGTCCTAAATCAGTACCAAATCAAAACCATTTGAAAATTCTGTTTAGAAATGGAGATTTAGAACAGAATTAGAAGGAAAGACACTGCATGCATGATGTTGAGAAATGGTGAAAACTAATCTTCACTCAACTGGAAAGCCAAATCACTTCTTTATCCTACAGTGATTCACCATTAAAGCCAGTCTATGAAAAGAACTGGGATATAAACTAATTAGGTTTGGGACAGACAGCAGGTATAATTCAGGTGAACTGCTGTTTTGCGACAGACTAGTTGCTTCTAATCTCTAAGGAGCACTGTCCTTCATGCCATACCTGCTTCTCCTTTGTTCTCAAACAATTCATTTTTATTTTTATTTTTTTATTTTAAATTCAATAATATTTCCTGCAAAGACTTTCTCTAGACCACATGCTGGAAATTTCTGGTATTTGGGGGCAAATTACTGATGTTGAAACAAACCTTGAAAAAACTGGCCGCCTTCTGATGTCAAGAAGCGTCTAGGTACTGTTACTCTCCTGAACAATATCTTTCTGCATTTCTTACATCTGGCTGTTGTTGAGTATCAAAAAACAGTCATATCTTTCTTCACTGATACTGCCTTACCCTAAATCAGGCCACATTCACTAACTAGATGGGTGTAAAAGGCTTTACATAAAGTGGATTTTATTCAGCAGATCTTTGTTTCTTGCTTCTGAGGTCCCTGAAGACCCAATAACTACAAAGCAACCCTGAATAACAGGAATGTAGGAACAGATGTTATTTGGGCACTCTCACATAATAAAGACTTCTAAGAATCCCTGATGCCCAATTATCTAAACACTTATTCTTAAGTTTCCATTCAGTGCATGATGAATTTAGTCTATTTTAGCTGAATAAAAAAAAGACTGTAGTTAGTGTGAAAGTGATGCCAATCAAAACAGACACATAAATGGACTGGGTAACACTATCTCAGAAAACATACATAACATAATCAAATAGGTAATTCAAATGAGATCAGTTTATCTGTAATAATTACATAAGTATCATGTGTAAAGAGGGTAATTATTATCTTCTTATTTTCAAATTATTTTGGATGCTATAGCATTATCATTTATACTGTACTATTATAATTAAAATCCACAATCACATGGTCCTTTTAAACTATAATCTTGGAATAAAAGTAAATATCAGTGATCTAGAATATCAATTCATTTTGATTTGAAAGATACTCAGTTTCACTAGCATTATGTCCTACAAAAGATTTGAACAGGATAGATTTGCAATGTGTCAGAAGTGACGCAAATCCTCAGTGACCCCTAACAGCCAGAACTGTTACAGACAGTAAAACTACCTTCCTCTTCTCATCTCAGCTACTTCCAAACACTAGCTTCTTCAGCTCCTATCTGCTCATGGATGTCACTATCCCTAGTTGAAGGCAATACCACACAATTAAGTTAATATTATATACAAGACAAGAAGTTAATTTGTTCAATACTTTTCTTTGCCACCTTCCCCTACATGGTTCCCAAAGATGAAAAGAAAAAACCTCCAAATGTAGTTGAAATATTTTAAATTGTAACTCTAAAATTAGTGAGCCAGTTGTATTTTGTCTTTGTTTTTTGAGAGGGAAAACAAAGAAGATTCTCTACAAGTGGATCACAACTATGCAGAAGTCAGTAATTGCTGAATTGCAATAATGCACTGGCATTATTTTAAAAAATATTAGTAAAAGCCATGGTCCTGCTGCCTTCACAAAGGATTAAGAAGGCCAAGGTGAGTTTATGGGAGTACCAAGAACAGTCAGTTTAAACTCACAAAACTGCTTCCTGTTTATTAATTAAAAACAAGCTTTTTTTTTTTTTTAAGAATGTCCTGGGTTCAGCAGTAGCAGTCATTTTTCTCCTTCTTAGTAGCTGCTGCAGTGCTGTGGTTTTGACTTTCAGCCTGGGAACAGCACTGATAACACCAATGTTTTTAGTTGTTGCTCAGTAATGCTTAGTCTGACCAAGGACTTCCTGAGTCTCATGCTATGCCAAGGAGGAGGGGAAGCCGGGAGGAAGCAGAGACAGGATACCGGACCCAAATTAGCCAAAGAGGTATTCCATACCACAGCACGTCATGCCCAGGATGTAAACTGGGGGCAGTTACCTGGAAGGGCTAGATCACTGCTTGGGTCGGGCTGGGTATCGATCAGTGGGTGGTGAGTGGTTGTATTCTCTTTCCTTGTTACTTCCCTTATCATTATTATTATTGGTGGTAGCAGCAGTGGTTTGTGTTATACCTTAGTTACTCGACTGTTTTTATCTCAACCAGTGGGAGTTACATCCTTTCTATTCGCCTCCCCATCCCTCGAGGAGCACGGGGAGGAAGGGGGGGAGTGAGCAAGCAGCTATGTGGTTCTGAATTGCTGACTGAACTTAAACCATGACAAAGAATAAAGATACTGGGTTTTTTAAGACAAAAATTTAATGTGTTATAAATTAACAGCCTTTTGCCTTCTATTGCTTGATGTTGTACAAATAAAAGGAGGAATAATTAAAAAAAAATATAAGTTAATTATTTTGAGGTAAATAAATTCCATCTCTGTTTTTCAATATTTTCTGTGGTGGTTGGTTATGACTGACAGATTGTACCAATAGCACTTGCCATGCCTATAGCATATCAAAAAGCAACATGGAATACTTATCTTTGCTTTCTTCATTAGCTGCTATTTTCTTTAATCAGAATCATTAAGACCCAGACTGACTTGGAGGAATCAGTATCACTCTAATGTTAAAATTCATCTTCTGTCTCAACTTCTTAATATGCTGCTCTCACTAAGGGTACACTTCTAAGAGGAATTTATACGCACAAAATCCTAGTGCTGTGGGGATTTTCCTTTGTAATATACATGAATCCAGTATAAAGCAATATGGATTATTTTCTATACATTTGTATCTGCCAGGCATGTGAAGTCCAAATAAAGACAGATAGAAGGGGGATAAAATCAAATATGAATAAATGATCTTTCATGAATGAAAAACAAAGAGGTTTTCAAACACTGAGCGTCTACATTCAAATCACCTTGAAGCAGGCCTAATATATGCAACAAACACTGTTGAGACAGGGGAAGCACTAAAACGGTCACATTTTTGTTTGAAGTAACTGAAGAATCTGGTCAAGAGATTTAACTGTTGTTGATTCAACTTGTTCTCACATAAAAATCATTAATTTACATGCAATTTGTTTTTCCTTGAGCACAAGTTTTTTTTGCCATCCTGTACATTAACAGAGTATGAGAGCATTCTTTGTATAAGGTTTGGATTTTTTAGGACACTTGCTTCCAAAATATGTCATAACATTTTAGTTATGTAGGTCAGTAGGTCTCACTGAGTGAGATTAAACTTTATTTTCTTCCTTAGTGACATCTTTCACTTCAGAGTGGGCAACACTGCAGCAAAACAGTGTTAAATCCTGATTTTAGAAGAGTAGTAGAAAAAAATATGTGCTAAGGCACCTTTAGTAGCAATGCAAAACAAAGTAATAAGCTGTTCAATATGCTCTACGGAGATTTATTTATTGCAAAGCTGTACAGAAAGTGATCCAGTTTGTCAGGCTGAACTTTGGGAAGGAACTCAGCGTGAGTCAGACTGCTTAGGTTCTTGCTCACCTACAGCAAGTAGTCACCTCTTTCCTATGGGCTAAAATGTTTATTCAGTTACACATCAGAGCCTGGCCGACAAGGTTGGACATGTTTCAGTCAGATAATGAGAAACAGGATTCATGGAACCCTTTTTGTCACATGGAGAAAGACGTAACTTTAGTGTTTTCTTTATGAAGTCTATGGTAGGCCCTTAATAGCTTGTTTTTATAGACCTTTGGACTGAAAAGACTACAAAAACAAGGCACAGTCCATTTTCCAGATAGAGTGTAAAGTCAGGGCATTGCACTGGCAGAATCAGGGTCTAGCTGATTCTTTCATTCCGATATGTTTGAGCAGTCACCTGAGAAAGGTGCTGCATCACCCTACAGGGTGTCATAGGGAGCTAAAGATGGAAGACTGCTTCTCATGAAGCTGGATCTTTGTACAGAAAAAATAAGGCACAGAATAGGTCTGTTTTCAGATATTGACAACTATCTCTATGTTAAGTTCTGTACCTCTGTTTTACTTTGGATGGGATACTCCGGCAGGGGGATTGGACTGGATGATCTTTCGAGGTCCCTTCCAATCTCTAACATACTGTGATACTGTGATACTGTGAAAACATAATGAAAGTTTTGTGTTGCTGCTGCATCAAATGCCATTCACAACAGGTTTCTTTTTTGACAACAGTGAAGATTTAAACTATAAAAGTGCTAACTGTGGAAAAAAGGAAATAAAACTGCAGAAGGATTATGAGACTGGTTTTAACTATGCTTTTATGTGGTATGCTTTTTCATGAGGGTAGTCTATGATTACATACATTTATATGAATGTGAATGAGGCTACAAAGATTGTAAGGAATTATCAGAATATTAACTTTTACTATTACACTTGCATAGGAAGTACCAGAATACAAATACAATGTGTACACATATAACACTACCGGGACTTAGTATATTCAACAAATACTATCTTAACTGCCCTAATCATGATTTCAAATATGCAAAGCAAGAAGGAAAATGATACATGGAAATTCTGGCTCCAGCTTCTGGAGGAACCCATCAATTTCAAGTTTTTTTATTTTATATATTATAAATGCATGTATTTATAATATATATAATAAATATTCTCATTTCCAGTTCTCATGTTTATAAAGAAAAACCTAAATATAAGAATATGACGCTAAAACTTCACTATATAGAAAGACATACCTCAGGAAGAGTCAAGTTCAGCAGCTGAACTTTGAAAGTGGTGAATGTTAGGGGGCTAAACTGGTTCTGCATACAAAGAAAAGAGACAGAAAGATGCTAGCACTATTTCATTGCAGGCCATGTCCAGATAACCCCATTAACAGTGCTGTGCTCATCTTCCTTTACCTGTGAGCCTATACCTAGGCAGTAGCAATGCAGAGGACAAGAAGCGTAAGGATAGGGAGCTGATGCAGGTTACCATAGTACAGCGTGAAGATTGTGGCATACGATTCAGCACACCTAGTCTTAATGCTACCGTTGATCTTTCTGGTCCTGTACAGCAAGGTGAGGGGCATAAAACCACCTCTGAACAGCCAAGGGCAAAAAGTCTAAATCCACATGGGAAAAAGGTATAATAAAAAGCAGAGACTGGATTAGGAGTAAGAGATAGGTTTTATGAAAAGCTAACAAACATAGCCAATTGATTGTTTTGTATCAAAATCCATTTGGCCACATACAAAGCACTGTTATCTACTATATGATCCATTTTTTCTCAGCATTCCTACAGAGGGTCTACGCACATTCATGGAAGCAACACCACACTGCATACTTGTGAGATTTGAAGCAAAAAATTGCACAGTTTTCTAGGACAAACAAATGAGCTATTTATCTCAAAGGTTTAGCAGGAAGACAGGCATGAAGGGAGAAGAAGTGTGTGTGATAGTGAACACTGCTGTTTTAACCTACAGGTTAAGATACAAATGCAGTAGGACCTTCAGAGCATGCATTCCTTGACAGTCAGTAGATAAGTTCTTTCTCAACTTGTTGTCTGTCAGAAGTGTAATGTGTTTCCTTATTCAAGCTTTAGCTAATCTGGGGCCCCTGTTTTGTATCCAAGTCCTTATTTCTTACAAACATATGGACAACTAGGTGATGACATTGATGGCAGAAGGTGACAAGAAAACAGCAGTCAGATGCTGACAAGAAATTCTGCATCTACATCAATAAGAATCACAGTTTTATGGTCTTGACCTGATGCTAAGCAATACGATTGAATTGCATAGTATCTAAAGTGCAACTTTTTTTCATAAAATGAAGGATTTTGAAGGGCTTTTAGAAGATTCTGCCCATCAAAGCCCTCTGACAGATGTGATGAGAGTGATCAAAGCCAATTTAAAGTGGTTTGTAATGAAGCTAAGCTTGTGGCCAATGTAGTGAATTATCCACAAAACAACTGAAAAAATCAGTAAAATCCTTTGCCTAATTCTTGGAAGATTTATCAGCTGCTGCAACCACTGGACAAAGACAAGCGTAGGACACTTTTGTCAACTGATGTTACTCATGTTTTCTTGCCATTCTTTTCTCAAGAAATTTTCACAGGACAGTGGAAGCAAAATCAAAATTATTAGAGTTATAGCTAGAGTTCAGCAATTTAATATCTAAGCATTTGCTTGATTATAGTGTTTCACAGGTTTTGAGGCACCAGCTTCACTGAGATTATCCTCCATAATGACTGAAGATCTCCTTATTTGCTTGTGGCTTTCCTTGCTATAAAACACACAATGCACAGGCAGATACATCAATAAAATACCAAAGTGGATCAAGTGAGACCCCACTTGGAGTACCATGTGCAGTTCTGGTGTCCTCAACATAAAAAGGACATGGAACTGTTGGAACAAGTCCAGAGGAGGGACATGAGGATCATCAGGGGACTGGAGCAGCTCCCATATGAAGACAGGCTGAGAAAGCTGGGGCTGCTCAGCCTGGAGAAGAGAAGGCTGCATAAAGACCTCATAGCAGCCTTTTAATATCTGAATGGGACCTAGAAGGATGCTGGAGAGGGACTCTTCATTAGGGACTGTAGTGACAGGACAAGGAGTAGCGGGTTAAAACATAAACAGGGGAACTTTAGATTGGATATAAGGAAGAAGTTCTTTACTGTAAGGATAGTGAGGCACTGGAATAGGTTGCTGTCCTGGGTTCAGCAGTAGCAGTCATTTTTTCTCCTTCTTAGTAGCTGGTGCAGTGCTGGTTTTTTTTACTTTTGGCCTGGGAACAGTGCTGATAACACCGATGGTTTTAGTTATTGCTCAAATGTTTGGTCTGGCCAAGGACTTTCTGAGCCTCATGCTCTGCCATGGAGGAGGGGAAGCCGGGAGGAAGCAGAGACAGGACACCTGACCCAAGCTAGCCAAAGAGGTATTCCATACCACAGCGCATCATGCCCAGGATGTAACTGAGAGTTAACCGGAAGGGCTAGCTCACTGAGGTTGGACTAGGTATCAGTTGGTGCTCAGTCAGGCGGGGTGGGATGAGTTATTGCTTGGCGGGTGCTGAGGTGTTGTATTCTCTTCCCTTGTTATTTCATTTGTCATTATTATTACTGGCGGTAGCAGTAGTGATTTGTGTTATACCTTAGTTATTAAACTCTCCTTATCTGAAACCATGGGAGTTACATTCTTTTGATTCTCTTCCCCATCTCTCCAGGAGTGGGGGGAGGAAGAGGGGGATTGAGTGAACAAGCTGTATGGCTGGGTTTAAACCACTACAGTTGCCCAACAAAGTGGTAAACGCTCCATCCCTGGTGGTATTCAAGGCCAGGCTGGACAGAGCCTTGGGTGACATGGTTTAGTGTGAGGTGTCCCTGCCCCTGGCAGGGGGGTTGGAACTAGATGGTCTTAAGGTCCTTTCCAACCCTATTATATGATTTTATGATTCTATAGGTGGGATCTGCCTCAAGTAAAGATTTTTATATTTCCATCGTAGTGCAGACAAGCCCAAATCAGTGGAATAACAAGTTGCCTAAATTTCTATTATATTTTAAATTGTTTCATTATTTTGATGTAAATTCTAGCTTTAATTAAATTTCCATATTCTGAACCTTCTGAATAAGATTTCACCTAAACCATCATGAATTAAAAGGAGAAAAAGAAGGTAGAATTTTTTAAAAAATTTATAAACACTGATGTGATACGATAGATTTTCTTTCACAAAAGAGCACAGTTTAAAATATGATTCCTGGTGTGACTCTGCCTCTTACTTATTTCAGGAACAACCTAATACAGCTATAGTACATCTGTAATGGATGTTAATTTTTATCACTTTTCCTTCTCCTTTCTGTTTTGTAAAAGAAACAGATAGAAGCAGGCCAAAAGAAAGGAAAAAAAATAAAAAGGAAGAAAAAAGAAAAAAAAACATAGCTTTAATCCTTCCCTGATTGGCAGACTGGAAAGCTGTAAATTATTTAACAAAAGACATAACTTCTAACAGCATAGAAGTGACACATAGAGAGGAAACCTTCAAACAGGTGAGAAAGCACACAATGAAAAGTGAAAACCATATTCAGCTGTATCTCCTTCATCCCAAACAACACTTCATTTCCTCACTACTGAGTTCCTTCTGTCATAAAGCTTCACCATTTTGTGGCGATTTTTCCAAATGATAAAGCATGGGTTTTTATTGCATGACTTCAAGTGTTACAAGTGAAATTGTTTGAAGAAGGTTGACCAGTATCAAATGTGAAAGCCTCTAACACTCCAGTTCTACCAAACTCAAAATACAGGCAACCGAAAGTAATTAAGGCGTGACATACATTACCTTTCTAGAAAGTAAAAAACTAAGAAATGGGGGCGGGGGGGAGCAGGATGTAACTATACATCTCTGAAAAAATTCTGAGAAACTTAACATAAGCTGGCAGTGTTCGCTCACAGCCCAGAAAGCCAACTGTATCCTGGGCTGCATCAAAAGGAGCGTGACCAGCAGGTCAAGGGAGGTGATCCTGCCCCTCTGCTCTGCTCTCGTGAGACCCCACTTGAAGTATTGTGTGCAGTTCTGGTGTCCTCAACATAAAAAGGACATGGAACTGTTGGAACAAGTCCAGAGGAGGGACATGAGGATCATCAGGGGACTGGAGCACCTCCCATATGAAGACAGGCTGAGGAAGTTGGGGCTGTTCAGCCTGGAGAAGAGAAGGCTGCGTGGAGACCTCATAGCAGCCTTCCAGTATCTGAAGGGGGCCTACAAGGATGCTGGAGAGGGACTCTTCATTAGGGACTGTAGTGACAGGACAAGGGGTAACGGGTTAAAACTTAAACAGGGGAAGTTTAGGTTGGATATAAGGAAGAAGTTCTTTACTGTAAGGGTGGTGAGGCACTGGAATAGGTTGCCCAGGGAAGCTGTGAATGCTCCATCCCTGGCAGTGTTCAAGGCCAGGTTGGACAGAACCGTGAGTGACATGGGTTAGTGTGAGGTGTCCCTGCCCATGGCAGGGGGGTTGGAACTAGATGATCTTAAGGTCCTTTCCAACCCTAACTATTCTATGATTCTATGATCTTGCTTTTCAACTAATAATTGGATTTCTACTGAACTTTCCCTCTACCCCTAAATAGAAACACTTGTTTTCCATAGTGGTTTACAAATTTCCAGTGAAGAATTCTTTAAAAAAATGAAAACTTTATGGATATTGTGCTTCCCAGACTTGTATCTTAAACAAAGTCACAGAGTGCTCAGAAAAATACTGATTAAAATATCTTTTCTTGGCCCTATTGCCATGATATAACAAAAACAAAGATCGACCTGAAAAATCTTAGCAGGTGGATCAGTGATCTATTCCCTCTGCAAAACAAAACACTAACAGGAGATTTTGAGAAGTTTCCTGACTAGAGTTCATAAAGGCAACTTTTCACCTATAGTGCCAAAATATTTTTCAAGCAGGTAGCTCTGTTAAAATGTCCATTTTGCACTGAGTTTGCTACAGAGAAATCCCTAAACTATTATCATGGAAGTCTCCAACCCCTCTTCTGGGGAGTTTCATCTCAGTGTAGCAAAGTTACTTACAAGTCTGTGGGAGCTTTAACCATGCTCCTCCTAGTGCCACACACTCCACCACTAGACACAACACAATCAGAGTTGCTGCTGGTACCAAGATCTCAGTCTCATGCTTCACACATGTCATTTAATGCTCTTTATAACCTCAGGAGGGACAAACAGACAAGGAGCATAGAGTATGCACTATGCAGAGCCAGATCCACCACCCATGGAGTTGCCTGTTCAGGCCTTTATACCCATGGGACACAAATGCTGCTAGCCTAGTAAATAATCCGTAGTTACAGAAGCATACTAGGGCATGCAGCCAGCTTGCTATATGACTAAACCAGCTGCATCACAGATCAAATCAGACAGCTATGGAAGCTCAGGGGAATGAGAAGAAAAAGAAGCTTGAGTAACACAGACATTAAAATCAAATTTAAACGTGACCTATTCCACAGGTTTATTGAATTTATTGTTGGATTTTAAAAAGCCATAACAAACTGAAATTATGACAACACTTGGAGTCAAATTAGAGCTACTTGCTTTTAAATTCATGGCCTTGCCCAAGCCTAATTATTTCATTTGTAAAGGAGATATCTTGCACACATACAACAATGATATTGAACAGTTTTTTCATTCTAGAGCTGGACCTATCTCTCTGCTTCAGCATGCACTCTTTCATAACAATAACAACTGTATGCAAGGCTGAACTTCAAGATAATCATCTGGTGACAAACCCACACTGTAGACTTACATGTGCATGCTCTTGGGCATGGTGAAGGTAGGACTAGTCCACGTTCCTAGGGCTACTCCATGAGCCATCCTTCAGGAGCAGGTACTATGGATTCTGATCAGGAGGTGCAGCAGAGTGGCATTCAAGTCTGAATGATCTAACTTAGACATAATTTTGTTTGAGGCAAAGGAAAACCCTGAAGAAGTATGATGTGGGTCAAAGCAACATTTTACAACCAAAGCATCTACAGGTGGAAGTATAGGTAGTCTGAAATTCATACCACAAACTGGTTTTTTTTTTGGTTGTTCCATTTGTCGTTTGTTAAAATGAAGAATGTGCTAACCCAAAATATATCATATTTCATATCCTGAGTAATGCTTGGGAATATTGCCTGACTAAATCAAGCTACATGGTGACCTTAACCATGGTAGATCTTTAATAAAAATTAAGTAGTGCTATTAGCTTTAAGTATAATTGTTTATTATTTCTCAAATATTAACCAATGATCTAGGAGTCTTAAGGTGCAGACAGTTCTACCACACAAACACCTTGGAGATAATTGCTTTGTCATTTTATCAGTTTCATTCACCTAAACATAGCATCTCTTTTACCACAGTTTAGATGAAAAAACACCACCAATAGAGACAGTGGTCAAAGAACTGCACGAGTTTCCAAGAAGGGAAACATTTATCAAAACATACTGTATGGTTGATGGTAGTATGCATGGATAAAGAAGCCTGTAATATATAACAACAGTAAAGTTGGATTAGTGTATCGAAGGTTGTTTGGACAGTTCCATTTTCAAGAGACTTCAATTTCTTTTCACATAAACTCTGTGAAATATTTTGTGTGACATGTTTATGACTAACTATTTTTACAAATGTTATAATTGCAGACCCTTATGAAGGCTGAGAACACTGTTGCCCCTTCAGCAAGCTAAAAAGCAAACAGATGAACATGAAAACTATTAGTTACAGTAGAAGAGGCAAAACCCCCATACCTCAATTACGTTGCACGAGATTACAGCACTATATGGCATATCTTACATTAGGATTTTTGCAGCCCCCAATAGCTAACACAAAAGGTATACTTAAGTTCAAGTGTAGGCAATAAGTATGAAATTTAGAATTTCTCTCTGACTTATTAGGTTTGTTTTATCAACACATTACATAGTCACATAGTTTATTTTCAGAAATCAACCCCAGATTTATAGTTCATGTGGTATTAATTTCTGCTTAAATTTTCTCTTAGGAAGAGCTCATAATATGCTCTAGAGAAAAATTGTTTCCCCTGTGAAGTCTCTCTTTTACTTTATCATTTAGATAGTTCAGGATATTTAAGCACTATAGGCTATAATCAGGCTCTGAACATACCATTTTATTAACTAGTCTTTGCAAAAACATAGTCCTGTACTGCGCAAATATTTTGAGTCAGAATATAAATCAGAATCATCACCTTATATGAAAGCAATACAAGAAAGCTATGTCATCTGTTCTCACATCCTAGATACAAGTAAATAGGTATCAGTAGAGTTTATTGCTTCATATCCATAAATTGAACTAAACCACATTTATTACTTTTACAGGTAAAAAGCTAGATGTTGACTTAAACAATACTATGAAAACAAACTGTAAGGCTCTGTAAGTTTTTACAGACCTCCACAACTCCATACTTCTTCATAGTTTATTTTCTTCATAGTAGCTAGTACCAGGCTATGTCTTGGATTTATGCTGGAAACTGCTGATCAAGGATGGGTTTTTATTACTGATTCAAAGCTTTTTTTTTTCCCCATCCCAACCCACCAGCAAGTAGGCTGGGGGTGCACAAGAAGCTGGGAGGTGACACAGCTGGGACAGCTGACCCTAAGTGACCCGAAGGGTATCCCATACCATATAGTGTCATGCATAGCATAAAGCTGGAGGAAGAAGTAGGAAGGGAAGGATGTCAGAATGATGGCGTTTGTCTTCCCAAGTAAACATTACACACGATGGACGCCTGCTTTCCTGGAGATGGCTGAACACCTGCCCGCCCATGGTAAGTGCTGAATGAATTCCATGTTTTACTTTGCTTATGCTTGCAGGTTTTACTTTACCTGTTGAAACGTCTTTATCTCAATGAGTTTTCTCACTTTTGCTCAATTCTCTCTCCCATCCCACCACAGGGAAGTGAGTGAGCAGCTGCATGATGCTTAGTAGCCAGCTTAGTAGCATCGTTTAACTGGGGTTAAACCATGACAATAATCCAAATTACTTTCAAAAAATATAAATAGGACAGTAACTTTTCTGTGCTAGAATTTCGTTTCTGTCTCAGTTGCTCATTCACGTTGCATGTAGCATTCATTCCTCCAAGGAGCATACCTTCCCATCGCTTTTTATTTCTTCTGTTTAACAGTTTAAAATATCTGCAATTTATATTCCTCACTCCACCAAGTCCTCCCAGGCCTAGAAAGAAAGAAATGCCTCAGTTGAGATAGATATTTATATTTATGGTCCACATTTTATTTACATGTGCATTTTAAAATTGTCACTGATCTCTGGCTCACAAAAATCTAGATGAATTTTGCGTGCTGGAAACTCACTCTCACTGACACCTTATCAAGTGTTTTCACCATTTAATGAAGACCAAGATGCAAACTATTACATTTACATTCCACTGAAATATTCCTCTTCAAGTAAAATATCTACAACTGTAGATGTTAATAAAAAGCTCCTAGCTTCCTACGACTGCCGTGTGGGAGAGAATAGCTACTGTGATTGATCATAGAACAAATACTACAGTGCGTTTTTTCAGTAACTTTACTGTGTTACTTATAGCATCCCTGCTAATTCATTATAGCTAGATCTACTTCTAATTTTCCAACAGTACTTTAAAAGTCTCCTATTAAAATCAAAGACCCCAGATGAGTATTATTGACTGTTATCTCCCAAAGGAATACCTATCACACTTATCTATTGAAAACCCTTAAGAAAGGTTTTTCCTTTTCCCTCTACAGAACTGGACTAATCACACTAAAACAGTGCTCCACTGGAAGGCAAAAAGCCTTCTTTACTTCCAGTAAAGAATATGATGTATGTAAAATGCACGTTGCAAGATATGTCTTCCAAGAAGTATTCTTACTGTCAGGATGAATTTATTCATCACTCATACAAAAAAAAAAAAAAAAGCAAAAAACAAAAAACAGCCTTTTAAATATTTAGCTGCATGGCCTCTACATCACACCGTTGTGTATATATAAAAACATACAGAGAAACAATGTAGAATAACACTAAAATTGCAAAGTGAAACACTGAAGCTTAAAAGTGAGTTGCCAGTTAAATTTTAACTCAGGGATCTTGCATATGTGATTTTTTAAATAGTGTTCAGTTAATTAATTACATGTCACTCTCCACAGAAGATTGCCACTTCATTCAGCATTCAGAATGGCTGATACTGTGATCCTGAGATAAAGTTTAATACTTTGCTTTTTTCAGTGTGCGCTTCTCCCAGCTTTTACTTTAGCTAACTCTTCAAATCCCGTTCTGAATATAGACCCTTTCATTTTCCCATTGGTCTTTTCCTCTGTCACTCTAATATAAAAATTTAATTTCAAAATAGTAGCATGAAGCGTAGACATGTAACTGTCTTCACTTTATAAAGTGCTGATGCACACAGACACTGAAGTCAGAAGTTTCCAGTTATTTTAAGTATCCAGTTTGAGATATGTTACCCAACTTGGTTTTAAAACACCAGAGTTACTCACTAAAGTGGAGAATCCACTGGCTTCACTCACCAGTGTAGCTGCTCCCAGACCGTGGCATGAGGTCAGCCCAGGTACACAGAAAATGAGGTGCCTACAATTAGAGAACCCTTGTGGAAAGTCTGGCAAAAGGAGCTTCCTAACATCATGACAGGGCAGAAAGGAATTTAGTTCTCCAGGGTGAAACAAGGCAAGAGCAAGAAAGTATTGCCTCTCTTCATCAGCTGTAATTACAAGCTACATTCACTATTACCTTCTCATTTCTGCACTAACATGGATGTGAAGGAGACAACAGCTTTATTAATGACAGTGTTAGTTCATCCCTGTTCTGCATTACAAGCAAAGACATTCATGGGAAAAACCATCAACAATCACAACAAAAGAATGCACCTAAATCTGTCACGGTACTTCTGCACTGAATTCATTCAGGACTTGCAGTTTAGGCACCTGCCTCCAAAACTACAAACCCTGGGAACTGAATGTCAGCTGCCAGCTAATCCTAGAGGTACTTAAGGTTTCATTATCACCTTCTCTTTCATCATTTTTAACTTCAGAGCTCCACAGGCACCTAGGCCAAAGCTTGCTAAGTCTTTGAAGTCTAGAAGATTCAGCAACCAGCTTGTGCTGAGGCTCTTGTCAACATCTAGAAGCCATACATTTATCTGCTGACATCTCCAAGGGCTTTGCCTCAGCCAGTGCTCTCAAAGCACATTTAATATGCTCCAGAATTATTGCCTTCTCAGAAGAAGTGATGCTAGATTCATGAGGAACCCATTCTCTGACTGATGTTAAAACATATCAACTCCGTTTTTCTTTGTAAATAGAATATAGTCACCTGTCTCCATGTGGAGGCTCTGAACTGTGCACCTTAAATATATAAAAATACCTCATTTTGCTAGCTGCAGGAATTAAGATTCACTCCTGTTCTGACTCATTCTCACCTTTTAGCTCCAGGCAACAAGATGATAATTGGGCTGTTTAGCATGCAAACATTTTGAATCTCATTCTGAAGTACATGATGTTCTTATTGGGTGATTAATGAAAGACCAGCATCTCTACTCCTGAGATTAAATCCTTATGTACATTCTCATTACTAGTGTAACATTCTTTTCATTTCTGTAGCACTGTCTGATAATTGGCTTCTTCTTGATCATTTTAATGGAAAACTTTACAACAAATCTGATGTCATGGGCTTAACAAGAATAATAAAAAAAAATAATCCCATTTTCCTCACTTTTCTCTGTAGCTCCATTTACTTTTACAAAAAGTTCAAATTCTCATGTTAAGTTCTTTCAGATGGCTGCTGCATATTTGGGGAGTTCAATTTGCAATAGGGTCTTGTGAATTTTCTGCACTTTTTTATCAAATATTTATCTTGAGAGAGTTTTCTTCATATGCCTTTCACTTTTTTTAATTTAGCATTACATAAGCTTTACAACTGGCAGTAAGGTATTGTTTCTCTTGTCACAACGAAGTCTTTCACACATTCTAATAAGTTGCAAATATTTAGAAAATCCTAAAAAAGTAATAACAAAAAGATATTTGCATAGATTGGTTTCTTAATGTTAGAGTATCTCCAAGAATAAGCTAAACTGGAGTCAGTACTGCCTTTACAACACAGAAACACACAGATAGATATCTATATACCAGCTTCCCCTATGCACGTAGTACAAGTTGATACCTTGATGTTAGACAACAACACAGAATTCAAATGCTAAGGCCACCTTAACTTTTTAGTTATCTAACTGCTGTTAGTTCTGTGGCATAATGTATATGGACAGAAGCTGAATTAAGGTTGCTCAAGCAACTCCAAGTGTGGCAGTACCTAACTGTTCAGTGTTTGACTTCACAGCCTCGATAATGTTTTTCAGTGTAGTTTTGCCTTTAATTTTCTAGTTTTTCAAAATATGTAGTGACATCCTCTTCCTATGCTATTCCATGGAATTATTTTAACAATTGTGTTGTCACCTTCTTGAGGATGAGCTGGCTTAGACTATGCATGGAACACTATCAAGGGAGACCACAGTTATACATGGAGACTCCTGAGTCCCATCCATAAATAAGAATGGGGTACTTTTCACAGTTATTTTCCAGTAGCAAATTTGAATTTTAAAACCATGGCCAGATGTGGGTAGATTTTAATTGGATTTGCAAAAGCATTGTGTCTGACACAATTATATTATTTTGCTAAAGTTCAAGTCTTTGCTTCAGAGAACACGGACTCTAGATGAAAAAATGATCACAAAGAGAGTCATCACATTAATTTTTATCCTTGGGGGAAAAAAAAACGAAACATTAATTTTTTAAGAGGGGAAAAACAGTTTATGAATTCTCAGAAATCCCCACTTTGCTCCACCTTCCTATTGAACCTGGTTTTTGTCCTACCCCATACCAGAAAAGCAGATGAATTTGGACACTCAGAATGCAAAAATATCAGATCAGGGATTAAAGCGTTGGAGTCATAAGCAATGGAAACCAAGACCTTACTTAAAGTGCGAAGAAATCTTTATAATTGTAAGAAAACCTCTTAGAGAACAGTAAAATCACCTATAATTTAACTTTGGCACTAAAAGAGTTAAGAAATTTACCTGACTTTTTCATTCTCACTTTATTCCTACCCCAGTCTGCAGCAAATAACTAGAGCTCAAATAAGGCTGAATACATGAAACCTCTGAAGCTAAGAATTAACACAGTAAGCAAAACGTAGCATTTTACCCATACAGTAACACTGACGTTAAATAGCTATGCTAATTTTCAATTATAATAGCTTATTTTTGCTTAAATTTGAAATTATTTTTTCTGGATCAAATAAATATATCTGTTTATAACTATATTTATATATATACAAAATTTACAAAGCAGATGACATATAAAATTTAAAAATCAGATGACTTAGTACCAGACTATCAACACAGAGGGTTAATAAAAAACTATGAGATGGATTCCTGTGGCTTTCATTAGGTCCTATGCAATTCAATACCTTTTGTAATCTTTTCAAAACTAAAACAACATTCTCTCTGGAAAGCAGTGTGCATAGTAATGTGTGAATGTTTCTCAGAAAAAATATAATTTGGGGGGTTTCAGTATAAATGGCATCTAGTGCACTACTAAGAATTTCCCTTCTCCACCATGGAGAAACATTGCACGGATGAGGCCAAACACTTTTTTGATTGCCCTTTCATCTTGACAGACGCAATCCAGAGGCACAAAAGTGGCACCTACTGAGAACAGTAATGGACTTATTTCCTGGGTTTTAAATCTTGACAGAGCATTTGGAATCTGGATTCAGATGAAGACCGTGAAAAATGCACAAATCCAGACATCTCATTTAATAAGGTAATAATAATAATAAATAAATTACTTGCCAAGCACCTTTGAATAGTTTACCTGCATTTCTCACTTCAAAGAATTAAGAGTCTCATTTTAATAAGTCTAACTGACTGGGAGAAGGAGCCCTCTTATGCCCTCTTATTATTGAAGGCTTTATTTGTTAAGCTAACATCTTCAAACTGGTTTTGACCAGTGTGCAATCATGAAATATATTGAAATTGGCCAATATATAATCACAAAGCCAAAGACTTGTAGTTGTCCTGGTTTTGTATATCTGCACTGTTAAACAGATGCCTACGATTTTGCAGTGAAGGTTTGTGTCTGTATTGGTGATTTTAATGAAAAAACAGGTTTCCCCTTAAGTGATTTTGTAGTCAAGTTCCCTTTGAAAAGTGCACTGTTCAGTTCTGGAGAAAGATTGCCTGGATGAGGTAGCATCTGGTGAGCTGAAAGCTAACAGGGAGGGGGAACCCCTTGTTCACAGACATTTCCTCTTATATCCATCCCAAGCTTGAGAAGTTTTGTTTTGGCACTGAGATTATAACCACTGAGAATGAGAGGTTCACAGGCAGAGCTGGGTAGTGTGGGCAACGCGTGACATGAGACAAGATAGAGGGAGCATGATGTCTAGCATCAGAGTTACTGGATAACTTCTTTAAATATGGCACTGTAGACAATCTTGGAGGCCCCTGTTCTGAAGTTTTGATTTAACCCTAATGACAACTGTCTCAGGATGAATGACAGGAATGAAAGCAGCCTGTGTGCAGACGGGAGCAAGATATAGGGCTCATACCTTCATCTTGAACACAGTCATGGTCATACCTACATGTACGGTCACACAATAAATCCAGATCTACCTCTGGGAAAAGGCTTTTAGTTCACCCCTTAAGCTTTTCCGCTATTCATCCACCACTGGATCCACTATTCACATTTTTCAGCTAGCCCTCCAAGTACCCTAAATCTGGTGCATGAGCCAGGGAATCTCAAAAGCAGTATTGTACTGGGGTAGGAACACAGACAGCAATGGTAGCGTAAGAGAAGGTCAAGAGAAAGACAGCCAAAACCCTGGAGGTGTTGTGAACCCTGTTCACAACAAAGATTTCAGAGCAGAATGGTGCTCCTAGAATATATTGGGCTCAGTCCTGAGGCTGTCATCTATACAGTTCCTCACTGCCCTGGTAGGGGGCAAGCAGGAATAAAAATTAGCTCCAGATCATTTAATTTCATTAAGTTATTCCCAGCTTCAATTATCTTTTAACATAACAAGTGTCATGATCTTTTTCCTACATTCATTTGGACTGAGGAAGAAATTTTAGGTGTGTGCAGAGTCAACTATTCATAATTGAATTTATACTGCGTACACAAACAGAAATACATAAATAAAGCCTGGGTTATGCAAAATTGTCAGGATGGTTTTGGTGCAGACATTTAGTGAAATAGTGGATGACATTTTCCTTCTGAGATAACAATGGTAGCTGTTGGCGTGCTTACCATCCATGTAAATTCCAGCTACTGTTGTATCAGCTTTCAAGACTTCCTTTACAACTATGAAATTTGCTTGTGTCATTCTGCTTAAATTCAAGTGATTAAAGTAGCCTGGGTTTGGTGTGGGCAGAGACTAAAGTGAAAAACAATTGAACCTATGCTTTTGTGGTAGTCACATTTGAAATTTAGCCAGCTGAACTTCTGAGAGATGTCAGACACACTAACTGAAATTTCAGATTATAAATCAGACTGAACAACCTTATATCTTCCTATTTCTAACTTTAGTCATTTTCTAAAACCAAACAACAAACTAAACAAAGAAACATATAAATAATGGATGTTCAGAGCACCAGTGACTCATGTAGCGATAGAAGAATTATTCATGGTAAATAAATTATAAGATAAAGTTTTCCTTTTTCTGTTGGCAAATTGTCTGTGAACAGTTCATAATTTTTCACAGATTTATGTATTTGAAATTAATAAATTAATTATTCATGTGATTCATTTATGGCTGTATTTTCTTCTGAAATAATTAATTGGAAATCTGTAATAATAGAGAATTATAGGGTCATGATTGCCCACGTATTTCACTGAATATATTTCTGCTCTGGGTCAGCAGAGTGAAATTTTCCAGATATTCATGTCTGTGAATTTTAAAATCCCTTGACAGCAATATTCTTCAATATTTGCTTGTAAGTTCTATACATCAATGAACATTCCTATTAGTAAATCTATTAAAACGATTTTTAGGAATCAAACAATATAAGTGAAATAAAAAGATTAAATATTGAGGGAATAATTTCCAGGAAACAATTCTGAGCTGGATTTTTAGTGCTAGTGAATTTTTTATTAAGCTTTGTTCATTCCTAATACTCACACAAATATGCAATTACTAATTGTTATTAACCTTTGGAAAGGCAGCAAATGTGCTAGTTTTGTTGTGACTTCTGATGGGAAGAGGAATATTACAAAGAAAAGGGATCAACAGAATGAGGCTTTAATTCATTAGTCCATCAGTGATAATTTCATATACTGAGTAACAGAACTTCCTGATTGACATTCGACATTCATCAAAAGACAAACTGAAGTCAAAAAAGGTACAAGAAAGGTCAAATAAAATGGTAACAGGACCAAAGCAGTTGCCTTGAGACCAAAGGGAGAAAATAATGGGACCTAATTTTTGAGAGAAGGTTAAGGGGAAATAAAATTGAAGTTTATAAAATCATGATTATGGTGATGGAGTAATATCAGTGAGAACTGTTATTTAGCAAATACCTAAACTACAGAATTTCAGAGCTCTCACTGAATCCAATAAGAGATCATCTAAAACAGATGGAGGAAATTAATTTTTTTACTGAACAGGTAGCAAACTTTTGAAATGTGTTCTCACAGGAGGCTGTGCACACAGAGAGTGGTAGTGTTTCAGAAAGAGATTAGACACAGTCAGACCCAGTTCCACAAATGGATACTAGAGAAAGTATGCAGGGATGTATACTCTATCCTATATCCATACATATTGTGCGTCCAATGACTGTGAATCCCAGGAGAGAGAAAAGGCAGGTGGCCAAACTCACATGTTCTAGATAATTATCATTCCCCACTGACAGAGAGAGAGTATGATGTAGGACACTGGTTTCGCTCAGTAGGATGTTTACCATGTTCTCATAGCATTTGAAAATTTTCTAGTATGACCACATTCATTTTGTACATTTCTGCTCAAAATTAACATTCGTTCCCTATGTACCGTTAATCAGCTTCTTGGGATGAAGTAGCATGAGGCAGAGGTTATTCAAATTTCAGCACATTCACAGAGCAGAGCAAACCCCTATATCTGCATTCATTTCTTTAAAACTCTGTGGGGATTTACTGGGAAGTATTCATTCCGTCTTCCCCTCCCCTTAGGAATTCTGTATAGTTTCACAGTCTCTCAAGACTTTCTGGATCTCTAATTGTGAAGCCTGCTGTTTCTGAAAGGTCAAGTATTAATTTTGTTTGGTGAGGTATTTCTGTTTCTAGGGATTGTGTCACCCTGTTTTATTTGCTGGACATGTGAACTGCACAGGAACAAGTCCTAACCGTTGTTTGTGCACTGACATAGCTCTGCTTGAAGTAGCAATAAGACCAGACCAGAGGGATTTTGAATGAACCACATTCTGCCAGAGAATATGGGGTCTGTCACTATCAAAATGTAACTTAAAAGCATGGTCAGTTCACCTGGAAGTTCCTCAGAAAAAAAAAAAAAAGAAACACCAAAAAGAGTGGACAAAAGTAATGTTACAAACACTTTTTTAAGATCACAAAGATCAGAGCAAGCTCAGTTACACAAGCATGTTTAAAGAAAACAAGTCCTTCCAGGCTCCATTGCTGACATTCCCATGCCTGACAGAGAGAAGAGAGAGTTTTCCTTTCATGCCCTGTACTTTCTTCCTCATGACAAAATAAGGAAAAACAGGGAATGACAGTTAATCTTCCACCACCCATTTCTCCCATGGTAGCAGAGGAAAATAAAAGTGGCTCTTGAAGTCTCAGCCATCCCCAGAACTCTAAAGGAACACAGACTTCACAAAATCACATAATTCTGAACAAAATAACTGAAAAAAAAACACCAGCATTTTCTACTTTAGCTAATGTCATAGTTTAATCCCAGCTGGCAACTAAGTACCTCACAGTTGCTCACTCACTCTTTCCCTGCCCTTGGTGGGATGGGGAGGAGAATCAGAAAAAAGGTAAAACCCCATGGGTTGAGGTAAGAGTAGTTTAATAATGAAAATAAATTAAAATAATTAATAATAGTAATGGAAGTAGTAGTAGTAATAATAATCATGATAAGAAAAAAAAAGAGAAAGGAATAAAACCCAAGAAAGAGAAGTGATGCACAATACAATTCGTCATCACTCTCTAGACAATGACATGTTCATCCACGAACAGTGACTGGTGGCTCCTGGCAAGCTCCCCCTAGTTTATACACTGGGCATGATGTTCTGTGGTATGGAATACCCCTTCGGCTAGTTTGGATCAGGTGTCCTGTCTCTGCTTCCTCCCAGCTTCTTGTGCCCCTCCTCACTGGCAGAGCATGAGACTGAAAAGTTCTTGATCAGAGTGATACTTCTTAGCAAAAACTAAAACACTGGTGCATTATCAGCATTGTTCTCAGACTAAAACCAAAACCCAGCACTGCAACAGCTAGTAAGATCAACTTTATCCCAGCCAAAACCAGGACATCTAACAGAGAGGAGCTGATTACATTTTTCTGGGCTTTTTTGCCTATTAAAAGTACTATGACTTTGCTACTCAGGCTGAAAGAAAAACAAGTTTACTTTCCCTTCTTAGCCACGTGTAATATTATGTCTCTGGCTGTGAAGTCCTGAATGTAAGCCTGCAACAGCAACACTTCAACATAATTCATGTAGTTACATAGATTTACTTTCTGCCAGAGAGATGTTTTCAGTTTAAGGCATACATTTAGGCTATGAAGCAACTGAGGTGATCTCTCTGTGTTTATATTTCTTCAGAGAGACACTGTAACAAACTTCCAGTACAGAGGTCAAGCATCAAAGACAGTTACAGGTTGTTGGCATTCGTCTTCTGGGTACAAAAGAGAGCACTTACTCACTTTGAACATGGAAAAGCTGAAACAGACTTTAAATCAGTGTACATTAGAGGTTAGTTCAAAGAGCATGGAGTATAGCACCATACCACTGGTCTATAAATGGAGGGAAATACAGAAGGAAAGAAAAAAAAAAACTAAGAAAAAAGAAAGGAGAAACCCAACAGTGTCTGTAGATGCTGTTTTAAGTGAGAGAAGAAAAATTTCTAAAGGATGACAGCTTGTACTGAAACTGTAAATAAATATATATATATTACAGATTAAATTGCAAATTTGTGAAAAATATTAGCTGACATTACACCAAACCTTTCTATAATCATGCTAACAGAAGAAGAAAAAGAATGATGTAGATCCTTGCAATGCCTCTTCCTCTCCAGGCACTTTTTTCACTCATCCCTTTCAGAGAGTTCCATACAGGGTAATAGAAGCACAACTGTAGTTACCTGAAAAAGTAACACTGAAATCTGAATGCCATCTAGAATGTGGGTGCTTTTAGTGTTCGGTAGACACTGAAGAAGCTTTTCAGCATGGATGGACTCAGTTTTACAATTAGATTTCTAAATTCTGATTTAGCTGTATTCTAATTAGATGCCTAAATTAAATTTTGGGTCTAAGAAAAAAATATTTCAGATGCTTCTTTTCTTTCTCTAGTGTTCTCTCACAACTTGACATACAACATACTTCTAGAACCAGAACTTACATTTTTTGTTTGGAGGTAAACAAGGTGCTTGAATCTTTGTTTCAATGAAGTTTAGATAAATGTTTTCTTCTGAGCTTTAAGTTTAGTAATATCTTTATATTCATGTCTTTATAATTTTGCCTGTAGATATGTGACTTTTTGAAGCTATAATAAAATTCTTTCAGAAATCTTGCAATTTCTCAAAAAAATCTTAAAGTCTAAACTTTGCTAAGAAAATCCCAGCATTAACAATTTATTCACTGATGACAGACTAAGCCCCATTTAAGGAGTAAGGTTCTAAGGTTCTGTGTAGTAGCTGAATTTTGTTATACCTGTCTTGAGAACTAAAGTGTTATTTGTAAGTAATGCACCATCAGTGAATACACCCTTGCTCACGGTTGAATTTACCTTTGAATAATATGAAAGCTTCTGTTATTAGACCAAATAGAATCATAGTTTGGGTTAGAAATGACCTTTAAAGGTCATTGAGCACAACCCCCCTGAAATGAGCAGGGACATCTTCAACCAGATCAGGTTGCTCGGAGCCCTGACCAGCCTGACCTTGAGTGTTTCCAGGGATGAGACATCTGCTACCTCTCTTGCACTTAGCTTTGAACCTCACGAGGTGCACGTGGGCCCGCTTCTCAAGCTTTCCAAGTCCCTCTGCATAGCATCCCTTCCCTCCAGCATGTCAACAACTCAGATTAGTGTCATCTGCAAACTTGATGATGGTGCACTTGATCCCACTGTCTATGCGGTTAATTAAGACATTAAACAACACCCTCTTTCACGGACACCCCCCCTTGTCGTGGGGAAAGAGCTTGCGTGCCCTTGTGAGGTTGGGAGCTATGCTGGTGGTGGCATATGCCTCCAGTAGGGTCTCCCATGCCAGACAGGTCTCAGCTGAAGGGTCAGACAAAGTGTCCATGGGCAGGATGGGCTTACTAGCCTTCGGGCAACCATCCTAAGAGAAGGACAACTCTAACTTCAAACACAGGCAGGTGGAGCTTGTTTAGCCCTGTAAGGCCGTCCATCCAAGAGAAGGACACTCTAATCAAACCTACGATCTGAGAACTTTGCTGTCACCATCCAAGCTCGCTAGGCCCTGGCAGATAAACCTCAGGTGTAAAGGGTGGGGCCAGTTCCACACACACTGTGCCTTACCTAAAAAATATGCTGCGCAGGCCTGAAGGGTTTACCCACACTTGCAAAGCCCTGCAGCAACAGGTGAGGGACGAAACGGCAGGTGGTAAAGTGCACTGGAAGTCGCAGACCCAACCCTGCATGCAGGCAGTTCATGACATTGGTCGCTCGAGACTGATCCAGCAGATGACAGTCTTGTTCGGCAACATCCTGAATGACTAAGCAGCCTTTGTTCAAGGACAGCACTGCTTGCTCCATATGGAGAGAGGCCTAGAAAAGGTGGCCTAGCCAAAGCTCATCTTCCCCTCCACCTGCTTGGCTAGCCAAGTGCCCTGGGTTCAGCAGTAGCAGTCATGTTTCTCCTTCGTGGTAGCTGGTGCAGTGCTTTGTTTTGACTTCCAGCCTGGGAACAGTGTTGGTGAAAACGATGTTTTCAGTTGTTGCTAAGTGATGTTTACCCTGACCAAGGACTTTGTGAGGCTCATGCTCTGCCAGGGAGGAGGGGAAGCTGTGAGGAAGCAGAGATGGGGCGCCTGACCCGGGCTAGCCAGGGAGGTATTCCATACCACAGCTTGTCATGCCCGGGGTGGGGGGTAACTGGGAGTCACCCGGAAGGACACGGGCTTCCAGGTGGGACTCGTTTCTTGGCCAGTGGTATCGTATTCTCTTCCCTTGTTATTTTCTCTTATCATTGTTGTAGTTGGTAGTAGCGGTGGTGATTTGTGTTGTACATTGGTTGCTGGACTGTTCTTGTCTCAACCCGTAGGAGTTGCACCCATTTGATCCTCCTCCCCGTTCCTCCGGGAGCGGGGACGGAGAGAGCCCCGGTGGGGGGGGGCGACCCTCAGTTGTTGTCAGCTCGGCACCACTCACTGGGAGTGAGTGAACAAGTTGCCTGACTGGGTTTAAACCATGACACCATGGCCAACAGGCATCTTCTGTTGCGGTCGATTAAATACAAAGAGACAAAGATATACACCTGCCTCCAAATGTGTATCCAGATTGACACTCGCATGTTGGAACATCAGAACCATGCTTGATACAGCAAACAGGTTGCGTCCTGAGTGCCGTTCTATGCTAATTGCCCACAAATTGTCATGACTTAACATCAATATTGCTGCTCTCGGTGAAGCTCACCTTCATGAGGAAGGTAGCCTTAAAGAACATAGTGCCGGCTATACACTCTACTGGTCAGGCAAATCCAAAACTGAAAGTCATTTTTCTGGAGTTGGCTTCATGATTAAAAACTCCATCTCCTCTAAACTTGAAAATTTGCCAATAGGTCATTCCGATTTTATTATCTCCTTACGTCTTCCACTACACAATAAGCAACATGTTGTTCTTTTCAGCATATATGCTCCAACTCTGCAAGCTGACCCTGCAGGAAAAGACAAATTCTACTCTGATCTGTCACTCAAAAGGTTCCTATAGATGGTAAGATCATAATTCTTGGTGACTTCAACACCTGAGTATGTAAGAACTTTGAAGTCTGGAAAGGAGTACTAGGCAAGCACGGTGTTGGTAGCTGCAATGATAATGGTCGCCTCTTGCTAGAGTTTTGTGCAGAGCAGCAGCTTACCATCACCAACACTATTTTCCAGCAGAAAGACAGCCAGAAGACAGCCTGGATGCATCCTCGATCTAAACATTGGCACCTTATTGATTATGTCTTAGTGTGCCAGAGAAATATTTGTGATCTCTGTCACACTCGAGTGATGCCTAATGCAGAATGTCAGACAGACTACTGCCTTGTGACTTGCAAAATTAACTTCCACTTCAAGCCCAAACCTAAGAGGGGCGGCATTCCGAGGAGGAGGCTCAATGTTAATAATCTCCAAATAGCTGCAGTGAGGGACAGCTTTCAGGCTAACCTTCAAACTAGGCTTGAAGACCATCTTATAGATTTTTCTCCTGAAGCACTTTGGCAACGTATTAAAAATAGCATCCTGCAGTCCTCCGTAGAGTCCTTTGGGTTCTCTAAAGAAAAATAAAGACTGGTTTGACGATAAAAACCAGGAGGTCCAGGAATTGCTGACAAAGAAGAGATCTGCCCATCAAGCTCACCTCACTCAGCCACTTTGCCATGTAAGAAAAGCAGCCTTTCACCTTGCATGTAGCAAACTCCAACAGAAACTTTGAGACATCCAGAACAAGTGGTGGCTCAGCCTAGCAGAAAAGACTCAATTATGTAAGGATTTGGGTGACCACAGAGGATTCTATGAGGCTCTGAAAGCAGTGTATGGACCCACATTTCAGGTTCAAAGCCCCTTACTTAGTGCAGATGGCCAAACACTTATTACAGAAAAAACCTCCATCCTGAATCATTGGTCTGAACATTTTCAAACACTCTTTAGTGCTAACTGTGTAGTCCAAGGCGAAGGAATCCAGCACATTTTACAACATCCAGTGAAAAATGAATTGGATTTAGCCCCTACCATGGGAGAGATTCTTAAGGCTATACAGCAGGTGAAAACTGGCAAGGCAGCTGGGGTCGATGGAATCCCACCTGAAATCTGGAAGCATGGAGGACAAGCACTTCATGCTAAATTTCACAAGCTACATGTGTGCTGTTGGGAACAAGGTAAATTGCCATCAGATTTTTGTGATGCAATCATCATCGCTCTGTATAAGAAAAAAGGTGCAAAGTCAGACTGATCAAGCTACCGAGGTATAACCCTGCTCTCCATTGCTGGAAAAATTCTTGCAATACTGTTGAATAGGTTAGTACCTGCTATTGCAGAAGAACTTCTCCCTGAAGGTCAGTGGGGTTTCAGAGCTAACAGAAGTACCACAGACATGGTATTTGTTCTCAGACAACTGCAAGAAAAGCGTGGAGAACAGAATAAGGGGCTCTATGGAACTTCTGTTGACCTCTCCAAAGCTTTTGACACTGAGCAGAAAAGGCCTGTGGCTGATCTTGGAACGATTAGGTTGTCCCCCCAAGTTCCTCAAAATGATTATTCTGTTACATGAGGATCAGCAAGGGCAAGTCAGATATGGCGATGCACCCTCTGAGCCCTTCCCAATAACCAATGGTGTGAAACAAGGTTGCATTCTTGCACCAACTTTATTCACAATCTTCTTCAGCATGATTCTTCAAAGGGCTACAGTAGACCTCGACGAACAAAACGGCATTTATATTCAATATCGTACTGATGGGAACCTATTCAATCTAAGGCAACTGAAGGCCCACACTAAGACCCTAAATCACCTTGTCTGTGAACTGCTTTTTGCTGACGATGCTGTCCTTCTTGCCCACACAGAAGCAGCTCTGCAGCATTTAACATCTTGCTTTGAGGAGATGGCTGAGCTTTTTGGGCTGGAAGTCAGCTTGAAGAAGACAGTAGCTCTCTACCAACCTGCACCACAAGAAGATTATCATCATCCCCACAATACCATTGGCGAGCCAGAGCTTAAGTCAGTTCAGCAGTTCAGCTATCTGGGAAGCATTATTTCCTCAGATGCCACGATCGACAAAGAGATAGACAACAGAATAGCAAAGGCATATAGAGCCTTCAGACAACTCTGTAAAAGAGTCTGGTGCAATAAACACCTGAAGTACAAAGATTAGTGTCTATAGAGCCATCGTACTGCCTACTCTTTTATACGGGTCTGAATCATGGGTTATCGCCATCACCTGCGACTCCTCGAACGCTTTCACCAGTGCTGCCTCTGTACAATTCTAAACATCCATTGGACTGACTACGTGTCAAATGTTACTGTCCTTGAACAGGCAGGGGTCACCAGTACCGAGGCCATATTGATGAAATTCCAGCTGCGCTGGGCAGGGCATGTCTCTAGGATGAAGGATCACCACCCCCCTAAGATTGTGTTTTACGGTGAACTTGCCACCGGTTGCCGCAAGAGAAGTGCCCCAAAGAAGAGATATAAGGACTCCCTGAAACAGTACCTTAGCCTTGGCCATACTGACTACGATCAGTGGTCCACCTTGGCCTCCAATAGGGAGACTTGGAGACACACCACACATAACGCTGTTGTCTCCTTTGAGAACTCACAGAGAAGTAGTCTCAAGGAGAAAACGTAGAAAGAATTGCACCCTGCCTATACCACCCAAGGAGACCTTTCACTGTGCTTTTTTGCAGCCAGATTTGCCTATCTCACACTGGCCTTTTTAGTCATCAGCGCACTTGTAGTAAGTCTGGGTAAAGCCCTTCCCAAATCTTTGTTCGTGAAGTCAAGCCATGAAACAACACCAGTCCCAATATGGACCATCAAGGGACACCACTTGTCACCAATCTCCATCTGAACACTGAGCCATTGACTAATAATCTCTAGATATGACCACCCAAACAATACCTCATCCACCAAACAGTCCATCAATCAAATCCATGTATCTCCAAATTAGAGAGAAGGATGTTGTAAGGGACCATGTGAAAGGCCTTACAGAAGTCCAGATAAATCACATATGTAGCTCTTCTGTTGTCCACTGATGTCCAGTGATGACCATTCCTGTAGGAATAGCTCTGCTTTTCTTGTCTTCCCAACAAAACAGCACAGTTGATTTATATGCAAAACTTTTTTTTCCTAGCACATTATTACCTATATATTTATTGTTAACTAAGCAACATATACAAATTTTAAGTGTCCTTATGTGGGATTTTCTGATACTACCTCTTCCAATACAGCAGGCATTTTTGTGTTAAAAAAAAAAAAAAAAAAAACCTACTTTTTATTCACCTGTAGTCTGTATGACAGTGGTGCTTTAATTTAACCAAGTCAGCTATCACAAGTGAAGCTACTATGCTTGAATTTGTTACGTGGAAGAAATTCATCTTTGGTTAGCCAATGGACCAAAATATGAAATTAAATGTGCCTAAGCCAAAAACTTATCAAGAGCTCAAAGCTGAAAGTCTGAAATCATAAAAACAACTTCATTTTGTAAAGTTCAGCTCTGCAACATTTGAAGTTTGGCACCCAGATCCAGGAATGGAATTTGCAAGGTCAAATGAAATATTTGAAACTCCTAAATGCATAAATTAATTAGGCAAAGGGAAGTGAATGGATTGGGATTCATAGTAAACAGCATGTTGTGCACAAAAGTATTTAAACTAGCGAACAAGAAACAACAAAAGAAGGATATAAAACTCTGCTTCCTTCATGGAAGCCTGTATCACTGGCTTGTCACCCAGCCAACTTTTAATAGCAGCCCACTGGCTCAAGCTTTTGCCTATGAAATGGAAAACTTCCTTAGCCAGTGAGAGGTTTTTATTACACATTTATCTACATTATGCATGTATATAGGTATAAAGTCACCACCAGCTAATCCAGTATTATGGATAAAATATTACCCTGGTTAGTGAAATACTCTGCAAAATTTGTAACAGAAGAAAAAATGTGAGACAGAACAAACATGACCTGGCTTAGTAAGCACTAAGTTAGTTCAAAAAGCAAACTTTTAAGTGTTATGAAACATATTACAAAATCAATTGCCTGCACTTAGAAATATTAGGCTCTGACATGCACTTGTACATTGGTTCCTTGGTCCTGTAGTCATATGAATAGTGAAACAGTTTCTTCACAAGGTCACCACCTGCAGTCAACCTCAAAGCAAATGGAGATCTTCTCAGTGTTGGAGGACAGTACAGCAGCCAACATCGTAGCAGAAACCACAGTATGAACACTGAAAGAAAAGCCACAAGCAGGAGTATGCATGTATTTGGAACAAAGTGCCTTTGGTAGAAAACTTATTTGCACAAAAAGAATATGTAAAGGGTTTGAGTAGAATTGAAAAGTATTTGTTCACCAGGGTGTCAAGTGAAGAATATTAGCTTGTGAAACATCTCAAGTTCTATAACAGCTGAAGAGGATTTAAATGTCATGTTTCAGGGGAAAAAAAGAAATTCAACCACTTGCCCCAAGGTACAAGAATCTGATAGGAAACCATTCCATCCTATGACACAGGATGGAAAGAAAGTTTATTAGGCTCACAGTTCTGTAAATTATAGCATGAGAAGAGAAACAAAGGGAATAAGTCTATTAACTGATCACTGTAGGTTAAGCGGAAAAAACAAAAAAGCAAACAGATCTCACATTTATATGTAAACCTTAATTAAACAGAAGAAATATTTGTCTTTGTCCTAAAGCAGGAAAGAAAAAGGAAGTTCTGGGAGAAATGGTTGACCTTACTTATTTTTCTAAGTTTGATTAATCAGGGAGGTTCAACTGGAGTGCTTAAAAAATGGGACATCTGTTCAACACTGCTGTGAAAAACATCATTTCTTTAAATTTATTTATATACAGCACCAATGACATTTCACAGGAAAATGTTTGCTTCTGTAGAACTAATATTAAGGTCTATAGAAGCGACATCTTGATTTGGAAAATCTGGCAGAAGACCATGACTGATGGCTTAAGACAGCTTTGCAAAGAGCAAGAGCATTTGCATCAAGAAGTCTGAGTAACAGAATTAACATTTCAGGAAGATAAGCGAATGTAGTAAACTGTATGGGCAGTTCACAGCATAGTCTGGGCCTACTCCAAATCTGTTTTCCAGCAGTTATGGAAGGTCTTAAAGACTCATTGG
The DNA here is from genome assembly GCF_033815535.1 of Pezoporus flaviventris. Lineage (NCBI taxonomy): Eukaryota > Metazoa > Chordata > Aves > Psittaciformes > Psittacidae > Pezoporus > Pezoporus flaviventris. The sequence continues at coordinate 64,135,747 of NW_026892555.1, forward strand.
AATGATGAACTACATAAAGAAATGTATATTCAACCTCTTTGAACAAGCAGCCAGAAAATTACGGTACAATGGTTCTGGATAGCTTAAAATTCTTAACGATGTGTTAGATGAGCTGGAGGGATAATGAAATACCCTAACACAGAGGTACTATGATAGTACATGAAAAACAAAGCAGCACATATGTAAGGAGAGCACAGACACATCACAAAAAAGTTTTCACTATCTTACAATATGGTACTGGATCAAAAGAAGAAACTCACAGGCACCTGGACTATCTCAGAACACCTATAATCCTAATATTTAAATCCTTTGTTTAACAGTCTGGTCATATATATTTGTAATATTCCAGAATCCTAATGTGGCTTGTAAACTGTTATCATTTTTGTACTTGATTAGGAACACAAGATGTGAAAGACTGGATCTTTATGAGATTTTAGCAAGCAGTTGCAGATGATTATTATCTCATGCTAAGACTCTTGGTATATAACATTGGTTGGTAAAAAAAAAAAAGACTCTCTGACCCTCCTTGGCTAAGAATAATTTCTGAACAAACATAACTTTCCCATATGAGGTGATGGTTTAAAAATAGGAATATATATTTACCACATAAGTTTTCTACAAGTGAAGCAGTGACATCAAACACACTAGTAGTTGGCTTACTTAAAGTAGACTTCTTAATGTGTACACTCCAGTAAGTATGCTAGAATGCAGTTAAGAGCTGAGCAGTAAATTCAAAGATTTTCCATGTATACAGAAAAAAAAAATAATGGTAGGTTGAACCATTCCCAAAATTAAACTCATAATAATTCTGAGCAAATGACTGCCTTTAAGGTTATTTACTATATTTTGTAGCACAGTGTTAACCTAAGCCATAAAACATATTGACTTGGACTGCAAAAGCGGCAGCATGTTTTAATTTTCATTCCAAAAATACTCATAGATACTGTTTGTAACTTCTGCTTTAGTGCTTTATAGTTAATGCTCAGGAATTTGTTGTAAATTGCTATAAAAATTGGAATTAATTTCTAAAACAAAATAAAAACAAATTATTTCCTTCTGACCCCCTCAACCATCTCCTGAACCCATAAAATGGTTTCTTTTATTGAACTACTAATGAGAAATGTAGTCTTTTTCCAAAGTAAAGTTTTCTGCAGTGATGTGCCAACTGATCTGATCATAATGAGGGAGCTAGGTAACCACGGAGTTTGTTTTCCATCTACTTCATAATTACATTGCTTATAGTTCATGTTTTTACCCTGCAGCTACCACGAAACCTTTTTCAGCGTGTCTGACAGCCAAATCAGTTTTTCTGTCCTCAGTCTCCACAGCAGCAGTGATTGGTTGTAGCCTTTCTGATAGGTGTCTAAGTGGTCTCAGGCATAACACCTTGTGCCTAATTGAAGCTAAAGTACTGTACAAGGTGAAAATCAATGTGTGGAGGGGAGAGAGAACAGAAGAAGCTGTCAAATACGATTTCTGACAAGCACTTTTGGCTCTAAAGGAAACAAGGCCTCTCATGAGATGGAAAATTGTGAGATGGAAATCACAAGTCTTTATTTATTAGGTATTCTCATTCTCAGCCTCTAGGAAAATTAAATAATGGAGGCAGTTTGTTTATTTTAAATAATATGCAGAATAACCTGAGAATTTGACAGTGACAGTGGTCTTTACTCAGAGATCTGCTGAGAAAAGAACAAAGTAAGAGCTAAATTTCTCACAGCTTTTTTGGCATACAAACACTGAAGAGAACAAGAACCAGGAAAGGAAGACTCTCTAGATTCACTTCTAACCAACAGAAAATAACTACATGAAAATCTGAAGACGAAAGCCAGCTCTGATGAGACTGGTAACAAAATGATATTCATTATTTCTTTCAGACAAAGAGGGAAAACAATATTAAGGCAAAAAAAAATGTGAAAGCAGACTCAGATACACTCACAGCTTTTGAAGTAAACTCTTATGGAAAATAAATCTGATGAGGTAAAAAACTGAGTTCTGAAAAATTAGCTAGTGCTTTAAAAAATACATCAAGAGCACAAGAGTAAATTATATTATGGCAAATAACAGAAAGTGAAATTAGTGATAATGACTTTTTCAATCACTTAAAGAATTAAGAACAGAGAAGGAGAAATCAGGCAATTTATGAAGGATCTTAAAAGAATAGTTGGAGCATGAGGAAAAGAATAGACAAGCCAGGGCTCAAAACAGAAAACTGTTGGCCAGAAATATAAATAGTATGAAAAATAACAGAAAAAGGGCTAGCCACTTCTCAAGAGAGGAAGAATCTATCAGCATATGATAACAAGAAACAGAGTGTTATGGCTTTTTCACTCCAGTCTTCACTAAAAAGGTCAAGTTCAGTCAAACAGGCAGTGCAGTTAATGCTCATGACAAAGGGATAAGGAGTCAGGCTATAGAAAAGTAAGAACAAGCTTGTGATAGCTAAAGTTATTTACACAAGTTTAAGTCAGCTGGACATGCTTATTTCCACTTCAAGATACATAAGGAAATAATTTCACTAATATCAGAGGCATAAAAAGTTCATCTGGAAAGCTTGCGATAGTAAGTAAAATTCCGGAAGACTAATATAGCGCAAATAATATCCACCTTTTAAAGTGTAGGAAGAAAATAGGTGTTACAAGCAATCAGTTTAACTTCATTCTTACAAATTACTTACAAAATTTGTAGAAAGAGGGAAGATAATATGGACAAAAACCAAAGCCAACGTAGTAGTCGAACATGTCTCATTTTCCTCTACAAGACAAGCAGTCTTTGTGTGCTTATGATATACAGTGTCTTGATGTCAATAAAATGCACACACTTGTGAGACAGCAAACCAGAGATCAGAGCATGCTGGAATATTTTGGAAAATTGTATTTTCACTACTGAATCAGAAGACAGATATTGTCAATTTCCAAAAAGCAAACAGCACATAGGTCTCCTTTCTCAGAACATGCACGGTGTCAGCCGGAGTTGTCTCTTGTCTCAAGTATAGGGCATTGCTCAAACACAGCTTATAAAGTGAAGGCAATGAAGAACAGTAACTGGCCTAAGAGATGGTATTTACTAAGAACATTTGAAACAGGCTTTAAACTGGGAGAAGAAATTAAGCTCCAGACTAGGATTAAAACTTCCTAGTGGGAAGACCAGATAAGAGCAGGAATTGGTTTTCCAGAGAGACAGTAGAAATCTTAATTTTTAAATGCAGATTAGGCAAACAATTTCAATATCATAAATGAAGATAACCCAACGTGAGATCAAGGAAATAGACTGGATAATGTCCATTTCCTTGTACATCATGCCCACCTGCTGAGGGGAGGACAGGAGAGAAAGGCAAAAGAAACAATTCAATGTGGAAGATCTTACAGAATGAGAAGATTGGGTACATTTCATCACTGTGCAAAGAGTGAATATCAGGTCTGCGTAACATGGAGGTTTCCCTAAAGTCTCACAGATTAAGCGGTGCTTAAGTGCTCTACTGGAATTTCACTAACCTTCCCTACAGGAACTTTCCTGCCTCTTCCAAAACAAAGAAGTGAACCAAAACCTCTCAATTGCTCTCAGTATTTTAATTTAATCTTGTTTACTGTGGTATTGACATGAAGTAACCAAAACTAAAGCCCTGCTGTATTAGATATTACATCAGAATAGAAGTGTACAGTTCCTGCATCAGAGAGCTTACAGTTAGAAGGTATAACCAATATGTTCTTCCTGATTTCCTAATGATAATTCCTATCTACATGAAAGTGTAATTTTTTTATCTTTGAGATCTCTTAAAATATGTAAATATGTATTCTATCAGTAAAGATACATTACTTCATATATGAAATCTCAAGAAAAATAGTTTTGTTATCACTCTAATTTTCAGTGTTAGGTGTTTTTTACAGTAAGAATTCTAAAAATTGAGGACTATTTTAAATAGGTCAGCTTTTGAGTGGTTTGAGGTTTGAAGTATTACTTTAACCGTTTTCTCTATGTAAGATGACTTTGCACTTGGAAAAAAATTATACCAATTTGCAGTTACCAGTACTTCAGAACACAAGTGCAACATCTGTATCACACTAGAAATTGTTGTCTGTCATTTCTGTATTACATAACCTGTATTGTGTTTTTCCAGTCTGAATCTGATTTTGTAAGCCAATAGTTTTAATCTAGTCCAAATGTCATTCATGTCTATTGTCAAACATTCCATATCTTTAATTTGAGCTAAAGGAAACAACTGTTCACATGCAGAACATACTGCAATGGGGTTTGATTCTCTTAAACTTAATTGTTTTATCTCAATGTTTTTCAAAACTGTCCACATATTTCAAATTATTGGAGTGGTTTTGCTAAATTGCTAGCATTTTAGAGTATATTCTTTCAACATAGTTTTGCTGGAGCATGGAAGAAATTAAAGAAACATTACAGCATTAGAGAAATGAGGTTTGTGATAAAATATAATTGCAGTGTGACTGAAAGAAATACGTAAATGTGTTTGCCCTTTTCTAGAGAATCCATCACAAAACAATAATATGTACATGACTTTTGTCTGATAATATATGGGAAAATATCCTAAAAGTAACTATTACTGAATACAGTATTATTGTTATAAATGCCATTGTATTAATCCCAAGGGTTTTTTCGCACTGTGTACGTTGTTTGAGCAACTATGATTTGACCTTCCATTTCCTGTTTCTTCAAAGCAATAATAATTTATGACATCTAAAAGTCAGTGTTGATCTAACCTCCGAATTATATAGTTTGTTTTAAAATAATTCTTAGCATTTTCCCATTAAAGACAACAAATTAATTAAGCTAATACTAATCAAAGAAGATCATGGGTTTTCCTGTTCAACTGACAATTTAATTCTTTTGTAGAATGTTGTAGATGCAATTACATATTTGTTGATGTATGAGATTTATGCTGTTTTTCTTTAATCATTTTCTTTATCCCCTTTGTAACCAGCAGTCCTGATTTCTGCAATAGTATATAAACGGTTATTTTCTGTTGTTCAGGCTTTGCTTGTGATTCTTTTCCTTTGTTTTAATATTTTTCTTGATAGCTTTTCTTCTTATAGTAGAGGTTACATGATCAATAATTTTTTCTGGATCCAGTTATTTGCCTTTATGCATATGCATACTCTCCTTAACTTTAGTGGGGCAGTTAATGAACCTAATCCACCACACTGCTTATTACTATGCTTGTTTTAACCTGCTTTGTTGAGTAAGGATGGGCTGAAACATTTGTGTAAAGTTGGCTGTGTGCTTTAGTAATTTACTGAAGAATAATTCTGTGCAAAATTAACTGTATTTATAAATGTTTGCAAGAGTAAAACATAGTTTTCCATAATGACATCTACACAACTAAATGATACCACGAAAACAAAAAGACACAGTGAGAGATATCTGGATTCATGTAGAGCTAGAATTAAATTCAGTAATACATCAGGGTCATGGAAGCTTCTCCTTGGCCTCCTTATAATTATTATTAATGATACATACTTAATAATATGAAACGTATATAACGTTAACATAATATATTTGATAAAGTATGGACATAAACTTTAACAAGACAGCTGTAATAAAAATATATTCTCAAGTAAAGCTTGGTATTTGAGAAAAATACTTCGAGTGGAACTTCAAATGAAAATATTTTATTTCTTTATTTCACCATTTGACACTGCAGAAAAGAGAAAACATATCTGAATTTTTCACTGAATTTGACTGACAATTTTAAGGCATATCACTTAATGGGTTCATTACCTTACAATGAACCCATTAATCCATGCAATTCATTTACAAAGCTGAAAATCTGACCAAGGTTTGTTTTTATAAAAAAGAAGATTGCAGTTTCCCTTCATTTACTTTAATAATTTTTAATATTTTTTTAAATATAATGTATTACATAATAGAATGTATAATTTTATAGATTTCAATATCTGCAAAATTAAATGTCTATTTTACTTTTTTGCAAGATTTATGCTTTATTTTGAAATTAGCATAATGCATATTTGTGCACTGTTTCCTCTTGGTTTAGATATTCTTCAAAGATACTAGAGTGAAGTGACATGTCACAAAATCTGTTTACGCATTATAGCAATTAAAAAAGATACAATATTGTTGCTTTTTTATGCAAATGAGAAATACAATAGCCTTGAGATGATTTAGATACACCCATAAATCAGACAAGCCAAACAAAGTAAGCTTTGCTTTGCACAGATGTGACAGCCAGATGTGGCTCTGCTTTTTATTTCATAGCTGTAATCTGTAGTGGATTTAAGTTATTTCCTGAAAAACAAGGCATGCACTCAAAGCAGAAACATCACTAGTAGCTTCAGATCAGTACTTGTTTTTAGCAGGGATCACTTCTCTGTTTGGACTCTCTGGGGAAGAAGTGGAATAAAAATTGTTGTTTCAGGGCTTTTTCTTAAGAGTTCTTAAGAGAGGCCAGTAGATTTCACATCATTCAATAGTGGGATTGGGTTTTTTAGATTTCTGGAGATTTTTTAAGATTCCTTCAATTTATTATATAGTTTTTGGCAAGGGACGAGAAATGTTTTCACTGTAACAGATTTGTTTCTATACCACATTGATTTATTGCTCTTTTTATCCATAATTAATATAGATCCCGAGATGATTATGTTTTAGTATAGAGAAAGTGTGTTATTAGCAGGTTCCTGTCCTGGTTTCAGCTGCAACAGTTATTTTTCTTAGTAGCTAGTGCAGGGCTGTGTTTTGGCTTCTTTGGCTGAGAGCAACACTCATAACATACTGAAGTTTTGTTGTTGCTAAGTAATGTTTTAATTTTGGTGCTAGGTGAGCCTGGCCATGGCAGGGGGGTTGGAACTTGACTATCTTAAGGTCCCTTCCAGCCCTAACTGTTCTATGATTCTAATGCTTACCCTGATCAAGGACTTTTCAGTCTCATGCTCTGCCAGGCAGGAAGTCAGGAGGAAGCAGAGAAAGGACAGCTGACCCAAACTAGCCAAAGAGGTATTCCATACCACAGTACATCATGCCCAGTATATAAACTGGGGAAGTTACCCGGAAGGGCAGGTCACTGCTCGGGTCGGGCAGGGTGTCAGTGGGTGGTGAGCAATTTTATTGTGTACCACTTACGTTTTCTGAGCTTTCATTTCTTCTCTTGTTGTTTCCTATTATTATTGTTATTATTGGTATTCTTTTATTATCACTATATTTTATTTTAGTTATTGGACTGTTCTTAACCCATGGAATTTACATTATTTTGATTCTCCTCCCCATCCTGCCTGGAGCTGGCAGGGGAGAGGAGGGGTGAGAGAACGGCTGCATGGTTCTGAGTTATCAGCTGGATCTAAACCACGACAGCTCCTTTGGTGAAACAGGAAGCTTTCATGGGGTTTAGTTCTCATGTTTTTCACTCCATCCAGTTGGAATGCCTTCCCTAGAATTAAGAGACCAAGCTTTGTCCTTTGCATGCACACTCTTCCAGTTAAAGGTAGTGGGTGTAATTACGTCCTCAATTATGTGAGCACAATCTCTAACAGCTTTGTGCCAATTTTTATAGAAGTGATGAACACAAAAACTAAAATTGCAGCTAGGATCGCCTGTATTAGGTGCAGGAAAAGTGCTATCATGTACTGTTCTTATTCCTGTTGACTTGTTAATGAATACTTCACATCTAATCCCTTGTTAATGGATGCTCTAAGTCTAACATCTGCCTGCTCCAAATGAGTAAAAAACACCCAGGTTCTTGACAGTGGTCAAAGCAAGACATTGATGATTTCACAGTCAAAACAGTAGACAAACACTATACACTTGCAGATAAATGAGGCAGAAAGATGACCTTTAAATATACAGTATGTCACTTTGTTTAGGCTCTCCTATCCAGCTGCTGTCTAGGGCTTTTCCTTTATCCAGAAGCTGTTTTTCCTGGATGGCCTGGCAGCTACTAGGCAGTCCTCACCTCTGAATTTCCTAGTGCTTTCCTGCTGTAAACCTGTGTGTTCTGACACCATGAGTAAACAATAAATAGATGGGTAAGTAGCAATCTTTTCCTGATACCACACAACCAGCTTTGTGGAGTTGAGTGAAAAATGGTCCTTTCTTTTATATATGGTATATTCTAAACAAAAGGTCTGCTTGGTACTATGCTTGTAGATTTTCAAGGCTTACTTTAACCGTAGTTAATACAACCTATACAGGCTTGTAAACTTGATTCTTTTTTGGGGTTTATGACTCCTAGTAATTTATGTGGAAGCATTTTTGTATGATCAGTTCTCTTTGCCCTCTTATAAGGGCATACTCTTGAGAGAACACATAGTAATGCCATCAGCAAGACTAAAGATGTAAAGATCTGATTTGATGCCCTTTCATTAGAAAGTAATATGGTCATGAAGTGTGATTGTCTAGCTGTCTTGGAGTCCTATGTGCTTAGATTAGCTGATTGTGACTTTGGACATGGTCATGGATTAAAAATAGGTTTATTGCAGCTTCTTCGGTTGCAGAAGGCAGCATATTAAATTTACATTAAGAGTCTTTCCAGGGTAGACTTCTCTTTTATTTTATTTCATTTCATCATTTGATGAACATTGAGGATGGTTAGCTATTTACATCATCTATATTTCATACTTAGGTTTTTGTTAGGCATTCTTATTTTGCGTAGTGTGAGTAATTCCTGCTAATCTGGAAAAAAGAATAAAAATAGGCAGATGTAATTTCCTTATTCATGCATGCAGGAGGTTAGTGAGTAAAGAAATGATGGCATGGGACAATACTCAAGTGTAATGACTCAGTGTTAATTTAAAACCAGACAGTGGTCAGATTACAATTTATAATGTGTCTAAATAGATTGGCCTGGAAGTCTATACTACTTTTGCTGCACTTTTCCATATAATAGTTCACCCTGGAAGCTAGTAAAAGGGCAGTCTATAGATGCACCCCATCTAGGATGTTTCCCTGGTGAAAAAGTGTCTATTACTTTGTCATTACAAGGACTACATGTTTTGTGACTTTGTGTTGGTTTTTTTCTTCAAAATTACGCTTATTAGATTTATAATCCTAGGCTCACTTTGAAAAGTCTTTTTAGGCCTTAAATAAACAAGTTAGCAGAAATGCAACAGCCTTACTTAATACTGCTTTTTACTTCAGTCCATCACTTACATTCATTTTCACTATGGTGGCCAATTTCCTTAGTTCATCATCTCACAAATAAAAAGCTATATAGTTCAAACACAGAAACTCAAGGTTTTTTTAAAACTGGCAATTCCAGTTGCCACTGAATATTTTGATTTTTGGGTTTTGCTCAAAACACAGAATTTCAAAATGCAGACTTCAGAGAAAGATCTGACTTTCTAGAAAAAGGTATACTTTAAATACAGAATGTGGTTGGTTTAAGTCACAGTATTTTTGAGAAAGACTACATGAGCCCTCTGTAGATGTCTTTATAATGAGCTTCCACATTAATTTTAAGAAATCAGTATGATGTGCTGCTTGCAGATTATAATGTAATTCTGTAATACAAATTAGATCAGCTTTGAATGTCTTTGAAATGTAGTGTGTTAAAAATGGTATGTACAGGTTAAAAGATACAGATTCAGAACACCGGGATTTACATGAAATTATCACACATGCTTTGATAGAGTCCTAGACTGATTCAAAAGAGCAAGTTTCATATGAAGCTGTCTCATTTTCTTTGATAGCCACCTTGATCTTTATGCAGTCATCTATTAATTATATTACAGATAAGGTAAATAAAAGTGTTGAAATATTGAGATCACAGCCTCCTTTTTTCTTGTGAAGACTAAAGGTATGCTTCTATGAAGTCAGTGAGCAATGGGGGATGATAAAGGTATTCTTTAGCTGTCAGATAGTATTTATTTTGACACGTGACTGAAAGATCTAGAGTTCAGTAGCTAAGAGCATAACTGAAAGGGTAAAACTTAATGTGATCTAAACCAAAGGTGCTATAAGACAGTCTATGGATTTTCCAGAGCCAATGCACTGGCTAACACTATGAAGGTTTTCCTAGTGGAATTATATTTCGTTTTTCCCAAAAGATTATGTTATCACACTGCACAATTGCCATTAACATCACTGTGTGTTCAAGATTGTTTCCTCTTCGGTTTGGCCTCTCTGATTTCCTCACACAAGTAGTGCAGAGGCTTTAAACCTGTTAGTTCTAGAGGAGCCCATCATAGTTATTACAGACTAAACATAGAGAATTTGCTTATTTTATCAGCATTCAGGATTTAGCAGTGTGGGTTTTGAATGTAGCAATTTTTCATCTTGTTTCTTTTATTTAAGGCAGCAACATTTAGCTAATAAGCTACGGTGTCACAGTTACACAGTTGTAGCTGCAGAGTACTCTGTCTCAAGAAATTGGCTTATCTACTTACTTCTTAATTCAGAACTTTCCAAAAGCAAAGTCCTTTGCTTTCAGTAAGCCTAAATAGAAATGTCTAAACTATAAAAGCTATTTATCTCTGTAGTGACGGAATTTTCAGCTGAACTAAATGCATTTGCTCACTTTAATATTTAATTTCAGTGTTCTGCCCTCTGTAGAGACAGATAACAGGAGCTGCCACCAAAAAAAGACAATCAATTTACCCGGGGAACTACAGACCAGTCAGTCTGACCTCTGTGCCTGGCAAAATCTTGGAGCAGATTCTCCTGGAAACCGCACTAGGGCACATGAAAAACAATGAGGTGTTTGGTGACAGCCAGCATGGCTTCACTAAGGGGAAATCCTGCCTGACCAATTTGACAGCCTTCTATGATGCGGCTACAGAACTGATGGACAGGGTTAGAGCAGTTGATGTCATCTACCTGGACTTGTGCAAAGCGTTCGACACTGTCCCACATGACATCCTTGTCTCTAAATTGGAGAGACATCAATTTGATGGATGGACCACTCGGTGGATAAAGAGCAGGCTGGATGGCTGCACACAAAGAGTTGTGGTCAAGGGCTCAGTGTCCAGCTGGAGACCAGTAACGAGTAGTGTCCCTCAGGGACTGGTGTCGGGACTGGTCTTGTCCAACACCTTTGCTGGTTACATGGACAGTGAGACCCCACTTGGAGTACTGTGTGCAGTTCTGGTGTCCTCAATATAAGAAGGACATGGAGGTGTTGGAGCAAGTCTAGAAGAGGGCCATGAGCATGATAAGAGGGCTGGAGCACCTCTTGAGAAAGTTGGGGTTGTTCAGTCAGGAAAAGAGAAGGCTGTGTGGAGACCTCATAGAAGCTTTCCAATATCTGAAGGGGCATACAAGGATGCCGAAGTGGGACTCTTCATCAGGGACTGTAGCAATAGGACAATGGGTAATGGGTTTGAACTTAAACAGGGGAAGTTCAGGTTAGATATAAGGAAGAAGTTGTTTGCTGTGAGGGTGGTGAGGTGCTGAAACAAGCTGCCCAAAGAGGTGGTGAATGCTTCATCCCTGGCAGCTTTCAAGGACAGGTTGGACAGACCCTTGGGTGACATGGCCTACAGTGAGGTGCCCTTGCTCATGGTAATGAAGTTGGAACCAGATGATCTTTAGGTCCTTTCCAGCCCTAACCATTCTGTGACTGTATGATTCTATGAGTCAAATCATGAGTGTATCTGCTAGAACAATAGCTTTATTTAAGCAACAGACATGTCCCTACACAATATCATCTCTCAGTGCAGTAGGTTTAATTCAATTCATTGCCTACACAGATATTGGTGTTTTGAGAAGATGACTCCAGAATCTTCTTTTTTTTTTTCTTTTTTTTTTTCTTTAGATGTTCACATAAATTTAAGTTTGAATCTGACATCAACATCATTGCTTTACACAGCTTACGGTGCAATCATTAAAACTTAACACCCATGTCTCCACTGATAGTTAAAAATGTGAGCTAACAACCTCCTAATAAAAAACTATAGATCCTCTTTTTCTTTAACGGTGTATTTCTCCTTTAAGGGATTCTTTTTTTAGTTGTTTATTTCAGTCATAGTCTTTACAGGGTTTATTTTGCAAACCTACATATCATTCCTACCACCACTGATATTTATGCTACAAATGTATGAAGAGAGAAAACAGTCCTTATGCTTTTAAAAGTAGTTTATATAAATATTGCAATAATAAAACTATTCAGAACCCCATCCAATATTTTTCTGTACTAAAGTTCTTTTGTAAACTCACTTTGTAGTCAAGACAGATGAGTTCTTTGTAAGTTTATTTTTCTCAAACCAAGGAATGCAATTAGGTGACTTTTATCTAAAACACAAATCTGCTGACTCGCTGTTCAAGTTTTAGAAAATGATGAAATAGGCAACGATTACATCAAGAATTGCCTAGACTGCAATTGTATAGGTGCTTATTCCTAGTTTTGTGTTTTGCTCTGTAGAATCATTATATGAGAAAACTGTAAAGCCTACAGTGTCTATATGCAAGCGGAAGAGAGCATGGAGAATGAAAGGGAAGATCCAAAACCCTTACAGGAAAATTTAGAGAACACTATAAAAACAATATTCTTCTTATAGGATGACTAGGTAGTATTCTCTGCTAGAAGGGTTCTTATCAAAGCCAATGTGATGATTTGTATGTTAAGACCATCTTTGGTACAAAACAAAGACTGGTTAACATCTGTGCTAGAAAAAACAGTATTATAAGGCAGTTTACTAATTTAGAGAAGGGAGATGATTAGATAAGTATGTATGTTTTCCATAAAACAGAACTGCAGTATTGCCAGCAAATGATGAGAAGTTCAGCCTGTGAGAAAGTAGCTTTATTACTACTACAAACAGGTTTCATTTTATAAGCTCTATTTACTGTAAAATATGTCTTCTAGCAGGGTTGAATGTCCATTGCTGTTCTGGCCTTTGGTTGATTTCTGTAAAATTGCCAAAACTGAAAAGTGATGTGTGCTTACAAGGCATGTACATGCTTGACATTTTTGAAAACTACACCTTGAACTACATATCAGACCACACAAGATATGCTTATATGGATAGCTAAAAAATATCCAGGACCTTAGTATGCATATTTACTCTTTTTGGTTGTTGAGGTTTTTAAACTTTCAAGGACAGGAGGGGAGCATACTGTAATTTTCAGACACTTTCCTATAGTAGGAAAGTAACATACTCTGTCTTTTTATCTTTTCATTGAATATGTTTACTGAACAATTGTTTAAATATTTTTTTTTTTCTCTCTCCCTATGGATTAATTCACATGTACATTAATTCATATATACATCAATTCATATATACATCTTACCTGTTGTTTGGGTGTTTCGGGTTTTGTTGTTGTTGGTTTAGTTTGATTTCTGTTTTTTAATTAAAAAAAAAGAATCTCTAAATCATTCCCTGAAGTACCAAATTCAGATGCAAATGCTTTCCAGATTATCTCCAGATGGTTCTGGATTGTCTGACATAGACCAACATCTCATGGCCAAAATATGGTCTAAGAAAAACACAATCCACAAACTAGCTAGGGACACTGGACTGGTAGCCACAAATACCTTTTGGTGTTCTAAATTGATTCTGTGAGGGCTGACACTGGCATACTACTTGTTGATGTGCACAGACACAAAGCCTGTGATGACACCATGAGAGTTATTAGACAGGGGCTGACATCAGGTGACCTCTTCTAGGTGGCAAAACGATTTTCAAGTAGAACATGGGCCTTCAAAGGCAAGTAGCAGATGAGCAGGAGGTGATTTTTTTTTTTTCTAGTTCATAGTATTTTTATTTCAGTACCTGTTTTCCATCTTTTCCAGCTGTCCTGGTTTCAGGGTTAAATCATGACACCAAACAATTCTTTCATCTCCTTAGGCCTATATTGAATAATAAACACTGATTTTGTTTGGATTAACTGTGGCTGAACCCTTAAAAGTAGAATAATGAAGTATTTGTTCCTTTTATATAGAGCTTTTATGTTTAGCATATTTTTATTTCAATATGCATAGTTTCTATGTTAAATGTAGCTCTATCACACATGAATATATTAAAAAACATTTTTTTTAATATAAGCTAACAGTCACCTTTTTCTGCTTGGTTAAAAACTGTGTGCCTTTCTTTGAAAATCAAAATCAGTGTTTCAGTGCAGAAAAAAAGCTATATCCACAAGATTAAATGACACAGCAAGATACAATATCTAAGATCAGTTGGGGAATTCTGAGACAATGTTGTGTTGACAAATTATTAGAAGATCTTGACTTATCATACATTTTGAAAGGTCATTCACCCTATGATAACAGCAGCTGACACTTCAGACCCCTGCTTCCTCTTCCAGATACTAAGCGTCTGAGAAAAACCAGCAGCATAGCACACCAGAGACTATTCAGCAGATGTCTGTAGCTGGTGACCTCAGGCGAAACTTCATCTACTCTTAGTATGCCCTATCCCAAAGCTATATTGCTTGTATTTACATATGGTGTGTACCATTTCTGTACATGCTTTTCAATATAAAAGTAAGCTTCAAAGGTAATTTAAAGCCATCTTTCAATGGACATACATCTGTATTCTAAAAGGAAGACATACCATCTTTTCTGCTAAATCTACAGAAAACACAAGGAACAACTTTGCAGAGATCTGACTAGAAAGTAAAAATGATACACAAAACCACCCAGAATAATTATGCCATTTTTAAAGCACTTCATTCTTGTCCTAACTTTCCTGCAAACTAGTCATAATCCCTGCAATTCTCATTGGTACATTAACATACAACGTTCTGAAAGTTTGTCTTTCTCTAAAAATACATTTGAACTAGCTGAACTTCCTGATCTACTTCTCTCCCAAAAATAAACAATAAGTGAGATTTGTTTATATTTGAGAAGAAGCTGCTGTGAATATCCTTTAAGTGCTTTTGTAGAAGGGCTTTTAACTGCACATATTATTCTAAGGTTTGTATTATGCAATATTCCCAATATGACAACTCTAAAGGATTTAATTGGAACATAAAAAGAGCAATATCCTTAATCTGATGTGTTAGGTTTTATTAATTGTGTTTAATATTTTAAAATTTATGAAAATCCTGAATTACAATAGATTATATTGGTAAAGGTCTCATGTTATTTGTTCCCTTATAGTCCCAGGGAAATTATATTCTTTCTAAAAGAAATACAAATCTTCTTAAAAAAAAATTTATAAAGTTTGTGTGTATGTATCTAGAGAGAGGTTACTTTCCTTTTCATCTTTTTTTAATCCAAATTCTGATTTCTTTGCCTTTGTCAGATTAAATTAGGCTTTTAATGTTATTGTACCATTATACATTTAATATGTACAAAAAGTGGTCTGGGCCTAATGTTAGCACAGCTGTGAAATTTGATTTTTATCCTTTTTGCTAAAAGACTTGCAGGAGTATAAAAATTTTTATAACAGCTCTTCCTAAAGAGGTAAAAATAATCAGTATAATACCACTTTAAAAGAAGCAGATAATTTGCACATTACTCCTGACCATAGCAATGATTAAATAAACACTAGGTAGGGTCACCCACTGCTTGTAAGCTGGTAAGAATAACTTAGCCATTACCATCCACTCCTGGTTTTTATTTATTAAATTCTGGCACTATGACAAAAGCTCCAATGCATTTCAAAAAGTCATACAATAATTTAGTAGAAAGAACCTCTGGAAGTCATCTGTTCCAGCAAGGCCAAGTGAAATCAGGGTGTTTGGGTATGTGTCCAGCTGAGTTTTGAATATTTCCACAAACAGAGAGTGGAACAGCTCTGAG
This sequence comes from Pezoporus flaviventris, assembly GCF_033815535.1. Lineage (NCBI taxonomy): Eukaryota > Metazoa > Chordata > Aves > Psittaciformes > Psittacidae > Pezoporus > Pezoporus flaviventris. The sequence continues at coordinate 64,151,405 of NW_026892555.1, forward strand.
TGAAGCCCGGAACTGGCTTTCTACATCCTTCAGGGTAGCTGCAGACAGCAGTAAGGTCCTCCTTTCACATTCTCTTACTGGTGAACAAACCTGCATGTGTCCTGTACTCCAACCCCTTCTCAACCTGGCAGCTCTTTGACAGCCTCCCTCCAGTGTGTGTGCTTGATTTGTACTAACAGGGAGCACAAAGTGGATGCTCTAGACGCCTCCCCTGCTCAGTGCTGAGCATAGGGAACAAACACTTTCCTTGACCTCCATTCACCCTAGTCAGCTCACCAATGCCTTTTGTCTGGAAATTATCTTCAGTTTTCTTCAGAAATGTTTTGGTTGCAGCAAAGAGTTGGTATCCTACAGAGGGAGGCAGAAGCACTGCAGGTGACAAAAGGCACCAATATCAATGGTATATTTAATTACCAGGAGACAATGCCCAGTTTGGCAAGACTCATGCCTGTTTCTTGCCTTCAGGATAGCTCAGTATCTGACACCCAAGATACTTACTGGCAGGTGTCTAAGCCACCTTGCACTACTTCAAGGCACTGGGCTTGGGCTAAGCAAGGCTGTGGACTACAGATGCTTCCAGTGCCTGCAGGAGATTGAAAGCAAGTAATCTGGCCCTTCTGCAGGAAGTTTGTTGTCTCTTTCTGGAGGGAATCTCATCCAGGGCTATGTCCTTCAGTATTTCCTCTTCAATGTCATCTCGATCTCCAGTGGGTCTTGGTCCCCAGTGACTTGGCAGAGTAGATCTGTTCAGTCCAACCTGTTCCCCCATATGCTAGTTTCTTGTCCTGCTTCTCCATATCCTTCCTCCTTTAAGCTTCCTCCCTTCAGTTTATCCAGGCTTGTCAGGCAGAGGAGCTGGAACTGGAAGCTTCCTGGAGCTTTCCAGGAAGGAGTGGATGCCTACTCCTACATCCAAAGATTGTCTTTCCCACTGATGGTGCAATAGGTATGGCCACTTCAAATCAGGTCTTTGATGGAAAGACTTGGTTGATGCGGTAGGCTTGTGCCAATCTTTCCCAAGCTGGACTAGGCTCTGAGGAAATGTTCTTTCTTAGAAGTCCTTCATGCTCCAATCAAAGAGCTGACAACTCCCCTTTTCCTCCTTACACCCCTGCCCGCTCCAAGACTCCTCAATGATCACAAGGATGACACACTCAGCAATCTGAGGTGACAGTCAGGGCAAACTTCTTTCAAGGGCCAGGGCACAATAGGTTACCAAGTATGGGCTGTCAGGAGGCTCATGACAGCAGGAGGCTACTGGGAGATACTGTACCTGTTTCCTGCTGCCAGGATTTGAAGTCCTCCATTGAAGCCACCTACTGGGTGGCTTCTCCAGGAATGTCTGGAAATTGCTCAGTATGCCAAGATAGCTTTTATCCCAGTTCAGTGGGAAAGCTCACTTGTACATTTCTTGTTCATCATTCTCTCACAATTGATGAGTTTACAAAGAGAAAATAGGAAATGTCAGTAAAGATAAGTTTCTTATTAACATTTAGAATTAATGAGAAAGAGTAATTTTTCCATATGTATTCAAAGATCTCTGGGTGAGGGTGAAAATATGACACTGAAGTAAAATAAGTTTTACAATTACATTTTCAATTATTCTACTTTAACTTTTATCACCTTCATTTTTTAACTTATTAGCGTCTATTTAACATGGTTTTATTCAATAAGACAAATACTGATCACTCATGATCAAGACTTCTGTCAGACAGGTAATTTATAAAACCCTCAACAGAACACAAGATCAAAATTATAAGCAATTTTTCTTATATTACAATGCACTCTATTTAACTAGTAATATTACTTAAATCAATAATCTCCAAAATATAATCTGGCATCTAAACTATTTTATATCAATGGCAGAAACTTCTTGAAAGTCATTTTGAATAATATCAGTCTGTTTCATGTACAATTAAAGGTAATAACAGAAGTGAAAATATAGAAAAAAATATTTAAAAAAATCTTTTCTAAATTGATACACCATACTGTTTACTTAACTGCTTAGAAGCAGTTCTCTACCAAGACATGGACTTCAAAAAATATAACTTCACAGGATTTGTGTAAAATAATGTAGAGGAGTGTAAGACTGAAGTTTCCATCATTACTAAGAAGCAGAAGCTTGAAAAATCTCACAGAAACCCACAATGAAAATTTGATAATATATGTCACAGCAGCAATAGCAGAAACATACTGATACCTTAATTATTATAGTTGCACTTATAGTAATAGAGGACAAATAAGAGGATTTGAAAAGAGTTTAAATAAGAGGGTATTGCTGTAACATAACTGTGATTCTATTATCTGACCTTTTAGTTAGCTTAAGGAGGTGGTTGTCAGTAGCACTTCAGCTGTTTTTTTGATAGAATTAAGATCAATTTTTTCCAAAACCACCTTGGCTAAGCTTATATCAAGAAATAACTCTTCTGTGATACTGGAAAACCAAAGTATTACCTGCCTACATCAAATTAGTCAGATATTCAACTCCTAACACTGTTGAATTTGTTGCAGCTACCAAGTAGCACTGGTTAGACATGGCTCTTAAATTCACTGGTTTTTCTTCTATAGAAAAGGAGAACTCTCTATGTTTGTGAGCTATCCACCGGTAAGTAAAGCAGACTGGAAAAAAAACACCTGCGAAAACTTTGTGTATTATGTATTTTATGTACTTGACTGAGGGGCAAAAAAATAGCCGTTATTGGGAGTGCTTCTCTTTTTTTGACAGTCTAGGCAGATGCATGGAAAACGAAGGGAAGAAAGAAAAGGAGGGACAAAACAAAAATTTGACAAAAACAACATGGTAAAAGACCTGACAAGAAGACCAAAATTAATTCATGAACCAACAAGGACCCAATGAAAGTGCTATGGTGCATTTTTTACTCTCAAAGAATTCCCACAGCTCTTTATAATTATTCTATCTCATATTACAGTGACTGTGGAGGTAGACTTAACAAAAGGTATACCAATAACAAAACTAAAATATGCATGGCCTTTGTTCATTACAATCAGTTTTTACTCTTAAGAATATGTTGACCCCTGTGCTAGATTTCTTCCTTCTCTGCTTTGAAAAGTACTATGGGATTGTTATATTCCATCTAAGCAACCTCTTACATGGCCAAAAGAGATATATTGCATTGGGATAATTTGAAGAATTCCTTTACTGTCTAATGAAATACAGTATTCCACATTCTTCCACTTCATTATCAGCACTGAGTTGCTTCAGCTTTGAAATGAGAATTTATTACATTTCACCTAAAGATGAGCGCTATGTTGGCATGTAAAAGAAAAACTATTGACATACACCTTTTTTTTCACGTGCCCTGAAATTTTTGAATAGTCCCACCACAGTTTTAAAATCAGGGAACTTTCTTCCTCCCTATGTAGGTAGCTGCTGTAAAGCTTCGTTTTTAACAGCACTGAGAATACAGCAGGTCTTTAAAGGGATTCTGAAATGTGTCTGGAGAAACATTTTCCCTCCATTTAAACATCTTGAAGGTAACAGGGAGAGGTCTGTAGTTTATTCACCCAACAAAAGCAAGAAATCTCTAATATAAGGGACATAGCTAAAAAGTAATAGTTACAAATTATCGAATACTCAAATACATGCCATCAACATGTATATAGCCAAATACATGTTCTCAAGATAAAACTTCAGGGAAGGTAAAACATCAGGTTTTTGTAGACTTGTGAATCTAAGCATGAAATCCTCTGGCTTAAAAATGTATGGAGGGTGATTGCACTATTCCAGTTTTACACAGATGAAACTTCATTGATTTTTGGTATGAAAGTAAAGTATTGTAGCAATAAATCAGACCTCTGCAATCCCTACAGGTCTAACAAGGTTTTTTTCTTATGTAACTTATGCAAAATAAAAGAAAAAAAAAAAAGAAAGCAAACAAAATCTAAAACCAGAAAATAACACCAAACAACAAACATCCCCCCACCCCAAACCCCACTAGAAACACCTAAAACTAGAAAAGGCTTTGCAAAAAAAAAAAAAAAAAAAAAGGAAAAAAAAGTAGTATTTATTTCATACAACATACCGATTTTAAAATATATCTCTTGAACACACCATGAAAGTGGAAAAGAAATAGAAGTTGTACTTATTTTGTAGTGACCTGAATTTAGCATCAGATGTTAAGACATGAAATTTTGGTAGAGAGATAAAAGTCAGAACAGAGACCTGACCACATGCCGGATGATATTAGTGGCAGATGTGATCGTCAGAAGTGTGATGGCATTTCCTCTGAATAGGCGAATGTACTCTTCAAACTTTGATGTTAACATGATTAGCAATGAAAGTATGCTTTGTTCCTTTGCCTTCACATGGTCTCAATATTGGCAGTTATCGTTTACTTGTATTTTTAAATCAAATATTATCCTGCCCTGTATTCATGTGCAGATGCTTTGCACAATGCTGCTTTTTCTGTTGGACCTAAAAGAAAACTGTGAACCAGTGTACTGAACAGGGGCTAAATATTTTATTTTTCCCTTTTACTCAATCCAAGCATTTCTGTTTCCTAGTTTTATACTGGAAGTCCCAGTACCATGCTTTCCACTTCACACCAATATCCCTACTACTTTTGTCCATTGCCCCCAGACAGTCATTAATTGCCTGCAAACACAACTTCACGGCAAAATGACTGCAGCTTTATTAAGCAACAGGATTTACAGGCAATAACAAAATCAATATAACATTAATATATCACATAATTAAGTAAGATTCTTACAAGCTCTGCCTGCAGCCTGAAATATATACAACATGATTGTAACCAGTAATAGCAGTTGTCCAAAGAAGATACAAATCCTGACTTCCAATGTGGGAAAGTACATATCATCTCTTGATTGAAGGAAAAATGTCCTGTTTATCCCACACACCTCCTCATCAGCCACCTAAAAATTCTCATTTATCCATCTTAAAAGTGGTGTGTTGTGTAACAAACACAAATAGTTGTGTAACAATGTTGTCACTGAAGTTACAATAGCAAGGTATGTTCCTGAGAACATACTGGGATTGACTCTTTCATTCAAACTCCTATGAGTACACCTGAAAGTCAGTGATGCCTTCTGTATTTGACATGCTCCTTGTGTGAGTAAAAATGGCACACTCAACAAAATACATAAAATGTTAAGTCTTGAACATTAGAACACCACTGAATGTCTTTCAGCTGCTGCAATAAATTTAAGTGTATTTTACAAAGTTCTGTGAACCCAAAATAATTTACTATGTCCATGAACTCTATTTGTACCTGAATGAATGACACCTGAGACAACAGTATCTATTCAAATTGCATCTCTCAAGAGCAGAAATGTGCCTGAACACATAACTTTCCAAAAACTTGCACAAGTAGTCTCTGAAGTTCTTCTATGCCCTCTTTAGTTAATTTTTTTTAAGATTTTTTTTCTTTTTTTGGCTAAAAAGTGAAAATATTAATTATTCTTACTACAGTGGAGACATGCCAACCTGGAAAGCCATGTCTGCAATGCCTTAATGGAATTTGGTTCTGCTGGCAACCCTGAGGTCAAATTCCCTAACCAAATTCCCTTACTGCTTCCATCTACTTGTGAAATGTTCTCTGGAGCATGGTAGGCATGTTGTCACTTGAACAGGGAAATGGGTGGGAGAGAACCATGGAAATATCCATCACCTCCAGCAAATACCCCCAAAAACCTGTGCTCTGTAGTGCCTCTCCTGAAGAGCCTAAGCCTGCATACCCCTTTCTCACATGACTTTGTAGTATAAGATCATAAGACCTTTATGTCATGACCCTATTCCTCCCTTCTGCACATAGAACTTATCTCTTCAAAAAGACATGGCACATGTAGGCCTCTTATTTCTAAGGATGGTAACCAAGCAAAAGGCAGTATGCTATGTCTAAGAAATCATCAGATCAGGAGAAAATCTGGACAGAGTTGTTTGGAAGTATGGTCTGGGAAAGTCAGATGCAGCAATTCCAATTATACAGAGAGCAGTGACAACTTGGATCAAGTCAACTTAATGCAGAGAGGAAAGCAATGATACATTAAGAAAAGCTGACAGAGCTCTATAAGCCAAAAGCCGTAACTCTGCTTGGAAGTGGGCTATGTATAAGAAGGTCCATCATAAAAGACTACTGTACAGCTTGTTCTATTCTTATAATGGAAGATAGGAAGACAGATCTCCCAACTAGCAACCAAAACACAGAAGAGAAAATTGGGATAGGAAACTGTATGTCCTGAAGAAGGATACTTCCAGAGACACGCAGAAAAACATCCGTCATGCACATGAGCCTATGAGTGACCTCTTCCTACATTTGCTTTGTAGAGACTTCCAACCCAGCAAGGCAACCCCTTCAGCTTCTGTGGAATCACCACCTATGAGGAGTGAGAACTATCCCAAAGTTATTCACTGCCCAGTACCATGCTTCCAGGCTGGCAATCTCTTCCCTCATTCACAAGTTATTCTTCCTCCACATCAGTGAGCACTATTCACAAGCCAGACATGAGTTATTCTCTCACACTGTGTAGGGTCGAGTTCCACTACACTTACAGACATTTGAAAAATCCATATGGGGATATTCAGACCATCCTTCTACACCAGATGAGGAAGAACAGTTGTGCTGATTCCCTACACCACAAGCTCCATTTCAGAACTTTCAGTGAAAATTCCTCGACATCTCTACAAAGCAAGATGATCAAATCTTTAAGGAAAATCCCAAGACAGCATTTCATTTTGCAGAAGAGGCAGAGGGAAGGATGTAGATTACTTTCAGGACAGACTTCATGCAGTTTCTCCATCGCTCAGACTTTTGGTTCTCACACAACACATTTACATAACTAGTCCTATCCCTGCTGCCTGAACATGAAGATGAACATGGATGTAAGCCCAGAATTCCCCCTGGCAGAGAACTGTGTATTATCAAACGCAACAAAAAAATAACTAGATCAAGAACTGTATCCCAGGGGAATCTCACAATCTTATTCACTCTGGACACTTTCTTATGAACAACTGGGCAAACAGCCCAAAGCCTGATCTGGTTAGAATTGCACATCAGGTTTAGACATTTGACAACAATAAAATATTTTTGTACTTTCCAACATGTGTTTGTTCTCTGGTCTTGAGGTCCTTTGGGACTGCCCTTAGCTCTACTGCTATTTTCCTTGTCTTCCCTATGGGATCTGCATGCACATGCTCTGATCCTGGGAGATGAGACCCTCTGCACATTTAGGTATGGACTCACACAGAAGACCTGTGAACATTCCAGTGAAAGGTTTGAAAGAGGTGACTGTCACACTGAGAAGTTCTCCCTGGCACCAGGGACATGAGAGACTGGACTTCTTCTGACTAGGAGATGCACAGCCAGCATTTTTCTGACATCCTTTGAAACAAGTATAAAGAGCAGCTTCTATTAGGCAAAACATGTATTCCTCTGCATGGATCAAGACTAGCAGAAGACTGGCCAGGATGACAGGCTGTAATGTCTGTAGTGATGGTTTGGGAGCAGCTTCTCCCAAAGTTCAGAAAAATGACATCCACTTACCCTCAATAGTGAGTTGAGGAGTATGTTTCCTGATGTAAAGGGATGAATTAGGCTTGTACTAATTAAATTACTACTGGAATAATTTAATTCTCTTCCTTGTAGTTTCACAAGAAGTTTAAAAGTGTCATTTTTTTCAAGCAAGAGGGGAGGAAAATGTTTTCAGGGAGACTACAAGCAGGCAGACATGAAGTCTGCTGTACAGGACAATGACCAGGCTGTCTGCTGACAGCAGCCTATTCTCAGAGGAACCAAGGGAACAACCTCCTACCTGTGAGACAATACAGAGGAGGAGCAGAGAATATTATTTTAAAGGGAGGATGAAGAAAGAGAGAGCAAAAATAAAAGTTCTGAAGCCAGGAAAAGACCCTGAGAAAAGGTGATGAAGAATATCAATGAACACTTCCACAAATGGCCTTCAGCTACATCCATTTCAGGAGCAATGACTGAAGACACATCCATGGTCAACAAGCCAGAAGTTATGAGTGTATTTTTGTCAGGAGGGACTCAGCAGATTGTGGTTCCAAAGATGAAAGCCATTTGCAAATGAAGAACCCTTGCATTGTAATATTGGTGATTGTACCTGAGACTCAAAATAGCTGTACTGTGGGCATGATATCATGTACTATCAAAGGGTGCTTTCCATGGAGATATGCCAAAACAGAATCAGTTTCTCAAATGTGTAAGAGGCTGTCAAACAAACATAGAAAGTCTCAAATACCATAAGCCAAATATTGGGGAAAGGGTGGGGAGGGGGGTGCAAAACCCATAGCCTAGTGGGACCAAGAACATGCACACATCACTTACCACAGAAAAGCAATCTAGAGGGACAAGTTTGTTGATGAGAACAGCACTTTGGTTATGCTTCTCTGATCTTCCATATACTTTACATAAATTGGTAAAGGAAGGTCTAGGCAGGCTGTAGGACTTATCCTGATTAAGAAAGCCATGTGTTTGGTCATTTCAAGGAGCCCAACAACTTAGCTTTCTTAGTGTTCACACTTTTTCTGTGAACATCCTCATACCCAGATAGCAGCCACACAAAATGTAAGGCAAGATAAGACTTTGCTAGTTTCCTGGTGGATTTACCACAGATTACTAGAAGTATACAAATTTCCTGTATTCACAGTAAATCATCTCCTTTTACCTCTTGTCCACATGTAATCACTTAAGATTCACAGAGCGGCCCTTATGAGCAAGGCCTGGGGAAATAATTTCTTTACTCTAATGTACACATGCACACATATACAATAGTAGAAGGCCATATAAATTAAAAAAAAAAGTGAACATGAATTGGTTTCCACTTCCTCCTCTGTTCTATTGCTTTCGTTTCTTGTAAAGTTAGTAAGAAGATCACAACAGAGAAAATGTAACTTGAGAAGGAATTTATATGTTCCCTCAAGTTATTCCTCTCCAAAGGGAGATGCTGAATTAAAGCACCATTATTCCCTTAAGGTTCTGGAAAGTGAGACACACAGGTTGTACACCTCCATATCCCAGTCCCCTCAAAAGATATTAATCTCTTCCGTCAGCACACTAGTCTGTATTTTAATTCTACCACGGACACCATCACCACTTCTCTCTTCCTTGTATCCTACTCTCTTTTTTCAAACTGACACTGTTTTGTTCTTAAAAACTCCTTCTAGTAAAAACTTTGTGTTCTGTGGCATTTATCAGTATTATTTAATTTAGATTCTCAAACAGCTTCTGAACTGCTGACATGCTGAGAAGCAGTGAAGTATTTTTGTTACATCCACCCTCATAAGTCTCCTGCTCCCTCACACAACCTAAACCATGCATCCTGCCTCAGATGAAGAAAGTATTCTTCATTTTCCCTCTTCTTCTCTGTGTATAGGAGAACCATATATCTGGATATAGGTATCATAATCTCACTTTGCAAAACAGTATTTTTAAGCTTTAGCATCTCTTTTAAAACTAATTTTCTAATTTTTATCTTATTTAACATACGGTTTTGCATGTGAAGCTGTAGATTATTCATCCTTTTATACAAAAAAGATTTGCCTGGTGTTTTTAGAAATTTGTTCATTTAAAAAAAAAATCAACCTGTTTACAAAGCAATTTTTCCAAATACTGCAACATTTTGTAGGTTAGATTGTTTCTGTAAATATACAACGTTTTTCAAAATGAAGAGACCAAAAGCACGTTCTTATCAACTTTTAACCACTGAAATACATGGATTAATGTTAAAATATTTTTTAAGTAAACAAAATAAAATATATAAACCAAAATTTGATCTTAAGGCCTTTCTTACAGTTGTAACCCTTTTTAGGGCAAGACACTCTGATGACTCCAGTAAGAATAAGCATAATCTGTAAATATCAGATTCCTTTCACTCACATAACTAAGTATGAATTTATGTGTGTAAATTCAGATACGAGTCAAAATGTTTCCACTGACAACATGGGAGTTGATGACACTGTGGTGAATATATAATGAAGCTGTGGATACAGTTTAAGGGCATCAGTTCTGGCTCCACCACTCACCTGCAGTCATTGCAAATCTTTGAAGCACCCTGTTACACCTGTCTCTGGCTCCAGTTCTCATTTATGCTATAAACAAAGTAAGTAATGGAGGAAGAGCCACTTCTCTGTGTCTGTCCTCCCCCAGTATCAGAGAGACAGTGTTCCTTTGTCACAAACTGTAGGTCTCACCTAGTACAATTCACCTGTTCTAGGACAGGAGCTTTCTGCTATGTTATACAGACACATTTTTAAGAGGATTCCAGGTACTGCTCTTTGTAAGGCACAGAAAAATAATAATCACTTCCCCTGGGACTGTGAATCTGAGCTGTTTGCCTTTGGATAGCCTACAAAATAGGTAAAATGTGTGCATTTGAGCAAAGTGTGATAGTCTACTACTATCATAGTAGAACCAAAGCTAATGGATGAGAATTAAAAAGAGAGAGAAAACAAGCCTTTGTGTAATACTCTATGTGCTTTATCTCACCCTTTGCTGTGAAACAGCTGGTAAAAGATCCTATGAAGTGCAGTGTGGTAAAAGAGAACACTGATCTGATCTGTTTACGCAACTTACATGTTCTCACTGTTGTTTGCAGTTAAAGTATGGATCTTCTTGAAATCAAGCTTATCAGATACATTTTAAGTGTTTCCTGTATGCAAATTCAGTGGGCCTGAATACAGAAATTTCACTTGCCCGTGAAGTTTTCATGCTGCATATACTTAGAAAATCTAATCTTGGAGGTTCATTACTAGAACAGTTTTATTACTTCTGCCACTGCATTGTTATCAGACGAGCAACATCCTGAATTTGAGTAAAGGAGATGGTTGTTGGTTTGCTGATGTTCTTGTTTTGTTGGTTTTTTTTTCTTTCATTTTGCAGCACCTAGACTTAATAGATGGAGGCTTCCCCTTCACAATCACACATTAAGAGTTCAAAAAGTTATTTATAATACCACAGTTCCCACATTATTCTAAACAGGTCTTCATTCCTGTAACTGTTGTGAGGTGAATTGTTAATATGTGATTTTCAATAGTGATGGTACTAGGCAAATGCCACTGTATCAGAGGGATCAGCCCAAAGTTAAAACTGAAGTTTACAAGGATTGAGATGAAAGAAATCAATACAAATAACAAGAGGGCAGTGCAACAAGGCTCTGTAGTGGTGGACTTGCTAACCCTAAACCCTTCCACCTGAATTCTAAAAAGTAAATCAAAGAGCTCGTATCTGGATCAAGGCACTTTCCAGCTTTGCTTTAGTGACAGGGGAATGGGCATTACCCAGAAGCTGCAGGGTGATGTTCAGAGGCAGCTAACAAACCACCAGCTCAGCTTTTCTTTTCCACAGGGCAAGCACTCTAAATGCTCCTCCTCCCCTTAACTTGCTGAAACTTGCAGCTGTGATTCACAACCTGACCAACAGTGATAGATAACAAACCACTGACCTTGAGGGCGGCTTTGTGTGTCAGGCTTCTTATTGCGTTGAGTCACCGCACGCCTCATGTGTGTTATTTTAAGTAGCACATTTATCAGCCAGTACCAAACAGAATATGTGGCCATGTGTATTTTATTAGTGAGTTTTGAGTATTTAAAAAAAAAAAAAAAGAGAGAAAAAAATCCACTTTATTTCAAAAAAAGCTTGAAGGCTCCTACGCACTTTAAAAATCTCCTTGTTTTCAATTACAACATAAGGAATCTATATGGATGCTAATACGTTTGCATTTGTAGCTTTTCCAGACTTTTTTCTTTTCCAGCACACTGCAGTATAGCAATGTCAGAAATATACCATTCCCCGTAACAGGACACATCTGTGGTGAATCTGCACAGAAGCAATTAATTTCCTTGTGGTATTTTTACACTGGGGGCTTAATGCAAGTCCCCATTATACAAACAAAAAGCTCTAGACAGCTCCTGCTGCCTGATAAAAAAAAAAAATAAATAAATAAAGTAAATCAGATTGAGAAGGGCTGTTTGGCCTAGGACTGCTACAGGCAATGACTTGTAATGAGGCATCCCAACACTAATTATGAAGCTTATTAAAGAGAATTGTCTAAGTTGTACTAAAATGCATGCTATAATCACGTTAAGGGAGACATGCATACTGAATTGGGGTCCTCCGGTTTCTTCCCTTAGAGAAGTGGACCCAATATTTAATGAAGCCAATTTGGGTCTCTGTTTATAGCAGCAATATTATTGTGCTTGGCAGGCTGGTCAAGATGAATTTGATGGAGAAGCAGGTGAGAATCCCAGCAGCTCGGTGATAATTCACACATCATAGCCTTCACAACTAACATCTGCAGGCAAGTGGGCCAAGAAACTGTCAAAAACAAATACTTCCAATCCAGGATTTTATTATTAAACTTCTCCCAAATCTTCACTATGGTTGAAAAGGCAATATTTCAGTGTACTGTTTCAGAAAAGGGAAAAAAAAAAAAAAAAGAAAGATTAATAAAGATGTTAGAAGGCTGAACTGCTGTGAGATTTGTTTAATTATTCCCCACAGTACTGCCCCAGCAATCTGCTGACATTTAGCCCCGACCTTGCAAATCCTCAGTAAATATTAATATATCAACTCAAACAGGGATCGTTGTTTTATTGGTTCACGGAGCTCAGAGAGATTCGCCACAGCAGTGAAAAATAATGTGCAGAACTGAGGAAGAACGGCTCCTTTGATATCACCTTCTGCTGCACACATGTGCTGGGAGCATCAACAAAATGGAAATTCTGTTACTTTGCCACAGCTGTAGAGTGACACTTCAGATGCCTTTGCTTCCCTTTGTACAGCCTGCTGGAATAATCCCAAAACCACAGTGGCAAGAGATTAGAAAACACACACACGCACGCGCGCACACATACACACACAGAGGAAGAGAGGGAGAGAGAGAGAAAGAAAGAAAGATCACATTTTATTAACTGACACAGTGGATATTTTAATAATAGTAAGCTCCCATCTTAAAACCTAATAAGCTTTGCCCAGAACAATGAGTGCGCTAATGAGAGCCAAGGAGAGCTAAGCGCAATCTACTGGAATCTGTTTACTGCTGCGACTTTGCTGTTTGCCTCTGTGAGTGCCACATAAACTTCTTTTTTCTCCAAACAGTTGCCCCTATTGACTGCTTCCGAATGTATTTTATGTGCCTACCAGTCCTCACAAATCCTGACAAAACACCCCCAATTTATTTTCTCCCTTTTATTTGCTTGCCTCAAATGTAAATGTACATTATTAAAATATCTTCTCATAACTACACTGCCATTACTAATAGGCAAGTGTTTGATGTGGGTCAATACTGCATCCAAAATTCTTGGGTTTAGGGGAAAGGGCTGCTGTGCAACATTTGGCATTCAGATGTATTGAGCTGCAGAGTTAATGCGTGATTAATTTTATTCATAAAAATGTTAATCACTTCATTGTGAGTTCTTTTTAACATTCTGTGCACTGAACACCTTTTAACTTCTTTTTCACACAAGCTCACAAATGTATTTAATATTTTCAAACATTCTGTTATTACCAATAACACTGGTAATTAAACATACATTTAAAACGTAATAAAAAGCTGGCAAGGAGCGGCACGGCACCAAACACAAATGGAAGCCCGTACCCACTGCCTCCCCCTTCACAGCAACTGACCAGTTTCTTTAATGTGCACTTGTTTGCAGAGTCCTGGAGGCATGTTTTCAACACTCACTGACACAGCCGAGTACCACGAAAATAATGCTGCCCTGTAGCACACTGTAGATGGTGCTAAAAATAATTCTGTTCTCAGAGAGGTGAGGATCCCAGCACTTGGGCACATTGCGGCAGGTTGGGGGTTCCAAGGGGGTTGTTTTGGGTTGGGATGGGGCCTTTTCTCTGAGACAAACACTCGAGCCTCATATGAGAGTGGTGTCAGGCATTGGTGGGTGTGCCGACTGCACTCACTGACTTCTTGTTTCCAGCTGGGCAAGGCTATTGTGAGCGTATTCAGCCAATGCACTCATGAAACTGGATAAATGGATTAGCGGATCAGAGACACCATCGGCATCTTCAAAAGGAAAACAGCAGCCTGCAAAAAGACTGACATTTGTGTACTGGGGCAGAGGGTGTGTGAATGCTCTGCCTCCTCCAAAGGGACAAGACAGTGATAAACTTTCCACACTGACCACCTCACTTTGTGCTACAATTGACCAACAAAATAAATGGATTGCTTCATTGTTTTTGAACTGTAGGCAGCACAGGGAAAGCGCTACTTGAGCAGCAACAAAAGACAATGTATTGTGTGGGGCCAACAGCTCAAAATAAAACCTTTAATTATCTAAGGGTCAGCCATAAATCTGGAATAAAAATAAATGTTACTTTTTAAACTCGCCTTTAATTCTGCATGGAGTTTATGCTGGCGTTTTCTATTCTCTCAGGAGATGCACTACCAGGACTTGGTGTGTGCTCTGCGTTTGCATTTTTGCATTAGCTTGACTCCCAAGGAACATGTTGGGAAACAAGTTTGGCTATCAGACGTGAAGGATGTCTGTAATGCTAATTAAAGTAAGTAAAACCAGATAAAAGATGCATTCTTTTTTCCACTATTTTTAACAAACACCCATGCATATATTCTCTTCACATACACGAGGGAAGCCAAAACTAATATTAATAATGGTAACGGGACTCAAGTAAATTAATTCCTCACAGAAGTACATTGTTTAGTTTTAAGAGCTCATATTTTCGAAGTCTTAAATTTTGAATACCTGTTTCTATGGGGTTTTCAGTCTCCTGGTACTTTGCAGCAATTCCTGTCCACATGGCTGGTTTTACAGGCAAGCTATGAACGGCGCTGCATGGGGGCACCGCACAATGGGGAACACCAACCTCGCCAGGAACCGTTTCTGTAACTTTTCCCTGGAAAACATGCCACGCAGGCCATGTTTATTACATGTTCCAGTGTTTTACTTGATTTGTTAAGTCCCAGGTAAGATTTATTGCTTCAGCGTAAAACTTGGCAGCTTGAAGCCTGGAATCTGGGCCCAAGTCCCTCCTCACCACAGCTCCCATGGAGCCAGTGGTGGGCACAAGCCCTGCCTGCCACATCCATGGCCCTTCCCAGATGGCTCCGTATCTGCCTCCTGCTTTCTGCAGGCCAACAAGGACTTGCCCCCAGCCAGTTGAGGCCACAGCCGCCTGACCCATGACAGGCAGCTGGGTTTTGCAGCCTTTGGGTTACACGTGGGCTCCATCCACCAGCAATCCTGCAGGGAGGTGGGTAGCGCCAAACATGGGTCACGAAGATGTCAGGGGCCTTATTCCCAAACTGAGCTGAGATGAAGGAGGATGTGTGCCACAGCCCATGTTTTGAGGATCCTTTCTGCAGAGCACATATTACTCATCAGCCCTTCCCCTGTGCTGCTTGTGTGCCGACACAACAGCCTGCCTCTGCCAACCATGCCTCCGCCAGCACAAACCATTCTTTACACCTCACCTTTTAAGGGCATTTGGGAATGAAAAAAGTAAAAATACAAAAGAAATAATAAAAATAACCCAACAACATCGAAGAGCCACCTCTCCTGCCATCCCCAGCCTCCCTGCCCCCTCCAATGTGCACTCTTTGTAATGGTCTCATCTACAAGGACGACTGAAACTTTATAGTGCATGATTCATCGTGCGGGGCTGCGCTCAGAGCCACGGTGCGTATTACATTAATCAGTGTCAGGCTACTAAAACAGAGATATGAATATGAATTCTCCATATTGCAGGGGAGATAAATGTGCTTGTGAATAATTGATCGGTGCCCATGAAAAAAAAAAAAAAAAGAGAGAGAAAAAAGAATAAAAAAGGCGGGGGGGTGGGAGAAAGACGAAAAGAAGAGGAAAACATGGTCATACAATGAAAGAAGCTCCCGGGAGAGGAAAGGAGCCCCACGGTGAGGGCTGGGGCCAATGCAGGATCCCCCCCTTCCCCAGCCCAGCTCCTGCTGGCTACAGGGTGGCACAAGGGGTGGAGGGGCTGGCATGACACAAACCCAGCTAGAGCAACAAGAAGGGATGACAAGAGCCAGCAACACAGCAATCGTAGGAACGAGCCTGTTCAAGCAACACACACCTACTAATTTTCTTGTTCGCTTTCTCCGGGGGTACTTTTTTCTCTTTCCCTTGATAAAAAATAGCCTTTTTTTTTTTTTCAGGATAAAATAAAAAAAAGAATAAAAAATGAGGCCTGCATACCAATGAGCACATTTCATAACTACGTCGCTGTGACAAAGCCAAATCCCCGTGAAGCTTTCAGTGCATTCTGGCAACTGCTAATTTCGGAGTTTGCTTGAACTCGAGATTATATCAACTTTCCAGTGTTCTTTCTGCAGAGATTTCTGCCATTCCTCTGTTAATGCTAAGTAAATAATAACAGGAGCAAGACAGGAAGGCAGCTTTTACTGCGGGAGGATGGAGGATTATGCAAACATGTATGAAAAATATTTTCTGCCACCCTCTTAAACAGCATGAAAATGTATCTTGGGCGGTCGATTGTTGCTCTAAAAGAAGTATTGCTCTATGTAGCTCCCACCCGATTCAATGCAAATTTCCCTATTGACTTTATTTATCAGGTTTGGGTACTGCCATCGCTTAAAAAAAAAAAAAAAAATAGTAGAAAACTAGGACTTTCCAATTACTCTTATCAGCTCGAAGCATTCCCAATTAAGGCAAATCCTTTAGCTTACGCTTCCCCTTTATTATTCTCCAAAGGCGTTGGTATTTGCTGGTATACATCTGCTAGGGTGGATCTCGATGAAAACGGAAAATATGACAGAAAAACTACAAATTATTTTCCTGCCAGGGTGACGCAAGCGATCATTCCTAGCAGTGCTCACGTGACGAGAGAAACCGAGGAAATATGGAAGCTCCCCTCTCCTTCCCAAAACCGGCACGGGGGGCGCATCCCGCCAGGCCACCGGCCCTGGCCCCTCACTCCGCGGCTCACCGACAGCCCGCGAGGGAGGCCTCCGTGCCACAGAGCAATGCCCGCTCCAACTGAAACCTCCTCCGGGAGAAATGCCCCCCTCGGGGGGAAGTGACAGCCTTCGGCGCTGCTGGGCGCCCGGCGCGCACCCGTATGCGGTCTGTCCTCACTTCTCAGATGGCCTCGCTGCCTTTCGGCTTTGCCGCTTCTGGGAGTGAGACACTTTGCGCTCCTGCCCAGAAAGTTTGGAAGTGGCGCAAGCACCTTCCAAGCACTCAGCCTCGGCACCGGGCTCTCCTCGGGCCGACCCGCGGCTTCGCCTGCTGCAAGGCAGCCGGAAGCCTCGTCCCGTTACCGGTCGCGAAGGGGAACGGTGGTAGGGAGCGCGGGGCTTCCCTCACCCCCGCCGTAAACCCCGCAGCTGGCTGGAGAGGAGGAAGCATCACAACTGCTGGTGGTGATGGGGGAAAGGAGGGTGGGGAATTCAAGCAAGCAGATTAATAATAATAATAATAATAATCATAATCATGTTTTGCAGCAGAGCCTGATCTAGAGATGCTGAGGTTTCCAAAGGCAGAAAACTGCCAGCCAGATAGCTAGTCGGAATTATCATTCTCCAGAGGGTAGTCAGACCTGAAAGCACGCTCCGGAGGATGCTGATGGGTTTCTGTCTGACCTAAAGTCGGGCAGCACTCCCCCTCAGAGGTATCCCCCGCCCCGGCTGAGCAGAGCCCCTGGCCAGGGGATGTCTCCGCCCGCAGCCCACAGAGGGCGCTGTGAGCTTGCCCAAAGCCGGCCAGCGCCCAGCCGCTCGGCTGCGATCGGAACCGTTCGGCTCCGCTCGGAACCGTTCGGCTCGGCTGAGCGCTGGCCGTCGCCGGTGTATAGGGAGCTGTAGCGCGCACACCTGAGCAGTCACACCCGCGCGCAGCACACTTCTGCGCTCTTCGCAGCTAAAGTCCCTTCTGACGTTAATAGGCCGCAAAGTAATCCACTCTCCTCCCCGCCCCAACCGACTTGGCACCGCTGCGTCCGCTCCGCCTCGCAGAGCATCACTGCGCGCTTTTTACGCGCCGTCTCCACTGCAGAGCCGTGCACGAGGAGAGGGGCTGGGACCGAAGGGTTGCTGTGGCCGGCTATACCGCCCGTCAGGAGTTGGAGAGCCAGGCCTGAAGGGGACGAGGGGCAGCCGGTGCGGGGCTGCAGCCTTGTCCCTTTGATTAGCAGGAAAGAGAAAGCAACTCCATCAGGTTCACACCAGTGCTGTTTAGCTTCACTGGCGTGAAGTCTTTTTTGTTCACCACCACCACATTTTTTTTTTATATCATTAAATAAATAAATAAATAAATAAAAAACAAACAACCAAAAAGTCTTCCCCCTCCTCACTGAAAGCTAAGTTACTATGGTTTGGTTAAAACTGTAATACACTGTTTTGTTGGAACCGTTACCAAGGCAGGACTGCCCGTGATTTAGGAAAAACAAACCAACTGAAGCCAGAAAACAAACGAATTGGTGCTACGCTGGGAGCCGCAGGATGTCAAAATGAACCTCTTCTCAGAGACAGCCCTTCAGATATCCCGCACAAAATCTATTTCGTCTGAGCTGTTTCTCTGATCCATTTGGAAAACGCCAAAAGTAGGCGCCTACCGCCTTCGCTACTTTGTCAACAGATCTCTAAGAGATAGTTCACCGAGCCCCCTCTTTGCCTGCCATGATTTTGCAGCTAAATCAAGATCAATATTCTGATCTGTGACACGAATTTTATTAACATTCTATTTGAAAATTTCATCTTGCTTCCGACAAGTCCTGGTTTGAGATTGGTTCAGTTTGGATAGGGCGTCACCACATTATTTCTTAATGACTTTCCCAGCTGCTTCTTTCCATTTTCCACCATCAGCAACCATCTGGTATCTTATTAGCACCTCAATGCTCATTTAGTGTTCTCATTTAGGAGAAAAAAAGAAGTAAACACTCAAAATATTACACATTTTAACGGACCGTCTTTGGAAGATTAATGCCTTTATAAACCGATAGATCGTCTCTCTCAGTCTCTGTTTAACCAACAGATCGGGATATCGGAACTTTCTTCTGGGAAGTGCGAGAGCTGCCATGGGGTTTTCTTTGTTTGTTTGTGGGTTTGGGTTTTTTTTTTGTTTTTTGTTTGTTTTTTTTTTTCTGCTAAGATTGTGCTTAGTCTCACAGGGAAAAATCTTTCGCAGTCATATTTCCTCTGTGTTTATTTAAACGTAAATCGTTACAAAGAATTCTGTTTCCTAAGCTATCAGTTTTTCTCCCCGGCTTCCGTCGCAATGTGTACCAAAGCGTGAAGGCTCTTGATCCAGTTTAGGAACCGCTTTGGACAGCAAAGTTATACACTTGGGAGCAGAGAGAAAACTCGTCCCTCTCATTTTCAAGAACGTATTTTATAACGTAAATGGATATCAGATCTATTTATGATCCCAAAATGGATACCACAGAACATGTCTGATGCGTTACAACTGAAAAAATTATTTTAATTGTACTATTCAAGAGACAGCTTCACTCAGCTTCTGAAATTTACGTGTATGAAAAGGGAATCTCGCAGCTTCTTTCCATCAAAATAGCTGCAAGAGTCGTTAAAACCTTGGATTTGGTATTTTAAGTTTCAGTTAACCAAAGGCAAAAAGATGACTTTTTATAAACAAATTATAAATGTTTGAATAGATTTGTAATACATGTATAAGATCTGCAGCAACAGAATGCATACCTGAAGAGAGCTCATAATTTCATTTAGTTTATTAGACAAAAATATATGATTTAGACAAGTTTTGCTGACGCGTTATTTACAATCTGAAATCACTCTATATACAGAAAAAACACAAACACATGGGAACATTTACCAAACAAATAATCCAAGAATGGTTAGAATAACACGATCTGGAATGGTACAATGAAGAAAGGGATCCATCTACAGATTTGTGTAATCGCTTTTATGGATTTGCACCACCTTATTGCAAAAAGAGATTGATGGGAGTCCTTTATATCGTTTCCTCTTTTATTTCTTTTTTTTTTCTTTCTTTCTTTCTTTTTTTTTTAACTGTCCTTAATACCAGTCTCTGTAATATTTTTTTTCACCAAACCATTTAATCAAGCTGAAGGGAGAGCTGTTAAAATTCTCGGTGTTCCCTCTTGCTGAGCCAAAGAGCTGCGGGGAGGGGAGGAAGGGAGAAAAAAAAAAAAAAAAAAAAAATGACGTAACAATCTTTCAGGGAAAAAAAAAAGAGAGAATCCTTTCCTACAATTGCCTATCTATTGCTATAGCATCCTAGTATTAGTTAACTGCACGGAAATCATTGTCACTGGTGTAATTAACACAAGCTCTTTGAGGTCTGTTAAGTTTCAGAGAAGTTACAGGCTGGCTATGTACAATTGCAATTTAGCCTAACTTTGAAAAGATTACAGCAAGTTCTGCGTTGTTCTTATTGTCTGTGTGTATTATTAAGGTGATGATTAGGTTTCAAAATTAGTCTTTATTATTCAAACACTCTGTTTCACATAAGTAACATTCCTGCAGTGAAAACAAACAAACAAACTCACTTGTCACGGACAGGCTGGAAGGGCGATTTTAGCGGCTGAGGTGGGGACTCAGTTCTTGGTACATTTTCTAGAAGGAGACAGAAGGGAAAAAATGGGAGAGGAAAAAAAAAAAAAGAACCATTTTAGAATAAGAACAGTAAAAATCCGGACAGTGTGCAGAGAGCACACCTCCCTTTCACCCTCTTGTTCAGACGTGTGTATGTATATGTATATGTATGTGTGTGTTTGCGTACAGCATTATCCCCTACTTCCAATATTTAAGAAGTACACAAGCTTTCCTTGTCGTATTTTTGAATGTCCTTGAAATTACTGGGAGATGGAGGTCAGGAAGAAGGAGGTAAGCAAAGCAAAACTCAAAGAATATGCATGCACTCTCATCTTACTTGATGGGCATATACAGTGAGAATGTAATAGCCCATATGAAATGGGCTTAATGTGTGTGATCAACATGCTCCAGGAAAAGAAATAAATATATAGATGTAAATCAAAGCTAGGGTACACTGTCTGTTACTCCATTAAAAGAATCAGTTATAACAAGGCTGAATCTGACACCATTCCTCAAGGAGAAGTTCATGTGCGTGTGTTGGGGGTGGAGGGAGAGGTGGATGCCTGGTGCGTTCATTACCTATGTGTTTGGGACTGGTCCTCTCCGAAGGTTTTTCACTGCTTAGGGCTCCCAAGGTTGCTGTTAAAACAGAAGATTGTTGCTGGGCCTGGAGGTGGTGATTGTGATGAGCAGTGTGGTGGTGATTTACTCCCAAAAAGGACCTCACATTGAGCAGGGAACTCTGAGTGAGGAAAGCCCCATTTGTCCAGTTGTGAAATTTGCCAATCTGACACGTGTAGAGTCCATGGCTGGGGAGAAAAGCGGGGTGCTGGATCTGTGGAGAAGTGTGGTTAACCTGTGGAGGAGGGGGTGGTGGAGGAGAAGATTTCAGGGCCCCATCAGGACTGGTTGCTGTCTCTGCCAAAGACCAAATCTTGGGTTTGCTGTGAGGTGGCATCTGTAGGTTGTTCTGTCCCCCGGGACTGATGATTCGCGTGCTGTTGTCAGAGGCCTCCTTCACCATGGCCAGTGCGTCTTTGGGTTTCAGCCCTTCAGACCCCGACAGTGCCAAATCCTTCTCCTTTTCCAAGTGCTCCTCTTCACTGCTTTGTCTCAGGAGATCGGGCTTCTCCTCCTCTTCCTCATTGCTTTGCTCCCCATCGTTCTCGTCGATTTTATCTATATCTATGCTCTCCAGATCGATTTCCTCATCATCTTCGTTCTTCTCGGGGTCCCCCTCATTGTCACTCCCGAAGAGGTTTGCATCTTCTTGATCCTTACTCCTCGAGCCCCAGGTCACCTTGTTCTCCTTCTTGAGCCGCCGACGGGCGTTGGCGAACCAGGTGGAGACCTGGGTGAGGGTCATCTTCGTGATGATGGCCAGCATGATCTTCTCGCCTTTGGTGGGGTAGGGGTTCTTGCGGTGCTCGTTGAGCCAGGCCTTGAGGGTGCTGGTGCTTTCCCGGGTGGCGTTTTTGGGCCTCCCCGGATCTCCGTACTGGAACTGTCCATAGGGATAATAGCCGGGGGCAGTGTGAGCAGCAAAGGTAGCAGGGTGGACACCCGGATTATCTTTCAGCTCGTACTGGGAGCCCTGAAACACATTCAGACAAGCGGAGAGGAAAAAGCACATCAATTATCTCGTTAACGTCTCTAACAGACCTAAATAGGATACTCCGGGAGTCGGAATACGCCTTGGAGCGGTGCAAAGGGTTTTCCCAGGCAAATTCGGCCCTCCCCGCTCCAGGCTCTTCACGTTTAGATCAGACAGAGGTATTCCCAAATGGTTTCCCCCCACCGCTTCTCTCAGGGAAAGGAAAAGAGAGGGGCTAAACTGGGCTCTGCCAGGCACTATGCATATTTTCTCCGCAAACCAAATAAAATCAAACTATGGAAAGGCAGCAACTTCACATTAGCCTCCGCGAAACAATTTAT
This sequence comes from Pezoporus flaviventris, assembly GCF_033815535.1. Taxonomy (NCBI): domain Eukaryota; kingdom Metazoa; phylum Chordata; class Aves; order Psittaciformes; family Psittacidae; genus Pezoporus; species Pezoporus flaviventris. The sequence goes on from NW_026892555.1 coordinate 64,173,875, forward strand.
TGCGCCCTCGAAATTAGCATGCTGAGAAAGCAGGTACTGCACCCCAGTTACAAACTACTGCCCGCGCACAGCGTCGCATTTGTCAGAAAAAAAAAAAAAAATATCCCGGAGGATATTACAGATGCACGCAGAGTGTTCTTTTTTGGCCCCAGATCTGCCTTTAAAAGGAGTTGGCGTGAGGCGAGGCTAGGGAGAAGAATGTGCAACTTCAGGAGGAAGGCACTTATAATGCAAGAGATTTTCCACACACAAACCAACTCCCCCCTAACCCTCCCCTCTCCAAATCATACACTAAGATTCTGGTGTAAAACATTAACTTCTAACTCTTAGAAAAGCCTTTAAACTCTGGAATGAAAACTGACCCACGCGTTTTAGAATATGGATATGCAGACACTTAATCGCCTAAATTTTACTTTGATCTTGGCAGAGCAAACACGAATTGTTTACAAGCATTGAGACGGTGATTTATTTGCAATCAATATTCTTTTTATCATCAGTAGTAAAACACAGCAAGTCAAATTATCCCATCAGGTGTTTTGGTAAATAACATTTTATCTTTCTAGCAACCTCATTAGGCCTCATTATTACCGCAAATTGAACAGATATTAACTTAATATTTTACCACTTAAATTACAAATGCTCAGAATTGTAGAATTTCAAAATATCATCGTCATGGCAAATTACTGTGGTAAAATACCAGGAGACTTTGCAAGTAGGAAAGGGAACTGATCCAAAATAGCTAACGTTTAAAGCAGTTTTGGGGTTGGTTTGGGTTTTTTTTTTCTTCCTTCTAGTACAATCTCCCTTTTTTCTTTTTTTTTTTCCTTTCCTAGCCCAGAAATACATTCTTAGTATTGATCCTGCGAAATTCGTGTCAGCCTTAAAAATGAACCTTTTCACAAATGTTTGCGACGAAACTGATTTAACTTTGTCAAACAGTTGAAAAGAAGCATGTATTTTAATTCTAGAGGCGAAGATTACACACAAAGAGAAGCCCTATGTGATTTTGGTAATGTGTTACAGAGTGGGGTTTCTGCATTCCCTTTATTCCGCTGTCTTTTGTTATTGTTGCTGAAATGATATTTTTTGTGTAACCTCTTTTGGGAATTCTTTTGAAGAAACCACTTGTAAATCACTCGCTGACTCTGTCTCAGCTTTGACTGCATTTCCAAAATCAAGGTTAAAAAAGTAGGAAACTCATGCTGCGCAAAGTGCCTTCGCGGGAAATGTTTGCAGCACAAAATAGTCTGTTTTCAAATGCTGACCCTTGCTCAGCAGTGTATCTACCTGCTCCCCGACATATATTTATTAAAACCCCTCACAAGTTATGTCTTGCATGCACCTACTTGTTAATGTTCACACTTTTATGATTCGGAGGGGAGAGAAAAGAGGGTGATTTAGAAACTAGAGTGGAACCTAAGCGTACCGACGCCGAGAAATTTGGGAGAGTCAAGCAACGGAAACGTTTCAACGACACCAGAGATAAAAACAGTTAAAAACCACAGATGTTTCATTTTGTAACTATTACATTCTAAAGAAAAGCGAGGGAGGGGAGAGGGAAGACATCGGAGGGCAATCTGGGAGAGGGCAATTTGGGTTAGAGTTAACACCAGTGTACCTTTCTGCTCCGACGCAGATATTGGGGTGTAGATGCCCTCCTTCGCCTGATGCAAATCCCGTCTATGATACTCGCCATAATCAGAGTACGAAAAGTTCAGGAAACAGAAACAGGCCATTTATAAAGCTTAAGGAAAATGTCTTGAAATAAGCGGGGGGACCCAGCTACAGACACTGCACTTTGGCCTTTGTGACGAAACCTGTTCATAGCTCGGCGGCAGAGAAAAGGACGAGGCGGAAAGAGGAGCGCTCTGGAAAGCCAGCTGCAACAACGGGACCGTCAACACCAGCGCCAATAACGACAAGGAGGGAGGAAAATACCGAGTTGCTGGGGAAAGCTGACATCACGGACGCAGGAGCCCTGCTCAGCCCTTTCACCGCCAGAATTAAAACTCGGAGGAGTTTTGCCCGGCTGGAGAGACGGGGAGGAGGAGGCTGCGCCTGCAGACGGAGCCCGCTGCCCCGGTCCCTGCCCCTCTCCCTAGCATTCCCACCGGCGCCCTCGTTCCCCGCTCCGCGGTGGACCCCGCGCAGGGCGGAAGCCGCTACCGCGGCAGGGCTGCCCGCCGCCCTCCGCCCCGGCTCCGCGGCCTCCTCCCACCCCGGCCCCTCTGTCTGCGCTCTCCGCGGGAGCGGGAAGAAGCCCGGTGCTCGCTCACAAAGTCACTCACCATTTGGGAGAAGAGGCCGAGGTCGGCGGTGTAGGGCAGGAAGGCGCTGTAGTTGGGGGCGCTGTAGGGGCTGGCGTACATACCCAGCACCGATGTGACAGCGGCCGAGCCGCTGCCCAGATCGGCGCCCGCGGGCCGGCCCGAGGCGGCTGCGGCGGCGGCGGCGGCTGCTGCGGCGGCGGCCAGTACCCCGGGCCGGTCGCTCCCGTACACCGCCTGGCTGGCGCTGAGGTACTGCGGGTAGCCCAGCTGGGGGAAGGACATCTCCGGGGCGCGGGCACAGCGGCAGCGGCACTGGCGGCGGCGGCAGAAGCGGCAGAAATATGGAAAAAAATGGGGGGAGGGAGGGGGAGGAATTACAAAAAAAAAAAAAAAAAAAAAGCGAAGGGGAGGAGGGAGCCTGAACAGCCGGGGAGGGGAGCGGAGCAAACCCGGGCTTCTCTGGATCACTCTCTTTTTTCCTCCCCCCCCTCCCCTCTCTTTACTGGAGTCAGGCAGGGCGAGAGAATAAAAATCGAGCCGATAATTTTCTTTTTTCGTTCTGATTTCTTTCTGTCAGAGATATATTGCAACCTAGGGATGGAGGAGGAGTGTGGAAGGATTCAGTGGGGTGTCTTTCCTCAAATCTCGGCTCTTCTGTGCTCCTAAATCCCTTAGATGTGATCTGATCAACAATTGAGCTCCAACTGATGTGTCTGCCCTTAGGTCCTAGGCTGATCTTTCAGATACAATTTGAAGTTGATGTTTTGATTGGCACCCACTTGAGCTGCAAGCACCGCCCCGCTCCCCCCTCTCCCGCCCCCCCCGGGTGCAGCACGTGGTGCACAGCCGAGCCTGGGCCACTTTCCTCCGTGCCTGCGTGTGCGTGTGTGTGCGTGTGTGCGCGTGTGTCCGCGCAGCTGCTGTGCTGTGCTGTGTGTGTATTTAATGTTTAGCAATGGGCTCCTTTCAGAAAAGCCCCCACTGCTGTATGACAACCTGTCTACACGATTTTACAGCTGTCCAACATTGGGGTTTTGCTGTTTCGCAGCCTTAGTGTGTCCCCTTTTAACAAAAACAACTGTGTTGCTGGCTTGTTTTGTTTTTGGGTTTGGTTGTGTTTTGTTGTGGTTTTTTTTTTCTTTTTCCACCTTTAACATTGAGTCCCCCTTGTCGTCGTTGGACTCTGGAACAAACGAGAGTGGCCGGGAGAGAAAAAGGCGGTTTTGCAGCCAGGCAATTTGTAACAATTTACCACTTAAAAAAAAAAAAAAAAGAAAAAGAAAGAAAAGAAAAGGAAAAGGTAAATAAAGAAATACAGAAACTGTGTCTTATCTATGTACAGCAACCCACAAACGCCACACACACGCGAACCCACACACAACTTCGCTGAAAGTCATGAGGCTCATTCCTGGCAGTTCTTCCCAAAAGAATCTTTACTTAAAAAAAAAGGGGGGGGGGGGGTAGGAAGGATTCGCAGCTACCTTCCTTCCCCCCTTTTCCCTAACACAACCCCCCCCTCCCCCCTTCTCCTCATGCCCTGCCGACAGATTGACACTCAGGGACAATTATCAGAGGCATCGCGACGGTCTCGGAATATTAACAATAAATAATCCCGCAAATCAACAGCGGCGACATGTATGCCCCGAGCTGGAGTGAGGCTGAACTGAGTGGCTTCTAGATTGTCAAAACTTTCATCCCCTCGTGACAGCGGGGACCAAAGGAAACGCGGGGTCGCAGAGTGGGGGGCGGACAGGTAGGGGGACCACCAAAACGATCTGTTGCCATTATCATCGTTAAGAGCAATAATCAGAGGGAGGGATTTTTTGACCTTTCTTCTTCCCCTTTTCCCCTTGGAGTGGGGTGGAAGGTGCAGCGGGAGACAAAGGACTCTTCGGCGACGGTCCGAAGGACTCTGCCGCCTCGAAGGAGAGGAGTCGTCACCACTGTGACCCGACCGCTGTGTTGGCTGCTTCTCCGACGTGGAGAAGTCCGTACCCCGCCGGAGCTGGCAGAGCCTCGCACCGCCCGGCCCGCACCGCAAACTTTCGTTTCCCTACGGCTGTCGGGGCCTTCCCAGATTCCCCCTTCCCCTCCCCCCCCCCCCCCCCCCATTTGGGGAAACAGCTAGCTCGGAGCTGGGGGTTTCGTGCCCCGACCTTCCCAGCCCCTGGGGGCCGCTCTGCCCCACGGTCCGGCCCCAGCGGAACGACCCCGCCGAAGGGAGCGGAGCGGCCTCTCCCAGCCCAGCCCAGCGCTCGCCGCCGCGGTCCCCGCCGACCAGGAGCTCCGTCTTTGTGCTGCAGGGGCGGTCGGGGCCCCCGAGTTCCTCCTCTAGGGACGGCGCGGCGCGGCATGGAAGGGGCCGCAGACGCGAAGGCCTGCTGCTTTTCGGGGTGCGAGTGTGTGGTGGGGGACGGAGAAGGGAGGGAAGAAGGCGGGGGGGGGGGGGGAGGGCACGGGTGTCTCTCCTTTTTCCTAGCCCAGGGCGACAGCCACCTCCTAAGGTCCACGGGACTTCGGGCCCCCTCTCTGCGCTTGCAGCCACGGGTCCAGCCGGACACCACGGGTCCCGCCGGGGACTGGCCGCCACGGGAGCGGGAGGAGATGCCTCCCTGCCTGCGAATGCCCCTAAGCTCAGCCAGCCCTCCCCGCCCCGCACTCAGGGGAATCGTTCCGTCTCAGAGAGTTGGTTGAACTTCCTTCCCCTATCAGTTGGAAGCAGCGAGCTTTCCCTTTCCTATGTCTAAGAGGGAGAGGAGGATCTTCTGCCCCCTTACACCCCCGCTCCAAAATCTCACCCTCAAAGCAGGAGAACGACTCTCAGACAAAAACGCACCGCCGTGACAAAGCTGAGTGGGGCTTGAAAATTGCTGCGGTACTTTGCGAATGGAAGTGTCACATTACAAGGGCTGCAGGTAAATAAAGGTGGGATAAGACACCGACGCTGCCGAAATCTTCTTAGCGCTTTAGATCTGAGTGGAATGTGTATCCAGAAAAGGTTTCCACTTGGAGGCTTAAGAAATGTGATTCATCCCCTCCCCCATCCCGCTCAGATCAGTTCAGGGAGGGAGGGGGAAGAAAGGAAAGAAAGAAAGGGAGAAAAAAAAAAGAAAAAGGAAAGAAAACTCTCACTTGTTTTTCTATCTGCCCAGCATCTTTTCGGGGCGAACTTCGCTATTCTTCACCTTGTATGGAAATAGAGCAAATAAATGCAAAGTGCACGTTACCTGCAATGGTGATTTTAAAAAAAGGGGGGGAATAGGAAGAAAAAAGGAAAGGAAAGGAAAGGAAAGGAAAGGAAAGAAAAGAAAAGAAAAGAAAAGAAAAGAAAAGAAAAGAAAAGAAAAGAAAAGAAAAGAAAAGAAAAGAAAAGAAAAGAAAAGAAAAGAAAAGAAAAGAAAAGAAAAGAAAAGAAAAGAAAAAGAGAAAAAAGGAAAAGAAAAGCCACCGAGGAGGGGCAAAGTTGCAAGACTGGGAGGAGAGCTTTGTTCCTCATCTGCAAAGTTCCCGGCACAAGGATGAGCAGGGTCTTGTGAACGCCATTAATTATGCACAGTTCTGATCAGTAAATGCCAATCCCTTACCACGCGATTCCTGCTCCTGCGTTGGACATTGCCCATTTTTCTGATGGTTTATTAAGTCACTTCAGTAGGCAACCTTTCAAAGCCCCTTTTAATTTCCACACACATACACACACACCCCATCCCCCCCCCCCCCCACCTTGTGCAAGTAAGCTGGGACCAGAGCTGCTACACTAAGCTACTTAGCTTGAAAATCAGTTTAGTGAAGGTCTGGGAGATCCTGGGTTTATTTCCCCCATACAAGACCTATAGCAGGAGCTTAATAACAAAAGTGCGAAAAGAACGAAACTGTACGGAAAATTACAAACATCAGCAGCAGCTGCCAGAAGCACCAGGAAAATCTTTCCCTAAACCCAAGACCTAAACAGTCAAAAAGGTTGGTGTGATCAGACCCATTATCCGTAAATTAGCTTGAAATTGTTAAGAGATGGAACAAACTAGTGTTGTATTTTTTTTTTTTTGAGGTAATTTTAACCATAGGGCAGTGAAAAAATATTTTTATTCCTTTCTCCCCCCCCCCCCCCCATCTTTAGTTGCTCGAATATCTCCTTAACTTTCGGAAAAAAACTAACAAAATGAGTGCGGTGCCAACTCATTAGCCGAACGACGTTTTAAAAGAAAATAAACTGTCACGTAGTAAAAAAGGGTTTGGGCTCAGGGTGAAAAGCAGAGCCATCTTCCCGATGGAAAGCGGGTGCACATCTTAAAACAGGAGGGAGAGGAATCTATAGCAGCGTCGGGTATAACGTGATTATACCTAAGGTAATCGCTTAAAATAAATTGTATACTGTTTAAAGTAAATCAACCTAAATGGCCAAGCTCCTATAATTCAAAGATCATTGGCCATATCAACTCCTCCTTTCTTTGAGGAGTTTACTAAGACGTCCAGTTTTCTTAGGGCAAGGCGTCCACCGCCAAGAGATTTTCTCTTTATTATTAACAAATCAGTTTAGATAGGGGTCCGATAAGAAATGCAAATCCAGACATAGGGGTCGCTGCTTGGCCGAATTTTAACTGAAAGCTGGTTCTGCAGGAGCTGACTGAAGGGTCTGCCTGCGAAGTGGATATGTGAAGCTTTAACACTGACTCTACTAAAAAAATGAAGTCAGTGATTTTGATCTGCTCCAGATGTCCTAAGAGTGGATATTGCAGTGCTGGGAATCCGCACCAAATATCTGAGGGCACTGATGGTAATCAGCGGAACACATCAGCCAGGGGGGACTGGCAATTGTGATAACCTGCTGCAAATGTGCAGGGCTGGAGATGGCAGTGATAAACCGCTGAAAGTATCTTCAGATGGAGATGACAGAGATGTTGAAAGGAGACACCTAACTATGGGGAGAATGGGATAATAAGCAGAGCACAGGCTGAGAGTGGAGTTCACATATTTACTAGTCTACGGTTCATCCGTGTAATTGCCACGGAGATACGTGCTTTTGCGCGGCGCCCCTGCACGCAAACGCGCGTGTATGGACCTGCTAGTCAGATTCGGGGGTTATGCAGCATTGATAAAAATATCTACCGAAAGAGAGGGCGGCTTAATGACTAAAGCACCTTGTTTGTAGCTTGGGAAGTAAAGTTTTCATCTAATTCTGTAACTGCTTTGAGGCATCCTGGTAACGACTTCTTTTGCAAATCCTCTCCTGATTTTCAGCTCGCACCGGTAACAGACGACGAAATTTAAGATGAGCTCTTCAGTTAATAGTCTGTTTCAATTTTCTTTCCTGTGGAAAGAATGTGCAGGGGATGCAGTGGAGAAGAGTGACAAAAAATAGATTATCCGTATGTTGCTAATTTTCTGGCTGTTCTCAGCAGGTAGTTTCATTGCTTTTTATTTATTCCCCCCCCCCCCCCCCCTTCTTCCCTGTCATTTTTTAATGTGTAAGTTTAAAATAACCCTACCATGTTAAGTATCAATCCTATACATTTTAATGATACATCTGTGCGGGACTGAATCCATTAATTTAATATATCTCGCCTAGGTTCTAATTATTCACTGACTGTCGACTATTTGGATCAGTTGACTGAGTTTTCATTAAGTGTATTATATCTGATGTGGCAACGGGCCGTGTTTCATTTTGACGACACGTACTTTTTGGGGGGTGCAGGACCTTGGCGCTTGTTTCCTCCCGCCGGCCACCCGCCGCCAGGCCCCGTCGCCTCCGTGCGCTCGTCCGTCCTGAGCTCTTCTCATCAGCTCTGATTTATGAGCCTTGTTAAACACTCATTATTACTTTGCACCTTTTTTTCCAGCAGGGTCTGGGAAACAACCCCACTTTGTGACAACAGGGCATGTGTCAAACAATTATAGGCGGAGAGGTGATGTAGCTCTGGAGCACCAGATTCCCCCCTCCTCCCCTTCACGTCGAACCCGAGGAATATTGCTGTTAAAACAAGGTAAATACAAATATATATATAAAAAAAAAAATCTTTCTCTTTCCAAATTTAATTCACAGCAAACCAGGCTTCAGACCCCTGACCATGCAAACGAATGGGTTGGTTTGTCTAAATAAACACGAAGTTGAAATCAGGTATACCTGGTCGATTCCCTAAACGTGAATATGTATACATCCATAACACAAGAAGGAATTTAAGCCTGAGCAGATACAGAGTTTGACTGTACTAGAGGTAACAGCTAATAAGGCGTTTACGAAGATTATTATATTCAGGCAGAGAAAGAGCATTTGAAAAAGAAATTATGGTCATGTCTCTCTTTTCTTTTTTTTTTTTTTGTTTTAATTAAATTAAGAGAAATGGATTTTTCCCCCCTGATAACCTGGCAGTGACTTTTTATTTATCCTTTATCAGTTCACCTCAGTTGCAACTTACGTTTATTTTTGACAGCAATGCGAATACACAGATGCTTTCTGCCATGGCGCTTTTGCAAATGAATTGTTAAAGCTGTGCACACGGGCCTATATGAACAAGCTCACACATCTATAGAATGAATCTATAGAATGAATCATCTGCCTCTCTTTGCATTTATCTGTCGGTCTGTCTATCAACCTATCTATGAATATTTTATGGGTCTAAACTTAATTAACAAAATAATTTCCATTTTGTCTCCAAAATGATCAACAGCAATTATGTGAGATTTTTAAGGTTTACAATTTTATGTCACCAGACTGTTGCTCGGGGGCAGAGGCACAATTGCCGTGCCAGCTGCAGTTGTATTTATTTGTTTTTCTGTCTTGTTCCTGTAGGGCTGCATTATGCAGTTTTTAATTAGTTTGTGTTTGTATTTCACCCGTCCCAAATCAATGCCATCCTGGAGCAATGCAATGTAAATTCCTGCAGTACAGGTGTAGCTGCTAGCTCTGGAACACTAGGAAACTCATGTCTTACAAATGAAAGCAGTGAATGCCATTCAGCCAAACTGTCAGCTTTAAACAGCCAAGAGGAAGGAGATCAAAGCAGAGAGCAGGAACTTCTACTCTCCAGATTAGTCTTTATGGTTTGAACGCCTAATGCTATTAAAAGGAACCAGGACATACAGCACATCGTTGGCTACAAAGTTACTTCTAATTTTGCTAAAGTCCTGCCTTATTTTGGCCAGCGTAAGCCTTCAGAGCATTTCAAGATGCACTGTTTCCTTTGAGGCCTAGTAGCTACTCATCTGAAATTATGCAGAACTAATACCTTCAGAGACACATTTCTGTTTGTGCACATATTTATATAACTTATCGCCTTTTGAAAGATAATTTTGATTTCCTCCTAGGTTCCACAAAGTCTTTTAATAGAACTCGTGGCAATAAAACCTGAAATTCTAGTATCTCCAGACATGAAAAGTCCCTTTATGTTGTGTTTGGTGTCTCTTCTTTCTTGAAATGACCTTTGTACGGTGGTGTATAAATCTATTATTCCAGTCACTGGGGAATTCTTTTAAAGCTTTTTTTTTTTTTTTTGTCAGGAATAAGAGATCGTTCATCTTTAACTAGGCCACATAGAAATTATGATTCAACAGCAGTGTATATTTAATTAGAGTAATCTCACTTGAATTTAATTACCTAATGAATTATTTGTTTAAAAGGTAAAACGGCTTGTTTGCCAAGTACAGTGCAACCCACTGATAAGAACTTCCGTTATAAGAACATTAATATTTAAAAAAAAAATAAAATATGGTTTTATATTTTAACTCTTTGGTTCTGACAGCCGTCGGTGGGCATACCGAGCCCACCGCTATCAGGGCCCCCATCCACCCCGTCCCTTTGCCTCCCTGCAGCGAGCCCCCCCCCGCCGCCGACTCGCGTAAGTAACGCGCCCCACAGCGCCGCACCGTGCGGCGGAAGTGGAGGGTGGGATGTCAGGGGCGGAGACACAGGACACGGGAGGCTCTGCAGGCTGAATTTCGACGAGAAACGGCGGTGCAGGAGCGACTCGGAAAGCGGCGGTGAGGCCCCCCGGCTGTGGCAGGGAGAGAAGCTACGTGCCGCTCTGCGCTCCGCGCACTGCCTAGCAGCAGCCACTCGCGAAGCTGCTCCCCAGGGCTGCTGTCCCTCCGCGCAGCGTCATGCATGGAAGAGGTCCTGGCCAGGAAGGTGTCAAAGCGGGGAGCGTCAGGCTGCAAACCCTTCATCTTCTTTCTTTGATTTTAATTATTTTTACTTTCTCCCTTTCCCCGCAGCCTTATGGACAATGCAGCTAATGGCTGTCCCTTGATTATTTAAGTTTCTTCGGCCAAGGCAACAAAAACTGACCAGCCTCTACCCTTGACCTTTCTCCTCAGTTCCCAAGTTTTCCAGCTACCGCATTGTTTGTCTCCAAGATACAAGGCGCACACACAGTGCTGAACTGCAACACTTGTCAGGAAAATCGTCTGCAAGCACCACAGCTCGGGGATTATCCGCCTAAAAAAAAAAACCAAAACACAAAGCACACTTTTTTTTTTTTTTAATGCAATAGTGGGGAGCTCTCCTTGATGTATTCAACTGCAGAAACACTAAGTCAAAAAATTGCCTTTTTAAAAATTTTACTTTGGGTATTTTTATTTATTTATTTATTTTCCTTTTTTTTTTTTTTTTTTTTTTTTCCCCTTCTGAGCTGGGAACTCTTCTATAGTGTTTGACAATGGAACCTCTAGAAGGTATCCCTGTGCGGCTATGTGTTGCTCGGACTCAGAACTTTCGGGTCGTTCCCCTCCCTTCCCCCGAACATAATGAGGCCACCGGCGAGGCCTGGACCTCCCTATCCCCGTCCCGCAGTGATGCTCTGGCACCAGGCAGATCACTGTCAGGAGTAGGAAACAGGCATTAACACGTCTTTGGAGGTGGCGAAGGTGATCAGGGTATGCCGAAAAGGAAGGGGGCATTTCTTCCTTACTTTCGTTTGGTAGGTAAGAACCTACCAAACATTTCTGCTTGCGAAGCACCAGCAAGGGGGAAAGGGAAGAGTGTGTATACTTAAGCCATGGGCAGGGAGGGTAGAAGAAGAAGCAAGCTTAAAACTGATTTTCAGGGATACTGAGGCATCAGTTCGAGACAAAGCCATGTTTGGGGGACCTTAATAGGTGACACTTAAGCTCCCACTCGGGCAGACCTGCAGCGCCACTAATTAGCCCCTGGGTGCACAGACGCATCGGACACATATCTGGAGATGTACCCACGTTTCCAAACACCGAACCCGCCTTCTCGGCAGGGAATTCTTCCCTTCACCCCCCGCGGCCAGACAGGAGATGACCCGCTGGTCTCCCAGGGGAGGTGCGCGGCTCGCAGCCCCCGGGACTCCCTGTGCCGGGCTTGGAGCAGCCGCCCGCTCCTGCAGCGTTTCCGACTTCGGCGTTTGGAAATAAGCTGGGCTCGATGCAGTTACCACTACAGGTGACTGCTTTGCTGCAGACGGGTCCGCTCAAGTCCTCAGCCAGCTGCAAGACAGTTTGCGCAGCTCTCAGCTACGCGCCAGCGCAGCGGGGCTCTGGTCGTGGAGCTGCGCGGAGAAAGCCTTCGGGAAGAGAGTCGGGGCGCGGGGTTTGGGGTTGTGCAAGAGATCAGGAGGGAACAGGGGCGGCGGAGGCAGCCCTCGGTCTTAGACATTCCGTCCCCTCCGTTTCAGGTCGAGGATCCTCATTTAGATATATTTTATATTTCTCTCCTACCCGCATGAGTTTTGGAAGTCTGCTGAAGAGCAGCTTTATGCACAGGTCGCACAAGCTGCTGGCACTGTGGCAGTTTACCATCACCGGAACTCCTATTTCTTGGTGCTGGAAATGTTTGAGTCTGATGTCTCTCTTGCACTTCCAGGCAAATACACCAGGTCCAGAACCTAAGAGTAGCCCCGGATGTGTTAGAGCGAGAATGGCCTATCGACTTCAGAAAATCTCAGACCTCACAATTATATTAAAAATGTTTAAGATAGTCAAAGCTGAGACTGAAGTAATTTTCAGAACCTACAGCAAACTTGTCACAATATCGCACTGTTCAGAGGCACATAAATAACTTGGTCTCCTCTACTATGCGTCATTTTCACACAGGATTATTAGCATCCACTGGCAACTCCATTGAAATGTTTGTAATGGCTTTAGGATATTATGGGAGTTATAGATCTGTAGGACTGGCGTTTTAATTCTTGAGGGCCCTTGCTTTTCTTGAAATTACGAGTGCAGTTGTCACAGCACATTTACATAATGTAGTTTACTCCATTAATTCTGGTAACTAAATACATATATTAACAGACCATATTTGTCTGTGTGTTTTTATTCTTACCTCCTTTGGAAGAGGTATGCATTTCCACTGTATTATTACTGATAAAGTACAGCTGTTTAATTTCAATCATGTAGTTATGGTAGGACAAACTATTAAATAAATATTAGACTGGAAGTTGTTGAATTAAAATTCCTCACAAAAGCTGAGATTTTTTTTTAATATTTTATAAACAGCATAATTTACAATGTCATTCTATACCTTCTACATCTTTCTTCTAACACTTCAGCATTAGTAGCAGTTGATGTATTTTCTTTCTTTGCTTTCTTTTTTTCTTAATAGTCACTCTTTTTGCTAATGTAATTGCCAAGTATCCACTGATGTGTGCTGCATTTTAATGCTGGCTTTTTGTTTTATCCAACATAACTTTTTAATAAAATTGTTTGGATCACATTTTAAGGACAGGTGTAAACTGTTGCTTTAGTTTTAATGCCTAATATGAACCTGGGCAAGATATTTTGCCTTTGAACAGATATTCACTCAAGCCAGACTACATGATTTATGCATTTATACACTTACATACATTTTTGACTTTACTTTAGGCTTACTGAATTGCAGTTAGTTTCCCCTTTTGCTTCTTTTCAGTACATCAATATGCTGAAGTCAACAAGGCCTATTTCTCTCTTGTATTTGTTCTTTCAAATAACACAAGAGTATATTCGAATGGCAGTTTGAGCTTGGCGTGTATCAAACGGCACTAGTCCATTGAAAGCATTGCATCAGGGTAACAGTGAAACCAGAAATAAATTGGATTTTAAATAATAATAAGAATTTGAATGAAAACATTTCTACTGAAACACAATATTATGAGAAAATCCTTCATATGTGGTGCTTAGAACAAATATTGTTTGGTAGACTAATAATGTAGCTTTTCTTAACATTTCTTAACAGTTAATCATGTCCTCCACTGAATTATTGGTCCAGATGCTGTAAGAAACAGGAAACTAGACTGCTTACATTTTTTTAGGACTAGGTCTTTGTGGTAGTTAAATCACTGTACCAATGAGTGGAACTTAATGTGCAATCACGAGCCGCATCATCGTACTCTACAAAGTAGCACTGAGTTTATTGATTCACTGCAGTTCTTCCCCCCTTCTCAAACTGCTGTTTCCCATCCCAATATGTTTCATTTTACTTATGCATGGTACTTCACTGACAAAGATGGCAATTTTGCCTGGGGTTGTGAACACTCAAATAGTATTGATAATATCAAATCCACTGTTAATTCTTCATGCATAACTGCATGAAGACTTAACAGACTTAACATAGACTGCTTCAATTTACAAGACATTTTATACACTATGGATAGCTATAGTTTTCTTTTTTTCCCCATGTGTATTCTACTGTTTCCTCATATGTTTTGCATTGCTCATAGACAAGATAAATTTTAGAAGTCTAAGTCATGATGTTCAGAGACTTACAGATGTTATTAAGAACAGGAAGGAATTATGAGCATTTATAAACACAACAGGCTCAAATTAAGACCCTCAGTTTGGCAGCTAGAAGCTTTTTGGGATTAATTACTACACACAAAGAGAAAACATGCAAAGAACTGTGTACCAAATATATTCTGCACCCTCAAGTTAAAAAGACTATCAATAAGTATAGATAGTGGTGCCTGAATTGAAGTTTTTTATTCTGATCATCTATGTCTATAAGCTCAAATATTTAACACATGGATGCTTTTTGAATGGCATGGGGTACTCAAAGACAGATAAAAAACAAATCTAAGCTGAGCTGATGCTTTGAAGGCAAGGAAAATTAAAGGCTATATGCTGCAGAACTAGACTGATAATGGGGAGGGAAATATTTGCTTTCTGTTTCATCTTCTATGTCTTTCCCCAGCTTTTCCATGAGCATCAGAGAGTTAGACAACATGTTCATTCAGTAGTTTGCAGGTATTTTTTCTCTCTCTTGCCTTGTGTCAGGACAACAAGTGCAAGCATTTGCAGTAGTTCATCCTGTGCTGGCACCACAGCTGTAATTGCACTAACCCAGAACACTGTTGCCATAAGCATTTCTATACTAACCTTAATAATTCTAATGCCTTGCAGAAGCAGTCTTGGTGCAGTTGCTTTGATGTAGTAGATACTGCCAGCGTAATTCACAATAATCTTGCAATCTTTACAAAGTCTGCTCTGTGCAATTTCCTTCTACTTCACATTATTTACTTGGTCTAAACTACTTGCTGTTTCATATAGTGATGAATACCAGTTCATTTACTTCAAATAAAATAATCTCTTCAGATATTGACTGGTGCTCTGACTAATCCTCACTTCATGAGTCCATCCTGGGACCTGTTGGGAAGTTTCCCCATAATTCAGTGCTACTGCATGGCTGAACAATCTTCTGTGTTAATATAAAAAATTTCCACCTACACACAGGCTTGGTGTGGATTTTTTACATTGTCACAAGTTTATGCACTCTCTTAAACTATGATAAGCTCTACAGGTATAAGAAGGACTTCTCTATCAGAAACTGGAGCATTCTATGGAAAGAAGAGTGCGGTCAAGAACCTTTGACATCTCAGTTCCACGGTAATGTTCCTATTGTCCATTTCCCCTGGCTCAGTCTTGTCAGCTTTGTGATTGATCCTACATTAAAACCAATTTTGATCTTAAAGTTGTTTTTATTAAAAGCAGCATCCCTATATTTTTTGTGTTTAGCTGTACTTGGTAGTTGATAAAGATTTCAGAGATGGGATTGTCTTTCTGCATGTTTATATAATGCTTACTCCATCCGAGACCCTGAAGCCTAAGCAACAATAGAAAGAAACCATCCATTTTTCACTGATGTGCCTATTCTGCTTAAAAAGTATAAGTTCAAGGGGTTAGAGACTCAGGTGACCTCTCATGTAACTACAGTTTTGTGAATAATTACGCTACCCTTTGCACACCACTAAAACTTACACTTGAAAGAGCATGTATGTATGCAAGGGTGAAAAACATTTCTGGTTTTGCTTGCTTTCGTGTTCCTAACAGTTGCTTGTTAATATGAACATGTTTTGGGGAAAAATGGTGGCCTGTTGATGCAAACTGACCTTCAGCCAGAGCTGATACCAAGAAGCTTTATAGTTTGTTATCTGACTGCTCACAGTGTTAGAAAGGAGTATTGGTGAATGTGTGTTTAACTGGACTTCTTGCTTCTGTGTGTGTAGTACTTGCATTGTTGCCCTAATAGTAAGGGAATTAATTAACACAAAAATTGAACACTTTGTTATATTACCACTACTGTTTAGCTTTACTTCGCAAAATTAGAAATGAAGGAATAAATGTAAGAAAGAAAATAAAAAAGCATTTAATACCACCTGAAGGATGACTTCAGCCAGCTGGACACATACATGGGACAAGTGGGGATGCAAGCAAGGACATGGAGAGGTAGATGAAGACATTTCAGGGGCCACTTTCCAGTTCAGGACCTGACCCTGAGAAGTGAACAATGTCCTGCTGGGGGACAGTTACTAGTGGGGTCTTTTAGCAGTTCATGTGGGAACCCTTGCTGTTTACTAACCTAGGAGCTAGGACAGAGTGTCCCCTTAGCAGGTTTGCACACTGGGTGGAAGAGGCTCTTTAACTGGAGGGCAGGCTGTTATTCTGAAGGATATTGACATGTTGGAGAAACCTGGAGTGCAGCAGGAATCTCATGAGGTTCAGTGTAGGTGAATGTAGAGTCCCGGCCCTGGTCTGGGAAAATATCCTCTTTTCACTCAGGCTTGGTATCAACTGGTTGAAAAGCAGCTTTGTGAAAAAGAACCTGAGGGCCCCAGTAGATAACAGAGGGAACAGGAACCAGCAGTGAGCAGCATTTTCAGTGAAGAAGACCAGCTGCATACTGGACAGTGATCATATGAATGTAGCCAGTAGGAAGGAAGTGATTATTAATAAGGTGGGTGTCAGACTCTTTTCCCAAGGAAAAAGTGATGGGACAAGAGGAAATGACCTCAAGTTGAGCCAGGGAAGGTTTAGAAAAAGTTATTCACTGAAAGGACTGTCAAGCACCGGGGAACAGGCTGCCCAGGGTAGTAGCTGAGTCACCATCCCTGGAGGTATTTAAGAGATGTGTAGATGTGGAGTTTAGGGTATGTGGTTTAGTGGTGAACTTGGTGGTGTTAATGGTTGGACTAGATGATCTTAAGGATCTTTTCCAACCTGAATGATTGTATGATTCTATGGTTCTTTTCTATTTAGCACCTGTGAGACTCCATATGAAGGACTCTGTCCATTTTTGAGCTTCCCAGTGCAAAATAGGTATTGACATGCTACAGTCTGTGTTTTGGAGGGCTACCAAGATGATTAAAAGCCTAGAGCACATGATGAGGAGACTGGGAGAATTGTGCTTGTTAAGCCAAGAAAAACAGCCTAATGGATAGATCTTGTTGCTACCTTCACATACGTTTTGATAAAGTGTGTAATCAAGATGGAAACACTCCTTTTAGAGTGGCAGGATAAGGAGCAGAAGACACAGGCTGCTATATGGGAATTTATGATTAGATATATAAAAGAAGATGAGCAGGGGGGAGGCCACAAAAGAAAAGTAAGCCAAAAGTGTCCAGGCAGACTATGGACTCACTGTCCTTGAAGATAACAAAAATGAACTGGACAAGGCCCAGAGGATTCTGACATAGTTCAACTTGCCTTGAGAGGAGCATGGAACTAGATGGCCTCCAGAGATCCTTTCCAACCAAAACTATTTTATGATTTTGTAGTAGTTGAACTCATAGCAATGTAAGAGTGGAGTTAAGATCCCTTCCCATGTTACAGGGCCATCTGTGGCAGTGTATAAAATATGTGGCTAAAATGTATGTGGCTGTAACTCATCTGCAGATTGACTACAGGCACATTTATTTCAGAGCTTTAAACTCTCATCAGAATGCACTGTGTAACTGCACCGATGTTTCTGTCTCTTATGGGTGTATAGCACAGCCAAGATAGCTAATAAGATGCTGTCTGATATAGCAAACAAGCCACATGAGTAAGCTACAGGGATCTCACAAGCACTTTGCTGTCTTTCAGAAAGCCATTTCTGTGTCCAGGAAAGAGGGGAGAGCAGGTAGAAAGAAGAGAGACCTGAAGAATAATCATCATCCAGGCAGCTAACTGGCTTTCCAGCCTGGCTGGTGCTTCAGTGCCTGCTCCAGGGGCCATAAAAGAAGTAGACTTTCATATAAATGTGCAGGATACCAGTGTGAGAAAGCAGAGCCACCAGTTATTATCATATATTATACTTCTGAGGATAATTTCTCTGAGTACACAAGTAAGGGTGTTTCCTAGCTGAAGAGTTTTTGTCTGGCCAGGCTACTATGATTCAGCTTTCTTGGCTTGTGGTGCCCCAGGAGAGCCTCTTGGCCCATTTCAAGATTAAGATCCTTTGTCATTTGTTGCAAAATAACAAAAAGCAAGGACACTGAATGTAAAATACATAGAAGGGTGAGCAAGAATGGCTTTAAATGGGTTTTGCAGTGTTGAAATGGAAGTGTTCTCTGACCTTTCTTAATCCTACTTATTGTTTATGAAATAACAAGTACTGGTAAATAAAAGAGATATTCTTAATTGTGGAATTAACTTTAATTACATGCCATTCTGTAATATTTCACAATTTTGTAATTGCTTAAAGTGTTGATATTTAGTGGACATAATTTACAGTAATTCCTTTATTCTTTCTTTGCCTAATGAATAATCATCTTTCTAATAGGTAATAGAATTGTGAACCAAACAAAACTGTACATGTAAGTGTTCCACACATTTCTATTTGTCTTTTGTTTCAGTAGGAATCCAAAACAAAGTTAATCTGATCAACAGGGATCAATAGAAAAGTGAGTGAAGATTCGTATTTCTTTGAAGCCAGTGAAGGCAGTGATATAATCCTCCTAAACAATGGAGGCCTTTAATTCAGAGTCTTGAACACTGAAAGGCATTGTGAAGTGGGATTTGCAGTGTTTCTGGTTTTAATTTAAACAGTACAAGCAGGTGCAGTAACGAGAGGTGAATTACTGTTACATTGTTGCAGTACTATAAGACAAAACCCACAGAAAAGTCCTAGGCCTGAGTTATTAATGACTGGAACAGTAAAAATGTCTTAAAAGAGCGTCCTTCTGTCTTACCTTTCACGTTCCCACACCTAGTTTTAACGTATCATCTTCTTCCTTTCTTTGTGACTGCCTTATGTCTGAAGGACAGCTACTTACTTGGGACTCCTGTACCCATGTGGGCTGGCCACCTCTGGAAGCAGCAGCAGCCAGTTCTTCAGCCTCCTGCTACTTGGTGACCTCACCTGAAATCAGTGACTGGGCTGCAGAGGGCCCTTATGTGAATTTTTGGGGCTGAGGAATGCATAAGACAATGTGGGGCAGGTTCACCACCATGAATCACAGGTGGTTGGTTCCTCAGTCAGGTAACACCAGCCAGCTGGGCAGGACTTACCAGCCAGGACTATGTTCCATCCTTCCTGAGTGAGAGGAGCAGGGCAGGCTCAGGGGTGGCAGTGAGGGTCAACTGCGAATACTTGGTGGTGAGACAAGCCCATGGAATATAAATTGGTAAAGCAGGATCCGATCTGGTGGCAGCAGCCAGGGTCTTACCCAGTCCAGTGACCACCAGACAGGTCCCTGCAGTG
Source organism: Pezoporus flaviventris (assembly GCF_033815535.1). Taxonomy (NCBI): domain Eukaryota; kingdom Metazoa; phylum Chordata; class Aves; order Psittaciformes; family Psittacidae; genus Pezoporus; species Pezoporus flaviventris. The sequence continues at coordinate 64,193,033 of NW_026892555.1, forward strand.
AGGTGGCAGGTCTGAGGTCAAGCTGGGAAATAAGCCCATGGGTTAGGGTACAGCCCAGCAGAATGCATGGTCAGGTATGGCTGTGATGGACTTGGAGACAGGCATACCTACAGCATAGCTCATACAGGGACTGATGGTCCCAGGCTGAGCAGAAATGGGACTGTGGATGGGAAGGGGAGGGAGAGTGGAGGTGGGGCACCCAGACGGGGCTATTAAAGGGTATAAGTGCCCTTGGGGCCTTGATAAGCATATGGCACAGCATCTGATTAATCTGAGACCAGGAGTATCTTTGCTGGAAGGTACAGTGCTGGAGAAGACAGGATGCAAGGAGGGGCCCCTCCAGCTTGTGTTAAGGCACTAAACCAGGCTGGCCAATGTAGAGCACAAAGGACCCAGATTACGTTGAAGCTGATGGCAGTGCTTTTATGGACATCAGGAGAAGGATGTTTTCATTCTCTACATTTCTATCTACAGCCCAGGCTTGTGAAAACACAATATGTAGTAGAACACCTGTTGTCAGTCATCATTAATTTGTTCAGGGTGAAAAGAGTGATTTCACAGTATTCTTTTCCTGACTTCTTTCTCTTCTTCTGATTCCCTTACTTCATGTTCATTTAGAGTCTAGTTGGAAAATATTAATATTAAATAATTATATTCAATATTTTTGTTCCTTATCTGTTACAGAAGGAATTGGAGATTGGTGGATTGTTCTTTGTGCCTTGATTATTCACTTTTCTTTCAGTCTTTCCTTTTCTTGTAATGTGAGAGGAACTTCAACTTTTGAACCTTGGGTTAAAATGTTTGTCTTGGCCCTAAGCTGAATTTGCTGATTTCACTGGTTTATTCTTTGATTTGTAAAACCTACAAAGGTATAGATGGGCAAAATCAGGCTTACTGTGGGTTCACAACTTTCATAACAATGACTGCAATCCCTGTGAAGCCCGTTTCAAACGTATTTAGTTCTCATGTTGTCTTTGGAGTTTTCTGTCTACCTGTAAGAAAAAAAAATACTGCCCTCCAACCCACCAACCTCCAGGAACTCAGGGACCCACAACCATCAAAGCTGTCACAGAAGATTGGTTTCATGGCACTGGGGGGAGAGGCATGATGCCAGAGTGTTGCTCTTATCTTCAAATAACAACTCCCTGAATAGGGTCCTCTTTGTTTCAGGAGCCATGGGTGTGTTTTACATGCACTATTCATTTATTTTTTCAGATGCACGTTCAGAGTTACTAAGGATTGCACTAATTGCCTAAATAAGATTTGGAATTTAACAGATAGTGATGTTCAATAACATAATTTTCTTTGACAAAACCAACACAGGTAGTGCTGCCCTAGTCTGTTAGCACTGAAAACTAGAGTTGATTCAGAAGTGCAAGAATGAGATTCTAAGAGCATAAAAAAATAAAAAGTGCTATTTATCATTATTTCAGTGCCACCAACTTATTTTTATTGTTCTTCAGAATAATGGGATTTATTAAAGCAGTTTATCCTCAAGTCACATAATACATATTATGCATGAAGAATGAAGAGGATTCTAAATAGCAAGAGATAAAAAAGCACCTTAAATTTAACAGAAACCTACAGCAAGGAGACCTGCACTTCAAAAACTATCCAATTTCTACCTGGAGCAAGCAGAAAACAAGTACATACGGAAAATAAAAAATTCAGTTATTAAAACCACTCAAATAGGGTAACTATTGATGTGCTCAAATGAAAGAAGATGATTGTGTGTCTGAAAGGTTTTAAACAGCTGTCTTTGGAATCAAATAAAGAATTAGATAAACATCCTGGCTGCTATGCATCTGGGATATACACACCAACACCCACTATTCACAAATTGCTAAATGGTTGCTGGACACCTGAAATTCTATTGATTATTAAAGCTCAATAAAAGCTCTGAAAGACTTGTTCAAAAGAACAGGCAAGCAAACAAGCAATTACATGGTAGTGGGACTCTTAGCATATACAAATTCACTACAATAAGAGTAAACATTCTGACCAGATAAATAACTTTAGCTCAATATGGCAGTAGCCATAACAGGAAACCTTTCAAATGTCAATTACATAAAATTAAGGATGATACAGGGAAAAGAGTATTGTAAATCAGGCAGCAGGAAATTTCAAGGATCACAAATTCTTGCCTAATATAAATTATGGCAGTAAATTCTAGCATGGATTGTTTCTTTTATAAGAATGGTTACCAAGAAAATAGGAAACGTGAGCTAAAATTCCAGGACATTTAAATCATGGTAGTTCCTAGAAGTTTTATTTCATTTCCAGCTTGCTGGAAAATGAACACAAGCGATAGATAAACTATTTGACTATACCAGTTAAGGTCTGCTTAGATTCTGTGTTAAGTCAGCAAACAACAGTCAATGTAGTTATTATGGTAACTGGAAATATATAGCTAACCTTATTCCTTCTCTCATACATGACCCTCATGACATACATTCATGCAACAATAATACCATTGAACACTGTTGAAAGATACCAGGATAAAACTGCCATGTGAGTCAATTTCAGTGCTTGGCAGAGGTTTTTGTCCCCTGGATCTTCTCATTATTACAAAACAGTCAAAGAACAACTGCCTGAAAGATGAGAATAATAATTAAAAGAAAAATAAAGTTCTTTTAAGATTGTATCCCAGAGTACTGTGCCTTGCTTTTCACTCACTGGAGTTATTAGTCATCTCTCAGATGGCTTAACAGGGATGGACATTGTACTCTAACCCTGGTCTCTGATTGTGGGAATGTCCTTATGTTGTAATTAGAGGCAAGATACTGCCTCAGAGAAAACTGTAATATAGACATGAACTGCTCTGGCTAGCATTAATCTATTTTGATATGAAGTGATCTGGCATCATAGGAAGCCAAAGGAGATTTTCTTCCTGTGGTTTACAAACAAAAGAAGAGCCCTGCAAGACTACGGCAGAACACAACTCCAACAATGCTTATAATTTGGCCTGGAATTGTTGCCACAGTACCTGCAGGCAAACTCATGCAATGCAAAATACCAGTATTGAATTTCAGTTCTCCGCAGAAGGCAGGTCATAATGAACATTGGCTAGTCATTATGCCATTATGACTAGTTAAATGCCAAAGCAATGTTCTACATAAAGTAACATAGGTTCCTATATATTTCTGATCAAATACTCCCAAATGAAAAATTCTTGTGTTGCATACAGCATGTTCCTGTCCTTTGAGAATAGCCACCCCCCCAAAAAAAAAAAACAACAAAACCCCAAACCAACAACAAACAAACCAAAACTAGATGAAAAAATTAATCTGTTTTTAAGATTTAAATTTCCCTGCCCTTAAACTATACAAAAGGTCTTGTTCAAAAACGTAACTTCAACTCTATATCCAGCTATATGAGTGTAAACAGTTTCTGCAGTTTCCCCACAGAATTATATTGGTTTGGGACCAGTCTGTGAGTACTCTGCTCAAAGGGGAATGAGAATAACAAGTGTACAACTACACAGTGTCATCCGACACCACTGTCTGTGTGATATAGCTGATTAACTGTGAACATAGATTAGACAAAGGTGATGCCCCTGAATTGTTCTATGGTTCTTCAAAAAAACATAAGTGAAGATTTGGACCCATTATTTATTTGCCTTGCATACAAGATACTCTATTATGTATCTTATTCCATATACTTTGGAGCTTCAGCTGAAGCGGAGCCATTCCTGGAATAAGATAGAAACTTTAGTAGTAGCAATTGCAGTGAGGCCAGAAGGAGTATGATTTCTACAGATCATGGGATTGCTTTGTACAGGACTGGTTGTACTGGGACTTGCTCCTGAGCAGTGGTGTACGAAATAATCTCTCAGAAGACCTGGAGCTGCGCCTTTCAACACAACTGTTTAGATGATGGCAACATTGTCTGACACTAAGGGCACACAAAAACCTCATCTCTCATTTTCCTTTCATGTGGTTGGAGCTACTGAAAGTATTAGGAGGTGAGCAATTTCTTTGCAGCGAGTTTGTTGTTTAGGTCCACAACATCAATAAGAAATAAGGTATTAAAATATATTAAAGGATGAATATGTAAATTTTCCTCTCTTTTTTCCACTGTGCTTTGCTTCACTGTGTCTGTCATTAGGCAGCAAAGACTTCATAGTATGGACGGTGGTTTTTTTTTTGTGTTGTTAGTGTCAAAGAAAGAGTAAGGTATGAGCATAGAGATTAAATTAATATGAAACTTTAAATATTGCATTTAGGATGGTGGAAATGTACCACATGTTCTGCAATAAATTAGTTATTTATATTCCATTTGCCTATTACAATTCCAGGAATGCATTTCCACTAATTCTTGTATTTTGCCATCAAATGCTTCAGATCAGGGCCTTGACAAAAGACAAGTACTGCACGGCTGGATAGTCTTCTTTTTTCACAAACCAAGGAATTACATTTCTAACAAGTCCTCAAGTGAACTTGTGCTACTGAATTCTGCTGGCTACCTTTCCTTGGTGAAAACTCCTGCGTTTTCACCAAGGAACTGTGGAGAAAAATGGAAACATGTACTCCTCAATTTTTTCTGTGAATGAGCCCTGTGTCTGGGTTCCCAGTTCTCACTTGCAGACTCTGGCAAGGTTCAGTATTCCTCCCATGTATTTTCTGTTTTTTTTTTAGCAGACAAAGCTGGTCTGCTCTCTACTACAAATAGCTGCAGATGGTAATAATAGCACTGGTAAGCAATCAGGTAAATGCCAAACTTTCCTTGAAATGCCCCAGCCTCTACTGATGAGGAGGCTTGCATGCAGCACCATCTGTCAGGGGTGTTCATTTATCATTAACCAACTGGGGAGACAACATGAGCTCAAATGCCACCAGGAAAGAGACAACAGCTCTGTTTAAATGCTGTACATTTGTTTCAAGGAAAAATTGAGAGCAGAAAGTAGGGCTAAATGTATTAAATAAATAATTTGCTCTGAGTCAGCTTCTGCTATGTTTACTCATTCAGAAAAGTACTTTATTTAGCACCTGAATGAGCATTTCACATAGAGTGAAATATCTGAACCAAGAAAAAAAATCAGAAATTTGCACTGTATTGTGGGAAATATCAGAAACTGCTTAACCATGGGAGACTGTGGTTAAAAGTCTTCCAGTAACTGTGGGTAGACCACTTCATCTTAGTGTAGTCTATGCAGAAGGACTGTCTGGAGAGTTTAGTACTCAATTTCTAAGAAGTTCCCTGCTGCCTATATTCAAATGACAATTTTCAGAGGCTTAAATCTCAGCCAAGATTGAAGGGACAGCAGGTTCCAGACTGGTCACTCACTACCTTCCCGCTTCCTGCTCCAAAATGCCTTTGAGGATCCTATAAGAGTTGACAAGCAATCAGTAAGAAGAAATGCAGATAATAAATACAAATGCAGGATAGAAGATCCCAGGGTGTCCCCAGTTCAATTTCCTGCTCAGAGCAAGGTCAGCTATGGGATCAAATCAGGCTGCACAGGTATTTATCATGCTTGGTCTTGAAAACTTCCAAAGACAGAGGCTGAACAACCTTTCAGGGAAACCTGCTTCCATCTTGACTGTTTTGAAGATGATAAATTTTCCTGATATCAAATCCAAGATGGCATATTTTTTGTGGTTTTTGTTCTCTTGAACGACTGAACAACTTCAAATGAAACTATTCTTTGTGTAAAAGATGTGCTAATTTTCTGCACCTTGTTTTGTTTAGTATTTGATTTGGAAGGCGTTTTCTAAAAATATCTATTAGTCTGGGTCTGACAAATTAAGTAAATGGATATTTAGACACATAGGACCTTTGAGTACCTCTAGGTTCTGAGGATCTTGACTCTGGAGGACGTACTCAAAATCTGCAGTAGGAATCCCAGGCCTTTTGCAGCTCTTTTCCTGTTCTTAGGCAAGTAAGACTTATTCTTAGTAAGAACATTCACAAGTTTTGTGGAGCTGACACTCTTAAGAGCATGTTTGTGATACGAACAAACAGAGTTCTAGAAATGTTGATAGCTTGTGTATTTGCAGTTTTATGATGGGAATCACAGTAATGAGAACATCTGACTCAGAATGTTAATGCTTATTCTCATGTGAGATAAAACAAGTAGACAAACTGATAACAGCATCACATTCATGTAGCTGATCTTTCCTCTTTTACTTTTACACAATGTATTATTTCTAGTGAAAACAACAACAGCTATAAAACTTCCTCTGGACAGTTAATTAATAAATCTATATCAATTAAATTTAAACCACTGTTAACTACAAAACTAGAAGTTTAAATCACTCATGAATTCAATTGTATATTTCATCTCCACCAGCCCCATTGTGACAAGCAATTTCTAAGGACTGCTAACAGGGGATGATAATGGAGGGTTGAAAACATCATATAGCACATGAACTCTAGTTTGTTGTTGCAACTAAACAGAGCATGAAGGATAGAGTTCATGAAATCCTGAATGAAAACATTTTTAATTCTCATACAGCAGCCGTCATGTCTTCCTTTGTACTTCCTCTCACTGTCAAATCCCTTCACAACCAGTCCTGTACACATTCTTCGGGGAAAATTGCACCCAAACACATTTGCAGTTAGAAAATGTGGTGTACCAGGTACTTTGAAAGCAGACAGTTAATCTGACCCATCAGTCCCTGACAGGCAATCACTACTTGACCATTCAGCACACAAATGTCTCTGGATGCATCTTGGCAGTGCAAGCAGAGGTAGGCACGGGACAGTGGAAGAGTAAAAAGTGGTGTTGTGGGAAAGTTACCTGGACAGGAACATAGCACATATAATGAGCTATTACTATATGGGTGAATTATACTGGAAGTAGAGGACATGGGTGATCTGAAGTGATGTGGTTATGGATAAGGAGCATACTATAAAACAGCTACAAGAGACTTTACCTGCCTTTTCCCAAACTTTCCTTCCAATTCACTTACCAATAGTGTTTAAAGGACCCACTAAAAAAGGGTGTTGTGTTTGAAGTGATAATGTTGACTGTGGTTCATGGTATTTCTTTAGGTTCAGGAATATATAAAATATATAGGTTCGGGAATATATAAAATACGGTTCTTTTCTTTGTCAGCCAGGAAACATATGGCTCTCCAATGTGAAATTCAGACCCAGCCCTGAATTCCCTTTTGGGTCAAAATTTGAGCAATATCAATGTGATTTTGGTAATGCGAGGATTGTTAATTTACCCTCTGGATGTGTGGGCTGGCATCTTCTGATATGCTTATTTGGGATATAAGTTCCATAAACAAATTTAGAGTATTTCCCCTTTATTATGCCTATCAAATATCTTTTCTTTTCCTCCTGTGTGAAAGAAAAAGCTATCAGAAAATCACAAGCAATTAACATATTGTTAAACTCTCAGTCCTGAAAGTGGAAATAAAACATGAAAGCTCACCCCCAGAGCATTAAAAACACCTGTAAATACCTACACATTTCATTTCTGAAATTTTTATTGTTTTTCAAGTAGGAAGAATATCTCACTTGCTCCAGTTGTCATAAATTTTAAGACACAGCCCCATCATAATGTAGCTTCCTAAAGCCTGGTCTTCTCTCCAATATTTTTCTCTCTTGCTAGTCCAAGTTACAATGTATTTTGAGACAGAAAGGCAGTAACAGACAACTGTCTTTCTGTAAAATATAGTGATGTTATTCTGTACAAATGGAATGAACCTCATTTTTTCATTTCAGATCAAAGTAGAAATCTTTTGAAGTTTAGCTATTTGATAAAAAAGGGCTTTATAACAAGCAGATATAGAAGTTAATAGGACATAGAGATATTTTATTAAATTGCAAACCATTATTAATATTGCAGTTTTAACTTGAAAGAAATATGTGAAATGACACCGGAAATTAATTAGATTATTTCATCATTCTTTTACATTATAAACTTTGATACACTTGCATAGATATATAGGTACATTGATAAAAAGACACAAAGACAAACAGAATTTTAATGAGTGGGGAGCTTTTATCTACTATCACTTTGTGACTTAATTTTTTCTGTTTATACTGCCTATTGATTCCAGTTGAAACCTGCTGTTTTAATGTTGTTATTGATATTCTCTCTGGGTTTTCTTCTAATTCTGGCATTGATATTACCTTGATCAGATTTAGTTTATTTGAATTGCCTGTAGGTTTCAGTCTCCAGAGTTTTTCACTGCTTATAGACATGCAAAGATAAAACCTCTCTTTTTATCTAAAAATCCTTGAGAGACTCTGAAAGATACAGCCGTTTTCTGAGAACATTAAAAAGAAAGAGACAACAATCAAAAGGAATATACTTCTCACCTAGCCTATTCAAGACATCATTTCTATACAGCCTGCATATTCTCTGACATGCACAGACTTCTCATCTAGTCAGTTCCATTTTACGTTTGGAAATGATGTGTTTGCCATAAAGTCATAAATGGTTCCAGGCTCTGTGTCACAGGCTGCACTCTCACCAGACCATCTCTGGTACTATCTGATTTAGGAACTGGACCTGTATAGTGCTCCATGTTATTTATTTTTGCACCCTGGTGCAAAGTAGGCTTTAGCACATTCCTCAAATGTAAAAGAGTATCTCCCTTCCCAATGAGAAAACTCAATGTGTGAGGGTGGGTGTGGTAAGTGAGGGAAAACTTACTATGCGTTGCGGCTAGAGGTGATTTCCATACACTCTCCGTCTAAGTTGCTATTTGGTAGATGTCCCATCCCTGGAAACATTCAACGTCAGATTGAACTGGGCTCTGAGCAACCTGATCTGGTTGAAGATGTTCCTGCTCACTGGGTAAGGGGTTGGACTTGATGACCTTTAAAGGTCCCATTCAACCTGAGCTGTTCTATGATTCTATGAATCTAGGATTCTATGATTTACACAATTAGTCTGGGACTCTCAGAAAGAAATAAGAAAAAGAATACTTAAAAAAAAATCTAAACAGTTTTATCTTTCAAATTGTTAGGTTTCTTTTCTTGTAAAACAAAAAAAGGAAAAATGCTCCTACCTCAACTTCCTGCTTTTTTATCTTTCTCTAATTTGTCTGCTTTCCTCTTTTCTTTTCTTTTCTTTTCTTTTCTTTTCTTTTCTTTTCTTTTCTTTTCTTTTCTTTTCTTTTCTTTTCCTTTTCTTTTCTTTTCTTTTTCCTTTTCTTTTCTTTTCTTTTCTTTTCTTTTCTTTTCTTTTCTTTTCTTTTCTTTTCTTTTCTTTTCTTTTCTTTTCTTTTCTTTTCTTTTCTTTTCTTTTCTTTTTTTTCCTTTTTTCTTTTCTTTTTTCTTTTTTTCTTTTCTTTTTTTTCTTTCTTTTTTTTTCTTTTCTTTTCTTTTTCTTTTTTTTTTTTTTCTTCTTTTCTCCCCTCACCTCCCCTCCCCTTCCCCTTCCCCTTCCCCTTCCCCTTCCCCTTCTCTATTTTGGTTTGAGTTCAATCTTCATTCTCTTTTTGTTTAATTTTGTTTTGTTTCCCTTTCCTGCTTGCTTCTTTTTCGTAGGCCTATAATTTATTTTTTTCTCTTTGTTCTGATTCCTTTGTCATCTAACAGAATGCTTTTTTTGGAACTAATTATTTTGCAGGAAATAATGAACTTTTTCAAGTCTGTAATTAAAGCCAGGTAAAGACTATGAATATATGTGTAAACGTGCTCTATTTGCAAGTAATTTATTTCCCCTATCCAGCTGCCACAGGCCAGTTATATTAACATTTTCACATACTATAGAATTCTTTAAGATCTAACAGCTGGCTTGTGCAATATAGGGTATTCATAGACAGGAAGAAGGCTGAAAATTGTCATCATGGTTTAACATTGAATCATCCTGGTATCACCATAAATTTAATTTTTAATAACATTAATAGGGAATGGAAATAGAAAAGAGATGGTAGCAAAAAAAAATATTTCTTTAAATAAGAGAGTGGTGGACTGTCATGGACTGTTGAAAAGAACCACAGAGGGAAAGGAGCCTTTTACTACAGTCTTCACTACAGATCATCTGCACGGCACCATCAGCACCACTGTCTACTGCATGTATGGAATGTACTGTTAGAGTTACTGTGCTTCTGACAGCAGAAATTAAAATGGGTTTCAGGGGTACCTGTCAGGACTGTGTGGGGAATGATAGGGCAGTAGAAAAGTTTCTCACCTGGGAAACCTGAACCACAGCTCCCCAGACCTTACAGAACCCCTACCTCCTGCTCATATCTCCCAACAATTTTCCTTCAAAATCCTCCAGTGTCTTGCAGTCCAGAGTCCTGACCCGCTCTCTTTTCCATCCTCAAATCACTTCTCTCACTTATTCAAAGTAATCCTTATTCACTCTAGGGCTCTGCTTCTTCTCCTAACCTTTCTTAATTCTTCTCCTGCAAATCCCTTCCCAGTTTCTACTTCAGTCACTGGATCCTTCTGGCTGTTCTCATGCTGGATTTCCCCCATCCTTCAGCCCACTGTCAGACACATACACCAAGCCCATGCTGCTGAAGACGTAACTGAACTTATCCCTGCAAAGTTACACAGTCACTCTGGGAGCTGTTTATCCCAGGGGAGCCTATATTCTTTAACGCTTTCTGTGAACCTGCAGTTTTGCTGGTAAACCAACTTACGCATTTGATGCCAGCCTCCACGACTGCATTCCTTTTGGTCACTGCAAATGGCAGTGCCATTTTGACCTTTTTCACTTTTTCTTTTTTCCTCTTTTTTTTTTTTTTCTGAGAAAGATTACTGCTAGCTTGTTTTCTTATCAAAAGATGAGTAGCAAAGTAGAGTAAGTATTCTAGTTTCCCTACGCATGATAGCCTTGTGGTTACTGCATTTCCTGGAGTGAAACATCTCATGTTTCTTAGAACAAGGCTTACAGGACTACCAGTAAGGTGGAGAGATGTGGTGGCCTTTGGGATATGTTTAGCTCTTCTGTAGCTCTTTGTTCTTCATTCTGTGCCACTCTTCCCTGTAGAAGAGAGATGTAGGGAGATGCTCATGTTTTGCTGGTGTGTTGGAACACCAGCAACTTTTATTACATGGAAACTCTTGTCTCTAACCATTCCCTCTGTATCTGCATTATTTACTTGTTCATCTCTGTTTCACTGTAACTGTCAGCTTCCTAATAGGTAAACAGTTAATCTTAGGTTGGCAGGCATTGAATCAACTCATCTCAGACTCTAGAGCACTAAATTGGTCTGCTGCAGACTGTCTGGCAGTATTTATTTGCTGACTGGCCATTAAATATTTAATTGTTGGATTCACTCGCAATTGACTGTATCACAAAAATGTTGAAAAGCTTTTAATTTTCACATCAATTTACTTTTAATTTTCATCTGTATTCTGCTTCTTAAGAAAGGTTTGAAGCTTCAGATGTATCAAAACTAAGACAAACAGAATTCTGGCACCTTTTTAAGAAGTCAGAGATATGCTGTACTCTAAATATTCTCAAACTCATAAATGTCTTCTCTGAGTCTTTTCAAATTTTCAAGGAAAAATATCCCAGTGTCAGATGATGTTACGGTATTAAAATCAAAAGGCTGCGTGATGCCAGGCACCTTTGCTGAACTTTGGTGTCAGAAGGACCACAGGATCAGAAAGTTGTTTGGGTTGGAAGGGACTTCTTCAGGTCACCTGGTACAAGCTTCAGTTTCAAACAGGGTGAGATAGAGCAGGTTGCCCAGGACTGTGCCCATTAGGGTTTTGAATAATTTTGGATAATCGTGACTTTGCCTACAGTTCCCCCCGCTGCTGGCTGCAGGGTAGGGTGGAAAGGTAGGAGTGCCAGGAGGAGGGACTATTTGGAGTGCAGGAGTGAGGAGGAGGAGAGATAAAGAAAGGGCACAAGAGGCCTTGGTATGAGTAGAAGTGGAGACTACAGCTGAGGATGTGGAGGCAGGAGGCAGAGGTCTAGCAGATAGAAAGAGTAGAGACAGGATTCTGGAGAGAAACAAAAACCAGTATATTCCCTATCCAGAATCTGTCATGGTAAGCAGATGTGATAACCTTTACATTTGCTGTAGTCAGTAAACAGGCTTGAAGTCTTTTTGTTAAACTGTTTGCCATATAATTTTTTTAATGGTTAATCAATATATTCAATCTACTATCAACAGCACCAGGAAAGAAAAAAGGAAAGAAAAGAAAAATGAGAAGAGAAGAAAAGAAAGAAAAGAAAAGAAGAAAAGGAAAGGAAAGGAAATAGAGAAAAGGAAAGGGAAGGAAGAAGAGAAAAGGGAAGGAAAGGAAAGAAAAGAAAAAAGAAAAAAGAAAAGGAGAAAAGGAAAAGGACTTTAATCTCTCAAGTGAGCTTATTGGATCATTTTTGACTATTTTTGCCTGAAACTCTCCACTTGTAAAAGGATAATACTTTTTGTCTTTTTATACAGATATTGTGGAAAAGTGTGACTAATTACTGCTCATGAACACAGCTATGCTCACAAAGGAAGAAATTGCTCTGTATATAGCATGTATTTGATTGCTTTTGCTAATATGCATGGAGCTGAGCACTGAGAAAAAGATTAATTCAACATGACTATATCAATATAAAAGTTAGGCATTTAGTCTAAATTCATGTCAACACAATGATCAGATGATTCATCCTATTCCAAGCAGACACTCAGACAGGACAAATCACCCTCTGTAGCTGCTGGACTGTCTGTCATAGATTACTGAGGAAGCAGAGATGACTACTTCAGACCAGATAACCAAGCTTAGGAGCTTGTAGTGTGAGTGAAGGTCAGTAACCACTGTGAATAAGTACCCATTATTTCGGAACTAGACAAACTGGTTTTGGCTAAAATATTTCAAATTAAAGTTTGGTGTAGTTGTAGACAGTTTAGGAAAAGGCCTTGTGTTGTGCTGGGTTATACAGCTGGAGGAATTTCTCTGACGCAGTTACAAAGCAATGACTGAAAAAGCAGAAATAAAAAAATGCAATTTCAGTAATGTAGAACTTCTGTAAATAAGGTCAAAGTGTTCCAGATGTTTTACTATTATGATGAAATGGACATCTTAGGCCTACATTCTAAAAACCACAAATCATCATATATTTTTACACCAGTAGAAATGATTGGTTTATATTATTTTCTGATGCTAAAGCATATTAAAAAATCAGTGTATTAACTACTGTGTATCATTACACAATGTATATTATATATGGACTGAATATCATGTCTAATGATGGAGAAAGTCTGTTTTTGTCTAATAGTGTTCCCTGGAGAAATTGTTCAAGAGCTGTTCATCCTTGTGGAAAGATTACTCTGATATCAGTGAGACTTATCTGCTGTGTAAGTACCAGTTGAGTTGTAAAGCTTCTCTAGGGCATTTTATCAGGTGTTCTTATTCAGCAACAATGGTCTCTATGAGAAGAGAAAGAGCAGAAAAAGAAATCTTGGCTCTTCCAGTTAAAAATAAATTGATCTGGTAAATTTTATTATTATTATTTTTTTCCAATATTTTTAGTGGGATGCAAAGATATCCACTCCTCTTCTTTGCTGTCACACAGGTGTTGAAATGCACAGCATTTCTGTTTTACTTAGTTTGTTCTCTCCATTAATGCTAAATCTTACTTCAGAGGAAAGAAAAAAGATGTGCTAAAAAGAATCTCCATTTAAAGAACTGGTTTTCTTGTGCTCATGCCAACAATTTCATCTCAGAAATTTTTCAGATTCTGTCCTCAGACAGATTTATATATGGGTTATTCACATATGTTTCAGTGAGAGTTTCACATATGTTTCAGTGAGAGTTTCACACTTTTATCTTACAGAAGAATTTGACCTCTGGGTTTTGCCTCTCTAAGGAATAGTTCAGGAATATTAGCTGTACTATACCCTGAAAATATTTCATGCCCATTGCTATTTGACTGAGAGTAATTCAGGAACCACTTTGTAAGGACTGAAAGTGGATTTTGTAATCCTTTTGAAATCTTTCTTTTTTTGATGTCTGTTTGTTAATCAAATTGTAAACAAAAATGTAGAAAATGTTTAGACTCTTAGAGTAAAACACAGGGCTATTAGTGGTTGAGAGTGGAAATGGAAGGCAAAAGATGAAGTTCTATTATAGCCTCAGTTACAGAATTTTCTATGGGTTAGGAAATATCCCTTAAGAGCGGAACTGTTCCCACTGTTGTAAATAGAAGGAAGAAAACCACATTTTTTTACAGCTGTCTCTTCAGCTATGAAACAAGATGTTAATTTTCCCACTTTGGTGTGTGACAGTTTTTAGATCTCTACTTGATTTATTCAGGGAGTCCTGAGTAGGTGGAGTTTTGTCCCCTTAGTATTACATTTTGACCATTTTTGTACTTTTGTTCTGTAAGTTTTTTTTTACCAGTTTAAATGGTAAATTAGGGATTCCTCTGCTGCTTGTGAAAGAAGGCATCATAATCAAGCTTTAAGCAGGTGTTGTTACAGTAGCTGGGTTTTGCCCAGTTGCTCTTAAATGGCTTAGGTATTCTGGGGAGAGTGGACTGAGAGACGTTTCTCTAGTTTTGCAGGAGAAAGACTTGGTATGGGCATAATGATAAAACAAAGGAAAGGAACAGTGAAGAAAAAAGGAAACTGATGCTAATATAACTTCTTGCATTTTTCTTTATTTTTTCTTTATTTTTTTCCTTAGAATTGCACAGCCTCTTTCCCAGCTAGCAAAATAAACAATTAAAGGCCTTTCTGTTTGATATATTATTCAAGTTAATGAGCAAAAGCACATTTGTTACTCTCATAATGGAGTTGAGGGAAGGAAATCTGTTTCAAACTTGTCATTGTTTGATGCAAGGCTGAGGATTAATATTCTTATTTGAGATCAAGAGTATCCCACTTCAGTACAACAAGTTGATATTTTGTGAAATTATACAGAAATCAGTGTTAACAAACAGAATTACATAAAAATAATAGAAGATATGAAACAAAAACAACTCATTCATTTCTGATCTTTTGCGTATTAAATCCTAAGGAAAAAAATCCACCATGGAACACCTCATAAAAATGTGTAATATGAAAAATAGAGAAAAATGTCTATACAAAATAGAGAAAGTTAATTATAAATGCCAATGTAACAAAAAGCATATAAAAACCCCCAAATGTTGCAACAACAATATGTACTGGATTTAGTCTGTTTTCTGAGCTACCAGATTCCTAATACTTCCATGAATTCCCAGACAGTCGACTTGGTGTTTTTTGTGCTGATCAAACCTGAAACTCTCCATGGACTTCTGTGTACCCTTATTAGCAACATTTAAACTCATACAAGAACAAGCTGTACTTTCTGACTTTACTCTCCCACTAGC
This sequence comes from Pezoporus flaviventris, assembly GCF_033815535.1. Taxonomy (NCBI): domain Eukaryota; kingdom Metazoa; phylum Chordata; class Aves; order Psittaciformes; family Psittacidae; genus Pezoporus; species Pezoporus flaviventris. The sequence continues at coordinate 64,208,247 of NW_026892555.1, forward strand.
CAAAGACTGTTTAACCATGCTGGCATCACCCAGCTGTAGTTTCTAGATTCTGCTTGGGGAACAACCACTCTAAAACATGTATGTGCTTTGTGAAGAAAATGGGAACAAACCCACTTTTGTTCATTCACTCATTTATGCAGATAGCACCTTAAGATTCAGTTTCACTCAGATTTACAGAATCTCTTCCACTGTATTGTTTATTCATTAGGATGGGTGAAAATAATTCAAAAAATTTGGTGGCTAAAGTTCAAATTGTATTGAGCTATTTAAATAATAGGATATATTGTTATTTTTTTATTTTATATTTTTTTTTAAGATATGGTAGCTAACTCCTAGTTAGCTGTGATTTCTGGCATCTCCTGGTGTTTCTGAGCTGTTGAGTTTTGGCCTGAGTTTGAACTTTTTAACCTGCACAATATTTGAAAGAACAATCCATAGCTAATTGTGTATCTTGTCAGAAAAGTGTAGCATGTCTGAGCAATTTTGGATTGGGTTTTTGAAACTTTTCTTTTTTCTGTGCTATCTTACTTTCTAATGCTATTTTTGTCATATTGCTCATTCCAATAGAAGTCTTTCCATGGTATAGTAATATCCTCTCTTGGCAACAAGGTTTGGTCTCCCTCCTGGGAATGCATTGGTCAACAGAGTCGAAAAGCAAGTAATATTAATAACTCTAATTACCATCCTTATAGGCTAAATGGAATGGAAGGATTCCTAATTCCTCTTTGGAATTTATAATAATTTACCTGCCATCTGACCACTGTTATAAATGTTATACTAGCCAGACCACCGTTATAAATGAGTGTCTCTTATCTATTTGCTTTGTGGGATGAAGGAATTATTTACCATTAGTGTTTATTGATAATGGTGATTAGGCTGCATGTCCTGCTTCTGTGGAGAACCTTACAGACAGGAATTTTACAGTGAATGCATCTGTGAGCTCCAGAAGTTAACATCAAAGCACCTGAAATGTCCTTGCTATTGTGACATGTGAATCACCAGAGGTGTCCCCATTCCAGTTCCCTCCAGCTCAGAGCCACCCAATGTAGATGGCAACTTTTAACTTCGAGAATCTTAGTTCTGATAAAACAGCAGAAAGCATTCACTGTGCCTAGAAGTCTTTGCATTGTTCCCTATATCCTTTTCTTTATATGCAGTAAAATACTGTGTAAGTAAAATCTGTATTTAATATGTTCTTGCTTGATGGTATTTTTTTCTGTTTTGTGTTATTTTGGGCTTTTATTGTACTGTTCATAACCTGTACCTAAGCTTTACTGTAGGCAGTAATTTAAATTTATCTGCACTGCCTGAAAATTTCTAATTTTTATGTAAGTCTAAGAACAGTTTTGATCACATTGATCCCTTAATTAGCTGTAGCTACTCAGTATTCCTGAGAATGGGACATTATTAAGCAAACTCTTCTTGTTATAATCCCTCAAAGATGTATACTTGGGTACAATGCAAAAAAGTATAATCCAAAAGGCGTAACAGTATTCCAGAATAAGAAGCTCAGGGGAAACGATCACTGTCACGTAAAAGCAGAGCTGGGCAAAATCTATAGTACTAATGCTTTTACATATAGGTTACTATATGTGAAATGCTACAGTAATTGTCTCCTTAAAGTATTATTTTGATTTCTCATGTAAAAACCAAGCTGTACCCAGTAGCATGAACAGATGCAAATGGGTAGGGTTTTTTTTCAGCATGTCTGTGGGAATGATCATGCCAATTATCTTTTGCTCTTAAGCTGAATTTAGTTGTTATTCAGCATGTTTTTGTACCATGTCTGGTGGTGTCACAGAGGATTTCCATCCAGAGACAGCATGTGTCTTTTTCTAGGGCTTATGTCAAAATCCGCGTTATTGGGACAGAAATTCTTCCAGTACATGGTGCTAGAGAACTCCTACTCCATTTGATTAACAGCCAGGTAAGCTTCTGAGGATTTATGTAGGAATTACAGTTCTCTGCTTTCTTTGGAGTGCTGCATCCCTTGGAGCTAATGTCATCTGCAGATGAGCAGCCTGAGAACACAGTTTGGAAGAACAGCTGTCTCACTCACAGGAACCATCAGTGGAACCGAGAATGAAGAAAATTCTGTTCAAGGGAGCTCACTAAGGATGTTGACATAAATCCCTTGATAGGAACTTGCCTCTCTTGAGAATTAGTATCCTGCTGTAAGTACCCAGGTCTGTGAGTATGTTTGTGTTCATAAATCTGAGTGGGTGCACAAGGGCTTAGATTTTGAGTTGGTCACGCAGAGGAAGCTTAGTGGTGACAGCGAGAATTAAGGGCTACAAATCTGGCTCAAAAAACATGCCTATCCAGGTAGCTTTCTCAAAGCTGACTGAAATCTAGGGTGAGTGTTTTGTTTCAGGCTTATGGTTTGAAAAAGGAAAGGTGACCTGCTGGTCATTCTCTTCTTCCTTCAGGCAGTTTTATTTAACATATTGATGAGAAGAAGCATTGCGAGGGTTAAAATTAGAAAGATTACTTTTGAAAGTGATTCTATCCCACATTATTTTTGGACTTGGGATCTCTCATTCGTTCATTATCTCTCATTCGTTCATTCACTCACTCACTCACTCACTCACTCACTCACTCACTCACTCACTCACTCATTTATTCATTCATTCATTCATTCATTCTAGAAGTTCCAAAGTAACAGCTAAACCGTAAGTCAGCAGACTTTGTAAGTGTCTAAGTCTAAGACCAGGCATGGGAAAGTCTGGATGGATATGCATTCCAGAAGCCACGTTTGTGTGAACACAGCACAGCTGGAATCATGAGGCCTCTTGCAGCACATGTCTAATGTCCAGCTGCCAAGGGCAGGCAGAGATCATCTTCACAGCCTCTCTGCAGCTGCCATGATTTCAGCCACTGTGCCTGTGTCATCCGGTATCCATTTATTGCACTGGAGGGCTGCAGCATCCCCTATGCAAGGAATCTTTGAGACCTAGCCTGCAACTCAGGAGAGAATGGCTTCTGACAGCTCCTCTGCCTTGGAGGATTTATATATTCTGAAGAGATCATTTTAGTTTTTTTTTTTAAATGAGAATAAAAGTATTTTTTTTAAACTTAATAGTATTTCAGAATTTACATAAGGATGCAAGTTAGAAATAAAATTTTGCCTTGTCTGCTTCCTGCCATCCTACTTAGCCTGGCAAAAAGACCATTCAGCTTCTGTTCTAATTGCTCTGTGGAGGCAAATAATTTATATATGAGGGATTGTTTAAAATGAAAAGGACATTCACTAGCTTACTGTTTCCTATCTAGGCTCTAGATCACAATTGTGATTGCATTCCCTAGGGAAGAATTGAGCATGCCTTTAAAGTGTAATTGATTTTAATTAAAAATAACTAAATATGTACAACTTAAAGAGTTACTGTTTCTAAATGGGAACAGATAAGTGTTCTTTGCCTCCTGAATGAGGTATTTGGTTGTGAATTTGATATAATTGTCATCTGCTGGCAGGTAACAACATGGAAGATGGCCTGTGATATCCTGCAGGCATGCATTGAGTGCATCCATGCAGGATCCTAGCCCATGTTCTTCTGAAGTCAGCTAGAAATTCTGCTGTTGTATCCAGACTCACAGAATTATTCCTCCCCAGAAAAGAAAAAGTTTATTTACTCACACTTTTCTAATAAATGGAATGGCTTGAGAATAAGTAATAACATGAAAAAATTAGGAACTCAAATAGACAATTTTTATTTGCAATATGTGATGCACGTTAAACTTTGAAATAACTGTTTCTTTTTTGTGAGCTTTTTCTCCTAAGCAATGCAAAATGCATCTTAAAGTCCCATAAATATTGTTACGTGACCCAGCACATATTGAAACTCTTCTAAATTTTAAAGCTTTCTGTTCAAGGTTCAAGGTGGCACCAAGCTCCCACTGTGTCAGCACTATCCAGGAGACACAGACGAGTTCAGGGAACACAGAATTACATATTCTTATTGCTACACCTGAGGTCATATCTGTTGGTGCTAGAGGTTGTTAGGGCATTATCAGCCACTGATTCTTCTCCAGCTGTGAGAATAATTTGGATTCAGGAAGGAAACATAAGCTGGTATCCTTTCACTCATCCTAGGTTTAATAGGATTTGTCTTCTCTATACTGTGGGTTGGTCCATCGGTATACCAGTGTTACTGTAGCAAGTGTATTTTTAAATTTTCTTTTCTGCTAGACTATCAACTCTGTTGTGACTTCTGGTAGTGATTTTAAGCTGGTTTAAGACAGCTGGAAAACTCACATTGACTTCATTGGCTTCAGATTAGATTTACAGGCACAAGCTCATGTCATTTAAAGGATCACATTGCTGAAGCAGCATCTCCAAAAGGTGTTTGCATTTGTAGGCAAGATGCCTTCTATGCCTTCAAGGTAAAAATAGTATTGATTGCTCTTTAAAGCATGTATCATGTACATTATGTTACCTTTTACCGGTGCTGAACATATACACAATGACTTCTTTATCCTCTCAGTCTTTTTATATATATATATATAAACAAACAAAGAAACAAATATAAAATTTGTTTTTATATTTAGGGGCCTTGTAGACATCTCAGGGACATATTTCCTGTTTTGTTTATGCTTTGGTAGCATAGAGAAGCAGGTAAACAATATAAATGCACGAAGCATCATTGTGACCTGTAGACTTATGTTTTAACTCTTTCATTTTACAAAAGAGTAGCAACTGTCATAGCAACTGCACTGTCTTAAACTATGATAACTATTACAAAGAGAATAATAAAAGAATACTAGTAGTAATTTATTATGTATTAATAACTATTGCAAGTTTCTTAGATAACTTTATCTAGGGTTAGGCTATTTGGAAGTTAAATGAGTAGTAGAACTTGGGTGTGAGGGGGAATAGCAATAAAAGAAGAAGCAAAGGAATAGTCTAGGTAGCGTTTTTCTGATCATGAATGTGGATTTGTGTAGATCTTCTTACCTGAAGCTGAACAAAATTCTTCTTAAAGCAATCTCTGTAAGCTTAATTCTCTGATTTCCTAATAACATTCTTAAATATCCTTTATTTATGATGTTAGGTGTTTATTTTCTCTTCTTGCATTTATTTTTTTGTGTATTGTACATATAATAACTAACCAAAAGCTTTTCACCTCACTATATAACCTGAATTTTCCATGCCATATCAATGTTGTACTTTTTTTTTTTTTTTTTTACAAATTGCATATTTTAACTTTTTTAATTGCTATGGAATTTTATCTTTTAGGAAGACTTTAAGAATCTGTATCTTAACCAGAACATCAGTGCATAATAGAGAAATTAATGAGCAAAACTCTGTAAAGTCTATTATTCTTTTCACTTTAAGATCTTAGTTTTTTTGATATAGGAATTATAATTGTGAGACATTTGGAAGTCACTTTTTCTATATTTTGCAGATGGGAACATCAAAGAAGACTAACATTTTTCAGAAGTATTGTTGGGATGCTTCCATTTTTGAATCCCCAGGTGAACACATGAATATGCTGAAAATTAAAAAAAAAATTAACTTCCCACAAAAGTCAGCAACAACTTTTTTGAAAACTTCTGGCTGTGAAATTTCACTAAGCCTCAGGAAAGATTCCTGTGAGAGTCAGGAATACAGTTAGAGATTTTTTTTTATGGAGTAAACAACATAACCTGATCATAAAGTTTCCTTCCGATGAAGACAGTCAGCACTCCATCCCTGGAAAAGTTTCTAGTCTGGTCTTGTTCAGTCTATTACAGCACAGGGATAATTAATAATCATCTTATCTCCTGTCAGTAACTATTGCAGATTTTGACTACAATAGAAAAGTAATAATAATTGTTTCTCTATAAAATGATATATATCCAGTGATGAAAATACGTTATTGCATACAAATATCTTCAGTTCTTTCTTGTGGCTGATGCTCAATTCTGTAGTTCTGAGCTACAATTGGCAAACAAGAGTAGAAACTGTCACCTGATCAGCTGAAACATAACACAGCACAAAATGAAAGTTCTCAATCTGCAGAATTATTATTATTTTTTTAATAAAATCTTTACAGATCATTATTTGGAACATGACATATTTGCACAAAATCTTTATATGACCATTGGAATTGCATGCCACTTTTGTAAACTCATAAGAATAACATAGGTGAACCTGAGATCCCAGTTCACATACCTTAAAGCATTTGTAGAGAGAGCATTGTATATAATCCAAGAATTGAAAAGTGTCCCAATTAGTATTCAGGGAGCCAAGTAGGATAAAGTTTCATTTGCATCATTTATTGCTTCCTAATGTAAGTGCTTGACTTTGTAAATCAAAACATTTAATATTTTTTTTTGCACATAATACATATAGTTCATGCTCTGTTGTAGCTGTTGCACCATACATAGTGTTATTATAGCTGTTGTTTATGCATTAAGTAATAGAAATGCAACAACTACAAAAAATCTTGAGAAATACGTATTAACAATCAAGCAGGGCAAATAGAAATGCTTCACCCAAGCATCTCTGAAAAGTTTCCATAAAATTCCTCTTTGCTTATGTTCCAATCTCTCCACACAGCCTTTTTATGAAAATTCATGCGAGTTAAGTTTTGTTCTTTCAAGTGTTCATGGAAAGTGAATTTCAGGCCCACAGCCAAGATACATTTAATCATGAAACAAAATGAGTTTAATCGTGAAACTAAATTTGTTTGGGGAAGAATAAGCAGTATGCAACTTCATGTAATTAGGGAACAGAAACAATAGTCTACTTTAAGTGGCTAAGGATACAATTCAAACTTCAGGCGGATGACAACAGCATATTGTATATGGCTACAGTCATGGTAAGGCAATTTGTGAGAAAGCTAAAAAGCACAAGCAGATTCCATGGCTGGGTATTTCCAAAGATTTCAGAACTGAATGCAACTGCCTGAGCTCCTGTAGGGAATTTATCTTCCTGTACATTTTGGGGCAAGAGATACAGTATCATGTAGCGCCTGTATTTGTTTCTGCTGGTGTTCACGCTTGTCACAGTTCTGGTTAGGCTTGTCCAAAGCTTTACTTATTTGTTGGTGGAGTCAAAGTCGCATGATTTTTCAGGGCAGTTTGGGAGGATTTGTGGTTTGCAAGAGCATAATGCCTAACAATGTAGATACTATTCATGTACAGTATGAGATGTGTACTTCCGGCTGTATTTTCAAACTCTGGACAAGTCAAACTGAGTAAGCATTCCTAGAAACAGTGTATTCTAAAAGAATACCTTACAAAACTGAAGTCTTGGATGGAGTCTTGGGTGACATGGTTTAATATGAGGTGTCCCTTCCCATGGCAGGGGGGTTGGAACTAGATGATCTTACGGTCCTTTCCAGCCTTAACTGTTCTAAGATTCTGTGATTCTATGATTCCTACCTCTGTCTGTGAGAGTTCTTATGAGCACTTCTCAGTTATGTTGTATTCACTAGTAAGGATTAACTATTCCATAATTAAACTTTTAATATTAAGATCAAACTTTTTAATTCAGGACAGGTACTTAAAAGCTCATTTTTGTATAAATAATTACATCATTCATTAAAAAAAACCCAACCAATCCACATTTCTGAATGTAGATATCAGTGACTTAGGATAAATATGAGATCTATTTTTGGCTACAGATCTATAAAAAATGGTGACAAGACTTTTTTTTTGTTTGTTTTTTTAGCAGGGATAATAATTTTTTCCATTTCTGGTCAAAAGAATTTTTTTTTAATTGAAGCCTGACTAGAAATCGCTGTTGTATAAAGACCAGGTATTGCAAATTTTAATCCTTGAAATGAAGAAAACAATAATCCATAAAGCCATAAGTGGTTGAAAATGTAAGGTAATGGAATAAAATAAAAACCTGATGCTGTTTTAATTTTTCATAATACAAATAATGTGTCTATCCCTGCAGAAACAAACACTCTTGATGTAAATGTAAGGTAATTTCACTTTACTTCAGCCATCTGATATCAGTGACAAAAATGCCTCTGAAAATGTTAGTTAACTGCATTGACTATAGGAGTCAAGATGATCAGTGTAGATCTTTCTCACCTCTGTTACAATGATAAAAATAAATTAATGTTAGTGATCTTGTTGGTAAGTGGTACTACAGATACAATAAATAAAATAATTCCAGAGGACTGATGCCCTAAGAGACACCAAATAAACAAAGCATACAGATGAATTAACACACAAAGGAATCACTGTGATAAGCCAAGGTTGGCAGGCATTGAGATTGCCTTCTAACTGGATTCAGAAGCTGGATAAAAATAGCAGGAATAAGGGACTTCATTGAAGTGAGGAAGTACAGAAGAGAAGATGGAGAATTCATCAGTGACGATTATCAGATTTATTGGGCACTGGGACTACAAAGTTAGATTTGAAACTAGTTTTAGAGTAGGATAGGGAAAGGATTTAATGAGCTGTCTGTCTCCTTTGTTACTTAAGCAAGAAAGTTATGCAGGAGAAAGTCCTTAAGTGTTTCAGGAAGGACTGATTGTTCTGTGAAGGCTTCAGTTGCTGACAAAGTAAAATCAGAGGCCAACTTTATTTAAGTTATAAAAATAGGGAGGATAGAACTAATTTGACACACCTTAAGCTCATTTAAATCTGTATGTGTTAAGCAGGCGAAGGAGAATCTGAGTAAGGTGACATTTGTGTAGTTAATATTGAGCAAGAAAATCTAAATAGCACCAAACTGAATGTAATGGCGTTGATGAACATGTTTGCAGTCATTAAGATCAGAAAAGAGAGGACTGCAAAAGGCAAGATGTGAAATGGTGAAAGATTTTGCTGTGAATAGTAGTAGAAAGATCCGCAGCTTAAAACTGCGGAGGAGGTGAAACTGGGGTCCAGTTTGAATACGCTGCTTTAAAGAAAGTGTTGAGCATAATGTGATTCCCAAGTTAATGTCTTGTCTGACCTTGGGCAATGAATCAAATCTCTGTTTTGGAGAGAATATTCAGAAAAAGGAGAAGGAAAATAACCAAAACCAAAACACAAGGAGAGGATATATAAGACACATAGTTAGAGAAAAGACAGTAAGTAAGTAGGGAAAAGTGATGGTAGTGCATGAATGCAAACCAGAAAATGTGATGCTATCAACTGTGGCTCGCATGGAGAACAGCAGGTGGGAAACTTTCTTTGCAAACAGTCCCTGGATGGAGCAAAAAGGGGTAAGTTATCTTTCTGAATGATTTCCTTCCTCTTCCTCTACTTACTTGTAGTGTGAACACTGGACAAGCAGGAAAATTTATCAGTTTAATTAGATGCTTTTAGTTATCACAGTGCTTCAGCTGTATCATTTTGAAAAAAATGATGGCCAGTTTTCGGTGGGATGGCACAGTATTTCTTTGGGAAGGTCAAGAAGTTAAAATTTTGACAGGGACGGTGATGAAATAATTTAACGCCTCAGCTGTGTGGGGGCAGATGGTCATCCACATGGGGGATATTTTTCCAGCAGGTTACTGAGTCAGTGAAGCTGGCTGCCTGCAGTTTGGCAGTTATTCATTAATATGTAAAACAAAATTTTGGACTATGCAAAAATTGGGAGTTGTATTCCATTTTATGTTGTGCCAGGTTTACTTCAGTACCTCATGGTCTTGGATGATAGGAGGATTAAGAAATGGAATTTTACCACTGGCACACTGACTGACAATAGATTAGAAACTACATTTTTGGGGAAATTTTGTTGTCTTTACTGAGTTAGGATGGGAATTATTGGAGTTTGGTTGTTGTTGTGTTTTTTTTTATTGCTTTTCTGTTTGTTTTGGGGTTTTTGTTAGCAAAGTACACAAAGATGAATTGATAATGACTCACATAATTGCTCCCAGTAATAAATTTGCTTGTTACTATTAAGTCCCATGTAGAAATTTGTGGAACTGAGGTCAATTTTATTCCTGTTCTTGAACTGCAATTTTATACACTGTACCCATGTTTTAAAAAATTAACAATATGTAAGACCCACCACCTCCAATCGACACAGTTCAGTCAATTGCTAGTGTTAATGTAACAGAGAAACAAAGCTACCAGCTAATAATAATACTAAGAGCTACCCAGGCAATAGAAGAGAAAATAGTTGGGGTAATAAGAAAAACCTTTTTAGCGGTAAGAGTTCAGTGGCTCAAAAGAGAAATGCATCTGCCTGACTAATGTAGGCTTTGGGTGAGGCCAAGTCAGAGTTAGTCAGGGTCAAGCTTTTTACGTGACTTGAAAAGTCTTAAGCCCAAATAACAATTCTCTAAGAAAGACAGACTCTTCGGTGATTGCTGTTCCCTGGATGAGCCTGTATCCCTATCTGCTGCCAGGCAGGGGTTTAGATAACATGCACAAATAATGTCAAGGGCAGAGCTCATCTGTTATCTTTTCGTATCCTAAACACGTTATTAGCCATCTCCTGCCTTGTTTTCAGCATCCACATCTAGATGACTTTTCTGTATGTTTTAAAGTATTGCTTTTCCACAAAATCCAACTCTCCCATAGGGGGACTTTTACATAAGGGACCTTTAACCACTGAATTCTGGGTTTCTGAATGGCACACACAGAGCCAAGGACCTTGAAGTTGTACACAGAAACATGCAGGTAGTGTTACTGCAGTTCTTTTGTTGGCTATATCCCTTTGGTACCTGACCTCAAAGGTGAAACTGCTCTCTACACCAGTGGAGGAATAAAAAAAGATTAAAATGGGATCAACAGAGGATCCACCCTTGCACTTATGAGGACTTCCAGGTACTTGCAAGAAAAGAGTCGTCTGTGGCAGAAAAGAAAAGCAACAGATCAAAGAGAATGTGCTCTTTTATAGTATGTGCTTACAGATTCTGGCTGAAAATAGTTGAATTTTACTTTTCGGACAGGTATGTGTTCAATTTGGTGCTGAAATTTTCTAAGTATGCTTAGAATCTAGATGTAAATTATTGTGGAAAACCGTAAGTTAAATTTGTCTGATGATTTTAATCCCTGTCAGACGTTAAAAATTCTTGAGCATAGACACAACATAGAGCACTGAATCTTACATCAGCTAAACCCAACAGCATTTCTAAGTTTTCTGAGATCAGCATCTGAATAAAAAGCACCTGGAAGAACCAGAACCTGGAAAAATTAAAATGATCTTGATAGGAATAGGGAGTGGCCTGATAAAATCTCCTTCACTGAGAAAATTATACTCAGAACTTCCATATTTTCTCTTTACATTGATAAGACACAGGGGAAGAAAATGAAATGAAAGTGGTAATTAAAGGGAGCAAGAAAAAAAGAGATGGAAAAACAAATTATAAGAACTGAGGCTGTAAAATGAATATGACAAAACCAGAACTGGATAGATTGAGGACAGTTGGGAAGGTACCCCATAAAGGGACTAAAGAACTGTGAAAGTTTTGTGAGGGAAAGATGGCAGCACTTGGTGTACTTTTTTCAGTGTGTGCTGCTCTGGTGAAGGCAAAAAAAAGTGAGGCAGGAAAATATATTCTCATCTCTGGTTTCCAGCTGCTGGTGAAAGCAAATGTTGTACAGCAGAGTGAAAGCTGAGATCAGCTGAACCTGAAAACCAGCAGCAACCCCACAGAGTCCTGGAAAACCACCAGGAAGGAAGCTGTTGCAGTAGATTCAGGATCTGGATGATTTGGTCCACAAAAGGGAAATCACTGCATATTATTTGCAGCATACCAATGGTATGGATTTAATTTCAGATAAAGATATTGATCTATTTATGCCACCATACTTCTTGTGCTTTTGATGAGACAGTAGCTAGAGAATGATGCTTAAACTTTGTCATAGTGTTTCCACCTTTTCAGATAGAAACACTTGTGGATACTACTTGTCTATGGTCTGTCTGACTTCTGTCCTCTTTTGAAGTACATGGGTTTGGCTAAACAAGAGATTAAGATGAATATTACTCATAGATGCTAGTTTTTGTACCCCATTTTGCACCCAAGCCATCTGTTTTATCTCCTAGAGTTTGCTTTACTGTGTTTGCTAGCAAATGATTTCCCTCATTGCCCGGAGCCTCAGATGGTTTGTTACCTTCAGGTCACTGTGCAGCATGCCTACAAACCTCCAATTTCTGTGGGAAATTTACCATTCATTGGTAAAATTGATCACAAAAAGTATAGCAAAGAAACACCTGACAAAAGAAGAGACTCATTAACAGCCTTCATTTCCTATGCAGCAACACAGGCAAGCACAGGCATACATGAGAGTTCTGGCAGAAATACAAAGGAACTGTGCTTGAAGACTGACAATTAAAAGTTTCTTAGAAAGCAGGACCGCCTCCTTCTTTCAGCTGTGCACTGGGAGAGTGAAAACAACTCCCTAGACCACCTGCGGTTATTCCACACAGATAGTCTAGGGAGTTACAGTTTGAAAACACCTGCCAAGTGCTGGTCTCTGAGCAGGAGTCTCACACACTTGGCAGGCTTCTTGTTCATGGCAGCACTCAGCATCCAGCCAAACTTTGCAGAAATTATTTACTTTGGTCCTTTGGAGTGGACGTAACACAGGGGCAGAAGATGAAGATGCTACCTTGCTAAGAGCTTTCTTTGACATCTTTACCTCAGCTCTATTAATAAGACTCACTGGACATTACACCTTCTTGTTGGATTACACAAAGAAGTTTTAAATCTCATCTCCAAGGATGAGAGAAAAATAATTAGCTTTGTCTAATCCGAGTGGTGGATCCATACCAACAAATTATCAATTGCCTCCAGGTCAGAGTTTTTGCTGTCACATGCTAGTAGCTGTCCCCAGCTGGTATGGCAGCACCAGTGTGGACTGGAGGTTGTGCTGCTTCTCTCTGTGAAGGCCATGGCATAGGTGGGAGGTATGCTTCCTCAAGCCCAGGCCCAGCATTGGTTCTTATGACTGTAGCCAACAGGCTAGTCCAGCTCCAGGTCACCAGCCTGTTCCTCATCCACATTCTTCAAGAGCTGTACTATTGTCTCCATGATATGCCATGCTTACAAAGCAAGTATTTGTGCCTCAGGGAGATTTAACCCTTTTTTTCCCCTTTCCTTTTCCCTTTCCAGATATTCTCCTGCTACAGTGCTGGCACCATGCATAATCCTGATTCATTACCATGACTTCTGCTAAAAGCATTAGAACCACTGGTGCAGTGGTAGGACTGTGCAGAACAGAAGAAATAAATGATGTTAAAGTCACATCTTACAGTTCTGAAGATTCAGAGTTAAAATTGCTAATGCTGATTCATAATAAGAAGGGTTATTACAGCTACACAGATAAATTGTAATTGATTATTCTTTCCACTTAGGGTTTTTTTCTTTTTCTTACTGTGATGATTGTCAAGTACTCAAAAGTTAGAAAATCCAATGTTATGTTTATCTAACATTAATCTCCTGGGTAGGTGTACTGTGGTACTGTCAAGTAATCATTCACTTATTCAAAAAAATGTATGCACCCCTCACTGTACAGCATGGATGATGTCGTCTAAGTAAATTAGACTTATTCAGTGAATGGGTTTCTGAAGGTACCAGTCTTCAACTTTTGTTTACTGGCTCTCAAGGCAACTGTGTTTTCAGTTCTTGCTATATCAGGCACAGACTGTAAGCTCACTTGCTTGCAATTTTTCTGAAAAAGGCTCAGATAGATGGAGAAGCTTTCCTAGACAGCCTGGCAGCAGATTAAGAAGTTGTTCCTTATTGTCTTCCCAGCTGAGAGTAGATCGGTTTAACATACATCAAAATGTGGATAGAAAAAGCTGTGCTAGTGGGCACAACTGAATTTGGGACAAGTGTAGTTATTTAAGTGGGTAGGTATTCCTTACCTTGGTCAAGTTTTGACCAACTGTATGTTGGTTTGGGATGACACATCACATTATCAGTGTCTGCTAAGTGGAGAAAAGTGAAATGGTACCAGTATGGGAAGAGAATTGTTTGGGTGACCTCCTTAGTATCAGCTAGTCTTTTCTGAAAGGGAGACAGTAGCATTTTTTCTAAAGATCAGTCTGAAAAAATAGTAAAATAAATATACATAGGTAGATTACCAGAGGCCCATGAACTTTGATTCATGACTTTGTTGAAAGGTAAAGCATCTATTTAAGCTAGTCAGCTAGCCTTCTTCTGTAGCTAATGGAAAGTGATAAATACTGCCAGCAGAAACCAGTATTACTGTGCCTATCTCACTCCTGTTTATTAAAGAGCGATTAGAAGTATCCAATTTGAACTAGTTGCTGAACTTTGGGCAGTTAAAAATAGACAGTGGGGGTCTGTGTTGAAATCTGGAATTTGGGATTGTTAGCTGAATTTGGATAACTGACTGACTTCTCAGGTTT